>NC_142013.1:37690023-39012523 GCF_049901735.1 Notechis scutatus
ATAGTGTTGAAAATCTAATATAAATCTTGACTCTTTTCTAAGATATAGTTCAAACTTTAAAGAAAGATGATAGTTTTCCCAAACATTGTGACCATATGAATAATTTAATTGTCGGGCAAAGTTGCTTTTTGGAATGCTGGCTGCCATTTACAATATTCCCTAGTAGAAACGGCTATTGTGCTTTTTCTCCTTTTTCAAAACAAATGGAGGAACATTTGTAATTTCTGACATTAAAACAAGCAACTTGGCAGCTACCTGGCCCACTGGCCCAGCCTACTATATAGAAGTTTGGGACTAGAGACATAGGACATGATGCTAGACTGACTAAAAACTGGAGAGACAGAGATTGAAGAAGAGAGAAGTTTGCACAGAGTTAATCAAACTGCTGGAGAGAAAAATTAAAGAGAGAAGTTAAGCATGCAGACCAATGGTCAGTTTCTGGTGGAGAAGGGGGAAGAAAGGGTTACTTTCCTGGAAGAAGAAAAATACAAATATTAGAAGTACTATAATGAAACTAAAGCTTAAATAGTAAATGAAAAGGCAAAGACAATGGAAAAGATGAAAACAAGAGAAGACAACATGGTTAGATAATATCACTGAAGACCCAATCTGAATTTATGGTGCTGACGTCATAGGAAACAAGTGCTCAAGTCAAATAGGAAGCAAAAAAGATTTGTATGGAGTGCTCTTCATAACTATGATGTTCAATAAAATGCAATACCACTATAGTTCAGCTTGTTGGAGAGAGACATGGTGAGCCAGCAGAAGGAATCAAATAGGGAATTAATCTGGAATCCCAATGTAAACAAGGGACCAAAGTATGATTCCCCTTGAATGTAGAACAAGGGACAAAGTATGACTCCCCTTGAATGCCTTATCTGGTCTCACCTAGATGCAAACCATTAGTCTGAGATTTATTGCTTGAGCATTAACATACCTAATTAAACTCTTCACATGTGGATCTGATGGTTTGCACTTGACACTGTTTTTCTTGATCTGCCATAAACTGAAATATGTTGTGCTTTTTAAATTATTGCATTTACAAATGCTGAACACATTTCTATAAATGCTGGTTATAGCTCATTAAATATTCTAGCTTTTTGCTACAAAAAATTACATGCTCTTTTAGGCTATTTTAAATACAGATTTCCTTTTACTGTAGCAGAAAATAACTATCTGAAATATAGTGCCTTAAGCTAATATATAAAGTCCATTCTACAATGAAATACAACATCCTGAAAGCTTGCTATTTTTGATTTAAAAGAAGACAACTATCTTTTGAAACATTTATTACCTGAGTTAGCATCATGACAACACCCTTGGTTTTAAAGTGATGAACAGATCCGTAGAATGAACCTGCATGAACATAGTCATAAAACACTTTTGAGGAAGTCCAATTTATAATAGCATTATTATTCCATCAATGTGATCTCAGTACTCTCATTTCCTGATATATTTAAAATCTAGCAGTAATAATTTGAGCTCTAGATTACACACACACACACACACACACACACACACACACACAGAGAGAGAGAGAGAGAGAGAGAGAGAGAGAGAGAGAGAGAGTTTTGCGTATGTAAGTATGGTATATTAAAAATGCATAGCTTTAAGCATTCTGCAGTTACCCTTTTGTATTTTTGTTCTACTCTGTTTCCTCTGACCTTTTCTCAGAATTTTAACAAATCTGTTCCCATTGCATATTTCTAACACTAGTCAATGTTTTACAGTTTCTGAAACAAAATAGTAAGAAAAGAACTTATTCTTAATTTAAAATGTTTCATCTATTGTTGAGAAACAGGGGAGAATGTTTGAAAATATTATAATTTACTAAAATTATAATATTTTTCAAACATTCTCCCCTGTTTCTCAACAATATTGGATTAATTATATATCACAATTCAGATTACTTTTTTGACTAGTTCAGATTACTTTTTCTCCATAACTTGTGTAATATGTTATGAGAAAAAGAAATTAAAAGGGAGAAGGAAAAAAAGAAATATTACAACAATACCGTTAGTCTGTACTTTTACATGCTTGCAAACCATTGTTGTTTCTATGGTAGCATATCTACATACTATTATCTACATAGTCTTAATAATTTCATCAGCTCCATATAACCAGATTGCCAGTCTTCTTTTTCTTCTCAATACATTCAATATTCATTTATTTATTTAGTGATTTTCATTCTGTTTATGTGACAGTAATTAAGCTACTATTTTACTGGACCTCATTTTAATATTGAAGAAAGTTGCATATAAGTCTGCAATTTCTAAAGTGGAAAAATTTGGAGATTTGGGATCTACAGTAGAATATATACTGGGCAGCCGTGGTATAGTTCTTGTTACCAAATGTGAAAAAATGAATGCTGTAGAGCTGGAGGATGTAAAAAAATAAGAAAATAGTTAAATGCTAGAATTTTCCAGAAGGGGGAGGTTATAATGTTAGCATCCTGGTATTAAATACATGCATAACTACCCATCTTGTAAGACAGAACTCTGAATGGCTGACAGTAAGAATAAAACCAACCAAGGAAATAAACACCTGACCCATAGTTTCCAATCTGTCAAACCATAAAATCCTCAGGCTCTAACCTCACCATTTCACAGTGCCTAAGGGGAAAGCCAATACTTTATGGCTCTCTAGAAGACTAAAAGGTTGTGTGCCTACAAATCCAAAGGGAAAGGAATGTTTCCTAGGGTAGGGGCTGCTGCAATATATCTGTGGGTCTCTGAGTTTAAATAAAACATATACTTGACAACTATAGTATTTGTGAAAGCAATATCAGATGGGATTTGGAGGTACCTAAGGAGATGCACATAAAAAAGCCATTTTATCTTCTGCATTAAGGTCTTGCATGAAAACCCATGAACATAAATCTAAAACAATTATTGTTTCTTGTGCAATCTTTTATATATGAAAAAATAGACCGTTAGTGGAACTCTTGCTGTAGACTGCATAAATTCTAATGCTTATTCAGCTTCAGATAATAATTACGAACAGAACTGTTAAAAGGGGTCTTTATATTATAGATATCACTTATTTTTATTGCTTTTTGATTGGTTGCTTTCTGATTTTTATTCATGCTTCAATTAGAATTATTTATACTGTGGGCATTTTAATGTTTAAATTGTAGTGCACTTAGAGTCTTTTGATTGCAGTGGAAATAAATGAATGAAATAAGGCCACCATTAATGAAACGGTATTACCAACAATGTTCCTTATTGTAATTTGTAGCTCATTTATACTCTTTCAAAAATAAATGTGATTACTTATTCATTCAACAAAATAAGAATTGGTTAAATCTTCACAATTTGCTTTCTATATTTTTTCCAATCTTAAATTGAGTTTGATCTAAAACCTACTTTAATTTTTGAAAGGTTCTGATAACATTTGTATAGGTTTACATATAAATGTATCCTGTACATATTTTAAGGTAGTTTTTAAAAGCAATTTTGTGTAATGCATTGCATTCGGATGCACTATTGTCATGAATATATATGCATGAGCCTTTCCCTTTACTGAAGAACACCACTATATTCATAGAGACATGATTTTGAAAATATTAGAAATTAACCATGCTTGAATAAAAATGGATACTAAGTTTATTCTTTTTTTCCATCTTGTACATATAATAATAATAATATAATTCTCCTATAATATTGGGATGCTATAATAAAGATGCTAAATAAAGGAAAAATAGAGAAACTTGGAAGAATATGATCCTAGGGGCACAATGTAATTCGCCTCATCAGAGGAATAAGGAAATAAGAAAACAAAGAAAGAGTAACTTTATCTTCTCTTCACATGAAGTAGCATATAAAAATCAGTATTGCATATAAATTAATTTATGTAGATTTCTGTGATGAAATAGTGTCAATAATTTTCCAACAGAAGAAACAATAATTGGTTCAGGTATAAGGAAAAATGATTGGACAATTTGAGAAAAGGAATATAAGCGGAGATCAAATATAAGTGGAGATCATTCCTATGGTTTGTTTTATGAACTCTTTTCCAACTTTTTGAGTGGAGGGAATTATACCCAATATATTGGAATACAATTGTGTAGTGATTTTGGCACACTCATTTCAACATCATGAAACATTTGTCCAAAGTATTACAAAGGTGGAAGAAGAGAAGGAACATGAAAAATGAAAAAGAAAGAATGCGAAACAACATCTTCCCATATTTCAGGGTCCAACAAGGCACCATAATGTTCTGAAAATGTAGGCTTGTCTTTTTTTAAAAAAAAAAAGTTAAATATCCAAAAAAACATATACAAAAGTATTGGGGAAAAACTTTATTATAACTTTATTTATTGATTAGCCCTTGTGTCATATCAAAGTGCAAAATTCCAGAATGACAGGGTTGGAAGAGACCTAGTAGGTCTTCTAATCCAACTCCTTGCTCAAGTAGGAGACCCTATTCTATTCCACAGAAATGGATGTCCAATCTCTTCTTAAAGCCTCCAGTGATGGTACACCTACAACTTCTAAAGGTAATTATAATAATTAAAAAACCATGCAGGAGAAACCCATTCATTTTCCTAAAAGTGCAAAGATACTTATAATAAGCAGGTTGTCCACCATGGTGAATCCCCAGGTCAGGTGGCAAAGTCAACAAGAACAGGGCCAGTTTAACCATGGTTGGTGGGGGCATGTTGTTCCAAAAATCAAGCACGGCAGCAGAAAAAAAAAAGTCATCTCAGATGACATTCTTATGTGAATTGGGCCTGCAACTTGTCCTTTCTGCTGGATCTAATAGGGAAGGTAATTATGATTGAGTGTGGTGATCTCTCAAATATGCCTTTTTGAAAAGTCCTGTCATCAGAAAGGAAGTAATGGTTTTCCAAGCAGGATTTAAAAGGTGATTCATAACTGTCAAAACGCTAGATAACACCAGACCATCTGATCTTAATTTTAATATATTCACTGCAGGAGAAATTTATACTTCCATGGGACATAAAATTCTGGGTCACTTCTAAGTTATGGAATTCTCTTTTTTAGGTTGCATTTAGTCTGTGCTCTTTCCATTTTCAGGAAAGGAATTAACATATTTAAATATGAGCCAGCAATGTGTTGTAACTGCCAAAAAAAGCCAACAAAGACCTACACTGCATTAAAAGACAGATAGAATCAATGCACACTTATAATACAGCATCCAGTTTTGGTTGCTATGATGTAAAAAGATACCAAAAATCTAGAAAGTGTGCAGAGAAGAGCAATAAAGATGACTAGGGGGATTGTAAACTAAAACATATAAAGAACAGTTGCTGGAATTGGATATGTCTAGTTTAATAAAAGAATGACTAGGGATGACTTCATAGCAGTATTTCAATATCTAAGGGGCTACCACAAAGAAGAAGGGGTCAACCTATTCTCCAAAGCACCTGAAGTCAGGACAAGAAGCAATGGATGGAAATTAATCAAGCAGAAAACTAATCTAGAACTAAGGAGAAATTTCCTGACAGTGAGAACAATTAATGACTTGCCGCTATAAATTGTGGGTGCTCCAACACTGGAAGTTTTTAAGAAGAGATTGTACAACAATTTATTTGAAATATAATAGCTTTCCTGCTTGAGCAGGGAATTGGACTAGAAAAATTTCCGAGGTTCCTTCCAATTCTGTTATTTTATTATCTTCCTCTTCAATAACATCAGATTATAATTTTAGCAAATTTTACTGGTTTTAATCATTTCTAAGTTTAGATTGTTAACTATCTCTGTAGGAGTAAATTAAGAAAAAAAAATCTTAGAAAATTCTGATAAGATTCCTACATTAAGGCTGTAGGTTTCCTAAGCTGTTATCAAATTTCTTCACAAGCTTCCAACATCTTGATCACCAAACTGAGCTGGAATTAAAAACTCTTCCAGCCCCCATGCCCTATCCCTATGAGAAGCAAGCTGTCCATTGCCATAATATACTAAGACTGAGCCTGCTCAATACCATCTAAGGCTGAATCAATGGAAGTCACCTATAAAAAAGCATTTCTTGAACATTTCTGCATGTGAAAGTATTCATCATACTTTTTCCAATATTGAGAAGATCACAAATTATTCATGAAGCGTGATAAGAACTATTGGTAAAACTAATGTTATTGCTTGCAGAAATATCCACAATGGCACCATAGTGCATCTGTGACTCAAATAATACCACAAGTGTAATGGTTTAAAAAGCACCATACATTATGCTTGACACTTTATTAGCCATTATTTAATTAGAGAGAAATGTGTTTTGCATACATTACAAACTGTGCTTTCTTCCAATTTTACTTGTCTACAGAAGTGAAATGAGCATGTCAGAACTACTGCAGTTATATAAACTTGCCATGAGAAATTACAACATATATTCTGTATGTGGGAGACAATTTCATTTGCTTTGAATAGTGTTGTAAAGTATACAGTTTTTGAATCAATAAGTGAACTGAAATGCAGCTGTTCTTTGATACCAAGGGTGAAGAATTTTACATGCAAAAACCTAACAGTAGAAAGTGAGATATAAGAATGCATTATATCATTCTGCCTGTAAAATAACGCATAATAGGAACAAGTGTATACATTTTTCACAAAAGGAGATATGTGATAATGGTTTTTGTTTCTCTGGAAACACAATATTTTAAGAAGCTACACAGAATTTGAAACTTGGAACTGAAACTTTCAAACTAATAAATGTATCTGGTCTTTACAAATTACTGTATAGCTTAGTCTGCCCATGCTACCCTTTTCTAGTACTTATATTGCAGAAGGATTCTCCCAGGTACTGGGGTTGGGACATTAGCTTAAGAGCACATGCATGGGTATATTTGACTAATGGTTTTGTGTTTTTATTGAGCCCCAGTACAATTATAGTTGTTGTTTTGCTTTGCTTTGTTTTGTTCCTTTGTTTATTTGCTACCCAGAGTTTCTTGGATTGATCAGTGGCCATAGAATTGCATTAATAATTAAACAACCCAACAACTCAACAACCATTACAACAACTACTACCTCAACTACAATCACAACTACAACAAAAAATAACCACCAAACCATAGCCACAAATAATCACTATCCCATCAAATAATACCACAAATGATATCCCTTTACTCATCAGAGACATCGTGGAACATGATCAGAAACATCCAAATGCCATCTTATTTGGTCTTGAAGACACCAACGAATCTGATGTTATCACCAAAGTTTGCAATATCATAAGCAACTCCAATACAACAAACATCTCTCCTGAAGATATCATTGAAATAACCAGAGATGGCTCTGAGTTCAAATACAATGATGGCTCGGTGGCCCCAAGATTTTGTAGAGTTGTTTGCAAAAATGAGTCCAGAAAATGGATATTCATTCATACAATAAATGCCATTGCTAAAACCAATAACACCCAAAACAAACTTCGCTCATGACTAGACTTATCCATACTGCAAAGAATCCCCTCCCGTGAACTCTGCACAGAACTCAAAAAATGTCTAGACAATGGAGAGAAGGACTTATACATTGACTACCGTGCTGATTGTATCAAAAATAAGTCACACATCCCACAAGTCAGCATCCAGCCCTTCTTCATCCAATCCACCACCACCCAAAACTAGGCATGCACACCCCTAACTACCTCAATTCCAACTACAACTGGCCTTAAATGCAAGTTACTCAATGCAAGAAGCCTTGTAAATAAAATACCTGAATTTCTCCTCTTACTAAATACGACTAAATTTGACATCATATTTGTCTGTGAAACATGGCTCAATACATCCCTCCCTGACTCCATTACCACAGTAAGAGACTATAATGTTTACCGATCAGATAATGAAATCCATAGAGGAGGTGGTGTTGCTATCTTCTATAAAAAGTCCCTACATCTAAAAAACATCTAAATTACCCAGGAGCTCTCTCTTCCAAAGACCATCGCCTGTGAACTGTCCTTAAATATCACATTTCGATTCTTACTATGTTACAGAGCCCCTGGTTATGACATTGAACATGTAAACAAGTTAAATTCACTACTAACATGGGCAACATCCTGCCCACACGCTTTTATCTTTCTTGGTGACTTCAATCTACCTCACATTAACTGGACCCTAAACGAATGTACAACTGAATCAAAACATGCAACCTACTACAATGCTGTAACAAATCTGGGACTGGAACAACTAGTAACCAACAACACTAGATTTAACAACTGTCTTGATCTTATCTTCTGCAACAGTTTGAATTCAATTTATGGAATACAAATTAATAAACCCTTATCCAACAGTGACCACAGCATGATTGACTTTTGTCTCAACATACATCCACACAAAAATCACCATAATGACAGGATCCCTAAGTATAATTTCAAAAAAGGCTATGATCTTATAGACAGCAATCTCTCATCTATTGATTGGCAAATTCTATTCACTGGATGCAATACTGTTGAAGACCATTACAACATATTTTTACTTGAAGTCAAAAGAGTCGTCAAACTATATGTACTAATAACAACTCCCCAAACCAGGAAAAACAAATTACCCATAACAATAAGGAAGCTCCAATCCAAAAAGAAATCCCTTTGGCAGAAAAACAAATCTGGTCACGTTGCCAACTTCAAAAGCTGATACAAAAATTTATGCCACCAGATAAAGACTGAGTGCACCAATTATCACATTAAACAAGAGGAAAACCTTCTACACACCAATTCCACCCATGCTTTCTAAAATTTTGTAAACAACAAACTAAAAGATTCAAGGTCCATCCTAACCCTGAAAGGACCTAATGGTAAAAACTTCATTCTTTGGCTCATTATTTGTAAACAGCAATGCATCATGCCCAATATTTCCTAGTTGAACCACAGACAACTGCAATGATCTAATACATATCGATTTTACAGAAGACAATGTTGAAAAAGCACTACTCAATCTAAAACCATCTCTATCTATTGGACCAGATGGAATATGCGCCTACTTCTTAAAAAAGCTATCCACTGCCATAGCTGAACCTCTAAGCATAATCTTTGAAAAATCTTAGCTAGGGTCATCCCCATCTTCAAAAAAGGGAGACCCCAGCCTAGTTGAAAATTACAGACCAATCTTTTTATGCTGCATTACCTGTAAAGTCATGGAATCAATTATTACCCAATCCATTATCCTCCACTTAGGGACAAACAATCTACTTTCTAACAACAATTTGGTTTCAGAAAAAAACTATCCTGTAATCTGTAACCCTTACACTGTAAAAACATATCGACTACACAACAATCAGGGCAAAGCAATTGACGCAATTTACATAGACTTCTGTAAAGCCTTTGATTCAGTGGCACGCAACCAACTACTCCTAAAATTAAAATTTTATGGTATCTCTGGACACCTGCATAACTGGATAGAAGCATTCCTGTCAAACAGACAACAAATGGTCAAAATTAGGAGCGTCCTATCAAATCATGTACCTGTCAACAGTGGTGTCCCCAAGGCAGCGTTCTAGGACCAACTCTCTTCATACTCTACATAAATGACCTCTCTGATCATATTAAGAGCAACTGCATTCTCTTCACTGATGAGTTATTCAACACAATCAACAATACTGCTACCCTTCAAAAAGACCTCGACTATGTATCAGAATGATCAAACAAATGGCAACTTCAAATTTATTTATTTATTTATTTGATTTGTCAATTGTTTACAAGATAATAAGTACAAGTGTATACATAGTTGTGAATATATGAAATGGGTACATATAAGAAAAATAAAATAAGAGAAACAATAGGACAGGGACGGTAGGCACGTTGGTGCGCTTATGCACGCCCCCTACAGACCTCTTAGGAAAGGGGTGAGGTCAATAGTAGACAGTCTAAGGTTAAAGTTTTTGGGGTTTGGGGAAGAGACTACAGAGTCGGGTAGAGTATTCCAGACATTGACCACTCTATTGCTGAAGTCGTATTTCCTGCAATCAAGTTTGGTGCGGTTTACTTTGAGTTTGTATCTGTTGTGTGCTCTTGTGTTGTTATGGTTAAAGCTGAAGTATTCATTGACAGGTAGGACATTGCAATGTATGATTTTATATACCATGCTTAAGTCGGACCGAAGACGGCGTAATTCGAGGTTTTCTAGTTTTAGAATTTCAACAAATAAATAAAAATCTCAACAAATAAATGCTCTGGCATTTATTGGCAAAAAAAATCAGAAAATAAAATACAAGCTGAATAGTCAAGACCTTGTTGATGACCCAGACTTTGTCAAGGACCTTGGAATACTCATCTCTAATAATCTAAGTGCTAGAGCCCACTGTAACTACATAGCCAAAAAGGCATTAAGAGTTGTTAACCTAATCCTACGTAGCTTTTTCTCTGCTAATATTACACTAATAACTAGAGCATACAAAACATTTGCTAGACCAATACTCAAATACAGCTCATCAGTCTGGAAACCACATTATGTATCTGATATTAGCACAGTTGAGAAAGTCCAGAAATATTTCACAAGAAGAGTTCTCTACTCCTCTACTCATAGCAGAATACCTTATGCCACCAGACTTGAAATATTAGATCTAGACACCCTAGAACTACGCCGTCTTCAGTTTGATCTAAGTTTAGTACATAAAATTATATATTGCAATGTCCTACCTGTCAATGAATACTTCAGCTTCAACCACAACGATACAAGAGCACACAGTAGATACAAACTCAAGGTAAACCACACCAAACTTGATTGCAGGAAATACGACTTCAGCAACAGAGTGGTCAATGTCTACTCTACCTGACTCTGTGGTTTCTTCCCCAAACCCCCAAAATTTTAACCTTAGACTGTCTACTATTGACCTCACCCCTTTCCTAAGAGGTCTGTAGGGGGCGTGCATAAGTGCACCAATGTGCCTACCGTCCCTGTCCTATTGTTTCTTTTTTTTCTTATTCTTATCCATTTCATGTATTCATAACCGTGTTTATACTTATATCCGTTATCTAATAATCGCTTGACAAAATAAAATAAATTAATAAAAATAAAAAATATAAAAAAACTTTTCTAAAAGATTGGGATATTTTTATTATCACTGAAAACAAACTCATTTTTAACACACTTAGTATGAAATAATATTAACCCAATTACATATTTAAAATATTGTTGCTGTAGAAACAGAAGGAAAACATATTTCAATTACCTTTTTTTAAAAAAAACATACTTCAGTAATACTGAAGTTATTTCATTTTATAATAGGTTAAATGTACTCAGTTAACTATGGATTTTCATCAGAGAACATGGCAATTTAATAGCTGTGGCTAAAGTATCTAGTCACCTCCCTCTATTATTCTGTGCTACATACCAATTGTGTCATTACTTGTGAATATATATTTACTACATTTCTATATATATTGACTGTTTTCTGTATTTATTTTATTGAAGTCTAGAGCTCATTTTAAACCAAGGATAATTGGCATTATCCTTGTGCAGGAAGCTTAAAGTCTGTGCTCAAATTATGCTAAAGCAGCAAGAAACAATCAATACACAACTATCCCTACTCTATCTAGGATCAGATCCAGACGTTTTTTCATAAACAAAACAGTTGAAATTAAGAGCCGAAAGCAAAATGAAGAAAATAAATCAAAGTCTAAATACATGAAAGATTTTTTTAAAAGTTTTAAAATCTTGGATATATACCAAAAATCAAAATGATAAATTAGCAGTCAAAATATTTACAGAGGATCTAAGATTGATTTTAATATTGTACAAATAAAAATGTTAACAAACATTTTTAGATTATTCAATATACATGAAAATGTGCTCATATTCATACTGAAAACATTACTATACATTAATAAATTGTTCCAATAAATGCAGTATATAAAAAAGTAAAATTCAAGAAAACTTAATTATATATATTAGCATTTGCTTTTTTGTCATTGTCTATGGAAATTCTCAGTCATCCAGGTCATGGATGTCCCAAACATGCTTTTTTCAAGAGGAAACATGGCTTTCTGGTTTTTGTTTGAAGACATTTCGCTTCTCATCCAAGAAGCTTCTTCAGCTCCGACTAGTCAAAGGATAAGAAGTGAAATCTTAGGAAAATTTGTATTGATTTAATACACAACTGTTCGTAACATTTTTTTCTCAAAATGCTTGATTTGAATTGAGATATTCTCCAGACAATTTGCAGAAATGTGGAATCGAAAGAACAGTTGAATTCTATAAAGTGCATTTAAAAATGTGGACCAAATGAAGTTTTCCAATATCCCTAGTCCATATTACTTAATACAGAATTATTTACTAAGACAGGATAGTCAAATGTGAGGTTTTTAAATGCTGTTCAAAACATACTAGAGAGGCAGAATGAAATGAGGTCGAACAGTTTGAAGTATGGTAGAATATGTTCGTACTATATTTCAAATTAAAATTGCAAAGGAAAAGTTATATTTTTAAAATCACCTTGTACCATAACAACATTTAAGAAGAAAAGTGGAAAAATGAAAAGGGGATTAATGAAACTTTTAAATCAAACATGTTTTAATAGTGAATCATTGCAATCCTTCAGGTATATTTTGAAATGATTCACATAGTTCATTCTTTTGGCTTAGAATTTGATCCACTTTATTTTACTCTTTGAAGTACATGGGAAATATCCATGTATGAAAACTACAGCATAAGAACAAAGAACCAGGAAGGAATTGAAATCAGTTAAAAGTATGTGTATTAAAATATATATTTCCTTTCCTTTTCTTCTTTTCTTTTGAGAAAAAAGAAGCTGAAGTATGACTTGTTTGGTGAATTTCCAATTTTTCAATCGATCATTAAAAAGAGATTTTTTTCATAGTCATGGGCTACCATTAAAGATGTTCCATATTTTTTTTGCTGTTTGGGGAAAAAAAGTAGATGTCATTGTTAAAGCATGGCTCTGTTTGGAAATTATGATATGGCAGAGAGGGTGAAGTCATTCTTTTAGATTGTGGACCTACTGTGGCTAAATGAATCCTATCAAGACTATGGACTGTGCATGATATTGAGCTACCTTGAGTGATAAACAGAGCTGAAGAAAAGAAAAGAAAAAAAAAGATTTTTATATGGAATTTTCAAATACATTTTCTTAGTGTAACAGATGTGGCTGCATGCAGAAGAGTGGAGGAGGCTCAAAGTATCACAAAGCATCTGGAGTATAAATCTTCAGAATCTTGAGTATATGACATGAGCAGCTTTATTAGGGTCAAGATATTTGGCAATCCTATAGCAGGCCATTATTCTGGGACCCAGAACAGTTCATTAATCACTCTCAGCTACATGTTGGCATCTAAAATCTTCAAGGACTCTATACAAATGACAGGTGTCTAGTACGACATCCTATATGCTTTGATATGACACACATGGGAAATAAAATATCAGTCACAGCTTTTCTTGTAGAAAATGCTGGCTTTAATATTGTGTTCAAGGCAAGATGTAGCTGTGACCAAATTGCATGATTTATTCCACTGTCATGCTTTTCAGCAAAACTGCCACCCTCCCTCCATATAATTCCTTAATTTGCATCCTTTAACGTTAGTGAAGCAGTTGCAAGTTATGAACAGTTTTGAGAATTATAAACTATTATATTACTAATACAACATTTGGGGAAAAAAAGAAAAACCTTGAGTATCTGAAAAAGTAGGCTTTATAGCATATTGTGTATGCATACTCAAAAAGACTGTGTGTGTGTGTGTGTGTGTGTGTGTGTGTGTTATTCAGCTTTCTTCGGGTATTTTGCCACGCCATTATAGTTGTGCTTTTAAAGTTGTAGTGACGTTTCAGCAGAATCTCATCTGCCATCATCAGGCTTGTGTATTGGGTTCATATGTGTGTCAGGCTTTCACAGCCGTTTCTGTTTTAAATTTGGTGCTAGCCTATGCTGTGCCAGAATGGTTTTTTTCTTCATCCTGATTGGTTGGGAGTCTTGGTCTGTGTTTATTGGTCTTGGAGTTTGCTGTGTTCTGCTTGATTGGAGTTTCTAATATCTTCTGTCTGTTTTGTGGCTTTTTTTTGTCTTGATTGGCTGGCAACATTGTGTTCCTGTATTGGAGGCTTTTAGTGCAGCTTGGCTTTGAGTAAATGGCCAGCTATCGTTTATTAGGAAGCTAGGTTTCATCTGGGTGGCTGGTTGGGGTGTGTTTGAGCTGGAGGTATCAGGGGGGATCTGTTTGTGCCCAGGTGTTTGCCTGGATTATGGTGTGGAGATTTTTTTGTTTGTGAGTGCAGGCTTCCAAATGATTGACAGTCTGGTGGACTCATCTCTTCTATTCATGCTCTCAGGTCTTTTTTCAATCTCTATGGCTTCTCTGATAATTCTGTGGCTGGGGTTTTCTATACTGGCTAGGGTTTTGGTGCCATTGAAGTCGATGCTATGACCTGTTGCTTTCATGTGTTGGACTAGTGAGGAAGTGCATTCCAGCTTTTTTACTGTATTTTTGTGTTCATCCAGGCAGGTACTTATTCTTCTATTGGTCTGTCCAATGTATGTGGCAGGGCATGATGCATAGGGGACTTCATATATGCCTTGGTTTTCCAGGTCAATTTTATCTTTGGGGTTTCTAAGGATAGCTGCTATTTTTCTGTCTGTTTTGAAGGCAGTCTTGATGTGATGCCTGTGTAGTATCTTACTGATTTTGTCTGTAGTACCTCTTATGTAGGGCAGGACAGTTGTTCCATGGGTCTGTTCATCTTCTAGGTCTCCATTATGTCTCAGTGTGTTTTTGTGGATCAAGCCGGTGATTTTGCTTTTGTGGAAGCTGTTGGCTGTCAGTACTTTAGTCAGGGTGCATAGTTCAGTCTTTATGTGTGTCTTGTCTGCGAGGTGTTTGGTTCTGGCGATTAGTGTTTTGGCTACGGAGTTTATCTGTTCTGGGTGGTGGTGGGATTGGGCATTGAGGTAGTGGTTGCTGTGTGTTTTCTTCTGGTATATGGTGTGTCCTAGTGTGCCATCTGTTTTTTGTAGATTAGTACATCTAGGAATGGTAGTTGTTTGTTTGTTTCCATTTCCATGGTGAACTTGATTTTGGGGTGTGTGCTGTTTAGGTGTGTTAGGAAATTGTTTAGGTTTTCTTTTCCATGGGGCCAAATCACAAATGTGTCATCGATGTATCTTAACCATAGTTTGGGTTTGTGGGTGGCATTAGCCAGGGCTCTGGATTTGAATTCTTCCATGAACAGGTTTGCAATGACGGGTGACAGTGGTGATCCCATAGGGACTCCTTCAATTTGCTTGTATCTTTGTCTTTTGTATATGAAATATGTGTTGGTTAAGCAGTGTTCTGCTAGTTCCATGAGGTGTTTAGCTGGTTGGTATTTATTTTTGATGATTTCAAGAGTTTCTTTTATCGGGACTTGAGTGAATAGTGAAACCACGTCGAAACTTACAAGCAGATCTTCTTGTTCCACGTGTAGATCTTTGATCATTTCCAAGAAGTGGTATGAGTTTTGTACATGTGAAGCTGCTGCTTCAGCATGGGGCTGTAGCTGCTTTGCTAAGTGTTTAGTTAGGTTTTGTAGTGGTGCTCCTCTGGAGCTGACTATGGGTCTGAGAGGTATGCCTTCTTTGTGTATTTTTGGGAGGCCGTATAGTTTGGGGCATCTGGAAGATTTTTCTCTTGGGATGATCGTCTGTTGGATCTCTTTGCTCATGTGGCTGGTTATAATTTTCTTCTTGGTTATTTTTTCCAGATATGTGGTTGGGTCCGTGTTTATGGGTTTGTATGTGGAGTCTTGGAGTAGGTCTGTCAATTTTGTTTCATAGTCTTTTCTATCCTTTTCTACTGTGGCATTACCTTTATCTGCTGGAAGTATGATTATGCTGCTGTCATTTTTTAGGGCTTGCAGGGCTTTTAGTTCCTCTTTGTGCAAGTTGCTTTTGGGTGGTTTGCTTGTGCATAGGATGTTAGTAACTTGGTGTCTTATTCTATCAGCTTCATCTGTATTTAATTTAGTTAGGCTGGATTCTATTGCACATATGATGGATTCTGTGGGGATTTTTTTGGGGTGCTATAGCATAATTGAATTCTTTGGCTAGGACATCTGTTTCTGTTTTGGTGAGTTGTCTGTTGGAAACGTTATATACTAATTGTTTCAGGTGTTGTTGTGAATTGTTGGGGGCTTTCTTGTCATGTTCTAATTTCTTTAGTTTCTTCAAGAGTTTGTCATTTTTGTAAGTGGTTTCAATTTCAGCTCTCCAAGTTGTAAGTTGTTTTATCTTGTCCCAAAGTAGAGGGTGGATTTTGCTGCTCAATTCCAGGTGTAGTGTTAGCAAATCTTTGTTTAGATGATCCAATTGGAATCTCTTTCTGTGGAGCTCGTTCCTGAGTAGACCCATTTCAGTTCGTTTCAGGATACATTTAGTAGCTGCTGTGCTGTGATGAAATGTTAATTTGAAGCAGGTTGGTTTTGCATTATTGTCTCTGCAGCTGCATAGGAATTTGAGGTCACATGGTATTCCTGGTCTTTTAACTTCCAGCTTCTCATAGGTTTTGGTCTGGCTATTTATTTCCTCCCCGTAGAGGTCTGATATTTGTTTTCTTAAGTTTTTGCGGGTACTTACATGTATGGTATTCAGCTGTTGTTCGGGTATTTTCCCTCGTCATTATAGTTGTGCTTTTAAAGTTGTAGCAATGTTTCGGCAGAATCTCATCTGCCATCATCAGGCTTTTGTATTGTGTTCATCTGTGAGTCAGACTTTCACAGCCGTTTCAGTTTTAAATTTGGGGCTAGCCTATGCTGTGCCAGAATGGTTTTTTCTTCATCCTGATTGGTTGGGAGTCTTGGTCTGTGTTTATTGGTCTTGGAGCTTCAACACTGTTTGTAGGCTTTGATATGTATAGTTGTCAACCACAGTAGGTAGCATACAACAATTTAGAACATAAGCAGTGCCCTTCTAAGCCAGCAGTCTGTACTTACAGAGGCCAATTAACTGCACAAGGAAGTTTATTAGCCATCTCCTAATAGATAGCCTTCATCAATACACTGTCATTCAGGTCTGTCATTGATCCTCATGCCTTCTATGAATTGGTCCAACCTTTTTTCTCTTTCAAAGCCAGGGGACTCCTTTCATGGAAGTGAATTCCATGGTTGAATTATTATGAATTTGATTTATGAATCCTAAATTACAAGGTCTATATTAAGATTTATAGAAAGAACATGATAAGTATCTTTGTAATGTGCCTGCCCCTACTTTCTTGCCACCTGTTTGATTAATGCACTTGGTATGGCACTCACTATTAAATGCTTGGTTTTGGTTGGCATCAAAGTTGATAATCTTACCTGCACAAACATGTATTTTGCATGCACTGGTATCCTTATTAGTTTTAGGTTGATGCCAGTTAAAAATTGGAACTTACCAAATATGCAAAGAAACAAATCATGAATATCGAAATAAGACAATAAATCACAAAAATAAAGAAAGGATAAAGACATATAAATAAGGTAATAAATAGAATAGCTTTTTAACTCAAATTTAGAAAATGTGCATATTGTCAAAATGTCCATATCATTTACAAAAGGCCACGCTACTTGGATTTGCATATATATTATGCCAATACATTTTGACTTCCCAGGTTCTTGGAAAAAATGCAGTGCACATGAAGGCCAAAATGAGCTAACGAACTGGCAGATGTTATTTCATATTGTTATGCATATAATAATAATTTGATTTTTCCTCAATTTCAAATGGAACACTTTTTTCTAATGAGTGTTTACACATAATGTAACTCATCCAACAATAATTCATGATATGGTTGATTGGGCAATGACAGGATCTTTGGAGTCATGACCATAGCTTGTTTTTCTTAACTGTTCAGCAATATCTGACTGTATCAACTGGAATTATTAGGCTGCTAACAAAACCACAGTTTAAAGAGGTTTTACTTTGCCAATGTTTGGGCATTCTGCAATCATGAAACAAACTATAGTCAAGGAAATTTTGCTCCTCATAAGATGACATGGAGATATTTTTTGAACATCTTATCTGTAATTTGTGTTTTGTATCTTTTGGTTGGAAATCAATTTGAAACAAGAGAAGGACAATAAATGCTTATAATTAAGTAATGAACGTACAATTTTGTAAACATAGATATTTATATCAATTTACATATTTACATAATTTGCATGCTGTTTTGATAATTATTTTGATCATTTGACAAAATACCTATAAAGGCTGTCAGCTAGAACAAATAGACTTTCACTGTTGAACTAACCATTAATTAAACCATTAACATACACAAATTGTTGTCAAATTATACTTTCTATAATCACCTTCAACAACAGTCACGAAAATATCAGCTTTTCATACTGCACATTCATTTCCCAAATCATGCACCTCCCTCTTTTTTAAAAAAAATACCTCCCATTAGGGCTGTTTGTTGTCTTAGTTTAAAAATCTTTAATAAACAGCATTTTTATATTATTTACTATTTTAGCTGACACTGAATTATATGGGTAAAATTGAAATGGCAATGTAGATTTTGCCTAGGGGAGTTATAACTAAGGTGTTAACATTGTTGAATACATTTTAGATATGATTTCCCTCTGGTAATTAGGGAAAATTAATGTTTGGTAAACTTGCATTTATATGACAGATATTTATCAACATGTAATAATTGTAAAAAAATATCACAGTAAAACTTGTCACAACATAAATGGGGTTCTGTCACCTTGTATTTTGTCAACACAGACCTCATTCAGTTTAAAGGAAAGCTATTTGCAAAATTTACAATTTGTGTAAGTTGCTGGGGAAAAAACAGGTGGCTACCTACTTTTCAAAATAATATGCTTCTAATTTTCAATACAATTGCTTAGGTTACTTTACTGTGCTGCTGGATGATTCAAGGCCTGTATTGCAATGAATGTTGGTGGCGTCTATAAACTGAATCTACAGATAGTCAGCAGGGGAATTCACAGCAGGAATGGGTGAAAAATAACCAGCCACAATTTCATGTGCAGAGCCCCATCCTCTTTTTTATATGTGCACTATCTTGACTTTTTTTTTCATCTGCAGATACTTCTGCTGATCAATAACACAGTCTGATAAGCATGAAAGCTGTGGCGAAAAACTTATATCATTGAATTATGACATATGAAATATTCCTTATTCTCATCCATTTTCCACACAAAGTTATTCTTCCATTTAAGTGAAAGAAAGTGTATGGATATGAAATCCGTATCTCAGCAGCCATTTGACTCCATATAGAACTCAATAGCAGAAAATATTTAGAAAGTCAATTAACTTTAAATTATGTGCACATGAAACTTATAGGCATTTATTAAATATGCCATTCCATTATTTATTACACAATATTCTGTTTTATTCCAACTAATGTGAGTAAACTCTAAAAATTCTTTTGAAGGGTAAAGATGGGGAAAAATTGGCATGTTAGCAGGGATACTCAGGACCACTTAGAATAAATTAGAAAATATTTGGTCTTTCTTTTAATTGCTCTATTTATTAAATTTATTTGTCACCCATCTTGTATCAAAAAGACTCTTCCTTTTGTTTCTTTTTTAAGTTTAACTGTAAGATTTCATGAACTACAAATATGTTACTCCATGGAGCTTTTTAATACCAGAAACCACCTGCTTTTAGATTATGGCTTTTTAATCAATTATTTTTTACATTCCAGATTCTAGTCCATATAAAGTTTTGCTTACATTTGTGAATATGTTATAATGAATGATTCAGTTTCAGCTGATAGGAAGCTGAAAAGTAACTTACATTTCCATTCTAAATTTCTTATAAATAATTGAACAGATTTCTTAATTAAAAATATATCAATGGTAGCATTTCATGATGGAATATTTTTTATTCTTGAAAGGATAGCAATTGAGAAAACTACAGATATATACATAAATTCAAGTCTCAATAGCATATTGATTTTTTATTATTATTTTCAGTCCACTAAAAAAACAGGTGGAGTAGAACAGTGCCAAAAATCTTATGCACAAGTACATGCTAAAGTTATCCAGGTATCATTTTTAGGCCCGAAACCTTCTGCTTTATTTGAGTTCCATTTGGAACCAAAAGCCATTTGGATAAATAAGAAAGACACTAGGAGTAGAAGCTTCTACCAGAGGGTTCCCCCATTGCTCTTGCTTTCCTTTTTATATAATGAAAATGATACATTATAGGTGGCATGTCAGCATAAACATCATTTAAATTTTCTCCTCACCCCCAGGGTAACAACTGTGACATGAAGTACCAGAATTTATGTACTGTCACTCATTTCTGCTATACAACTGGACAACACAAACTGGAATTTAGATAACTAGAAGCCAACATCATTTAATGTTGCCAGTCCCATTACTGAAGTATACAAATCAGGGATCGGAATAGCATAATTAAGATGGTGGTACTAATGAGTTAGATCTTTGCAACTGGAGCTTCAACACTGTTTGTAGGCTTTGATATCTACAGTTGTCAACCACAGTAGGTAGCATACAACAATTTAGAACATAAGCAGTGCCCTTCTAAGCCAGCAGTCTGCACTTACAGAGGCCAATTAACTGCACAAGGAAGTTTATTAGCCATCTCCTGGTAGATAGCCTTCATAGATACATTGTCATTCAGGTCTATCAGTCATTGATCCTCATGCCTTCTATGAATTGGTCCAATCTTTTTCCTCTTTCAAAGCCAGGGGGCTCCTTTCATGGAAGTGAATTCCAAGGTTGAATTTTTATGAATTTGATTTATGAACTTTCATGAACATTACAAAGAGACTAATCATGTTTTTGCTATAAATCTTAATATAGACCTTGTAATTTAGGATTATCTAGACAAACTTAAAATGCTATATTTTATATATAAATTAGAAATTGGTTTCAGACATGTATATACAATGTGATCCCAGATTAATGTTGTACATGGCTCAGAGATGAAAGTACATGAATATATATACACATATTGTCCACTAGCCAAGCATTTTTAGTGAATATATTACTTTTCCTGCCAGTCTATATCTCCAAAAAAGGAAAAGGAGGAGCAATGTGTCTCTAATGGGCTGTGACAAGTCATGGAAGACTATAGGAACAGATGGTGCTACTTTTGCTTAAGCTTTTCTTAATAATTTGCAACTCAGCTTACTTTTGAGCAATTACTATGTGATATTATTCAGCCAATTTGCTATCTTAAAAATCAAACACATTATTCTTTTCTGTCAAGAAACATGAGTCAGTATGAGCAATTCAGCAAGTGACATATGCCATGTTCAGAGAAGTGAAACATGAGCTGATGTACTCTTATAACAACCGTGTCTAGCAGTCACACAGCTGTTTTATTTTAAAGCTAATAATCAGATTTAGAGGTCATTATACTTAATTAGTTAATTATAATAATATCTTGGAAGTTGAAAGAACATTATAAATCACATATTCTGTATACTTTTATGAGAAATTTTATTTCTTCATAATTTCTCAAATACTCAGCACCTTCCTTTTTTCAAGAATCAATGACAGTGGTGGTAAGAAATATAGTATTTCTACAGTTCCAAATGACCCACTTAAATAAGTTCTCCCAAACTTATGAATGTTTATTTGAAAGATTTATACATAAAATCATACAACTTTCCAAACCATGAATACATTTTAAAATGTCTCATATAGCTTTTGCTACTTTTTCATCTACAGTACTGCAAAGATTTTGTTGTTCTTCATTAGGATACTATTTTCACTTCGTTGGATAGTATCCATATTTTTTTTAGTGTAAATGTATGATACTTAGAATGGTTATAGAATTTTCCTTGACTGTTTAACCCTCTTAAAAATTTAATTTGCCTGATTAAGGAAGAATGACTATTCTGCCAAAACAATCTGTATCCTGTAATGCAGAATCTTCATGGACAAATTGTGTATATGAAAGTGTCAAAGTTTCATACTATAATGTGATTTGCTGTTCTAGCATGTTTTTTACTAGGGAGGTCAGAATTATGGTAATAAAGGCCACTGGAATTTTAAATTATTATTATTATATAAACAAAATATGTCATCCTAGACACTGAGTTCTTCTCAAGAACCTAGGATTCCATAATACATTTAGTATACCTGTGGATCCAATCATTTTGGCTTTTGTAATTGGCAGATGGAATTTTTTTCATCTAAGATTTTTTTGGATAATCAGATCAAACCCAATAACCACTGGATCAACCTCCTGTTTATTCCATAACCTTTCAATTTTGATATTATGTTGTGATACTTTAGGATCTTCTTTGTTTTCTCCCATTAAAATATAATAGAATTCTTTATTGGCCAAGTGTGATTGGACACACAAGGAATTTGCCTTGGTGCAAATACTCTCAGTATACATAAAAGAAAAGATACATTCATCACGAGTCAAGAATCATAAGGTACAACACTTAATGATAGTCATAGAGTACAATAAGCAATCAAATCATACTAGGAAACAGTCAATATAAATCGTAAGGATACAAGCAACAAAGTTACAGTCATACAGTCACAAGTGAGAGGGGATGGGTGATAAGGAGTGATGAGAAGATTAACAGTAATAGTAGTGCAGACTTTGTAATAGTTGAACAGTACTGAGGGAATTATTTGTTTAGCAGAGTGATGGCTTTCGGGGAAAAACTGTCTTTGTGTCTAGTTGTTCTGGTGTGCAGTGCTCTAGAGTGTCGTTTTGAGGGAAGGAGTTGAAACAGTTTATGTCCAGGGTGTGAGGGGTCTGTAATACAGTATATATGTCCTTGATTGAAGGCAGGTTGGTAGTAATTGTTTTTTCTGCAGTCCTAATTATCCTCTGAAGTCTGTGTCTGTCCTGTTGAGTTGCAGAACCAAGAAAGTTATAGTGGTGCAGATGATTGCCTATTATTGCAACTTTTATTATCTACACTTTTTTCTTTTCAACCACAATTAGATCATGTGCTATGAGCCAAGAGTTTATCATTACCACCACATATAGTACCAGTTGAAGTGTCCAAGTCAGGGGTGGGCTGCAACCGGTTTAACAACTGATTCAGTGAGCACGCACAGCATTCACTAAACAACAATTTGAACCTTTCCAGCTTACCTTTTAGCCTTCTCCAGTAAGTAGAACAGCTGAGGCGTGGTAATCCACTTTGCCGCATGAATCAGCTGAGCTGAAAAACAAGGAAATGTAAGACAGGATAGCACAGGGGTGGGTGGGCAGGAACAACTGATTGTCGTTCATGAGGGTTCACTAGAACCAATCCAAACCTGCAGCAACCCACCACTGTTCCAAGTGGTCTTCAAGTCCCTGTAGAAAAAGCACCGAAGTAGTCAAGCGACCTTGATAACAATGAAGTAGATTGTGTACTTTAAAAAACAACAACTAAGTGTTACCTTAGAACAGCAATTAATTGAGCATTAGCAAAAAATTAACATTTCATTTTATTAACAACTGAGCTGTTGCTGTTATTAAAGTACTAAAATACAGCAGGTGCACTTTCCTGCAGGTATTTCTCTTAAAACTGCAATGACCACATAAAATGTACTGATAAATAAAAAAACCATGGATCATCTTTTATAAGAAAGAAATATGTATATATTAATATATGTATATATTAAAATGAAAAATAACGAGAATAAATCATTGGGAAAAAAGGAGGAACCATTTGTTTTAATATGAAGCAGCAAAAAGCAAATCTAATGATTACATAAACTCCATAGTATAAGAGACTCTTCTGATGGGGTGAAAGATTTTATACAAGAACAGCAGAAGCATTTGGGATAGTGTGGTGTCCAATGACACTCAAATGATGACATCAATTTTTGTTTCTGAAATGGTATGAAATTCATCCATTTTCCTATTTACAAATTGTTTATATCTATGCCCAGCTCACATATTGTACCTTTGTACCTTTTCTTGGCTAAATAATTTATATACAATACTCTTAAATAAGTAAAGCAAAGGCAAAGTAAGTGATTAGAATGACATTTTTAAGCCTTATTTTAAGAAAATTCTTCTAACTTGGATAAATAAATTTGAATTACATAAGGCTCAGTTTTACTTAAAACTTTGAACAAAAGTTTCCCAAAGGTATATTATCTGCCTGCTCAGGTTACACTGTAGGACAATGAACTAATGCAGCATGCATGATTAACCCTAAATAGTCTATGTGGTGATTTCTTTTTTAATGAACTGGTTAAATTTCATTATGCAATTTCATAGAGGTTTCCACAGATAATCTTGGTTTTTAGAACGTGTGGTGTTGATACATTTTCAGGATATTTTCTCCCACGAAGAAAGACCATCAGAAAACTCTTCCCTTTCTAAATGAACCATGCTTATTAATCAGAATTAGTGAAAGCTAATGCTGCTCACGAGGAGTTATTATTTCATTATGAACATAACAGTTTGGCTAACTAAAATCAGGGGAAAACTTCATTGTAGTCCTCTGAAAGATCTTTGAATGCATGCTTGAGTTACAAATTTTAAAACTGAAAAGAAAGTTTGTATGTACTAGTGTAGTTGATGTATCAAACTTTTATCCAGAGCACAATGATACATTTATTGGAAAATGGTTACCTGGGTATAACACTTCATAATGGGGTCTCTACTGGAAAATCTATAACATTTCACAAGCCATCCTACAGTAGTACCAGCACTCCATTCTGTCTGCAAATTCAGCTTTCTTGGCTCCTTCATGACTGAATGTACATAGTAGTAGCATTGTAGGAAGAGTAGGGTTAGTTTATTGTAGCAAGAATATTCCTTCTTGTTTGTTTGTTAGTTAGTTAGTTAGTTAGTTAGTTTTTGTTGTAATAATGGCAATGTTTTTGAAATGAAATAAAACTAGGAAAAAATGTTATTATAATTCAGTAGTGCCTTGTCAAGCCAGTAAAAACTTTTCAAGAAAGCCTTTCTAAACTGCAACTTAATTACTACTCAATTATTTGAAAATTGATTGTATTCTATTTAAGATTTATCTAAACTCCATATTGAGTTTTAATTTAAGTGTTAATTAATTTAAGTGTTAAACTCTTAAGTGTTTAAGTGTTAATTCTTCATTGTGTGGTGTTTGTTTGTTTTTTGCTGCTATTACTGCTTTATCAAAAAGGAAAAATAGAGAAAAAATATATCATATACCACATAGAACATTTTTGGAACCACAGGGGCCCATGGAACTGACAACTTCAATTCTATGTCAGTTCATTTGATTTTTAGTAGTAACATACCACTATATATGTTTAGTGATATTAGAAAAGGTCTGTATTTAACCCTGACATTGAATTTAATGGCTAACTGAAAACTACAATATTTAATGAATAATAGTAATAGCACTTATATACCCACTTATATAATGCTTAACAGTGTTTTACAGTCCTCCCTAATCAGTTTACAGTATCAGAATATTGCCTCCAACAATCTGGAAAGTCATTTTACAGACCTTGACAAAATGGAAGGCTAAGTCAATCTTGAGCCAGTGGGACTCAAACTCCCAAACTTCTGACAGCTGGCAGTCAGCAGAAGTAGCCTGCAATACTGTACTCTAACCACTGCGCCACTATAGCTCTTAGGCAAGACAATGGTAAGGAAATCTCAGCCATGAGGAATCGGGAGTTGAAGCCAAAGTTTAAAGTGTCAAGGTGGACACCCCTTAAGGCATTAGCTTGGAGGAAATATCTAATCTTGTGTATGTCATATACTGTCCTTTATGAATTAAGTTAATGCATATATGTAAATACAAAATTATTTTTGTAAATTAATAATGCAAAAGAGGAAAACCTGATAATCATAATTAGATTTTGGCATAGTATTTTATATATCTTCTGACGTGATTTCTCCCAAAAAGCGAACTTTGAAAAATATAAATGATAAATACATTAATATAATATTAATATTAAATAGCCTGATCTATTTAAATATAATTAGCCTTTTTTGGATATTATAATGCATTGAAATATGGTAAAGGAAGTGATGTCAGTCCTGATCGAAACACATTTGTTACATCGTTAAATGATCCAGTTTCATATAAGCTACTATATGAGCCTTATGTGCATTTCTTTCTCCGTATATGTGATCAGGAACTCTGTTTCAATTGGGAACTCTTCATTTGATACATACATCCCATCACACAGAGTCCCTGTGCATGTGTGTGTGAAGCTTTTCTGTTATGATAGACTTAGGTAAGGTTAAATGGAGTCATCTGCTGCTTGCCTTAACCAATTAGATAATGAAAAAAGTACCAGATGAAAAATATGTTATATGTTATTTGATTATTTGTATAATTTCTTAACTAAAAATCAAGATGAAATAAATATCAAGTTGGAAAAATTAGGCAAAATTGAGGTTACTCTTACTGTGATAGGATTTTTTCTATCTGTTTTCATTCTATGTATAGATAATAGGCTGAAAATGAAAACAAATAGAGAAAAAAAATATATAATCTTGTTATACAAGGCATAAATAGATGATATACATCCATGATGGTGAACCTATAGCATGCGTGCCAGAAGTGGCACGCAAAGCCCTTTCTGTGGGCATGGTGCCATCGCCAGCTGCTCTTCTGGTTTCTGGTCTGCACATGCACGACAGCTAGCTGGTCTTCACAAGTGCTGGAGCACCGGAAAACAGCCAAAAAACCAGGCCATTTTTCAGGTCATTTTTGGGGATGTTTTCAGGACATTTTCAGGATGTTTTTTGGGCTATTTTGGGCCCCCAAAATGACCCCAAAACAGGCCATTTTTGGAACAGTTTTCAGGATGTTATTCAGGCCATTTTTCGGGCTGTTTTTGGCCCAAAAAACAGACTGAAAACAGCTCAAAAATGCCCCAAAAGCAGACATGTACACTCTGGCCAGCTGGTCTTCAGGTTTCTGGCGCTCTGGAACCCGCACCTGCACCTGCGTGCATGCGAGTTTGAGCACTCAGTGCCGAAAAGTTTTGCCATCACTGCTATAAATGAACACATTATCAAATTAGTTCTCTGATTTTTCTTTCAATTGCAAAGGAAGGATTTCCTATAGCACAATCTGGACAGTTATCTCATATTCTTTTTTAGCTCTGAAAAGGTAGGTCTTACTATCTCCTTTCCTCTGGCATTATTGGACTTCTGGAACTAATCCTCTTATTTGATGCACAATCATGTTTTAAATCAGGGTTTTTTTTAATGGAAAAAATACTTATCTGCTCCTAAAGGTTTAATTTGGCATATCCCCCTCCCCACATAGCTGCTTCATTTCACTGAGATAAAGCATTGTCAAATTATAAGCTTTGTGCAGCTGTCAGTCTTTACTAAATGTTTCAAAACTTAAATGATCCCTGACAAGTCATTTGACTACAAATGCCTTGTCAAACTAGAAAAAGAGTTAGAATCTCAGAACAAAACTTGACTTAAAATACTTAGTCAAAACAGCTTCAGTTTTCCAATTAATGCAATGTCTAAAAATAATGCTCCCTAATAAGTTCAATAGGTAACTTTAAAGCATTACATATACAAACACTGGTATTGTTAAGAAGTGATGGTGGAAAGCTGTGGTGACACCACTTTATTATTTGGGGAGGGGTTGGCTGCCTCCATGAAATTTAAATAACTCCAGTTTGTCAGTCTTGTGCTGGGTACACAGTTATACATATTACAAAATTCACAAAATAGGATTTGTGAGAAGATGAATATTATGCTTCATGATCAACATACTGTTAAGAATATCTGAGATTGCTCTTGTGTGACACACTCCAGATCCTGCCTGATGATCTGAGACTTCAGCTGACTACCATTACAGATTAAGTTCAGCTAAAAACATGGGAATATTTGGAAGAGAAGGTGACTAAATGATTCAGAATAAAACTTTTAGATAATTATTGGGTTTTAGATAGTATTTAGAAGAAAAAGTATAATACAATAGAACAAATTAAACTGTCACATTGTCACTGTTTCTTTCTATTCAAATTGCTGCAGTAGTAGAAATGATGTGCATCACACAGTTATAGAAGACGTGTATTTCTAATAAATCTGCATCATTTGTCCCTGCGGTGAAGATATATACAACTCAAAACTAACAGGGATAAAGTTACACAAATAAATGCTAAAACAATCCAATATGTTTCAGTGTACAAAATAATTGCACATTTAATTGGGGAGTTGGGGAACTTAAACCGCTAATCTCCAAACAACCATGGTAATAGCCCAGAATTTTAATAAATTTTCTAGAGGCTTGTCAGCCAAAAGAAATGACACTGCCTCTCAAAGGACTTGCTAGAAATATTTAACAGCATGGGAGCTAATAGGTGTGAATGTCTCCTGAAGTAGAAAGACAACACAGTAGCAGGTCTATGACTGTCTCTGTGTCAGCCAGCTGGCAAGGCATCTTTATTCCCTGTGCTATTATACCTTTTTCCAATAATGTTGAAGGCAAGCTACCAGACTTTACCAGAAAGAAAGAATCAGACTGTCAGCCCCAGATCCATCTTGATTCAGATTCTGGGCTGCCATAGAGGGGGATAGGCAGGCTGTGAGAACAGGACAGTAGCAAAGGGAATATACCCACAACAACATTCTTTTACCAGAAATCAAGTTGCTGGAATCTGGAGGGTAGTGACTGGAATTTGGTGGCAGCTGAGACAGGAGGTTGATTGGCTTATGTGACCTGGGGGGTCACTAAATGGGGAAGGATGTGAGTTTTAGTGCGGAGGGGGCAAAACACGAGAATTCATATTTGGGTTTTCCCGATATGTGCCAACTTGACTTTTCTAATAAATTCTTACTTTGATTGGACTTTATATCAGAGTTTTGAATTGTCTGAAGGATTGAATTAGAATGCTGACACAGAGCTGAAGAAGCTTCTTGGATGAGAAGTAAAATGTCTTCAAAGAAAAATCAGAAAGTCCAGTTGCCTCTTGAAAAACATGTTTGGGACAACCATGACTTGGATGATTGAGAATCTCCATAGACATTTACCAGAAAGAATGCTCTCCAGAATGGTAAGCCCAAGTTTGTAGATAGATAGCTGGCTAGAATGAGAGTCTTTGGACCTGCATCCCAATCATAAAGGAATTGGGATTCAATTTCCCATCTGTTTGAAGATCAGAATTCAGGGTGTGTTATTTTAGTTCCAAACTTCCTCTATCCTTCCCCAAACAATTAACAATTTTAATACTAGCTGCACCCCTTAAAAAAGATCTTTTTTCAAAGCTCTTACACATTTGTACTGGATGGCTTTGAGAGTCCTTAGATCTTGATAAGCACATGTCTTAATATTATTTTTAATTGCATGTACAGTTAAAATGCATCTAAAATTATAATTGTACATATGCAACAAATTGTTTTATGTACAGCCAAATTTCAGACTGTGTGCAGTTAAAAATGCTGTCAGCTTTCCTTGGTAACTGCCTCTGCGTAAATAACTGATTAATTGACTGATTTAATTAAAGTACAATTTTTGGTATCACCTTATCATGGAAACCTGGAATCTGAAGATAGCTTGTTTTGTTATCATTAAAGTATTCATAGAAAAAGACTAAAAACTAACTATTCTCTATTATCAAGGAGAATAGATGAATATGGAATGTTGCAATTGCACCAGACAAGAGGTCAAATGCTGCTGGTTTGGCCCAGTTCTGCCGAGCTGGTAGCTCCAAAGATCAGCTGAGACTGAACTGGTTTGCTCTGATGAGCTGCTTTTGGGCCCACATGCCTAACTGGACTCCCATACTAACCTGCTTTTGAAGCACAGCTGCTTTGTGTGGCATAGCAGATTGCTGCACATCAGCTGTTGAAGACACAGGGAGAGTGCAGGCATGCAGGAGGTGAGTACATAAGCCTCTGCATGTGCGCAAAGTGCGCATTTGGTGCATGAATGTGCACAAATTATGCATGAGTGTGCAAAGCACACCCACCAAGCCACACCCATTGAACTGGTGGTAAACCACTTTGAAACCCACCACTGCACCAGACATCTGAAGGGGAAAAAAAGGGCATTAGAAGAATGTTTGAAGTATAATGAAAAAGATGCACTGAAGCTTGTATATTACAAAGGCTTACTGAATACAAGAATGATCAAACTGGTTTATAGGAATGACCAAATAAAGAATAGTAAAGAGACATGACACAGCAAAGTTTTACTTGGCGAGTAAATTAAAAAAAACCAAATATAGCAGGTAAAGCAGGTAACAAAACCTAACAATGTCTAAGAGCCATAAAACTGAAGAAAAAAAACAGAGGAGCTAAATTTTGGCTGCACAAGCCTTAAGTACAAATGCAGACAAGGCAGAATTGAGAAGACACCAGAAAGCAAATGCTGTCTCTGCAAAAGACCCAAGGAACAGTGGACCATGTAGTTAGCTATTGCAAGATTGCATAGACTGAGTATACAAAAATCAACATGTCAAGATAGCAAAAATAATGCATTGGAAAATCTGCAAGAAATACCATTTGCCTGCAAGCAAGAACTGGCAAGACCATGAAACAGACAAAGTAAAAGAAAATGAAGAAGCTAAAGAACTCTGATATTTTTTTTAATTCAAAGCATGTATCAATAGAAGAAAATATTTGTAGCTCACATTTGAACGGTGGAATCTTTGGTGCTTTCATTTCATGAAATGTCTGCAAGAATACAAATATGTTCAGAAAGTACCAAGGACTTCATAAACAAGTATATGCCACACAGCACCCTAAATTTAACAATTTATAAGAAATACAAAAATAGTGCATGTTGAAACAACAAAATAGAAGAAAAACACCTGTAGAAAATTACAATATATAAAAATCTGTAAATAGAAGTAGTGACAAAAAGAAAGCAAAAATAGGACCAATAATAATTGGTGCTTTGTATACAATTCCAAAACATCTGAAATATCACTTGAACATCACTGGGATTGACCAAAGCACCATTACTCAATTGCAAAAGTCAGATTTACATGGAACAGCTTACTTTCTAAAACAAAACATATGATGTTATTAAACAACATCCATCCATCCACCCACCCACCCACCTACCTACCTACCTACCTACCTACCTAGCTAGCTATCTAGCTATCCAGCTATCTAGCTATCTAGCTAGCTAACTAGCTATGTTTCCTCCAAAATAAAACCTTGTCTTATATTTTTTGCCACCAAAAAGGCATCAGGTCTTATTTTTGGGGAGGATGTCATCCACTGACTCACCTCTTTGCACGTTGCCCCTGGCCTCCTTTTTATTGTCAGAGGCCTTTAGGAACTTCTTTGGCTGGCAAGGCCGGCAAGGCTTTCCTGAAGGCCTCTGCAACCAAGAACAGAACTCCGGATCGATCCAGAGCTCTGTTATCGGCTACAAAGGTCTTCAGGAAATGCCTTTAGGAAAAGCCTCTGCAGCCGATAACAGAGCTCTGGATTGAACTGGAGCTCTGTTGTCAGCTACAGAGGCCTTCAGAAAAGCCTTGCTGGCTGCAGAAGAAATGGGCCGAGGTGTGCAAGGTGTGTGAGGTCTGGCTGCAACCGTCCAAAGGTAAGTAGTAGGGCAGCTCCATTTCCCCATCCACACCCTAGCTTAATTTTTACCCATGCATCCTGGAATGGGCGGAGTCTTAATTAGGGCTTATTTTGGGGGTAGGGTATATATTGAGTGCATGTGTAAAAATCAAGCTAGGACTTAATTTTGGAGTAGATCATATTTTCGAGGAAACATGGTATCTATTTATCTTACAAGAAACAGAAAAGGATATAACGTTATTTTCAATATTTTATCTAGCCACTGATGAATCTTTATTGCAATATAAGAAGATAGTTTGGTAAGGTTCTGTATAAACATGAAAAAAATTTTTTTGGTCATTCATTGGATAAACTAGTTCTTGACAGATAGCAGTAGAGCTTGAAAACTATCACAGTGTAAATGTGACTTAAATCTTTGTAATTCAATAGATTTGTAATTTTGCGATCAAATACATTTAACAAACATTTTTCTTAACTGCTCTGTAATTTGTTTTATCCATATTTATGAGTATACACTGGCTTCATAGTCTAATCTGCGTTCGTCTTCTTGTTTGGTTATTTTTCTTTTTTTCTTTTTATATTTTATGTGGAAGTTGATGTGTTCATTGTTAGAATTGTTATTATGATTCAGATTGCTTTTAATTTAACCATAGGATCTTTTAAAATTAAAAATATTAAAAGATCTTATGGTTAATTTTATATATACCAAGTCACTTTGATAGTATTGGTATGGATAGACATGGAGGCAGGCAAGCAGGCAAGCAGAAAGACAGAATTTTTGGGTAAGGTAGCTAGGTGAAGGAAATCTACAGGTTTTTCAGGTTTATTTTTGGGTTTAGGGACTTTTTTATTGCCAATAATCGAGTTCTGAAGACATTTTGGTATAGCATTAGTACTATTAATGGGAGTATATCAGAAATACAGTATATTAGAATTCTATTCTAGCTGTCTTTAACAGCTAATGTGGAGATTTATCAGGTTATTAACAAAGTCCTAGATGTACAGCTTGTTTACTTTTCTCAGAGAGTTGCCAGGAAGATATTGTTGGCAGTTATTTCTCAGTTATAGTTGTACAAAACCAATGAACATTTCCTAAAGATAAATGTTCCATTCTAAGATACAAAATAAAAATTAGAAGAAAAAAACAATATTTTAAAAAACAAACAAAAAATAGACAAGTCAGAATTTTGTAACTTAATGCCTTCAAATGTTGACTATACAGTGAATATCTGTGTTATGGGCATTTGTGGAACATCTAATGTTAGTTAATGTATAGACATAACTGAGATATTGAAATAATTTTCTGTATACTACATTTCTCGAAAAATTTATATAGCTCTCTAACAATAGTTTTCTTTATTCAGAGTACTTTGATGCTTGATTAACCACAATTGTTAATTATAATTATTTTTTATTATATTGCAACTCAGCTCTATCAGGATCTTCTGGCAAGGAGAATTATATTAAATATTACATGAACATATTCTACAAAAGAACAATTTCAAATTTAGCAGCTAAAAAGATAAAATATCAATTAAATAACTATTTTGTAACTTTTACAATGAATTCACATTATCAGTGAGTATGCTATCAGCATATTATGAATCCAACACTGATTTTAATCTGTTTATATACAGACTCATAAAGATAAAAGCAATTGGGACAAGCTAAAAAAAAACATAAATTCTAAATATAATTTATTATTGCATAGATTACTTTTCATTAACATAACATATTGCCAATATTTTTGTCTTAGCTGTGATGTTCATATGTGAGTACATATGAAAAAGGATAAAGTGATAACAAAGATAGAATAGACATAGAATGTCTATTTTCTATAGCTACTATTATTAAAATAGAAATTTGGTACTTGCTTGTTAATGAGACCATAATATAAAGAACTAAATATGGTCTTTAAGCTAGATTTTACCTTGTGAAATTGTAAGGTACTCATTATACCTGCCTAGCTTCTGTCAATGTTTCTTTGTACAATATTCTTTCACATTTTGACAATTATGGATTTTCTGAAGTTAATGTAAATGGTAGTTAAAAATACTGTATATGGCATTTGAGGTTTTTTTTTATAATGGTAAAGCCATATGGCTACCTCAAAAATATACATCATAGTTTAACTGTTAAATATTTTGGTCAACTATTGAATATTTTTCTCTTCAGACAATCTTTTACATGTATGAATTGCAATGTCTTTATTTGTAACTTCCTCTTTGCCAAAATAATAGTAATAACAGAAGTAATAGTAATATTTATTTATTTTATTTAATTTAGAAACCACCCATTTCACTCAAAGAGCAACAAAACATACACTCAAAACATAAAAACTACAATAATACTATGCTTGTATATTCTACCCCTCGATTGCAGCTTATGGACTTTCAAAGATAATAGCTTCTAAAATAATATATTTAGTATATCAAACTATATCAGGCATTGACAATGTCATCACTGGAATACTTTTCTTAAATTAGATAAAAGAGAGAGATGGGGGGAGAGAGGGAGGGAGAAATATGTCGTTTCCACACAGACACTGATATCACTCCCAGATCCTGGAATTCATTTCTCAAATCACTTTTGAAATAATATCACTGCTGCTGATCTAAAAGCACCAAAAATAGCAGATGAACTAAGTGGTACCTTTTCCAGCTAAATCTGTAGAAAGGTCAAGGAAATGAAAAATGGACATCCAACCAGTACTTCTTCACCTATTTGTCCTTATATGTGGTGAAGGACAACAAGAAGAAAAAGAGAAGAAACATTTATGAATAAATGTCACTTTGAGACCATTTTATTTATTTATTTATTTAATCAAATTTATACAGCTGCCCATCTTACCAAAGGTGATACTAGGTAATGCACAACATATCAAGTTGTTAAAAAGTACTATTGAAAGAGTGAGACATAGTTGCTGCACAGAATTCCAAGTAACCTAATAAATGCTATTAATAACTTTTATTGTCTAATGCCTAAATAATGTAATGGAGTATCAGATACACTATAAGGCAACATGTGGGTTGCTATGTGCATCTTCCCCCCGCCACAAGAATAATAAAACAAAATTAATCAGGAGCAATAAGAGGAACATATAATAATTGACCACATTTCTATAAGCATATTGTAGAGGCTAAAAAGGTACAATGAAGTTCAGCAAACAGTATTTGTTCTTTATCAATCAGAAAGATTTTAGAGTTATAGCCTAATATAAAGCATAACACCTTACAAAATAGTCTGCTAAGAAAATTATAATTATGCATTGAGTGGAGAAAGGAAACAATGTAAAGGAGAGAAAGACATCTTGGAGATGAGAGAATGAGACTGGATGGGCATAAGAAAGCATTTCCTCACAACTTCCTTTTTAATGATGTGATTTGTTGCCATAACATATCATGATGGTTATCAAGTTGAATAGCTTTTAAAAGATATTTGGCTATTTTTAAAAGGATGCAGCTATCATCAATTCTTTGTTTATAACTTTATAACACCACCAGAACAATAGGCATCCTGGTTTTCAAAGAAAGTTTTGGGGAACAGTCATAATTGCTATGAAGGACAATAAAATCACAGTTTACTTGTGGCCTTTTTAAAAAGAAATCAATTTATCATTCACGTCTGATTAAAAATATTAAAAGGTTATGGTATTTATGAACTTACTTACCAAGCACATCTAAATTATATTAAAGTAACCAAAATATATTTTCAATCCCCCAAGGCATATCACAACTTTTGAGCACCTTTAATATTTGTAAATTTAAAGCTGGAAAATTTGACATGCCCTAGACAAGGACTTATGTCAATGTTAAGTCCACTGAATTGCATCCAAAAGCCTATCAATAACTACTAAACATTTAAAGATCATTTGACACTGATGGAATTGTCCCATCAGCAATCTTGCCAGTGTATTTTATGGTAGCCGTATTTTCTGAATATTCCGAAGGGAGCTTCATAACATGTGGTATAATAGCATAAACATCTGCTGATCAAGTCATAAGTTGCTGTTGCCAGTGCTGATTTAAAATGAACTTTGGTGTGATTTATCAGAAATCCAATTCCATCCAATTCTAATCTAATCTAATTGTCACTAATGAGACAAAAGCTGTAGCTTTCATAAAACAGAGATGATAAATGGTATATAATAGCTGCTTTTACACTCAAATGTTTTCCACAGAAAACTGAAGGAATATATGCCTGATACATGCATTTCTATAACAACTGCTGTATTAAAGATTTAATGCAACAGGGAATTATTTGTTGTATTATATATAAAACTGAATCCACAAATGCCTGAAGGCTTTATTGCTTATATGCTATATTTACTTTTTGCAGTTGGATTTTTCTTCAAAGAAATACCTATGCTACATTTGGTGCTGAGATGATTTTGTATAGCTAGCATTGTTCTGAGTGTTAATTAGCTTTAGAATTTTTTCATTTTTTTATAGTTTGGCGCAAGAGATTCACATCTTTGAATTGTAAAACTATTGCAAACATTATCGGAAACTTAATGCTATATTAAATTGCTTCCATAGAAGGAAAAGGATATATTTATCCATCAACATGAATATTGAAATGTTTAGATCTCATGGCAAATTGATTGGCTAGGCAGAGTATAAAATATTTATCAGTGACAGAAAGCTGCATCATGTATCTTTCAGTTTAGAAGTCTAAAGTTATCCAAATAATAAGGAGTAGGTGACAAAGTTATAAGGACTTCTACAACATATCCCACAGATTTTCTCTTATTGTTTCAAGACACTTGAAATAAAAAATAGAAAAGTAACAAAGTATTGGGAATTTCAACTAAAATATGTTACTGTAGATGCCTTGCAAAGTTTTTAGTTAAAAAAAATCCCTAAAAAACTTAGTGATCATCTGTCTTATTTCACATGAGTAAAGAAAGGGGAGAAAAGACACTATTGTCCCCAGTAGCTGAAAGAGAGGAAATGCCTTTTTAAGCAAATCAACTTAATTCTTAATATCTAGAATAATCATAGACTCCTAGTAGAAAGAAAGAAAGAAAGAAAGAAAGAAAGAAAGAAAGAAAGAAAGAAAGGAAGGAAGGAAGGAAGGAAGGAAGGAAGGAAGGAAAGAAGGAAGGAAGAAAGGAAGAAAGAAAGAAAGAAAGAAAGAAAGAAGGGAGGAGGGAAGGAGGAAGAAGGAAGGAAAATATTTCTGTTTGGTATACATGTTTCTATCAATTTTACTATATAGTTTTCTCTTCAAAAATGGTGTGCAAACCTCTGTAATGTTAGAGAAAACATTCATAAGAATAAATATAAGGGTATATACCAGCATTTCTATATTAATATTTTGTCTAGGCAGATGCTTATATTAAGGAAATGTCTGCATCAAAATTTAGGGGTTGAGGTTAAAATATTAAAATAGAGGATAACAATTTGTGTCAGAGTATCACTGATGGGACCATACATTGGAAAGGCATACTGATCAAACTTCTTTAAAAAATAATATTCCACTAAAAAGACTGATTATTCCATCTCAATTATTATACAGTACTGGAGGGCACTGAAAAATATTAATGCACCATCAAGATCAATATTGATCTAAGAAAGCATCACAAAGAGCAGATACACAAGCATCTTAACAGATGTAATAAAACATATTTGAGCTGCCAAAATGCATACAATCTCTGATGGAAGTAATTTTCACACTTTCAAGACAGGTTAGTTATTTGTAATAATATACAGTGCACGTTGTCATTATTTTATTATTAACTGTTGGCTCCAAACAGAGTTGATCTAACTGCTCTGAAGCAACTATTCATCTTATTCAGCAAATGAATAAAAACTACTGGGGACAATAAATACTTCTATGAAGAGAACTAGCTCAGGGTAGAATTTTTATAGTAAAAAAGTTTATATTATACTATTTTCTATGGTCATACTTGGAAGAGGGAAAATAAGTAAGCATTAAAGGCTAAAGGCTAGCTTATTTACTATTACTTAGAACTACATGTTAATGATTGATAAAGTGACAACAGAGCATTTTCCAAACTATCAGTCAACACTCTGCTTTAACATCAGATGTATCAACTACTTCAATAGTATGGCTTCAGCTTTTAGTAGCTTCCTTATCAAAGTTATTTTTAATCAGTTTCCAACTGACTGAAGAAAGCAATAAGTATGAAAGCATACTATAATCAATGTTTTCTTATTATGTGTAACTCTATTTGTACAAGAATAATATAATAATTATAAATGGTTGTTTCCTACGTTGATATCCTTAAGTTTTCCAATTATTGGTGAGCTATAACTACAATTACCATTAACAATTATACATTTGAAGCAAACTTTAAAAGTCTAGATGTTTTCCATTTCCAAACAGTTGTACGTGAAAGAGACAATAAGAAGTTCATAAATGCAAGTACCAAAATCACACCCCACTGGTCACATTGTTCTGATAGGTCATAAAAAACTTTATGAAAGTTCATGAAAAAGCAATTCCAACTTATGATAATAATTATATTTATTATTAATCATTAATCTATGGTCACTCAATTAATGTAAAGTGTAGCCATTAAAATAAGTATGAGTTTTTGCAAAAAAAAATCTAATACAATTTTACAAATTAATTATGTGAAATTTAAGAATGAAATACACAAGCTGAAAAATCAAGTCTACTAATTTGATATGATTTATTTTCATGCACAATTTAATTTGTACATCAAATATGTTTTATACCTAATGTACACATAGATTTTATTTTCTGTATATTGTATTTTTTAAAATTGCAAAAAAAAATATGCACTTAAATACATAATTACAAGTGCAATTTTTTTCTTCTGGGACTGAAATGAAGGTCTGGGAAGCATAAAAATATATAGTGGTTAAGTGCACCAGACTAGAAACTTGGAGACATGTTGTTTACCTCAGGCCAAAAGTAATCAGGGTGATTTTGGGCCAATCACTCTTTCACAGACCTGGAAGCAGGCAATGGCAAACCACTTCTGAAATCTTGCCCAGAAAACTTCAGGCACTTGTCCAGGAAGTTGTTAGAAATCAACTCTGAGTTGAAGGCACACATACACATACACAAACAAACTTGATTGCAGGAAATACGACTTCAGCAACAGAGTGGTCAATGTCTACTCTACCTGACTCTGTGGTTTCTTCCCCAAACCCCAAAAACTTTAACCTTAGACTTTCTACTATTGACCTCACCCCTTTCCTAAGAGGTCTGTAGGCAGCGTGCATAAGCGCACCAACGTGCCTACCGTCCCTATCCTATTGTTTCTTTTATTTTTTCTTATATGTATCCATGTATTCATAACTATGTTTTTACTTATACCTATTATCTTGTAAGCAATTGACAAACCAAATAAAATAAAATAAATAAAAACATGTTAGAAGAAAGAAAATCTGTAGAGTTATCAGTCTTAATTAAGTATCATCCAACTGGTGAGCTAGATTGGCTAGAAAACTGAAAAAAATAAAATAAAAACAAACTTTTGTCACAAAAGAAACATATTCTACAAGCTATTCCCTGTATCAGGATTTAAAGCACAGAAGGGATTTGAGGTGCATGTATATACAAACACAGATTATTCTCATTTATTTTACATTTTAAAAATACACATTAAAATTATCTGTTTATCTATCTACAATTTTAAATAAAACCTTTAAGTATTAAAACAGTATTAAAATGTTTCATGTTAATCGTTTATATGAAAATGTAGAAATACAGCTTTCATGATAATATCCTAATGTTTTTCTATTATCGACATGAATATATTGTACTTCAAATTTCATAGAACATCACTGTTCATATAACTTTTAAGAAAATGATTTGGGATTTCATTTAAATCATTTAATATGATTTAATGTGTACACACAGAGAAACATCCCATATATATAGACAATAAAATTAGGATGAATGCCAGCTCTGACACTGACAGTGGACTCATTCCCAACTTACATTAATTCTGTTCATTTTATCTGAGGCACAAGCTAGCCAGGGGAGCTGGCAATCAGTACACATGATGGATATAAAGATCCTTCTTCATCGGTCTGGCACAAGGACAGAATATTTGACTAATTTGACTAATGTTCAGAATAGTGGTAGTAGAAGATGGAAACTAGAAATCAAATATTGCATTTGTGGAAAGAAATGTCTGTTGTAGTTTCTGCTTAAAGGATTGTAAGACTAAATTCAATACAGCATTTGAATTTGACCTTGTAGCTCACCAGAATAAATGTTATCCAGCTGTAAAATCAAGATTTCATTCAAAGCATATGAACTTTCATTGACTGAGTAAACTGGTTCTACAACTTGATGGTGCGGGGAAACACCACCAAATAATGTGGTGTTATAAGACAGCATATATTAAAGCATGTTTTCCTGGTGGATATTTATGTATCCACAAAGAAACCTAAACAAATAATTTATGCTAGCTAACTAAGGGGAAGCTGAAATTAGAACATAATTTGGTTTGTGTAAGAAGTGTCTCCATAGGAAGGAAAAGGGTAAGAATCACAGGTGCTAAGCTGACATTAAATGAAATATCTTGAGAAATTCTGGTTGGGGGAAGAAAGGAAGTAATAGCTATCAACTAAGATAAGAAACTAAGATAAACATAGATTGCACCCTGATTGCAGATTTATGATTTTAGTTATATAAAAAGGTATACAATATGCATTCTGTAGCATGATAGCAAAGACCAGATGTCCTTAAATGATGATGTGTTTGCAACTCAAACACAAAGTTATAAAAAGGCAGTATTATGCAATATCTAGTCGTAGAAGAAAGTATGAAATGTTTGATGGGAGACACCAGCTATAAATATTCACCAAAATTTGGTCTGATGATTGAAAATGACATTCTGTCCAGAAATGGCACTGATCTATTCTTATGCTGATCTATGACCGTAATAAATATTTGATTTGATTTGATTTGATTTGATTTGGCACTGACATTTCTGATGGAAAGAATAAACTGGGAGCTTAAATTAATGGTAGCCACTTTGATGTCAATGTGCTTAGAAAAATACTATTTGAAGTTATATACAGTATGTTTAACTTTATTCTAAGTGGAGTTTCATCTGATTTGTTAATCTTAAACTACAAAAATAGGTAACATTTTAAAAAATATTATTATGGTTAAAATCATCAAAATATATTAGCCATAGTGAAGGTCATCTTTTTTCTCCTATTGTAAAAGAAACATTAGTCAGTTAGCTTTCTAATTGTGTGATGATAATTTGAGGTCAGAACTTGATGAGACTATATCTATATTTTCTATTATCAGAGTTTCAATGAAGCAAGAAATGGAATAAATGACTGGAAGGTTCACCTCTAAAGTTAGTAAGGATATAAGATGACATATGGCTTATGATACCCAATCTTTATGGGTCAATGAGCATGTCTCACACAGAAGTTGAGACTGAATTCTGCTTTTGAAGATCTCTGCTTTGTACCTTAATATCTGTGTCATGATAAAATCAGAGACATCTTGGCATCTTGATATTAATTTGGAAGTAAAAAAATGACATTCTGCATTATATCATACTAGTATAGCATTATTTTTAAAAAAACAAAACCTAGTAGGTATAGAATTGTTACACTTGAGAACTTTAGACCTAAGCACTCACATTGGTTCCAAATTCATACATGATCCATTTCAGCAAACATAGCCTACCTGGGTTTTTGGGTTGTTGTGTTTTTTCTAAAATAATTTTATTACTTTATTACTTTAGTGTTCCAACCATTCTGATTTGCAATGCCATGCAGGTAATCCGAATCTTGCAAATATTCCTTAACAAATGAGCAGTGAATATTCAAAAATACTGTTACATAATAGTAGCATGTTTTAAAGGTAAATGGAATTGAATAGCATCCTGTTTACTTGCAATTGTAATTGGAGATATTCTTTATTATAACACATTACAGTTAACTTCTGCCTTGAGAGGTTTGTCATCTTTGCTTGGATTGGCAATAAGCATTTGGTAATGGTAAGATGGTACACCTCTGTGTTGGATCTATATTTACAGACATTCTGACACTATTGAGAATTGGACAATTGAAGTTAGAAAATAAATTCCATAATCCCTTTCCTAACTTCAGGATTACCTAGAAGCTATGGCAGGGTAGTGAAAATGGAAAGCTATTGGTCAATATCTATTAATAATTAATAATTTATTAATCTATTGTCCATATCCAGTACAAGTTTTCAGTACAAATCAGTTTCAGAAACATTTGAGATATGATGTTTCACATTAAAAAAAATCTAGAATGTTTGAATCTATAAAAAACCCTAACCCTAACCCTAAAAGATAATGTTCAGATATTCTCAGAAAAAAATGATGAAAGGCAGAGATTTCTAGAGTTCTTACCACAAGTGCCTTTGCATTATGTTTCTCCATAAATTCTGAATAAAGGAAATATAACAGTAGCACAGATACAAATGAATCAATATGGACATCATATCTGAAACTTTTCTGATTGAAAAGGTTTGGATAAAATACTATTTATGCTGAACAAAATACAGGGTGCCTTTGATTTTTTTTAAAGCAAATTGTTTGGAAAATTGAGCACAGGTTTCTTTAAATTCAAGGCCTTTCTACTAGTAGTGTTTTTCCCCTGAAAAATGAGGCCTTGTATTATAGAAAGTTCTCAAATAACTTCCAAAAGGAAATGTTGACTGTATACCAGGAAAATAAGAAATGTGTGGATACAAATAAGAGACAATATACGTAGCTTAGGGCTGAATTGTGAAGACCTTGCTGCTCTCTGAGCTTAGTTGTTTGCTTGCAGATCTTTCATTGCCCAACTAGGTAACTTCATCAATGCAAGTGAGTGTGGGATTTTATATTAGGTTGCCCCACTAGAATTACTGAGGGTGTTGTTTTTCCCTGAAAGTTCCTTGATTAGTTCAGAGAACACCAAGGACTCCATAGGTATAAGTATCTATATGGGATGCAAGAAAATGAAACATGCTTTAAATCAGTGGTTCTTAACCTGGGCAATATCGCCCCCCCAGGGGGCGATGGAAAGAAAAGGGGCAATGTGGGGGCGAAGGAACAGAAGGGGGGGCGATACGGGGGCGATGGAGCGAGAAGTTTTGGGGACACTTTTGAGACTTTTTTCATACAGTGAACCGCTGTATATCTATCATACAAAAACATCAGATTGCTCGCTATTAGTGGATTGAACTGTGTTTTAAAATGTTCCTCCAGCTAGCTTCAGTACAGAACACCGTACATATGTGAATACACATCACTCATCTTCATGTGCATTGCGCAGCTGCCTCTATTACTCTACCCATAAAATGGCATGCCACTGGCCAGAATGGGCAGTGATGGAGGGGTGAGCGCTTCTTTTGAAACATCGCGTGCTGAGTGGCTGTCCCCTGTGATGTCAATGTAACTGTTGAAAAAAGGTTTATCGATGTCCACATGTGTTTTATAGTGTTCCAGTACAGTCGAAGATTTAATTTGCAGTTAGTGCCTTTCATTTCAAAGACCTCTCAACATGGCCGAGAAGAGGAAGTGTCGGCAATATTCGATGGAATACCTAAAATTGGGATTCATTCCATCTCCTTCCAATGTACAGCTTCCGTTTTGTCTTCTTTGTGAGAAAACATTTTCAAATGAAGTGATGAAGCCTTCCTGACTGGAAAGGCCATTTGGTAAGAATTCATTCAGATAAAGCCGACAAACCGGTATCATTTTGCCAATCCTTAAAGGCCAAGTTTGAGGGTCACAGCACTGTTGAGAAGTTATTTGGAAAATCGTCACTCAACGAGTGAGCCCCGACAAGGGCTCATTTGTTCCTATGAAATATCTTTGTTGATAGCAAAATGTGGCAAACCTCACACTATCAGAGAAACGCTGATTTTACCAGCAGTGCAACAGATTGTTGCCACCCTGTTGGGGCCCAGTGCAAGCACTGTCACGCAATCGATTCCTTTGAGCAATGACACCGTATCAAAAAGAATTGATGAAATGGCTGCTGATGTGTAAGAAAGGCTTATTGACACCTTGAAAAGTACAGAATTCATGATGCAGATTGATGAGTCAACGATTCATGAAAATGAAGCCTTATGTCCATTTCATCAATGGAAATGAAGAGATCAGGGAAGAAAGGCTTATTGACACCTTGAAAAGTACAGAATTCATGATGCAGATTGATGAGTCAACAATTCATGAAAATGAAGCCTTATGTCCATTTCATCAATGGAAATGAAGAGATCGGGGAAGAACTGTTAAATGCTCAAAATTTAGCCACCGACACAAAAGGTTCTTTGATATTTAAAAAGGCTGAAGAGTTTTTTAATGAGAAAAACATCCCTTTGATAAACGTCGTGGCATGTGCAACTGACGGAGCTGCATCCATTATTGGACGATATTGTGGATTTCAAGCTCATCTAAAATCAGTTGTACCTGGAGTTATGACTGTCCATTATGTCGTTCATACACAGCACCTTGTCTCAAAAAAATTGAGTGGCCGTTTGCACGAGTCTATACATTACGTCATTAACGCTGTGAATAAAATTAAATTGAATGCCTTGAACAGCCGACTTTTTCACAAGCTTTGTGAAGAAAATGATGAGGAGTTTCAACGTCTCCTTTTGCACAACGAGGTAAAGTGGCTTTCAAAAGGAAAGTGTTTGCGGCGATTCCACGAACTTCTTGACACAGTTGTCAAATTTCTTGAATCCATTAATCCAAATCTAAGCATGTCTCTTAAACTTTGACGTCTGGGTGTAGCTTATCTCGCTGATGTTTTTGACAAGCTGAATGAAGTGAACGTAAAGCTGCAAGGAGATAAAATCAATTTTCTTAAGGCCAAAGGAGTAATCTGCTCATTTATTTCCAAATTGGACCTCCTTGCAAGCAATATGAGTCGCCAGGAGCTGTATCAGTTCCCAAGCCTTGGTAATGAACGTCAACTCCAAGCAGAAGATTTGGATGTTTTTTGCTGCCACTTGAAGCAACTAAAACAAGATATGGAAATCCAGATTCTATGATCTGATAAATCTGGAAGTGCCCACTTGGGTGCTAAATCCTTTCACAGCAGACTTTGCACAATCTCATCCCAAACTGCAAGAGCCACTGATAGATCTGAAATACAACTGTGAAGCCCAATCACATTTTCAGAGTTACAGCTACAAAGCTTTTTGGTTGAAAATATGGAACACTTACCCAATTTTGTGGGAAGAAGTTAAGTTGCTTCTTTTAGCCTTTCCTTCCACTTACTTAGTGGAGAGGGGCTTCAGCGCTGTCCAACATGTCCTTTCTAAGTCAAGGAACATGTTGAAGATCACTGAGTGTGGCGATTTAAGAATGAGATTTAAAAAATGGTTCCAGATATCAAGAAATTGGCATCAGCTCACCAAGCACAAGGCAGCCATTGATGTTTTTTTTTTTTTTTTTGCTTTTTGTGTACATACATTTTCTTCGTTAATAGTTGTCTCAGCTCTTATTGTTGTATTTGCTTGCATTGGATTTCACGCTCCAGTTTGAGTTTTCGGCTTTGTTTTTGAATATTTTGGTTTCTTGGTTTTATGGTTTCAATTATTTTTTTTTGTGCTCTTCATGTAAACTTATTGTGTAGATATACATATTTTTCTTCAGTTTAGGTATTAAATTTGTTGTTCTGATTTTTGTTGCTTTCCTTCTGTAAAATTTTTCTTTGTGTCTTTTTAACCCTTTTTACAGTGTGCATGAATATATATTTTCCTCAAATCTTAATTTAGTTTCAGAGTTTTCATCTGGAAATTCTTAGTTCCTACATTGCGGTTTGTTCTTATGCCATTTTTATATTTCTTTTTGTGTCTTAAAATTCACTTGTAATTAAATCATTAAATGTTACTGTTTTGGGGGGGCATTTCATTTTCTTGCAATTGAATTTTGTTTTCAGTGGTCATTGCATTTAAGTGTCTTGAATAAATAAGATAATAATGAAATACATGTATCACAAAGTTTGGGAGTAAAGTGATGGGCGGCATCAGAATTTTTCACACAGTTGAGATATGGGAAAAAGACTGGAAATAAATTGTTTGCATCAATATGTCCTGATGACAATTTTAAAGAAAACAAAAAACGTGTTTGCATAAATTGAAGAATTATTTCCCTGTGTTGTGATTGACAGGTTATTTTGGGGGAGGTGGGCGATGATAACTTCCTCAATGGCTCAAGGGGGCAATTTTTTCAAAAAGGTTAAGAATCACTGCTTTAAATTATTGAATTCAGTACTCAATTCAGTTTGTAATAATAAATCACTAATTGAGCTGAAATTAGGTACAATTCAAATGCAAGTCCTGCCCAAGACTTGCCTTTATTAAATTATGTAATATCCCATATTCTTAGTAAGGAATGTGCCTTTAGTTTGGAAAAGATCTGAGTATAGGTCCATTGTCAGTCCTTCAATAATATCATAACCTCATGTCATTCTGTTATGGATGGATTGTTTTGTTGGTTTTTATTAATTCATTTAATTCTAAATTTCCACTTTTGGACACTATGGGGCCTGGATGGGGAACAGTAGGCTTCAAATGAATCCTGCTAAGACCAAATAGCTTTGGGTTCACAGGACTCCGGGACCTAGGACTTTGTCATCTTTGACTCTGGATGGGGTGGCACTGGCCCAGAAAAACTCTACAACTGGGAGGTTCTCCTGGACTTCCAACTTCTGTTTGAGGAACAAGTGACAGTCACAGCTAGGAGAACCTTTGCATGACTTCATATTGTACACTATTTGTGGCTGGACCAGGATTCCTGCACTCAATCGTTCAGTCCCTATTCAATTTACAGGTGATCTACTGTAGTAGGCTTTACATAGGGCTACCCTTGAAGACCCTTTGGAAGCTACAGCTGATGCAGAGTGCAGCAGCAAGAGTCCTTTTGGTGGCCCCAAGAATGGCCCCTGTGACACCACTGCTCTGTGAACTGCACTGGTTATCATTCTACTTCTGGGGCAATTCAAGGTGTTTGCGATTACCTTTAAACCCCTTCATGGCATGGGTCCAGGTTATTTGATGGACCATCTCACCCCACTGGGGTTGGCCTGTACCCACTCATGCCAACTGAGAAGCATGCTGTGAGTCCCATCAGCCCAATTATTCTGGCTGGTGGGGTCCAGGAGGAGGACCTTCTCTGCTGTTGCTCCTGCCATCTGAAACATCTTGCCCTCCAATCTTTTCATAAGGGCCTAAAGATGTGACTGTGCCAGTTGGCTTGGGTATCAGCAAAATGGAATGGTTGTTGAGTAAGTAATAAGAGATCCCACCTCCCACCTACTCTGCTTCCACCCTCCCCATGTATTTTGGTTTTAATTTTTGTTCTTAACTTTTTAGATTATATATAACTGTAAGCTAACCAGAGTTATTCTATGGTAAGATGGCCGACCAATAAATTGTACAACTAAATAAATAAAATAAAATTGAAAAGTTTAGTAAGGACAGTGAAGGAAAACATGTCAGCTTTTGTATTTTTATGGAATGATAAAAAGATATAACTTTGATCCAGTACAGATTTCTTGATATTCTCTTTAGGAATATCTCTTTAGGATATTCTCTTTAGGATATTCTCTTTAGGATGCTATAAGCATCTTAAAGTAGCACATGGCATCTCACTACTGGTAGATTTTATTCTTTATGTCAGTGAAATGTCATATAAATCAGAACTGTTTCTTAAAAGTGCATATAGCTTTTGTCCTTATAGGAAGGGAGCCCTATATAATAGAATTTTTCATCCTACAGTGTTGGAAAACATAATCTATCAGACTCACAGAACACTTCTTTTATGAAATGCCTTTAATGGTGATATCATCAGATGAACTGAAAAGAATTAAATTAATTCCAAGTATGTATTCATTGTGAACTTGCCTCAATAAGACATATGAAGTACTGAGAACTGTAACAGAAACTTAATGCCTCAAAAGAAGGAAATGAGTCAGAACATTGCTTAGTAAATGAAGGAAATGTAATGCAAGGAATTAAGAGTTTATTAGAAAATGCCAAGGGTGAACTGAGGTCTGCAATGAAAGTATATCTTGGAAATTATTGCAGGTAATAAAAGTTTAATATCCAAGGGCCCATTCCTGTATAAAAGAATAGAAAATGAATATTTTGCCAAATGCAATACAAAACATATAAAAAGCATATAAAATGCATGTATTCAGAAAAAGTAAATACACATATGTACATACTGGAGAAATGCAGAGAAATGAGATTAAAAGGTACCTGAAAATTTCATACATTTTTTTAAATTACAAACTTACAGAAGTGAATTTTGATTTTAAGCTTTAAAAAAATAGAACAAAAAAAGTGAATGAAATTTAACTTGGCAGGTTTGTTCATTCCTAGTGAAAGTAGACAGGGTACAGGAGAATAATATAGTATAACTTTTTCACTCATAAATGTGGATAAATTCTTTTTTATATAAAATGAATACATGCTAATAACCATAGAAACCCATTTGTTCTTTTCCTTTCAGATTGCTAGCTTTAGAATCTTGTGAATCCTGTTGAGTTTTATATGGCCTACTTTCAAGCAATTGGCATTCACTATTTTTTGTTAAGCTGTGGAAATTTTTAAGGGAATGGTTGATAAAGGAGTGATTAAATTTGACTTCAAAGTGTGAGTCAAGGTAGTGTCAGTGATGTGAAATACTTCATTGAAGCAAACTATTTTATTTATTTACTTATTTACTTATTTACTTAAGAGAATCACAAGAGTCCTAGGGCATGGTGGTAATAGTTTTAGTTCAATCTTTAGTTAGGGTTTGTACAAAGGGGAAATCACCTCTCCCTGTCCATTCTAATCCTAGTCTAAATGTCCATCTGTACTTTAAAAAAACAAACCCAAAGATGAAGTGTGGTTTTAAGGAAATATCCTAGCTTGAAGAAATCACCACATACCATTTGTGGAATCTTCAGGAAAGGCTGGAAAACCTTCCGCATGAAATCTTGGGAAGTGATTGTCCCCTGTCCCAATATAATCTCAGAGAAGTGTGATAGAAGAGAATATTTGTAGTTCAGAATTGAACTGTGGGTCCTTCATGATCTCTGAGCTTGGTAGTTTTCTTGAATATATTTCATGATCTGACTAGGTAATAAAATCAGTGCTAGCAGGGAGTGAGATTTAGGAGGATGTGGAGAAGGAGAGGATGACTATGATGACTATGGGGTCCTTGATGCTCTCTGAAGTTGGTGGTTTGCTTTTATTTTAATTAAAAATTAATAAATATCAAAGTTTCCTGAAATGAGTGTTTTCAAAATATAGTGTCAATTTTAAGGTATTTTGCCAAATACCTGTTTTTTTACTATTCAATTTGATTCACGGCATTAGGATACATGTGATAAGATTTTCATTTGCAGATTTTAACAAATAGCAACATATTAGCCAGAGTTTCAACCTCATGGCAACTAAGGATCAGTCATTTTCATTTTCAGAGCAGTTTTTCAGACTTCAGATATGAACCTAACAATGTTACAAAACTGGGTTGCCTTCCATAACATCTTTGATTATTATTTGCTTAAATTTATACCACAATATAGAAACAGAATGAAGTATTGAACTTAAGAACTTTTTCTAAAGAGTTATTTATCATGTTGTATCTGAGAAAATGAACCATTGTTTTAAGAAAACGGTTATTGATGTTAAGTTACAGGGTAGACTTCGTGCACATATTGTATCCATTATAAGAAAATTTCATAGTGCTACCAGAAGTTATTTCCATCACAAAGGCAGTTGAGAATTGAAGGTTCTTAATAGAATTCTTATTAATTCACAGTGTGAATTTGGACCATTCCCTGGAGAATATCCTTTGACTGCCCACTTACTAGGATTATAAATTACAGTTCATTACTGCTTTGTCCTCTAACAATGTGGCATAATCTTTCAGTTGGTAATGCCTCCACATGGTCAGGATATATTCAATGGAATTGGTATGTGAAGAATACCTGTCACTTTGTGCAATGTATTTCAAAATCTAATTTAACTCTCATTTATACATATTAATAATATGTACATGGAAAATGCAATATTTGTACATTAGATAAACTATAGTCTGTTGAAAAAAAGATTCTGAAGCTAACCAAGCATTAAAAAAAGCATAAGAAATGAATCAACATGTATCTTTTTGGTTCATATTATTTTATGCTGGAAGAATAAGAAATAAAATGAACCATCAACATTATCTGGATATATCAGGAAACAGATATTCTATCTGAAGCATAATAATACCATTTTATATCATTATGAGAGACTTAATCTATATGTACAATACTGTACATTTTTTAACGTTAAATCCAGTGGTCACATGTTTGAAAACCAATATCAATGATGAATTTCTGCCATTTTGTATTTAAACACTATTTTAAAAAATCAATTAACCCATAGGTATTTTAACATTTATTTATTTTTAAATTATGCTGCCACCTGGATTCCCAGTGGTTTATAAAAGTTCTTCCTCTTCTTCTTACTTTCTTCTTCTTCTCCTCCTCCTCCTCCTCCTCCTCCTCCTCCTCCTCCTCCTCCTCCTCCTCCTCCTCCTCCTCCTCCTCCTCCTCCTCCTCCTCCTCCTCCTCTTCTTCTTCTTCTTCTTCTTCTTCTTCTTCTTCTTCTTCTTCTTCTTCTTCTTCTTCTTCTTCTTCTTCTTCTTCTTCTTCTTCTTCTTCTTCTTCTTCTTCTTCTTCTTCTTCTATATTATATTATTTATTATCTCTTCACAAAAGTGTGAAGTCACTGCTTCCAGTTCTTTATTTGGAGTTACCTTTCATATGAAATTATTCCAAGAACCTAAACAATGTTTCATTTTGCAATTGACAGATGGAAAGTTTGTCAATGCATAGATTTTCTAAGTTCTGTCAAGTTATTTTTGGCATGGCATTCAGTGTACTGATACCCAGCAGGAGTACTGGGGCCACATGCTATAAGCTTTCAATTTCAATTTTCAGTTGTTAATATTTTGTGATTGTACATGCAATGAAATGTGTGAATAACATTGGAGAATGAGAAGAAGAGATATTGCCTGGGAAACATCAGATGGAAGAGGGGGAGCTCTCCTAGAGGTCTAATGGTTTCAGGAAAAAAAACTAGGAAGGATCTAGTGGCATAGGAAATTGGTACTTTTAGATTTACATGATTCTGTTAATATAAACTGACAATACTATAGTTCATCTAATCATGTCTCCTGTCTTGTTTACATGGGATGGCTGGTGTTACCTTACCATATTCCAATGAAATCAAATGAGAGTTATTCAAACAACTTTAGCAAATAGGAGCTAAAGAGGTTTCTGGGACAGTTCTTAAAACAACAGTAATACTCCCCTGGATCAATTATAAAAGTTGTTAGTTGACAGTGTTTTTCAAGATGTTCACAGCAAGCTACAGATGGTTTTAAAGGTTCACAAATGGATAGCTATATGAGATTTTTAAAAACCTGAAAGCACTTCTGATTGCAAATTGCATGATGGCAATCTAGTATACTACAGAAGTTTGAAGATTTTCAGACTGGTGAAAGATGGCATAGAAATTTCAACAGGGAAGTGTTTTCCAGTAGCTAAAAAAATTCTAGTAGTAAACAGGGAAAGTATTTGATCAGCAGCAAGTCTCTCTGAAAACAATATATTTCTGGAATTTCAAATGTCACTATGTTTGTTATTGTGTTTTCATACTCCATCCTTATTTACATTCCATATATCAATCATCAATCATGTAATAATATCAACACAATTAAAATCAAATTAATATGATTAAAATCAGTTTAACAGTTAAATGCTTTGGAAATAGGTGGATTCTATTATTTTCCTAAACATGGAAGACTGGGAGTCAAGCACACTTCCTTGGAGATTGCCATCTGTAGCCCATGGGTTAGACCAAAAAAAAAAAAAAAGATTGCTTGCCTTATACCAGATATGTTCTGGCCAATGGTGGGATTCAAAACTTTTTACTACTGGTTCTGTGGACATGGATTAGTGGGCATGGCATGGCTTGTGGACGTGGCTTGGTGGGTGTTGCAGGGGAAGGATACTGTAAAATCTCCATTCCCATCCCACCCCAAGGTTACTGCAAAAATCCCATTCCCTCCCCTCCCCACTAACTTGCTATCCAGCTCCATTCTCCTGCACAGGACAACAAAGGAAGGCTCAGCCAATCAGCTGGAACTCAGGAGGCAGAGAATAGATGGGGGCAGGGCCAGTCAGAGGTGGTATTTGCCAATTCTCTGAACTACTCAAAATTTCCACTATTGGTTCTCCAGAACTGGTCAGAAGCTGCTGAATACCACCTCTGGTTCTGACATTTGGGGTATCTTTGCCTCAGCCTGTTCTCCTGATTTAAGTAAGCAAGCAGTTTCAGAGCAAAAATAGAAAACTCTTGTATACCATGTCTTATACTAAATTATAAACAATCACTTATTTTAAAACTTGGAAAGTCATATCTCGTTTTCTTATCCATATCTAGTATACATTTCATGGCATAAATATAAAACATGTCTTCTCCTGAGATACTGTATTTATGAATTTTTATTTTTATGTATGTGTATTAAAAAAAAAACTGGAACAATTTTTCATGTTGTCTTTGATTTCATTTTAATTCAGTTACAGACATGTTCATGTTTTATTTTTAGAATCCATTAAAAATATATCAGTTAGAGATTTAGTCTCTGTTAATGTAATATTAATTAGCAATCTGTTTTCTTGATATTCTGTGAAATATTTATTGGCAACATACTTAAGGAAAAAATGTTTATAAAAAGGAAAAAAGAGGCAGAGATGGAAAAAAATTAAGCATGGAAGCATAACATGCTCATGTAATGTAAAATCAGAAGTCCAAAATGGCTGCAACACTTACAAAGGGAATCCATATGCTACAACCTCATGTCTGTTGACCTTGAAGATGACATAATATGTGTAGCCATATTTTATATTAGCTTTAGATTTAAAGTAACTGAATTTACTTTAAATCAAAAAGCTAATGCATAAAGGGTTGTAGAGATAAAATGGGAATGTTACATCTAGGTGGCATTCCTTTCCCATGAGAACAGCTCAGATGCCTGCATCTGGATGAAGGTGGAATTTGGAGTTGCCGGACTATGGGACCAAGAAATGATTGGAGATTGTGACTTAGGGGAATGTTTTACACTTTTGCTTTTACTGGGTGTAATTCTGGATCCAGTTCAAAGTCAGAATTACACCATGTCTGTGCCAGTTTAATGTATTCCTAATAAATGGACTTTAAATGGAAAATGGATGCCATGGACTTTATTTTTGGGGGACATGTTGCTTGAGGTTTGACAATGTCTTTAATTGGGCATCAAAAGGCAATACTTTCTGAACCAAAATACCTCAAATAGTTTAATTTAAAGAATGTGTTTCCAGAAACTGGCAGGTTCTGTGGCTCCAGAGAAGATGCGAGAAGATATCCATGCCCTTTTGTACCTGTACCCAAGTGGTTAGAGCAAGATCCAATGGGCAAGCAATGATGATTGCTTTGGAAATGAAGCTAAATTTTAAAATCTCTTAACAGTAATCGGGCAGAAAAAAATAGGAAGAAGGAACAACTTGGTTGCTGCTGGTGAAATAGGGCTGAAAAAGTAAGTATTCTTATTCCCTGGAGAGAGTCCCTTGGAGACAACTTGGAATGGGGAGTAGAGATGCAGTTTTCTTGCAGTCTGAGGAATCCTTTGTTCACCTCTCCTATGCAAAGTGCCAGACAGTTCCATGGATCAGCAAAGGATGAGGAGCTGCTTCTAAGAGTTGTGAGGAATCGATAAAAAGTGCCACCCTATTTTACATGTGGAAAACAGGATGACCCAATGAGTCATGACTTATCTAATAAATACTAAAAGGCATATAAACCATGAGTAAACAATTTCAGACTTCTGCTTGAAGGATACCATTTTTATCCTAGCAGTTTAAAACCAGATAACTTATCTGAGCCTTTTGGGAGGTGGAATGGACTCTACTGGATATACTAGTCCATTTCCTTATGTATCATCTTTTTTTAAATTGCTGTCATTCAGTTAAAAAAATCTTAACTCTAGGGACAAAATGACAGCTCATCATCTTTTAAATTAATTTGTATAACTTGTTTTTTTCAGACTTTTGTCATAAGGTTTAATATTTGAAAATTATTTGCTTAATATTTAAAAATTAGTGGTAATGGTATTAAACCAAAACAAATGGCTCAAATAACCAGACATAAGACACAAATTATTCTATTTCAGAGCTATTATGCAATTCCTAAATCTCTGCAGAATGCTCCAAAAAAAGGATGGACTTATTGTAATTACAATGGATGCACCATTGGACGAACTTAATGTGAAGGATCAGATTAAGGACAGATAATCCATGGAGAAAGATTATCTATGGCACGGGTGTCAGACTTGCTGCTTCATGTTGCTGTCACGTGACGTATCACAACATTTTTCCCTTTGCAAAGCTAGGGGGAGTGGCTTGCGTATAACACATCCAGCACGCAAGCCGTCAGTTGACATCTCTGATCTATGGATTCACTAAAACTAGAGGTGGTATTCAGCAGGTTCTGCCAGTTCTGCAGAATCAGTAGTGGAAATTTTGAGTAGTTCAGAGAACCAGCAAATACCACCTCTGACTGGCCCTGCCCCCATCTATTCTCTACCTCCTGAGTTCCAGCTGATCAGCTGGGTCTTCTTTTGTTGCCCTGCACAGGAGAATGGAGATGGAAAGCAGGTTAATGGGGTGGAAAGGGAATGGGATTTTGCAGTAACCTTCCCCCAGGAGTGGGGTGAGTATGGAGATTTTCCCCTGCCATGCCCACCAAGCCACGCCCACCAAGCCATGCCCACAGAACCGGTTGTAAAAAATTTTGAATCCCACCACTGACTCAACACTAACCTGATGACAAATAAATAAAACAAATGTTGAACCAGTGAGAGATAACATATCATTACAAATTATGGAGAATCTTACATTACTGTGTAAATGTCCATCCAAAAAATCAAAGTAATCAGATGTTATTCATACTATTTGATCTCTCTAAGTTTAATTTTTAAATAATTTTTAGAAAGTGCTTATCTTAAATTGGAAAAAGACACTTTGTTCTTTAAGCACAATTTTGCTAGAATTTGCTGTGAAAAATTAGTGCCTTTTTTGTCATTTCTGCTGCCTCTGCTGTAAGAGAGATTCAGGTGAAATATTTCAAAATTGTACTGTTGTGAAATCCTTGAAATTATCCAGCTGTAATGTTTCAGTGTTAATGCTGTATGAAAGTCTATATCCGTGTTATTTTTAACTTATTCTGTCAAAAAGGAAAGCAGCTGCAGGTTTTACCATTACAACATTGTTTACAGAATTGTATATCAAATCAATTTAAATATCTGATTTTTTTAAAAAAATATCACAATCAGATCTTGCCATCTTCAAAGCTCAAATTCAAGCATAATAATAACAATAATAATAACAACAGCAGCTCTAATAATGCAACATAGTGCTTTACATCTCCTGAATACATAATAGTGGCAATATCATTTGTATATTGATTTATCCTTAATCCTCTTTGTTAAAATTCAGCAAATGCTTGGGTTGCAAATCTAGACTGTCAGATGATTTTTTTAATATGCTACAGTGCTGTAATATATGATATTTACTCGATGAGAAATACCATTATGTTTCATTTCTGGTTGTTGGCCATCAAATTTTAGAATTGCTTCATTTGAATTAAATTTGAAGCTGACAAGAAACTATCTCCCACAGTGCTAATATGCATAATCGGAGTGTGGATTTGGTTGCAAATAATAATTATATTTCTATGTGGAAAGATGCTTGCATCTATTATACATGATATTATTTTTATGGGTAATTAGAATTTCACATATTCATAATTTATAATTCATCAAACAAGCACACAGCCTAAAACAGTTTTAATAATTTGGTATCAATTTTGACCTAATTTACCAAATTCCCATGTCACCTTCATAAAGTACTCAATAGCAATATATAAATATGAAATCAGAATAAGTATTCATATATAAAAATAAAATAAAATATTACTCCTGAACTTTTGGTTTTATATCTATATAACTTATGCATTCATCTATGCATCCAGAAAAGTGATATTAGAAAAGTTTTATTTCCTACTGTACTTTTTTATTACATGGTCTAAATACCTGATGTATTTCAGAAGTTATAATTACTTATGTAATTACTTAAAATTTTGCATGAACAATTTTTTACACAGATTAGCAAACAGCATTGACTAAGCTATGTAGTAGACTAATAAGCATTTATCGTTATGCCTGTTGTTATTTTGTATTGCCAGGAAATTTTCTTCAGACGTTGAAAAGCATATTTAAAAAGCTGGTCTTTCTAGTTGTAGAGCTGTACTGCAATTGAAATTTTAGTGGCAACAGTTTTGAAGTCCTCCTTGATGAACCCTTATTAATAGACCTTAGCAACATCATAGTAATTATGTATATCCTTGAATTACCCAATAATACTGTTTGAGTGCAGATTAATTTAAGTGCATCATACAAAGTAGTTAATGCAATTTCCAATGTGAACAGTATGTAGGGGGTTGCAGTACGTAATGCCATCCTCAATATCACATTTGCTGCTTAGGAAATATTCTGGTGTCCATTCATACATCATAAAAAGCCACATGAAGGACTCTTTACTTTTACAACTCATGAATCTAATTGTTTTATGAGGCAGAGCTCTGGTGACTGGTTCCCAAACCCGATCCCATTCCTTTATATAGTCAATATAGCACCTTAAGTCATAATGAGAATAGGCTATTAATGAGCAAGAACTACTTAACCCAGCTCTTTTCCTAATATATATATTGTTTCAACCATTTAGTTACTACATCAGTATGGGTTGTGAGATTTTCGCCTCTGGAGACCAATAAATAAACAGGCAGGAGAGGAATTAAAGGCTGGTAATTTAGAGAAAGATGAATTCGCAACAGATCAGTGCCTATCACACACTAAGATGTATGAGCTCTATTGAGGTAGCTTGAGGTCCATCAGTAAGTATTGATTTTTAATGAAACCTAACCTTAAAATCATTATTAATGAACATAAAAACTCTGGATAAAGAGAAAAATCTTGTCTCCTTTCTTAAGAAAAAGACAGTAGAAATTAAGCATTTAATCATTTTAAGTCCTTTTGCATTGCTACCAATTTATAGAGAAGGATAGAGAAAATACTGGTGAAGGAATGCAAGAAGTGTTAGCAGGTACAAGAAATAAAACATCTGAGCCCTTTAAAAAAGTAAAGCACGAGGAAAAGACTCAAAACAGTCCTGCTTTGATTCTGCATGATGTAACTGAACAAAGACATACACTTTGTCATATACTCAAAATTATGCTTTTATACCTGATAATAAGACAGAAGAATTCCAATAACCCTGTTTCCTGACCTGGTTGACAAAATCACAATTGTATTCAGTTCTCATTGAAAAGGTCCTCTGAGTCTCAAAGGAGAATTAAGGAGAAATTTCCTGACAGAAAAATTAATTAGTGGAACGACTTGCCTCCAAAAGTTGTGGGTACTCCAACACTGGAGGCTTTTGAGAAAAGATTGGACAATCAATTGTCTGAAATGGTATAGGATTTCCTGCTTGAGGAAAGAGCTGTAGTAGAAGACTTCCAAGGTCCCTTCCAACTCCCTTACTCTGTTATTCTGAACTTGCCATGATTGTTGTTGGTAATAATGGCACTTCTACTGTGGTCATGATGATGGTGATAATGATGATCATGATGACTGTAACTTTTAAAAACATTTGCATGCAAATAAATGAAAACAAGAATAGATGAAGCACTCTTGGCATGGTTGATCACTCAACCAAACAAAAATTAAAGTTTTCCTAAAGCAAGTTTGCTCCTGGTTTTTCTAAGCTGCTTGAAACAATGTTGATGAAATAGATTTGTTGGGAGGAATATTTTGTGAAGTGTGTTATAAAAAAATTAGAATTAGTATAAAAACAATTTGAAAAAAACAAAAACAAAAGGTCCTGCCACCTCTATCAACAACTGATACAACTTCCATCCATCAGCCTGGTGCAAAATAATAGTGTCTTCTTTTCAACAGTGTGTTCAGTTCCAGATTCCACACATTATGTTAAAGGAAGAAATGTTAAAGGAAGAAATGCAAACAAAGTTGATGTAGAGATATAATCTGGGCAAGAAAAAGGAATTATTCAAAACATGACAAATGAGGAACAGATGAACATTAAGTGTCTTATCTCTTAAGTGAGACTTCCGTCTATCAGTTATGGAATCCATGTGGAAGATACTCAAACAGCTGATTGAGGCTTGCTTTAATGTGCTCATAAATAAATGAGGACTGCTGTTTTATTACTTAGTTTACAATATACTGTAATTGAACCCCCTTCTTTGTGACATTAAATCTAATTAATGTGACTATCTGAATCTTGCTTCCTGGAGAGGACCACTAGGATGACCTTGGTGAAGGAATATGGAAACAGGAGTTAGCAAAACATGAATTAAACTTTGGAGAAGAAGAGTGCATTGGAAAAAATGTTACAATGAGATGAATTTCACTTTCTTTGTTATAAGACGGAAAAGAAGTAAAATAATTTAAGGTTTTTACTAGTATTTTGAATGACCTTGCAGACCTGACTCTTCACTCTAACCTTTCAGAAAGTTGATTGAAGTTGCCCCTTTCTTACTTTCTGTTTCCCTCTGGGTTTATTTTTATTTTTTGTCATTGTTATTACTTTGTTGTGCTATTTTTAAATTTTTTGGCTCATTCTTTGTTTTTCAAGATTTTTTTTTTAACAATTGTAATCATTGAGAGTCAGGATATATGTAAATGTAAAATGTAAAGCTATAACTGCCAGTTTCAGGGACTTGACATAATGAGGTTTTTGATTCAGAAAATAGAAACTAAAATTAATAAAGAAAGACTAAATTGGAAATTGGGTGTATTTAGCATCAGCATTTAACCTATGCTGAGATAACACTTTTATGTAAGATTAAGATCTCTCCTTTCTTCTTCCTACAGTGTAAGACATTTTTATAATAAATAGAAATCAGAAATTTGGTAACAACTGTCTTTTCCTTCTCTAGTAATGTGATGTGAAGATAAAAGAGGTTAAAGAAAAACAGAAAATATGCAGATTTCATGATGGCCATTTCATGTTTTATGTGATCTTTTAGGTACATACCTAGGGTCTAAAAATTTTTTGGGACTTACGAAAATCTATAATTTGTAGATTTCAAAATTAAATATATGTAAAATGTGTTAGTACTTTATTATGTGGCATTCCCTGAAATTTATTGAAAAATATAAGTCCAGGAATACCTTTAAAATCTTAATATTTTATTATTACCACAATGAAGACCTATAAAAATGCACCTTGTGCCTATGTGGGTCCTGAGATGATGTGTTCTTTGGGCCCTTGAGCCCACCCAGATTTTGAAGTGATGTCCATCAAATACAATGAAATTTCTAACCCATTGTAGGAAATCTTAATTTAAAAAATTAACCTTACCTAATGTTATTTGTTACCTAATGCCTTTGAACTATGGTGCTGCAGAAGACTCCTGCGAGTCCCTTGGACTGCAAGGCGATCAAACTGGTCAGTTCTAGAGAAGATCAACCCTGACTGCTGTTTAGAAGGTCAGATCCTGAAGATGAAACACAAATACTTTGGCCACCTAATGACAAAGAAACACTCACTGGAGAAACAGCCTAATGCTGGGAAAGATTGAGGGCAATGAAGAAGGGGACAACAGAGAATGAAGTGGCTGGATGGATTCACTCAAGCAGTAGCTGTGAGCTTAAATGGACTCCAGAAGATGGTAAAGGACAGGAAAGCCTGGAGGAACATTGTCCATGGGGTCATAATGGATCGGACACGACTTCGCAACTAACAACAATGTTATCTATCAGAACAGGAGTGTCAAACTTACATTGTCACAACGGCATCATGTGATGCATCAGAACTTTTTCCCCCTTCACTAAACTGGGTGGTGGGCATGGCCAGAACGTGATGCATCCAGCCACAGGTTAGAAGTTTGACAGTCCTATACTAAAAAATAAAGCAGAACACCATTGGTCTGTTCTAAGTATCAGAAATTATCTGTATATTACACACAATCAAATATATGGCTGGACTGAAGAAAATCTTCTTGCATTCCATTTCATTGGAAATGGGATTGGGATAGTATCCTATGTGCCATTTGCAAATATTAGAATCTACATACTTCATTTTGATTTAAGTTTGAAAAGCAATTAGTCGCTTCTCAAATGTTTCAGAAGAGATTAAGTGATCTGCTATGGTATAGGTAGATGTTCAATTTAGTAATATAATGAATTTGTATTCAAAAGAGAGTGTGAACCTGCTTTTCTTCATCCTTATTAATACTAGTTTATATTTCACGTAAGAACTACATGATAAGTTAAAGGTCAAAATAGCTTTCTTCACTTTTAAAACCTTAATCATAATGTTTAACTGAAAGATGACTTTGCAATGACTTACAGAACCATTAACTTTATAATTGCAGTATCAATCATGATTGTTCAACATTTTGCAATACACAGCAGGAATATAGCTATATGATGTCCTTTGTAACTGTATAAGGTTAATAACAACAGGTACTATATGGCAATTACTCTCAAAAATTAAGTAAAAAGTTGTGCATACATACATAAGTGTGTGTATACATATCCTAGTCATCATATTTACATAATAGTTAAATGGCAAACACAAATCTGTCTAGGCAGTTTAGCGAGTTATTCCAAAGCAATGCCAAGATGGTACTATAATTTTCTTAGGGTTATATACATGCATGACATTTATTCTTTTCAGAAAGGAAAAGTATATCAATTTTTATATTATCCTAGTTTCTCTGTATGTAAAACTGATGCTTCAGCAAGATTGCAATTGTAAGGAATGCACATTTGAAGGACTCCTTTACTGTGGTTTACATTCATTCTCTTCTGTGCTTTCTGTATTTTTATATTTTTAATTTTGATTGTTTTTAATATTTATGATTTTTTTAAATTTAGTGTTGTATATCGTTAAGACAATTTGATAAAGAAATAGATAAAATTGCATTCAGTCATAACATATCATACCAAAAACTGTTAGAATGACTACAACTTGAAGGCATTTCCCAGAGTTATATCTTTTTTTTTCTTACAATGGGCTTAAGTTGATCTACATTAAGGCTGTCCAAGGTTTCAGAGAAGCGTAACAAAATTTCAATCTGAGTGCTCTATCAAAGCATTCTGAAAGAGAGAAATGCCCGTTATTGCTTCTAGACAATAAATTGAGTTGGGTTCCCTTGGTGTGTGTGTGGTATATTTTGGTATAGTATACATTTTTTAGATGTGTATAATATTTTGTCATATTACAATGAATTGTTTGCTATTTGGGTTCATTTCGATATGGTTTTTCAGCAATCACCAAATAATTATATCTAGCAAACTGTCCAGGTAATTACTTTTTGGCTTTATTAATTATAAATATTACCTTAAACTTCTGATAATACTTCAGCTAAGCATTTGATATGATTGCTTTTTTATTGCTATTTATTTCAGTTTTCAAAAGATGATAAAAATGGATGTAAGATATTTTTTACCATTTAGTTTTTGCCAACATATATTCTAGTTATTATATTTATGTCCCAAAGTATATGAAAGAAGATAAGGGCAAATATATATTATTTTATTAATAAATGGTTTAAAAATATTAATGCAAGTTTTTTTTACTTTAGGTGCTGCTGATAATTTGATCTATAGAAAATACTGTGCAATATCAAAAAAGTATGAATGTGGTATAGTGGTTAGAGTATCAAATAAGAGCAAGGAAGACCAACATTCAGGTCACATTTGACCATGAAATACACTTAATGACATTTTCTCTCAGGCAAAGAAATCTAATAAAGTTGTCATGAGAATAAAATGAGAGAGAAGAGTCATGGGTGTTATCATATGCCCTTTAGAGGAAGACAGAAGTATAATATGGGAATGCCAAGGAAATTCACCTAAATTTCATTTCAACAAAAAAAAAAACATGTTGCTGACAATAACTACCTTTTTTATGATCATGAAAAAGAATGAATGGCAAATGCCAAAGTGAAAAATGACTCTCATGTCATTATGAAATAAGAAATAATCTATCATTTACTTTTATTAATAACAATATTAACAGACACAATATATTCCTCAGATGAGCTTTTGTCCCATTCAGCAATGATGATCAGGGACAACAAAGGCAACTGATTGTGACTTATTCTTTAGAGTTTTTAGAATATATGTTTAGAATATATACCTTCCCCACATGGTACCAGAAAACAGTAGTGCAGCAATTAGTCACAAAGTTGATATTTGGTTATTAATACCAGCAGAATATATGTATAACAACAGGAGGAAATTCCTGCTTTCCAAACCATATGTGGAAATTGATCAGGGATGACATAAACCTGATTATGTGTCTAGCAAGAAAAAGATATCAAGTACATTGTTAGAACTGATCAATTACATTGTTAGTAAGTGGAAAGGTTACAAGGGAACTTGTTAACTATATCAGAACTTCACAATGCCACGAAGCACTCCACAATTTGCTTGCAGAAAAACAAGAAAGTAGCAAGGAGAACTCTTTCCTAGATTGACGAGGAAAGGGTGCTTGTCATGGGTCTAGGATACCTCACCACAGCCAACTTGCAGTGATCAACTTGCCATAGCTAACTTGCCATGGAACAAAACGCTTCAGGACAAGAGTTACATTAATATTGAAGAAATTGTGGGATAGAATCATTAAAAAAAGGATGCAAAAAAAGGGACAAACATGAAATGTGAATGACAAAAAACTAAAAGATTTTTTAATTATTTTAAATAATTAAATTGAATGTTTGAATTGTCTCATAGTGACTTGGCCCATGGCAAGTTGGCTGAGGTGAGTTGGCCATGGCAACTTATCACATTTTGGCATGTGGCACAGAGTAATTTTTATATCGCTGTGGCACACATGGCAAACATCCCTTTCAAATCCATTTATTATCTTAAATCTTACTTGAATATGTTTACTTAGATTGTTAGACACCCATTTTCGGCTATGAATTATTTTAGTTGCAGATCAATGTACATTGATTCTGCAAGTAATTTTTGTTCCTGTTAATGTTGAGGAATCATTTCTCTAGAAATGTTTTTCTACTTCTATAGTATCTGACAGGGATAGCATGCTTTAGGTTCTATCCTTTAAGCTATATCCATTGGTGGGGATCTAGGAGGCATTCCTTCTGTATCACAGTGCCCAGGACACCATTTTCTTGAGGTCTGGACAGAAAACATTTCTGTCAAGACATCATGAAAATCTTGACTTTTCCCCTTGGCTAGAACAAGCTATATAATCACTGTAGAAGAGTTATCTGCATTGAGAGATAACTCTTTCCCAAGCACTTAGGGCCTTATGAAGAGAGTTCTCTTTCCCAAGCACTTATGGTCTTATGAAAATTTTTAATATGTTTTTGCTTTATTTTTGCTTATTTATAGATAAACAAGTAACTTTTGAATTTCAAACTATAGTCCATATTTTAAATATACATATTTATATATATCGGTTTCTTTTTAAAAAAAATTGTTTGTTTTTTTAATTAAAAATCCTGCTTTTAAAAAATACTTCTGAATCACTGGTTTTCTGCATGTATTTAAAATCAGATATTTTATTGTATTAATAACTTATTGAATTATAAAATATTTTCTTATTAGTTGAAATTACTCTTTATACTATCTTCCTTTTATCTCTAAACTAAGAAAGAATATATACAGTTTTATAATACCCAAGGTATAAATTAAATTAACTTTAGTATCACACTTCAGTAATGTCATATAATTTCATTGTCTGATCCTAGGATATCTTGGAAGTTCAAGCTGATTTATTTTTTATTTATTTATTTATTTATTTGATTTGCCAATTGTTTACAAGATAATAAGTATAAATGTATACATAGTTGTGAATACATGAAATGGTTACATATAAGAAAAATAAAAGAATAAGAGAAACAATAGGACAGGGACGGTAGGCACGTTGGTGCGCTTTATGCACGCCCCCTACAGACCTCTTAGGAAAGGGGTGAGGTCAATAGTAGACAGTCTAAGGTTAAAGTTTTTGGGGTTTGGGGAAGAAACTACAGAGTCGGGTAGAGTATTCCAGACATTGACCACTCTATTGCTGAAGTCGTATTTCCTGCAATCAAGTTTGGTGCGGTTTACTTTGAGTTTGTATCTATTGTGTGCTCTTGTGTTGTTATGGTTGAAGCTGAAGTATTCATTGACAGGTAGGACATTGCAATGTATGATTTTGTATACCATGCTTAAGTCAGACCGAAGACGGCGTAATTCAAGGTTTTCTAGTTCTAGAATTTCAAGTCTGGTGGCATAAGGTATTCTACAGCGAGTAGAGGAGTGGAGAACTCTTCTTGTGAAATATTTCTGGACTTTCTCAATTGTGCTAATATCAGATACGTAGTGTGGGTTCCAGACTGATGAACTGTATTCGAGTATTGGTCTAGCAAATGTTTACTGATTGCAGTAACAAACCCTTTTTGTATTGTTAAACAATAAATTGGCACAAAAGGGCTGTAATATTTAGCAAGACTTGGGGATATACATGACCATAATGTGACCACTAAGATCAGGAGACAGTCCTTCTATTATTGGGAATTAATGTAGAAGTTAATACAAGTATATCTGCAATAATGATGAGTTCAGATCAATGTCACAAGGAATTTTCATTATGATGTTAACATTGGAAGAAGGCCTATATTCAATTACACTTTAATTTTGGAAGCACATTTCTAGGAAAAAAATTAAAACTATAAAAGAGAAATGACATGTATCAAATTGAATATCTTATTAGGTGAACTTTAATGGACTGAAATAAGCCTCTTTAAGGCAAATGATTACATTGTTATCCTATTCAGATTATGAGGACATAGGAATGGCAATGATATTCAAAAAGGACATTTGGTGAAAGATGGTCTCAGATGGCCAGGAGTGAACAGTTAGTAGGAGACATGGCAGTTACCCAAACAAAGAATACTATAGATGTTAACTTTCTTGTGTTCACAAAATGGAATGCTTCTAATGCAGGGCTGTCAAACTCATGGCCCACGGTCCAGATGCATCACATGCTGACCATGCCCATGCCCAGTTTAGCAAAAGGGGAAAAAGTCACAATAGATCACATGACGCCACCATGGCAACATGTGTTTGATACTCCTGGTCTAATGCTTTACATAGCTCAGATATGAGAAAGGTCATAAAAGTTTTGAACCTGATTTTACTGCAATTGGAACTCCCATTAGAGATATACCAGTAATTGGAATATTTCCATGATCATAATTAGAAGGATGTTATTGTCAAAGATGTTCCCATATTTAGTTATGGATAAAAGTATTAATGGCATGTAACAAAGTAAGTGAGAATTTAAAATACTGTTATGTACTGTAACTGAATATCTAATTGCTAAAATATATAAGATTTTGTTGACATTTGAACAGAGGAAGAACAGGATAAAGAATACATGAGAAAGTGGGTAAGAGTTTGATTATAATATACAGGTCAATCAGTGAAAATATATGTGGCTAAAAGGGTTGAAACTTACAATGTATTATGATCTCATCATTATAAAATGATGTATTGTTGATATTTAACACATGAAAAATTATCTAGCATGTATTAATGCACTTAAAATATATGCTGGAAATAAGCACAACATAAAAGTGACATTTTATCATTCTTGGTGGACATGTAAAAAAGGTAAAAAGAAATTGATTCAAATATTTGCTTTGAGACAGAGAGTTTTAAAGGTCAATTATTAATTGAAACTGGAACTTTTCTTTTAATGACTAATAGATAAACTAGTAGGAAAAATATGTAGAATCCATTTCAATATATGACCATGGTAGCAAGATTACTATATGTGCAGAGATGAAAAGATTTGATATTAGCTGGTGAATAATGGCTGGTGAAGTTGATAGATTTTGCTGAAATGGATAAATTGACTTCTTTGATTAGGAAAAGACATGTCTTTTACAGGTAGCTGAAAGTCCCTTTGGGCTTTTTGTGTAAAACTGAAAAAAAATGAACTTGTGATTTGTGGTTTTCATGATTAGGTAAATTATACAAGGAAGAGTAATATAACTTTAGAGAGAGAAGCTAAAATATATTTGTGAATGCTATTTAGAATAATAGAAGCCACTTTTTAATATATTGTTTTCATGTATATTTCTTCAACTTGTTTTCTTTTCTTGCACGTTTTTCTTTTATCTCTTTCTTTTTCTTTCTTTTACCTCATTTTATATTAGTTTGTTTTTATTTTTGTCCTCTTGTTTAAAATTTTTAATATAAATTATATGCAAACAAAAAGAGTACTTTCAAGATGGCTAATAATGTTGCTTATCAAACATTCTTATGTGCCCGATTATCAAGTCTGCTGGAACGAGCTATGCAATTATAGGTATGTGCTTAACTGTGGTCCAATATATTATATAAGTTATATATAGCTTATATAATTGTGGCTCCACATTCTTGCTACCTTGCTATGTGGGCTTACCAAGCAGATGGATGGATTTCTCAGGATATGTTAAATGAGTAGGAGGGTTTCAGAAAACTTTCTGAAATAAAGTAGTGAAGTAGTATCTAAATCTTAAACTAATTATAAAATAATAAAACTAAGAAGAAGAATTGATTGAGTAAAAGAGTTCAAGAAAGATTGCCTTTGCATTATTGATTATTGACTATATAAAATTTTTGACTGTTTATGTCATCATGTCAGCATATAGAAACCATCAAATGTATGAAGCAAGGATGTCCATATTCCTATATCTGTTTAATATACAACAAATACATTTTAAAAAGGGAAAGATTAAAAATGATGGCAACTAAAATCAAAACTGGATACCAAAACAACATTTTCACATAAGAAGTGGATGGTACTTCATTACTCCAATACATAAAAAAAGATTTAGTACAGCTCTTTATGGAATTAAAACTGCAAAGGGAAATGTCTGTATTAAAGTTAAATATTAAGAATACAAAGGTAACAGCATGCTTCATGGACTGATAGTTGTTAGGAAATAAATGAAGGCGACAGATAATGTTGTTTTCCTGGGTTCAAGAATAGATAAATATGGACAGTGTGTTTAAGAAATAATGAGCAGATTAATCATAAGGACAAGGCAGTGACAAATTCAGATACACATATGAAAGATAAGGGCTTTTTAATGACAACAGTGTACAGAAGAGCAGAAGCAATGGCATTTCCAATAGTACTATATGATTGTGAAAATTGGCACTAAGAAAAGATGAAAAAAGCTAAATGCGTTAGAATTATGAATTTGGAAGAATTACTATGAAAGACAAGGAAAACTATTGAATGGGGTGATAAGGAGCATTTGCATATTTGGACATTTAATGCAAGTAGTTAATAAACCATAAAAGTAATTATTATTGACAAGAGTGAAGTAGTAGCAGTAGAAGCCAATGGATAAAATAAATGGACAGCAGCACGCAGATTATTGGAAAGCCTTGGAAAAATTACAGGCTATATCTGGGGCAAATTGAAATGCCAAAAATATAGCGCTAGGAATGAAGCACAATTCAATGAAAATCAATTTAATTGTTAAAATGTAGGGCTTGGACAGCTGAAACATGTTTGTCTTGTTAAAAACATGTCGGAGTTTTGAGGAAAATTTCATCTTAAATTGATCCCTTCGTTTGGCAGGAATCACTATTCAGAAAGAGGCTAGATTTTACTGAGAGATGACAGAATGAAAAATATTGATGGGCATGGTGATAGCAATAGCACTTAGACTTATATACCACTTCAGAGTACTTTAGATGCCTCTCTAAACAGTTTACAGAGTCAGTATATTGTCCCTAACAATCTGGGTCCTCATTTTACTGACCTCGGAAGAGTGGAAGGCTGAATCAACCTTGAACCAGTAAGAATCGAACTGCCAAAATTCAAGCAGCCAGCAGTCAGAAGAACTAGCCTGCATTCTGCATTCTAACTACTAAGTTAGAATTTCTGAGGAGAAAGTAAAACTCATGAAGAATAGAAATCAAATGGAGGTCTTTAAAATAATCCTTTCAGTTAAAGAAAGAGCAGTGAAAACTAGAATACAAAGCATTCAAATAGTCAATGGAAAATGGCAATGAAGGAAAAAGAAACTATTACTGAAAAATTCAAAAATTCAACGCAAAATTCTATTTAATCCAAAAGAAAGAGACAAGTGAAGAATCTCTGAGAGCTAACACTGGGACAGAATATGCCTTGTAGTTTTTAGTAATCTAGTATATACTCTATACAAGCCTTTTCTTTGCCTTAGACAAAGTAAGCTCTAGATAAGTGGAATACTATTGGCATATACACTGTACCTTGGTTTTGAGGATCAGAAGTTCAGTGAAATGAAAGAAAAAGAGAATAAAAGCCAGACTGTACATAAAGGAAGGAAGATTAGGGTACTTTTCATTGCATGGTCCTGGTTATTGATGACAGGCAGTAGACAGAGCTCCCGAGGTTCATGCAAGAAGAGGAAGGAAGATAGAAAGTTCTAATCACTAGCTCACCAGTGCTTTTGGACTGAGTCAGTTCAGTACATTCCTTTGATCTCTTAAACCAGGGGGTTTCAAACTATGGCCCCCGGTCGGATACAGCTCACCGAAGCAATTTATCCAGCACATGCATTATTCACAGGGGGGAACAGAGTAAGGCTTGGCTGCCTTTCGGGCTTGGCTCTCACCTTCTGTGCAGCCTCTGGAGGGGGAGGTCCAAGTGAAAGCACCTGGTGCAGGCACACAGTCCTTCAGGATTTGGGGTCCTCTTTTGGGGTCCTTCTTCTCAAGTTTGGGAGCAGTTTTGTGGTCAATCTGAGTGAAGGCAAAAGAAAATGAGATGCACAATGCAAGGCAATGCAAGAATTTGCCTCCTAACTATGAAGTTCCTCCTTGAGTGCTTAAGCTAATGACAGAGGAATTCAGACTATGGGGTCTAGTCCAAATAATCAGTTTCAACTTTATAACAGGCTTCCTTGGCTGACTTAAATTTGTCTTTAAAATATCTCCTTGCTCTTATATTCAAGGGGATCAGGACTAATGAGATTTGTAATCCAATTAAACTTTCAACATGATGCCTATGTGTTAGCTCTATCACTGCACAAAGGAAGTTTTATCCCTATAGGCAGTACTGACATTAAATCTTAGCAAAAGGTTATATTTGAAAGTTGGGGCAGGAATGAAAATAAGAATTATCTCGTAATTTGTGCTGTGAAGTAACTCCATGCCTTCCCTACTACTGCCATTTTATGAAGTTTTTTGTCCTTCATAAACCTAAACTAGTGCAATATAGTGTTATCAGGAGTGAATTTTTTAGGATCAGCTAAAAAGGTCGCGGGGGGGAGGTGTTTCTGATAAAACTAAGTATACAGAAAACAGCTTTCTATTAGTCTTAAACTGGAAATGCAATCACTATGAAAATTTAACTGGATCAAGTTTTGTCTTCCTCCAGAAAGGGAATCAAGATCTTTTAAAACTAAACTTCTAATTTGTTAAGAGCTATAGTGCTGCCTTGGAAACCTTTTATTGATGCTAATGTTATGCTTTCATATTTTTGGGGGGAAGGCAATATATAAAAACTTCAATTAAAAAATAAGCAAGTTTTATACCGTATGACTCGTGCAGGGAATAATGGCGAACAGTTTAAACTGAAATACATAACCAGTAAATGGATAGGACTGTTTTCAGTGCTATCTATTGGTGACACATTAGCTACAAGGAACCCCCTTGGCATGTTTTCCAATTCCCAGAGCCCTTAAGATTGATTGCTGAAATCAGTTCAGGAATTACTAGTTTGTTCTGTCATATTTTTCCAAATTTAATAAATAGTCATGAAAAGTCACATATCCTGTTTTCATCACCATCCAAGTATCTCACTTACACACACACAACAAAATTATCATGACAAAACAGATGAAAATAGCATGTTGAAGCTTTACAGCAACATTAATAACTAATAATTGCTCCTTTATTATGGCAGGTAGAATCATAGCAATATTGTAATTAAAAACTATAAAATAAAATACTATTTTGGAGCAATGGAACTATTTTGATTATGTCAGCTTTTTATATTGTATCAGAGAATGCCTTGAGGCTTAAGAATTATAACCTGCAAAAACTGCTGTTTATCTGGGACATTTTTTCATGGCAAGCTAAGTTTCCTTTGCTGTTCCTGGATTATTTTTAAGCTAATGTCAGAAATTCTAGTCAGGATTTCTATCCATTGACAGTAAGATTGAGCTGGTGGTCAGTCCAAACTTGGACAAATGTAGGATCTGATTGGTGATTCCCCTTCTACTTGTCTCCTCACCTCTGCAAGGAAGAGGTCCTGCCTCACTAGTCCTTTTGTGTTTGCTTTCCTCTTGCTTACCTGCATTTCTCTGCTATACAAACCTTTGTTTCACCCTTTATTTATTTCTTGTAGTTTTTCTTTTAAACTTCCTATGAACACTGCACTAATGCAGTGAAGCTGTGGACTGATTCAATGTTGCTTTAATAAATACATTTGCTGTAGTTTCTCATTTTTCTATCTTTTCATTACTAGCAGCTCTTTCTTTATGAATTTGAGCTATGTTCTTGTCTTGGTTTTTCTTTATAAGGCACAAAACAAAAACTGTCCAAAGAGGAAAGAAGAAGGAGAGCAAGTTTCAAAAAATATGTGGAGAAATTGAAGAGTGCTTACAGGAAATAATGAGGATTGAGTGGCAGTTTTTACTGCTCTGGGAAATTATTAAGCAACCATAAAGTCATCTTTGGATCAACTGCTAGGTTTAAAAAAAAATACTTTTTAATGAGAGAGGAGGTGGGACTTCCAGTTTTGATTCAATAAATGCTGTTGTATCTATGCTGGTCTGCTTATTGCCAACTGAACACAATAGTGGTGACAAGGATGGCATACGCAGAGGTGAGAGCTGCTGCTAACCAAGAAACTGAAATCAATGGGTAAAGAGCCCTGGTGGGCCCACGGTCCACACCCAGTCTGCCAGTAAGACTTACTGGAGGCACAGATGTACCTGAGGAATCCGTCCCCAGGGCTCTTAAGTGCAGCCAACTCCAGTGCAGCAGTACAGGCATTGACCAGCACCACAGGGGCCATCTCAAAATGGCTAAACTGGGAAGGTTCAACAAATTCAATATTATTCCTCTGGAGCAGTGAAACTCATACGTCTCCCGAGTAGACAACTATCTCCAGGCTAACCAGGTCACAGATGACGGCCTGAAGGCAGCAACCCTGCTATCTGTCTGCGGACAAGTTCATGTTTGATATCTCTGAAAACTTGATAGCACCAGCAAGCGTAGAGACAGTGGTCTATGCAGACCTCAAGAAAAAATTAAGGGAACATTTTCAGGCCTAAATTCTCAGTCATTGCCCAGCGCAATGCATTCGAGCAATATGAACAGAAATCTGGAGAATCTGCAGTAGAGTTTGTGGCAGCCCTTCACCAAGCTTCACATCAATGCAAGTTCCCTGATCTAGAAGACTGTCTCAGAAACAGGTTTGTTTGTGACCTGCGTAATAGTGAATTACAGTAGCACCTATTTGCCATGGAGAAACTGACGTTTCAAGATGCATTGAAGGAAGTCATGGCAAATGAGGCTGTTGGAGAGCCATGAAGACTCTCCGGTCACAAAAAAATACACACCAGCCCCCCAGTGATCCACCAAAAGACCACAGAAGGCTTGGGGGAAGTAAGTGAGAGTGAAGAAATCAATCACTTGCAGAGAGAGCCACCCAGATGGCCATGCTCTACAGAGCAAACAACTCCCCCACAGATCTGCACAACCTATGGAGGAAAGCATGAAAGACCAGAATGCAGATTCCACACAGCAGTATGCCATACCTGTGGAAAGCAAGGGTACATCGTCAGAGTTTGCAGAGGTTGTCAGTGGGAAAGGAAACCTGAGATACAACAGCACAAAGGGAAAAGGCCCCTAGGACAGAACAGAGATGAATACTGCTCAGGAAGGCATAGCATCCAGTGCACAGAAGTCCAATGCCCTATCAAAGAAAAGATAAGACTCCAACTAAAACTTTAAGGGGTACCATGGTCCATGGAGCTAGATACTGGATCGGCCCTGTCCATTATCTCCTCTTCAACTTTCAACCACATTTGCAAATGTAGCCAACAGTGGGTCCCACTCAAATCATCGAGCTTAGTGGTAACATATTTCAAGCATTATGATTGGTTAAGGCCCTGTGGGCCCATAGTATAAATTACAAGCATTTGCCTACTGTTCTTGAGTTTCAGTTTTGATTTGATAAATGCTGTTGTATCTATGCTGGTCTGCTTATTGCCAACTGAAGCCCACTGCACAACAGGAGAGTGGAGGGAGAGGGAGAGGAAGAGAGAGAGGGGGAGAGCAGGAGAGCAGGAGAGACAGAGAGGGAGAGCAGGAGAGAAAGAGAGAGAGAGAGAGAAAGAGAGATGTGGTATAGATCAAAGCACTTGTTTCAAACCAGACTGCTTTTACAATGGGTTGGGGTAGGAGAAACACTGTTACCTGTTTCTGCCTCCATAAGAGGTGAGTGACCTGTACTGCAATGGTTAAGCAGGATGTTCAGATGTGCCCCTGATCTATGATATAAAATTGCCTTTATTTTAGTTATAGTTTAATTTGTCATTTTGAAAAAAGAATAATGGAGTTCATGAAAATGAATACATGGAACAGGAACAAGACTTTTGCCAGTAAGAAATTCTGATAATTATCTGGATAAGATAAGCAAGTTGTGTTTCTTTTCCACAATATGCTGAATAATTTCATCATTTTATATGATGCACTACAAAAAATAACTTATTTTCCTTCAAATATAATTTTCCTTATTGAGATAAAATGGAATAGTTCATCATAACTGTACTCGACAAGAAATATTAGATACTGATCTGGATATAGTCATGTCATTCTGAATACCCTACAGTGAGATGCATATCAATACTGTGGAAAACAAAATAATGCTGTTCCATTAACCAGAAACATAATATTCTAGCATAAATTCTCCAGGTTGCTTTATAATACTGAGATAGATAGAATATAACTTCATAAACCATCTTTGGGACTGTCAATTACTAGGGATTATGGAAATTGTGATCCAGTAGAAACCAGGATTATAATAGTTAGCTTTAGCAAACTAAATTTCTAAAATTGTGGCTCATCTGGCTATTCTGCTAGCAACAAATACTAAATATATGCTTTTTATTGCAAAATTATACACCCCTGCATGGCCAAAGAACAAGGATCATAGGCCATAAAACTCAAAATCCTAAGTGGGACAATTTGTAGCACTTGGTCTAAAAATTGTTTGAGCAATACTTAAGAGGGGGTGGGGGAGAATAACCTGTTAGGAGTGGTTATCCTCCAAATGATGAAAGTGCTTTTTGTTTCCACAAGAGTTTCTACAAGCATTTGACCAATGGATGTGACATTTATGTAAAGGTGAACATGTATTGTTGGAAGGAGATGATTTGTATTGTAGAATATTATCACTGGATACAAGACATATTTCAAAATTTGTACAAGCTAAATTTTGTCTTATTGTATTTTTTTAAATTTTCATTATCTTACTGAAATGCAGATTAAACAAAATAGCCAGTCATAGGAATAGTTAATTGTATATAATAACACCCACAGTTCAATATAACTAAAATGATAAAGTGATATCCAATGCTTTAAACTGAAAAGAAAAACGAACAGATTGCTATCAGGGGACCCTAGAAAACATTATTTCTGATAGATTCCTTATTATTTTAGAATTGAAGGTGTAAGGCAGCAGCCACGCTATAGAACAGGGGTGGGCAAACTACGGCCCGCGGGCCACATCCGGCCCGTTGGTCTGTCCAATGTGGCCCGCCCCTGAAAAAAAATCGCTGCCATTGGTCTGTCCAATCTGGCCTGCCCCTGAAAAAAAATCGCTGGGCGTGGCATATTGCCCTGTGCTGCGTGGCCCCAAAGCTGCAAAACAGTGTGGAGCGATCTAGGGGTAGGAAAGAAAAGAAATTTGCAAAGGCCTCGGCTGGGGGTTGAAATCACCTTCAAGTGCGACCTCTCCGAAGGTGAGTCCCGCCGATCCCCTTTTTTTCCGGGGCTTCCAGGCTTAAACTTTGCAAAGGCAAAGCTTGCAGGCTGGAGCGTCTTCCGCCAAGGAGCGGGAAGGGTTCCGCCAGTGGGCAGGTGGGCTGCTTAAACTTTGCTTGGGCGGCACTTTAAAAGCCTGCTCCCAGAACCCGAGCAACTTCCCAGCAACTTTTAACTCGTGGGCGCTCGCGCCTCGCCCGAGCCGCACGGCGGCCCGCTCCAAGCAGCCCGCCCGCCCACCGGGCAGAACCCTTCCACTCCTCGGCGGGAAGACGCTCCCGCCTGCAAACTTTGCCTTTGCAAAGCCCTGGAAGCCCCGGAAACCTGAGCAACTTCCCAGCAACTTTCGGCTTCCTTTTAACTCGCGGGTGCTCACGCCTGGCCCCAAGCCGCGTGGTGGAGGAAGCCGGGCAGGCAGGCGGACTGCTTGGAGGAGGCTCCAGGCTTCCCTCCGCCAGGCACGGCGCCTGCGAGTTAAAAGGAAGCTGAAAGTTGCTGGGAAGTTGCTTTGGTTTCCGGGGCTTCCAGGCTTAAACTTTGCAAAGGCAAAGTTTGCAGGCTGGAGCGTCTTCCCGCTGAGGAGCAGGAAGGGTTCCACCCGGCGGGTGGGCGGGCTGCTTAAACTTTGCTTGGGTGGCACTTAAAAGCCTGCTCCCAGCACCCGAGCAACTTCCCAGCAACTTTGGCTTCCTTTTAACTCGCGGGCACTCGTGCCTGGCCCCGAGCCATGCGGCAGAGGGAAGCCCGAGCGGGCAGGCAGGCTGCTTGGAGGAGGTGACCGGCGGTGCTCCAGCAGCAGCAACAGGCAGTTTTGCCCAGGCTCCGCTCAGGTGTCCGGCTGGGGCTGTCAGGAGTTGCTACCGCCGGCGCAGCTCGTGCGGCTCCAGTCCGCGTTGCCTTGGGAAGGAAAAGGCAAAACCAGGAGCCACTGAGCCTGAGCCTCCGGTGCCGCTGCTCCCGTTGCAAAGCACTCTTCCTTTTTGCCTTTCCTTCCCGAGGCAACGCGGGACTGGAGCCGCGCAGAGCCACGCCGGCGGTAGCAACTCCTGACTCAGGGGGCCTCCAAGGGGAGGGGAAGGAGGAGAAGAGGGGGGAAGGGGGCGATTCCCAAAAAATCTTGTGCTGACCCGGCCCGTCTGTCAAATTGTAAAAGTCAATGCGGCCCCCGAGCCAAAAAGTTTGCCCACCCCTGCTATAGAATAACTACTAACATTCAATTTTCCAGTCCTGTCACAGAATATTTGATATATTAGAGATCCTATGGCATTCTGAGAAATTTGCTCACAGACCCGAATGGCAAGCTTGAGTGAGGCAGACCAGGCAATTATTCTAGAATCCAGGTTCCTATGCAATAGTGACAAGATACGTAAATCAGCTAAGTAAAAGATGAAATTAGAAACTGGTTCTCCATTGGAAATGTCATTCAAAGCTGGGAAATACCTTTAGTATTCTTGTTTTGAAACCTGAGATAACAGTTCATAAAACTTAATCTACTTATCTTGTCTCTTACCTAAAGGTCTATCTTCCTATCCCTAAAGACAATGTTCCTTTCCTATCTTCATTATAAATCAAGATTGTTGAAATGCCACAGTCATATTTATCTATTTTCGGTACATTCTTATTTAGCTACAAACTAAAATATGCCCTTTCTCCAGTAAGTTGTGACAGCTTACAATCACACTAAATTAAAAATATAATGGTAAAGCTATATTACATTTCCCAGTCTTTCTTCTTCCTCTCCCCATGTGAGGTAACAATTGGCATGGCACAGCTATTAGAATCATTCTTTGTGTATTCTGTACTGCAAGGCCTTGGCAGTAAATTCTGTATGATAAGGCTGACTTGCCAGCTATGGAAATATTAATTCACTGGTTTTTAACTTCTTAAAACTTACCTGTCTTCTCTGATCCAGTGTTGTAGAAGAGGCATTGACTGAAGAGGATGCAATTGATTACTTAAATTCAAAATATAGTATAAAAATATATTAACATTGAACATTTTTAATAATATTACTGATCAGAGACCATTAAAAATATTTTGGAGATAAAAGAAACTGCACTGTAATTCTTCTTTATATAAAATAACCAAGTCAATTATATTTTCTAAAAAGTTTTTTGTGCATTAGAGAAAATATTATTTACCTATATCAGGATCATAACTGACAGATATATAATAGTACATATAGCAAAAAAAACCCTTACTGATTATTTAAAAAGCAGTCTTAAAAGGCTTAGAAAGTATATAATCTATTTATTATCCTGTGTGTGTTAACAACATTTCAATAACACTATTTGCAAAGGAATAATTTGTATTTGTTCTTATTTTCCATTTTCTAATTAATGCAGTCCTCCGTATATTTTACTTAGTATTTCAATTGATTGGGGTTTTTTGTTATTGTTTTTAGTTTGGACCTTATTTTAAGAATAATGTGCTTTTCTTCTTTTTTTTTTAATCTGATGATTTATTTCTCTGCAACATTTTTCAGGATCTCTCTGGGCTGTTGTCCTTGCAACTTTCCTGTACTCCTCCAGCTTGATTTTCTTTGCAATCCTTGTAAAGAATGTGAAGGTCAAATTTCACATGCAGTCAGCAAGGCTCATATTCCACTTTATAAAAGGAGAAATCAATAGTATTCATTAAATCAGATCTTGGAGGGAAATATTCATCTCAACCCCTAAGTAAATCAAAAGCAAACTTTAACATCATAATTTTGATGGATTTTTTTCCTTTACCTGTGTATAGGAACAGAGGCTTTTAAGGTTCTGTCCAAAAAATTCTTTACTAATTTCTGAAGCTAGATCAAAGATAGGGTTAAATAAAAAAAATTAAATGAATTATGACAGGTTTCATGACTAATAATTTAATAATAATTATATGAACAAATTAATCATTATATTTTCTTCACTGGAAATAGTGAAGGGAAAACAGAAAAGTTAATTGATATGCAGCATTTAAATCTGTGAGCATATGAAGCTATTCCAAATCTATGTGTAAGTCGATCTAATTTCTCCAATTTCAGGTTCAAGTTATATTTGTGCTATTTCCCTTTATTTTGAATAATATACAATTATGTTTAAAATCTATTTAGGAAAAATAGCATTGCACATATATATAATGCAGTCTTTCTCAGGCCTAAACTAGGAAGTTGAAAAATATCTAGATACCAGCTTATACTGGATCGGTATGATAAAGAAAACTTCCTCTTGAAATAGATTGAGTTGAGCTTAAAATAATATTTACTCTTGTATATCCCCATACTACATTTAATTAGGATTTCATTAATTAAATATAGTTAATTTGATCACTTCAAAACACCTCTTTCTTAACAGATTGAAGACTGTGCTTATTTTTCAGAAGTTACTTGTGGCACTCTCTCCCCTTCCTCTCTTTCTCTCTCTCTCTTTTTCTCTCTCTCTCTGTCTCCCTCTCCCTTTCCTCCTCTTCCTCTCTCTCTCCCTCTTACATAAAGAGAGTGAGACATTCTGTTTTAGCATCACTTTAGCCTTGATCTCATTTTACATTTGTTTAATAATTAAATAGTTACAAAATACTTTCCTGTTCATAGATTTTATTCACATTGGTTAATATGAATTCCAACTTGTAACCTTAACTTACAAATTCTTAATTTAATTTCTGAGAGGATGAACATATTTGCAGAAGTAATTGAAGCTTTTTATTTCAATTTCCTAAAGCATCTCAGAAATAGATAATTGTTCTTTCCAGAAGCCTTTAACTACTTAATATGACAGGTTGTGGTTCAAAACAGCTAAATAGTTTAGTTTAAAATATGGTTTTCAATAACCTGGTAACCTATTTTTTTAGCAAAGAATATACCATGTCCTAAGCATTCTGTAAACAAAATGGCACTATTCATACATAAAAAGAAATACATCCAAAGTCTTGAAAAGCCATAAGATATTATTAAGGTTAATCTTCAATTCGACTCACAGTCTGGGACTGGTACAAACTTAACAGTTCATGTTCTAAGCAAGGACCTAAGAGCTGTTAAGGTAGAGTCTAAGTATAGTCAGTAGTCAGGAGACCACAATTATATTTCAGTACCAGACTTGCCAAGGTACCAGCCTAGAGTGGGATTCAACTGGTGTAACAACTGGTTCGGTGAGTGTGTGTTTTGTGTGTGCATGTAATGTTTTAAAAACAGCCATTTTCAGTTAAATCTTACCTTCTGCTGCAGCCCTAGTGAGTAAACAGCTGAGGCGCAGCAATCTACTGTGCCACATAAATCAGCTGGCTTCAAAACAAGCAAATAAAGGATAGACTAGGGAGGGGTGAGTGGATGGGGCCAACTAATCACCGGAACTATCGGTTCACCTGAACCAGTCCATACCGGCTGAATCCAACTCCTGTACCAGCCCTGTTAGAGGACATGCTTGCATGCTTCCCAAGGTTTGCAACAGGAAGGTGTGCCACAGGAAGGTGAGCTGGCTTGGCACCAGAAAGAAAGGTGGGCAGCTCTTCTTGCAGTTGCCTTGCAAATGGATGTTTCCACTGGGAAGGTTCAGACCAGTCAGGAAACTGACTGCCTGCACAGAGCACCAGCTGGTCTCCCCACTGAAATAGTATATTTTAGAGGGACAGAAGCTGAGGTGAGTGACAAAAGCTCACCCTCCCACATGGTGCTTGGCTCAAACTTCCAGAGTTGAAATCAGCATCAGCATCATTAAGCTACTGAGCCACTATACCTCCTCCACCATAAGAAAAGCAACCATAGTCCTTGGGCTACAGGCAATCCCTTCTTTTCAATTTTTTTTTTGTTTCACCAAGGATAAAAATTAAGTAGAACTAATATCTTTTTTTATAAATGTTATTTTTTCAGCTGATAAAATACTACAGATTTTATTTATAGATGACTATAATTTCATATGCTTTACTGGGATGTAGTGATTAAGATTTCCATTTGCAAATTTAGAGCACTGGTTTTTACTCAGGGAAGGTAAAAAGAGAATAGATATATGTAATGAAGTAAACCTAATGTAAAATGACTGATATAACCTGTTTTCACAGAACACTGCTCCCATAAAAAGCATTTAAATAGATTTCAGCTAAGATAGCAATTAAAAGATTCATTCTGACAAAGTATGTAAGTATGTTTTTATCTGAATAGGGAAAAGAGAATGTACAAATAATTTCAACATTTAAGATAATCTCAATGAAAATTCACTGAAGCCCATGTTGTGTTCAAAGGCTTAGTGTTATTAGAAAAAAAAATCGTATGAATTCCGATTAAGTTTAATAAAGACAGAGTTTAAAAACAACTTCTGAAGTCTTTTTAGTGATAATTACTATTACTATAACTAATCCTTATAAGGGATGGAAAGGAAAACTAACCAGTCATGAGTTTAAGGTTGAACTGCCAATGATTTCATCTCCTATTCTTATTTATTCTCTTTGTTGGTTTATTCCATCTCTTCCTCAAAAGATAAAGTTAACATTTCCTCCAGTTGTTTCTGACTCTAGGGGGTGGTGCTCATCTCCATCTTTTAGCCAAGGAAACCAGTCTGAAAATTCTTTCCATGATCATGTGGCCAGCATGACTATACACATTGGCACATGATATGCTGTTACATTCCCACTGAAGTGTACCCATTAATCTACCCGCATTTGCATGCTTTTGAACCAGTGATGGGATTCAAAACAAATTACTACCAGTTCTGTGGGCGTGGCTTGGTGGGCGTGGCAAGGGAAGGATACTGTAAAATCTCCAGTCAAAGGTGGTATTTGCTGGTTCTCCGAAGTACTCAACATTTCTGCTACCGGTTCTCCAGAACTGGTCAGAACCCGCTGAATACCACCTCTGTTTTGAACTGCTATGCGAGCAGGAGCTGGGGCAAAAATGGAAGCTCACTCTATCATGTGGCACTCAGGTTTTGAAATATTGGTCCAGCAACCCCAGTATCTAGAAGAGATTGGACAACCATTTGTCTGAAATGGTATAGGATTTCCTGCCTGAGCAGGGGTTGGACTAGAAGACCTGGGAAGTATCAAAAAGGCATTGGAGTATTACAGAATAAATCAGTTAAGGTAATTTTGTAAAATGTGTTTTCCAGAATTCATTCCAATTCCTTAACAATGTTGGTTCACATGACAAGTTAGGATGAGGGAGTTTGCTTAGAATGATTAGTGACCCTGCAATTTAGTACCCAATTTCATCTCCTACAAAAATGCTTTTGGAAAATATATAGACTTTTCCTCTTAACTTTGGCCTGAACCTGATCCCTTTTTAATTGTCATCTCTCCCAAAATTACATTTAGTTGGGCTGTGTCCAGTTTTTAAACATTTTGTGGTGATGGGCAGACAGATAGAGTCCCAAAGTTCTTTCTAACATTCTGTTGAATAATAAAAAATATTGAGAAGAAAAAAGATAATGGAATTGCTGGCCTGTTACATCCCAAGCAATCTATTATCTGGCTTGTTTTCTTGTGTACTGTAGCTTGTAGCCTCTTCTCAACACTTAGTCCATTATAGTATTGAACAATAGGCTTTTCTGGGTTAATATAGTTCAATAATATTGCTATTTAAAGTACAGAATAAATCCATCTGAAGTTCAACTACCCACAAGGGTTTTAGGAAAAGAAGAAATGAAGAAATTGAGAAATGATATTTCTCCCCTGTAAATGTTAAACTTTACTGTCTTTAAACTCTTCTGTTTACAATAAGACTATGCAGGTAATTAAAAGAATGGTCTGGGAGTTCATCTAATTCTCCAATGATCATTTCTTTTCTAAACATGGTAGCGTTATCAAAACTGAGGGAAATGCAATGTAGCACTTTTTTATTTGGTGACTCTGAGTGTACTCTGTTTAATGTTTTCCCATTAGTTACCATCTGTTCTTTGTTTAGCCAAATAGATTTTCTTCCTAGCTTGTTTGGACATTTGAGACAAATAAAGCATTCTTGTCAATGTTTATGATTCTCCTGCAGAATATTTAAAGCAAAATATTTTATTAGAATAAACTGCATTATCCCTAACATAATAATAGTTTGAATAATAAAATCTTATTTTATTGCTTTCTTGAAAAGAAAAAAAATATTATTCACCATGTTTTGATTATAAACTTCAGACAATGCAAAGCAGAGCCTCTCCCACTATATATCAATGGAGATTGTGTGGAAAGAGTTCATAGTTTTAAATTTCTACGAACTCATATTTCCGACAACCTTACTTGGTCAGTCCACACTATGGCCACTGCAAAGAAGGCCCAACAGCACCTGCACTTTCTGAGGCTGCTGAAAAAGAGTGGTCTGGGTGAGAATTTGCTGGTTACTTTTTACCGTTCTACCATTGAGAGCATTTTGACATACTGTGTACTGGTGTGGTATGCTGGATGCTCTGTAATAAGAAGATGCTCCAGAGAGTTATAAACACAGCACAAAAAATCATTGGTTGCTCTCTTTCTTCTTTGGAAGAGATTGCGAAGACCAGACTCCACTCTAGAGCACTAAAAATCTCCACAGACCATTCTCATCCTGGTCATTCATATTTTGAACTGTTACCATCAGGGAGGCGTTATAAGTGTCTTAAAATGAGGACTAATAGACTGAGAAACAGTTTCTAGAGCACTAAAAATCTCCACAGAACATTCTCATCCTGGTCATTCATATTTCGAACTGTTACCATCAGGGAGGCGTTCTAAGTGTCTTAAAATCAGGACTAATAGACTGAGAAACAGTTTCTTTTCCAAGGCAATAATTGTCTTGAATCAAACATTGCATTTGTGATTTAGTCCTATGTATATAGTGGCATTTTTAAACTATTTAACTTACTAAATGTTTTAGATAGGTTTTAGACTAGGTTTATTATTATTATTATTATTATTATTATTATTATTATTATTATTATTATTATTATTATTATTATTATTATTATTATTATTATTATTATTATTATTATTATTATTATTATATACTCTGTAGTGTGATTGTGATGTGGTGTTTTGGGCACTGTACTGGAGTAGCTTTCAAATTTCATTGTATTTGTGGAATGCAATGACAATAAAATATTCTATTCTATTTCCAAGGTGTCATCTTTAGGAGTTCTTTAATAATTCTTTGGGTCAGACTTTTTGTATAAATATACAAACATCCCAAACTTATAGACTCTAGAATTCTAAGCATGATAAAATGCACATTTCTTAAACTGTGACAGATTTTATTCTCAAAAGGTGCATATATAATGTGTGAATGTAGAATATGCAAATAAGGCAGTTGCAAATATTACTGTTTTTTAAAGAAATTAAAGACATAATCTAAGGAAGGAAGGAAGAAAAATGTGGCCACTGGTCATATCAGGAAACATTCTTGAGGATAGTGTCGCCTTTCTACATACTGTATATACACAAGAAGGAAGAAGATAAAAGCCTGAAAAGTGAACTAGGACCAGAACTCATTGATTTTCATCCTATAACATTCTATTTTCAGAAAAGCTGTTTGCAACAAATTGCTATAAGTCATTTGTATCAACTATTCATTCAGGCTATAGATTGAATACACAAACCTAAATATACAAATATTCGGTACTATGCATTGACCAGTAGTCCAAATTTTGGAGAGGCCAACTGGAGTTTTGAAAAAAGTATTGTGGACATAAACTAGCTACCTAACAGAATTTATCCATTCACAAACTACATGTCATGGGAAATGTGACCATTTGCAAAGATTGGTTGCCAAAACATCTCCTATCCCCAAGGAATATTCAATATTCTCTTTGCTTTCCTTAAATCGTTTTTGGACAAATATACCAAACAAAACTCAGTTGGACACTGGTGTTCATATAGAGCCTGTACTCATGCCTTGGGAAAGGTCTTGTGTGGTTTTATGATGATGTTTTGAACCTGTTGGGCTTGAGGAAGTGGGCAAAATCCTTATAATTGTAAACCTAGCCACCTGCTCATTAGATCCATGCCCCTTCTAGTTGGTGAGACTGGCCAAGGCTGATGGATGAGTGGTTCTGACATTCATTCTTGAGAGAAACAAGGCATTGCTTCACTTCTTCTGAATAAACTATCACTGAACCCTGGACAATTTTCATCTGTATTCATCTTTCCCTTTCTTAGAAATATTGTACAAAAAGTACTTATAGAACAGAAAATTCTGCATGAAATGGATTATCTGAACCATTTCCAGTAAGAATTTAGGAATAATTATGGAATTGAAATGGCATTGGTTATGATTTTGGATAACTTTTGTTTCCTTCTGGACCACTTCAGGGTTGGAAATTAATGGCATTGTATTGATCTGGTTCATTTCTTTCTTCTGAGGTCAGCTCTGGTCAATGTTCATTAGGAACAAGAGATCACAACTAGATGGCCTTTGCAGAGTTTCCTGCTATGTACCGGTTGGATTCATTATTTGATGGAGAGTTCCTATTCTCAGTTATTCATGCTCTAAACACTCCTAAAAGATTACTGGGATGTATTCCATGTGGAATTGCTTTTGAAGAGGATTTTGAAGCTTCGGCTTGGGCAAAAGGCAGTGGCATGGGCAGTTATGTGTTCCATTGATTGCAATTTGCTTTCAAATCAAATTCACAGTGTTCAGTAGGACTTTTGAAGTCCTTCATGGCATAGGAAGATTATTTGAGAGATCACCCCTACCCAGTTATCCACCAATTCTGGCAAAAGAGTCTTACACTTTCATCCAGAATTACTAGCAATCTGGTTTTTTAAAAAGCAGGAGCTTTATGTTGGAAAGTCTACATCTCTGTCATCCGCACATTTTTGTTCACTATATTTATAGGAATATTTTACTGAATATATTTGAAATTTCCATGCAGCTTTTTGTAAATAGTATCTTATTTCACTGAGATACTTCATTTAAACTCCTAAGTTCCTAAGTTCCTAACTTCCTAAAAGAAGTTCCTAAGCTTCTTTTCAGCTCTAAAACTACTGATATTGGCAATATGTTGAAAATTGTAAGCATAATACCAAATTCAGTGCATAATTTATCATTTATCATTTTCAGAGAGATGCAACTGCAATTACAGTTGAATAAAAGGTTTGTGTTTGCTTGCTGGATTTTCCAAATGATTCAAAGTCCATCTGTACAAGTATAAACAACCAACTATTGTCAAACTGATCATTTTTTGAAAAATGTATGCCTGAGATCACTGAAAAATCACTGAACAAAAGATTGAAAATGGCATCCATGAACAGATGGGAATTTTATTTTTTTAGCATATGTTTTATTTTTATTGATAAACATTTTGAATACAGTGTATTGTCAGGGCATGTCACTTATGAAAAAGAAAAGGAAAAATAAACAGAAGTAGCAACATATATACTAATTGTCAGGATTACGGCAGTTGCCCTAATTAAATCATGAGCCTCGAGCCAAGCTTCAAAATGGAATGGAATGCACTTTCAGTTCCAAACTGCTGCACTGCTCTTTCAAATTCCTCCCCCCCCCCACTTTCTGTTCATGGTGACTCTAAAACATGCATAGAAAATGTTTTATGAGTTGACAGTAATAACAATAATGATACTGAACTGTACAGTACTGAATGTAAAGTAATGGATAACTTGAAACATAGAAAATTATTATTATAGGAGGGACATGATCTTCAATTAGGATGGCACACTTTCTTATGGTATGGAAGGAGTACGATATATAGATATTTTCAAAGACATTATGTGAGGAATGCTTTACTTCAGGTATGGGGAAAAATTAAATTACAAAACTACATGAAAATATCAGTCTGGCTTTCCACAATGGAAGCATTGATATATCAAAATCTTATTATTTTGGAAAAAATGTGCTTTATAAGAACATTTTAAATGAGAATGGTGAACTTAAAACTAGACAACAATTACAAAAGCAAGCATGGTGGCCACATTTGCAAATACAAACAAGATATGAGAAAGATGCAAAAAAGATGGGGTTTCTATAAAGAACCAAAAATACTTGATAAGATATTATTAGGGACAGATGAAAAACTTATTTTTATACACACACACATACACACACGTATATAAAATGGAAGAGGAACAAGTCAAAGAAACAATGATTGTATCAGATGAGGATATAATTTGGAAAATACTAGACTGTGCAGAGATGGATAGATTAACATTAAAAATAAAGGACAAAGAAGACACAGAATATTACTTAACATGGAGCAGATTTTATGAGTGGTTTGAGATAAGAGGTAGAAATTAGGTGAAGAAAGATTATTGTTATGTATGAACTAAATACAAAGATGGTTGATAATTATAAATATGTTGATATAACTAACAGAATTATAAATAAGCTAATACAAAGAAATTTAGTTAAAATTATTTTGTTACACTATCATTATTGTTATTAGTATATATGTTGATAATTATGTTCATTTTTCCTTTGCAAATGGGGAATTTTATTCTACATGCAGTTTATGTCAAGGCATGGTTTAGCTAGCTGGTGATCTAGGTAGAATTTACCATGTCCCTGTTTACCAAGCACAAGATATTAAAAACTAAGGAAAGATCTATCCATTTTATTTTCACGGCTTTCATAGTTTTTCTCTAAAGCTGCGTCATTTTTCAACATCTTATAAATATTCAGCTATGAAATAGCTGTTAACTGGAAAATAAAATAAAATAACTGTTAATTGGAAAAAGACATTATTATTAGAACATCCAAATGATTTTAATTTTTAAAAAGAAAGAAATTATTAGCAAGATTATCTCAGAGATTTAAAAATATCTAATTCCAGTATTAACCAGTATTTCACTGAAAATATCAAGGAAAAGTGAATATTCTATAAATGAGCTTTAAAATCTCCCTCTCCACTTGTCCCCCCCACCCAAGCAATAGATATATCCTGATGTTTTTGTGAAAGAGTTTCCTCATGCTCTGCCAAAATTTTGACTTAATAATTAAAATTGGAATGGCTTCAAGAATTCCTTTAAAAAGTGAAACATACAAAAATAATTATCTCAAAAAAATGAAAGCTACTTGCGTTTGGATATGAAAGGAAACTGGCATAGAATAGTAAATTTTCTTTATTAAGAAGGTAGATTCTATGGTTTTAATTCACATTCATTCTGTTTATTATGATCCTGGAGGACTTCCATATAATTAATTAATTATTTTTATTGTTTTATATTTCACATTTCTATATCACCCATCTTCCTCTACTGCTTCTAGCTTCAGTAGATTTCAAGTTGCATAGATGTAGACCTCCAAGCAAAAGAAGCAAAAACACAGCTGATTTTTTCCTTCTCTGTCCCAGATTCTTCCTATTCTTTCTAAAGTCAGTTTAAAACAGATGTAAACAAACTGTTTTATCACATGGGCTAACTTGGCTTTTTTTCTATAGCGGACTGAATATGCATGTTGATGCAGTCATGATGTGAAGACTTATTGCATCTATTTCTATCCTTTTGTGTATGTGTATATATACGTAAGAGATCAAAATAGCAGGAAAAGAAAAAAGAAAATTCAGCAAGTGTACACTACAAAGCTCAAGAGAAGTGTTGTACACAGCTCAAAAACTACTAATGTGATTTTGTGATTTTAAAGCATTGGCCTTAAAGTAAATAGAACCTTTGGACTTATTTTGAAATAGCTTTGTTCCTCAAGACATTTATTGGCAATTTTTATTGGCAATTCTGTACTGATTCTGATGAAGGTAGAACTGTCCCATATGTGTGGAATACAAGAAACTGATATTATAATATTAGATGTAGAAAGAAACTGTCATTAATGCTTTCAATATCATCTTCTTTGTTTAGAAGAATCACAAACAAAAAACATGAGAAAAATCTTTCCTTCTGATTTTTTGTGATCACATTTAATACTGTATATCCTTCTGTTTTCAGCTGCTGTTAACTATCAATAGGGAAAATTAGGAGCCTTCGTAACTATTAATGATGATGTTAGAGAATAACAATATTATTATATTCCACTTAGCAGTAGGACATAAATTTGTGTCCATTTTAATCTACATGATTTCATACTTTACAATGATGTGTAAGAGATATAATTTGTATCAGAAACATTGTTTATCTGTTAATTATATGTGAATATTAGGGAATGTAACAGTATTCAAAGAAGTAAAATTATCAACAAAGTTATATAAAGTACCATGTACTTAAACATTTTAAATGAAAATAAATGCAAATTAATATGTAAAAAAGATTGAGAAAGTGTATGTATATATGAAGCTGATGTATCCAAAATAAATGAATATATACATTTTTATAGCACCATTTGCAAGTAATCTTTAAAATATTGCCGGGGGTGGGGGAGAATTAATTGAAGATCATGTAGATATGAAATATTCCCAGACTTTAATATAGCAGATAGTTGAATATTGACTTATTTGGCTTAGGGGATTACTTTCATACATATAATTTATGCAACACTGCAGATACTGTTTAACAAATGTTCCAAATTTAGAAGCAGATTCTTCAGACAAAATGCTACTTTTTAACTAACCCACTTTTTACTCAATCTAAATAAATTCTGAATGGCAAACAATAACAAGAGATTTGTATTCATTACAGTTGTCAGCTTTGTAATTGTAAAATTACTTTCAAGAATATGCATGCAAAGAGTGACTTTTCAAACTGATACACTTATTATTTTGTGCAGAAGACACTATGTTTAGTATTCATTTTTATCATGCATCATTTTTACTTCTGGTATCATATTGAATGTCATATTTCATTTCTCGCCATTCCCTTGGTCAAGAATCATTTTTATGTGTATCTTGGGCTTTACCTAGGTGTGATAACTTTTCTGATATTGTCATAAATATCTGACAATATATTTAGTAATAGACGAAATTGGTTTATATCCAGACATGCTATCCTGAGATTAAATATTTCATGACCTACACCTGATTTTCAAAGTAATTAAATATTGGTGAAAGAAAGTATAAAGGTATGAAAAAATACAGGAGAAATAGTTTCAGACTATTTTCCTTTAGCAAGAAGTCTGTGACTAATTCTAGGCATCTGTATACCTTTATGTTCCAGATGTAGGAAATTCACAAAAACTGATAATGTAACCTATAAAATCAGTAACCATACAGTATCCAGCTAAATAACTGCTTTCGACAAAGCAAATATTTGTGAAAAACTGAATTCAACATATCCTTTTTTAAAAAAAATACTACTTGTTCACATAGTATTTGGAATTTTATCTTATTTTTACAGAAAGCTTCCCTATTTTTCCTAACTTCAGAAATTTAAGCATTGCAAAAAGATGGGTCTAATGGCAAAATCCAGCAAACCAGCAAAATATCTGATTCTACCCGTCCTCTTTCAACCTAGCATGTCATACATAAACTGAAATAAGATCTCTAACTGAGAAAACAACAATCTGTCCTGAATAATTTTATTCTATTTGGCAATCGGGAGGCCTCACCACAACTGTCAAACAGACAACAAATGGTTAAAATTGGGAGTGTCCTATCAAATTCTGTACCTGTCAATAGTGGTGTCCCCCAAGGCAGTGTTCTAGGACCAACTGTCTTCATACTCTACATAAATTACCTCTGTGATCATATTAAGAGCAACTGCGTTCTTTTCGCTGATGATGTAAAGCTGTTCAATACCACAGACAATACTGCTACCCTTCAAAAACATCTTGACTATGTATCAGAATGGTCAAACAAATGGCAACTTCAAATCTCAACAAATAAATGCTCTGTCTTACATATTGGCAAAAAAAAATCAGAAAATAAAATACAAGCTGAATAGTCAAGATCTTGTTGATGATCCAAGTTCTGTAAAGGACCTTGGAATACTCATCTCTAATTATCTAAGTGCTAGAGCCCACTGTAATTACATAGCCAAAAAGGCATTAAGAGTTGTTAACCTAATCCTACATAGCTTTTTCTCTGGTAATATCACACTACTAACTAGAGCATACAAAACATTTGCTGGACCAATACTCGAATACAGCTCATTATTCTGGAACCCACATTACGTATCTGATATTAGCACAATTGAGAAAGTCCAGAAATATCTCACAAGAAGAGTTCTCCACTCCTCTACTCGTTGCAGAATACCTTATGCCACCAGACTTGAAATTCTAAACCTAGAAAACCTTGAATTATGCTGTCTTCGGTCTGATCTAAGTATGGTATATAAAATCATACATTGCAATGTCCTACCTGTCAATGAATACTTCAGCTTCAACCATAACAACACAAGAGCACACAATAGATACAAACTCAAGGTTAATCGCAGCAAACTTGATTGCAGGAAATACGACTTCAGCAACAGAGTGGTCAATGTCTGGAATACTCTACCTGACTCAGTAGTTGCTTCCCCAAACCCCAAAAACTTTAACCTTAGACTGTCTACTATTGACCTCACCCCTTTCCTAAGAGGACTGTAGGGGGCGTGCATAAGCGCACCAATGTGCCTACCGTCCCTGTCCTATTGTTTCTTTTATTTTTCTTATATGTACCCATTTCATGTATTCATAACTATGTATATACTTATACCTATTATCTTGTAAGCAATTGACAAATCAAATAAATAAATAAACTGAAGAGCTGTTGAACTAGTTGCTATAAATGGCAGACAATCCCAACATGGATCTGCAATTTTTAGGATATGCTTCCATGAACATAGCCCTTTCCTACACAGGCTGGTCCACTGTTATGTAAGAAAATAAAGCACCTATTTCTGACTTGGGCCTAAACACTGAAAAGTAATTTGTAAAATAGTATGGAATTGAAACAACAGGAACTTTTAGTTTTTAAAACTTAAATATGAAAAGACTAATTTAGAGACCACTCTTAATAAAAGCAACAGAGTGTGATAACCTTCTGCCTTTGTAATGAGACAGAAAGTGTTTATTTCATTATTTTTATTATGCATTTTATAGATGAATGGTTGACTAATGATTCATTGTGATTTTAATGTAGTCATTGCCACCAATTAATTTTGTTAGCATTTAATGAGGGATGCCTCTTTTTTCTAAATGCTGTACTTTGCCAGCAGTTAAAAGAGGAACAGTGCCAACAAAGAGCTTGGAAAGCAAGAAGTAGAATAAATCATTTCTTTCTGAAGGGCCAAAGCAGAGATTTTGTGTCTATTTTAGTGCACTCTATAAAACAACTAACAACTCCATACTTTTATTATTCTATGCCATCTAAACTAAGGAGCATCATCTCCTACATTTAATAGAACTCTCAGTTTTTAAAAAAAAGAAATTACTCTTTTTAAAAAAGGCATAGGATATCCGATAGATGGTAGTATATATGTATGTGTATATTTTAACTTGTGCTTTGTAATTATATTACCATTCACATTATTTAGGATATATTCTTCAGAATGCATGGAACCCTTTTTTAAAATTCTTAAATCAATTGCTTTTTTTTTTTAGTATCGAAAGAATAGACAGGATGAAAATGTGAGTTAGGAAAATAAAATCAATACAACACATTTTTCCATTTTTATGCAGATTTTTTATCAACTACTGTTGGCTGTCTCTACTTGTGTATGCATGCACAACAGCTTCAATTCCAAACATGGCATATTATTTGTATTTCTGCACATTTCAAAACTTCTATTCCAGAGAATTTGTACAGACTGGGTATGTAGTTATCCCACTAATGTCCCTTCTGTAGACGAACACAATACAGAAGCCTGATGATGGCAGATGAGATTCTGCTGAAACGTTGCTACAACTTTAAAAGCACCACTACTATGACGTGGGAAAATACCCGAACAAGAAGTCACTGTAAGAAGTGACATCTGAATTATATATATATAATTTATATTTAATATAAAAAATATATTAAATATATTAGCTTTTAAAAAAAATGTATTAGTGGTCCTCATGATTTAAAAGTATGAGTTTGGTGGTCCCTGAGATCCAAAAGGTTGGTGATCCCTGTTCTAAATGATAGCGCTTTCCATCAAACTGCTTAAGATAAATTTCTAATTATTTCCATATGCCTGTTTCCATCATCTGACATTTTAAACTGTGGAAAAGAAGAATCAAAATATCTTCACTGGAAAAAAATAGTTGTACAAATTAAAATCACTTTTATTGTAATCTTTATGTTTCTTCTTTTTGCTTCCACAATCTCAGCTTAAAATCATTCCATAAAATCGTTAAAATGGCATTTCAGGTTCTGATCCTTCATCAGCCTTTAACATTTAAGAAGAATGTTCAAAGCTTTCACTGGCCTGCTTTGTAAATCCCATAATAGAGGCATTTCTAGTCAGAATTTCTAGTCTTGGCTTTTCCATACCCAGCTCTTTTTCTTGTTTTTTCTTTTGTATTCCCATTTTGGTGATCTCAATTTTGTTGTCTTCCTTGCCTTCCAATGTATAATGCCTATATGAGCTAAAAGCTTTTTTTTAAGTGTTTTTGTATAATCTAAAAATATATCCATTGAAATCTGTATCTTTTCTGAGCTTTTAGTTATTAATATGTCAATCCAGTTATAAAAAAATCCTCTTTAAGATAAGAAAAGATTATAGTTGGCTTAGCCATTTTAATCCATCTATTCTGCCTGGTCTTTTAGTTCCCAGGTTCACTTCCAATTCTCACAAGCTTGTCTACTGGTGACAGGGGATCAAACTTTCTCTAATGCTGCCTCTATACTTTAGAACTCTTTCTCTCTGAAAAGCAAAAAGGCCTGATGTCTTTTAAAGAATTATGTACTAAGTAAGATAGCTTCTCCTTGATCTAGAGAAAAGCATTTGAAAAGAAAGATTACAGGGGGGAAAAAGGATTTCAAAAAAAAAACCCTGCTTACTGCATAAAATCCCTTTTTCAGCCCATTTGTCACAGTTCATATGCACAAATGTCTTCCTTCCTTCTTTTCTCCTTCCCTCTCTCTGTCCCTCTCTGCTTCCCTCCCTTTTAGAAAAGATATGATTGAAATGAATTTAGTACTTCATAGCTGCACTTCTTTTATTTAAACCTTTTTCTCATTAAAGCGATTCACACAGTGATTTTCTAACTGCCTAGATTGCTATCTGATCAGTTAGGACAGGTCTGAGAAGGCTCACAGACTACATCACTCTACAATGGCATGCATCAGCCATCATTACTTTTGGGCATACTAGGATTTTGGGGGACATTCAGGTTTTTTTTTTCTTATAAGACACTGGCCTTCAGATTTGCACCATTATGGCTGCTTTAAAACATACAATGTTGTAGCTATTGCACCTTACTCAGTATTTATGCAAAGTACACTGAAAGTAAAGCAAATTTGAATGGACGTATAGGGGACAGAAATGGAATAAAAGAGAGCATACTCTTGTATATTAAATACATTATAAGAGAAATTAGTGGGAATCAGAGGTGTAAAACCTGTTGATGACAACACAAGTAATACCCAGAATATCAATATTTTTATGAGAAATCTCTGTAGCAAGCTTTATTTAGATCATTGATTCAATAATGGTTTATTAGATATTTAAAGCTGCCCAACTCACATCTAAGTGGCTTATTGTGTAGTCAGACATGCTAGGAATGCTATTAAAAGAATCATAGAGTCATATATTAATTGAATAGTACATTAGTCATTATGTGGACCAATTCCTGGTCAGTACAGGATCCACCACGTTATCAAAATGTCTAAAGTTGGCAAAAAATAAATTAGAGCCCACTAACATTCTGAAAGCTCTGGCAAAATCCAAACATATTATACCATTTTCTTCCTAGAATGATAATATTGATGCACCCAATCCCATCCTCATTATGAGAATTCACTTTGATGTTTGATACACTTCATGTTGTATCTGTGTCCAAAGATAAATTTGAGGAATGGCAGGCCAGTAGGAATTAGCAAAGAATATTGAGACTCTATAAGACTTTGTTAGTAATTTAAATGAAATTTTATTGTTTATTGTCATTAGTTTCCAAGATTCTTTCCTCACAATTCTTTCCTCACAATTATTTAAAAAAAAAAACCCTACAGCTACATTTAAACACTTATATTCTTACTCTACCTTATGTTGAGATCAATTTCATTGATATAAATTCTGAAAGGACAAGGAGAAGTTCTTTTTGAGGGACACATTGTGGTTGGCTATTTTTTTTCTGCCTTAAACCACAAGAAGAAAAACACATACCCTGAAATCCAAAATGTAACATACAGATTTGGGATTAAGTGCTCAAAACATCTATGAGCATAGCCATTCTGACATTTTAGCTGGTGATTGTTCCAGTCTGTTGATTCTTTTCTGTTAAGCAGCAAGTTAAAGCTAAAGCCTGTAGATTTTGTGTCTTCTCTTTTTATCCATCATCTGAACTGTCAGGAAATCTGCTAGTTTCTGTCACTGTAAGAAGTGACATCTGAATTTTCAGCTAGCAGAACCTAGTGGCGAGAATAGAATCTAGATGAAATACCTCAGTGTTCACCTTTGAAATGTCAGTTGTTTTTTATTCACATTATTCAGATGAGCTTTGCAGAAAAGAGGAATTGTCAGTATCTCCATTGATGTATGCAAGATAATACTTAAATGACAGTTATATACATTTGACTGCAATGATAGTCAAGTTAGGCTAAATGCTGCAGTTTCAATATTAGTAAGAAGAGTTTGTTCATATTCTCCATATTTCAAGGACAGATTTTAGTAAGTTCAGAGTAGTTTTCATTTTTCCATGAGTAAAATATAAAAAATAAATAGAAGTACATACATTTTTAACATTTAGAGGAATTCTGTCTTATTTTTTAAATACATGTGGGGCATCTTTTGAAAGCCAAATTTGATATATCTTATAGAAATTACTTTTTCTTCATATTCTTCCTAACAATATCTCTTTCTTGTTCAGATAAATAAACAAGCTTCATCAATATATTACTTGCTTAAAGATATAGATAGATTGCAATGTTTCTTTTGGGCAGGAATTGCATATCTATTTATATACCTACATACTAAAATGTGTGTCAGATTCAAAATAGACGATACAACTCAAGACAGGTGAATGCAACAAATAAATGAATTATTTTTATTCCTGGCTTTCTATTTAATTGTTCAGATCACAAGGGTTTGCATAAGATGATGCCTTGGAAAAAAACTAAAAATAAAACTAATAAATGTATCAATCTGATATGAAAGCAAAAAAAGATGCTATACATTTTAGATCTTTCTATAATTGTATATCTGGTTTACAGCAATATTTTTATTATTGTTGTTTTCATTTCCCTTCCAAAATCAGCAAGAAATTACTGAAGATTAAGGAAAAGGATTTATGTATATCGAAAGGAGAATTATTGTGTCTATGGGATAGATAAATGAGTGTGTTCTACATGCACTCCTTTAAAAGGCTTCTAAATCTTTTCATAAGTATCAATGCAATCCTTCACTCAAAGAAAAATGTCATTCCTTTGTAAAAGAAAAGAAGTCCAGTAGAGTATAGAATGTGTGTATGTCTAGATTAAAATTGTTTTTCCCTATTACCTAGACCAGGGGTCGCCAACCTTTTGGACCTCAGGGACCACCAAACTCATAATTTTAAATCCCGGGGACCACTGATATGAATTTTGACTGACGGTGGCTTGCTGATGGTGGGAGAGAGAGAGAGAGATCTGTTCTGACCTCTCCCTCTCTCTCTCTCTCTCTCTCTCTCTCACACACACACACACACACACACACACACACAGAGAGAGAGAGAGAGAGAGAGAGAGAGATCCCTCACGCATCCCACCCACTCCAAGGCAGCCACATTCCTGCTTTTGAGCTCCGTTTGGGAGGGGAGAGAGAGATCCGATCTAACACAGAGATCACACACACACACACACACACACACACACACACACACACACCCTCCAAGGCAGCCACATTCCTAACCTGCTTAGAAGAAGAAAGAAGTGGGGGGGGGAAGCTCGGTAGCCAGGCAAGTCCCCTGTCCACCCTTTCTCCCCCACTACCTCTTCTGTTCTGACACAAGCCTTGTATTCCCATGGGCCGGCCATGTGGGCTGTGCCGCCTTGTTTTCCTGTGCAAGCTTGGGTTAATTGCTTTGGGGGGGTGCTCTGGGGGTGATATTTCTCTGTGGACTACCAAAATTTTCTTGAGGACTAGCAGTGGGCTAGTCCTGTGGACTACCAAAATTTTCTTGAGGACTAGCAGTGGGCTGTGGCCCACCAGTTGGCGACCACTGACCTAGACAGTTGTCTATTTAAAATATATTAATTATGTTCGTTGCATTACACATAGTGTATACATATCTAGTATTGCATTATCTCTGTTGAGGTAATTCCCCATTAGGAGAATGAGTGCATACAGGGAGACGTAGTGAGAGAAGTGTTTGAATAATACACACACAGCACACAGATACACTGTACAGTAAATGTTGCTTTTTTTTACTTTCAATAAAGGTTTAAGCAAAGTTCAAAATAAGCAGTCCAAAGTAATTCACAGGTAAGATCAGTCAGTTTTCAGTCCAGGGATAATCCAATAACAAAGTCCAGTGTCAAAAACAGTTGAGTAGCAGACTTACATCAAATCCATCAATATCAGTCAATTAGAAGGAACAGCAATACTCTCCAACAGAAGGAAAAAGAGACTCACTGAGATACACTCTATTATGAGACTAAGACTAAACAACCCAGGTTTCTGTCTCCATCTTATGGTCGTTTGAGAAACCACACCCAATTACAGTTTTGCATTTTCTTAAAGATACAATATTAAAATGTCTATCCTGGTTTATATATTTCCAACCCAAATAGCTGTTAGGTGACTTATATTCCTAACATTCTCCCCTTTTGGGCAGGACAATATATACAACCTTACATTCTAAGTCCATAATCCTCACAGCACGCCTTATGCTTTATGGAGCCTTGGGCCTTTGTAAAATGATCTGCTATATTGTTTTCTGACATACAGTATTCTAGCTTAATCATCTTACTTTGCACACATTGTCTCACATTTAAATATCTTAAATCTGTGTGTTTCGTTCTTGTTTTAACAGCAATATTTGGAGCCATCTGTATTGCTGATTGGTTATCTTCATAAACAACAATAGAATCTGTTACTTCAATTCCCATATCAATTAATAATTGTTTATACAAAACTAAATCTGTACATAATAAAGACAAACATTAAAATTCAGCCTCCATTGTTGATAAACTTAGATGTTTCTGTCTAATAGATCTCCATCCAATCAACTCTTTTCCCAATAATACTACAGTACCCGATGTAGATTTTCGTGTATTTATGTCTGTAGCAAAACTTGCATCAGCCTATGCAGTTAAACTCAGATCATCTTTTGTCTCCAAATACAATGCATAATGCATTGTTTGTTTCAGATATCTTAACACATGTTTTGCAGGTTGCCAGTGCCTTTCAGTTGGCTCAGTATTAAATCCCGCTAATCGTTTAACACTGTATGCAATATCTGGCCTTGACCAATTACTGACATAAGATAAACTACCAATCAAAGATTGAGAAATGTTTTTAGCAAAAATAGGAGTTTGAACACCACTATGGCTAAACTCCTGGCTCATTGGTGTCTTAGCCAGTTTACAAAGTTCCATTTTAAAACCTTTTAGTAATTGGTTAATTTTATCTGCCTGTGAGATTTTGTATCCTCCCCTAGTTCTATCTATCTTTTTAAACCCAGATATTGTTTGATTTGTCCTAACTGTTTTATTTTAAATTTCTTTTCTAACAGTGAGATTATTTTAGTAGCTTCTTGTTCAGTTTTAGTGATTAATGCTATGTCATCAGTAATAATAGCAACAATGAAATTACACCATTACTTTCTTTTTTAAAACAAACATGGATCAGCCATGCCAGCTACAAAACCTATCTTAGTTAATTCTTTAACTATACATTGGTTCCACTCATATCCCGATTGCTTTAAGCCATAAAGACTCTTTTTCAATCTCCAGCAATCAGTTGTATTATCATTTGTAATACCTAAAGGTTTCTTCAAATAAATAGTGTGTTGCAACGGTGCATGCAGATATGCTGTCTCTACAGCCAAATGATTTACAATGTATTTCTCCTTAGCTGCCCACACTAGAAAACCTAGAACTACGCTGCCTTCGGTCCAATCTAAGTATAGTATATAAAATCATACATTGCAATGTCCTACCAGTCAATGAATACTTCAGCTTCAACCATAACAACACAAGAGCAAACAATAGATGCTGAATGCCATACATACATACATACATACATACATACATACATACATACATACATGTGTGTGTGTGTGTGTGTGTGTGTGTGTGTAATCAGATTCCACATGGTATTCCCCTTTCTCTATTACATTCTAAATCATATATTTATTCCAAAAACATTTATATAATAAATTTATTTTCCCATTTTAATCCATTCAATTAATTTTAAAGGCTAATAATAATCTTTCTATTTCAATTCGCATACTCCATTTTTACTTTATTCATCACATTATTAAATATTAATAACTATACTTACAGTAAATTTGTACTTGCATATCTTAATAAAATGTCAATTCCAATCTTTTCCATTTTTATATCTATATTCTTAAATACCACAATACATCCCCATGCAGAATCCCTTTTCCTAATCATCTTCAACCCATTGTCTCTAATTTTCCTGACTATATAATTTCTTCTCATCTTAGCTTGCTTTTTATTTTCTATCATTTTCTGGTCCTTTCTCTTAATTTTCCCTCTTTTCCCTGTTATTTCCCTCAATTTCTTACTCTAGTTATTTATTTTATCATCTTCCCTCTTCTGATCTTTCCTCTGTAATTCCCTCTTCTGTTGTTTCCTCTTCCTTTGTTTTCCAGACATTACCCTCTTTGTTTATCACATCAAACCTTGAAATTTTAGTTTTAACTCCTTTTTTATTCTGTCTTAGTGTTCATTGTTCAACTTGTTCTTTAAAGCTGATTTCTTTTTTGCTTAACTCCTTCCCTTCTGGCTCTCTTTGTTCTTCTTTGTTTTGCGTCGCCATTTCCAGTTTTTCTAGGATAGTACTCCATATTTCTGAGCTTTCTTTCATCATTTCCTTCATGCTTTGCAGTTCTAATCTTAGTTCCATTTATATTCCACTCATTTTGGGCACCTCTTCTTTTTTTTTTTCATATTTATATCCAATCCAATTATCCAGTAGTTTGTTTCAACCAGTGACTTTTATGTTTAATTTTAACAGTCAATGTCCGTAAGTCTTTATTTCTCAGTTCTATTCAATTTACTTCTTTTCAAACTCTTTTTCAAAACCATCAATCAATCCCGAGGTAATATTTTCATGTATCCCTTTACAATTATGTTTTATTATTCCACTTTTCGGAGTTTTGTTGTAGTAAAATTCCTCTTATTCCATTTCACATTCCAATTTTAAATAGACCAAGCACTTTTCAAAAAGTCAATGAAATTTTTCCTTTATCATTAGGTGGCACTTTTGATTTTGTTTCCACTTTCCACCTTTTATTTTTTGGCTTTTTTCTTTTTTTAAGCTTTTGTTAATTTCGTTAATTCCCAATTATTAGCTATTATTCCTTTTTGACACAGTTAATTCCAGCATTTAAAATGACTATTTAATGACAAAATCCAAATAGTTATCCAATTCAGTTTCCAAGTTAAATGTTTTTTTTCTAAGTTTTTCCACATCCAATTTAATTCTTTTAAAAGTCCAAAGTCCAATTTCTTGAATTTCCAATTTTCTTCTCTCTCTCAAGTCGCCGCTTCTACAATCTTTAATAAATAACTATTTCCTTTAATTCCGGGGTTACTTTTTAATATCCAGATATTTCACCTGGTCCACACACTGTTCACAGTTTCACTGCTCCAGCACGATTTTATTTCCTGGTTAGCCTTCCATCTTCAGGGTGGCCATTTTAGACCGCCATTGCAGCCCTTCTGATTTGAAGCTGATTTAATGCAGTAAAATAGTGAGAGAATATCATTCTAATCCAACTTTTGAGAAATAGGAAGTTTTCATTCAGTGTATTTCTGGAAAATTGTATGGTGTCACAACATACAGCATAGTCCAAGAAAATCTCAAATGCAAAATGCAAAAAAAATCTATAGCTGGATCTCTCCAAGTGACTACATTAATATCTAACCTTACATTTTTAAAAGAAAAAATGTCTTTCCTCTTGGCTTGCTGCAATGATACATTTAAAAATAGAAAAGAATTTCTCAGCATAAAGAACTTTAAGATGTGTGGGCTTCAACTCCAGAATTCTCCAGTCAGCAAGATTGGTTAATGAATTCTGGGAGTCTATCTATCTATCTATATAATCTATCTATCACATATCCACATATACCTACATTTTACATAGTGAAATAAATTTAAATTGTTAGTTGACATGCAAATAGTTAAACCTAGCTATCTAAGGCATTGCATAAATATAATTTGTTAACACATGGGTCAAATGTATTGTGTGCAACATTCAAAGACTATATCAATAGGTTGTTTATATGTTTAGCAGCCTTTCAAAAATATTACTGCTATCAGTACTTTCTATTTGGACAAAAAAAATGGATGAATGTTCATGTTATGTAACCTTATTACATATAGTTAGATATGACACAAGATCCATGTAATGTGACAGTTGCTATAATACAACCTATTTTTTATTATCATTTTTAGATAACAGTGTTAGCTACATAGTAGATAAATATAGAAAACGTGGATAAATTGTCAGTGTGCAGTTACTGACACTTCCTGCACAGTAAATTACATATGTTCTTTCTTTTCCCATCCCTCCAAAACTTTCCTTTAATGAATAATGCATCTCTCCACCTCATAAATCCATAAGGCTTCCTATTTGTCATTCATGGATCACCTCCTTTTGGAATTAGGTAAGCAGAAATGTCTAAATAACAAGGAACCATTTGCATTGATGTAATTAATAGAGGGGGAAATTACTTGAGTGTGAAGTTTATATGAAATTATTCAGACCCATTTATTTTTAAACACTAAATTTATTTCATCTGAAAAAGTGTTCAACAGAATGTTAGTTTGTGTAGGCCAAGCCTAATCTACATACAACATACTGCTGTAAGATATGGAAAGAAAATTGGAGTCATATTGGTCTTTCAATGCAATGGAACATAATTTCCAGTATTTCCTTATACTTGCATATAAGTAAGGAAGATGTTGACAGAAATATGTGACCTCCCTTACAAAATCAATGAGTGAAAAAACATCTGAACTCCATAATAGACACATAATACTCAGAGTTATCTCCCTAATTCACAAGAATATAAAAAGAGGAAGGCGATATGTCCCAGTCAGACATGGTTGTTATTACAGCCAATCTTAATAAAAGTAATTCAATTTTATGTCTTTTCAGGTGAGAGCTACCCTCCACTCTCTTGGTCTTCCAAAAGAGCCCTGATGAGAGCTGTTGAAATGGTTGCTTTGGAAAGTCAACACTAAGGTGAAGAATTCATGACAGAGAAACTTTCAATGTTTGCAGATGTTTCAAGCACTGTCTCATTTTGATTAGAGGAAATTAGTCAAGTTGATGCAAGTTGGTGCAAAATGTATATAACTATAGCCATAATAATTTAAATTGAATCATATTACAAGTGTTATAACATGTTACTGATAGAGTAAAGTAAAGAGTGTTCCAAGAAATATTTGTTTAGTTCCTATAAAATTCAGAATCCTAAACTGCATTAATCTTTAGTCAAATCTAGCAAAGGTAGCCAATATATTATATTGATCAGCAATGTTTAAGAATTTGAAAACTATCCTAGCAAATGTAGTTGTTCCTATAGCTGTCATTATTTTTGATAATTATTTTTAATTAATTTATCAATGAGAGATACTTAAGTAGATTAGAACTGCCTCAAGTATGTTTGAATGGTAAATACACACACACACACACACACACACACACACACACACACACACACAAAGAATACACATATGCTTGGGATCTCTCTCTCTCTCTCTCTCTCTCTCTCTCCATATATATTTATAGATAGATAGATAGATAGATAGATAGATAGATAGATAGATAGATAGATAGATAGATATTCAGATCTTAATTTAATTATATACACATGAAATTTTTAAGATATAAAACAAATTTAACAATATTTATCAATGGTAAAATAAGGAGCTTAAATATTTTTCACAATGCTTTCCAATTTGTGGACAATTTTATTGAATCATCTCCACCAGTTTCACCACCATTCAAATTGCACAATGAATCTGTTACACTTTATATGAACATGCAATTTTTGACTAGAAGTTGTTAAGAGGACAATTCTGCAAGCATCCACTAATATATGTGAAATCTTAAATATTATTTTTAGACATATCTCAAATGTATGTTTGTTAAGATTGCAGATATATCTTGGTAGATATGTGTACTTGCAATATATGTTTATTATCCTCCTGTAGACATATACTAATATTGTATAATCTTAATATGAGATAAGAATAAAAAAGCTGAAATAATTGACACAAATATTATTCATTTTTCTTCATATCTTTCTATTCTTTCACACCAACATTGTTTCTATCATATCTACCCATCACTTCACAAATTGTTTTTTTTTTTTGTAAACGTTTTTCTCTCTTTTTGAGGATCTCATCATATCACACAACCATGATTTCTTCAGCCTTCCTCTTCTTCTGAATCCTTTCATTATTTCTTCATACAGTATATTTGTTCCTTAATTCAGTTCCATTCATTGTCTCAGTATGGACTTCTTTCATACTAGCTACTCACTTTTATATTCAATTTACTTATTCTGTACCTGTTTATATTTTCCTCTCTCTTCTTTTATTACATATACTGTATTTATCAGGTAACATTTTCCTTTGCATTCAGCTTTTATGTTTCTCCTGACATGCCCAATTCTCACTTTGTTGTAGCAGAGATTTTACAGAAGACAAGCCATGATCACTTCCTTCAACAAATATTCATTTTTCACAGTCAACTGCATACTCCCATGACCTTTGTATTACCATTTGCATGTCTTAAAATGTTTCCATTTATTTTTCACTTCTAATTTTGTCCTGAAGTCATTAACTTCAGATCTTAATTTAAATATAATCTATTGACATTCATGGCATATCATTCTGGTTTTCAGCCAACAGTACACAATCTGCATAAAAATATGTGGCATATCTTATATTACATCCTTTTATAAATAAACACCAGCATTGCTATAATGCTCCATTATCTATAAATTCATTAAATAATCAAATGGGTGTTGTACACCTTTTCCTTGCTTCCTGCTCAGTGTTGAACTGTTTGCTAATATTCCATTAATTTTCATGCTTGCTTAACTTCTATTATATAGCACTTTAAATACATGCAAATTTGTATAAAATATTCCATAATTAAATTCTCACTTTATCATACATTATCTCTAAACTAACAAACAGCCTTGACTTTTTTTTCATATGAATGATATTCTGTCAGTGATATTCTGAGGAGCAAAAACATTCTGCCCAATGTAAAATCATACAGTATTTCTTCAAATTTATTCATTGTTATTTTTTGTACCTTTTGATTAGAATTTTCTAAATCCTTTCCCAGACACATTTACTTAACAAGCAAATTCATTACTGTTTTTGCATTCACATTGGTTTCCTTTCTCTTTGAATGCATTCTTCCAATCTTTAGGCGTATATCCAGTCTTCACATCAGATATATAAGAGATTAGGCATGCTCATGGGAAGTGAAACTATCAATAACTATTATTTAGCATGTCTCTAAATTCTAATATCTCCAAACAGCAGTTAACAAAAAGTTACTGCTAGGAACTTTTTAAAGTATGTTGTTTTCTTTGTGTTTTGTTTTGTTTTTAACCAAATAATATGATATCCAAATCCCATCACAGCACAAAATAGTTCATAATTTATGATATCCATTGGGAACCTAGTGTTGCCTTGCCAAAATGTGAATATATTTGAGGATGCTATGCACCAGAAGTCTGTTTTCATTTATTATTAATAAACAACAACAACAACAACAACAACAATTCATTTGTAAAAGTTAATAAGGAAAATGTTTTAGGAAAAGTGATACAGTAATTATGTTAGAGAATTCTGCATAAAATGTGCATATATTAGAAAAATGTATTAGGGTGTATCTTGACTGCAATACAGTTCGAATGTAAATTCAGTGTTGGTTGTCAAAGCAATTCTATTTAAATCGAAGCACTGAAGAAAATTGATTTACTTAGATCATCCATTTCAATCTAGAGAAAATAATTTGGGACATACATAGGCTTATCATCCGTCCAAAACTGCACACATCCCATAACTAATACAGGCATGAATATATTAGGAGATTTAGTTATATGACAATTGTGTTTGTGTGTCTGTGTGTGTGTCTGTCTGTCTGTCTGTGTCTGTGTCTGTGTGGAGAGAGAGAGTGAGAGACAGAGAGAGACAGAGACAGAGAGTGCATCTGACAAAATATACATACTTGAACAGGGACAGATTTGAATTGATTCTGTTCCTTTCTAGTTATTGCCCTAATGTCCTACATGTAAAATGCCAAACATCTAGGAATGGTATCCATGTCAAGGTATGTCTGGCCCCCACACTGGTACAGTTTAAGATAGCTCTGAAAGCCTTGGGTTAGAATGGGAAGCAAACATGTATATTTGATTATATATTTAAGGTTGTTTTTCATTGCATTACATTGTATTTTTCATTGCATTACATATTTACAGATACAGATAATCAGAGTTGGAAGGGACCTTATAGATCATCTAGTCCAACCCCCCACCCAAGCAGAAGATCCTATAACATTTCTGATAAATGGCAGTCTAATCTCTTCTTGCAAGTCTCAAGTGATGGCACTCCCACAACTTCTGAAGGCAAGCTGTTCCATAGGTTGATTGTTCTCACTGTCAGAGAGTTTCTCCTTATTTCCAGGTTAAATCTCTCCTTCTTCAGTTTCCATCCATTATTCCTTGTCTGGCCTACAGGCACTTTAGAAAATAGCTTGACCCCTTCCTCTCTGTGGCAGCCCCTCAAATATTGGAAGACTGCTTTCATGTCTCCCCAGGTCCTTCTCCTCACTAGACTAGCCATGCCCAGTTCTGTAACCGTTCTTCATATGTTTTGGGCTCCAGTCCCCTAATCATCCTGGTTGCTCTTTTCTGTACTTTTTCTAGAGTCTCAACATCTTTTTTGTAATGTGGTGAACAAAACTGGATGCAGTATTCTAGGTATGGTCTTACTAGGGCTTTATAGAGCGGGACTAGTACCTCACTTGATCTCGATTGTATCTCTCTGTTAATGCAACTTAGGATTGCATTAGCTTTTTGGGCTGCTGCTGGCTCATATTTAGCTGGTTGTCCACTAAGATTCCAAGATCCCTCTCACAGTTACTGCTATTGAGCCTGGTTTCACCCAGTCTATATGTGTACTTTTGGTTTTTCTTGCCTAAGTGTAGGACTTTACTTTTCTCTACATTAAATTTCATTTTGTTAGATATGGCCCAGTGTTCTAGTCTGTCAAGATCCATCTGGATCTTGAGCCTATCTTTTTGGGTGTTAGCTATTCTTGCCAGCTTAATATCATCTGCAAATTTGGTAAGTTTCCCTTCTATTCCCTCATCTAAGTTGTTAATGAAGATATTGAAGAGTACTGGGCCTAAGACAGAACTTGTGGCATCCCACTGCTTACTTCCTTCCATGTAGACTTAGACCCATTAAGGACTATTCGTTGAGTATGGTTTGTCAGCCAGTTGTGGGTCCATCTAGTGGTGGTGTTATCTATTCCACTTTTTTCTAGCTTATTAAGAAGTAAGTTGTGGTCTACTTTGTCAAATGCCTTGCTGAAATCTAAATATATTATGTCCACAGTATTTCTCTGGTCTACTAATTTAGTCACTATGTTGAAGAATGAAATAAGATTGGTTTGGCATGATCTGTTTTTAACAAACCCATGCTGACTGCTAGTTATTACTTTACTTGTTTCTAGATATTGGAAGATCTGTTTTTTATTATCTTTTCCAGTATCTTTTCAGGTATTGATGTTAGGCTGATTGGTCTATAGTTTCCTGGGTCTGTTTTTTGTCCTTTTTTGAAGATGGGAACCACATCAGCTCTTTTCCAGTCTTCTGGTAGTTCCCAGGTGCTCCAGGATTTTTGAAAGATATGGTGCAGTGGTTCTGAGATGACCTCTGCTAGCTCATTTAGAACTCTAGGATGTAATCCATCAGGCCTCGATGATTTGTGTTCATCAAGATCAGACAGGTGTTCTTTTACTATTTCTTTTTGCTTATTTTAACTTTTATTTCTGGTCTGTCTTTTACAGTTATATTTTTTTGGGGTTGAGCTATAGTTTCTTTTTGTGTGAAGAAGACCAATGCAAAGAATGAGTTAAGCAGTTCTGCTTTCTCTCTGTTGCCTGTTACTTCCTTGCCATCTTCTCTGTTTAATGGACTGACTGTTTCCTTGATTTTTTTCTTGTTATTTATATGCTGGAATAAACTTTTTTATTATCTTTGACTTTTGTTGCAAGTCTTTGTTCGTTCTGAGTCTTTGCTTTCCTGACTTCGTCTTTGCAGATTCTGGCTAATATTCTGCCTTAGTTGTATGTCCTTCTTTCCATTTTTTGTACTTGTCCTTTTTTTCTTTCAAGTTGCCAGAGAGATCTTTGTGCAGCCATGCTGGTTTCTTCTTGGATTTCTTGTTTTTCTTTCTCACTTGTTTTAGTTTACACCACCTGAAGGCATTGTAGAGTTGGATTTCCTTATATATTTCTATATAATATAAACTACGCACTTTTTCATCTTTTTCATCTTCACTCTTTATTTTTTATTTTACTGTGTGCATGCAAATAAAGGCATTAAATTTGTATTAATCAAATACATAATTTTTTTTGCCTGAAAAGTCAAAAGGGTTAAAAAAATCACAGCAGGTGATAGCATCTAGCAACCTTGGGTGATTCCAAACAGTTAATTACCATGAGAAAAATCACCAAAAATTCCAGATTGTAGTAGACAGATTATTATTATTTTTTTAAAAAAAATAGTGTTGCTAAAAATAACTTGTACATTTCTGCCAAGAAGACATCTTTAATCTGTCCAGGAAGCAGTTATTATAACTTTTCTTTGGGCTTCAATTACTAATGTTTTTGGTTTATTACTTTTAGAGGTTGGTAGTGATTTAAATGATTTAAATAGAGAAATGTTATTAGAGATGCTAGGAACTTTATATTTTGTTTTAACTATGTAATTGGTTAAGAGTTAACTTTTTTTGAAGAAGTAAATCTAAATCTTCTTAAAAATAAGATCATATCCAAAAATGAGTACTGTACTGTTATGCTATGGAAAGGATGCCTCAAAAGCTGGGTAGCAATGGATAAAAATAGATATTACCATTTTAGATGCCATCTGAAACTTGATTATGGGCTACTAAATCACCTCCATAATCAAGTTTCAAGGGTTGTTCAGATGGAATCTAAAATCCTCATATCTATTTTTAAAACAATTTAGAACACTTTCTTATTTGTGAGTTTGCTTTTCAGAATTGCTACTCTGACTGCTCACTTCTGTTGTTTTGTTCATCCTATGAGCTTATTTGAGCACAAAATCAAATGGTGTTTTTTCATCTCAAACTTGGGAAATTCAATTTAGTAACTTTTAAAATAAATAACAGCATTTAAGAGCTTAAGGCTTTGGTAAGTAATTTATAATTATCTGCCTATTCGGAGAGAATTAACCAGCATCAAATTCAAAGTCATATGCATCATACATAATTGTCAATCTATCACAGTGATCCCCAACCTTTTTGACGCCGCGGCCCGGTACCGGCATCAGCTGGGCGCCGCGGCCTGGTACCGCATCAGCTGGTGCCGCCATCTTTTTGATGAAAAATGCTTCCGGTGACCTCACCGAAGCACGTTTCATCAAAAAGATAGCGGCGCTACGCTTCGTGAGCTTTTCCGGGTAGAAATGGCTTTCTACCCGGAAAAGCTCACGAGCAGCGCCGCCATCTTTTGATGAAAACGTGCTTCCGTGAGCTTTCTACCCGGAAAAGCTCACCGGAAGCACTTTTTCATGAAAAAGATGGCGGCGCCCAGCAAGCCAGCGGCCCGGTAGGAGTTGTTCCGCGGCCCGGTGGTTGGGGACCCCTGATCTATCAGGCTAACTTTTTCTATACATATAAACTCAATTTTGTTGGCAGGACTTAAATTGGGATTTAATTCTAGTTGGAGTGCTTTTAAATGTAAATGTCTCTAGCCTGTCCCTTGCAACATTAGATTTGAGAACTTTGTATCAAAAACACCTTCACACAATTTCCTGTGCAAAATAATCATGAAAACCAACTACTTTCACTTGGTGCAAATATTTTGGAGTAGGTCACCTATATTTACTCTGCCAATGTGGTTTTTTCACAACAAATAACACTTGCAAAGATTCTAATTGAAAATGTTCTTAAACCACTGTAAATTGATACAACAATAAACATAAAACTAAACCACATAGTTAATATGTTTAAATAGTCAAATAATTAATCTGTCTTGAATGAAAAATGAAAAATATGTGAGGTTTGCTTGCAATTTTATTGTTAACCAATCCAAACCACTGAATTAGCAATCAGTGTGATTCTGATATTACTCTTCTGCAGACTAGATACAAGTAACATGACAAAATACTATATGACTACAGCTTGACTGTAAAGAATTACAATAAATATTAAACTAAATTAAACACCTGAAATACAAAGATTGATTTCATATGTCCTTGCATTAATCAGTGTAATTGTACTCTAATGACTAAAACAGGATAATAGGTGCATAATTGTTAAATTCTTCAGTATCTAGTTTTCTCCCCAAACAATTATTATCTTGCCTCTCTGTCCTCTAAACCAATATGATCATAGGAACTAAATGGCCATGCTTCTTAATAAGTTTTTAAAATGAGAAAATAACAGGAGATTTTGAAATCTGTAATTACCTTACTTGGAACCTGAACTTTTCAAATGTGCCCTGTGCTCTTTTTCTGTGCTGTGCTATCCTTTCATAATGCTCTATGTGTATATATCTGTCTGTTTGTGAGGGAGGAGGGGATATCAAAAAGATGAGCACAGAATGCTATGAATGTATACTAAGAATATATCATGTATCCCAGCAGGATGATCCAGGTTATGAAGGTTATTCTAGCTAAAGATAAAGCAATTAGGCACCTGTATTGGGCACCGGAGATATGACAGAGAATTCTATAGACAGAGAACCTGTAAGTCCTATCAATAGAGAAAGAATATCACTTGAGAAATATGCTAATGGTGTTACCTTAACCCTACACACCTTAACCCTAACCTGAACTTTTGCATATTCTCATGTTTCCTCCTTGACTAGCAATGTCTGTGTGTGATTTTTCCAAAACATGTACCTAATATGAATCCCCATGAACCTTCCCAACTCATACCAACCTTTCCAAACCTGCACAACCACAGACCCTTCCCAACATGCACCATTTCTGACTGTTATATGCCATTTCTGACCCACATGGGATTCCTTCAACCAGGGGTGGGATGCAAATATCTTTACTACTGGTTCTGTGGGTGTGGCTAGGTGGACATGGCTTCTTATTTTTTTGCAGCACCCCCCTCCCGCGCTTTTTTTTTTTTTTTTTTTTTTTTTGCTTCCTGGATGTCAGGGAAGCCTCCTGGGAGGCTGCTTTTGCTCCCAGGAGGCTTCCCTGGGGCCCAGGAGTCAAACAATGGAACCTGGGGGTGCTGGGAAGATGGAGTCAACCTATTATCCTGAAAGCAATGGATGGAAGTTTTTGAAAGCAATGGATGGAAGTAATGAATGAAACTAATCAAGGAGAGAAGCAACCTAGAACTAAGGAGAAATTTTCAGACAGTTAGAACAATTAATCAGTGGAACAACTTGCTTCCAGAAGTTGTGAATGCTCCAACACTGGAGAGTTTTCATAAGAGATTGGACAACCATGTCTGAAATGGTATAGGGCTTCCTGCCTGAGCATGGGATTGGACAAAAAAAATCTTCAAGGTCATTTCCAACTCTGTTATTCTGTATCCTGTTAATAGTACAGCAGAACAATCCAAGTGGCTGAGCTGAATTTTGCAAGTGTTTGCCTTTTTTCTTTAGCAGTTTTTCTCATTTCATTATGAACATTTATGAATAGGGCCTAAATGATGTAGCATGCCTTGTCTATACTTACATTATTATTACTAGGTAAAAGGGACTGAAGGGCAATAGGTTTATTTAAAATAGGTGAAGAACTGTATTGTCGTCAAGATTTTCACAATAAACACAAGGTTATTTTTGGGAAAACATGAATCAAATGTATTATTTCTGCTAGGGTGATTTTAATGATTTCTTAAATAAATATTATACCATAGTCACAAGAAATATAATAATTCTTGATCACCATAACATATAATAATCATATTATATGCTGAGTAATTTATTTCATATGTCAAGGCAACATTGCATTCATTTCCAACACAAGGAAAGAAAATTCATAATGCTTCTTATGTATTTGAAAAAACCTATTTAAAACTCTAATATGATGATAGTTTAGGATGGAACAGAATTTGAAGGAACTGAAGGAACTGAAGGAAGTAACAATTCATTCAGAGTAAGCTTCAGTAACTTTGATCTATCTTGAGTCAGCGGATTAAGGATGGTTGAAGCAATTTATTTATTTTTCTTTCATGCAGGGTATGGTAGATGAAATTGTTTCATACAGTTTGATATCTTTTACCTTTGTATAGGCATGGTTTGTAATACATTCACCTTTACTCTCTTTTGGAGGTAACATAGCAGCCATGCATACAACTTATAGGAAAACTAAGTCATTGCAAAACTGTTGGCATTTTTCAGTGGGAAGCTAGCAATAAAATTTTCAACAGGACAGAGACATTGTGGCTAGAAGGAAGACTTTACAGTTATCTATTTTTCATATTTTTTTCAAAAAAAAAATGAATGCATACAGTATTTAAATTCCATACAGTTATGGAAATATGAATGGAGGAAAATGTTCAGAATTAATTTCTTTCTTACCTGAACTAGAATTAGATAGTTGTTATTTTTGTTTTGTTGTGTTGTGTTCTTTAAGTGATACATGGTACTCTCTGCAATTTCTCTATCAGAATGAAAGAAATCACAAATCACATATTTAATATCAGTGTTATTTGTTCATTGGCGGGTGTTTTTTATCTAATCAGAATACTCATCTGTTTTTTCACGTAATTATCATTCTCTTAGATGATTATATGTTACATTGTAGCAATTGATTTTATGATTTATAAATAATGTTTTCCTTTTTATTTGCTTTTTTGTAACTGCGTGTATCAAATTCTTTCTGTGTAGCTTGTACAGAAAAAATAAGATAGGGTTTTATCTCTGTTGGGAAACATTCAGTTTGGAACAGATTGGTTTGTTATATCACTTTCAGTCTGTCACTTGAAAATCCTGTGAATTCGAGGTGACCGAGTCAAGTCCAGATCATCAGCTTCTTCATAAAAGAAAAGAAAAGCCTTAAGCGCTAGCAGATGTGGAATGAGGAAAGGTAAAATGATCAAATAGTTGACAATCCAACAAGGAAATGTCTAGTTTGATATGAGGGTAGAATGAAAAACATATCAAACCAAATCCTTTCAACATTGTACTTTGTGGCAGAAAATATATATGGTCAGCATTTTTATATACCGAGATGACTTGAGGGTTAAATAATTCTGTTACGTGCTGGTCACCATTTTATATTTTGAATTTATATATTATGATAGAGTTTTATTATATAATGAGAATTTTCTTTCTTTCCTTTTTGATTTATTGTTTGTCTTTATTCATATGCCACCAGAGTCATATTCTGTTGCATAGCCTTATAAATCTTGAAAACAAGTACATTAATTAAATAATTTAAAAGTCCTAAATCACTATAAACACTTCTGACTTTTGTCCTTTTCATTTATCTCTAAAGTTGCTATTTCAAAATTGTTAGACTTAACTAGGATAATCCTTTGTGGTAAAATCTTGTATTAGTTTTTCCTATTTCTTCTAGATTCAGCCTAGAAAATACGTTAGGAAATTTAATTCCTGAAGATAATTAGGATGAAAAAATGTACCACCATTATTTCAGGACAATAAGCAACCCATTACTTGGGTTCCATAGGAGCTGTGGTTAGAATGCAGTATTGCATTCTAATTCTGCCAACTTCCAGCAAGATTGTCTCTGCCTTGCATCTTTCCAAGGTCAGTAAAGTGAGAACCCAGATTGTTGGAGGCAATATGCAGACTCTGTAAACAACTTAGAGATGGCTGTAAAGCACTATGAAGTGGTATATAAGTCTAAGTGTGCTATTGCTATTGCTATTGCTATTTCAGAATCTGGGCTTACTATTAAAGCCGACAATATTTATTAGCCTGATACCTGGCTTTTCTTTTGAAGTTACATACATAATTTTTTTCACTCATGCTTAAGTTTAAAGATCCCATAACATTAATGGTGCCATTAATGTAAATCATAACAATTTTAAATTCTCAAAATATAATAACTTTTGGGTAGTTCCAATAAATGACAATATAGTTTTGAGTTTATTGGAAAAGAGAAGAAAGGACAGAAACTTAACAATTATAATAATTTGGAAAAGTAAACTATAAAGTTTACACCAGAGCACATAAGTTTGCACACATAAAACAAAAGTTCATGTGTTGCTTGTTTGGTGTATTTTTATTAAATAGATTTTCATGGACTCAATAGTACCAACATACTGTAAGAATGTATTTCTGTGCATTTAACTGCTTTTTCCCATCATAACTAAAGATTGTGTCTTCTAGAAGACCTTAACTCATTCCACATACAGTATCTGTGATTCATTTTTCATAAGCCCTAAATCCTTCTGAATCAAATAAAAGAGTTTTCCTTTCAAAATAAATTTTCTTCTTGACCAATACCCAGTAAATTGATGTTACTAGGATATTCCCAATTGATTATGACTTTTTGACTCATAGAGCAGAGGTGAGATTCAAGTTGTGAAAAGCAGTCAAAAGAAATAATTACTGCTGAATCTTATTTGCTTCTTCCTAAAATTGCAACAAAATGTTGTGAAGATTCTACAGTAGAAGGCCATTGCTCAGCAAGTAACTTCACTTTGCTACTCTAGCTATAGAAAAACAAAATATGTCTGCTCCTTCTTAAGGTCAATCAGATTTTTGTGCTCAAATTTAGTAGCCCTATGTTACACCTTGAGCAATAGTAACAAGATCAAGTAACTTTTTATCACATGAAATTTATTTTAATTTAATTGTTTTAATTTGTAATCATTTTATCAAATATTACAATCAAAAATCAAAATAAATATAAATAAGAAAAAAATAAAATTTTCAGAAAAGAAATACAAATAAAGGAAAAAATAAGAATATAGAATAAAGAATAAAAAAGAAAAAGAAAATAAATATATAAAGAAACAACTGTCCCCTTCATCATACATTTAAACAATTTAATGATTTATCACATTTTCTTAAAATGTAAAATAATCTCTTTTTCCCATATAACATCTACCATTTATAAACAAAACTTTAAAAATTTCTCACCAGTCCTGATGAGCAATGGTACAGTAAAGAGATAACATATCTATTTCAGCCGTGATAAAATAAACCATCTTTATATTTCTTCCTTTTACTTTTAACAATCTTGTTCCTTCAAATAATGTCCTAGAACTTGATCATTTGTTTGTCTGTTTTCACAAGCTTCTTCAAAACTTTAGTAGTTACCATTGGTAAACCAAATGTAGAAGAATTATCCAGGTCATTATTTTGATTTGTTAATTGAATTTTTTTAAAGATCCACCAGTTTTATTTATCCAAAATTCTTATAGCACTTTTTCCCCAAATCATTCTTATAGCCTGTTATTTGTTGATCCACTTTCATACCAGTCTGTCTTGCCCAGGAAAATTTGTTCCTTTTCCATAACTGTTAACAAAGTTCATCAATAATGGTGGGCACTATTAAAATTAACTTCTGGGTCCATTATTCATAAAGACCATTCAATATGTCCAATGTTAGTTTTGCTCCATTCAGTATTAGCTCCATTTAAGTACTTTTCTCCTTAAATTACTTATTCCTTATTCCCTCTAGCTCCATTCTCTATTTTTTTTAAAAAAAAAAATCAAAACAATAGCATTTTCCCATAGGCAAGGATAATTATAATTAATTAAAATCTCATTTCAAATCCATCTAGATCCTTACTCCATGTGTAACATTCCAAAATCAACATTTAAATTAGCCTTTTGCTGTTTAATTAAAAAAGTTAAATTCTGAAACTTACATTTAAAAATTATGTGGCTGAGGATTGAAGTAAACTCATCTAGTACTATTAAATTTGTCAATCCAAATCTAATAGTTGAAAAAATAGTTCTTAATAATTGAAAAGCAATTAAAAAGTAATTTCCAAAAATAATTTAAAATGTGGTTTGACACACTCTTCGTCCATACAGGCTACATTATAGTTGTAAACTTGATTAAAATCCCTTCATCCACAGTTGCCTGACTAACAACTTGACCAGAAAACTTTCAGTTCCTGCAATCTACTCATGATGAGTAGCTATCCATAGAAAAATGGTGATCTCACAATCTCTATTTTTTCTAGAGACATTGCTAGCCACAATTTGCCCTCTGGCCACAATGTCATTGCTGTTCCTTCACAGGTATCTAATTCACCAGAACCAGAAGTGAATTTTGTTTTATATGTTTTGTTTTTGTTTGTGTGTGTGTGTGTGTGTGTGAGAGAGAGAGAGAGAGAGCGTGTGTTGGTGGTGTATGATATTGATTCATGAGAAAATACAATTGCAGAGACTGCATAAAATATAAATGCTAGATTGTTAGATTAGGATTTCATTTTTCATTTATTCATTATTCATTCATTCAGGTTTTATTTAATGAATGCAACTTTCAGTTTATCATTATGCACAGATTAATCATGGTGATGATGACTTCTATTCATCATGATTTTCTGTCTAAATCTAAAATAAACTTAGAAGAAATGCCTTCTCCATAATGGCTTCCTCTCTGGATAGTTAAAATTGGCCCTTACTTGTGACAGTCTTTCACAAAGCCCTAATAATATGATTCTGCCAACGGAGACCCAAGAATGATATGGTGCCTATCAAGTGGCTCATCTGATTGTTGTAATCATAGGGATGGGGCGGTATTGCTTTTATATTGGGGTTTTAGCCTTGAAAGCTTTCTGGAGTCATTGTAAAATGGGTGGTCATACACATTTTCTTAAATAAATAAATAGTAAAATCGAAAGATGTTTGCAAAGCAAGTATCAGAAGATAAAGTCAGGTATTGAAAACTGCTCATATCAGTACTGAATCCACTTGAATCTATTTAGATCCAAAATCTTACCTAGTTGACTATGCAAATGCATGTTATAAGAGTCATATTTTCACCTAAACAAATAACTAATCAATTTGCCAGCCTTCATGCGGGATGATTTAAAAACCTCTGTTTGACAGTTAGCAAAGACAATGTAAATTTTAATGATTTATTAGGAAAGAAACAGCAAACTGACTGATGATATGTAGAAGAAAAATATCCTTTTTCACACCAGGAAGAAGAATATGTATATTTGCAACAAGACAAATTGCTTATTTGGCAGAAATATGGGGTCTATCTATGCATGTTGTTTTTTATTAAGCACAAGTGAAATAATTCATCAGGGCAAGCAGCCTTGATTTTATAGGAAATTTCACATTTGTATAGGAAATATCCCACATATATTTTATTTTAATAACTTTCAAATTATTTCTTCTTTTGAATAAAATAACCAAGGCTCATATGATTACAAATAGTAAATTACATACTCATATTAACTTCACTTTAAAAAACACTCTGATGAGTATTCCGTGGATAGATAAGAAAACAAACAAATGGCTCACGGAAAAAAACCCAATACAGAGTATTGTCAAAGTCAAATGACCATGTTCAAATTATCATCCATTCCAGTTCCCTGGATATTTTTCCTTCAGTGGCCTACTTCATGTCCATCTGCTTCACTGATTTGTGTACAATTAAATTGGCACCTGTGACTGAAATGGGCAAATATAACTTCTGATTCATTAAACAGTATTGTCTCAAGACATTTTGCAAACTGAAAAGAGCCCATAACCACTCTAGTATAAATATGTCAAGGAACTGTCCATTTGGACACCAATTCTTGACCCAGAGATTTATAACTTTGGGTGGGGAAGGGCACCTACTTTGACAGGCATATTTGGAATTACATTCTATAATGTAAGAAAGGCGAAGACAAAAATGGTTTGGTTATAAAGTAATACACCTGATTAAATGTAGCTTAATGAAAAGACCAAAACAAAGAATGGTTGTGCTAATTACTACTATTATTAATAGTAATAGTATTATTAGTATGGTTTGTTGCACAGTCAGCAAAATGTTCAGACTGAATTTAGCATTTTTGTCTACCTATTGAATTCTTTCTAAGAACCTAGGCAGGCAGAGCTAGATGGTTTTTGGTGTTAAATGTATTGTTGTGGGATGGAAGTTATTCCAAGTAAACCCACCTTTTTGCAATTGATTGATGGTGTATTTCTCAGTGCTGATAGTGTTCAAGTGGTGCTTCAATTGCTTTGGAATTCCACTCAAGGCACCTATTACCATTGGGACTATCTTTAGTTTGCCACAATCATTCTATTTCTATTTGCAAGTATTTTTATTTTGTGATCTTCTCTGGGTCAAGAATTGGTGTCTGAATGGACAGTTCTCTTCTCCTCTGCTGTCTCCAGGTACTGCCATGTCCACTATCCAGATTTTTTTTAAATTTCTTATCAACAATAGTTAAGTCCATGATATTATGTGGCAGATACCTGTCTGTTTGAATTCTAAAGTTCCACAGTGATTTAGCTTCTTCATTGTCTATGATTTTCTTTATTTAATGGTCTCACTAGTTCTTGGATGCAGAAATGATATTTCTTACAGATCTTCCAATGCAGCATTATTGCTACTTTGTCATGCAGTTGCTTGTGGTCAGTATGTGCAATTTTCTTGCAGCAGCTAATGAGCTGGGTCAGTGTTTCTTCAGCTTCTTTGCATAAGCAGTATTTTGCTATATGTTGTTGTCTTCTCAATTCTGGCTTTGTATGCATTTGTTTTTAAGGCTTGGTCTTGTGTAGCCAGAATTATCCCATCTGTCTCTTTCTTCAACATTCCTGGTCTTAGCCAATGCCAATTTTTAATGACCATGTAATGCTTTGTCTTCCAGAGTCTCTTTTCTGATCTTCATTTGGTCTTTGTTGTAGGCCAGTTTAATTTTCTCAGCACTCAGTAGGCCTCGTTGATATCTTCAGTGCATCTTCTTCACTTTCCTTCACATATTCTTCTAATGCCCTTTCCCCCACAACTGGTAAGTAGAGTCTGTTAACATCAGATTTGCAGATTTTTTTTTTAATCAGAGTGATTGCATTTATTATTTATTTATTAAATTGCTTTGCCATCCATCTCACTGATACAGGAACTCTGGGCAACTTACAATATGTTAAAAATTAAAAATGCTAAAAAAAAAACCCAATTAAAATTTAAAAAACCGAATAGAGAAGTTAAAGGTTAAAAACCAAGGTGATCTTCTCTAAGCTGTCACCCCAGCATAGAGGGCTCCTGTGAGGGCTGCAGATTAAGTAGCAAAACCACAGTTTTAGGTTCTTCAAAGACCAGCTGTGGTGGACCTTGCTTCCAATGGGAGAATATTCCAGAGAGTAGGAAGCATACTCCTTTTAACCATGAATCTAAGCAGCATGAATGGAAATGAATTTTAGGCCTTATCATTCAATCCAGTAATGTTTAAAATGAGTGATTTGGGGAAATATACCCAATGAATCAGATGAAGCAACATACTTGGCCCAATCTCCTTGTTTATTATAAACTAGGAGTGTCAAACTCAATTTCATTAAGGGCCACATCAGGGTTGTGTTTGATCTCAGGGGACCAGATGGGTATGGCCGGGGTGGGCATAGCCAGGGTAAGTGTGATCATCTTGACATCACTCATGTCAGGGGGCACCTGTGGTAGCTCAGGTAGGGCTGGGGGGATCCTCCTGGAACAATCTGCCAGTGAAAACGGAGCCCAGGAAGGCTGCATGCAGCCATCCTAAGCTTTGTTTTCACTGGCAGAGGCAGCACAGGCCAGTCCTTCACTATTTCCAGGGTGGCTCCATGGGCCAGATCCAAGCATGCCACAGGCCCGATCCGGCCCTCAGGCCTTGAGTTTGACACCCCTCTTATAAACCATACAAATTAAGAGAGTTTTAATAAAGATAAAAATCTAATAATGGTAGCTACTGATTACATGACTATAATCATGTAATGATGTAATCATGATTGTGACAATATTTGGAATCCATATGAAATAAGCCACCATTATCCTTTTACAAATTGAACTTCTTGTTGAACAAAATATTTGATCATCATCATCATTATCATCATCATCATTATCCCCTTCATCCACACAGTGATGTATCATGCCATCCACACATGTAAGACAATTAACAACTATTCCTCATAAGACATAAACTAAAATGGATTTTCATGTAGGCCAGTCAGTACCTCCTCTTTCTCAATGAAATTCTGCATCGTTTGTAATGGCTCATTAATAACTACTAAATGATAAAATGTGTTGTCAAATTATCAACATTAAAAGTGAAATGATATCCCCCTATATGTATCTATCCTTGTTTCTGTTATAGCCAGAAACTTTATGAAATATTAACAATATGCTGCTAGTGGATGAAATATATGTGAAACCTAAAGTTTTAGTTTAAAAGGAATAATAGTCGGGCTATCTATCAGTGAAGATTCCCATGGCTCTCAGAGATGTGATATGAGACATGGTGATAAAGGAAAAAACCTGCTAGCTTCCTCCATTAATAGTTCCTCCATTAAAATCAAGGCTGGCATTGACATTATCTGCTCTTTGATTCCAAGTAAAGACATTTTTCTCACTTTCATTCAAGATTCGGCTTCTGCAGTCTGACTGCCCCTCACCTCTTAGATTCCTCTTTATCTATTTTACATTATTCATTGTTTTCTGTTCTACTTGTTTGTTTCATGGATTGTTCCTTGTCACAAACTTCTGGGCTATTAATATTTTTAACTAATTAATTAAATAAGTCATACAAAAAGGTAAATGTTTGAAGAGAATATTAAATGCAAAGTCTGTGACTGAACCATATGCATTATTTATTTATCCTTAGTTCATCTTTTTTTGGTAACCAATTATAAAATAATGAAGTCAGATTAGATGCTTTGCATTCTTTCTCTTTCTTCAAAAATTTAGAAATGGGCTAATATTAGTTAGTTTCAGTGTTTCTACTTAGAATAAACTGCCCAAAATGTGAGATAAAGAAATAGTCTTTGGCAGGTGTCTATTGAGATGTATAAGAGCATAATATACAAGTCCTCCCTTGTTGTTTGATTTTTTTTAGTTTATCTCAGTAATGGGAATATGCACTAATGTGCACAGAAAGTTGGGAGATTAAAGTTCCTGAAAATTTAATGCAATCTTTTGTTAGTTGGGAATTTATTAAATCTGTGCTTCAAGCAAGTCATTTCATTTTCAGAAATCCAATCTTAATGAAATAAAGAAGGTTGACCATTGGAACCCTTTACATTAGTCTGTATTTTTTACCCCACACAATTATACCTTGTTTTCCCAATTTCACAGAAATGGCTTTTTTTTCATTTTGGGGAAGATAGTTTTACCTTAAGCTGCTAAAGTTTGCTTTGATAGGGAGGGGTATAAGTGACCTGTTTGATAAGGAGCACAGCTAATACTTTTCTGAAAAGTTAGGATCATTTTTTTAAGAAAATCAGGGTCACATCCAGTCCATTCAGTGCTGCTTAATGATGCCTTTAAATGATTGAAAAAACACCCAGGAGAGATGATCAAAGCAGCTCATAAGTTAAAATGAACTTTGTTTTCCATATAGAACAGTCAGCATTTTCCCCTTCTTAGGGCAATTCTGCAATTTTTACAATGATTTATTACTAGCTACTGAATAATAAACTTTGTTGTCATACTACAAACATTAAAACTGGAGTGATGCCTCCCTGTATGTATTTAACAGCATAACTTTTTTGGGGGGATGAGGGGCTTACATTAAAAGAAAATCTTTTTAAAATAGATTTTTTAAAAAAAAAATCAAATAATTTAGTGGCATTTTTAGTTTGGTGTTTTTGAACTATAAATTCTGCTTATTATTTTTCATTTATAGCATTATGTATGTTTTGCTCATAGATGAATAATTTCCATTTTGTTATTAAAACTGTTCAGATGCCTTTACCTTATGCAAAGAAATATTCAAGATGTTATGTATCGTTTTTCATGGTAGTTTGTTAGATTTTAATTTTTGAAAAGGGCTATGCAAAGCATTAACAAAAAAACATTCTGAAGGTGTGGGACTAAATCATTATAGCAGCCATATGATTATAACATGGCCTCCAAACTGTGGGAAACTGCTCAAGGCTACTTTTTGGACCTTTGTGCATGACTACTTTGTGATTGACTGTGTGCCTGCACATACAGAGCAACAAGCAAGAGCCCATTCAAAGCCATACAAGCCTGGCAAAAGTCACAGCCAATTTAATGATGCAAGAAATGCCATTCATCCATATTGTTGCATGTTGGACATTACATCTCCTGAATGTTTTTGCAAAATTCTCCTAATGTTACTGTAAGTATTTATTTGTTCATCTGGATCAGGGGTATGAAACTCAAGGCCCATGGGCTGAATCCATCCCATGAGGCACTTAGATTTGGCCTGCTGGGCTGCCCTGGAAACAGCAAAGGACTGGCTCATGGTGCCTTTGTCAGCAAAAAGACACAGTCCTTCCGGGCCCCATTTTTGCTGGCAGAGGGTTGCAGGAGACCGTTGCAGCCAAAAGCAAGGTCGGGGGGGCACATGCGCCCCCCCCCTGAACTTCATTTTTGCTGGCAGAGGTCTAGCAAAATAAATTAAAAACAAAACAAAAACATTTGAGCATGCAAGAAGGGAAAGGAAAGGAGAAAGAGAATGAGGAAAACCAAAGAAAAAGAAGGAAAGATGGGAAGAGAGCAAGGAAGGAAAAATAAGGAAAGAGGTGAAGGAAGAAGAAAGGAGAACGAAGAGGGGAGGAAAAAGAAGAAAAGGAAGGATGGAAAGAAGGAAACAAGGAAGGAGATTATAATGAAAGTGGGGAAGGATCTGAGGGATGTCCTGCCTTAGCCACAAGTGCCCCCAACATGAGTGATGTCGAACTGGCCACACCCACCCTGGCTACACCCACTCCTGCTCCTCGAGGTCAATCACAACCCTGATGAGGCTCTCAATGAAATTGAGCTTGACACCCCTGATCTAGATATAATCTGAATTCCTGCTTCTTCATTATTGTACTGTAAACTGTCTTAATATTTTAAAGATAAGAAGTAAGTAGAGTTTCAATTTAGGTAATGTAAAAAATACCTTGACTTCTGGCAATTGCAGGAAGATATGGATAGATTTTCTTGGCAACAGTATGGAAGCAGTTTGTCACTTCTGCCTTCTTTCTTTAAACTTCTCAGCTGGCAAATACCCTTAGGATATCTCTATTCTCTCCTCTAAACTCCAGTCCCCTTTTTAACGATCTGTTAAAGCCAGGTAGTATTATCTGTTATGGTGTCAAAAGAGAGACAGGAAAACTGTATTACCAAAAAGTAGGGAAGCATTACTTTACATAATTTATGTAATTTGATTTATACGTAAAGTCTAAAATGCATTGATTTGTTATTTATATTTATTATTACTAATGATATGAAGCACAGTTACAAAAGGGCTCAAGGCAGTTTTTATAATGCTTTTTCAGTTGTGGAGTCCTTGACGTTTTCTGAACTTGGTTGTTTTATTGCAAATGGTTTGTTACTAAACTAGGAACAAAAATAAAAGGACCACTACATTATTTGGTTGATTTCTCCAAAAATCCAGAATATCTTGGAAAGACTAGATCTAAGGAGTTTAGAGTGTACATTGAATGTGCCAGTTTTCTACAATAATGTGTCGCTAGAATGAGATTCTTCAGTATCTCTTAACATTAAGAGCCTTCAGGAGAGAGCGGAGCTGGTGTCACGGCAGTTGGATGGGCGATCTTGATCCTCCAAGATGATATCTCAGCTGCTGGTTGGTACCCACGGACCTAAACCATCCCATAGAGATAGTGATTGACAAGGGCATGTCCTGTTGATCCCAGGGAAATTGCAAAGTCCCTGGTTGATCCAGGGAAAGCCCTTTTTGCCGGCAGCAGAGAGGCAGCCTTCCAAGCTGCTGAAGCTGGGACAGCTCTGGAATGGAAGAGATTGGAAGAAAGTGTGTCAGATTGGTGAGACGAACTTATTATTTCTTGGAGAGAACACCCTGAAAAAATTAAAGTGGACTAAAAGTGAAGAGAAAGGAATTTAAGTGGTGTGATTAATTGTCAAAGTGAAAGTTTTTTTTTCTTTTTTCCCTTTTTATTGGAATTTTGAACTTGGCAAAGCTTTTAAACTTTAAGCTGGACTGGTACTTTTTAATCTTTTTATTTCTGTTTGTATTTCTCCTTTGTTAACAATCCTTTTGAAAATTCTTTTTTGATTAAGACTCTTCTGCTTGATTTAAGATTTATTTTTCTCCCTTTAAAAAAATGGTGGGGGGGGAGATTTTACTTTTTTTTTGTTTTAGTTCCTGGCTGCAGATTGAGGAGGGGGAAGTGAAAGTGAAGGAAAGTAAGTAGCACTGCCGCCCAGAGGCTTGGATACATTGTTTCTTTTTTCTTTCATTAGTTTGTGTTACAATCAAGGACTCTGAGCTGTGTATTGGAAAAGATAGAGATGAGCATGGCAGTTTGTTTATTCAGGTGCTCATTTGTGAACAGATAGCTGGAGTCTGGAGTTGAAGTTGAAAAAAAGAAGATTGAAGTGACCTTGAAAAACTCTGAGCTGATTTATCAAAGAGCCTTGGATATTTGGCGGCAGAGGCTTGTTTTATATTAGAATTGCTTTTTAACTTTTGCCTCCCATTCTACCCCCCCTCCCCCCACTAGTTGCCTTTTTTTTTTCTTTAATTGGATTTTGACTTTTTAAACCAGGAACCAGAATGTAAATCTTTTATTTTTGTTTTATTTTTGTTTATTAAGAGGAACATATAGAATATTTCTCTTTCTCTTTTTTCCCTTTTTTATCGTTGATTTTTTACTTTTTATATTTACCATTGTAACTAATTGGATTAAAATATATAAGTGCCTGAAGACTTTCTTTTTCCTTTTTTCCTTTGGAGTGGCAATTGTTTGCCTTTGTCTTTTTTTCCCTTTTTTTCTTTTTTCCTCTTTTTTTCTTTTTTTCTTTCTCTCTTTCTTTACAGATAAGCATTATAAGATCAGTAGAAAGACAACAGCTCCAGCTTCTTCGATACTAACCCCTCACCATCTGGAAGACAACGATCTATACAGACAATATTAATACAGGAAAAAGAGAAAGAGAAGGATGATTAAGCAAGGAATTATTACAGATGATTATGCAAGGGATCCAGAAGATTGAGCAAAAAATAGAAAAGACAGATGAGAAAGTGGAAAATATTCAACAGATGATGAAATATGAAGACAGATTTTAAAAAATTGAAAGAGAAGATATACAAAGAGATAAGAAAATTGGAGACATTGATATTTGATTGAGCGATGTTGAGAAGGGTCGATGTGAACCATTAGGATGGGAAATAGATAAATCAGAATTTTATCTAAGGTTTCAAAATATAGAAGAAGAAAAAGGTGAAAACCTTGCTGAAATAATGGCAGAAATATTGGCAGAAGCACTGGAAATAACCAAAGAAAAGATGATGGATGGGATGGATGAAGTGTTTCGTGTCTAGACAAGATATGCAACAAGGAATAGACTACAAAGAGAAGTTCACATTAGATTTACTAAGAACATTATTAAGACATAGATACTACAGGTGGTGAGAGAGAAAACACTAAAATATAAAGACAAATAAATTGTGGTGCTGAAACAGATACCAAGAAGATTAAGAGTGATGAGAATAGAATATTTATTCTTGACTAAAGAGTTACTTAAAAGAGGAGTAAACTACAGATGGTTGATGCCAGAAGGTCTCTTGTTCACTTGGCAAAGACACAGAATTGACATAGTTGAAAAAGCTGACCTAGTCTACTTAGAATACTTTAAAGGAAAGGAGGAGGAAGAAAGAAAGGAAGAGTCAATAACTGAATTTCAAGAGGAGTGTATAGCAGTAATTGAAAAAGAAAAAGAAGAAGGTGCAGTAGGCGGTGAACCCAGAGAAGAACGAGAATTGAGATCTAATAGAGCAATAAAACCCTCATTTAAAGCTTAACATGGATGAAAGAAAATTGATTTTGATTAACATAAATGGACTTAATTTGGCTACTAAAAGAAGGAAAGTATTTCACAAATTAGAAAAATTAAAATTTGGCATAATCTGCTTTCAAGAGGTACATATTAAAAAACAACATAAATATACTCTAAAACAAGGAAAACTAGGGAAATTATTTATGTCACTGGCACAATCCAAAAAAAAGAGGTGTGGTATTATATATTAAAGAAACAATTTTGGCAGAACTAATCTACACAGATGATGATGGAAGGATTATGATGCTGGAAATAATGAATAACAGTGTTAAAACACGTCTAATTGCAATTTATGCCCTGAATGATAAACAAGAAGAATTCTGCAGAAAATTGCATATGAAAATAATTGATTTGGACTATGTTAATATTTGTATGATGGGAGATTTTAATGGAATAATTAATGACAGGTTGGATTATAAAACACAGAAAATAACAAAGAAAGTTAGAAAGATACTACCAAAATCCTTCCGTCGAATAATAGAAGAATTTAACTTAAAAGATGCATGGAGAGAGAGAAATGCGGAAAGTAAGCAATATACTTTTTATTCAAACAGGCATACAATAGATATTCTATGTCTAGAATAGATATGATATGGATGTCAGCAGAATTATTGACAAATGTACGACAGATTGAAATAGAAACAAGCACTTGGGCAGATCATAATCCAGTATCAGTTATTTGGAAAGGATACAAGAGGAGATCTAGATACAAGAGGAGATCTAGAGGACTTTAAATAATATGATATTAAAAGAAAAAGACTTTAAACAGAAAATAGAGAAAGAACTTGTTTTCTTCTTCAAAAAAATAGAAAAGAGGATACATTTTTACAGAATCTCTGGGACACGATGAAGGCCTACACAAGAGGCTTGATAATAGATTATACTCGGAGAAGAAACAGAAAACAGAAAAAGACATTTAAGACATTAGAGGATGACTATAAAAGATTGGAAAAAGACTTACAGAAGTCCCCACAAAGATATTAAAAATAAAATGGATATAATTAAACATAAAATGGGACTAATGGGGAAAAAAAGAATTAGCACAAAAAAATTAAAATGCCAAACAGAATTACTTTGAAGATGCAAACAAACCAGGCAGATGGCTAGCTTATAAACTGAGAAAGGAAAGAGAAGCAAGAAAGATTAGTCAATTAATAAATAAAGGACAGGTTTGCTATGGAAATGAGGAGAAGAAAAAATTATACACGACTACTATGGAAAACTACTTTCAAGAGAATATTCAAGAAGAAAAAATTAAGCAATATCTACAGAAAGTGAACCTACCTCAAATACCTAAAAATATTGAAACAATGTTAGAAGGAAATATAACAGTGATGGAATTAAAAGAAGCCTTTAAAAAACAGAATGTTGGGAAAGCACCAGGTCCAGATGGTTTGCCAGTGGAATTTTACAAGACTTTTCAGGAAATATTGAATTTTCATCTTTTAGAAGTTATGAATGAAGTTATGTTGAAGAAAAGAATACCAAAAACATGGTCAGAAGCATACATTACACTTATACTGAAGGAAGGTACAGACCTGCAGCAAGTTAAAAATTATAGACCTATATCTCTATTGAACTCAGACTATAAAATATTTGCTTCAATTTTGGCAGAAAGACTAAAAAGATACTTAAATAATTTTATTCATACTGATCAAAATGGATTTCTGCCAAAGAGACAAATCAAAGACAATGTGAGAATTATTTTGGATGCTCTGGAATATTATGAATCACAACCTGAGAAGCAAATGGCCTTGATGTTTCTCGATGCACAAAAAGCCTTTGACAATGTGTGTTGGTGATTTATTTTACTGCAATTGATACAAATGGGCTTTGGTAAAAAAATTTATCCAAGCCATTGAAACAATATACCATGAACAAACTGCAAAAGTGGTGGTGAATGGAGAATTAACAGAATCTATAGATATAAGAAAAGGGACAGGGCAAGGCTGTCCATTGTTGCCTCTGCTGTTTGTATTAACATTGTGTTTACACAAAGTGTTGAACAGGAATATTAGAGAAGAGAAATAAAAGGAATGATAATTAAAAAGGACGAATATAAATTGCAAGCTTTTGCAGATGACCTGGTATTTATATTAGAAGACCCATTGGAAACAGTACCCAAATTAATAGAAAAAATAGAAGAATATGGAAAAGTAGCAGGTTTGAGAATAAATAAAGATAAAACAAAGATATTAACAAAGAATATGTTAGCAAGATAAAAGAAAGAGTTGGAAGAAATTTTAAAAATACAAGTCACGAACAAGGTTAAATATTTAGGGATATATATTACACCAAGATGTAGTACGCTGAAAGAAGATAACTATGTTAAACTCATACAGCAGATTGCGACAGATTTGATAAAATGGGAAAAACTGCAACTATCATTGATTAGGAGAATATCTACAATTAAGATGAATATATTGCCTACAGTTTTATATTTATTCCAGACAATTCGACTAGGGAAAGAGTTTTTTGAAGATTTAAATAGAATTGTGTTGAAATATATTTGGCAGGGTAAAAAAGCAAGAATAAAATTAAAACTGTTACAAGATGCAAGAATAAGAGGACGGTTTGCCTTGCCCAATTAGGAGCTATATTACCGGGCGTCAAGTTTGATGTGGGCAAAGGAATGGATAACACTAAGGAACAGTAGATTATTGACTTTAGAAGGCCATGACTTGCTGTTGGGATGGCATGCCTTTCTCTGGTATAAGGGAACTAAAACACAGGGGTATTTTAAAAGACATTATATTCGAGAGGCATTGTATTTGAACTGGGAGAAGATAAAAGGACAATATTACTTAAAAATTCCAACATGGATATCAACTATTGAAGCTTTTTCTTATCCAATAATATATACAAAGGAACAAACAGTTAGATATGGTGAGATATTGAATGAAAAGGGTGAACTTAAATCTATGCAAGCGTTGGAAGAACAAGGTGTAAAAATGAATTGGTTTTCATATTTGCAAATACAATCTAGGTTTGATAAAGACTCTAAAGCAGAAGGTATTTATGATAAGTTGACTGATTTAGATAAAATTTTGATGGGTATTGATGAAAAGGTAATTAAAAAACTTTATGGACATCTATTAGAAATTAAATTGGAGAAGGAACAAGTTAAAGAAATGATGATTGCTTGGGGGAAAATTTTTGGATATGGGATTGATTTAGAAAAATGGCAAAAATTGTGATCTCAAAATTATAAAATGACAATGTCAACTGCATATAAATAAAATTTGTATAAGATGTTTTACAGGTGGCACCTACCCCCAACGAGACTTGAGAGAATGTTTAAGAATACATCGGATAAATGCTGGAAATGTCATCAGATACCTGGTTCATATTACCATATGTGGTGGACATGTTTGGACGCAAAGAAATATTGGACTAAAATCCACACATGGTTGGAAAAAATGATAAAACAACATATAGACTTTAAACCAGTGATCTTTTTATTAGGAGTCATACTGGACATATAAAATAAAGAATTGAAATATTTGATTGTAAATGTTTTAACAGCGGCTAGTATTGTATTTGCGAAGAACTGGAAAAATGACAAAATACCTGTGCAGGAGGAAGTTATTAAAAAAATTGTGGACTGGGCTGAAATGAGTAAACTGACATTTGAAATTAGAGAACAAGAAGACAAGAAATTTTATATTATATGGGATTTGTTTTATCAATGGTTGGATAAAAAGACATGGTAAGGTAACAGAATAGATAATTTTGTTATAGAAGTTTAATAGACTGATACAAAATATAATGTAGACATATATAACCATTGGATGACAGCATAATATAATATTGATGAAATAAATAGCAGGATAATTAATAATTGATAAATAGATAAGCATATGTTAGTTTGACAATATGAGATTGATATAAATTGTGAACAATGATTATGAAAGGATTGCACAAAAGATTCTAAACCTACTGACACACTGTATGTACAAAATGGAAGATGGTTTTACATTTTTTTTTATGTATTGTCTGTGTATGTTTGTCTTAAAATAAGAAAAATATATAAAAAAAACATTAAGAGCCTTCAGTATCAGGGAAGAGACCATTGTAAATATATCTCAGAAAATAAACAAACAGGACATTTAACAATTAAATATTAGTTCTAAACTTGGAACATGTTTCATCATGTCAAACATTTCCTTGTGAGGTTTTATCAAATCTTGCTGCATTAAACAAAACTTGGCGACATTATAAGAGAATGCATTATTCTAATCAGTTAAAAGACAAGTGAGATTTTTTTAAAAAAATCAGTGGTCTGGGTATTGAGTTAATGAAGGTATAAAATATTTGTATTGCAAATCTTGCTATGATTGACAGCAATAAAAAAAGCCCTCACACTTGTTGTTTCAATAGCTCCTGACATGTATTGTGTTTTGGAATCTCCCATCTTGAACTTCAGTTTTTGGCATAGTTGGCCAAATAGATCTTCCAATAGAAGATCAATTACTGATAAAATTTCAGAGGCAAATTTGCCTGAGGAAGGAGGCAAAGATCGGCAAATAATACAAGGCAAGTGATTGTGACATATGTTCTGACCTTTTTGTGTTTCTGTTAGAATGACTCACATAAATAAAGGCATATCACAACATTGCAGTCCTCATTTAAAACGTTTTCACAAAAATGTTGGATTTTGCAGAAGCCTCTGGAAGTCTCCCACTGTTTCTGTGTCTATCATTCCTAAAAATTTGTGTAATCTAGTCCATGAGTGCATTAACAAGTTTGTCATTTATATCATTCATGCTTCTAGACAAATATTATTCCCTTATATTCTTACCCATATTGTGTTGACTGTATCTTCCAGCTTAGTTTTTTGGATCCTCTTGCTTAGATTCTTGGATCTGAATTAATGTGTACATTTCCCTCATATCTAATGGCAATCCTCTTTTTTGTCTGTTTTATTTCTTTCCATAAGTTACACTCTTCAATTCTACATTCAGCTCATGACTTTTATTCCATCAGGTTTTAATAATGTTTGCTAATAATATTTACTTTTCTGAATTAAGACTTTCACTTTGTCCTGTTTGTTGCTCATACTCTGTGTATTTGTACAGACACAAATCCTTGATTCACAGGTCTTAATATAGCTCTTCCAGTCCAGATTAAGTTTGAAAAATATATTCTTCCCAGTTTTCATGTAGTCTATCCATTGCTAGAAATATTTCATTTGAAGAAGAAAAAAAAGAAAAGAAAAAAAGAATTTAAATATCTGAGCCAGCTCATATAAATATGAGGTAAATCCAGCATGTCTGATCAATAGCCATGTAATAGTTTTGTAATTGCTTTGTCTCGTTGCCAGGTCATTTGTAACTTCATGATAATAATCCTTTTAAGTATATCTTTTTCCTGTTTTAATTGGCTAGAGAATGAAGCATTCTGACCAGACTTTTATGCTTTAATTTGATTTGGGTCTAAAAATTTTCAGTGGTATATGCTGGCCTTCACAATTCATTTTAGTTAATAAATATAATTTGAATGTAAATGGAGGATTTATTTTTGATAATTACATTTTACTGGAAGAAATGGCAAGGCTGGTATATGTATTTGTTAACTGAAACTGATGACAAAAAGAATACAAAGAATTAGTACAATTTAAAAAAATATCTTCCTTCTATCATCTCCCTTTCATCTTCCAGTGATTTTGTGTGATTCCTAAATGCACAATCCACATTATCATAACTGGCTGCAAATCTGCTAATATTCCTCATTTGCTGTCTGAAAATTTGATATTTATGCATGCATTCATATGTAATATGATACAAACCTCTATTAGGTGTGATTAGTGGTGAGATTAACTCTTTTGACTACCAGTTCTCTGGGCATGGCTTGGTGGGTGTGGCTTGGTGGGTGTGGCAGGGGAAGGATACTGTAAATTCTCCATTCCCTCCCCACTCCTGGGGTAAGGTTACTGCAAAATCCCATTCCCTCTCCATCCCACTAACCTGCTTTCCAGCTCCGTTCTCCTGTGCAGGGCAACAAAAGAAGACCCAGATAATCAGCTGGGACTCAGGAGGCAGAGAATAGATGGAGGCAGGGCCAGTCAGAGGTGGTATTTGCTGGTTCTCCAAACGACTCAAAATTTCCTCTATCAGTTCTCCAGAACTGGTCAGAACCTGCTGAATGCCATCATATGTGGTCAAACACATAGCTATTTACCAAAAGGAAATTTCCATATAAAATCATACATTAGGAGTAATAGTTAAAAACCTCCTGAGTTCTGACAGTAATACAACAATACTTTGTTTTTGGATTCTTCTAGGATAAAGGTTTGGGTTGCTGTTTTTTTTCTTTTTTACTTTTCTGTCTAACTTACAAACCTAGAATATCTGAATAATTTTCCTTTCAAATACTATCCAGATTGAACCCTAGTCAACTTGTTCAAAATCACCAAGGTTGACTGATGTTGTCATTTACATTAAAAATTGCATGAATGTTACAAATTAAACTAAAAATATGAATCAAAATTAAATATCAATTAAATACTAAATTTACAAGTGGGAAAATTAAGGTTTGCATGTTTTAGAAAATAATTGGCATAAAAATGTAGAGTACCTGATTCCATGCCACACTAACATAGAAGAGATGAATTATTTTGGGGATAAATAAGCAACTGTTCTGTTAAATAAATTTAGAACTGTAATTTATTTAAAATCAACTCCATTATCTTAATTTCACTGCAAATCCTTGGATGATTTAGTAGTTTAAATTTTAGGAAAAACATTGTGATCAGCGATTAAATTTTCAATGATCAAGGTCTAAATTTTCAAATAATTGCTGCTAATTAATATGTTTCAGGCAATATAAGGAAAGCTACATATACTCAGCAGAAGGTAATTTCCTTCTGTCTTTTTGTATTTAAAGTGTGATACTTTTTACATTTAGTCCGTATGCAAGCATCTGTGAGTGTGCAAAGACAGATACTTTAGAAATCACTAAATACTAACAGCTCTACGAGTCCCAGGGAAATCTAAATCAGTGTTCCTTCCCAAACAGCTGCTATCATGCTGTTCTATTCCATTTGCTTAATTGAAGAATAGTTGTGCTTGTGGACTTCATGTGATGCATATAAGCATCTTTCCTGTCTTTTTTTCAGGAAGAAATACATAAAATTCAGACAACTTCCCAGAAAAGAGCTTTCAGGTCAGGGGACTTACCTGGTAAAAGATGCTCTTTGACCCAGATGAGCCAAACTAACGCTCTCAGAGAGCACAAAAATGACCACTTGGCCATCACAGATATAGGCACCCTTTGACAGTTTTGACAAGTACTTGCACACATAAATATACATACCAAAGCAGTTTTGTGTGTATGAGATAGAGTCTTTCCTTTCCTTTCCTTTCCTTTCCTTTCCTTTCCTTTCCTTTCCTTTCCTTTCCTTTCCTTTCCTTTCCTTTTCTTTTCTTTTCTTTTCCTTTCCTTTCCTCTCCTTTCCTTTCCTTTCCTTTCCCTTCCCTTTCCCTTTCCCTTTCCCTTTCCCTTCCTTCCCCTTCCCTTTCCCTTTCCCCTTCCCTTTCCCCTTCCCTTCCCTTTCTTTAACTATCTTGAGCAGACCAGAGAAAGAAGGCAAAGGAAATGCAGCAATTTGATTTACCAGTTTCAAATTCAACTGAATCAATAATGTTATACACATTTAATCAAGCATTATCTTAGCTTCAGTGTATATTTCAGCATCAGAATCCTTTCTTCAAGATAATCTCAAATAACGTAGCCTAAATTTTATGCTATTAGAGGAAATTACATACCCCCTGAGAGGATAAAGATTACAGAATTTCTCTCTCCCCCCCCTCCAAAGATATTATCTTGAGATGGTTCACATTCATTGCAGGAAAAGCCATTTAGCCATTACAGAGGCAGATGACCTTCGATAGCTTTGACAACCAGAATGAATCATCATACTCTGTAGGCTTAGAAGATAAATGTTTTTTTTTTTTTTAAGATGAAAATATCTGTATTTCTACTGTGTTCTGAAAAGCTGTCAATTAGTCTGTGTAGAATATGCAGAATGGGGTGAATTCAGTTACACTGAAACCCTATATTCACTTTCTTGAGAATATGAACCTGAACTAATGTGGGGCTGAACTAAATATGCAAAGATTCAAGTGTTTCTATACCAAAAGTAACTGGCCCTTTGCAGAATGTAAAGGAACAGGTAGAGGAGCGACAGGAGCAATTATATTTACATTTAGTATTTAGGAGTCATTTCTGGGGACAAGATTTATTTACCTAGCCCTGGCAGTGGCCTATCACAGTATTTTATGTTAACATAACCAACAATGGAACAAATGATCAATAAATTTAAATGTTGTCATTTTCACAGACTTTTGACTGCTCAAAAAGGCTGGTTGATTCCCCCCCCCTCCCATTATTCCCAAAAGAAGCTGGCAAAACAACAAGCAATACAAGATAGAGATAAATTAATAAAAAATATAGTAAAATAGCACAGTATCATAGAAATGTACCTAATTTGCCCAGATTGTTTTGACAAATTGTAGATTTGTATATTTTAGTATCTTCTAATTGTCAATTGTTATGTTGTTTGTGCTAAAAAATATAACATGTGACAAGTACTATTTTGTGGATATCTATTCCAACATTTTAATATATTTATGTGTCCCCAGAGTGTTTCAGAGGATTACTTTAGTTGTAAAGTTGGAATAGAAACTTAGGAAATGATTTGGATATTGCTTCAAAGCTATACTGTATTCTTCAGCTGCAGTGAGCATTGGTTACATTATTCATGTGTATTTTTAAAAAGCTGTATTCGTTGTTGTTTTTTATTCTTCCCTGAAAAAATGACTGCATTTTCACAAAAAAATTATTCTGGATTTACATTAAAGCCAATAAGCCTGCCTGCCTGCCTGCCTTCCTTCCTTCCTTCCTTCCTTCCTTCCTTCCTTCCTTCCTTCCTTCCTTCCTTCCTAGTTTGACAGTGTGAATTACAAATCGTATAAACATGTATTATAAAATACTAGTAACTACCATTTGGAAACACATGTTTTCCATTAAATATAATTGGTATTTATTTGCTAAAGTTACTAAAATGTATTGAAATTGGTGACTTAATCATCCTTACCTTAAACATTAATAAATCAGAGCCATTGGAAAGAATTTGCACTGTTCATCTGTGAAGTTTCAAAAATATCTTCTGGTTTCAGATTTGATCTATATTATTCAATATCAGTGAAATCATTTATATTAAAATATAAAAATGTGTCCTTAAAAGTGTTTGTGGGTGTGTAAATTATAGGTGATAGGTGAGAGCAATCTGATTACACATATATGTTGATATTTTAGAAATTAATGAACATTTTCTGAACATTTTCTTAAAATTCTTGTTGCTACAATCAAAGCAATCAATAATAATTCTATGTAGCAAGAAAAATGAACATGTAAGTACTTAAATATATGTTTTACAATAGGATTTTAAATTCATAACTGGGTTATGAATGGCACATACTCTATCATTATAATATAATATTTAATCTCTTTGATAATAATCTTTGTATCTTTTCACATAGTTGTTTTGATAATTAGTTTTAAACTGCCTGTGTAATGACTTTGGGCAATTTACAAGTTGTTAAAAACATTTCATGACTAGGAACAAAACAAAAACACAAAAGCACAAAACAAAAGAATGGAGTTGGCAGAGAAAGCAAACTCATATGGGAAGAAGAAAATAGAAGAACGGGATGTTAATTATTCTCACCAAACACCTGAACAAAGTTCTTTTTCTTCAAGCATTTTAAAATATCAGTAGTGTGGTGGCAATTCAAATCTCAGCAGATTGAGTCAGAGACATCCAAACCATATTCCCCATCAAAGCAGGGGTGGGATTCAAATATTTTAACAACCGGTTCTGTGGGTGTGGCTTAGGTGGTGGGTGTGGCTTGGTGGTCATGTGACTGGGTGGACATGGCTTAGTGGTCATGTTATTGGCTGGGTGTGGCCAACTCAATATCACTCACATTGAGGGCACGCATCTCCTCTCCTGGCCTCTCATGACTGTGGGGATGCTGCAACAGTTGTAAATGTGAAAAATGGTCATGTCACTTTTTTCAGTGCCATTATAACTTTGAATGGTCACCCCACACAAGCAAAGTATCAGCAAAGGAGGGGGAAAAAATTCCAGAAAGTTTCCTGAGACAGGAAGTCTAGTCCTGCAAAGAATGTAATAAGGGTTAACGGAAGGGCAGTTTCTGTAAGTAACACCAGAATGTTTCCTTCCTGCCTTCCTTGCAGGATTAGGCCAGTAATTTCTTCTAACAACTGGTTTTCCAAACTGCTTAGAATGTTAACAACTGGTTCTAGCAAATAGGTGCAAACTGGTAGAATCCCACCCTTGCATCCAAGCCAATAGTTTCTAGACATTTAATCAGAACTTTAAGAGCCTCACTTGGTCAACATGGAGTCAAAAGATATACAGTAATTGGGTATCTTTTTTCAGCTTATTTATTTATTAATATTACAAGATACAAAAATACAAAAGATAAGTTGTTAAGATGTATAAAGGTATTTCAAATGAATGTTGGAAATGTATAAGTAAAAAAGGGACCTTTTATCACTTATGGTTGACATGTGAAAATTGCAAAGAAATATTCGAGTAGGATTCACATCTTAATAAGAAGATTCTCAAAATGAATATAAAGATAAAACCAGAAATTTTTCTTTGGAGTTTAATAGAAAAAGACTTGGGAAAAATGGAGGTTTGATGTTATATATGTTGACAGCATCAAGATTACTTTATGCACAAAAATGGAAGGACACCTTGATTCCCATAATGGATGAATGGCTGCAGCAGTTGATAGAGTTAGCAGAGATGGCTAAGCTGACTGCTTTGATTAAAGACAAAAACATAGCTAATTTTGTTTCTCCTTGGAAGCTGTTTCTGGGCTTTGTGCTTGAGGTGGAAAAAAATGAAACTTTGATTTTGGGTTTTACCAATTAAATAAGTTTGTTGTTATAGAAATGACTAGTTTATACTACTATATAAAAGTAAAAAGTTGAGGTTTGATGTTATTATCTTATTTTACTGCATCAAAGTAATTGGAAGTCAGTGCCTTTTTTTCTTTTCCTCCTGTTCTCTATATTTTTCCCTTCCCTTTATCCCCCCCATCTTTCCTACTATGTTCTTTTGGGTATCTTAAGTTTATTAATAATGATGAACCCCAAACTTGTAGATGACCTCACCCAACAGTTTCAAATAGATATTGAAAAGGAAGGGAGAGAGAATAGAACACTCCTGCACAAAGGAAGGCCTACAGGGTCATCTCTCCCTACTAACCAATACTGACTGAATCACACTTGGAGAAAAAAAAGTAAAATGGTGTCCCAGATTCCTAAACCATGGAACCATACTAAAGTCAATTTGAACAAATTAAATTCAACCCTTTTGTTAAAGAAACCCAGAGAATCTTTACAAAATAAATGCATTTCAAAAGATTTAGTTATATTGATAATATGACTAAAACTGTATAATGTTGAATTGAGCTGATAAATTATACTGACTGAACAGATTATAATAAATATAATCATATAATTATTAATTATACAGAAGCACATGAAAAGGCTAAAGTAAATAATTATATTTTACTCAATTAATATTTCTTCTAATTTTATTATCTGAGAAAGTTGGTTTAAAAATAAATATTGAGCATTCTGAATATTACAATTAATATTACAAAAGAACAGTTTAGCTTATTTTGGGAAACTTCTACAGGTGAGACATCTCTCTCAATTAATCTTATTTCAAATTTTGGTTTCTTTCTTTATTTTAATGAAACTAACGGATACATTTAAGCTATGGTCCAGGACATAGCATATATTAAGATTATTCATGTGATAAAATAATGTCTGGTCATTGTACATAATTATATTCTTGCATATTTTAAATGCCTGTCCATAGAAGGATGTGAAGGATAAAGAAGGATGTGTTGTATAAATAAAATTCTATGTAAAATATTACATATTTTAGTTCTTAATCCATTTTATATTAGCAATATCTTTTTAAGAATTTTATATTAGCAATATATTTTTTTAAAAAGATAAGTTGTAGTATTCCTAAAAATAATTGTGAAATGTGATTAAAAAAACTTTATCAAAGTTCCTTCCAGTAGATGAGCTATATGCATTTGTTTAATAAACAATGCATTTAAAATATTATTGTAATATTTTTAATGCATAAGTGCACTTAACTACTATCTTGCCTTTATTATTTTGATAAATAATTCAAGACTATCAACACAGGCCATGTGGGCGGCGCAGCCTTGTGTTTCTGCACAGCCTGGATTAATTGCTTTGGGGGGTGCTCTGGGGTGAGATTTCTCTGCAGCCCACCAAAATTTTTTCACGGCCCACCAGTTGGCAACCGCTAATCTAAAATGTGATTAAATTATGGAGAGTTCTACAGATCTAGGAAGTTTTCAGCTTAGTCACTGGTTCACGCTGAAAACTATTGACTAACCAACCCACATATTTATGAATAATATCATCTGGTTACCCACTGCTAATCCAGCCATCTCATAACAAATTGATTGGATATCAGCACTCCATTTAATCATAAGACAAAGCAAACAATTACTGCATATCACACTGTGCTGCTGAATTACACTTAAAGAATACAATTAATTAAATTTCAGTGACTTCAAAGTTTTTGGGAAAGTCCTGTTTTCCTAAGATATGCTGTTTCAGAATCAGTTGTATTGTTTCCTCTTATTAAACATACCTATAAAAGTTTGTTTAGTTAATCATGAACTTATCAGAGGCAGGCATTTCACATTGTTTGAAGTTTTCATCCTATCCAGATTTTTTTTTTAAAAAAAGAATAATTTATTTTAATCAAACATGAAGTAATTTCTGACATGGAAAATGTCTATAAAGAGTTATAGTATCAAGCAAAAATCCAAGTTCTCTCATCCTTTCTCTTTATTTCTCTTAGAGTGGCATTTTAATTAAAGATGTTGACATAGTTGTGGACACAGTCCTTTGGCCCCTGGAAATCATAAAAACATAAAATGGAATGCAGACTGTTGGATGAAAAGACCCTACTATGCTGATCTTCTACCCTCAGAATTCAGATTGTGAAAAAGAGACATGTTACATGAGGTTATAGGAGTGAGATCAGGAACACCTTTCTTATCTTGATTAATGTCAATGAAAGAGGGTCAGGAAAACTGTAGTTAATCTGAAAGAACAAATGGGGAAATGTGAGATTTGTGAAGAAATAGTATAAATTGGAAAAAATTAACAAACATGTATGCCAATTACTTCCTTGCTTCTGATGGAAAGTATCTCTTAATCTGTATCAGTTGTTTTTATTTTACAAACTTTACTGCAACACTGTGGTTTAGTCACATACTGTACATACAGCCGCAGTCATGGCCATGGCCATTGAATCAAACATTTTTTTAAAAGCAGCAAAGTCTTACTCTTTTTTGCTGCCAGAGGGAGCAAGGAGGTGCATCAGGAAATATGCATTGGTCTATAATAACAAAGCAACTGAATAGTTCCTATGGCTTTGACTTCAAAAGCTAAGCAGGTTGAAAATCACTTTTCAATAGCAATATCTTTGAAAAGAGAAATAATTGGATATTTTGTCAACATGAAGCTTTACAACTTGACCCGGATTTTAGTCAAAAGATTTTGAATGGCTGGTTTTATCAATCTCTGTCTTAGTGGAGTTTCATTCCATTGCTAACATTTTAAAAGGTTCCATAGCTATTATGTTTATTGATAGGAATCTTTAGAAACGTTGGCCCTAGTTTGCAGAATAATGTCTTGATCTTCTGAATTCTACTTCATATTTATTCTTTCATTTCAAATTCCAGTTTTCCAACAGAAGCTATAAACAATATACATCCTTGGCCAACAGCCAGTGATGCTAACATCTAGCACTGATATATTGATAGACTCATGCTCCATTACCTCTGACATTCCATTCCAATTGACAGAGGTCAGTTAGAGAGACAATAGCTGCACTACATCCATTCTGCTCCCAGCAGAGGTCATCTAAAAGCATGATCAACGCTGTTTTGAATACCAAAGCTTGATCTGAAACCCAGCTGGGAATAATCCAAATAATCCACTTCATTTAGCATCCTCTAAAGCTGTTGCATAATCACCTTCTTGACAACCTTTGCTAAAAAGGAGAGGTTGGATACTATACAAAAATTGTCAAGTGTGCTTTGGTCACCCCTTCTTGGTGGAAACCCCTTCTTTAGGGGCAAATAATTCTTCACTGCTAAAATACAACCGCTTGTCATTTCTTGGGAAGTCTTATAAGCCAGTAGCTAAATCCACAGCCATGAGGAGTCACCTGTCCACTTCTTCAGGCCTTGAAAATCATTATGGATTTTGGATGATATATATATACTATCCCTGTCCTGGATTCTTGACTGAGAAATATGACTGGACACATTTGCAAAAGAAATCAGAGTTTTCCACTTTTGTGTGTATATTAAACTAGAAGTTAGACAGTTTTAGTTTATATTGCATTATCTATCTCCATTTGAACATTCAAATGAAAAATTGCTTCTAACTTGATATTTTCTAAATATTTTGGTTTTTTTAAAAATTCCTTTTTAAAGATAATTTTAATTTGTACACAGAAATATCAATAATCTTCCGCACTATATTTTTCTTCACTGTAATACTGCTTTTCTTAAACTCCCTATAAAGAAGTGAACAAAAAGCTTTCAAATGAAGTTATATTGGAATATAATGCCAGCATGACTTCTTTTAGTTTGTACTTACCTTTTCTCACTTCTGACCGTTTTGTCATATTGTTTTTCTTTAGTTCACAGGCCATTCCCAATCATTCTCCTTCACTCTCTCACCCCAAACAGAAAGATTATTGAAATCTGGAAACAGGACTTTCCCTTCACCTTTAAGTACTGTTCAAGACTTACATTCTCCATCCTCAGGAGAAGGTGAGGGGGAGAAACAGAAACAGAAACTCCAGACAAACAAAGATTTGATTTTAATGTATTTCAGGAAAGAAAGTTTTATGTCCAGTCTTTCACAGTAGCTGGTTACTAGACAAGCTTTTATTTCCATTAACAGTGAGTCAAGTATCTTCTTGTGAACATTAGATAAATGTGGAACAACATCTTTCTAATATATTCAGAATTTCATTTTTTATGATTCCTATAAATACATCGCAACAAACAGTAAAAGCAACAAATAAAAATGGATGCTATTGTTTTCTTTCACCAAATATCCTAGAACAAAATTATAGTTGGATAATTTTGAGGTAGAAAGTATGAAATAGAAAAAGAATAGAAACCAGGATTCAGGGCCTTAGTGCTTAGTAAAGGAAAGAAAACATATTGTGATAATATTGTATATCAATAAAACAAACATTAGCTATGTCAATGTGCTATGGGTTATAGATACATACATTAGTTTTAGGTGATACATAACAAGTAGGATTGAATACAGACACATGAATTGATATTTGCCTACACTGAATTATTTTTATTGTTGAAAAGTTTTACAATGGTTTTCAATCATATAGTGTTATTAAAATTCTCTTACTTTTATGTCCATCTTATTTCTCCTTTCCTAGTTCTCAACTTTATTTTTATTGTCCTATTTTCTATTTATAAAATGCTTAAGTACAAATTTCTGCAGGTCCCTCGCATTTTTCCTTAGTCATAGCTTTCAATCTGGAAAAAGAATGGGCCACTTATGAAGCAAGCTGTTTCAACAGCCTCTGCCAAAAGTGTGAACAAATGCTGCTGCATTCATGTCAGCAACTCTATTACTTTTCGCTTTCACTTTCAGCCCTCCCCCCTCTTTTTCTACAACCTGTGTAGCTGATTCCCCCCCACCCCCACCCCCTCAAAAAATTGTGGCTGAATTCTGTCATATTTTCAGGGTGTTTTTTTTCCTGTTCTTTAATTTATGGCTTTGTTCTTCCTTTAACCACGTTGCTTGTAGCTTCCTCTTTTTGCTTTTCTGTCAACTCTCCCAGAACTCCAGGTAATCTTCTATCTCACACTACCTTCTCAGGCCTGAGTCTTTTTTCTTCTTTTTGCAAAAAAAACCCTGTAACCTCCAGGCAGCAACTCCACATCTCTTCTTGTGTCAGAGCAGCTTTTTATCACTGAGCTGGTTAGTGGGAGAAAGTACTTGTTCTGCATTTGTTCTGTTTGTTAAACATTTGCAAATCTTAACAAATGGTAGGAAAAACACCTCCAGAACCTCCATGCTTAAAAAAAAAAAAAAGTAAATGAGAGATAAAAGGTTAATCTTTTCCTGCTTTCCTCGCATCTGCTTTTGTAAAAATGGGATCACATCTTTCAGATTTTTCAGACTCTCTTACTTCAGTACATTGTGATTATATTCTTATGATGGTTCACAGCATTAGTGGGTCAGCACTATGGGAAGTTCTGCCATTGGTAATCTATAGCAATAGCAGCAATAGCGCTTCATAATGCTCTACAGCCCTCTCTAAGCGGTTTATAGTCAGCATATTGCTCCAAACAATCTCGGTTCTCATTTTACCGATGTCGGAAAGATGGAAGGCTGAGTCAGCCTTGAGCCGATTGGGATTGAACACCTGGCAGTAGGCAGAATAAGCCTATAATACTGCATTTTAACCATTTAACCATTTGACTCCTATATTTTTAGGATCTTCATTTGCAACTAAACAACAACAAATGGCTGGTTAAAAGCAGTCTTAGAGGCAGGTTTGGTGGACAAAGACCTACATTCTTTCAACTGTGTATTGACTAGAGAGGGATATTATGTTTTATTTTTACCAGCTGAATAGTTCTGAAGCATGAAATATGATCAACAGCTTAGTCGCAGCTGTTCACAGCTGGAGATCCTGCTGAGCTTCTGTGTTTGATTTTTTTTCCCCGACACTCTTTTTCTTGTGTCTTGACCTTGAAAATGGGTAACTTTCACTAATTTCATTAGATTTACTTCAAATTTATTTCAGGTTCAGATTCAGATTGGATCATTGCCAAGACAGCAATGTGAAAAATATTGAGATATTTATTTTACTGAGATATTGAATATTAATACTAACCTATGAGCATAACGCATATCATAGAGGTTTTTTAAAAAACCTGTTGGGAGAATTTTGCTGTTCTGCTTGTTCTGTTACACAACTGCTATAAAAATAGAACCAAGGAACCTAAATCATGTTGCAATTTCTACTGACTTCTTTTTGTTTAGCACATGATGCAGTGTTTCCACATTTAATAATTTATTTATTTAATACATCTATATAGCCACCCATTTCATATGCATGACTTTTGATATTAATATCTTCATATGCATAACCATTAAAAAGAGAATAAAAGCATAGTAAGAAATAATGAAGTTTAAAACAACACTTATTACATACTTTAATTTAATAATAAAAAAGAAAACTCCATTAATCCAATGACGACCAAGAGGGCTCATTCATATTATCAGATTTCTTTGTTTGATTCAAATCCAGGTCTTCATTGCTTGTGAAAGGTCATCAGGATTGGGACAAGAATAATCTCTATCTAATCTACACTGAAGGAATAATGTTCTATTGTCATACTTTTAATTCTGTATAATGTAGTCTGGAATCAGTTGGGAATATCCTAACTATTGGGGAAGAGTTATTGGGAGTTGGGCATCATACAAATTTTACCAATAAAGAAATAAATGATAAAACTTCAGAAAACATAGAAAAGTATGGGAATAACTGTAGTGTCTTTTGGCATCATAGTAATAGCACTTATCACTTAGACTTATATATTATTCTTTAATGCTTTACAGCACCCTCTGAGTGATTTACAAATGTCAGTATATTTTCCCAACAATCTGGTCCTCATTTTACCAACCTCAGAAGTATGGAAGGCTGAGTCAACCCTGAATCAGTCAGGATCGAACTCTGGCACTGGGCAATTAGCTTGCAATACTGCATTCTAACCACTATGCCATCATGGTTCTTAGTTAATGCTGCAATAGCAAGGAGATAAAGTCACATCATGATAGATAACAATATCCCTAGCATCCTGCAGGGTGACAATCTCTCTTTTATTCCACAATATATGTAGTTCCAGTAACCATAAAAATAGAAGCCTCGCAAGTGAAAACGTACTTAATGAACATTTCAGAAACATATTCACATACACCTCTTTAATATATAAACTACAATAAGATTTCTTTGTTTTTATTATCAGGATTCTAATGGACTATATGTGCCTACCATATATTAATTTCATACACACAGACACACACACACACCATGCCTTGTATGTACAGAGGATAGATGTTTTAATTTTTAAAATATTTTCATCACTTAAAAGCACATATTTTAGGTTTCAGCAATTGCCACTCACTATGCAAAGAAGAATTACAACAAGAAAAGAAAAAACAAAAAACAAAATGAAACATTTCAAACCCAACCCAAATCCTAGATAATCTTTCTACTGCATTACTCCTTCCCTCTACATACAATTTGGACATGATAGGACTACTACCATTTTCACCAGAAAATTGCCTCTAAGAACAACCACAATCTTTTTCTCCCAAAAGGAAATAATGATTTCATCACCATCAGATTACAAAGTTTCTTAAACTCAACCCATTAACCCAGGATCCTAAAATCTCCCCTTGTCCCAAATATTAAAATTGTTCCTCCTAAACTCCTATTTTTTCCTTGCCCCTTTGTTATCACTCCTGTTGCTCTTCTACCATCATCTCCAACATGCCTCTCAGGACCCAGAATGACTAGGGCAGAAGTCCTCAAACTTGGCAATTTTAAGACTTGTGGACTTCAACTCCCAGAATTCCTCAGCATAGCTGGCTGAGGAATTCTGGGAGTTGAAGTCCACAAGTCTTAAAGTTGCCAAGTTTGGAGACCTCTGGACTAAGGGGATGCCAAAGTCCTCCTAACTTCTCTGAGCTCCAACGTAAAGGATGCTGAGAATAATCTTGGGGAACAGGAAGGAAAGTGACAGTCAAATCAATGGTCAGAGAAGAGAAAACTGAAGCTGATGTAGGAATGTAATGGGAAAAAAACCCAGCTCAAACATGACTCTCACTAATTCTCTTGAATGAAAAGGCAGACAAGGAAGGGGCAGATTCAGACTTGCAAGATTGTTACTATGATCTTTTTTAATAAAAGTAATATTAGTATTCTTAACTTAGGATTCCTGATCTGGACTAATTCAAAAGGTTGACACCTGAAGTTCTGAAAAAATACAGGACAGTGTGTATAATCTATTTTTATTTTCCCACCCAAGCAAGAAAGCGTGAGCACTATTAGATAGACTCTGATCGTGTCCAAACCATAAGGGAACACCAGAGAGAGATTTGCTTGACTCTTTCCCTTCTTATCAGGTTTAGGGTTAGGATTAGAAAATAAAATAGTTGCAAGACTGAAATTTGAAGGGAAAATCATTTCACAAAGATATTAGCAGAGTACATAGGAGGCCAGAATAGCAGCTTTAAGTTTTAAAGATATCTGTCTGTAGATGCCATCCTCAGTATGTATGATATGTATAAGTCCATTTCCTTAAAACCACATGGGGCATTAGAATAATGTTTTCCAAATCATTTTTAATGAAAGAACAATTTCAAAAAAGTTATATATGATTCTGTAAATTAGAATGAAAGGTCCCCATGATGATTCTTAGCTTGTGGGCTCAATGTACTTAGTGTAAATAAGCATTGTACACAAAATGAGATCTAGCAGGATAATAAATCCTTGCTATCCATTATTAGAATGGATGCATGAGTTGGAAAGCTTAAGGTGGAACTAATGTTGAAATGCAGAAAACAAAGCTCTGCTGTCCGGCTTCAACAATGCTTCTGACGGAATGAAGCCCAACATGTCATCATGGTTGGGGTGAGTTGCTCATCCTGACGGTCCTGGGTCGATGACAGCTGATGAATCCAGCGCACCTCCTCCCCCCTACTTTGGTAAAACCGGCTGGGTGGCTGTCTTGTCAGCTGTTCGGTGTTTGTGGTCTGCTATGCATGTCATCATGGTCGGGGTGAGGTGCCCATTCCAGTGACCCCGGGATGATGACAGATAACGAATCTGGGAGCACCTCCTCTCCCTACTTCGGCACAACTGGCTGGGAGACTGCCTTGTCAGCTGTTTGGCATTTTGCGACTCTCGAAGCACAACGCTTCTCCCTCTTTTCAGCACGACCAGCCGGAAACATTTTGGGATATAGTATCGGCTGGTCAGCATGTCATATGGGGGATATCGGCTCAGTTGGATCGGAGTGGGAAGACACCTGGCGGGGAGGTGTTATTTGGGGATTTGCACCATGGTTAGAATTAGAGTTGGGTGGAGGCGTGCAAGATTGCTGTAGGCAGATGTTGGGTATTTCCTAGGAGTGGGTGTTATCTAATTATTGGGTGTGGAAAGGGATTATAAAAAGCACTGAGAGGTAGATGCTCTCAGTGCTGGCTTTGCTCAGAATTGCCGTTTATTGCTGTTGTTGGAGGAAACAAGCCATAATAAACACGTCTTGCCACACCAGGACTATGAGTAGAGTGTTTTATTGCACAAGTTTCAACAAACTCCAGCAGAAGCTGACATCTGCTTTCTTGACAGACAGGGCAGGACAGTTTGTAAGAACAGCCAGCAAGATGACTTCCTTCATCTACCACAGTTTGAGGTTGAAGCTGTGAAGGGTTGAAGCTGTAACAACAGAGTCGGGTAGGGCGTTACAGGCATTGACTACTCTGTTGCTGAAGTCGTGTTTTCTGCATTCGAGTTTGGAGTGGTTTACCTTGAATTTGTATCAGTTGTTTGCCTGTGTATTATTGTGATTGAAGCTAAAGAAGTCATTGACAGGCAACATGTTATAGCAGACAATTTTGTGAACTATGCTTAGATTGGACTGCAGGCAGCACAGTTCCAGATTATCCAGGCCCAAAATGTCAAGCCTGGAGGCATAAGGAATTCTATTGTGAGTGGAGGAGTGGAGTACTTTTCTCGAGAAATACTTCTGAACCCGCTCAATAGTATCAATGTCCGATATACAGTGTGAGTTCCAGGTGGACGAGCTGTATTCAATAACTGGTCTGGCAAAGGTTTTGTATGCCCTAGTTAACAATTCAATGTTGCCAGAGAAGAAGAATCTGGATTTCTTTCTTCAGATGTTTTTCTTTAAAGCAACACTTTGAAAAAAAAAAGTTAGAAAGGGAAAGGGCTAGGAAACAGATGGATTGATGGGATTAATGGGATGAGAAAATATCTATAGAAGAGGTTAATAACTTGTATATTGTTTCTCAGCTTGAAATTTTCTCTTGCTTTTCACTTCGTTGACAGGAACTCATATTAGAAGATACAAATCTGGTACAGTTTCATATAATTTCAGCAACTGACAGATACCAAACAGAAAAATATATAGCTATCATTTTATGTTGTTCATTAAATACTAGCCAGCTTCTAGTGTTGTCATTTAAATTAAGTGGAGCACTTCTTGACTACCTCATTTAGTTTGCATCAAATGTTACAAACAAATTGTTTTTAAATTCTCTGCTCACTGAATGAAGCCTAAGTTATCAGTATTTCATATGGGTTGCACAGCTTCAAGAATGAATGACAATTGGCAGTAGGGTACAAATTTTACAACTGTCAAAAGTGAACTATTTGCAGTAAATTGATTTGCAGTAAATTGATTAAGATGCTTAAGCTAACATTTATTTCAAAATATAATATAATATGCTAAACTTGCTTAATCACAGGAAGGGAATGTTTCATTTGCTTTAAAATTCTGTTAAGAATTTTTATTCCATGCATAGTATGAGAGTGTATATGCCATTTCTGTTTATTTAAGTTCTGTTTTACTTTGATATTATATAACATCTATATATTTTTTATTATATTTAGAAATGTATGTACTGAGGGAAATCCATTTGGTGTTACCCTGATAGTGAGAAATTGTATACTGGATTTTTTTTCAATCCACCAGAAAAATTTACATCTATTTGCTACTGTGTTTGAATGTGTATTTGTGTATGCAGTTTCTGTACTCACATATTTTTACCACATATTTCAAAAAGTCCTTTTTAAATGTAAAATTAACAAGTAGACTTTGATCAATCTTATCAAACTTTTAAAATGCAATGCCATTTTAAAAAATAGATATAATAATATACAGGTGAAACTCACAAAATTAGAATATCGTGCAAAAGTTCATTTATTTCAGTAATGCAACTTAAAAGGTGAAACTAATATATGAGATAGACTCATTACATGCAAAGCAAGATAGTTCAAGCCGTGATGTGTCATAATTGAGATGATTATGGCTTACAGCTGATGAAAACCCCAAATCCACAATCTCAGAAAATTAAAATTTTGTGAAAAGGTTCAATATTCTAGGCTCAAAGTATCCCACTCTAATCAGCTCATTAAGCCATAACACCTGCAAAGGGTTCCTGAGCCTTTAAATGTTCTCTCAGTCAGGTTCAGTAGGAATCACAATCATGGGAAAGACTGCTGACCTGACAGTTGTGCAGAAAACCATCATTGACACTCTCCATAAGGAGGGAAAGCCTCAAAAGGTAATTGCAAACAAAGTTGGATGTTCTCAAAGTGCTGTATCAAAGTACAAAGTCCTGTTTTCTGATGAGAGCAACTTTTGACCCAGAGTCTGGAGGAAGAATGGAGAGGCACACACTGCAAGATGCTTGAAGTGAAGTTTCCACAGTCTGTGTTGGTTTGGGGAGCCATGTCATTTGCTGGTGTTGGTCCAGTGTGCTTTATTATGTCCAGGGTCAACGCAGCCATCTACCAGGAGATTTTGGAGCAGTTCATGCTTCCTTCCACAGATGAGCTTTATGGGAATGCTGACTTCATTTTCCAGCAGGACTTGGCACCTGCCCACACTGCCAAAAGCACCAAAACCTGGTTCAATGACCATAGGATTACTGTGCTTGATTGGCCAGCAAACTCGCCTGACCTGAACCCCATAGAAAATCTATGGGACATTGCCAAGAGAAAGATGAGAGATATGAGACCGAACAATGCAGAAGAGCTGAAGGCCACTATTGAAGCATCCTGGTCTTCCATAACACCTCAGCAGTGTCACAGGCTGATAGCTTTATGCCACGCTGCATTGAGGCAGTAATTGGGCAAAAGGAGCCCAACCAAGTACTGAGTACATATGCATGCTTATTCACTTTTCAGAGGTTGGCACCTATTGTTCTATGCCAAGCACTAAAACCTGGTTCATTGATTGCATGTAATATTCTAATTTTCTAGGATTTACTGTGGGTTTTGGCCAGAGCTTTAAACCGCCTGACCTGAACCCCATACGGGACATTGCCAAGAATAGAGTCTTACCGACCGAACAATGCAGAAGAGCTGAAGGCCGCTTTTGAAGCTTCCTGGTCTTCCAGGTACCTCAGCAGTGTCACAGGCTGATAGCAAACAAGATGCCATGCTGCATTGAGGCAGTTTCGGCAAAAGAGCCCAACCAAGTACTGAGTACATATGCATGCTTATACTTTTGAGAGGTCCGGTATTGTATGCAATCCTTGTTTTATTGATTGCATGTAATATTCTAATTTTCTGAGATTGTGGATTTGGGGTTTTCACTGAGCTTTAAGCCATAATCATCTCAATTATGACAAATCATGGCTTGAACTATCTTGCTTTGCATGTTATGAGTCTATCTCATATATTAGTTTGACCTTTTAAGTTGCATTACTGAAATAAATAAACTTTTGCACGATGTTCTAATTTTTCGAGTTTCACCTATAAATGCAGCACCTTTTCCAGACCTACAATGGAATGAGACTAACTCTAACTCTTGAGCTATCTCTGTTCGAAATTTCTTCATGAGCTTTCCCACTGATAACATAATTTAGAACCTCAGCTTGCCAGAAAAGACAGTGATATTCTTTTTAAAATGTTTTGCACTTTGGCTTAGCATCTGTCCTTAGTGGATAGAAGGACTCAGTCATATAATATCAAAGTTCTATTTTTGACTAAATCTTTTTCCTTAAAAATGTAGAAAATATCAAAGAAGTTTATAATTCTACATTGACAAAAAAAAAAGGTTGTAATATAATTAGGCTTCCAAATTCTCATTTTTTTTAATCAAGGATAAGACTGATGTCATTCCTCAAATGATCAGATTATGAAGCTTTGGGACATAATTTCAGATAATATTAATATCTCTGAATTAATTTGTCAATAGTAATTGTCAATATAATATTTATCAGAACCATGCCCCACCAGTTGGACTTACAATACACCTGAATTATATTTGGGAGTATTGTACCCTTATTTTATTATAATTTTACACACTTTTGCCAAACTATTATTTTGAGGGGTGTTTTTCAAACTAATTACTTACAGTATAGGATTGCAGGTTTGGTTTATCTGATACTTAAGGAACCCTAAACTGAAAACAGGGAAGAAAGATATTCTACCCTATCAATCAATCAGTAAATAAATGTTTCGTGGAAAGTGGGTCCTGCTTGCTCTTTCTAACCAGTAGTGAAAAAGTTTGGCAGTCTTGTATCACAAAAGCTGAAGCCAATCATATTTACATAATATAATTTCAACATCCAAGTATATGGCATTTTTTACTTTATTTTATTTTAGGACATGTAGTAAATGGAAATACTTTTCAAGTACATGGGACGTTGATGGAAGTTTTAAAAGTGCTGCAGGAATGTGAAGCTTTAGAAATTTCATGACAGGATATTTCAAAAATTCCTTTTGAATCAGCTGCTGACAGAGCAAACATGATTTAGTTAGGGCAGCAAACTAAGAAAAAATACATCTGCTGTGTTCTATAATGGAATACGGTTGCCAGCATTGTGGAATGTACTAATTATGCATCTAGTGTGGCTGGAAAGTACTTATTTTGAGCTTTTATGCAAAGCATCATAATAAGAATAGCTTTTATTGTCACACATCTTTCTGCCTTTTTGGTAATTAAGTCATATTTTACACATTGTGAATGACTGCAAAACAAACCCTTTGAATACTATACATTTCATTTATACTGAAATATAATGTATAACATGATAACGTTCCTTCTATGAGAGGGACAAAGTAAACAGCCAGCCAGCCAGCCAGCCACCCTACACTGCTTCATAGGCAAGAAGGGTTATTTTGAATTCCACATATAATACAAAATTCAGAAAGGCTCATAATTCCAACATAATAATTTATTTTGTACGGTCAATATCAATGGAAAAATATAATCTCTTTCTTAAATTTTGTGCAACTGTTTCCTATATTTCCTCTATCAGCTTTTCAGATGTTAAATTTCAGATGTCCTAGGTTTAAGAAAGATGTCATATAGGATATGCTATTGTTTTGTACTTGTAGAGAATATCCTTGGCTGCTTCTCCATTGCCTCTTGTGCATTAGGATTTTTTTGCTAAAATACCACAAACCCTTTAAGAAATTTTAAATGAATATAAAATGAGAAATTATCTGACGATTCATTAGATCACTAAGACTTTCTAATTTTGAGTTGTTAAATGCATCATCAACAAAATTAAGCTTTTGAAACAGGTATGTTTGTAAGTGCTGAAAAAAAAAGAAAAAAGAAAAAAACTACCCTGAATTCTAGATATAATTGGGGAAAACTTCTTTCTTAATTCTGACATTATAATTATTCTGATTATGGTTTTCATCCTTTTTATTGTATTGTTTTGTTGGAATTTTATACTGAAATTTTGTTCTGAATTTTTAGTTAGTTTTCTTTCTTCTTCAAACCCAGTATCAAATATAAGGGCACATATCAGAACTCCTACTTACATGTTACACAGAAACAGAACAAATTAAAAGCTATTTGATAAACTGGATGCAAATTGTAAAGAAATAGTCACAATAATGGGAAAAATTATGAATTAAATCAATAAAATGTATTTGAAGTTACAGTCTAAAAGACAAATAATACAAAATGTTTTATAGATGGATCACAAATCCATCAGGAATATCCAAGATAAATAAATTATACAATACAAATTGTCCACAAATTATAACTGTAATGGAGTCTGTCCATTGCAGTCAAAAGTTGGAAGGGCCATTAAGTGAACCACCTCACTTAATGACTCTCCTCCCTACTATCCAATGCATTCATGAAACAAGTTGTTAAGCGGAGCATGGAGTGCCTGAGGTTTGGGGAAGACAGACCCTGGAGTTTTGGTCACAAGGCAGAAGTCCATCTGCCTTTGGTGTCCCAAGGCCTCCTTGCCACAAGATACTACATTGGGCTAAGCCCTTGGGGTCTCCATAGCTACTTTGGCCTTCTCTCCATCACCTGTCATCAATCACTCATTTATCTTTCAGAGATAAAGGTGGACAGGTTGCTCTGTTGCTGGGCAACATGGCACAGTCCCACAAGTAACCATCTTTTTCTGAGTGGTTTACTTTTTCTCACTAAACCTAGTGAGAAAAGTTAAATCACAAGTACAAGTAGTTGCACTGGCAGAGCTATAGCTAGCAATAAAGAGAAAAAGCACTCCTCATGGTCTTCTTTTTCTTGCTATTTCTAGTCATAGCAGTAGTGGGATTCAATTTTTTTTTTACTTCCGGTTCTGTGGGTGTGGCCTGGTGGGCATGGCAGGGGAATGATACTGTAGAGGTGGTATTTGCTGGTTCTCCAAACTACTCAAAATTTCCGCTACCAGTTCTACAGAACTAGTCAGAACCTACTGAATATCACCTCTGAGTCATAGCATTACTAGTGATAGAGAGAAAAACAAAACTCTAGTCATGTCTCTGCCAGCTTGCTAACACTGGCGGATCTAAGGCTAGATTTAGTGAGAAAAAGAGAACTGAGATAGCCTTAGCTTCCCCAGATTAACTGTGTTAGGTCCAGGGTTGGGATCCAACCAGTGTAACTACTGGTTCGGTGATTTTATATTTTGCTGCGAGTGTGTGTATATCATTGTCAGCTAGTTGTCTGGACAGCTGAGCAGCGCTGTGTGCGGGTATGCAGCGTTTGAAAAAGCACTTTTCCCTGCTTTTTCAACCGCAGCTGTGTCACGCAAAGCAGCTGCGGTTGAAAAAGCAGGAAATAAAGGTCAGGTAAGAGCCTGGGCGGGTAGGTGGGCCAAAACAGCAGCAGACATAGAACCGGTTCTCTGTATGCTGTCTGTTTGCAGCTCTTCAGAGCAACCGGTTCTACAGAGGTGGACAGAACCGGTAGAATCCCACCCCTGGTTTGGTCCCTAAGTGTTAGAGCTGGCAGAACTGTGGCAACCAATAGGATAAAAATAAATCTTCACTGTTTTTTTCCTCACTTTCATTAGCCATTCGCCTTGTGGAATTATGACCAGCTTAAGCAGAAAAAAGAACTGTTCTTTTTTTTTTTCTTGCTAAAACTAGGCTTAACTCCCCGAGAAGCTGATATGAGTCATAGATGATGGAGATACTAGCAGAGAAGTAGTATGCTAGAAGATGCCAAGAAAGTCCTCGCAAAAGAATCCCTACATTCACCATGACTCAAACCAATGAAGTGGCATATGCTACTTCTGCTATAATCATGGAACTGCTTAGGTACATGATTAAGAAGAACAGCAGTACATACACCCCTCAAAAATGAGGTTAGAGGCCAATGGAACTCAGAAGGAGGTTGGCCAGCTGGTGCAATTAAAGAAGGTTAGTAAGATTACGAATAAGACTAAGCTACTGAAAAAAACACATAGCCTAACTCCATTTGAAACTCTATTGCTAATCAAAGGCTCAGGACAGTGATTGACAGACAAATAGTTGGCATTGTGTACAGTAACATCTACATTAGGAGTCACTAACAGGAGCACAGGGTTTACGATTGAGGGATAGGATAAGAGAAGCGGGATGGCAGGCGGATATTAGGAGGGTGTGGTATTAGGAGGGGCAGATGTTGGATAACCCAAGGCTGATTTATATAAGAGGTATTTAAAGCACTGAGAGATGTTATCTGTCAGCGCTGTTTTTTCATGGGTTTTCCATTCTCGCTGCTGTTAATCGTGATTTCTCCAAATAAAGCTGACACATGGCTGCATCAAAGAGTGAGTACTGTCTGTTTTATGTGAGCGACTATTCAGGGGTTCAGAGGCAGCTGAGAATAATAATATTGTACTAATACAAATGCTCACAACAATGAGAATACGTTTTTCCCAACATTGGAAGAAACTGCCAACTGAAATGATATCCAACTGGAAATTTAAACTTGGAGAATATGCAGAAATGGCAAAATTAACAGCGTATATATTAACAATTAAGCAAACTCAAATAAGAATGGTTTCCAGAAATACAATTTATTATGCAGTACAACAAATATAAATACAGTATTTTTTCTAAGAGACACTAAATATTTCTAAATATGGCAAAATAATGGAGTATAAAGAAGGGAGAAGTTAGAACCAGATATCATTTAATTTTTTTTAACATGTATGAATAAAAATAATTAAAAATGCAGTATAACCCTTAATATTAAGTATTAATCTGAAATTATAAACCTTTATTATATGACAAATCATTTAATCAATTTTGTACTTGTTTATCAGTGCTGCGCTCAGCTTTAAATGTAAAAGTTAAGTGACTTAATGCTTATGAATATTAACATTTTAGAAAAAGTTAGGTAATGTTAAGTAATCTAACTTGACATTGTTTATAATTTGTAGTCAATAATATATAGTTATCTGTACCCAAATAATATAATGTACTGTTTGTGTTTTATAATAACACAATATCCCTTTCTGCCTCCCTTTCTTTCTTCTTAGCATATAGCTTCTTTAAATGAATTCAAAAGTAAATACACTAGCTTGAAATTAAAATATCATGCAGTTGTGCGTATCAATACCTCATGCCACTATAAAAAACTAAAGTCCGGTTGTGTAATTGAACTAAAACAGGTAAATTAGTGTCTTAAAATAGTGGAACAGAAAACTAGTTCTGTGAAAAAATAATACTTTTTTAGTAATTAATAGATATAAACATAACCACATATCTGTTCTAATTTGAAAATTAGTTTTTCTCTAGTTTTTTCACGTTTTTATGTTGAAAAGCAAAACTGACCTATAATGAAAGGGGATTTTATCCAATTATTATCAGCAAATAGCTTTGACTTCCTTCAGATTTCCCCTAGCAAAATATAAAATGACACTTCCCGAGCACATCACTAGCACAATAGGGCCTTTATTGATTTTCATATCATGTTTTTCAGTCTGAGATGGCTCTCTTGAGGACTTTGCTTCCCAGCAGGAAAAAAATTGCCTTTTCTATGTTTGAATTCAAGTCTATTAATGCATCCCTAGCTGGAGACAGTGTCATTTTCATTCTATTCCATTGTAGTCGATGTGTCTACACCTTGCTGTTTTGGTATCCTAATGGATGCTAGGGTCACAGGTCAAACTATGGAAAGAAATAAGAAAAAGAAAGTGCTTAACTTGAAGAATCAATAAGAAAAACTCTTAACACTTGTTGGAACGGTAAAATGTGCAACCAATGAAAGGCCATAAGTGCATTCATCTAAAACTATGTAATATTACGAAGTTTTGTGGTGAGTGTAGAAAAGAAAATAATAATAATAAAGAATCTTAATATTTGGAGTACCTAGTTGTACTGTAAAGAAAATTACAGGAGAAAACATATTTTTGTTTTGTATGTGTCAGAATATTAAGGCTTCTTTAATTGTGCATTTCATTGTAATTAAAATTAAAATTTGGATAGCCAAAAAAGAGTGTATCTTAAAAACTTAAAAATTGTGCATCACCTTATATTTTAACCAATGATATAAAATACTACTGGATAAATAAGCAACTGTGTATATATTTCTGTGCATGAGTACCCACACATATGCACTTTTTCATAATAGAATAAATACTTTCAAACAAGACCTCTATATAACATATAGAGTGAACCTGCATTTGTGTATATATTATTTTCTTAATATGTACTATCTAGTTTATGTTAATATATTTTACAAACAATTTTGTGAAGCTTAATTTATTAAAAATGGGAAAACAAAATATTATAGAAAGTGTCAACTTTATTTAGTTATTTGTTACCTTTTTAAATTCAAGCCATTATGCATTTGTAATAATATTCTAAAAGTTGATTCATTAATCATTTATGTAGCAAGTTATTTAATCATGGCCTAAATGCAATTCACCTAGAACTAAGCTCCATTAAAATAAAAAGTGGTGGGTCTCCTTTCTAAACAAGTGTATAATATATCATATCATAATTTAAAGAAAGTATAACCAGTGCAAACCATTATAATGAATAATATTGTTTCAGATTGCTGCTTTTCTATGTTATTATTTTTCCAAATATATCTTAAGTATGTGTCATGCAGATGCCTTCTTTCTTTAAATTTCAACCCCCTATTTATCAATTATAATAAAAATAAAGATTTTTCCTGTCTGAAAAACAGTTAAATCCCATGTCAATATAAGTAAGTAGAGCCAGAGACATCAGTATCTGAAGGCAAAAAAGGCATGTCAGATACTTTGTCAGATAGCTGGCATAGCTAGATGAAAATGAGGGGAAAGAAGAATGAGGGTACCAGCTGGAGAAATAAACATTGAAACAATAGCTTGTAAATCAACGTTGCAAAGAACTATTTAGCCAGCAACTAACATCAGCTCCCAGAATTCCCCAAACAGCCATGAATTCTGGAAAATGAAATCCACTTATTTTAAAGTTGCCAAGTTGAAAAACATTGCTCTATTTAAACCAAGGATTGCTACAACTTCCTTGATATGGACAAAGCTTTTAGCTTTGACTTGAAAGGCTTTTTTACTTTTTATAAGTACTGTATGTAATGAGAAAGAATCTAAGCAAGCAAAGAGTTTTGCATAGGAAATATAAGCCATAGAAGCAACTTTCATTATATTGCAATATATCACAAAGTTGTAACAACTAAAAATCAGTTATTGTCCAGATGACCATTAAGTCTCATTTTTCTAGGACAGGAACTTGTGCCAGTCACAGGTGAATTGATCCTTCATGACAAATTTCCATTTTCTCTGGTTTTTGTGCATATCTACAGCAAATTCCTTGTTTGCAAAGGCCTCACCTTGACAGAAGTGTCAAGGGCTTATACACTTACAACTGATCATATTTGTTTTCCCTTCCAAGCAGAAGCAGCAATTGAACCACAGATTTTCAGTTGTATTATCCTAAGTGGGTTGAGTGATTTGACCCTTTGCCTCCCTCATTTAATGTTCTGTCAACTCAGAATATGGAATCATGACTTTTGCTTTTCACAAAAATTGGAGAAGTGTCACAGCTGTTTCAAAATATGTTGCCTCTTTGACACACGTTACTATCTGCATGCACTGTAAAGCTTCATCATAATAAATAAAGCTACCATTTTCTGACAACATAAAAGTTGAAAACATCCTTGGGGTTGCAATCCTGGGGTCTATCACAATAGCTAGTTTATTTATAAACAGAAATAGCATTTAGAAATCTTGACCTTCAGTATTCGATGAGAGATGCTAGCTTGGCCTCGTTACTATCTTAAACCTGATTGCCACTTGCAAAAGCAGGCTTAATGCATCAATCTTCTTGATCTGAAGCAAAAAAAGAAAAAGTCAATATTAAGCCTGAAAACACCACTTTCAGTATCATTTCTGATGGGTGAAGGACATTTTTGTTAGGGAAACAACTCTAATCTTCCATCACCCTAAATATTGTATTCCATAATGTATGTGTGTGTGTGTGTGTGTGTGTGTGTGTGTGTGTTGCTTTTCTCCTTAATTAGTTTCCATGCACTGCTTCTTGTCCTGCTGTCAGGTGTTTTGAAGAATAGGTTGACTCCTAGACATACCCAATTCCAGCAACTCTTCTTTATATGTTTTAGCCGTCAGTCGCCTAATCTTTGTTGCTCTTCTCTGCAGTCTTTCTACAGCCTCGACATCTTTTTTCTATTGTGACAAACAAATCTGGATGCAGTATTCCAAGTTTGGTCTTACCAAGGCATTATAAAGTGATACTAATATTTCATGTGATCTCAATTCTATCTCTTTGTTAATGCAGCCTAGGACTGCTTTGGCTTTTTTGGCAGTTGCAGCACACTGATGGTTCATATTTAAGTGATTGCCCACTAGAACTCCAAGATCCCTCTCATAATTACTACTATTGAGCAAGGTACCACCCATACTATACCTTTGCATTATTTTTGCCAAAATGTAGAAACTTACTTTTTTCATCATTAGATTTGATCTTGTTAGATAGTGCCCAATGTTGAAGTCTGTCAAAATCCTTCTGTATCTTAAGCCTATCTTCTGGAGTGTTGGCTATTCTTGCCAGCTTGGTGTCATCTGCAAATTTGATGAAATCCCTATCTATCCCCTCATTCAAATCATTGAAGTTTGTATCCATATAGCTAGCTAGCTCTCTCTCTCTCTCTCTCTCTCTCTCTCTCTCTCTCTCTCTCTCTCTCTCTCTCTCTCTCTCTCTCTCTCTGTAGGATTTGATTGGCTTTATTAGATGCAGTTTTTATTTCCAGTTAGGGAAATAACATTAGACTTGCTTTCATATTTATGTTGAACAAGCATAAAGATACGTACTAGTGAATAAACCTTTCAGACTTTGAATTTCCTAATTTTCTGTAATGGGGAATTTTTTTCTCATTGATATCATTACTCAGAACTAAAGATATATAATTAGGAAAACTAATTATATTTTAAATTACTAGCACCAGTAGATATATGGAACTGTAAAAAATGATAAAAACATTTAACCATGATCTATAAATAGTTAACAACTAGTATTGGGCTTGATTTTGACAATGATCTATAAATGGTTAACAACTAGTATTCGTCTTGGTTGTACAGTGCTTTCAAGCTCTATTCAAAGCTTCATGGGCTCACTTGCTTTTAAAAACATGTATTACTGAATTATACTTTTGGACATATGTTTAGCTGGATTTTGATGTGGCACCAACCAAAACCCCAGAGCAGGAGTAAAGATGTGAGGATTTTCTTTGGAAATAGTGCTAATTTGAATCTGCTTTTTCAAGAGGTGGAGCCTGAGGTGACTTGGGAGCTCATGGCCACTATGATAATAATGGACCTATTCCAGAATATCTAGAAATGAAAATTGGAAGAGTAGCTATGTGTTTGGATATAGGGAAAGATTTTGGTATCCCTTTTGTCATGGTTAATTGCTCTCTGATTACTAAGGGGTTTTCTGGTGCCACTATCCATTGCAAGGAGGCTGGGCTATTAGATTACTCTACTTCCTTTAACTAATGGACCTACCTGGATGGGATTCCAAGGGAGCTGGAGGTATTCCTGCTGGTTTGCTACATAGTACTTCTGAAGCCTTGGTTACCATTTGGAAAAAGAGAGTGACAGAGGCATTGGATTGGACCTTACAAACAGGGATGGGATTCTACTGGTTCTGTCTGGCTCTGTAGAACCGGTAGCTCTGAAGAGCAACAGACATAGAACTGGTTCTATGTCCGCTGCTGTTTTGGCCCACCCACCTGCCCAGGCTCTTACCTGACCTTTATTTCCTGGTTTTTCAACCGCAGCTGCTTTGCGTGGCACAGCTATGGTTGAAAAAGCAGGAAAAAGTGCTTTTTCAACCACTGTGCACCCGCGCACAGCACTGCTCAGCTGTCCAGACAGCAAGCTGATGATGATTTACACATGCGTGCAGCAAATCGTAATTCACCGAACCAGTAGTTACACCGGTCGGATCCCACCCCCGCTTACAAATATGTCTTCTCTCCTCTCATAGATCCTGTCATTCCCCATGATTTACAGAGGAGTTAAGATACTATAGTTGAAATAGAGAAGAGACATCTAAACTATTGTTTGACTGGACACAGCACCATGATTAAGATCTACCTTCTGGCAATAAGAGTTGCAAAGTATTAGTACTTTTGCTCTCTTATTGCATTTATAGATACCATGTTGAAGCCCTGCTTCAGTTGACACATGTCCTATTGAGTAGAGGGAGCTAGGACAATGCATTGCAGCAAGATGCAAAGAATTTGTTCAGCATTTCTTAGCCATTCAAATTCTTCCTGGTTGAAAGCATCTTATTTCAAGTCCAGGGCAATTGCCTGGGGGGGAGGGATTCTTGCCCGGTGATCTGGAACAATTTGAATCTGTTGGCCCTAATGAAGTGGACAGGGAACTTAGAACTGTGAATTTGGCTAACTTCTCTTTAGATACATGCATCTCCTGACTTATTAAAGCAATCTTAGAGATATTGTATGACTGGGTTCTAGCCATTGTGAATTCATTCTTGAGTGAGGTGGTTGGGGTTTTTTTTTTTTTGGTTTTTTTTTGCCTCTTAAGGAGGCCTTTATTTGCCCCCCTCTTTAAGAAGCCACTACTGGACATCACTATACTGAAAGTTACATTTAAAATTCTGGGGTCAAACTAATGTGGTTTTGCTTTTAGTTTGGTGAGTGTCAGTTTTATAGTCAGGAATCTGTAATGCTTCTGTTTGATACTGTTTCACTTCAATTTATTTCAATAACATACCATTGACCTGTAACTAACTTTATTAACTGTGGTTGTTTTACCTCTATGTGATATTTACATTGGTTGTTTTTCTGGTTCATCATTGCTTCAACAAAGCCAGTTATGTCAATTTAAAGTTACTAATTTAAAGAGAAATGATGAACTACATAAATTAAAACACACTTTCTGTCTATCTTTATCATTGCCTACCTTTCTCCACTCTGTGTTCCAATCTCCCTACATGCCAGTTTAACTATCATTACCTGTAAAGCTGACACATATGCAGGGTTGGGCTGCTGGGGGTTTGCAGGGGTTTGTGAGAACCCCTAGCTAAGATTCTGCACAGTTCAGAGAACCCCCAAATCCCATTCCTGGCTGGCTCCGCCTATCCTGCCCCACCCCTTCCAGGAGTCCCCATGCGGCTCATTTTAAATGCAGATAAGTGCAGGGTGCGCACAGATACTCAGACAGCAAAAATGGGCCTCCCAAAAGTTTGGGAAGGCTGGAAATGGGACAGTTTCTGGCTTCCAGAGAACCTCCAGAGTCCAGGGCGGCTGTTTTGCCCCCCGAGCCTCAAGAAAAGCCTCTGGAGCCTGGGGAGGGCAAAAACACCCCCACCACACACACACACACCATGGTACAGGAGACTGACTAGGCCACATCCACTATGGCTCTGCCCACCCAGCAAATGGGCAGAGAACCCCTTGCTAAAAATTTTGAAGTCCATCTCTGCACATGTGTAATTTGTTACCACTTTAGCTTGCTTACTTAATTTCACTTTTACCATTTATATTGCAATTGCATACAGATATTTGGTAGGAAGGAGAAGTGGGAGAAGGAGGGAAAGGCAGAGTGGGAAAGGTACATAGGAAGGAAGAAAGGAAGGAAGGAAGGAAGGAAGGAAGGAAGGAAGGAAGGAAGGAAGGAAGGAAGGAAGGAAATATCGTGAATAGAGAGAGGAGACTCTTTCATGGCATTATTTTTTACAAGTGTATATCAATGAAATAGTGCATTAAAACAATTCTTTATACAACTATTTCATAAACACAAAATCATATGCAGTGCTTTTTAGTATTCTGCATGCATTCTAAGCTACTTATAAAATGCTGCAACATAGGATATTAACTTCTTAACAACTGTCAGGAAGATCCAAAACAACTATCATAGTTATTAGGGAGTCAAATTCACCATGGAAACAGAAACAAACAAACAACTACCATTCCCAGATGTACTAATCTACAAAAAAACAGATGGCACACTAGGACATGCCATATAGCAGAAGAAAACACACACCAACCGCTACCTAAACGCTCAATCCCACCACCACCCAGCACAGATAAACTCCATGGTCAAAACACTAATTACCAGAACCAAACACCTGGCAGACAAGACACACATAAAGACTGAACTATGCACCCTGACCAAAATACTGATAGCTAACGGCTTCCACAAAAACAAAATCACAGACCTGATCCACAAAAACACACTGAAACAGAATAGAGACCCAGAAGATGATGGAACAGGTGTCCTGCCCTACATAAAAGGAACAGCAGACAAAATCAGCAAGATACTACGCAGGCATCACATCATGACTGCCTTCAAAATGGACAAAAAATATCAGCCATCCTAAGAAACCCCAAAGATAAAATTGACCTAGAAAACCAAGGCATACATGAAGTACCCTGCGCATCATGTCCTGCCACATACATAGGACAAACCAACAGAAGGATAAGTACCCACCTTGAAGAACACAAGAATGTAATAAAAAAGCTGGAACACACTTCCTCACTAGTCTAACATATGAAAGCCAGAGGTCATAGCATCAACTTCAATGGCACCAAAACCCTAGCTACTATAGAAAGCCCCAGCTACAGAATCATCAGAGAAGTCATACCTAATAGTATGAATAGAAGAGATGACTCCACCAGACTATCAATCATCTGGAAACCTGCACTCACAAACAAAAAAATCTCTATACCACAATCCAGGCAAGCACCTGGAAACAAAGAGACCCCCCCCCCCAATATCTCCAGCCCAAACATGCCCCAGTCAGCTACCCAAATAAAACCTAGCTTCCTAATAAATAATTATTGGCCATTCACAAGAAACCAAGCTGCATTAAGAAACTCCAATTCACAAAACACAATGTTGCCAACTAATCAAGAACACAGCAACTCGAAGACCAATAAACACAGACTGCCAGCCAATCAGGATGAGGAAAAAACCATTCAAATAAAGCAGAAAGCCAGCACCAAATTCAAACAAAAAACGGCTGCCAAGCCTGACACACACACGATTAAAAAGAACCCAAAACACAAGCCTGAGAATGGCAGATGAGATTCTGCCAAAACATCGCTATAATTTTAAAAGCACAAATATTAAAACGTGGGAAAATACCCGAAGAAACCTAAATAACATACATACATACATACATACACACACACACGTCTACATATGTATATATACAAGTGTTAAGGAGGGGCTCATACTAAAGGGACCCACTGAAGAGAGGTTACACTTTATTAGAAACAAGTAACTAATAATTACTCTTCAGCTTCAACTGAGACAAGTAGTTTAGGACTTGGTGTATTCAACCTAACAGCTTTCTCTTGTTTCCCAATGGATACATGTGACAGCATAATTAATAAGTCATTCCAAAAGCAATAATCTGAGTTGTAAAAAGAATGTCATGGAGGGTTTATTATTTTTGTAAATAGCTGGAACAATTGTTGACACAAATTTGTCATTTATTCTAATGAGTGACTGGCTCATATTATTAGTACTAGTATTAATAGTCTTCCCTACAGGAATGTATTGTAAACTTATTTGGTCATGTCACAAAAGCTTTCTCCAATATTCTTGTGATTTCCTGTGCCAGTATGGCTCTGTATAAAACAGAAGAAACCTTGGTGGGCCATCCTAAAATCTAATATGTTTTCTAGAGTCTGAGAAAGTCTGATAAATTATAAGCTGACTTTCAAACCAATTCAGAACATTTATACTGAGACAATTAATGCTCTCTGTGAGCAAAGAAGTTATAATACTTTTTTTCCGTTTTACCAAGACACTTATCTTAATTTTTTTGTTTCCTTCTTGCACTTCTCCATTGAACTTTTAGAAATAAGTCAAGAAAAAATAGAGAGAGCAAAGTAAAAAAGGTCCAAGGCTAATTACTGAGAATTGATATGAGAAATAAAAATCATGAAAGGAAATATCTTGCTTTATTTCACTTTACCCTTTTGCTAGCCCTGGTGGGATGATCCATATCTAAAGAAGCACCAAAAGATTTTTGAAACAACTCAGCAAAAATAATTGCTATAGCACTTAAGACAAACGAAAGTTCTCTTTTCTTGTGCTTTCAATTTCACCCTTTTTGCCTGAGGACATCTCTGGCTTGCAGGTTTGATGTCAATCCTTGATTGTGTTTTGATGTTTCTGCTGATCCATGATTGAGTTCAATTTTCAGCAGCCAAAATAGATATGTCATCTTGGGGGCATTAGGTTTCCTGTGACATATTGCCCACTTATACATGCAGACAAGTAGCCTGACAAAACAAGGGAGATTGACCAAAGCCACTATGTGATCTAGCAAGTATCATATTGCATATATTTTCAATTACTTCTAAATGTTTATGCTTACTGGTCTTCCTGCATACCAGTTTGACTACACTGGAGTATTTAGGTATACACACAATAAAGAGCAGTTTAGAGTGTTTGGTAATGGTCAGAGTCACCATGTCATGAAATATTCAATGCATGGCATGACTCTGGTGATGCACAGTGTGGGTTTTCACTCTGATTTGATTAGCAGTAATGATTTTTTCACAAGGCATGACTGTCCTCTCAGATTAGCATCAGTCCAGATTTTCTGCAGTGGTCACGGAAGCATGGAACTAGGGGAACTGCAGCCAATGAGTGCAATTTTTAAACTTCTGGCTTCTCAAGCTTTCTTTCCAATTCACAGAAATTACTTTTTCTGTTAGCAAATCTCAGAAAACTCAGAAATTATTATAATCAGCAAAGCCTAAAAATAAATACTAAATAGCCAGCATTTATTTCAGCTGAATATTGTAGCTATCAACAGCGAACAGTGCAATAATGTTTTATTGATATAGACACATGTGCATCATTGCGTATACCACAATGCATATTAATAGCCAAAGGCATTCAATTATACACAATTTGGACCTTTATACAAACAAGAAAGTACATTGGTAAGTAATATTAAAAACAGGTGTCATCTTAAGGAAAAATACAAAGATTTTAAGCATCCTTATTTCATCACACTTCATCAAAAATACATTTTATAAAGAACAGGAATATGTTAAGAAACAGTAAATATAATTAAACATTTGGAGGTCAAATTTCAGCAAAAGAATTCAGCATTAAATAGATTATGCAAAACTTTTCAACTGTGTTTATTTTTTAACAGGTACAATTTTCTATAATTTTAAATACTACTTGTGAAATTTAGTTTTTAACAATATACTGGTAATATATCTGGCATATAATAATGACATAAGAGGAAGAATGGGGACTGAGAAATATTCCTTAGACTAAATTCTAATCCTTTATTGTACATTTCTGAACTAAAAACAGTATTTACCTCAATGCATTAAAATTCACTTAAATATTTAAAAACATGAAAAAATGCAATTAAATGTTTTTTTCTTGAAAGAACAGATGTTCCTTAAATATGTATTTTAAATATATATTGATATGCATATTCAATTTTTATTTGATGTTTTAAAGCAAAAATGTGATAAAATGAACATAAATAGGGAAAAGTCATCCTGGATATACACTTGTCTGTTCATCCTTAATATCAATATGTATAAATATTAGGGGTGATTGAATTGAATTGACTGATTTAAGAAAAGGATTTCAATAGGAGAAAGAAGAAATGTATACCTTTTTGTAGTCCAGAAAATAGATAGGAGGCAGAGGAGTGGTACACAGAAAATGCAAGAAGAATATTTAAGCAAAACTAGTCGAGGTGGCAGAGAGAAAGAAAAAAAATAAATAAAATATAATCAACATTAAAGAGAATCCCAAGTAAGAAACAATTGTTTAACACAATGGCCCCAAATCTTTCGGGTGCCAGGGACTGGTTCTATGTAGGGTGATTTTTCTGCAGACTGGGGGAGGGTATGGTTTCATACTCTGCCTGAATCCCGCACTCGCTTCTGTGGCCAGGATGCTGGCGGGTCAGAAACTGATGCCAGTCCACGGCCTAAGGGTTGGAGATCCCTGGTTTAGCATACATATTAACCACTTTATCTGATAAGTAACATTTACAGTCATTAAACAATATTTCCATTAATTTTGTTAGGCAACTCATTAATCATAATTAGAAATAGCTGTGGCTGCATCCTGATTTAATATTTTACATATTATTGCTGAGAAAACTGTATACCAGAGGCATCTGAAGAATCATGATGGCGACAAACACATGCTCTTTTTTATGTGCACTGTGTATCCAATAAACATAAAAATAATAAAAGAAAGGGAAGAAGGTTTTAACTGCATGGGTGAGAGTGTCATCATTCATTAAATAAAGTAAAAAAAATAAAACATTATTCACAGTAACAAAATTATAATAACAAAATTGGAAGTAAGGAATATTATAATTAAATGGGTAATACAATAAGATGTTGCAGAAAAATTAATTCATTTGCTATACTCCATTTATTTTTTGATGTAGGACAAGATTTAAAGTCTTTTTTCAATCCTCAAAACTATAGCAAAGTTTGCCTGTTTTAAATCAAAAGATTTAAAATATTGAAAGATACATGCTATACATAAAACTTTTTGAAACATTTTATTGCTTATAAAACAATAACAAAGAAAAATGAGAACAAAACAGAGATACATACATTATCAAATACATAAAAAGTGATATTTATAAAATTTGATCTCATTTGCAATTATAAATATTTCAAATTTAAACCATAATTGCTAATAAGATCAAGTTTTATGCTGTGAAACTCCGTTGTGTTATCCTGATTTAATTCATAAATATTCATTTAAATTTCCATCCTGCTGTTAAGAAGAAGAAAAAAAATCAAAACTACTTAGGTTTTCTTCCTCCTCCTAGTTTATATCAGTTCTGCTTAATACATTTTTATAAAAAATATTTGTACTTTCATTTTAAATAGGATGATCATGAATTAAGACCTAATTGTTTCTGGTGACCAGTAAAATGATTTAACATGAAGCCACTAAAGGTCATGGTACAAGAGTAGATAGATAAGAACAAAAGTTTAAAATATCTCTATGTATTAAGTTATATGCTGATTGCAAAAGGACAGTTTTAGTCCAACATTTGAAAATATATATTTTGCCGACAATTTGGTAAAAAAAAACTTGGGGAATATTGGAAAAATTACATCCCAAACAAATATTTGGTTAAGTATAAGCTCCCCCTTACACTATATTGCACGTCATACAACAAGTAAACATAGATGCTTAGACTACGTTGTTGTTGTTGTTTTTGTTGTTGTTTGTGGGGATATTCTTATAAAAAGACAGAAACCAGAAGCAATTTCAACATTTATAAATAATGGGAGAGAATGTAGAATTGAATATTCCTTCTACTGATAATTTTAGTATTTTCTTTAAATTTTTCTCCATTTTTCTTTTTTCATAAAATTATGTGAATTTATCTTAGATAATGATAAAAAGTGATGATAAACTTTGGCAACATTAATGTACATATTATAGTTGAAAGTTTTAGGTATTTACACTTATTGCTCAAGATGATACAGTATTTTTAATTTTATACAGCCTTTTATATTATTTAATCAATGAATAATGAATTCTAAATTTTATAACAAGCAAAAATTTTCTCATTATTTTTTCATATTATTCTTTTTCTTTTATGTAATTATTTGCTTTATTCTTTATATATATATATATATATTTCCTTAAGTTTTCGCGCGTACTTACATTTTTGGTATTCAGCTTTGTTCGGGTATTTTCCCACGCCATAAGAGTTGTGCTTTTAAAGTTGTAGTAATGTTTCGGCAGAATCTCATCTGCCATCATCTGCCTTCTGTATTGTGTTCGTCTGACGAACACAATACAGAAAACCTGATGATGGCAGATGAGATTCTGCCGAAACGTTGCTACAACTTTAAAAGCACAACTATAATGACGTGGAAAAATACCCGAGCAAAGCTGAATACCATACATATACATGTAGGTCTAGGTGTGTTTGGGTCTTTTCCCATGTAAGGAGTATCTTGGCGACGTTCCGGCGAGGTCCCACTTGCCATCCTCAGGCTGGTGCTTTTGGCTTCATGCCAGTGCAAGCAGCCTTTTTTCTTGCTGGAGTGTTCAGTGTTGGATATTAATTTGGTTCCTTCGAAATTTATTTCATGTCCTGTGGCTTTAAGGTGCTGGAAGTGGAAGGAAGTATTTTCTTCTCTTCTGACTGCATTTTTGTGTTCTGCGATGCGTGCATTTATTCTCCTGTTGGTTTGTCCAATGTATGTGGCTGGCAATTGTTTTTTTTTTTTTTTGAACAAATTTTATTAATTTTTTTAAAAAACATACACAAGCAAACAAAACATAGGATGTAGTAACATAAAATATCTTTTTCTAAAAAACACATAGAATATCTTATTTAAAAACAAGATAATTCCAAATTATCACATTTCTATACAAACACAATTTAATATATATATTTATCTTATCTGTTCAACTTCATATCCTTTCCCAACTTCTCTTTACTGCTCCCTTTCCTTCTGTTTAATTGTATTTATTTTGCCTTAAATTATATATATTCATTATATATAGTTTCATTAATTCTCTTCCAACATCCTTTCAAACATAAACAAACATTACACAAAACATAAATACATAAAACTTCTTTTTGGAAAGCGGCTTACCCCGGGTTAATTCTTTTTGTACAGACATAAATCAAATTCGTGCTCACATAATATACTATTTCATATCTTATTTAACATTCTATATTTTCTATATATTTTCTCTCTCCTATTCATTCTTTTAATTCTATTTTATTTATTTCATCTCAATTTAAATAATTATACTTGCATCTTTTGTCCATTCTCTTTCAATCATCTATTTTTCCTTTCTTTCTAATGCAATATTTCTCCTGTAACCACTGGTTGAAGTATGACAACTTTTTATCTTTCCCCTAAATTTTACACTTAAAATAATACATACTTTCCATACTGATTCTGCTTCGTACATTCTAAGTACTGCATTTCAAAATAATAAAACAAGCCAATAATATTAAATTTAATAAGTAATAGTAAAACCAAGAAAAAAGGAATATTAAGTTTATAATATAATAAGAGCAATATTTCATAGTAAATTAAACTCTATTATCAAATCTTAAACATTTTCATAGCTTCCCTTTAATGCATTATTAATTCATGTAATATTTTAATTTTCTAATTCAATTTCAAATACTAATATCTACCATACAATCTTATGTACTTTTGCAGAATCATTTTTATAAAATTATATCTTACCCCTTATCTCTGAAAAAAACCTGTTTTTTAACATCTTGTTTAAAGCTTTTATGACTTCTCTTTCCTTTTTCCCTTCCTTTCTTGTCAATTCTAGCTTTTTGACCCCCCCCCCCATGTCTCAAGTTTCACTCTCTTTATCTTCCCCCTCTGTTGTATTTCTATTTTCTGTTGCTTTCTGACATCATATCGATTTTTCATCTTATTTTTCTTTTTCTTGGTTGCTTTTTTAAGTCCTGAATTCACCATTTATTTACCCCCCCTTACGCTTTTCTTCCTCCACTAAGAGTATTTGTCCATTAAAGATGGCTTCTTCTTCTTGATCCCAGCCTTCCTGTCGCTGTTGTATTTCTTGATAGGTAGAAATCGCCATTTCTAAAAAGTGGAAAATAGATCCAGAAGAGCCCATGCCTTCCTGTTCCTCTTCTTTCAATTTTTGAAATTCCATTTGTAATTCTTTTTGAAATTCCATTTGTAATTCTTCAAAAGATAATGCCATTTTTTTCCTTTTTTTGAAACAAACCAAATATCTTTAATCTTTCAAGAAATAGTTCACAAAAATCCCAAAGTCACAAAGCAAACCAAATCAAAGCAAACAGTTTCATTTAGCACTTTCTTCTTTCTATATTTTCTCTTCCTAGAGTAGAATTCAAATACACAGTTCCAAAGTAATCTTCTAGAAGTCGTAATACCTTTTATTTCTGATCTTATAAACTCAAAGCAGTCTCCTTCAGTACAATCTTAAAATAAATCTTTACCTCTTCCCTTCCACTTATAACAAATAAAAAGAATTTTAAGTTTTTAATTCCAATGTCCAGAAATCCTTTATCCCCTTGGCTTTAAATTTCAAGTTTACCTTCTATGCCCAAGCAGGTTTTCCAGATTTCCAACTGCTGTTTCTGTGGGAAGGGAGAGTGAAAGAAAGTAACTTTCCCTTTCAGCTTTTTTTTTTTTTTTTTGCCGCTTTTACGATTTTCCTTGGGAGACAATGTATCCTTCAAACGATTTAGTTTCCAGGGTATTTAAAAGTTTCTTCTAGTCCCGGTTCAGCCAAAACTTTCGCCTTCACCTGCTTCCTCCTGCACAAATCTTACCCGGCTGCAGGCTTCTTTGTGGCGGCCATTGCTGACCGCCGCTCCACCGCCTTGGGAAAAAGGGGTTTTGCCGGCTGAGGAGGGGGTTTGGATACCCCAAACCCAAATCCGGATCCCCTCTCTGTTCGGCTGCCTCTATGGGGCAGCCCTATCCTCCAGATCCATCTGGATCGGAGGAACCTCGGCAGCGAGCGCAGCAGGAATCGTGGAGGATCGCGAATTCCTGCTGCTGCCGAGCCTTGCAAAACCGGAAGCCATATGTGGCTGGCAATTGTTGCATGGTATTTCATAAACTCCTTGGTTTTCTAGCTGGATCTTGCCTTTAGGGTTTCTTAGGATGTTAGCTATTTTTTGGTCAATGCCGAAGGCTGTCCTGATATTGTGTTTGTGGAGAATTTTGCTGATTTTGTCTGTGGTGCCTTTGATGTAGGGGAGGAGTGCGATACTGTTGTCTTGTTCTGTGTCTTGGTTTTTTGGGGGTATCTCTTTTCGGATTAGATTGGTGATAGTGTTTCTTTGGAATCCGTTGGAAATTAATACATTAGTGAGGATGTGTAGTTCTGTTCTCAGGTGGTCTTTGTAAGCTAGGCGTTTGGTTCTGGAGATGAGGGTCTTGGCTACGGAGTTGATCTGTGCAGGGTGGTGATGGGATTGTGCACTTAGGTAGCAGTTGGTGTGTGTTTTTTTCTGGTAGATGGTGTGTCCTAGGGAGCCATTGGGTTTTTTGTAAATTAGGACGTCCAGGAAGGGAAGTTGGTTGTTGGTTTCTGTTTCCATGGTGAATTGTATTCTGGGGTGTAGGTTGTTAAGATGTGAGGAAGTTGTCCAGTTTTTCTTTCCCGTGTGGCCAAATTACGAAAGTGTCATCTACATATCTGAGCCAGAGTTTGGGTTTGTGTTCGGATTTGTCTAGAGCGTTGGTTTCAAAGTGTTCCATGTATAGGTTAGCGATGACAGGTGAGAGGGGTGATCCCATGGGTGCTCCTTCTATCTGTTTGTATCTTTGTCCATTGTGGATGAAGTATGTGTTGGTTAGGCAGTGGTTGGTCAGATCTAGGATGTGTTTGGGGGGGTTGTATTTGTTTTGGATGGCTGTCAAGGTTTCTTTGATGGGTACTTGGGTGAAGAGGGATATGACATCGAAGCTCACGAGTAGGTCGCTGGGTTGTAGGTTTTGTTTCTTTATTGTTTCTATGAAGTGGAAGGAGTTTTGTACGTGTGAGATGATGGATTCTGTGTAGGGCTGGAGTTGTTTGGCGAGAAATTTGGCAAGATTCTGTAGAGGTGAGCCTATGGAGCTGACTATGGGTCTGAGTGGTATTCCTTCTTTGTGTATCTTGGGGAGGCCATAGAGCTTAGGGCATCTGGATAATTTTTCTCTGGGAATGATTCTCTGCTGGATCTCTTCACTGATGGGAGACACTTTTATTTTGGATTTGGTGGTTTTTTCTAGGTAGGTGATGGGGTCAGTATTCAGAGGTTTGTAAGCAGGGTCTTGGAGTAGGTTGGATAGTTTGGAGTGGTAGTCCGATGTGTTCATTACAACTGTGGTGTTGCCTTTGTCTGCTGGGAGAATGACTATGTTGCTGTCTTTCCGCAGGTTGGTGAGTGCTTTTTGTTCTTCTCTGTGTAGGTTGCTTCTGGGTGGGTTTCTGGAGCAGAGGACATTGGTGACTTCAAGTCTGATTTTGTTGGCTGTATCTGGGTTGATTTTGGTTAGGCTAGCTTCAACTCCACATATAATGTTTTCAGTGGGGATGCGCTTGGGGGCAACTGCAAAGTTGAATCCTTTGGAAAGGACATTGGTTTCTGCTATGGTGAGGGTTCTGTCTGATATGTTGTGTTCTGTTTGTTTCATGTGTTGTTGTGGGGAAGGGGTGGGTTTCTGGCGTTTCTCTAGTCTGTGGAGTTTTCTGGTGTGTGTGTCTGTCTTGTGGGAGGTTTCTGTTTCGGCTCTCCAGAAGGCTAGTTGTTTGGATTTGTCCCCAGCTGCTTGCACTGGCACAAAGCCGAAAGCACTAGCCTGAGGATGGCGAGTAGGACCTCGCCGAAACATCGCCAAGATACTCCTAATCTTACATGGGAAAAGACCCGAACACACCTACACCTATATATATATACATACATACATACATACATACATACATACATACATACATACATACATACATATGATATTCAGCTTTGTTCGGGTATTTTCCCACATCATTATAGTTGTGCTTTTAAAGTTGTAGCAACATTTCGGCAGAATCTCATCTGCCCCCATCAGGCTTGTGTATTGTGTTCGTCTGTGAGTCAGACTTTCACAGCCGTTTCTGTTTTAAATTTGGTGCTAGCCATCTGCTGTGCCAGAATGGTTTTTTTCTTCATCCTGATAGATTGTGTCTTGGTCTGTGTTTATTGGTCTTGGAGTTTGCTGTGTTCTGCTTGATTGGTGTTTCTAATATCTTCTGTCTGTTTTGTAGCTTTTTTTGTCTTGATTGGCTGGAAACATTGTGTTTCCTGTATTGGAGGCTTTTAATGCAGCTTGGCTCTGAGTAAACAGATGGCTATCATTTATTAGGAAGCTAGGTTTCATCTGGGTGCCTGGTTGGGGTGTGTTTGAGCTGGAGGTATCAGGGGGAGTCTGTTTGTGCCCAGGTGTTTGGCTGGCTTGTGGTGTGGAGATGTTTTTGTTTGAAAGTGCAGGCTTCCAGATAATTGACAGTCTGGTGGAGTCATCTCTTCTATTCATGCTTTCAGGTCTTTTTTCAATCTCTATGGCTTCTCTGATAATTCTGTAGCTGGGGTTTTCTATAGTGGCTAGGGTTTTGGTGCCGTTGAAGTCGATGCTATGACCTGTGGCTTTCATGTGTTGGACTAGTGAGGAAGTGTGTTCCAGATTTTTTACTGCATTTTTGTGTTCATCTAGGCGGGTACTTATTCTTCTATTGGTCTGTCCAATGTATGTGGCAGTGCATGATGCACAGGGGACTTCATATATGCCTTTTTTTTCCAGGTCAATTTTATCTTTGGGGTTTCTTAGGATGGCTGCTATTTTTCTGTCTGTTTTGAAAGCAGTCTTGATGTGATGCCAGTGTAGTATCTTACTGATTTTGTCTGTTGTACCTCTTATGTAGGGCAGGACAGCTGTTCCATAGGTCTGTTCATCTTCTAGGTCTCCATTATGTCTCAGTGTGTTTTTGTGGATCAAGCCAGTGATTTTGCTTTTGTGGAACCCGTTGGCTGTCAGTACTTTAGTCAGGGTGCATAGTTCAGTCTTTATGTGTGTCTTGTCTGCCAGGCGTTTGGTTCTGGCAATTAGTGTTTTGGCCACGGAGTATATCTGTGCTGGGTGGTGGTGGGATTGTGCGTTGAGGTAGCGGTTGGTGTGTGTTTTCTTCTGATATATGGTGTGTCCTAATGTGCCATCTGTTTTATTGTAGATTAGTACATCTAGGAATGGAAGTTGTTTGTTTCCGTTTCCATGGTGAATTTGATTTTGGGGTGTGTGCTGTTTAGGTGTGTTAGGAAATTGTTTAGGTTTTCTTTTCCAGGGGGCCAAATAACAAATGTGTCATCGATGTATCTTAGCCATAGTTTAGGTTTGTGGGTGGCATTGGCTAGGGCTCTGGATTCGAATTCTTCCATGAACAGGTTTGCAATGATGGGTGACAGTGGTGATACCATAGGGACTCTTTCAATTTGCTTGTATCTTTGTCCTTTGTATAAGAAATATGTGTTGGTTAAGCAGTGTTCTGTTAGTTCCATGAGGTGTTTGGGTGGTTGGTATTTATTTTTGATGATTTCAAGGGTCTCTTTTATCGGGACTTGAGTGAATAGTGAAACCACGTCGAAACTTACAAGCAGATGTTTTTGTTCCACGTGTAGATCTTTGATCATTTCCAAGAAGTGGTATGAGTTTTGTACATGTGAAGCTGCTGCTTCAGCAAGGGGCTGTAGCTACTTTGCTAGGTATTTGGCTAGGTTTTGTAGTGGTGCTCCTATGGGTTGACTATGGGTCTGAGAGGTATGTCTTCTTTGTGTATTTTTGGGAGGCCAGCCAAACACCTGGGCACAAGCAGACTCCCCCGATACCTCCAGCTGAAACACACCCCATCCAGGCACCCAGATGAAACCTAGCTTCCTAATAAATGATAGCCGTCCGTTTACTCGGAGCCAAGCCGCACTAAAAGCCTCCAATACAGGAAACACAATGCTTCCAGCCAATCAAGACAAAAAAAACTACAAAACAGACAGAAGATATTTGAAACACCAATCAAGCAGAACACAGCAAACTCCAAGACCAATAAACACAGACCAAGACTCCCAACCAATCAAGATGAAGAAAAAACCATTCTGGCATAGCGTAGGTTAGCGCCAAATTTAAAACAGAAACAGCTGTGAAAGTCTGACTCATAGATGAACACAATACAGAAGCCCGATGATGGCAGATGAGATTCTGCCGAAACGTTGCTACAACTTTAAAAGCACAATTACAATGACGTGGGAAAATACCCGAACAAAGCTGAATGCCATACATGTAAATACCTGCGAAAACTTAAGAATACACACACACACACAGACACACACACACACACACACACACATACACATATACATATACGTATACATATACACATACATACATATATACATACATACATACTGTATGTATGTTTGTATGTAATGAGAATACCTTGGGTTTGGGCGGAAAAGTTATTTTAGGATTACAATATGTATTTTGGTACACCTATCTGGCTTCATAGTTGAAATTGGTTCTGTGCACCACAAAAATGTGATCTTTAAATATTTTAAATGTTGACACTAATTATTTTTAATCCAAAAATGGACTGCTTCTAAGAAAATCAAATATACTCTGTAATACATATGGAAAGGTTTTAATTATTTGAAAATTATTTCTAACCAAATGGGAAAAATCATAGCAGAAGAATTTTTCCCATTGTTTTGTTGAAGTAAAATTCAGAATCTGGGCCATAAAATCACCTAAACTGCCTGGCCTAATGCTTTAGCCTCGGTGTTTATCTTTCTGAATATATAACATCAAGATTAATGAATCATATATGCAGCATGATCCTCTGCATGAGTTCTGTGAGCGTTGGATTTATTTCTCACAAATTATCATCTCATATAGCCAGAATAAAATTGTCAACTGTTCATACTGTGTTTAGAAGAGATGAGCCAAAAACACGGTCTTGACAAATTGCTCAGTGGTTGCTAACTAGCTATTTTCCTTTGGTTGTTATACTGTATTTCCTCAATTCTTCCTTGACTTACGCTTAAGCAATATCATGCTGGCTCCTGATGCTGAATCTGGATGTCAACTCTAGGCTAGTCAAACATTGCAAACTGTGCCTCTTATACTTTGGATGGGGGAAGAAAGGGAATAGGAGCAACTCTCTTTTTTAAAAAATATTGCAAACAGAAACAACTATTCCCATAATCTTTTTTCTTTTACAATAGTGCTTTCTATAGTCAAGTAATACAATAATATCTTCTGTTAAGTATCAAAATAAGATGTGTGCAAGTGCTTAGGCGAAGTGATGTAAAGAGTATGAGGATGACCTAAATGGAGAAGGGCAAAATCATTACCAAGGCAACAACAGATAAACAGATAAAAGAAATTCATGACAAAAATCTCAGATAGCCCTGCCCCATTAATAAGAAGTTAAGAGTGGAGAAGGAAAGCATATTCAAACTTGTAAGATTCTGTTAAATAGTTGTTCTAACTGTTCATACTGTGTTTAGAAGAGAAACATGGTCATTCTCTTGACAAATTGACTAATAAATGTAATTTTAGGTCTATGTAGTGTCTGTTTCTTGATTTTATGGATCTTGTAGGGTGGACATATATTATAATCCATTACTAAAAAAGGGGGAAGGAAGGGGAGAAGAGAAAACAGGTTTTTTGGTATTGCTTTAAACTGAAGATTTCTTATCTTTAACATGTCTCAACTGAACAATATTTTCTTTTTTGTTAAATTCTCTCTTCTCACCTCCTCCATTCATATATTCTATACCTCACACATTTTATTCCTAACTTTCCATTGTGAAATATCTTTATGAGTGCATAAATTTCTTGGCAATATCACTGTCACATAGCCTGATTGGTAGTTTATATCTGTTTCTGTGGGGGAGAGTGGATGCAGTGGTGTATTAACCATTAAGCAGACTAAGCACGTGCTTAGGGCACCAGGCCCAAAGGGGGGAAACCATAAAAACTTTTATGTAGCCTAAGTTTGGCTTCGTTTGTACAGTATGTACAAAGGGGTAGAGGGCACCAAGATTTGTCAGTCCTTAGGGCACCAGTGAACCTTAAACAACCACTGGGTGGAGTTTTCCACTCTTGTATGGATATTGTTTTTTATAGTCAACAATGAATTTGCTTCTTTTCTGTACTGGATAGTTCTAAAATAACTTCTATGTGGAGTTAATTAGCACATTTCAAACAAACAAATATCAAAAATAACTTTGAGAAAGCCTGCTTTGCTTAACAGTTGCTTTGTTTGATATCTGTTGTGCAAGACTTACCTTTTTATTGTAATAGAACCTGCAATGATTGAGACTGGGATCAATGTACCATTTCACTAATATAACTCTGGATAGCTAACAACTTTAGCAAAATAAAAACCAACAATGTTCACCAGGGATGAACTCTACAAAGCAATAAACTGAAACCAGTCGATGGACTATCTATCTTCCCCATTTCCAGGCCTGCAGCATATCCAGATCTTCAATTCTTTATTGAAGGCCAGCAAATTTGGGTCCATGATATCCCAGAGACCACTATTCATCCTTCTCTTCTTCTGGGAGGGTTGTGTCATAATGAGTTCTAGTGCTGAGCCAACATGCCTTTTTTCAATAAATCCAAACTCTTATTAAAGAACACTGCATTATGATAAGCTTAGCACCACAAGCCATTCTAGGAAAATACAGTCTTGGAAAAGGAGGAAACTGAGGCTTAGCAAGAGCAACTGCAGTCTAGCTGGTTTGTCTTGGATGGGATTTGTTTCTCATCTTAGTTGAGATAACAGTATTTTAAAAAGATAATCCTATGTTCTGATTATTAACTACTTTCGTATTTCTCATTTTAAAGAAATAAAATGATGTTAGCAGTTGTTGCCTAATTTAAATAACACCCCAAAGATCATTTTTATTTCTCTCAATGTGCCCCAACTCCTGCCTTCCCCATCATACACATTTAATGAATGGTTTCACAAAATAGCAATAGCAACAACACCTAAACTTATATGCTGCTTCACAGTGCTTTACATCCCTTTCTAAGCAGTTTACAGAGTCAGCATATTTTCCCCACCACTCTGGGTCCTCATTTTACCGACCTCGGCAGGATGGAAAAGCTGTGTCAGTAAGATACAAACTGCCAAACTGCTGGCAGCCAGTGAGCAGCAGAAGTAGCCAGCAGTACTGCATTCTAACTACCACACCACAGCAGCCCTGAAATAAAAGAAATTCACAAGAAATTGGCTGAATAAAGAGCTGATATTTTCAAAATCTCTGTTCAGTATATCAAGCCATGTGAGGAAATGCAGAGGTAAATCCCATAAGATATCTACACATATACTTTTGAAAGCTTCAGGAACATACAATGACTTTAGATAAGCACTTGAACTTGTGATTTGATAAGCATCTCTTCTTTTTCAAATTGACTCTGTTAGACATATGGCTTTTACAAAACCTCTCACTGAAGTTTGCATAATGCTTGCTAGCACTCCAACTCATAAAATGTCACCGCTGTCCTGCAAATGCCATTCTTCATATCACTAATCAGAATATTTTTCCCAGTTTCTATATTATCTGCAGAGAATGACTCCTGCAAAGGTCAGCAGAAAAAAACACTGTTAAAAAATAATCACAGCACATGTTTAGAATGCAACTGAAATAAATGAAATTGATAGTAAAATATGTTCACATTTTGAAGTCTAGGTAATGTAAATAAACATACATATATACAGGAAAAATCCTGTTTAAAATTACTTATCTGTTTCAGAATCCTAGAAGTGAGGAGTCATTTAGGCCATGAAATCCATCCTCAACTCAATGCAGGAATCCAAATTAATGCATCCCATATTGATAGTTGCTTAGCCTCCACTTGTACATTTCTGTTGAAGGGAATGTCATTACTGTTCTTGTTTCAAACAATGAAACAGTTCATTGTTTGTCGTCTCAGTATTGTCTTTATAATATTAAACCAGAATCTACAGTTTGGTCATTTAAATCCATTACATTTGCTTACGTTCCACAGATCTTGACTGACAAAATAAGTTTCTGACTTATTTGACTAACTTTAAGCAGAAAAGTGACATGTCAGCTTGAAACTTCAGGAAATTACACATTGAATGAGTTAGACTATCTTGTTATCATACATTTCAGTCTATATTGCAGCCTAAATAATCCCAATTTCTATTTGTGAAAGCCAGTTCAAGAGAGTATTGATTTTATCTTGAAAGACCATGATGAATTTTGTTGTATCACTAAGATATCTCCTAAGGACAAATACTGTACCTAATGGGGCATAAAAAATATGTCCTTACATTTTAAATATATTAATAAGTAGATAAGGGAAAGGTTCTAAATTTCTGATAACTTTGAAATACAGGTTTTAAGAAGGTCAAAATTCAGATTGTCTCTTTTTCAGGCAACATCAATCAATATGTTTTTATAAAGAAGACTTTTGAAATGTAGGTTATATTGTGTTCCCCTCCTTTCACTAGAGAGATCCCCTCTCTATCTTTGGGGTTGTTCTAACTTAAGTGCTTTGATCACCAAAATATTGTTTTACATTTTTATATTAATGTTTATAACAATAACAGAAATACTAGCTGCCTGATCTTTCCCAACTTTCATTGACATTCTTTTTATCTAATCTATTGCAGCAGGTGCTGGCAAAATCCAATATTAATCGCAACTGACTTTAAAAGTATTGAGTAGACAGAAAGCAAGTTAAGGGAGAATTGTATAAAAATAAAAAGAAATAAAGTCAAGGTCATAAAAATTGAACAGAACCTTAAAGTAATCTTTTTTAACATTGTGCAAGAGATGTACAGTAAGTTAAATACAGATGAATATGAAGTAACCTAGAAAGAATATTATAGTTCAGAAACTTTTAGTTTAAGCAGAGTGAAAAGAAGTATTAGCTAAAATGCTAACATGTCTTGGCCAACAGTGTCTAATATATTCTGTGCTACAGTGGTTGGCTACCCAAGAATAAAATTTTTGAAGCTAATAGAATCTTGTTTCTGAAAACCTATATTTAAGAAGTTAGCTAATGGATTTCCTGTATCACACAAACATTTTAATTTTTTTGATAGTGCCATAGAAATCCTAACTCCCAGATAGTTGACTGGAAGAGAATATTATAAATCAAAGATATTCATCCACTTCCATCATGCTGAAATTGAGTATTCTTATGGGATTGTCCAAAGTCTTTCCACATTTCTGTGGCAGGTTACCTACTGATATTGCTGACATTCAATTTTTGCAGCATGCCTGTTATCAAACACCTTAAAGAACAGTAGAATACAACTCAGAAGGAAGGATTCAAAAGATTCATTAGTTAAGTCATTGCCAAGAATGTAAAAGATTAATATACAGAATCTTTAAAACTGAATAAGCCAAAAATCTAGTATTCATTTTTTGAGGCAGGAACTCTGAAGCTGATTGAACCACCTTTTAAAGAATGGAAAACCAAGAGGTTAGTGTAATCATCTTTTTTTCACATAAACCAGATCTTGAAATTTCCATCTGTTGAATGTTATTAATGTTTTTAGATAACACACTTGCTTCCATCCCCTGATTCAGCCCAACATCTTGATTATACCTACAATGGTTTACATGCATAAATAGAATCCTATAAGACAACATAAGCAAGAGTTTTGAATTGGAATCTTTAGAAGTCTTCTGAAATCAGCTTTCCAGGAAGACTTAAGCCCACTAGAAAGCAATGTCATTAATTCCACTCAAATGAATTCATGAAGATACTGTTCTAATGTTCACAGAATGGCACAGCAAATCAATAGGCCACTCTCTACCTATCCAATTTCCAGTGAAAATTCCCATTAATGTGACCAAATCACATACATTCAATAAGTGACTAAATTATATGTTTGCATAGTTATAGCTAGTATATCAGTTGTTATTATTTCTTAAGTAGTCAGACTTGACAAGAATTATCCATATTTGCTTACTGCATAACCTGATATTATACTGGCTATTCTTAAGAAAATGCAGCAGCTGGATTGCTAATTTCTGTGCCATACTTAAAGACCTTCACTAGTTGCCAAGTGTTATTTGTTCAAACTTATGTGTTAACTTTAGAATGTACTTTTTAGAACACATGTTTATCTCCTAATCTTTATATTTTCAGAAGAAAAAGATCAAACACTTCTCACTTTATGTTCTCCATTTTAGATTGTGTCTCAGTGTACAGGTTAATTTAGCAGCTTATATTGAACTTTATTTTTACTTTCTCTCATTTTTTTCTTTCTTTCAATTTATTGGCTTCCCAACTCCAATGTTAATTGCATTGACAGACAGACAGACAGACAGACAGACAGACAGAGAAAGAATGAATTAGGAAAATATATGGAATTAAGAACTAGAGATATGAAACCCTCTGTTTTAAAGGGGGGGGGTCTTTCTCTCTCATTCCTTACTTCCTTACAGTCTAATCAATACCCCAAGCAAAAATGTTTGCTATTATTTAATTACCTTGAAATCACAATTTCAAATCATCATTCTGTTTTTTTCTGTTCTCTGTTGAGCAGTTGAAAATAGATTCTATCAGACATGCTGATTCTCAGAAAGAATTTTGCCTGTCATTCTGATGAATTGCTGGGCAGGGAATTTGCAGCAGAGATTATAAAGCAAACAGATATAACTATAATCTTAACCAATACTAAACATAGATCAACAAGACCTAATTTTTAATAGAATTTTACTATTTAATCATAATATACCGATGTGATTTACTGGTTTCTCATATTCTTTGCATAAAATAATGTGAGCTTCAGGTCTCAGGAATAAAAGGTTAATATATCACCAGTGACCTTTGAATCATCATACGGTTCAGCAAATGTTGCACTTTTTTATTCCAGAGATTATTATTTCATAAGAAATGGGTAGTTAATGTTATAATAATGACCCCTAAATTCTACCATTTAGAAACTTCAAATTTGACTCAGTGTTTATAAACTGTTGTCTAACAAATGTGCAGTGAATAACTGAAGTGTGCAAAATAGATTATAATCTATATGCCAGTGAAAATCTCATTGTCTTGACCTTTAACTAGGTGTGATGAAGCATTGTAAGGAAATAATTTTTGAACTAAGGTACCTAAAAAAAGCTTACCTACAGAATGTGTCCAAATCTAGGAGACATGATTCCCAAAGAATGAAATTTGGGTAAGTTGTGGATGCTTCAATACTCCAGGCTGCTGGGTTGCTGCTGTGGTCACATTACCTTCATTCTCAATGTCTGTTATAGTTTCCCAGCCAGTCTCTTAATACCTTGCTCCCTCTCCCAATCAGAAGCAGCTACATTCCTTCCTGCTGGGAAGGGAAGGGAAGGCAAAGGAAGGGGAGGAGAAGGGATAGGAGAGAGGAAGGAAGGAAGGAAGGAAGGAAGGAAGGAAGGAAGGAAGGAAGGAAGGAAGGAAGGAAGGAAGGAAGGAAGGAAGGAAGGAAGGAAGGAAGGAAGGAAGGAAGGAAGGAAGGAAGGAGCCGCTCCATGCACTCTTCTTGTTCCATGCCTCCCTGCCTCCCCCACCTCAGCAACACTTCCACATGCTTTCCCCAACTAAGTATTGTTTGTTTGTTTGTTTGTTCTTCCTATTTCTTAATTACCCATCTCTTTCAGAGAGGGGCTGGAAAAGAAAGAGTCATTGGGAAGTTTTTAAATATTGTAGTTACTGTATATTTTTCACTCCTTCATTCCAGCTGTCTAAGGACAATTAGCAATCATGGTAAAAAAAGTTCTTTCTTCTTAAAAGGGCAACCTGACAAAAAAGGAGATTATATTATTATGTAAAATAATTCTTCATTTTTTTTAAAAAAAATGATCTCCAGGGCTTTCTTCAACACAACTATATTTTACAGAATTTTCATGCATAAGATCAAAATGTATTGTAAGCCATCCCAATTTGAAAGACTTTCCTTTCTTCTGCACAAATAAATTATTTTTTGTTCTTATTATTTCTTTTTTTTTTAATTTTATTGGTTTTTTAAAAACAAACATAAACAAACAAAACATAAAAACATCAAGCTATCTTCCATAGGTGTACATACAGTGTGCCAGTTGGTTTACAAATTGTTTTGTGCTTCCCTTTCGTAGTCTTCAATTACAATTACATTACATATAATCTCATATTGTCAATCAAAAATTAAATACCTTACTATCATTATTAATCAATCATTTGACTATACTTTTATTCATTCATGTTTTACAAGATAACCATAATTTACTTAATTTATTTTATAACATCATATTATCATCCCAAATCTATCCTAAAATCATTTTGTAGTTATAATAAGAAAGAAGTACATCTTTATATATTTATTATTTTCTAAAAATCTGCATATTTCATTACTGTACTTTGTTGTCTAACCATTGATAGAAAAGATCCCAAATTTTATAAAATTGTTTATCCTCTTGTTCTCTAACTTCAAATGTCAATCTACTCATTTCAGCACATTCAAATATTTTCTTAATAATTTCCTCCTGTGATGGTATTTTCTCATTTTCCAGTTTTTAGCAAATACAATCCTAGCCGCTGTTAATATATTTACAATAAGATATTTCAAGTCTTTACTATATATTTCAGGTAAAATTCCCAATAAAAATATATCTGGTTTCAAGTCTATATGTTTTTTCGTCATTTTTTCCAACCACATGTGGATTTTAGTCCAGTATTTTTTAGCATCCGCACAAGTCCACCACATATGGTAATATGAGCCAGCATTTATCTCCACAGCATTTTTAGATGATGTCTTAATCATGTGAATGGTTTATCTCCTTATAATGATATCTGTTGCCAATTTATATTCGAAGTTAACATAGTTTCTTTTGCAGTATAGACTTTTTCATTCTAAATGTGGTAGCTATTAATATAATTCACTATTTTTCTGTGGAACTAAAATAAATTAACATTCATCTATTGGTTCTTATCCTGTTTTCAGGAGTTGTAGTGAATAAATCCATACTCTCCTTCCTCCTACGAGCATTCAAGTACTAGAAGATGGATGTAATATTTCCCTTTAGCCTTCTTTTCTTTTGGTTAAATATATCTTGTTTGTTTAAATGTTCTTCATAAGTTTTAGTGAATTGATGTGGTTGGTTGGTTGCCATCCCAATTGCCTATTCTGATTGGTTCACAAAGCAAAACATATAAACAAAAATCATTTAGAAGCCAAACCTACAAACTCAATATATATGATGTAAAATTCCCTTATTTCATTTGAATGTTCTTTATTATTGCTATGGATATTGTGTATTTCTGTTTAGGTATGTAGTTGAAATCAAGGTTTCTACACTTAAACTTTGGCACTGTATTCAGGAAAGAAGTATCTGCCCAAACAATTATCTTATATACACAAAGCTGGTATTTTCATTAAACTGAATTATATTAAATATACCTATATACCTTTGTGAAACATAAAATCCTGAATTAGAATCAAACTCTTCATATCCTCTCCAGTTTCTTAATTCAGCATCCTAGCTTTCTTTTAGTTTGTGCTTATGTTGTTTCTTTCTATTTATTAGCACATACCTCTGGTCTCCAATAGAAAGGTGATTGAAAGGTTTTCCCTTGAAGTTTGTTTGTTCCTTCTTTTGAAAAAAAGATACTACACAAACATACCAGCTTAAAAATATTCTTTGAAAATACTGCCTATGTAAAGTTCAGGCTAAAACCCTTCCTCAATTTATTTTGTGTGAAAAATGTAAAACTCTTGGAACAAGTAGTTTTTTAAAAAAAAATAAAAAATAAAAATAAAACATTGCACAGAATGAGATGAAATAAAAGACACAATTTTCATCTTGATTCCAAGCTGACTTGTTCTGGTACTTCAGAAACCTTGCTTTAACTTAGAAAGAAAAAACACTGGCAAGTTCAACAATAAGATGTATTTAATTATTATAACCCCCTGGGGTATTATAAGAATATGATTTTGTTTTAGATTTTTGTTTTGCATTTGGTCCTACTTCTCTTTCGCCGAATTGATGGCAGGATGAAGTGAACCTGCTTCTTTGCTGTATGATGTATGAATTTAGAACTCTGGCATTATAACGATTATATGCTCAAGAACATTCCCTTTTCCTTCTTAGTAGCTTTTGTGCCCAGCTGACTTTTTGTTTTGTTCTACTTTCTTCTGCTTCACTGAAACATCATTGTTTGCTATGATACTGAGAACAACTTATATTTATGTTCATACAGAACAGCAATGTAGATCAATGTGCTTGAAGACTGTCTGATGCATTAAATCAAAGCATTGTTTCTTACCTTCTCCTCCTTCACTTTATGGGGTGTTTTGGCTTCTGTTTTCAGCCAATTCTGCCTGATCTAGAAGTTTCTTGGCAAAGCAAATTATGTGACTGAAATGCATCAAACCTGAATGAAAGTGCCCAGACATTTGGTGTCTCACAAGGCCATATAGCAATAGAACAATTCTTATCAGGTGACTGCAAATTTACCTCAGTAAAACTGATTTCTTGGGAATTCCTGCACATAGTCAAATGCCTGAAAAATGGAGGATTTTTCCTCATAAACATAAAACACTAATGACAGCTTACATATAGCAGATACCCTTACATACTTTCTGAAAACAGAAACAACGTGTGACAAACAAGCCTTGAGCAAGGGGATGAATTGGGAAATAGGGGCCTAATCTGGAGTAATAAATTGACTTGAAGCTCTGAATCATTTTTACTGATTTTGTGACAGATTGTATATGATGTTGCAAACTACATATGGAAAAAAATGATGATGAGGTCTTGAGCACTGGGTTGGGCACTGTGAAATTTACATGAAATTTATCCAGATGAAAGGAGGGGAGAACTTTTTTTCTTTCTTTCTTGTACCTGTTTTCCCTTCCTTTCTACACCTTCCCTAGTTGAATTTGTTTGCCCTTCAGCATATTACAAATGCTATCTGGAGGACAGAGATCAGCAAAAAAATGCGGTTCATTGCTTTTGGTCTCCTTTTGATTGCGTGATTCTTCCCTTTTCCAAATCCACATATATGATTAAAAAGTGCTTTGCTTTTTACATAATCTCCTGTCTGTCTCTGAATATTTGTCAGATCTTAGTTTTGTCAATTTTGCTATTCATTTTTATTCATTTCCATTTCCCTTCTTTCTTCCCATTTTCACTCTCAATTCCTCCAATAAATACTCAAAATTCCACAAAAACAAGAACTTTGGGTGTTTCCTACTTGTCTGACTTTATCTTGAACAAGTGAATATGAATGTGTTTGATGTGTAGAATGCCAACAATTTCGATTAATTGCAAGAGATTCTGAACACAAAGGTGATAGCATGCATATCTCTCAATTTTATTTCTTTGTAGAAATAGATTTGTGATCTTGGAAATGCCAGGTAACCAAAATTATTTGTAGAATTATGGTCAGCTAGCAGAACGTGTCTTAATATTACTACTTTATTATTCTTGTTTTACTTGTAGTAAAAACAAGAATAATAACAACAACAGCTATCTCATACATTTCTCTTAGTTACATTCATTTCATAAAAGAATTTAATAATCAACATAAATATAAAATAATGCTATATGGTTGAGATAGTGGTGTTGGTATGGACTGGGGGAAGAAAAATAAAAGTGGTGGTTGCCCATCATGCATGAGAACTGCCACTCAGTATTCTTTCTTCATGTGTCAGTTTGTGTTTGTGTCACTGTGACATATCTTGTGGTACCTTCCATACTATCTTTTCAGACAAGATCCCACAGGCAGCAGTATGGCAGCTCCCTGGGACAAGCCTTTGTGGGTTCACAGAATATGGTGCAGGTATAGCACTTAAGATACCACTTATCATTAATTTTTTTATTAACGAAGTGAAAGAAACAAAACAAGTCTGAGTCATCATTTCTTTATAGAAGCCATATATAACTATACAGTCTTCTCTCCAATCTCTTGCATTCATTTTACCCTGTCCAGGCAGTTTTAAAGGGAATTCTTTTCTTCTACTGAAAATATAAACAACCTGGATGCTGCCAAAACATTACTAAGGAATTGCTTATCTACCAGTAAAGTCTCCTGTATCAATTGAAAGCAATACCACTGTGCCGTTGGCCTACTTTATCAGCTATAGTTAAAAGCTGCCATTTCTATGTCTAAATGTCCTGCCACAAAGAAGAGGGAGTCAAGCTATTCTCCAAAGCACCTGAGGGCAGGATAAAAACAATGGGTGGAAACTAATGAAGGAGAGAAGCAATTTAGAATTAAGGAGAAATTTCCTGGCAGTTAGAACAACTAACCAGTGGAACAACTTGCCTCCAGAAATTGTGAATGCTCCAACACTGGAATTTTTTAAAAAGATGTTGGATAGCCATTTGTCTGAAGGGGTGTAGAGTTTCCTGCCTGGCAGGGGGTTGGACTAGAAGACCTTCAAGGTCCCTTCCATTATTCTATTCTATTCCTTTCTACTTCATGCTAGAGGTAAGAAGGGTTTTGATTATATTATTGACATCCTCTCACAGATTGGTCATTTTACAGTCTGCCTTTTTCTCCAGCCTTGTCCATGGAGGAAATTTTCTATATAGAGAAGATTTTGTTCTATGATGCATTTCTTTGATGGCCTTTTCCAAGCCTAGCCCTGCTCTAATTTAAAAGCATCAAGCTTTCCTTACATTTAGAAAGAATCTCCCTCTCTTTAAATCAACAAAAATGATAGTTCCAAAACTGGCTAAACCATTTTTGTCTGCTCCCCACTTTTTCCAAGCTTCAGCAGTCATATCTAATCATATCTAACACAGTTTGCCAAACGTTCGTCCTCCATTTTGCATTACAAAATTTATTTCTTCTTCAATTCCTTTTTTAAGTCTTGCCATCTCTACCACATCAGCATTAGTCCTTCCCTTCTTCTATATATAACAAAGCACTGCTTATGAGAAAATGTTTTCTGTACTCTATTTTCAGTGTTCTACTATTATCTAAAACAACACGTTTGCTTAAATGTTTTTGTAGCCACATGGTAGGATGTTTAGAGAAGCAAAGGATCTGTCCACCAGCAGCCACACTGCTTCTTCTACTCAGACTCAAAGTGATCTACAATTTTAACTAAGGACCATGAAGAAGCTGGGTTATTTCCAGCAGTCACAAAAAAAATCCTGATTTGTTATATATAACTATTGCAGAATCCAAAACATTTTCCACAGAATATACAATGCCTTGGAGCTTCTGCAGAAAAGTGTGAGACTCCTATATTAGTTCCCAATCTCCCCCCTTTTAGACAGACTAGGCAGACCACTCTGCAACACCAGGTAACTATTTGTTGAATTAATTTAATTAAATAATTTAATTGATATTCAGTGTTGTGTCCATACAGCTCATATCAGTGGAAAATGAAATGATATAACATAAGAATTAAAGCATGAGAATTAAATCAAGGCAAAATTAAACACTACAGTAAATTCAACTAAATTAAAAGTTTGGTGAAGAAATATGGGAGCTGTGGAGGGGACTTTGAAAAAACAGTGATATATCTTCTCTTGAGGAAGATCTTCCTAGGCCAAATAATTCAGTCAACTATCGCCCAGTCTAACTATCCTTTTCTTGTGTTGCCAAGGTCTCAATAGGTCTGAGCTAGCAAGAGGACATTTGTGCAGAATTGATGACTAAGGATTTAGTGGAAGTTACAATCAATTTTCTTTAAGCAAGGAAGAATTTATATTTCTGCCAACATGGCACATTATAGCTTTTTGAACCCTATCGCTTTCTTTGCTGCCATTAATTTTGGATAAACAAATAGTGCTGGTGTTCTCAGAGTTAGCATGAATATATGAAAGACATTAGGATTCCTTACTTTGAAGAAGATTCTATTTATTCATTTATTTATTTATTTCTAGACAGATTAATGGTTACTGGAAGTATAGTCCATGGCATATGTCCAATGGGAACAATCTGAATCAGGATGGGCAAAGGCAATTTTCTGCTATGCTGCCAAGTCAGAAGATACAGTTTCATTCAGGGATTGTTGCATTATTGATGAATTACTCAAAGCACATTTCTAACTTGGATATCAGGCTTTTTTCAAAGGTTCAGCAAGCAGAATACATTACTCACAATGTCTGGGCATAACTCCAGTTTATACTCAATGTTTGTAGAAAGCATATAATAAGCACCTTCTTAGGAAGGACCATATATTCCTGAATGTGTTCTTTGTGTAATATACTTTTCTATGTATGTAGTTTTGTTTTGTTTTAAAACGAGCATCAGAATTCATAAAAGTTTTGCTTTGATTTACAAAGCTTGATTAAAAAATAGATGAGCGCCATTAACAGCCTGTTCAAGGTGAAATACATCATTTGACTCAAAGGGAACATGCAACCAAATAATCAGCCAGTGTTTTGTATCATTTGTGTGCAGCTGATTTAAAGTTGCCACTGAAACCTTAATATCAACAATAGTATCCATGGAAGATGGATTTAAGATTTCTTAGATATGCCTCTACATCAGTGGTAGTCAACCTGGTCCCTACTGCCCACTAGTGGTTGTTTCAGCTTTCATGGTGGGTGGTAGAGGTTTTGTCCCCAACTTTATAAATCACCATTACTGTGGAGCCGGTAGGCGGTTAGAGAAAATTTGACTACTAACAGAGATACAAAAGTGGGCGGTAGGTATGAAAAGGTTGACTACCCTTGCTCTACATGGTAAGATTTCAGCATTTATCACACTACAAGTTCAGTTTTCAGGATGTAAATAATATATGGCTGGTTTCTTACATTGTGACAACTCATAATACGGTTTGTTTCAGTTTACAGAGACGTGTAAATTCTGCTATTGTGGTTTTTCGATAGACTTTACAGCTTGCCCTTTAATATGAATGAAACCACTATAGTTCATTTTTCAAACTATGCTTATATGAACCATGCCTTCAAGTTATAAGGTCTAAATAGTTTATAGTTTTGGAAGTAGATGGAATTACTCTTGTATGTTACATAATAGACTGTGCAATACTTTTAATAAGGAGGAAGAGTTCATAATATAAATCAAATATTGAATTAGGTTGAGTATTATGGAAGTCAGCATGTTTAAATTGCTTTAAGATTGTTACAACAACATTTTTCCCAGGACAAAACTTTGCTGAAAGTATACATGCCTCTTTTTTGGTGAAAAATGCAGAATGGGGAGAGAGTGGGCAAGGATGACTTGGCTATAAACAACCTTACTGTACTTGATTTCTGAATTCATGAATTTTGAGGCTGATAATTAATTATGATACCATAAAATATTATATTATTAAGCATATCTTAACTTATTTTTATTACTTGGTATATATGTCTAGTCTTGGTTTATGTATGTATGTGTGTACGTATGTATGTATGTGTGTATATATATGTGTGTGTATGTGTGTGTGTGTGTGTGTATACACATATACATACACATTCACATTCACACACACACACACACACAACTATTATTTGCAGTTTTCTGTGGTTAGCCTAGGGCCACATTCAAATATTACAAAAACTTCAAAGCCATTTGGAGAAAAAAAATTGTTTCTGATTCTAAGCAAATATATGTTTTTTTCTGGTTCAGGATAAGATGCTTGGCATAGCGTTTACTGTATTGTTGACAACAGAGATGTTTGTTTGCTTGGAGCAAAGTAGAATTATATATTGTGTACAGGATGCATCTTTAATGGGAGATAAACCAAAAATGCTGTAGATGCTTGGCATAAATACACATTATATGCTCATCCCTGCTGGAATAAAATACATAAATTAAAAATGGACAATAAAATCAGCACGAAAATTGGGAATAAAATTGATTTTATTTATAATCATTTATCATGCATTTATTGAGAGGTTTGAAACAAAATTCTGCTTAGTACATTATTCTCATCCTGCTGTACAAGAAAAGTGAGGTGAGTTAATCTTCTGGCTGAGGGAATCTTATTACATGTTCAACTGTGAGAACTCCTTTTGCAAACAACAAAAAGCCCCTGTCCAAAGAATACCAAAGGTTTGCATTTTTATAGCAAGAGGCTGATCTGAGAAGGTAAGTATATCTGCTTATGTTTGTTCCCTATAGTAAACAGATTAAATCTTTTTTAATGAAACTCTTTGTTTATTTAAGCTATGTAAAAGAATGCTGCTGTTGTGGTTCGCCGGCAGCAGGCAAGGTCTCTAATAGCGAGGACTCGGACGAGAGGCCTGCGTGTGATGCAGGAATCTTGAAAGGGCTTGCTTTTGATATTGGACAATTAGGTTTAAATGTCTCTTGGCTGGGAATGCACTGAATTCCCAGGGCCGCATTTAAAAAGGTTTGCTTTTATACACAGTTTGTGTCTGTTTAATTTGAACAAGGCTTGGGTCAGAACAGCTGCTGAAATAAGACAGGCCATTTAGTGAACATTCAAAATTACAACTGCCACCCCAAAACTACTTATGAACCTGTTCCAAAGTTACAACAGAGGAAGTACCCTTGTGGTCTTTCCTGCTTACAACACACCACAGAGATGCTGTAGCGCCCTCCATCTGTCTTCCCCTGTTCTACCTAGATGGGACCCCTGCAGTGCTTAGACTTCCTCCCCATGCCTCCTGGAAACAGCTGTCATTTTCAGCACCCTTAAAATAGCTTTCTGTACTTATCAGCTGTACTTATCATCTGGCCTTATCACCTGGCTGGCTCTTTTTTTTTTTTCCCAGTTCAGGGGGGAAAGCTGCAGAAACTTTTTCTCTTCTTACTTGCTTGGTTCCTCTTCAGCCTGGACTCAAAGTAATTGTTTTTTAAAAATGGATAGAGATTGGGGATCAAAGGGAAAGTTTCATTTTAGCACCTAATTGGGATGAAAGGAGGAAAGATCAATAAGTCTGTCCCTCCCGTCTTTTTTAATTGAAGAAACGTGGCTTTCTGGGGGAGTGAGGGAAAGCTTTAAGCAGAGGAAAGGATTTGGAAAGCTTGTCTTGAAGCTTTCTTTTTTTGCCAGGACTGGCTTCCCAAAGCCTAGAGAGGCAGGAGAGCTTTGCAGCCTCCCATTGTCCAACTGATGGGGGTGAGAGGGTGCAGCTATTCAGTGCAGAAAGCTCTAAAAAAGGGAGAGTACCTTGGCAGGAGGAAGGGCAGGGGCAGAATGAGGAAAGGCAGGCATGCCCAGCATTTTCCTTCCCAATGTTACTAGCTGGCAAGACAGACAGCTGTGCTGACAGTCAGCTATATTAACCAGACATCCCTGCCCTCTTCAGTGCATTTGTTACATGAATGCACAGATTGTTAGGTGACGGTGGGGAAGACCAATGCTTCCTCCACCCTGTGATATGCCATGTTTCCCACTCCAAAAGCACTGAGGAGAGCAAAGAAGGTTGGTCATTACATTCATTTAATGCTATCTCAACCTTCAATCCTAATGGGCAAGCTCTATAAGGGTCATAACTTGAGGACCACTTGTATTTCTATGTAGAATGACAATTGAACAAATACATAGAGAGAAATAAATTATTCTCTTCAATTTGGGGTGAAAAAGTGATTTCATGTTTTATTTTAATTTATTTACTTAATTTTACTTACAAAATATTTTCATATGCAGTTTTAATTATCAGTTATTTTTCCTGAAGTCTTTTTACACAGTAAATGAATTTGTCTTTTAGTATATAAATGTGCATGAAAATAGAATTAGATCTTAGCATTTTCAGACCTTGTATCAGTGAAACTTATTACTTTTTTCTCAACTCAAAGGGATTTGTGTAGAAAGTTCTGAAGTTTGGTCCCAGTTGTGATTAAGATAAAAGGCTGATTTAATCTGGGCACAGTTGGGTCATACAAACTCTAGTTCATTTAGACCATAGAGTTGTTTTAATCTATCTCATTGTAAGGCTCTTCATGGACAGCCAATATAGAATCAGAAGGTCATCAACCACCATAGCTGTTGGAAGCTACATCTATCTCATTTTCCTCTCTCACTGAAAATTTTTAAACATCTACATATTCTACTACCATGTTTCCTTCAAAATAAGACCCACTCTTATATTTTTGGGGGCTCCAAAATAGGTCCTGGTGCTTATTTTCTGGGAAACACGATTTCAGATGATCAGCCTGGCTGGGCACCCTACCCCTGGTGCAGACATAAAAGACAGCAAATATGTGGGCATTGGCAGTAACTGGCAACAGCTGCAGCCCACTTTGCGTCTGCCCAATCAGCACAGTGCAGGTGAGTTGATTCCCTGCCCAAGCAGCAGATAAAAGCAGAGGAACAGAGACAAGGCAGGCAATCAGGATGCACCACATAGGCCACAGGAATGCCTAGAGTTGGTGGATCTGAGCATCTTAGCGAGGCAGCACTGGCAGCAGATAGAAGCAGAGGCATGAGAAGGAAGGCAGACAATCCTGATGTGTTGCATGGGCCTTAGAAAAGCCAAGAGATGCTAAGGCAAACCTCCCCCAGTTGACTGCCCAGTCCAACCCAATGACTCGGCTTTCCCACACCCTGCATGGTGCTTCCGGATCACCTCCCTTCCCCCACCCCCCATGCCTGCCTCTGTCTGCTGCTGGTACCACTGCGTGAAGACAAACCTTCCATAGCCACCCACCACTCCAGCCCACTGACTCTCGGCTTTTCTGTGCCTCATGCGGTGCATCCAGATCACATGTCTCCCCACCTCTGCTTCTGCCTGCTGCTTGGGCAGGTAATCAACTCACCTGTGCTACCTGGGTTGTGGCTGCTGCTGGACACTATTGCCCACACATACTCACCACCTCCTATGCTGGCAACCCCTACTTCCCTTCACTAGGACTTATTTTTGGGGATAGGGCTTATATTAGGCACATGCTTAAAAATTAGGGTAGGGTTTATTTTGGGGTTAGGTCCTATTTTCAAGGAAACATGATATATATAATAGCCAAAAACTATCAGGCCTATATCTAGTACCTAAAAATATATTGGTTCACTAATCCTATAGTTCCACTAGAATAATTAATATATAGTTGAACTGTGGAATTCTTGGTGTTTTTTGAGCTTGATTGTTTTGTTTGCAGATATTTCATTTACCAACTAGGATATGGATAGATGACTAGGGTATGGATAGACATATCCTGTTTGGGTAATGAAACACCTGCAGGAAAAAAATGAAGCTCAGATATCACAAAGAGCTCTATAAACATTATAGTCAGGTTACATCATCCAAAGAAGCTATAATTGACAAGGTAGCATGGAGAGTACTTATATATCAAGAGTCCAACATGACTGAATGATTAAAATATGTAAATGCTTACTACAAAATCATCCATGTACTTTAAACTGATCTATCAGTTTACAAATACCTTTGTTAACAACATAAGACATGTTTACCCTGTCTACAACAAAAATGCTATTGTACTATTGAAGAAAGTCATATCAAAGAAAATGAATACCAGGATACAATAAAAGCTATTTATATCACTTTTTAAAAAGGATTGCATTTGTTCCTTAGATTAATAGAATCAAGTATTTATCTTAAACAATAATTAAATTAAAGTTTCTGTCTTCCAGGTAACCATTATCAATAAAAGAAAAGTCTTTTTTTAGATTGTGCAAACTGGTGCAACCATTGTAGATATTGACTACCCTGTTCAATAGTTTCTAGAGTTATTGATTCAACTGGTATTACTTCGGTGCATGAAGAAGAAATGCTTGCCTTCAAATGCTTGAATCATCATATAATTATAGTAAGATTCAGGGAATTGAGTCATGACTCAATTTTCTAACTTTTTCCCCTTTAAACCTAGCAAACAGACAAAGTGATCCAGTTTGACAAGAATCAAGTCATCAGTTGTTGCCTCTCAAGACATTTATTTATTCAGTTCTATCCATGGACATAGACAGATTCATTAGGTATTCTAGCTATCTCTAAATGCAATGGCACCAGGAAGTCTGAGTGATTAGAAGAAATTTTTAGCATAAGAACGGAAGCATTCTCAATGCCATTCTTTCCCATATGCCATAGACTACTTCTGGTATAAAATCTACATCTTTAAGATTTCTGAAGATGATATTATTCTTTCATCTTAATACATTTATTAAGATGTCTAAACACTAATTATCCACTAATTATCTGGTATAGCAGCATCTATTTGCATCCCCAATACCACTAGCATGGTAATTTTGTGATGGTGTGTATAGAATTCAGATCTTCTGAAATGATGATTACTGAGCAACAGAAACAATTTGTTATGTTTTCAAAAAAAAGTCTACAAAACCTATAATGTAATTCTTAAAGTAAGCTGAAGATATCATTAAAGACAAAGAAGCTTTCTCCAAATTTTTCTGAAAATGAATGAGAGGATGAAAAAAAAAGGAAAAATTCAGTTCTGTGCATATGCTTATTGACCCTAAATGCTGTAACACTCAAGACTGACAAAATATTATTCCTTATTAGATTTTTTTTTTAGAATAATTCTTAGTACCTGAAAGATTTCTTATTTATGATTTAAGCTATTAAGACAGAAAGGCATTTCAAACTTAACAAAAACTAAAATCGTTTGTAGTTATTTTGAAAAAGTAGATATTTAGCAGTGAGCAGAAATAGAAGAATGAGCACCCTAGCTTCACTTTTTCATCTGCATTATGTTTGTCTTTACTCTTCATGTAATACAGGAACAATGGAAATAAATTATTAAGTTTATATGTATAGTTATTCTTTTCAAATGCACCAGAAATTTTCTAGATCCTATAACTATTGATGTGGTTAATAATGATGATAAGGACAATCTTCATTAATGGCTAGGAGACATCATGAAGACAAAATCAAGCATTTTGAAAGTGATTGTGGGAAGTTTATATTTCAGATTTGCAAATTCTATTGATATAGCTTTACAATGGGCCATGTTTCCTGGCTGGTTCACCTGAAATGGCTGTCCATAGCCTAGATTAGAATATTTTATGTTCTAAAAACCAAGGAACCCCATTATCCACCTACTGTCATAGAAATACATCTTACCGAGTACAATGAAATTCTTAAAGGAATTTGCTTTGGTTGTGCCCAGCAGGAAATTAGTCCCTTTAAAACAGGTTTGGGCATTTTGTAGCCTCTTTTACTGTCACTGTCTGGCCTACACAAGATCCATCATAAATTAGAACTTGAATGTAAATAAATTTATGCCATATGTACAATACAACTACATTGTTTGTATTGAAGGTGACTTCTATTTTTGTTTCAGTTTATCTTTGTGCGTATGTGTATCCCTATGCACCTTCACAGCCCTATTGATTTGGCCCTTCACCATAGTCCCAGTTTCTCATATGGTCCCTTGGAAAAATTAACTCCCCATCTCCACTTTAAAACAGAAATCCAATAAACCTGAAGAAGTAAATAATTCTATATTTGCCATTTATTATTTACATGAGAGCTTTCAGTGTATAAATGGCAATATCTGTTATATTTACAGTTTATTTTTCTATAGCAAATTGGGTTACCTGATGAGTTGTTATTATTTAAGGAAATTGCACAAATGATATTATTCCTTATTAGATTTTTTTTTAAGTGACATTTTTTTTCAAACAGTATCACCTATATTTTGTGTTTAATATAGAACTCTGGCACCAATTAATGAAAAACTTCCTACATTTAATTTAACCACCTATAAAATGTTAACGATCCATGTTTGTAAATCAAATACATGTAATATTTAATGATCTAATTTTGTATTTTAAATATAACCTTTCAAAGAACCATACTCAGCCAAAAAGTTCTGCATATTTAAAACAATTGGGCCCTTTTTGCCAGTAATTATTCACAGCTAATGAAGAATAAATATCTCAAGTTTACTTTTATTTTCATTCTTTTGATTTTCTGCAGTAATTTAAGTTTAAGTTTTATAGAGGCCAATGCTCATCTCTGTTTCAAGGGCCATTGAACCAATGCTGTCTGAAGACATTTCTATGGTCGTGTAGCCAGCATGACATCACAGATCACTGTTACCTTTCCACTGAAGTGGTACCTATGTATCTACTCATATTTGCAAGCTTTTGAACTGTTAGGTTAGCAGGAGCTAAGGCAAGGACAAAAGCTCACCCTGTTATGTGATACTTGAGTCTCGAACCTGAGTTGTTAGCTTTCTAGCTGACAAGCCTAGCATCTTAAATACTAAACCATCATGCCTAGAAACTAAGAGTAACTTTTAAAAAGCCATTGTTCTGTCTTATAGACACTAAGGATAACTTTAAAAACTTCTTTATTCCTTTTGTAAATATAATCTCAGAGCCCCAAAAGTAGATGACATAGTAGTCCATTTGGAATACTACCTACCTCCTACTTTTTTTAAAATTCAGTCAAATATTCAAAGTAACCAATGAGCCAGAACTAAGCTTAGCTACAGGAAGCAGACTGCCTCTACAAACAGATGAAATTAAGAAATAGCAGCAGATTTCCTTCAGAACAACCAAGAGCAAAATAGAAACAACAAAATGGAATTTGATGGCTACTGAATAGCTGCTTCCTCTTAATGCATATGTACAATATACGTTCTACAAAGTGACAGCTCAGCAACTTAGCAATTCTGTCTGTAATGCAGATGTATAGTGCATATTTTTATGTTTAGGAACTCACTGAAGGCACATTCTCAATAACACACAAGAACCAATATGTTTTAACCTGAATAGAAACATATTCTATCACATATTGTGATAGTTTTTGTGTGTTTTATTTAACTGCCAACTAAGTATGTGAAGAATTAACCAGCTTGTAGTTTTATTGAAGTTAATCTTCTTAACTGGAAGTCATTAAGGTGTTCTAAATATTTATGCACAATATCAGCTTATAACTAAACAAATAGAAGAATGGCACAGTCAGCCCATAAAAAAAATTTATCCACAAGATAAAAAAAAAATCTAAAGCAAATTCTGCTACCAGATTAATTAGAACTGATGAAAGAAAAAGCATGAAAATATTTTTCTCTTGTGGTAAACAAAATTTTCAAGCTCAAGGAAATTTAAGACCTAACTAAATTCCATAGATTCACAATACTACTAACAATGAACAGCCTCTATGGCCACACTTTGGTTGCATTGTTGAATAACAGGAAACATGGCTACTTCAAAAATAACCTGCACTGTGAAAGAAGTAGTTTATTTAACCTGTTATAAAAATGTAAATCAAACACACAGATCTAATAAAGCTGTAGCATATGGTGAAATTTATTGGGTCCTGTATGTTTATCCTTGCAGTGAAGATTGAATTTAAAACATCTAGAATAAATAAATAAGATTAATAAATGTTATATTTACTGTATTTTGTACACACACACAAAATAACAAATTCTCATCAATGTAATTCCCACATATCCAGACAGTAGCAGATTGATAAAGGTTGATGAAGTTTGAAGCTTATTGCTATTTTAAAAATAGTTTAAACAATTTTGATCTGAGAGTTGCAAAGTGTGCAATTTCATGATCACATTAAGCTCTGATCATTGCTTAAAGCTATATTATTTAACTACATCATTCAATACCATTCTACTTATCCACAAAATATTGATTTCAGTGGTGATTTGTCATCTGGAAGTTAACTTCACTTTCCATGTATTGTATTCAATATTTTTAATTCAATTTCTGTTCCATTTCGTTGATAACAAATTAATGTAGTTTTTCTGTCCAACTGGACAGAGTAGAATTACAGTAATCTAGTAATATTCCAAATAGCATCCATAAGCAATAACAGAATAAGAGTTGGAAGGGACCTTGGAGGTCGTCTACTCCAATCCCCTGCTCAAGCAGGAAACCCTATACTATTTCACACAAATGATTGTCCAATTTCTTCAGTGAACAATGAACAGTGAGCCTGCATCTATCCAAATATTTTGGAATTTTAACCTCATATTCTTTTTTAAACAATTAAAATTAATGATTAATAGATCATCATACTTAAGGTACTTAGTGTTGTCCCAGGGATGATGGGTCCATTGTATCTGGTGTGAAGTACAGATTAGACACATAAGATGTGGAGATCTCTCTAATCACTTTATTGATTTCAAACAGTTATCAGAAAATCATGATATCATTGGAGAGTATAATCTCATTAATGAACACAGTAAAAAACACAACCAAAAAGTGGGCATTGTTGTTGTGGAAGAAAATATGACCTGCTCAGTATCCGGGGTGGGCTGCTGGGGGCTCGCAGGGGCTCGGGCGATCCCCTAGCTAAGACTCTGTGGGGCTCGGCAAGCACCCAAATCACATTCCTGGCTGGCCCTGCCCTGCCCCGCACCTGTTGCCAGAGCCTTAGTGCAGGAATGAAGCGGCCCTGTATTTGCCTTTGCGCCATGTTTGTGCATAAGCAGCTTTCTATTCCCACCACTTCAGGCTGGAACTTTTGCCCGCTGCGCTCATCTAAAGAGCTGCAGGGGGGACATGGCCAGAGCCTTAGTGCAGAAGCGAAGTGGCCCTGCACTTGCCTTCATGCCACATTTGCACTCAAGGCAGCCCTTACCTCCTGCTGGGGAAAGAGAGATGAGAGAGAGAAAAGGGGAGAAATCTCATCTCTCTATTTCTCTCTCTCTCTCTTTCATGCATGTGCGCACCCACACTAGCAGGGTACTCTCCTGGGCTGGGATCACAGCTGTGGCAATGGTGACTCCTCCTCCTACTAATGCCACTGGGCGCTCACACTGCATAGGAGAACCAGAGCCCTTCCCTAATTGTATTCAGCAACAGCGGCAGCTGCTCCTCCTTCCTGAGCCAACACAAAGGGGACCATGTCTTGTGCTGAGCTGCCCGCAAAGGATGCAGAATTGCAAAAAGCAGCCAGTTGCAAATGTACTGCCTGTGACCAGCTGCTTTTTATGATTCCATGTCCTTCATGGGCAGCTCAGCGCCAGCCACAGTCCCCTTTGTGTCGGCTCAGGTGAGAGAGAGAAATGAGAAAATGATGGAGGGAGAGAATGAGAGAGAGGAATGAGAGAAACAAATAAGAAAGAGAGAAGGGGAGAGGGACACAGAAATGAGAGAGAGCTGGAGGGAGAAAATGAAAGAGAGAGAAAAGAGAGAGAAACAAATTAGAGAGAGGAGGAAAAAAGAAAGAAAAAAAGAAAAAAGAAAAAAGAAAGAAAGAAGAAGGGTGGAAAAAGAGAAAAACAGAAATGAGAGGGAGGGAGGGGAATTAAAATAGTTATTTTAATTCTAAAATAACTATTCCATCATTAGAACTATCAAATCTAAGATTCAGCATTCCAGACAATATCAGATTACATAAAAGAGAGATGTAAAATGCTAACTCTTTGCTAATATTTACACATCAACCTTCAGTATTAGAGTATGTTCATTTCCAGACATTCCTTTAGTTTCACAACAGAAAATGGCAATGGTGGACAGTTGCAGAAAAGCCTTTTGTTTGGAAGTATGCCCCTCCTCCTATAAAAAAGGACAGTGATAAATTGGGAAGACTGACGAGCTTCTAATGACTTAAATCAGGATGTGGAATGGGATGGAATGGAATGGAATGGAATGGAATGGAATGGAATAGAATAGAATGGAATGGAATGGAATAGAATAGAATAGAATAGAATAGAATAGAATAGAATAGAATAGAATAGAATAGAATAGAATAGAATAGAATAGAATAGAATATGGAAATGAAGAGGAGAGGAGAGGAGAGGAGAGGAGAGGAGGAGGAGGAGAGGAGAGGAGAGGAGAGGAGAGAAGAGAAGAGAAGAGAAGAGAAGAGAAGAGAAGAGAAGAGAAGAGAAGAGAAGAGAATTCTTTATTGGCCAAGTGTGATTGGACACACAAGGAATTTGTCTTCAATTCATAAGCTCCCAGTGTACATTCAAGCAACAAGTGATAAATCATCATCATCATCATCATCATTATTACATTCATCATAAATCATAAGATACAAAACTCAGTGATAGTCATAGGATACTAAATAAGCAATCAACATAAATCATACTAGGATACTAAATAAAACGATTAAAATAAACTGAAAGATGCAAGCAACAAAGTTATAGTCATACTAAGATAAGGAAATAGGTAATAAGAAAGATGAGAAGGATAATAGTAATTCAGCCCTACTGGGTAGTTTGACAGTGTTGTAGGAATTACTTATTTAACAGAGTGATGGCATGGGAGAAAAACTGTCCTTGTGTCTAGTTTGGAGTGCAATGCCCTATAGCATTATCTTGGGGGAAGAAGTTGAAACAGTTTATGTCCAGGATGTGAGGGGTCTGTAGTTATTTTCACAACCCACTTTCTGGCTTGTGCAGCTTGTCCTCAATGGAAGGCAGACTGATAGCAATACCACCATGCCAATTTGCAATGGTGTCATTGTGGAAAACAATGACACCTTATAAATTTGAATATATTCTTATCAGTTTCCTGAAAATATTTAAATTTAAACATTTAAATCATATGCACCTGTCATGCATATTTTATTATTTCTTTAAACATTCTATGATATAAGCATCCACTCTTTCTTCACTATAGCTGGCTTGCAAAAATAAAAGTTAACAAATATAAACACAAATGAAAGAATTTACATTAAATGTCATTAAAAATGTTGACCCTGATTTTTGGGTGCACTTCTCCTTATGTTAAAAAGCTGTAATTATGGTTCTGAGAGACTGATTATTATTTCCATTTTAGAAACAGAGATTGTATTTTTTAGTAAATTTGTAGTCACATCAATAGAAAAGGTGTGTGGTCACCATGAGACATATGTGAGTTCATGTTAAGACTGAATTTCAGTCTTAATTTATGGACCACTTCAATTCAAAAATATGAAAACCTACAGTAACAGTGACTGAACAATGAAAGACTAACTGTGAAAATGCCTTTTTAAATATTCATTGATGGAATACTCAGGCTATATCAACCCAGAAATGGGGGGAAAATCAGTTGGGAATTAATTTTTAGATGTTGATTGATGTTGGCTGAAGGTATGGTTTATGAAAAGTAGTCACAGGTGCACCACAGGAACAGCAGGTTAAACTTTAAAAGATTGAATTGAGTGACATATTTAAGAAGCATATTTTAAACCAGCCAGAAATATATTTGGTATTTGCTGAGGTCACAGATTTTCAACTAAGGTTGCTATATTAGCATCTAAAGTTTACTGCAGCTCAAAAGGGACTCTTGTTTTAAAGGGCATATTATCATTTCTCCCAGAAATAAGTTCAATTGTGGATTCATCAGCAATTTTAATTAACATAATCAGACCTTCAATATTGTTACTTTGAATAGGAAAAACATTTACAGCATTTGACAATGTTCACTGCTGCTGTTTAGTAACAAGTTTTTAACTGTTCATTTCAAAAACAGTCTTGAATTGAGAAAAAAGAACAGATTCCTAAAAATACTGAATGAATTAATAAATAGGAAAATTCCTTTAGAAAATGTAAATAATTGAAAAGTGAATTAATTTCAAAAACAATAACAAAACCTTCATATACAAATTAACAGTTATAATGAAGATTTATCATTTTTAAATAAAGATTGTGAAATGTATTCTCTCTAAATATTTACAGTTAAAAATTCTAACACATGCATTTTTAAGTGAGTATTCAACTGATTGGACTATTATATGCCATCAAGTCAATGCTGTGTATTAGCAATTGTATAGCTTTTTCCTCTCCAATCTGTTCCCAAGACCTGGGCCTTCAAGTCTTCCAATGCTACCTCCATCACTATTAGAACTAATGCTAGTCTTCTGATCTTTCTTTCCACATTCCCACCATTATACACTTCTCATGAAAGGTAGGTCTTCATAAAATATGTCCAGAATGGGATAATTTGAATCTGGTCATTTATGCCTCAAGTAAGAACTGTAAGAACTTATGTTTTCTATGATTGATTTCTTTGCTTTCTTGCCTAACTTTGGTTTTCCCAGGAAACTTGTCTAATATCATAAACATCAGTATTTTTAACATTCAGAAACCAGGATGACCATAACTCTACTGGCCTTTTGTAAGTCCTTAAATGTTTGATTATGTGCCAGGACCTGAGGCTGGTTTTGTTAAAAACCATGGATCATAACATTCTCCTTGGCTGTTTTGCACATTTTAATGTTTCTATTATGATCAATTTTTTAAAATTAAATTTATGATTGTTCACCGATTAGAGGCACTTCTTTAGATGGGAAGCCTTACAAATTGAGTAAATAAATAATAATTAAAATGTTGACTCCAGATCAGCTTTCTGAATATAAATTCCTTATGAGGAAAATAAGATGTCCTTCCCCAGCCATGATGAGACAGCTAAGCATATTGGCAGTTGGCATAACATTCAATAAAGTACCCTTGATAAGGAACTACATTCTTCTATATTTTTATGGCTGCATTTCTTGAGGATACAGGCACAAGCATTTGTAGAATTAGAAAAAGGCTCAAAGAAACAGTCTTCGGTCTTTTTTACTTTAAAAAAAAAAAGACAGTACTCCTTACTGGATCCTATTTGTGTTATATTATTTATTAAAATTATTTTAGCCCAGGACCATTAAATGGAACAGTATGAAACAAAGCAAAATCACCCTTATAGTTATACTGCCTTGAATGAAATGTATTGTTACTGTCAACTAAAAAGACACTCCTTTGGTCTTTTTAGCTGCCAGAAAAGGAGAGTGGGGGAAAACAAGGCATTCTTGAAATGTCTAGATAATCAGCCCAGCAACCCAAAGTTGTCGGAGTATAAGAAGGTTATTAGAGAGCATGATGGATGACTCTTGGAGATGGATGAGTCCCATTGGAGAAATTACATCCAGGTGGTGGGGGAAAGAGCAGGGTCAAGGAGGAAATGTATGATGTAATTTGGTATCGGCTACATCCAGCTTATGTCAACATGGCCACTCCTTAGTTCGAAGGCAATTCTGTTGGCCTGGCATAAAGAAAGACGTGGACAGCTATGTGAAGAGTTGCACCATTTGCGCCACAATGAAAAAATGACCAGGAAACCCCCCCGGATAGCTACAGACAGTTGTGGAACCAACAAGGCCGTGGGAAGAGATCGCAATGGATTTTATAGTAGAGTTACCAAAAAGTGGAGGAAACACGGTGATCTGGACTGTAATAGACTTATTTTTTCCATATAGACACATTTCATACTATGCAGCTGGCTACCCTCAGCCCACCAGTTAGCCAAGCTGTTTTGGAAACATATCTACCCTCTGCATGGAGTGCCACAAAGAATTATCTCAGACAGAGGAGTCCACGGCTAAATTTTGGAGGGAGTTCCTGCGGACTATTGGGTTGTCCCAGGGTCTTAGCTCAGCTTTTCATCCAAGCACCAATGGGGGGCAGAGAGATTTAATGCCATGGTAGGGCAGTATCTGAGATGCTATGTGAATTATCAGCAATCCAATTGGGCAGACCTCCTGCCTTTTGCAGAGGATGCATACAATACTGCTGTTCACAGTAGCATGGGACTAAACCCCTTCAAAGTAGTGAGCAGCATGGACTTCATCCCAACGCCTGAGTATCCAAGGGATGCCCCCTCCTCAGTCAGCCTGACCAATTGGATGTCAACGCTGAAAGCAACTTGGGAAAATGTAAAAAAGGCACTAGCAAAAGTGGCACAAAGCTATAAAAAACAGGCAGACAAACACCAGGCCCCGCAAAGGCCATTCCAAGTGGGGAAGAAGTTCTACCTATCCACCAAGTACTTGAGGTTAAGGCTCCCTAGTAAGAAGTTGGGGACCTTTTTCCATAGTAAAGGTCATCAACCCAGTCATGGAGCAACTGAAGTTGCCCCGACTGTTAAGGAAATTACACCCAGTATTCCATAGTAGCCTCTTAAAACCTGTGTGGGATCAACCCTGAGGCTACCACCATATGAACCCCCAGACCCCATGGTCATAGGGGGCCAAGCCCATTATGAGGTGCAGCGAATCCTCGATTCAAGGTGGCACAGGAAACAACTCCAATATCTAATCAAGTGGAAGGGCTACCCTTTATCAGAGGCATCTTGGGTAAAGAGTATGAATGTCCAAGCTGATCTCCTTGAGATGAGGTTCCATGCAGAAAGCCCAACCAACCTGGGGGGGGGGGGTTTGCAACCCTAAGTTCTATACCTGTAATAAATTTGTTTCCTTTTTGTGTTGTACAGGTCACCTTCAGGAAGTGAGGGGAGCTGAATGTCAACTAAAAAGATACTCCTTTGGGCTTTTTAGCTGCCAGAAAAAGGGAGTGGAGGAAAACAAGTCATTCTTGAAATGCTTAATCACCCTAGAAGCCCAAAGATGTCGGTGCATAAGAAGGTTATTGGAGAGCATGATGGATGACTCTTGGAGATGGATGTGTCCCATTGGAGAAGTCACATCCAGGCAGTGGGGGGAAGACCAGGGTCAAGGGGGAAATGTATGATGCAATGTAGTATCGCCTGCATCCAGCTTACGCCAACATGGCCACTCCTAATAAATCAATTTACTTTTCTCTGAGATACAGCTAAAGATTTTTTATTTGAATGAGGGTGGATTTGTTGGAGCCCTGACAGTTACTTCTGTTTATTCTGCCTTTGTGTAGAGCTCAGAACCATTGCTTCTACCATAATAGTCTTTCAATGACAAATTATTAAGTTTTTAAACTCAGCTCAGCCTTCATCAATATTTGCAACCTGATCTACTGAGAGGCTTCAATTTTTGTAATATTCATATCAGTTAGTGGAATGTTAAGTTCCATAACAAAGTAAGCCCCACTAGAGTTTAAAAGAAGAAGAAGAAATCATTAAATTCATTCATTCTTTCATTAAAATACCATCTGAGATCAGAATGAGGCATTTTAAAAAATATTAATGAACTAACTTTGTCCCTATCTTTAATAGTACTAAAGATGATAAATCTTATAAAAAATCAAATCAGATCCCATTTGGGTAAAGTCCGATTAGTTTCATAGGAAGGTTTTTGAAAAAGGTTTCACAAGCATTATTGCAAGTTAAACTGAAGTTACTACTATCATACATCAACATTCTTCATGGAATGGTTATTCCTCTTTTTATATATTTCTGAAGATGTCTTACATCTAAAGATTGCTTTGGCAAACTGTTGTAACAATGATGGTTACCACTTTAAGACAGTTCAAACCCTCAGTATTATTTACAGATTGGACTAATTTTTATTCATTTTTATTCTTGTTTTGTAAACAGAATGTTTCCAATATATTTAACCCATATTTATGCCTCCTGTAAAATGATACCAAGTACAAATTTGCAGTATATATTTAATTTAGATTTATATATTTAACTCATTCACATTATCAATTATCAATCAATTATCAATCATCAATCAATTTTGTGACTAGCAATTTATATTACTGTATAATTTTGCTTTTAATGGTAGCACAAAATGAACAGTAGGTCCTTAATATTTATTTTGCACTCATGTTTATAGTTCCAAAAATAAAATCAATACAGTTAAATTCTAATTTTCTGAACTACAACTTTTTGACCTTGTCCACAATTATCTAAATGTATACTTCTCTAGAGACACACAAGAAGTAAACCTAAATTAGCAGCAGCCTTATTTATTCAGACATTTGGGACAGTTGTTAGAAATCCATTAATTATATTGTAAACAAAGAAAAAAGCTTATTGAAGACTATTATGTGTAAAAGCAATTTCAATTAAGGAATGTGCTACCAATCAATAACAACTATGCTTTAACTGTTCCACTAACAAGACTGATCTGTGTTTTCAAGGTCTTTAGATTTATTTATTTTTTGTTTTGCATCACATATAGTTTAATCTCTAGAAAGGACAGTGATACGTTATGAAGTCAGAATCTATTTCCCTATAAATAAATACTGGATTCATTTTCTGTGTTGGTAATTTGGCAAATAATCCTTTAAAAGTACCCAAAGTTTACTGGTTTCTGTTCTCATCATTTGAGCCAGATGTTAGCAAGTTTTTGCTATGAAAATTCAGAAAGCTGCTTTCTGGGTTAGATGATTCATTAGCTGGTTGGTTAGCTGTCTTTTCAAATTACCTAGTGCTAAGTGATCACATCATAATTATAATAAAAGCCTGAATTCTGGATGTTGCAGTACCTGGAGACTGCAGAATAGAAGAGAAAAAGACAAAAACTTGTAAATAGAAATAGAATTATATGGAAAAATAAAAGCAAACATAGATCCAATGGTAATATGGAATACCATTAGCACTGACAAAATCATCACCAGCCAATTGCAAAAAGCAGTTTTACTTGGAACACCTTACATTCTGCAACAACTTCATCAAACAACATCTGCCTATCCTAGGGGAGACACTGGATAGGCAGATAAAAATGCCAAGTCTGGCTGTGTGACCAACCATAATAATAATTTATTCCGCTACTTCTATAAAAGCAATTCATAATGAAAAAAACAATCATATATATATATATCATCTATCTATCTATCTATCTATCTATATATCTATCTATCTATCTATCTATCTATCTATCTATCTATATCTATATATATATGTGTATTTTCTTATCTATTTATTTCTATCTGGTATTTATATTATATGGTATATTATATATATATATATATATATATTTTTTTCGCACGGATTTATATCATGGATTGCTTTGTTCGGGTATTTCCCACGTCATTATAGTTGTGCTTTTAAAGTTGTAGCAACATTTCGGCAGAATCTCATCTGCCATCATCAGGCTTCTGTATTGTGTTCGTCTGTGAGTCAGGCTTTCACAGCCGTTTCTGAAAGCCTGACTCACAGATGAACATAACACAGAAGCCTGATGATGGCAGATGAGATTCTGCCAAAACGTCGCTACAACTTTAAAAGCACAACTATAATGACGTGGGAAAATACCCAAACAAAGCTGAATACCATATATATAAATACCCGTGAAAACTTCACACACACACACACACACACACACATATATCCATTTCAGACAAGTGGCTGTCCAATCTTTTTTTAAAAACCTCCAGTGATGAAGTACTTCTGAAAGAAAGCTGCCCCACTAGTTAATTGTTCTCACTGATAGGAAGTTTCTCCTTCATCCCAGGTTGCTTCTCTCCTTAATTAGTTTCCATCCATTGTTTCTTGCTTTTCTTCTGGTGCTTTGGAAAATAATTTGAGCCCCTCTGCAACTGTAAGTGTCTGGTACACTTTGACTTTGACTAAAAGGTTGACTCTGCTAGCCATTTATCAAGTTGATTGCATAAGATTTCCAAAGTTTCAAGCTGATAGTTATAATCATATGAGTTTTGTGCTACATTATTATTGCCTAGATAGATGAGGATGATTATGTAGGAAGAATCACCAAGTGATAACATAGAATCAATTCTAACATTCCCCTAAATTTGTTAAAGATTTGTCCCCAATATTTATTTCTTACATAAAACCAAAGAACTTATTATGGACTTCAGGAAACATGGACAGGTCCACACCCCACTCATCATCAACGGAGAACGAATGGAAACTGTTCCTACGATCAGATCTCTTGGCATCCATATTTCAGCTGATATCTCCTGGTCTCCTAATACCAAGGCCATAGTGAAGAAGGCTCAGCAGTGGCTGCACTTCCTGCGGGTTGTCAGGAAGAACAATCTGGATAAGAAGCTGTTGCTGGCTTTCTATAAAGCCTCTGTGGAGAGCACTCTGACATATTGTCTGGGTGTGTGGTATGCAGGCTCCACAGTTGAGGACAGGAAAACTGTACAGAGGGTGATAAACACAGCTCAAAAGATCATTGGTTGCCCTCTGCCCTCCCTGGAAGACTTAGCCAGGTCCCGCTGCCAAAGCAGAATCAAGGCCATTATAGAAGACCCCTCACACCCTGGCAATTATCTTTTTGACCTGCTGCTGTCTGGGCGGCGTTTTAGGTCAATAAAATCCCACACCACTAGACTAACAAATAGTTTCTTTCCCTGGGGCATCTGAACCGCAAATAAACATGAAGTCACTACCTTATTAAGATGTGAAAAGATGTGAAATCTCAATACCCCATTCAGATGTATAATAACATATTACAGTACAATCCATCTCTTGTGTATTATACTCGGCTAAGTGTTACAGTCAGTGTTGGATGTATATTTTGTGTATATTCATAGATATTGTACTCTCAAATTGCAAATGGAGATGTGGGTACTCTATTTTTCTTATCTTCATTTTTAAGTGCTTTCGTTTTATTGTATTGCGAACAGTTGCTGGAGTGCATCCATAGTTTCGTTGTACTTGTACAATGACAATAAAGTTTTTCTAATTCTAACTAATTCTTATGTGTAAAACAAGAACTTTCTTTCCCATTATTATTTAAAAAAGGAAAAGAGACTAGCTTAGTCTTATCCATGTCTTCCTTTTCAAATTCAAGGAAACTTTTTTTAAAAAATGAAGTAAATTAAAATTTGAGCTGCATATATTCTGAAGTAATAGATCCATTTTTCCATTTCAGAAGGTGTGTCATATATCTTCATATGTAAATAAGTCTATATTTTATATATTCATAAATTTACAATATGAACATAGAACTTACCACTCCAATTTCCATAAATAAGAAAAAAAATAGTCAGAGTTGAATACAAAGTGCAGAATGAGAAATATATATTTTGGAAATTTGAAAGCTTGCACTGTTAAGGAAGCAATGCTATACACACTAGAATATAGTTTCATTGAACTAAGTGGAATTTAACTTTCCTTAGAAATGTCTTGTTAAGGCTATATATAACTTTTCACTTTTTTTTCATGCTACGTACATTAATTCAGATTCCCTAGACCCACTGCTTGCATGTCAGATGTTCAGCAGTATGAGGCTTAAGAGGTTGATGCATTACTTTAAATTAGAGTTACTCCTATATCACAATAACTATCAAAATGCATGGAACATAATACAGATTATACATAGAATGATTATGAACCAGGGTTGCAAAATTCAGATGAGCATAATAATAAAATGTATATTTTTATAATAGTCCTAAAGTATAGAACCTACAATTCAATACAATAAAAAATACAATCAATTCAGTTTGTAATTAGTTATTACATATAGAGAGAGAGGAGGTTGAGGAAGACAAACTAGTAATATCTGACATATACCGAACCATCAGTCCTGGCATTTGTCACTTCCATTGTACTGGAAGATTGTATTTGAATCCAGTTCATTTAAATCCAGCTCATTTCAACTTTAATGACATTTCTTCTGTAGTGCACAGCCAGATCAGAATTAAATATATTACAAAATCTAAACTATGGGCATTAGTGAAACAGACATTAAAATCCGGGAGGGGGTATCATTTCCTAAATGAGAATTAAAGCTAATCAATCCATGTCCTTCTAAAATCTCATTACAAAGGCTTTTTAAGTGCTTTATGGATAAGCGGTTCAGATAATGCCCAAGCTGTTTAGCAATTGGAAACATACCTCAGGTAATAGTTTTACTAATAGGTTTAGCTGCATATAGTACAATGTAACCATGAAATTCCCCAAAAATAAATAACTGTTTATTCAAGGCTAAGAAAGATTACATTTATCTATACACTTTAAAGTTTTCATACTTTTGATTATAATAGACTTTCTGTTGCACTGTTGCTATCAAGGGAAAGTTCTAGAAAAAAGCTAAGGCAATTTAAAATTACTTCTCAAAACATTGGCAATTACTTTGCCTAATACAACCTAGTTTTCTTTTATAAAATAGATTAAATGATTGCAAGGGATTGAATTCTATTCTTTCTCTAACTTTACTTATTTATATGAATTATTTCTCATCAGGCATATTTGATACAGCAATTTAGTTTAAAAAATTGAATATATCCCCATGTATTGAGGATAGGCATCGATTCCTTCTGTCAGCTTTGGAATCCCTATTAAAAGCTGCCACACAGCTACAGAGAATGGAAGGGGGGGTGTTGTTATTTGAGTAATTTTCAGTAGACATAATAGATACATAAGACTCTCAAGGTCATTCTCTATGGTGCAGCAAGAATTGTAGTTGAAGGGTGATTGGTTCATGTGATTTATGATGTGAAAGAAAAAGGGAGGGTGTAGATTGAGTATTGTTGGAAGTCTGGAAGGAAACTTTAGTTTCAGAATCTCACAGACGTGCCAAGTTTCTGTTTTTAATAAAGCACTTTGAGAATATGTTTGTCTCAGAGTTACTGATTGAAATGGACAATTTCTGGAACCCTGACAACATTCCAAAACTCCTCAGCTAAAGGGGCTGCTGAAAACCCCAGGGATTTTTTCCAGCAATGGAGGAAGCTTGGGGAGGGCCCTCTGGAGCATTAGCTGAATCTCTCAGCCCCCCCTTCGGAGGTGTAGACTGATCACAAAAACCTCGAGGTTCTAAAGACCCCTCAGAGACTATCACCTAAACAAGTCCGCTGGGCTCAATACCTCAAGCAGTTCAACTTCAACATGAAATATACCTCCGGAGGGAAAAACATCTTGGTGGATGCCCTGTCTAGGAAATCCTACTTTGACAGTCACAGAGAGGAAATAGTCCAGGTTTTGATATCAGAAGCTCAATCGGCAGGCCAAGTAACCACTCCAGGCCAAGCCAACCACAACCCCAAATGCCTGGAAGACAAACTGACCAGAGTTGAAAGCAGCCCTATTGACCATCAAAATGAATTAACAATGAATGAGGGACTGGCTTGGAAAGGAACTAAACTTTATGTACCTGCAAACCTAAGACTCATGGTACTAAAGTGTAGCAACGATTTGCAGCTGGGGGGGGGGGGCATTTGGGGTCCTTAAAAACCCTACATTTAGTCAGGAGACAGTTCTGGTGGCCAAAAATGAAACCTGACATCGAGGACTTTGTAAAAAGTTGCTCAATTTGTGCCACAATGAAACACAAAACTGGAAAAACTCCTGGCCTCCTCCAACAAGTAGCTGAACCAACATACCCGTGGGAAGAAATCACAATGGACTTTATCATAGAATTACCTGAGAGTTGGGGGAATACAATCATTTGGACTGTGATTGACTTATTCTCTAAGCACGCCCACTTACAGCCTGTAAAGGACTTCCATCTGCAAAAAAAGCTTGCAAAACTGTTCTTGAAGCATATTTATAGACTACATGGAGTACCTCACAGAATAATATCAGACAGAGGGGTACAATTTACTGCTAAATTTTGGAGGGAGTTCTTAAAGTGTATTGGCTCCTCTCGAGGGTTATCCTCAGCATTCCATCCAGCCTGCAACGGAACAGCAGAGAGGATGAACACCATGGTGGAACAATACATTATATGTTATATGAATTATCAACAGGAAAATTGGGCTGAATTATTACCATTTGCAGACGTTGCTTATAATAATGCAGTACATAGCAGCACAGGGTTGACTCCATTCCAAAACAACACTGGCATAGAATTTGTCCCAATGCCAGAATTACCTAGAGAACCTCCTACATCCATGTCTGTAACAGAATGCATGAACTCATTAAAAAAAGGTTGGGAGGACACAAAAAAAGCTTTGTCTGAAGCCGCAAAAGATTACAAAAAGCAAGCAGACAAATATAGATCCCTCCAACCACCATTTAAAGTAGAAGACAAAGTATATTTGCCAACCAAATATCTTCAATTGAAACTTCCTAGTAAAACGTTGAGACCTCCGGTGGCAGGACAGGGGCGTCCAGAGGTGGAGAAGCCCAGCTGTGGCATTTTGATCACCTCTTCTCGCGTTGGAGGATCCCTAGTGGATACACGAAACCCGTAGAGCTTCGTGTCAGAAAAGAGGACCCCCGGGTTGCTGTTTGGGGACCTAAATTCTTAGGTCCATTCCTGATTTCGAAAATAATTAATCCGGTCACAGTCCAACTAACTCTTCCCCAACTATTAGGAAAAATTCACCCAGTGTTCCATAGTAGTTTATTACAACCAGCTAGCACATCAATGATAAGACCAATACCAATCACTCCCCCAAATCCTTTAATCGTACAGGGTGAGACACATTATGAAATAAAAACAATTGTCGATTCTAGATTACACCATGGACAATTGCAATATTTGGTTTATGGAAGGGTTACCCTGTATCAGATGCTACTTGGGTCAAAAGTTTGGGATGTACATGCAGATAGATTGGTTAAATGATTCCATGAGGAATTTCCTAACAAACCGAAAAATCCTCCTGGGGGGGAAAGAGCAGGTTAAAATATAAGACTGTCAAGGTCATTTTATATGGTGCAGCAAGAATTGTAGTTGAAGAGTGATTGCTTCACATGAGAGAGAGAAAGAGAGGTCATCTTCTTGTCCAACCCCCCCTGCTCCAGCATGAGATCCTTACAAAATAATAGAATAGCAAGGTTAGAAGGGACAGTGTATGTGTGTGTGCATGTGTGTGTGTGTGTGCATGGCTGTCAAAAATCCAAAAACAGGTCAAGTAGCTTTGGGGAGGTCAGTCATAAATTAGAACACTTCCTAAGCAACTAGCCATTAAGCGAGAACCACTTATATTTGGTTTGCCTGTCACATGGCCACCTAGCCACACCCACCCCAGTCACATGATCACCTAACCACACCCAGCCAGTCACATGACCACCAAGACATGCTCACCAACTAAGCCACACTCATCAACTAAGCCACGCCCACCAACTAAGCCATGTCCACAGAATCGGTTGTTAAAAAATTTGAATCCCACCCCTGATATAGAGCAAGGCTGTCAAACTGGTGGTCCACAGGCCAGATTTGTCACATGAAGGCCATGCCCACCCCAGCTCTGTGAAGGGAAAAACTTTGCAAAACATCACATGACAGCAATGTGACGCAGCGTGTTTGACACCCGTGATATAGAGGAACAACAGATTTTACTGAGTACAACAGAAACTGAGACTGATTTCAATGTGAATTTGGAGAGAAAAAATGCTGGATTAGAAACATGACATAGAAAAAAATGCTAAAAGGGTATTGAAACAAGCTGATGTTTTAATTAAAAGGGATGTAGAAATAATAAGGTCAGAAGAGTGACTTAAAAAGCCTTGTTTTCTCAGATTTATAAAATGAAAGTGTGAAACCAAAGAAACTGTTTCTGTGAAGAGACAAACAGAAATTACTGAAAGTATTCCAGAAATGAGACAGAGAGGAAATGAACTTGTAAGACATTGCTTGATTTAAAGAGTAAACTTTTAAAAACTAAACCAAAAGTTTAGAAAGTAAATCTGATCTAAAATATGTTGTAGTTTCTGACAGCTGTTAATGGGATGTGGTTTTGACCATGACTGAATGATAAGATAACAGAATAACAAAATAACAGGGTTGGAAAGGATGTTGGAGGTCTTCTAGTCCAAGCGCCTGCTCAAGCAGGACACTCTATACATGATGAGGAGAGATTTTTCTTTTATTTCTTAAAGTGGTAAATTTGGATTACAAAATATATGTTAATATTTCTGTAATTTTTGATAGACTTTTGCTGATTGATTAGTTTTTACAATTTGATTGTTGAGAAAATTAGAATTAGAATTGTCATTGTACAAGTACAACGAAACTGTGGATGCACCCCAGCAACTGTTCAATAAAACCAAAGCACTTAAAAATGAAGATAAGAAAAATAAAGTACCCACATTTCCATTTGCAATTTGAGAGTACAATATCTATGAATATACACAAAATATACATCCAACACTGACTGTAACGCTTTGCCAAGTATAATACACAAGAGTTGGATTGTACTGTAATATGTTATTATACATCTGAATGGGGTATTGAGATTTCACATCTTTTCACATCTTAATAAGGTAGTGACTTCATGTTTATTTGTGGTTCGGATGGCCCAGGGAAAGAAACTATTTGTTAGTCTAGTGGTGTGGGATTTTATTGACCTAAAACGCTGTCCAGACAGCAGCAGGTCAAAAGGATAATTGCCAGGGTGTGAGGGGTCTTCTATAATGGCCTTGATTCTGCTTTGGCAGCGGGACCTGGCTAAGTCTTCCAGGGAGGGCAGAGGGCAACCAATGATCTATTGAGCTGTATTTATCACCCTCTGTACAGTTTTCCTGTCCTCAACTGTGGAGCCTGCATACCACACACCCAGACAATATGTCAGAGTGCTCTCCACAGAGGCTTTATAGAAAGCCAGCAACAGCTTCTTATCCAGATTGTTCTTCCTGACAACCCGCAGGAAGTGCAGCCACTGCTGAGCCTTCTTCACTATGGCCTTGGTATTAGGCAACCAGGAGATATCAGCTGAAATATGGATGCCAAGGAATCTGATCGTAGGAACAGTTTCCACTCGTTCTCCATTGATGATGAGTGGGGTGTGGTCCTGTCCATGTTTCCTGAAGTCCATAATCAGTTCTTTGGTTTTATGGACATTCAGCGACAGATTGTTCTGTGAACACCAGATAGACTTCTGCCCTATATGCCGTCTCATCCTCTCTGGAGATGAGACCAATCACAGTCATGTCATCCACAAACTTTATGATGGTGTTTGTTGCATGGCTTTTTAAGCAGTCAAAGGTGTACAAGGCATATAGCAGGGGGCTCAAGACACAATCCTGGGGGGAACCAGTACTGAGTGTAATAGTGAAAGAAAGGTGGGGGCCAAGTCTAACAGACTGTGGTCTGTTTGTCAAAAAGTTCTTAATCCAGGAGCACGTGGGGATGGGGACCTGCAGATTATACAGTTTGGTTACTAGTATATCTGGGATGATAGTGTTAAACGCAGAGCTGTAGTCCACAAAGAGCATCCTCACATAGCTCTGTTTGTTCTCCAGATGACTCAGCTCTCTATGAAGTGTGATGGCCACAGCATCCTCTGTAGATCAGTTTGCTCTATAAGCAAACTCATGTTGATCAAAGGAGGGGTGGAGGCAGTCTCTGATGTGCTGTGAAACTAGTCACTCAAAACCTTCATAATGGCGCTTGTTAATGCTATGGGCCTTTAGTCATTGAGAGTGTTTATATTTTTTTGGAGGGGGGAACGGGGATGATGGTTGCAGCCTTCAGGCATTGTGGGATGATGGCATGTGTTAAAGATAGATTGAACAGCTCTGTAAGTATTTCTGCCAACTGCACATGCTTTAACTACTGCACCAGGAATGCCATCAGGCCCAGCAGTTGCTGTCCTATACTTATCAGGTTTTCTCGACAGTACGTTAGTCCGTTGCAGGATGAAGTAAAATGCAGGAACAAAAAGAAGTAAAAACACAAAAGGAAGAACAGATCTCGGGATCATTGAGCCTCTGTGACCATGCGCGCCGCCATCTTGTGGCCAAAAAAAAAAGAGATATGGAAATGAGAGACTTTGAAATACTAGAGGTATGAAATTTACTAAATTTGTTTATATATCTTCTTTCCCTTTTCTTATATATTTTATCCTTCTACTTTTTGCTTCTTTTTATGTAGTTTGTGTTAGTTTTTATATTTGCGATTGTAAACTTAAAAAAATGCTTGGTTATCCTTTTCTTTTTTAAACAATAGAGTTTTCTAACCCCCAATGTTCCTTTGTATAGATCACTTTAACACTTGTCTTCAAAGCAGCAGTATAATCAAATGTTTAATCTTCCATCTGAATGCATGATACCATTCTCGAAGCAATCATAATGTAAGAATTAAACCCACTAAACTAGCACTATTTATCCAGGACTACACAGAGCTGTTCAGCACTGGTCACTTTCATTGCTTTCACCATCATGACCTTGTTTTCATAACTCCAAAAACTAGTATAGGAGCAAAGTCAAAAGAAGGAAAATATATTCTCCTTTGCTCTAATCAAAAATTACAAGGACAATTAAAACCTAGATGCTTTATTTAATTTGCAAAAGAATAGGCCTTCTGAATTATGTTAGCTGAACTATGTTGGTTATAAGTCCCAAACATGAACTGGCACTAAAATTATCTATATAACTTCTACCAAATGAATCATATGTGAGGGAAGACAAATAGTTTTGGTGTTGGGCTTAGATAAAAACACTTAAATCAAAAGAGAATCTGTAAATATAAGAAAAATACCAAAGTTCCCTCCAAAATGGAGACTGAGCTCTAGGGAAAATAGCTATGAAAGAAATGGACAAGGTGTTTAGCACATGCAACAACAACAACAACCTCCCCCCAAACAATTCACTAAGTAGTCACTGTAGTTTGAAGTTTATGTAGAATTTTTTTAGGGGTGAGGAAAGAGTGAGAGTTATAAGAGTTACATTCTGCGATCTACCTTGATATAATTCTCTAACCAAAGCTATTCCCAGGAAACCTCAAAGAACACAAACCTTGAAAGTTCTTTTCTGATTTCTGAATCTCAAAGGGCGGTGTGGTGTTTATTCATAAATTTAGCAAAATGACTTCTTTTCTGATTTTGTTATTTTACTAGACATGGACAGAATTAAATTATAGTAAAAAAAGAACACGGTCCATACTCTTCTAATGAGAAGTCTGACATTTGCTTGCTTAGTAAAGGCATGCATTATACATAGGATTTCTGTTTTTAAAAAATAGTCTGTACACAGATAGCCAAGCTGTCTCAAATAACATCTGTGCATAAATGGAAAAAGAGGTCTCAATTAATTTGCAATTTGAAGGGGTGCTTGCCTAAGGCTAAATGACTAAGGTTAATGCCTGTGGTTAAAAGGAACATATAAAATTGAAATAAATATTGAAGTAATTAAAACGTTGCTTGAATTATAAAAAAAAATGTGTTTGAATTATTACAACATTATGATCAAGTTACTTTCAACTTAAAGTACATAAGTGTTGCAAATTGTCAGAAATGCCATTATTATTCTTAGTAATTTCAATAAGAGAATGTAGGGAGTTTAATTCACAGGAATCAAAAGACAGTGACATTTAATTTTTTAACATGTATTAATTAGCAAATCTGCCTTTTGCACCAAATAAAGTCTAAAAGCAGATATTATATTTGATCATTCGAAAGTATTTCTCTCATGACTGTTTTAGAGTTAACTAACTTCAGGATGTCTTAAATGTCTGACAAACACTATACAGAAGCTTGATGATGGCAGATGAGATTCTGCCGAAACATTGCTACAACTTTAAAAAGCACAACAAAAATGACGTGGGAAAATACCCAAACAAAGCTGAATACCATACATATAAATACCATGAAAACTTAAGAAAACCAACATACATCGAAAGTATTTCTCTCATGACTGTTTTAGAGTTAACTAACTTCAGGATGTCTTAAATGTCTGACAAACACTATACAGAAGCTTGATGATGGCAGATGAGATTCTGCCGAAACATTGCTACAACTTTAAAAGCACAACAAAAATGACGTGGGAAAATACCCAAACAAAGCTGAATACCATACATATAAATACCCGCGAAAACTTAAGAAAACCAACATACATACCTATCTGTCTATCTATCTATCTATCTATCTATCTATCTATCTATCTATCTATCTATCTATCTATCTATCTATCTCTTTGGTTATTCGGGTTTTCTCCCGCGTAAAATTGGAAGTATCTTGGCGACGTTTCGACGAAATCTCATTCGTCATCTTCAGGCTTGTGTCTTCAGCTTTGTGCTTCTCGGAGTAATGTGAGCTTGCAGCTGCTTCTTCCTTTTAACTGCTAGTGGGGGTGTGACTTGATTGGGTGGGGGCTTGGCTGTGTTCTGATTGGGTGGGGGTGTGTTCTCATTGGTTGGGGGTTTGGCTGTGTTCCCATTGTCTGGGGGTGTGTTCTGTTCAGGTGGGGGCTTGGTTGTGCTCAGGTTAGTCTTAGTTGCTGGGGGATTTGAGCTGGTGAGCTGTGATCCTGTTGTTTGGCTTCGCATTCGTGGTCGTGCCACATCTTCATGGTGGGCGTCCGTTCGCTTCATGTATGGGTCGGAGGGGTTTGAAGCGGGTAGTGATGTAGCTGCGGTACGGCTTCTGGTCTGTGGTCGTGTTTCATCATCTGTGTGGGTGTGAGTCTGCTTTCTATGTGGAAGTGTGGTGGTAGCATCTTGTGAACGCGAAGCCAAACAACAGGATCACAGCTCACCAGCTCAAATCCCCAGCAACTAAGACTAACCTGAGCACAACCAAGCCCCCACCTGAACAGAACACACCCCCAGACAATCAGAACACAACCAACCCCCCAACCAATCAGAACACAGCCAAGCCCCCACCCAATCAAGTCACACCCCCACTAGCAGTTAAAAGGAAGAAGCAGCTGCAAGCTCACATTACTCTGAGAAGCACAAAGCCGAAGACACAAGCCTGAAGATGACGAATGAGATTTCATCAAAACGTCGCCAGATACTTCCAATTTATGCGGGAGAAAACCCAAATAACCAAAGATCCATATACAAATACCCGCAAAAACCATATATATATATATATATATATATATATATATATATATATATATATATGTATGTATGTATGTATGTATGTATGTATGTATGTATGTATGTATGTATGGCCTTGGCCGTACCCACTTAAAACTTAAGAAAACATATATATATATATATATATATATATATATATATATATATATATATATATATACATACATATATATACATATATACATATATACATACATACATACATACTATATATATATATATATATATATATATATATATATATATATATATATATATATATATATATATATACTGACTTTCATTTGGATTGGTTACATCTGAGAAAAAGTTTGACCCTTCCCCCCACCCCCATGGTATTGTTAGGGTATTATCACGCAACCAGTGGCCTTAGTTCTCAAATATGTCTACAGCAGTTTTATGACACCAGAAAAGTATTATCAACCTATTCAACTGATGCCACTTCTTATAATAGAAGTGTGCAAAAAGTTGGTTATATCTCTCTATGATTTAGATGAGGGATAGAAAGGAACTCATCACATTTTCAGATGACATCACGCTGAGAAGTGTTGCCAACATTTTAACAGACTCAAGATTCAAAAGGGTCTTGACAGACTTGACCATATTTTTCATTCTTTTGGAGTTGGTCAGCACATTCAGTATATTTAATATATGTTGTAGGTTCTTTCACAAAATGGATTCATAGTTTCCATAGTTATAAAATTGTTACTCATCAATCAAAGTGCTTCATCTCTCACCATATAGCATACTTCTTGCAAAATAGTTCTTAATACTTTGCTGTCCCTGTATTCTCCTTCTTAGTAAGGTTCTTCCTCCCTCCCTCCCTCCCTTGGGTCCTATTTGGCATACAAAAGTATTTTATGATAAATAACATGCTACAGGTTGCTTTGCAATATGCCAAATATCTATCCTTTTAAAAATAAATCAATGTCTAAAGATCTTTAAAAATTGAGTGGAGAATAGAGTCTAGCACTACCAAAGAATCAGATGGAATTGCCTCCACTGAACCATCTGGCCTACTGCATCACAGCTTCCCTACCTGACTTGCTTGATTTTGTGACTGAGATAGCAGTGGAGGAATTTGCTTTATGATTTTTTTTATCCCATCTTTATTAATTTTACAAATACTATAACTCAAGTTGGTAAACATATTAGATACATGTCTCACCCAATTGGTTAAGATATTGGCATGTAATTAGGCCAAAATGATGGTGAATCATCCTTTCACATAATTTTCTTATCCTGCTGCTTCAAAAAAATCCCTGTTGAGTTAAATTAATTAATCTGAAAGTGGTTAAGAAATGTGGCTCTCCTTAACCTTATTTATTTATTTATTTATTTGATTTGCCAATTGTTTACAAGATAATAAGTATAAGTGTATACATAGTTATGAATACATGAAATGGGTACATATAAGAAAAATAAAAGAATAAGAGAAACAATAGGACAGGGACGGTAGGCACGTTGGTGCGCTTATGCACGCCCCCTACAAACCTCTTAGGAAAGGGGTGAGGTCAATAGTAAACAGTCTAAGGTTAAAGTTTTTGGGGTTTGGGGAAGAAACTACAGAGTCGGGTAGAGTATTCCAGACATTGACCACTCTATTGCTGAAGTCGTATTTCCTGCAATCAAGTTTGGTGCGGTTTACTTTGAGTTTGTATCTATTGTGTGCTCTTGTGTTGTTATGGTTGAAGCTGAAGTATTCACTGACAGGTAGGACATTGCAATGTATGATTTTATATACCATGCTTAAGTCAGACCGAAGACGGCGTAATTCAAGGTTTTCTAGTTCTAGAATTTCAAGTCTGGTGGCATAAGGTATTCTACAACGAGTAGAGGAGTGGAGAACTCTTCTTGTGAAATATTTCTGGACTTTCTCAATTGTGCTAATATCAGATACGTAATATGGGTTCCAGACTGATGAACTGTATTCGAGTATTGGTCTAGCAAATGTTTTGTATGCTCTGGTTAGTAGTGTGATATTACCAGAGAAAAAGCTACGTAGGATTAGGTTAACAACTCTTAATGCCTTTTTGGCTATGTAGTTGCAGTGGGCTCTAGCACTTAGATCATTAGAGGTGAGTATTCCAAGGTCCTTTACAGAGCTTGGGTCATCAACAAGTTCTTGACTAATCAGCTTGTATTTTATTTTCTGATTTTTTTTGCCAATATGTAAGACAGAGCATTTATTTGTTGAGATTTGAAGTTGCCATTTGTTTGACCATTCTGATACATAGTCAAGATCTTTTTGTAGGGTAGCAGTATTGTCTGTGGTATTGAACAGCTTTACATCATCAGCGAAGAGAACGCAATTACTCTTAATATGATCACAGAGGTCGTTTATGTAGAGTATGAAGAGAGTTGGTCCTAGAACACTGCCTTGGGGGACACCACTATTGACAGGTACTGGATTTGATAGGGCGCTTCCGATTTTGACCATTTGTTGTCTGTTTGACAGGAATGCTTCTATCCAGTTATTCAGTTGTCCAGAGATACCATAGGATTTTATTTTTAGGAGTAGTTTGTCGTGTACCACTGAATCAAAGGCTTTACAGAAGGCTATGTAGATTGCGTCTATTGCTTTGCCCTGGTCGAGTTGTGTCGTCCATATGTTTTTGCAGTGTAAGAGTTGTAGATTACAGGATAGTTTTTTTCTGAAACCAAATTGTTTATTGGAGAGTAGGTTATTTGTCTCTAAGTGGAGGATGATGGATTGGTTAATAATTGATTCCATGACTTTACAGGTGACGCAGCATAAGGAGATTGGCCTGTAATTTTCAACTAGGCTTGGGTCTCCCTTTTTGAAGATGGGGGTGACTGTGGCTTGTGACCATAGGTTAGGCAAGGAGCTGGTCCTGAAAGATTTTTCAAAGATTATGCTTAGAGGTTTGGCTATGGCAGTGGATAGCTTTCTTAAGAAGTAGGCACATATTCCATCCGGTCCAATAGATAGTTTAATAGTTTATATGTCCATATAAACTGCATTACAGCTATGAACTTAATTTAAATCCCTCAACACATGAGCTAACTGCAAAAACTTTGCAGTCTACTCATAAGAAGCAGAGTGCAAGTGGGCAATTTCACAATCTCTCTCTTTTTTTTACAGATTTGTCATGCAGATTGACAAGAGTGCTGGCTGCTGATCTCCATCACAATGCCTTCTTCAAGGATATCGAGTTTGTCATGAATACTCACTGGAAGCTTCCAAAAATAATTCTCTTGCAAAGGTATTTGATTCCTTTTCTTATTCCTGTAGATTATATAAACTAATTTGGGAGGCCAAAAGTCTCGGTGTGTGTGACACTGCAGTCCCCAAAGCATCTGCTCAGCAGGATCTAGTTCAGAATGTTTACTCGACTTTGTACATTGTTATAATATGCACAGCAAATGCCAGAGCACTTTCCTGCCTTTTCTTTTCACCTCTAGCTAGGAGCTAGCAGGCATGGAGATTGAATGCCTCTTTTGATGTGTAGATCTGGCAGTCAACATATCAAGCCATGCCTCAAATCAAACAACGGCTGTTGAGAACAGCAAGCAGGGGAGTGCCCCAGCCAAATGGCGTACTGAGCTTTCATGTTCATTTTGATAACTTGAAATGAATAGGTATAGGCTAGCAAAGGGAGGGGCTGCAGGCAACCTTTCACCATTTCCTTTGAAAGCCTTGAAATTTCTAGCTTAGTTTTTCTTACACAGGCATGTGGAGTGGAGGCAGATGGACTGTGGGCAAGGAAGAGTTAATGGACCCAAGGAATAACCTGCCCGCTGGTTTAAATCTGATGTATTGTGTTCAAGCCAGTTTCAGTCCTGAGTAATTTATAATAACTTAAAGTTCCAATATAAAAAGCACATAGCTGCAGGGAAGATTTGTCAGTTTCTTTTAGGCAGGCTGTCATTTCCTTGGAAACATAATAATTAAGACGTCTGGTGCAACTATTTCTGCCAGAAATATTTTTAGATTTCAAACCATTTCCAGAAACTCTACACTCAAGGGAGGGGTAGTAGGTAGTGGAATTATTATATCCCTATATAATAACTTTTTAAAAAATACTTACTAGTTGATTCTTGATCTTTCAGGCTGGTATATGAGGAAGAACTAAAATAATTTAAGAAGAAAAATAAGATTACTATCCAATGAGCATCATAACTGGCATGCCCTTGATTCAACATTGGCTTAACTAAAGCATTTATCAAATGACTAAGATAGAACAATAAATGTCAGGTCCCTTTTCATTTTTTTTCTTTGCTCAGAATAATCATTACATAAAGCCCAATATCCAATATTAAAATTTGTATTGAGAGAGGATTTTCATAAATCTGTTGTAAGACTGAAGGGAAAATCAGTCAGCACAACTTCACTGCATCATTAAGTCATGTCCATTAACTACCTGTCCAAATAGGATGGAAAATTTTCTTTGAAGTTAATTGTCTGCCTGCAGCAGCATACCATGAACTTCAGCCCCCCCCCCCTCCCAAATAGCCATCGTGTCCCTCATTAATTTCAGAATGAATTAATCTTTTTTTAGTTACACCCCTACCCCAACAATCCAATGGGATTTTATAAAATTAATGAACCCCTTCAATAGGTGTGTGGAGAAAAAGGCTCAGCTGTATATCCTATAGATTTTATATTGTACAATCCTTCTCCTCCTCATTATCATATCCCCTTTTAAAAAATCATTAAAGGTTGTATCCTAGTTTTCAATAATATATCTGCTCTCTCTTCTCAAGTTCCTCACCTAACAAACACAGTTTGGTCTTATCTTAGTTCAAAGTATAAAAAACTACAAGAAAAAACTTGACTAGGATTTATTATTCTACTAGATCTCTTATTAGATATATTCCTATTATATATCCTTATCAAATGCAATATATTTTGTGTAAAATAATGTTATATTGAATTATGATATGTAGTTTGCAAACATATATACACTGTATATGACTATTAGATGTCAGGAAAGAGAAACAGAAAGCATTACTGTGAACTATTGGTTGTTCAAATACTATGTGATAACCCTAGGTTAGTCATCGAAAAGAGTCTTGACATATAAATAAATTATTCAGATAAACTGATTCTGATTTAGTGTTATTTGTAAACTATAATACCAGTGACTCTATGATTGTACAAGAATTATGTATTAATGCATCCCTACAGTCAAATATCAGATAGAGGCTCTTTTCGAATAGCATATCTTATCTGTGCAAAGGTATCAAGAATTATCAAGTATCAAAAAAACACATTGCAAGTGTTTGTTTTTTTTCAGTGAGACCAGTTTATCAGGGCAGCCTAGTTTACCCAATTATGGGACAGAACATACTGCTTCTGTAGCCCAGATTCAAATCCCAGAAAGGTATGGCTAGCTGATAAGAGCTAAATAGCTTGAAATAGATCTACACTAGCCTCCCTTTATTTCTATGTCGGTAAACATAATTCAACACAATAATCACTGCACTTTGCATCCATGCTGCTGCAGATCTTGATATTCAGAAAGGCAATGAAATCTAGCCAGGCTACATCCTATCAATGGTCAACCATATATCAATTATAGATATTATCGCTGCCTGATGATCTCTACCAAAATAACAAGGATGCACGAAATTTGTCAAACTTAATATGAACAGCTGTGGTGTGAAGCCTAAGTTCCTACTGAATTGATCTACAATAAAAGTCTTCAGATAGGAGCAACACCATGAGTGAGATCTATATTTTGTTCCCTTTCTTTTTTAACTTCTGTCCCTTAACCTTATATCTTCTTATCAAGTTGTAATGTTTAGTTTGAGAGAAAATTACTAAGTGATTGGCTAACATATAGTACCTTAAATGTTTAATTTTAATTACATGTAAATAAAATTTACATGAAATGTATTTCATTTTTATATGTACTTTTTGAATACAGCTATGGGAGCATAGTCTTTGCCCAATAAAAAAAATGCACCTCTGACATAAATACTCATTGTTATATCAAAAGTAGACTTTAAACCTTTTTAATGAAATCACATCTGAGAAGTCTATAAGGCTATGAAAACCTATGCACGTCTATTATATTAATAGTGTTTATGATGAAGATGGGTAGAACAAAACAATCATTGGAAAACTGCAATTTTGGGAAGTAGTTTGAGATTTCAATACTTTTTTTTAATAATTTGCACAATGAAGATCTGACAACTAGTCCTATTGAGTTATATCCTGGTTGTGCCATTTCAGTTATGATATATTAAAAGAATACTAAAAGGTGACATTTGTTTGAGAGTTGACTTAGATTTCAGTCTGCCCAACTTGATCAGTATTTGCCATTATTATTGGCTTACAAGATTTCATTTTCCATTATGTGGAAAATCCTGAATTGTGGACCCTGAACTAATAATATCCGAGAATGTGAACAAGAACCAAGAATAGAGTTGAATTTGTTGCAAAATCAACAGATGGGAAATCAGCAAGATCATCAACAGGCTTAGATTGGGTCTTAAGAGCATCTTCTATTTTCACAAAACTAGTATCTAGCATCTGCTCCTTGGAATGACAAGGATGAAAGTTTGCTAGGTAAACCATAGATATATTCACATGTCAAAACACATGAGCTATTGCTCTATTACCTCAGAGCATTTAATTTCTTAACTAGCACTATCCTTACTTTGCATAAGCAACATGGTGCTTTATATTGAGACACCAAATGTGTATCTACTAAGAGCAGCACTTGTAAAATATTCTGTGGATATTCTTCCCCAAAGTGAAGTCTGTGTATTGTGGGATACTCATGATTCACTAACATATGAAACAAAACAATGTAAATAAGGTGTCTTTATTAAAATGACCCACAACAGTGATCACAGCCCTGGCATAGACTGGCAGAGAATGATAAAGGACGTAAAAAAGTACATCAACAGTCATGACAAATTAATTATATTACATAGATAGGAAAACTTTGTAAAATTAGACCTTGTTTACTGCATCCTTGAACGACCAGTCATAGATATAATAGTGGGGGCAAAAACAGCTTTGCAAGTGATCCTTGCATCTTATAATCATAGCAGAGTCCCAAAGTCCCAATTATCACCATTTGTTTTGTTTCAGAACCAGTTTCTGACAAAGAAAGTTAATGGAAAATATGGACATAAAACACAGTAACAGAATAACAGAGTTGGGGAGGACTAATCCAATCCCTTTCTAAAGCAGGAAATCCTATACCATTTCATACAAATAGTTGTTGAAGCACCCATTTCTGGAGGCAAATCATTCCACTGATTAATTGATGAATTGTCAGGGAACTTCTCCTTAGTTCTAGTTGGTTTTCTCTTGATCAGTTTCCATCCATTTCATCTTGCCCTGCCTTCAGGCTTTGCTTTAGAGAATATTCTGCTTAATGTCTATGATCATTCACTTAACGACTGAATGGAAAGTGGCATTATCCCATCACAGTTACATGATGTTTTGTTTAACTGCCATGGTGCGTTGTGACAGAGTTGCCTATCACAATTTTAATCATTAAGTCAGAAGAACTTGTATTGTCAATAAAATAAGACTTAAAACTGGTTTCTCAATCTTGATATCAATTCTGATATGTATTTCTTAAAACATAGGATAGGTATCCTATTATTATTTGTGTAAGATGATTTTTCACATTGCATTTCCTGGAAATGCAAGCCTGCATCTTATTATCTTTTTCCTTCCTCAAGATTACTTTCAACTCAATTATGATACCAAAAGGTATTCTGAATCCCAACCACTTTTTTCCTTCTAAATAAGTATACTTCTTACTGCCAATCCAAGAAACAGAATTTAAACATAAAACCTCCATTTTTTAAAAAACAATCTACTTTAAAAAAAACTTTTCAGTTCTATACTTAGGACCCCAAAACCCACAAGGCTGTCAAATGTTTTATTTTCTTGCCAAAATCTCATGACATTTAAAGTGATATTACAAAAAAAAAAAAAAAAAAAAGACTCTCCCAAGATTTTGACCCTTTTCCTTCCCTGTACTGGTAATAGGAACAGCCTTCAATGATTTGCAGCCCATTGGTTGGGAACTATTATCTTGGCAAATCATTCTTTGGTGCATAGGTAACTAATACCATGAGTCAATATCTAGAGTTAGGTCCTAGGTAGCAGCAGATGTTTCTCTCCTAAAGAAAAAATAGCTGCTAAAAATTCTGTGTGGTGTCAGGAAGGGCATCCGGCCAGTAAATGCTCAGCTCCATCTAGTCACCTCCATTGTACCCTGAATTAAGGGATTACAGGATCATAAAAAGGGATTTTTTAATTCTATAATATTTACAATATTTCGAAGTTGCAGCATTCTTCTTGCTTAACAACTCTCACTCTCTCTCTTTCTCTCTCTCTCTCTCGATATATATATATATATATATATATATATATATATATATATATATATATATATATATATATATATAAAGCTTAGTTGGTATTTTCCACGTCATTGTAGTTCTTTTAAAGTTGTAGCACGTTTCAGCAGAATCTCATCTGCCATCATCAGGCTTCTGTATTGGATACAGATATGTATTGGATACAATACAGAAGCCTGATGATGGCAGATGAGATTCTGCTGAAACGCTGCTACAACTTTAAAAGAACTACAATGACGTGGGAAAATACTCCAACCAAGCCAACACCATACATGTAAGTACCAGCAAAACTTAAGAAAACACATATATATATATATATATATATATATATATATATATATATATATATATATATATACACATACATACATACATACCTGAGCACAACCAAGCCCCCACCTGAACAGAACACCCCCCACCCAATCAGAACACAGCCAAGCCCCACCCAATCAAGTCACACCCCCACTAGCAGTTAAAAGGAAGAAGCAGCTGCAAGCTCACATTACTCCAAGAAGCACAAAGCCGAAGACACAAGCCTGAAGATGATGAATGACACTTCATCGAAACGTCGCCTAGATACTTCCAATTTTACGCGGGAGAAAACCCGAATAACCAAAGATCCACATACAAATACCTGCAAAAACCTCAGAAAACATATATGTTAGTGTTTGGGGATTAACCCCTAGAAGAGTATTGCAGCAGTAGTCAAGCCAGGCAACCAAAGGAGAGTGGAAGGGCCCCAGAGTATACACACACTGAACACAAACACTGTTTGTAGTTTAAATAGTTTTTAATCCAGTTAGAGTTTAAGCATTTTCATTCAGTCCATTAAGTCATTCACAGTATTTCCATCCAGTAAGACTCACTAGTATAGTCCAAGTTAAGAGTCCTTGCAATATCTTTATCAGCCGATAAAGATATCTTCTCCTCCTCCGGTTTCACTCTCCAGAGAAACAAACGCTGGATATTCAGCAAACAGTAGCAAACAAAAACAGTTCAGTCACAGGCACTCACAGTCAGTAATCACAATTAGTCACAGCAAGACACAGTTAGTCGCAGCAGCACACAGTTACAGTTACAGCCAGTTACAGACAGCAAGCTTTCCAGCTTCTAATGCTTCCTTATATTGTAACTTCTAGCCGCACCCTTAATCGGCTAATTGCCTGCTGCATTGTGCTTAAAGTGATAAGCACTTAAACCATGATATCTAAGTTTTATATATTTATTCACCCAAACCATATTTGGTATCAATGTTATACCTAACATACTCCCCTTTTGGGTGAAATAAATATATAATTCCTTTACAATCTTATCCCATATTTTTCACAACTCTCTTGGTGCTTACTGGCACCTTGGGCTTTAGTAAAATTATCAGCTAAATTGTCCTCCGACATACAGTACTCTAGCTGAATCATCTTACTTCTTACAGATTGTCTCACGTTTAGGTATCTTAGATCTGTATGCTTGCTCCTTGTTTTTACTCCAATATTTGTGGCCATTTGAATTGCTGCCTGATTATCTTCATGAATAATTATAGGATAATCTACAGTTATACCTATATCAATTAACATTTGTTTATACATTATTAATTCTGTACATAACAATGATAAACAGGAGAATTCTGCCTCCATAGTAGACAAACTTATATGCTGTTGTCTAATTGACTTCCAGCCTATTAATGTCTTACCTAGCATTATGGCTGTTCCTGAAGTCGACTTTCTAGTGTCTCTTTCTGATGCAAAGCTAGCATCTGCATAAGCACTCAAAATTAAATCACCCTTTGGTTCTAAATACAATGAATAATTCATTGTCTTTTTAAGATATCTTAATATCCTCTTAGCTGCATTCCAGTGTCTTACACATGGTGCAGAATTGAATCTAGCCAACTGATTTACGCAGTACGATATATCTGGTCTAGACCAATTACTAATATAACTCAAACTACCAATTAAAGATTGATAAATCACCTTATCAAACTCCGGGCTTTGTACATCAGTGTTGCTAAACTCCTGACTCATTGGAGTCTTAGCCGGTTTACAAAGCTCCATCTTGTAATCTTTTAGCAATTTGCTTATCTTATCTTCCTGAGATATCTTAAAACCTTTTCGTGTTTTCTTTATATTCAAACCGAGATACTTCTTTATCTCCCTAATTGCTTGATCTTTATTCTCTTTCCTAATGATGCTATTATTTTATTTGCTTCATCATTAGTTTCAGTTATCAATGCAATGTCATCTGTGAATAGTAATAATAATGATACTTTCCCATTTGTCTCCCTCTTAAACAGACATGGATCGGCTAAACCAGCTTTAAATCCTATATTGTCTAGTTCCTTTACAATATACTGGTTCCATTCATAGCCTGATTGTTTAAGACCATAGAGGCTTTTCTTTAACAACCAACAATCATTATTATCCTTATTTTCACTTTTAATACCAACAGGTTTTTCATATAAATAATATGTTTTAATGGGCGTGCAAGTAAGCAGTTTCCACATCTAGATGGTTAACTATATAGTTTTTACTAGCTGCCCACACTAAAGCTGCTCTCAAGGTTGCTGCCTTAAGACTAGGTGCAAACACCTCATCATAGTCATTAGCATTCTGCCTAAAACCTTGGGCTACTAACCTTGCCTTATGGATTAAATTACCATCTTTATCTGTTTTTACCTTAAATATCCATTTGCAGTCAATGGATTTCTTTCCTACAGGTAATTTGGCATTTTCATACACCTTCATATCACTTAATGAATTTAGTTCCTTATTCATTGCTGCATACCATTTTTCTTTTTCCTTATTAGGATACTTTTTAATTTCTTCTACAGAATTAGGAACTTGATTAATCTGGCACACTGTGTTAGCCTGGTACCTATCAGGCGGTCTAGATATACGTGTAGTTCTTCTGGGAATTACAGGGCTTACAGGAGGACTTTGTTGAACTATTACCTGTTCATCTTCCTCATCCTGTTTAGCTATTGAATCTGTTTCTTCCTTTATGGGCACTATTTCATCCTGTATTTGTCTCTTTACTTTATTTTTAAAGTTACAGGGATAACTAATGGGATTTCTATAGGATTCAATAATTACATCTTTATTGGCATCCTGTTCTAATTTCTCCCATCCTTCATGTTCTAGAAATTGGGCACTAGCACTACATAACACTTTAGATGTGCCTTTCTCCCAAAATCTATATGCCCTATGGTTTGCCTGATAACCAACGAAGAAAAATCTTTTAGCTCTATGTTGCCCTTTTTTCTGAGTTGTGCAGGAATATGCACCCATGCTGGTGCACCAAATGTGTGCAGGTAACTTAGATCAGGTTTCCTGCCATGCCATCTGGTGAATGGTATTTCACCTGTTGTTGTATTAACAACGTTGTTCAATATGTTATTAGCACACATTGTAGCCTCCCCCACAAAGAATCAGGTAACCCAGAATCATTTAACATTGTTCTAACCATTGCCTGTAGTGTTTGGCCTCTTCTTTCAATAAAAGCGTTATGTTCTGGCCTGTATGGAGCAGACTTCTTATGCTCTATTCCAGCTACCTTAAGTCTGTTCTGAAATTTGTTATTAATAAATTCCGTCACCATTATCTGTCACCAGGGTTATCAGTTGTCGTTTAGACTTTCTTTCAGCAAACCTAAGCCAATTGAAAAATGTTGATATGTTTTTCAGTTTTGCTTTTCATTAAATAGCAAAACCCATATCTAGAATAATGGTCCATAATGCTCAGTATATATCTAGCACCCCCATACTGGGTTTCTTTGGACCTATTATGTCTGCAAATACTACTTCTAAAGGTTCTTTTGTTTTGAAACCATTTAGCCTATTTGCAGGCAATACTTTGCTCTTATCTTCACAGCAAACATTACAACGCAAATATTTATCACAAGATTTTAACCTTATTCCTTCAGATAACTCAACTGTACGTTTTAGCATTTTAAAATTTACATGCCCCAAACGCCTATGCAATAAATGGATACATTCTTCATGAGGCTTTATATTATTAAATACAGTTTGAGCCTCCCCTTTCTTACTATTATCTAATACATATAATGTTCCATTTAAAGCTGCAGTTACCCTTTTGTTATCTTTTTCAATTATGCAATTATTATCTTTAAAAGTAATTACATAACCTAATTTATCTAATACCCTTACTGAAAGCAAATTAAACTTTAGTTGCGGTACATACAACATTTTTATATCCTGGTTTATGTACGGACAACGTGCAAAACCTTGACCTTTCGCTTTCAGGTTCCAGCCGTTAGCAAGAGATATATGTTGAGAACTTGTAGACATTTTTATAAATTTTGTCTTATCTCTTGTGATGCAGTGGGATGCGCCACTGTCAACCACCCATAAATTATTCTTCACATCAGAGTTGCTAAACGTGGCTAGTTCAAATGCTTTCTTTGGCTTTTTACATTCTGGCTTTTTCTCTTTTGCAGAACCTTGCCAAATGTCCTCTGCCTCCACAATTAAAACACTTTTTAATTGTGTATGCGTTGAAGATAAATTCTCTTCTTCCGGGTGCTTTACTTTGCCTTGCTGGTTTCTTTCAAGCTTTGAAGATAATTTCTCTTCTTTCTTATCTTCTCTCAGCTCGTCACGCTCACGCCTTCTTCTGGCTTCTTCTAGTAGCCTGCCTGTAATCTCGGTTAATGAGAGGCTTTCTTTTGGCAATACCTCTAACGAAGTCACATAGTCATCATAGCTTTGATCTAATGAAGATAATATTATGTAGACTTGTTGCAGTTCATTAAATATAAGCTCTTTTTCTTGCAATTCTTGAAAAATGCTCTTCATACAGTTTAAATGAACTAACATATCTCCATTCCTCTGAAGATGCGTTAAAAAGCTTCCGTGTAAGATTTATATGTGCTCCTACACTGTCCCGAACATAAATCTTCCTGAGGTTCTCCCAGCAGTTTGCAGCATTTTCTTCTCCACGAATATGGACAAGCTGCTGATCACAGAGAGTCAGTCCTATGATGCATAAAGCCTGCTCATTCTTCAGTTTAAAGTCTTGTAACTTTTCTTTATCATCATCATTAGCAGGATCCCAGCTACTCACATCTGGTGGGTTTGCTATAATGTCCCACAAACCTTCTCTGCGTAGAAGTAAACTACATTTCATTGACCATGAAACATAGTTTGTTCCATCCAGCCTGGATATCATGGACAGTTGTGACAAATTTACTTGTGCCATTACTCTTCAGATATTTTGACTATTTTAAACTAATTAAAACAGTTTGTTTTTACAGTAATGTGCAACTCACACCAACTCTCTCTGCTATATCCTGGTTAGTTAGACTATGCTGCTGGGCCCATAACCAATGTTAGTGTTTGGGGATTAACCCCTAGAAGAGTATTGCAGCAGTAGTCAAGCCAGGCAACCAAAGGAGAGTGGAAGGGCCCCAGAGTATACACACACTGAACACAAACACTGTTTGTAGTTTAAATAGTTTTTAATCCAGTTAGAGTTTAAGCATTTTCATTCAGTCCATTAAGTCATTCACAGTATTTCCATCCAGTAAGACTCACTAGTATAGTCCAAGTTAAGAGTCCTTGCAATATCTTTATCAGCCGATAAAGATATCTTCTCCTCCTCCGGTTTCACTCTCCAGAGAAACAAACGCTGGATATTCAGCAAACAGTAGCAAACAAAAACAGTTCAGTCACAGGCACTCACAGTCAGTAATCACAATTAGTCACAGCAAGACACAGTTAGTCGCAGCAGCACACAGTTACAGTTACAGCCAGTTACAGACAGCAAGCTTTCCAGCTTCTAATGCTTCCTTATATTGTAACTTCTAGCCGCAGCCTGCTGCATTGTGCTTAAAGTGATAAGCACTTAAACCATGATATCTAAGTTTTATATATTTATTCACCCAAACCATATTTGGTATCAATGTTATACCTAACATAATACATACATACATACATACATACATACATACATACATACATACATATTTGTTTTCTTAAGTTTTCGCGGGTACTTACATGTATGGTATTCAGCTTTGCTCGGGTATTTTCCCACGTCATTGTAGTTGTGCTGTTAAAGTTGCAGCAACGTTTCGGCAGAATCCCATCTGCCATCATCAGGCTTCTGTATTGTGTTTGTCTGTGAGTCAGACTTTTACAGTGGTTTCAGATTTAAATTTGGGGCAGCCTATTGCTGTGCCAGAATGGTTTTTTCTTCATCCTGATTGGTTGGGAGTCTTGGTCTGTGTTTATTGGTCTTGGAGTTTGCTGTGTTCTGCTTGATTGGTGTTTCTAATATCTTCTGTCTGTTTTGTGGCTCTTTTTGTATCTTGATTGGCTGGCAACATTTTGTTCCTTTATTGGAGGCCTTTAGTGCAGCTTGGCTCCGGGTAAATGGACGGCTATCATTTGTCAGGAAGCTAGGTTTCATCTGGGTGCCTGGTTGGGGTGTGTTTGAGCTGGAGGTATCAGGGGGGATCTGTTTGTGCCCAGGTGCTTGCCTGGCTAGTGGTGTGGAGATTTTTTTGTTTGTGAGTGCAGGCTTCCAAATGATTGACAGTCTGGTGGAATCATCTCTTCTATTCATGCTTTCAGGTCTTTTTTTCAATCTCTATGGCTTCTCTGATGATTCTGTGGCTGGGGTTTTCTATAGTGGCTAGGGTTTTGGTGCCATTGAAGTTGATGCTGTGACCTGTGGCTTCCATGTGTTGGACTAGTGAGGAAGTGTGTTCCAACTTTTTTACAGCATTTTCTTGTTCATCCAGGCAGGTACTTATTCTTCTATTGGTCTGTCCAATGTATGTGGCCGGGCATGATGCACAGGGGACTTCGTATATGCCTTGGTTTTCCAGGTCAATTTTATCTTTGGGGTTTCTAAGGATGGCTGCTATTTTTCTGTCTGTTTTGAAGGCAGTCTTGATGTGATGTCTGTGTAGTATCTTACTGATTTTGTCTGTAGTACCTCTTATGTAGGGCAGGACAGCTGTTCCATAGGTCTGTTCATCTTCTGGGTCTCCATTATGTCTCAGTGTGTTTTTGTGGATCAAGCCGGTGATTCTGCTCTTGTGGAAGCCGTTGGCTGTCAGTACTTTCGTCAGGGTGCATAGTTCAGTCTTTATGTGTGTCTTGTCTGCCAGGCGTTTGGTTCTAGCAATTAGTGTTTTAGCCACGGAGTTTATCTGTGCTGGGTGGTGGTGGGATTGAGCATTGAGGTAGCGGTTGGTGTGTGTTTTCTTCTGGTATACGGTGTGTCCTAGTGTGCCATCTGTTTTTTTTGTAGATTAGTACATCTAGGAATGGTAGTTGTTTGTTTGTTTCCGTTTCCATGGTGAACTTGATTTTGGGGTGTGTGCTGTTTAGGTGTGTTAGGAAATTGTTTAGGTTTTCTTTTCCATGGGGCCAAATCACGAATGTGTCATCGATGTATCTTAACCATAGTCTGGGTTTGTGGATGGCATTGGCCAGGGCTCTGGATTCGAATTCTTCCATGAACAGGTTTGCAATGACGGGTGACAGTGGTGATCCCATAGGGGCTCCTTCAATTTGTTTGTATCTTTGTCCTTTGTATATGAAATATGTGTTGGTTAAGCAGTGTTCTGTTAGTTCTATGAGGTGTTTAGCTGGTTGGTATTTATTTTTGATGATTTCAAGGATCTCTTTTATCGGGACTTGAGTGAATAGTGAAACTACATCGAAATTTACAAGCAGATCTTCTTGCTCCACGTGTAGATCTTTGATCATTTGGCATGGTATGAGTTTTGTACATGTGAAGCTGCTGTTTCAGCAAGGGGCTGTAGCTGTTTTGCTAAGTGTTTAGCTAGGTTTTGTAGTGGTGCTCCTCTGGAGCTGACTATGGGTCTGACAGGTATGCCTTCTTTGTGTATTTTTGGGACGCCGTATATGCCCCAAACTATACGGCCTCCCAAAAATACACAAAGAAGGCATACCTCTGTATGGGATGGGTTTGGGTCCCACTCGCCATCCTCAGGCTGGTGCTTTCGGGTTCGTGCCAGTGCAAGTAGTGTGTGATCGGAGCTGCCGTCTCTCTATAAATACTGGTGGTGGGGGCTGGTGTGCTGAGCTGGTTGGCTGCACTGTTGTCTCTTGATTGGTTGATGGAGTTGATGTTGGTATAATGGGCTGTGTGATGGCCTTGTGAGTTTTGTTGTGGAGATATCCTGGATCTTGTGCTGTAATCTCCTGGGTCGTTTGTGTTTTGATCTCTTTTCCATTAGCCTCCTGGGTTGTAACGGCTTGGGTAATGGGTTGTGTGATGACCTTGTGAGATTTATTGCTGTGGTATCCTTGGTCTTGTGCTATGATATCCTGGGTCATTTGCTGTGTTGCAACTTCTTGAGTTCTTGTGGTGTAATTTCCTGAGTTTTCTGTTGTGATGTCCTGAGCGGGTGGCTGTGATGTAGTATTCTGGGTTTTAGTCTGGCTTCGAGTTTGGGGTCTGGGTCTGTGTTCTTGGCATGTGTCAGCTTGCTTGGTTTTGGGGTCAGGGGGTGTGACAGCTGGCGAAGCAGCCATGGTCTGTTTTCTGGATGGTGGTTGTCCTTTGTTTATAGGATGGGTTTGGGCCTGGGTCTGATGAAGAGGATTGGCGGTGGTGTCCCATGTTGTTTTGGGTCTGGTGTTGGTTTTTGTGGCTGGGACTCATTTGTTGGTGAGGGCTAGCTTCCAGATGTCTGGTAGGTGGGAGGTATCATCCCATCTATTCATGTTATGGGGGTGTTTCTCTATCTCGATGGCTTCCCAGACTATTCTCTTGCTGGAGTGTTCAGTGTTGGATATTAATTTGGTTCCTTCAAAATTAATTTCATGTCCTGTGGCTTTAAGGTGCTGGAAGAGGGAGGTAGTATTTTCTTCTCTTCTGACTGCATTTTTGTGTTCTGTGATGCTTGCATTTATTCTCCTGTTGGTTTGTCCAATGTATGTGGCTGGGCAATTGTTACATGGTATTTCATAAACTCCTTGGTTTTCTAGCTGGATCTTGTCTATGGGGTTTCTAAGGATGTTAGCTATTTTTTGGTCAGTGCCGAAGGCTGTCCTGATATTGTGTTTGTGGAGAATTTTGCTGATTTTGACTGTGGTGCCTTTGATGTAGGGGAGGAGTGCGATACTGTTGTCTTGTTCTGTGTCTTGGTTTTTTGGGGGTATCTCTTTTTGGATTAGATTGGTGATAGTGTTTCTTTGGAATACGTTGGAAATTAATACGTTAGTGAGGGTGTTTAGTTCTGTTCTCAGGTGGTCTTTGTCGGCTAGGCATTTGGTTCTGGAGATGAGGGTCTTGGCTACAGAGTTGATCTGTGCAGGGTGGTGATGGGATTGTGCACTTAGGTAGCGGTTGGTGTGTGTTTTTTTCCGGTAGATGGTGTGTCCTAGGGAGCCATAGGGTTTTTTAAAAAAATTAGGACGTCCAGGAAGGGAAGTTGGTTGTTGGTTTCTGTTTCCATGGTGAATTGTATTTTGGGGTGTAGGTTGTTAAGATGTGTGAGGAAGTTGTCCAGTTTTTCTTTCCTGTGTGGCCAAATTACAAAAGTGTCCTCTACATATCTAGAGTTTGGGTTTGTGTTCGGATTTTTCTAGAGCATTGGTTTCAAAGTGTTTCATGTATAGGTTAGCGATGACGGGTGAGGGGGTGATCCCATGGGTGCTCCTTCTACCTGTTTGTATCTTTGTCCATTGTGGATGAAGTATGTGTTGGTTAGGCAGTGGTTGGTCAGATCTAGGATGTGATTGGGGGGATTGTTTTTGTTTTGGATGGCTGTCAAGGATTCTTTAATGGGTACTTGGGTGAAAAGGGATATGACATCGAAGCTCACGAATAGGTCGCTGGGTTGTAGGTTTTGTTTCTTTATTGTTTCTATGAAGTGGAAGGAGTTTTGTACATGTGAGGTGATGGATTCTGTGTAGGGCTGGAGTTGTTTGGCGAGAAATTTGGCAAGATTCTGTAGAAGTGAGCCCATGGTACTGACTATGGGTCTGAGTGGTATTCCTTCTTTGTGTATCTTGGGGAGGCCATAGAGCTTAGGGCATCTGGATGATTTTTCTCTGGGGATGATTCTCTGCTGGATCTCTTCACTGATGGGAGACGCTTTTATTTTGGATTTGGTGGTTTTTTCTAGGTAGGTGGTGGGGTCAGTATTCAGAGGCTTGTAAGCGGGGTCTTGGAGTAGGTTGGATAGTTTGGAGTGGTAGTTTGATGTGTTCATTACAACTGTGGTGTTGCCTTTGTCTGCTGGGAGAATGACTATGCTGCTGTCTTTCCTCAGGTTGGTGAGTGCTTTTTGTTCTTCTCTGTGTATGTTGCTTCTGGGTGGGTTGCTGGAGCAGAGGACGTTGGTGACTTCAAGTCTGATTTTGTTGGCTGCATCTGGGTTGATTTTGGTTAGGCTAGCTTCAACTCCGCATATAATGTTTTCAGTGGGGATGTGTTTGGGGGAGACTGCAAAGTTGAATCCTTTGAAAAGGACATTGGTTTCTGCTATGGTGAGGGTTCTGTCTGATATGTTGTGTTCTGTTTGTTTCATGTGTTGTTGTGGGGAAGGGTTGGGTTTCTGGCGTTTCTCTAGTCTGTGGAGTTTCTTGGTGTGTGTGTCTGTCTTGTGGGAGGTTTCTGTTTCAGCTCTCCAGAAGGCTAGTTGTTTGGATTTGTCCCAGAGTGCTGGGTGGATTTTGTTGCTGAGTTTGAGATGGAGCGTGAGTAGGTCTTTGTTGGTTTGGTCTAGTAGGAATCTTTTCTTGTGGAGTTCATTTCTGATTAGGGCTAATTCCATTCTTTTCAGGATCCTTTCAGTGGCTGAAGATTTGGAATAGGATTTGAGTTGGAAGCATGTGGGGATCACATTTTTTCTCGGCAATTGCGTAGGAATGTGAGATCACACAAGATGGTGGCTTCTCGGACTTTGAGTTTCTCGTAGGTCCTGGTTAGCCGGAATGTTTCCTCCCTGTAGAGCAGTGGTTCCCAACCTTTTTTTCGCCCCGCACCCCTAAAGAAATTTCACTCGAACCTCGCACCCCCTGAAATAAATAATAAATAAAAATGCCAACATATAGCCAATATCCTATTATTTACCTGGACTTTTCTCACACCCCCTGGAATATCGTCTTGCACCTCCAGGGGGTGCAAGCACCCCAGGTTGGGAACCCCTGCCGTAGAGGTACGATATTTGTTTTCGTAGATTTTCACGGGTACAGGTATGTAGGTCTAGTTGTGTTCGGGTCTTTTCCCATGTAAGATTAAGAGTATCTTGGCAACGTTTTGGCGAGGTCCCACTCACCATCCTCAGGCTGGTGCTTTCAGCTTCGTGCCAGTGCAAGCAGTGTGTGATCGGAGTTGCCGTCTCTCTATAAATACTGGTGGGGGAGGCTGGTGTGCTGGGCTGGTTGGCTGCGCTGCCTCCTGTGTAGTAACGGCTTGGGCAATGGGTTGTGTGATGACCTTGTGAGATTTATTGCTGTGATATCCTGGGTCATTTGCTATGTTGCAACTTCTTGAGTTCTTGTGGTGTAATTTCCTGAGTTTTCTGATGTGATGTTCTGAGCGGGTGGCTGTGATGTAGCATTCTGAGTTTTAGTCTGGCTTCGAGTTTGGGGTCTGGATCTGTGTTCTTGGCATGTGTCAGCTTGTTTGGTTTTGGGGTTGGGGGTGCGACAGCTGGTGAAGCAGCTGTGGTCTGTTTTCTGGATGGTGGTTGTCCTTCGTTTAGAGGATGGGCTTGGGCCTGGATCTGATGAAGGGGATTGGCAGTCGTGTCCCGTGTTGTTTTGAGTCTGGTGTTGGTTTTTGTGGCTGGGACTCATTTGTTGGTGAAGGCTAGCTTCCAGATGTCTGGTAGGTGGGAGGTATCATCCCATCTATTCATGTTATGGGGGGTGTTTCTCTATCTCAATGGCTTCCTGATTATTCTCTTGCTGGAGTGTTCAGTGTTGGATAGTAATTTGGTTCCTTCAAAATGAATTTCATGTCCTGTGGTTTTAAGGTGCTGGAAGAGGGAGGAAGTATTTTCTTCTCTTCTGACTGTGTTTTTGTGTTCTGCGATGCATGCATTTATTCTCCTGTTGGTTTGTCCAATGTATGTGGCTAGGCAAGACAATGGTATCACAGTCCTCCCCTACAACAAAGGCACCACAGACAAAATCAGCAAAATTCTCCAGGATATCTCCACAACAAAACTCACAAGGCCATCACACAGCCCATTATACCAACATCAACTCCATCAACCAATCAAGAGGCAGAAGTGCAGCCAACCAGCCCAGCACACCAGCCCCCACCACCAGTATTTATAGAGAGACATCAGCTCCGATCACACACTGCCTGCACTGGCACGAAGCTGAAAGCACCAGCCTGAGGATGGTGCGTGGGACCTCGCTGAAACGTTGCCAAGATACTCTTAATCTTACACGGGAAAAGACCTGAACACACCTAGACCTACATACCTGTACCTGTGAAAATCTATGTATATATATATATATATATATATATATATATATACACACACACACACACACACACACACACACATATACATATACATATACAATATATATATATATATATATATATATATATATATATATATATATATATATATATATATATATATATATATATATATATATATATATTATTGCTTCAAGCAGCTATGTTGCTTTTCCATTAATATAAGGCAATGTTTTTCTGTGGACCATCCTTCACACCTTTTCAAAAAAAAAAAAGAAGTGACTACAGAACATTTATCCACTCTTTATTCATGCAATTTCATAATTAACACAAATCTCTAACATAGATAGCTTCTTTGTATTCAATACGTTTGCCAGAGAAAGTACAGAGAAAAGAAAGAATAAAGAATTTTAAAGGTCTCCAAGCATTCATTTAACAGCTGTGTGGAAAAAGGAATGTTTTTAATTAAGACAGCATTATAATCATGCAGATTTTATAGACTGACTGCCACAGTGTTCAGTCCAGAAATAAAGCTAAGAAAATTCTCCTCTACAATCAAAGATTCACAGGAATCAGCACTTTAAAAACATTAGACCACATTCATTCACTTTTACACTGCAGGCATTTGAGATAATAAAATATCTATTATTCTCATGTTTATTCTCTCGGCCCCATTGCTAGAGCTGCATAATTTTGTACTTGAAACAAAATGTCTAATTTGTGACTTTTACCTGCAACCTATGGATCTGCATAAACTGTACAAGCCAGTCAGCTGAAAATTGAGCTTTCATGCCACCTCATGAAAAATCTTTCTGTGTTATGCTTTCTATACCTTGTTAAAATTCCACAGCATGATACACCTCTAATGGACAATCATTTGCATCACAGCACCCTGTACCAGGGCTCTTCCCAAATAAAGAACACAGATTGTCTCTAATTAGCTTCCTCTCACTGACAGAAAGCTCTTTAATCCAGTAGAAGATGCACTGAATGGAATAGGAGCGAATATTAGATTGTCTCTAATTAGTGTCCTCTCACTGACAGAAAGCACTTTAATCCGGCAGATTCATTGAATGGAAACAGAATAAGATATTTGGAAAATTCTCAATCTTCAAGTTGCTATAACAAATTCTCAGTCAACAAATGGATCAGTCATCTCAGATTACTAACGCTTTGCTGATGTAAACTTTCAATATTTCCTCCCAATGAAAGAACAAAGGTTTTTGAATTATCTGATGATAATAATTCCCAAAGCATTTTAAACATTCATAAAACCAAGTTAAATTATTATTATTGTTTAAAGTTTTTTTTCTCCATGCAAATTTAAATTCAACCAGTTTAATGGGAGTTTTCCTGGACCTTTTTCTCCCAGTTCAATGTTTCAACCAATGTCCTATGCTGGATTTTAATAGGCACATATATAGAATTTTCAAGAATTATAAAAAAGAAGAAAAAAACCAACATTCCAGCTGGACATTCTAAGACAGCCAGTGGGGAATTAATTGCCAAGCATTCTAGAAAAGAAATTATAGTCCTGAATAAAAGCAGCCCAATGTTCTTAGAATCTGATCATATAATAAAATACAATAATATATGTAAGTAAGGTATCTGTAAACAGTAGATCAAGGAAATATATTTTTTGTCTTTTTGATTTGGTTATTTGATTCTGAAATACCACAAAAAGGAGGGAGGTATTACATTTGATAGGAATATATTAAAAGAGAACATTGGGGATAAAAATAGAAACATTATCTATATATTTATAAACACTGTGTTTTTTTTATGCTGCCACAAAAAAAATTATACATACACATGGATATAGACAGAGAGGAAGAAAGAGAAAGAAAGACTATTCCATAATAAAAAAATGAGGACAAATAAACAAATACATTTTCTTGTAATTATTTTTTCTTCATAACATAGTTACTCATGTGAAATGCTAATGGATAATGAAAACTAGAACCTTTCCCCCCTGAAAACTTTCACAAAAGCAATATTTATGCTTCCCAGTCTCCATAATAGGTAAAACTAACTCATATTCACTTTTACATCTGCCAGGCTTGAAATGCAGAAGTAAATACAGAATACTTTGAGCCTAATATTATTTCACCCTTTCATCATTCAATCTCAACAAATAAATGCTCTGTCTTACATATTGGCAAAAAAAAAATCAGAAAATAAAATACAAGCTGAATAGTCAAGATCTTGTTGATGACCCAAGCTCTGTAAAGGACCTTGGAATACTCACCTCTAATGATCTAAGTGCTAGAGCCCACTGCAACTACATAGCCAAAAAGGCATTAAGAGTTGTTAACCTAATTCTACGAAGTTTTTCTCTGGTAATATCACACTACTAACCAGAGCATACAAAACATTTGCTAGACCAATACTCGAATACAGTTTATCAGTCTGGAACCCTCATTACGTATCTGATATTAGCACAATTGAGAAAGTCCAGAAATATTTCACAAGAAGAGTTCTCCACTCTTCTACTCGTTGTAGAATACCTTATGCCACCAGACTTGAAATTCTAAAACTAGAAAACCTTGAATTACGCCAGTCTTCTTCGGTCGGACTTAAGCATGGTATATAAAATCATACATTGCAATGTCCTACCTGTCAATGAATACTTCAGCTTCAACCATAACAACACAAGAGCACACAATAGATACAAACTCAAAGTAAACCGCACCAAACTTGATTGCAGGAAATACGACTTCAGCAATAGAGTGGTCAATGTCTGGAATACTCTACCCGACTCTATAGTCTCTTCCCCAAACCCCAAAAACTTTAACCTTAGACTGTCTACTATTGACCTCACCCCTTTCCTAAGAGGTCTGTAGGGGGCGTGCATAAAGCGCACCATCGTGCCTACCGTCCCTGTCCTATTGTTTCTCTTATTCTTTTATTTTTCTTATATGTACCCATTTCATGTATTCACAACTATGTATACACTTATACTTATTATCTTGTAAACAATTGGCAAATCAAATAAAATAAAAAAATAAAAATAAAAAATAAATAAAATAAATAAATAAATAAATAATATTATTCACCCTTTCATCTTTCAATTGACCAATAGCAGATGCAAAGAAAAGTATTGCAACAGCACAGGCAGTCTTTGATTTATGACCACTACCACAATGAGAAAATTTGTTTTAAGTGGTATTGTCATTAAGTGAGGCATCTCATAACCACATCCAATTTTACTATCTTTTTTGTATATAGTTTATATAGTTATTTATTTGAATTCTATTGCCACTCATCTCAGCAAATAATTCTCAACAATTCTCAGTTCAGAAACATATACTAGAATTAAAATTCTAAAATCTTCCTAAAACAGCAAAAACAATAAAATATTTATTTGTTTCTTTTCTCTAAATATCACATGTCCCTGAAGTGATCACCTACAGGCTTCCTCATTGACTTTGCTTTTCAGAAGCAAGATGAAGATATTGCAAATGGTGATAATGTGACTATGGAATGCTGCAACTATAAATAACACAAAATAAAGTGATCACAGGGATGCTGCAACAGTGATAAGAATGATGGCTTGTCATAAGTCACTTATTTTAAGCTCTGTCATAACTTCAAACAAGCTAAATGAATAGTCATATGTCAAGAACTACCTATATCTCCAAAGCTATGACCAGTATAAATTTGTTGCTATTAGTTGCAAAGTCTTGTCCCCATGGACAATGCTACTCTACGTCTTCCTGTCCTCTATCATCCTCCAGAGTCTATTTAAGCTCACACCGACTGCTTCAGTGACTCCATCCAGCCATCTCATTCTCTGCTGTCCCATTCTTCTTTTGTCCTCAATCATTCCCAACATTAGACTCTTCTCCAGTGAGTCCTTCCTTCTCATTAGGTGGCCAAAGTATTTGAGTTTCATCTTCATAAAGTAAGTCATAAAATAAGTCTACGGAAAAAAAAAGAATGCTTACATAAAACCTATTGAAAAAAGAAATGTTAAAAGTTGCTAATCCTCCTACACAATTAAGTGCTTTTGCCCAGATGGTTATTATTGTAGGAAATTACAGGAGGAAGCGTCAATCATAAAAAATACAAACGCTAAATCTTTCAGTCCTCTGATTTATTAAAAGTTCTTTTTTTGTGAGGGAGACATACTAGTTTGTTGGCAGTTGTATAGCTGTGAATTTTGGCTGCAGACTTGGCTATGACTATAGTCATAGGTTGCTATAATAGCTAATTTTGAAGGGGAAAAGAAAAATGTTAACCAATATAAGGAACAGTAGATATATTCCAGGAATAAGATGCTAAACTTCCAAGGGATAGGAGTAATGGCTTGGGTACAGAAATGGGAGGCATGGTGAATCAAGTGGGAAGTTGGACTCCCACATGATCAGTAGAGCTGCAATGATTCAAAGGAAAATACCTGTTTTTCTGTAGTTTCAGCGACATACACAGAACCAGAAATAAATTGACTTAGTGCCCAAATACAGACTATGTCATAAAATAAATCAGGTTGCAACTCCCAAAAGTTGTAAAGTTCTGGTACTACCCACTTTATCATTGTTAGATCTGGAGGAGTGGGTGCAAGGAACGGAGGCGAGGCATCGAATAGTGACTCAACTCTTTATTAGTGACTTCAGAAAAGGACGAACGCTTGGGCGGCAGCAGCTCCTTTTATAGAGCTGGCTGCTGTCACAATGTCCAATGATTCAAGTTTGCCATGCTGGAAGCGTCCAATCGGTGGCGACCGCTGTCAGCCAATCAGATTAGCCAGAGACGACCAATCACGATCTGCTAACTGCGGGCCAATCAGAAGTGCAGGATTACGAGCCTGCTGTGGAAGTAAAACTATTAGGATTCAAAACCAATGCGTTTGCTTAGTTCGTAACAATCATCAAAGAAGTTACCTAGGATGAAACACAGAACACCGCACCTTTGATAGGGCCAAGAGAGGTATTAATTGGTTCAGAATGAGAAGCTAGAATACATTACCTATTTACATAAGATAGAAACATTTGTCAATTCCTCATTAATTCCATTAAAGGTGGTAGGAAAATATTAATATCATAAATCAGAGAATATTGTTTAGATTAACAAATGTTTACCATTAATGTAATAGAAATTCCTAGACCAATCTTTCTGTTTTTTTACACAAATTTTAATGAAATTCAATACTGAAAAAAATATGTGTAAGGGCACATTAATTTTAAGAGAATGGATTTATGCTGTACTAGAAATAAATGGTTCAGATTACTTTTTAAAATTGTTAATCCATTTTTCCATATTCACAGGCCTCTCATGCTAAAAAGCTACATTACTTAAAAAAACAAAGATATAATGAGGCATTTGCTTGGATTTTATTAGCAGTTGCACTTTTTTAAAAAAATTATAGCTGAAAATGAAATTACTTGGGGGAAGTATAGCTGCTAAATACACATATAATAGAAAGGTGGTGTATGTACTGTAGGTATATACATATATTTGTATGGCTGTTTGTATGCATGTACATGTGCGCACATGTGTGTGTTCAAGAAAAGATCTGAAATTTGTCTGGCTTCTCAAAATTAATTGGAATTCAAGATGATAATTACTGATTCTGTCAGATAAATTTATTCTGATTATTCTGCTATATTAGTGCTGTCACATTGAAAAAAAGGTTAATAATATTTAAATTAGCTTGTCTCTAGTAATTCCCATGAGTTTCACAAGATATCAAAGCTGTAAATGTGTAGTAAGGCATTGGAAAAAATATATGTATTCATAGGACTGATTTGTGCAAAAATCATGGAATCTTTCAAACTTGGTACTTCCAAAGCTAGAGAAGGCAGAAATTGTGTGGGAGAAATAATACACTAGTGCAACATTTCTAAACATTTTGCTTACTTGAGCAACCAACCACAAGCATTCTATTTGCCATCATACATCGTGATATAAAAAATAAGTATTTTTCTTTCTTTTTTTCCTAAAAACCAGACATCATATCTATTGGATATAAAAAGATAGGAACCCTCCAACAGTTATTTCTAAATTCATGTCAACAGTCATGAAAATATTTATCCACTCTCAATTAAATTGAATGCTTTAAAATTAAATAACCAACTTATAAATAAATAAAAGCAGGAACAAATTTACATGGTACAAAGATAAAAACAAAAATCTGATAATCTAAATCCATACTTACTATTTATGTGATCTGTTAATAATTCCAAAATAATTAAAGAGTGTATATGGCAAGTACATGAGTTTGGGTGCCCTTTTAGACAGCATTTTTGAAAAAAATTCCTAAAACTAGAGTCTTTATATTCTTGCTTGATGTTCTCTTTGCTTACTCATCTTGTCTACAAAATTTTCCCAACTCAATAATGTTTTTTTTTTTTAAATTTTTTTTGCATGCACTAGATTCATAAATGTTCAATAATATTCAAGTTTAGAAACTGTAAGAGCTATTCAAAATGTTGTCTTTGCTTCCTTTAAATACTTCATGGTGGATATAAAGGTATGTTCCAGATATATTGATTCAGATTGTCCAGGTATTTCATAGATTCAACCAAGCATAAGTTATTCATTCATTCATTCATTCATTCATTCATTCATTCATTCAATTCTTAATCCAACATTAGCTGGTAATACTTCTACAATGCTACATACATGTTTTCAAGCTGTATTTCCATTGTCTAGGGCCTGAAGATGGAACTTTAACCACAAAACATGTATTGCTTCACAAAGTCAAGACCTGCTTCTTTTTATTTACATTCTGATATAGTCACCAGAAAACCAAAGTCTAGGCAATTTGGATTTTATTTATTATATTAGTCAAATCTATACAATATCCAGATGTCCATAGTAAGCTGCAACATCCAAATTTGATGACTTCTACATCACCATAGTCTAAGGTAAAAAAACAAAAATGGCTATCAGTAGCATGAAGAAAAATATTTGTAACAAAAACTATAGACTAAAATGTACTGCTGGTTCCATAAGATTCAGTGGATATAAATGAATTATGAATAAATTAAACTATTGCTTATCTCTGGGAATCTTGAAGTTGTGTATAGAATTTTTAAAAAGTCCCTTAGTCATTCAGTCTAATGGAAGGAATAAAGATAAAGTATGCTTTTCCCTGAAGCTGGCATCTGGTATTGAATATATATCACTTTCACCCGATCCTTATATTTAATTCAAATGGAATAGAAAAAATGCAGTGCTATTTGCACTAAATGGAGGGTGATCTTATATAATTTTGTAAAACTTAAAAGATATATGGCAATAAAAGTGGATGTTGCTATCTGAGACATTGAAGTTAAACACACTTTTACTAGAGGCATCTTGAAACTCTTCTTCAAAGTTGGATTAAATTGATTGTACTAATATTTCCAATTAATCAATCATTCATAATGATTTTTTTTTGCAAAGGATCAAGCCATTGGTCACTATACTCAAGTCTGGAAAGGGCCTTTGTATAAGAAAAAAGGGGCGGAAACCAACTGGAAATAGGTGGAACCAATTGGAAGTTGTATGTGAAGGAAGCAAAATGGGTTTTTCAGATTTACTAATGAAGATATAAAAAGATGCATATATAGAAGAAAGGATCATTATTGATAAGATCCAGACTTGATTATAGACTTACTGAAATCAATGAACTGGTATTTATTTATTTATTTATTTATTTATTAATTTATTAAAACTTATCTGCTTCGCTCACAGTCAATTTTAACTAATTCACAGTAAAATAGTATATATAATAAAATTAATAAACAATAAAACAGTACAACACAGTCCAACAACTGGTTGTACAATAACTGGTTGTACAATAACTGGTAACATCCTTTCTGATAACACAATTTCTTTAATGGCATTATATCTCTGTCAACATTGTGTTATCAGAGCAGCCATAGCTTAACTCTAGGTGCAAGCTACTCCATTACATAGTGGCTCCCATAGAGGAAGCAACTTCTGTGACCTTTTACTACTGGACATCCTGTTAGGTATGTAGGCCTGCTCTATTTATTTGCAGATATTGGCACAATAGACATGGATGATGATGATGGTGGTGGTGGTGGTGATGATGATGATGATGATGATGATGATGATGATGATTGTTAGGGATAACATTGTTTACCCTAACTGTTTTGGGTAAAGATAATAAAATGATGAATCATGGTTTGTCAGATAAAGTGTGACTTTAAGCTAAAGGAATGTAATTAAGGGTGCAGCTGTAAAAGTACTATATAAGCAGCAAGGCACTCTCTGGCTCTTACTGGCTGGCTTATTGAAGACTGCGTTCTTGCTGGATCGGGGAGGAGAAGAAGTGTTGGATTACTTTGAAGATATTTCTCAACGGAGAGAAGATAAGTTTTGGACAGATTTATTATATGTGTACTGACACTGGCTATTCGACACGGACTTTGCAATTAGAGTATCCTCGACAAGACTTGACTGAATTTGGTATATGACTAATGGACTGTTTATAATGACTATGCTATAATTCTTAAATGGAATAAACTATAATTTTGATAGCACAAGCGTATCTGTATTTTTACTGCGTGTTAACTAGAAAACTTATCTCACACATTTACCTGTCTTCCTATCTGACTTCGCTGCACATTCTGTTTAGTTTGTTTTCCTTAACACCCGTTGGGGAATCCAGGCTTAACAATGATGAGCTACTATATTAAACTGTAACTCTATATGATTGGGGTTCCAAAGTATATGTATAAAACTCTGTATAATTAGATGTTCCTTTCCAGATTTCCAGCTGGCTTATAAAAGTATTGGATCATAAAATTGACAGTTGCATTATTTTTTTTCCATGTTTGCAATATATAGTAGAAACAATCCTGAAAGGGATTATTGTTCATTCTTTAAAAGAACATCTATCTTAAAACTCTAAATCAATTTAAAACTAGTTAAATTACCTTGGTTCCTTTCAAATGGCTAAAGAAATATTCTGTTTGTAAAACCTGGCAATTTGATGCTACATCTATTTTCTTATTTCATGGATTATTAATTAGTTTATTTTCTGAGATAGAGAGACTTGGATTTATTCCTTATCCTGCAGGCAGCTATCCAGAGAAGTTCATATTCTGAAGGATTTTGATTTGAAATAAGAAGAGTGTATCAACAGTTATCTAAACACAATGCAATCTAAATGGAATGTGCTCCAGTTTAATCACACTTTCTGCAATATGGTTATAGGTCTCTTTTAATGCACTACAATCGGGTTGATTGTTTTAGTATTTAAAGTAGGTGATTTAATACAAAAGTAAAATAAATCTCCAAGGCAGATGACTTAGCATGCTAATTAAATACCTTTGTTAGTGATATATATTAGAAAATGTGAATCAATCTCTTGTGTCAAGAATCAATAGATTTCATAAGATGGTTTTTATTTTCAATTTAAGGCCTTTTCCTGGTATCATTGAGCAGAATGCTTTGGCGAGCATTGCCCAACCAGAGCAAGGCAATCTTGTATTTTGTTCCTGAACAGAGGATCCTGGAGAACACTCATTTTCGTTTAATCTCCTGTCTTGCTGAAATAATTGCTAGTCTGTAAAAATACATTTTGGCAAATACAATTTAGCTCCCTACATTGTTAGCCAGGTCTTAAACATACTAATTTAAAATAAAAGGCATTTCAGAAGAATATCAATGTATCAAGTGCAAATCCTTATATTAATTTATCACCTTCTCCCAATTTGTGGAATAAGCATGAATGGGGATCAAAAGAATAATTCCACAAATCCAATACCTTAGAGCAGGGATGTCAAACTCAATTTCATTTAGGGACACAGCAGGATTGTGTTTGAACTTGGGAGGGCTGTGGGTGTATGGCCAGGATGGACATGGCCAGCTTGTTGTCACTCGTGTTGGGTGCACCTGTAGTGGCCCAACCACTCTGCTAGCAAAAACAGGATTCTGAGCCTTTGCCATGCAAAGTAAAAATGCAGCTCGGGGAGGGGGGGCACATGTGGTCTTCTGAGCTCTGTTTTTGGCTGTGATGGCTTCCTGCAATGTCTGCCAGTGAAAACAGAACTCGGGAGGGCCACATGCAGCCTTCCTATACCTCCATTTTTGCTGGCAGAGGCACCGGTCCTTTGCTGTTTCCAGGGTGGCCCCACAAGCCAGATCTTAGAACCCCACAAGCCGGATCTGGCCCTTGGACCTTGACTTTGACACCCCTGACTTAGAGAATGAGGTTATATAATGAATGGCATAATCTAATTAAATTAAAACCTCTTGTGTCATTGCTTTTACTGAAAAAAATTAATCTAAGTGATAATCTTTTCCTCTGAAATTTCAAAAGAATTAATTTTAAAATCCTTAAGTTTGAACTTTACTTAATATTAAATGCACATATAAACCAATAGTGTAAATATAACAGAATCAAAATGCTTCCATTCTGATACTCACAATCTGAATAAAAATATAATATTTCCCTTTAGGCCATGTTATCATGGATGATGGGAAGGGATTATTTTATGTATTTCAATAAGAGTAGAACATATATTCAAACACAATACATTGTAATAGGGGATATTGCCTCTTTAATTCTGAAATCTTTTTATTGTAAAATTTCTAGGTGTGCAAAAACGTATTATAAGACAGTATACCAGAAGTGGTATTCAGCAGGTTCTGACCAGTTCTGGAGAACCGGTAGCAGAAATTTTGAATAGTTCAGAGAACCAGCAAATAGTTCAGAGAACCACCTCTGACTGGAGATTTTACAGTATCCTTCTCCTGCCACGCCCACCAAACCACGCTCACAGAACTGGTAGTAAAAATTTTTGAATCCCACCACTGTAGTATGCCAACCAAATAATGTTTCAAAGAGGTAAATACATTCAAGATTTACTTTAAAAAAGTAAATGAGAACAAACAAACTTAATGTAACACTTTTATCATTCCTGATTTATGGAGAAAACATCCTCATGTGAGAAAAGCAGTTTTAAAATATCATTTAGTAAAACAAGCTTCAATTTGTGTACACACACACACATACACTTTCAAATACACATCCAAAGAAAGACATTATCATGTCTCTTTGTCTACTTCACAATGTATATCCACGTACACTATTATTTCAGCAATTTGAAATATAAAGCATAATAACGCCCAGGCCTATACAACTGGGTAATTAATTTATCTACAATCATTGCTAAAGAGGCTAATTACTTTGAAAAAAGGATTTATTGAATTGGATGGCAAAATATTTTACTAAGAGAGCTAGAGGAATTTTAAATAGAAGTTTGGGAATTATTCTTTAAAATTATAATACTACTTGAAGCTTCTAGTTTTTTTATTTGAGTGTTGAAAACTTTGACAATTTTTCTGCATTTATAAAATGTCTATAATTGGAATAGAAAGTAATTCTCCTTACTGAAAAAAAAGCCAGTGCTTTATGAATCCTCTTATTAACTTGTTTTTCTATCAATAATAATGGGACATTGTTTCATGTTATTGATTTGAAAATGGTTATAGGATAGAATGTGTATATTTGACACACAGTACAAATAAAGTATTACAGAACTCTAGCCACTCTTACACATAAGGGATTTCATTAGAATAGAAGAATGACCTGGAATATTGAAATATTTTTCATCTTTCAGAAGTCATCATTACATTATTTTATACCATGAGACAGAATATTACAATCCAATTACAATTAAGAATGATTAAGTACTTTTTTTTTTAAAAAAAAAGAGTATTGTATTCTTTTGTAATGGGTTTTAACATTTACTATAGGAACACATCTTACAGCTAAGTGTCTCTTTGAATTTAGTCTGGTTTCTCTGAAGCTATTACCATTTCATATATTCTTACAAGGCTGGCTGTCCTTCACATTCTGTATTTGTGGTCCTCAATCATTTTTGGGGAGGGAAACTTCTAGGAACATTCAAGATTGGAAGTCTCAGATACATTTTTTATTACTTTGAATTTTGTACAGTAAGAAAAGAAAACCCTTCATCAATCACTCTGATAGAAGGCCAAAGGCCAAACAATCATTTTATTCAAAGTAAGATCCAATGAGATCAGACCTTTTATTTATGTTCTTTCAGTGCCCAGACATTACACTTTTCTGGCTGTGATGTGAACATCAATATTTGTTAGTAGCACATAACAATTAACCTATGATAATAAACTATAATAAACTTGTATTATTCCTATTTTCTAGGCTTACATGAATTATTGCACTTGAGTTCAAAAGCAGCAGCAGCATTTACTAAAATCTCATTTTGTAGAAAGACAGTAATATACACTGTCATACATGTGAGTCTGTGTGTGTGTGTGTGTGTTTTGATATATCACTTAACCACAAACATTAGCTCCTATCAACAAATTCTTGCCTCATTTCATCTGAAACAAACAGACTGAATCCGTCTTGGCCTATATAAGGAGTAGATTATAGTAATACAATCTTAAAACCACAACTCATCAGGCCCTCTGTGTGAAAATGGGGGACATTATATTTTACTGCTTTCAGCTGTGATCTGTGTAACCTCATAGAAATCTACCAGATTTGAACATAATATTGTATATCTCTTGTTTTTGAAGTTTTCAGATTTTTATAGATGATAGTGACTCCAAAATAATTTAATTAAAAGATTCATCAGGACTACATACTGTAGAACAGTAGTTCTCAACCTTTTCTTCCCTACAGACCCCCTTTAAATAACTTTTGTGGATATGGACCACCAAGACTTAAAACTTAAATCACAACATTTCTTAAGGCCTTTGAAAATCTTCTGTAATGACATTGCAGCCCTCAGGGCTTTACAGACCACATGTTGAAAACTACTGTTGTAGAATAGCCAAGCTGTACTTCTACAGTGCCTAAAGGATGCATGTATTCTAAAGCTTAATTATTTGGTGCTGTAATGGTTCCATACTGAAACAGAAATATTCAGTTAAGTAAATATGTTTCTGAATTTTTAAACTATACAATATGTATCCTACTTTTCATTTTATATTTGAACCTTATTTCTAGAGATAGTGTTCTATCGCCAGAACAAAGCAGACTCGAGACCGGAGTTGAATTCAGCTCTTTATTAACTGTTAGTAACTTCAACTAAAGTCGAGCCGCGGCAGCCCTTTTTATAGCGGCTGCTCACGGCTTGCAACCAATGGCATTTATTTAAAACTCCCGCCGCTTAGGCGGCCAATCAGAACTGTTGTTATCTACCAATTGCTAGGCGGCAGTATCTGTCCAATAGGAATGCAGTATTACGAGTATGCAAAACAAGTACACAATAGATAGCAAAGGTTTTCCCAACAATTCTATAATCCTAAAACATTTAAACAAACATTCTAAAACATTTAAATCAAGACATGTATAATGGGTGAGACCAAAGACTGAATGATTATGGATAGAAACAATATCTGCACTACCAGTTTGTAAGAATTAGTTCAGATTGAAAAAAATCAGTCTTCTCTAAATTCATGCTGTTTATTTGTGATGCTTTTTAATCGCACTTATTATATTAGATCCCAAAGTTATCAAAAACAAGCACAATATTTTTCATAACCATAAAAGTACCCAAAATGTAGCTTATTCACACCACTTTTTTATGGTTTGAACTATCATGTAAAATGTTGAAAATAAAACTAGTCTGTAGAGATCACAAACAGCCAATTTCACAGTACAAGCAGACATAAATAGAGCTGAATTCCCTTTCGTAATACACTATTCATCTTTGTGCTTCACTGAGTTCAAAGAAAAACATTTTTCAGAATTTAAGTAATTACATTTATTTTTCACCTCTTTCTCAGGAAAGGAAATTATTGCTAAAGCATGATATTAGGTACACCATGATATTGGATGTATCTTCTGTGTATGAAATTTCAATTTAACAAAGCATGTAAAACCCTAAAGGCAGTTAAGATCTAATATACTAAAACCATTTTGTTTTCACAGTATATTTATTTTGTATCATCATTGACCCAAGCCAGTTACTGAATTAAAATGGCCAAACTTTTGAACAATATAGTAATGTCTGCAACAGTCTGCCATACTGTTGATTTATTGAACAAATGAGACTACTTTAAAAGGATGTGTGCTTGCAAAAAGTATTCTAAGATGAAAAAGGAACATATGTAGACATGCTCAAAATTCTGATTAAAAAGTTTTTAATCAGACAGAGTTATGAAATATGGATTTTGTAAAGTGATAACATAATAATTTCCCATTGGCAGATGAGCTCTATTAGCTAGGCTGAGAATGCAGACTGCTTTGCTTCTTGTAGCAATAAAAAAGGGCTATGGAAACAATTCCTTTGCAGTTCCCAGCTCTCTCATCTTTCATCCAATAATTTATCTGTTCCAAACTCTGGTAAGACATTCACAGAATTTTCATCATAGTTTTATAAAGATGCATATTCTCTTTTGGTTATATGCCATTTATCTGAAACTTATCACAATATATTTGGATTGATGAAACCAAATGTATTATTTGCACAATTCTCGAAGAATATCTGTATCTGAACTGCCACAATAAATATTTACCTACAATTTTAAACTATGGGCAAGGAGGATTTCCAGGCAGCCCGTTAAATTTTCTTAAGATGTTTTACCCACTATTACTTATAAAATTGTAGGTGAGTGTAAATAGCACTGTTTAAGAGACTATATATTTGTAGAATTTTTTTTCTCTCCTCTTTTAAATTGCACATTTCATGTACTTTTCCTGCTAATTGAAATAATGAATTGTCAACATTTGATTTTAATAATTTATATTGCTACTATTTTGTAGTTACTTAATAAATCAAATATTTCATCTTTGTTAATTCCAGATTACTATCTCTGTTAATTAGAATTGATTTTCCAGCAGAGTTCATATAATAAAATCCTATCTAAAATCCAAATACTGCAATATTAACTTCACATGTTCAAGCTGATACTTAAAAAAACAGCGAGCAGCTTTCTTCTCCTAGCCTTGCTGAAGATACAAGCTGTAGAGTTATAATTGCAGGAATGTTCCAGTCTCGGATGGCAAACCTCAGATAAAGAATGTTTCCAAGCAAATACAAGTCAGGCAAACAAAGTCACTAATCTATGGATAAAGGAGGATTAGAGAGGGGAAGTAGACATATGTTAGACTTTAACTAGAGATAATTAATTGTATGGATTACTGTACTAAAAATGTATATAAATGCAAGACTATACTCCAATAAAGATCATCATGATTCAGTTGTTCATGATCAACCAACTCGACTGCCTTGTCATTACAACAAGTGGCACCTGAACAGGGACCCTCTTACTTCGTCTGGCAAGGATTTGGTGCACCTTCAACCCTTTGTGGTTTCTTCAACCTTTTGGTTTCTGTAAGTATGGGGTCTTCGCTTTCTGAGGAACAAAGGAAGCATGTAGATGAATTAGGCTATTTGTTGAAGAAAAATAATACTGAGGTACCACAGAGAAATCTCTTAAGGCTGGTCCAGGAGATTGCAGCTCAGTGCCTATGGTACCCAGAAAAGGGGTCTTTAAAATCAACTGATTGGGAATGTATTGGGAAAACATTGCATACTGAACCTCGAGCAAAAATAGAAGTTTTGCATGTGTGGCATTTATGTAGGCATGCAATTGAAAAATTTGGTCACAATGAACTTTCTCTTTTAACACCTCCACCTTCATGTTATACTAATGCTGTCATTTGTCCCCCTTCTTCACCGGAATATATGTCTTCAATTCCCTCAGCTCCTGCAGATACAGGACAAAAGCCTCCTGACTCTATTGTTCAGTCTTCTTTTCAGAAAATGGTAGAGACTTGTAAAAGGGATGCCTCGGTCTCAGGAACAGAACTTGCAGAATTACTGTCTGTTTGTCCAGTACAATATCGTCCTGGTCAGGGGCCACAGCTTGGACTGCAAGTAGCAGAATGGGAGGGTCTGCCTTATCAGATCTTAAGAGAGTTAAAAAAGGCAGTTACAGACTATGGGATTAGTGGTAATTTTACAAGAGGACTTGTAGAAGGAATAAAAAATGGTTATACAATGATCCCTGAAGATTGGAAGCAAATATTTCGCATGATTTTAACATCCATGCAATATGTGGTTTGGGAGAGTGAATATATGAGACATGCTCAAGCTGCTGCTTTAGGAGGGGGAGGAGCATATACAGTTGAGCAGCTATTTGGTTCTGGACCATTTGGTACAATTCCTACTCAAGTTGTTCTTCCTCCAGCTACGTTAACTATTATTTCTGAATGTGCCTTGCGTGCTTTTCTTAAGGTACCCCAAGCTGGAGAACCTAGAGCAAATTTTTCAAACATTCGACAGAATGCCAATGAGCCTTATGCTGACTTTGTTGAGCATCTGTCCAAAGCAATTAGACAGCAGTTTGATCATCAGGAAGCTGCTGGTGAACTTCTTCGCCAGTTAGCTATTGAAAATGCTAATGCAGATTGTAAAAGAGTTTTACAGCCGTTAAAGGCTACTGCTCATTACATTCTGGCAGATATGCTGCAAGTCTGCCAGGATATTGGATCACAAACTTATAAAATGCATATGTTAGCAGCTGCTATTCAGAAAGGACAGCGACCAATTGGTAACTGTTTTAAGCGTAAGAAGCCTGGCCGCTTTCAGAAGGACTGTCGTTCTACACCTTCTATGCCTCAGAATCGTCCTTCTAACAAGTGCCCTATTTGTAAAAAGGGATTTCATTGGGCCAATCAATGTCGGTTTCGGTCGGGAAACTTGCCAATGGGTGTGGCACCCACCCAGAATCCAAAGCGTGCCTTTCCCATCACTCTGACTCCTCCAGCAATCTCTCTCACTCCTCCCCAACCACAGCCGGTAGCGCTGGGATCAATTTAATCACTCAAGAGGAAATTGAGTTTAAATTTCCCATGGAAGTTAAAATAGTTCCATCTCAATTTAAAGGTCCTCTTCCTTCGGGATTAGTTGGCTTAATTTTGCCTCATTCTTCTGCACACAAAAAGGGCTATTTTGTTATGCCTGGGGTAATAGATTCAGATTACACTGGTATCCTCATGTTTTAAGATTTGGGTGAATCTTCCTCAAGTTCTTCCTTGTAATTCTTCTGTTGCTCAATTGCTTCTTCTTCCACATGAAATTTCATCTCCTAGTATAGGTAATCGTGGGGATGCAGGATTTGGATCAACTTCTTTATCTGTAGGCTTACTTCATCAGCTGAACTCTCGTCCTTTGTTAACACTCTTCCTTAATAAACAACCATTTCAAGGGTTATTGGATACTGGAGCCGATGTTACTGTCATCTCCTCTTTACAGTGGCCAGTACAGTGGCCAAAAACGACAATTTCTTCATTGTGGGGAATAGGAGGTTCTACAGCTACTTGGCAGAGTGTTCAAGAAATTAATGTTACAACATCTGCTGGTAAGTCCTTTTTCCTACAACCATATATTCTAGATATTCATACTAATATTTGGGGCCGTGATATCCTTTTCTTCTTAATGCCCATTTGATTCTTGATGATGGCTCTTCCTCTTAAATGGCTCTGTTCTATGCCAGTTTGGGTGAAACAATGGCCATTATCAAGGGAAAAACTCGCTGCTTTACAACAATTGGTTCAAGAACAATTGGCTGCTGGTCATACAGAACCTTCTACTACATCTTACAGGACAAGATCTCATTAGCATAGCGTTCACTCATACAAAAGTTGAACATGAGCATTTGATGATGATTTCAGAATCATATCAGATAGCCTTTTCTCAATATGTGCGAAACTTGTTGTATTCTTTACCCAAGGATCCTAGAATAGTGGTTACTACTACTTTAAATCTGGCCTTTTCTTCCATTTTTGTGCGAAATCCTATTTCTAAAGCTCTTACAGTCTTTACTGATGGATCACCTACAAGGGGTGTGGTTGTCTGGCAGATTCAACAACAATGGTATTCTACATTTACTGCCACGCAGACTTCAGCTCAACGTGCTAAGCTGGCTGCTGTGATTTTGGCTTTATGATTGTTCAATGACCAACTTATTAACTTGATCGTTGATACTCAATATGTGTATTTAGCTATGCAGTGTGGGTTCCAGCGTGCTGTGTTCGTCCGTATCATGGTATGGCATCAGGGCCTTCACAACCCGATTCCGGATTTCAATCTTCATCTGAACACGGAAGTCCGTCTTCCAAGGTTGACGCGCCCGCAACCCATCACTTGGGGCCAGGTTAAATCTACTACATATCAAGCTCAACAACAACTGCAGCAGGCCTCATTACCTCAGACTCCTGAAAATCTTGTTGCTGCTGTTTTTGCTATTATTACTGCTAACTCTGTTACCATTTTACTTTGTATTTTCTTGTTTATGGTTAATGGTGTTTCTGCTCAAAATGACACTTCTGTGGTTTGTCTTAACCCTAATTTGTGGGTTCGTCATGCCCAATACATGTTTATGACCCATGGCACAAATATTACTTTATACTATGAGCCCCCAATGGCATTTGGTCAAATTTCTTTTACCCCTAACTTGATCATGTCTTCTACATTTATTGTCTCACAACTACAATCTATTTCACACTCCTGGCTATTTTCTACACCCCCTATGAAACTGAATTCTGTCCATTGGCGTTACTTGAAAGTTAGTCAATTTACAAGGGGTCTGTATTTCTGTTGTCACGCTAAACACACTTGGCTTCATAATTGGTCTGATTATGATGCTGCTCAGCACATATTAAAAAAGCTAGGGAATTATAGTTATTGTTCTGACTCCTATTGGTTGTCAGGTACCTTTAATTCTTCTTTGCATGGAATTAATATAGCTCCTGATATGTATCCTGACAATTTTCCTATTTTTAATGCCTCTGATCAATCTAATACAGGATCGATATGCGCTGGTTGGCAGCTTAAGGATCCTAATATGTGGTTCTTTTTTGATAAATATGCCACTAATGTTCATCCTCAGAATTATCAATGTGCAACTATAGGTTATTTTACTCTACCTATTCAAATAGGTATGCTCCCATCAACTCGACAGCAGCGTTCCTCTCTGGGGCCTACATGTAATCATGAAGTCATTATTGACACACAATTGTCTTCTGGTTCTACATTTGGCCGTGCATTGGCAGGGGCCGTTACAGGGGCCGTTACTCTAGGCTCTTATCCTGGCATAATTGCTCAAGAAAACAGACGATCTATTCTTGGTCTCACCTGCAGACTTGAAAAATCCATCAATGCTGGACTTCCGGTTTGCGAGGCTTCAGCAGCGGCAGGGATTTGCGATCCAGCGCAATCCCTGCCGAGCTCACTGCCAAGGTTCCCCCGATCTGTTTGGATCTGGGGGATATAGCTGCCCTGCGGGGGCAGCTGAAGACGGGGGGGATCTGGAAAGGGGGTAAGGGGTGTCGCAGACCCCCTCCCCAGCCAGCAAAACCCCCTTTTCCTGAGGCGGAGGAGCGGCGGTCAGCAATGGCCGCCATGAAGAAACCTGCAAACGGATCAGATTGTGCAGGAGGAAGAAAATTGGGGAAATCGTGAGAGTTGTTTCTGGACCGGGATAAAGATGCCAAGGGATAAGAAAGTTTCCTGGGGCTTGAAAATTGCTACGGAGAAGTTGCTACATTGTTTCCAGAGAGAGTTACAAGCGGCGCACAGAATTCTAAAAGGGAAAGTTTTTTCCCCCCTTCATTCTCCTTCCTAACGTGACAGCGGATGGAACAACAAGAGAAATCTGAAAATCTAGGTAATTAAATACTGAAGAGATAAGGATTTCTGAATGATTTTTAAAAAAAAAAAGACTTTAAAATTTTTTTTTTGCTGTGAGTGGGAAGGGAGAGGTAAAAATTGGATTAGAATTTGAAAATAAGGAGAAGACTGCCTGGATTTTTAAAGAGCTATAAATACTAACAAGGCTTCTGAAAGATATATATTAAATGGAACTTTGTGATCAAACTCCAATCCCAGAAAGAGAAAGTGAAGGAGAAAGTGCTTAAAAGAATTAACCTACTTGGATTGCTTGGTGATTTTACCACTTTTGAGAATTATCTCTGATTAAAAGCACTTGGGTGGTTGCTTGGGAAAACTTTTTCTCTTTATAATGGCATTACTTGTGGACAGATTGAAACTTTTATATCAAAAATATGAAAAAGAAAAGCAAGAAGGGAAGGACATTTTTGATACTCTTTTTCAGTATTTAGAAATGGCGGTCTACACTTATGTAAAATTGAATGGACAACAGGACGACTGGGACAAAGAAGAAGCCATTTTTGATGAACAAGTGACTTTGGCTGGGGAAGGAAAGGAGAAAGAGAAAAAGGAAAAAGAGACTTCAAGACCTATAAAAGCAATCAAAAAGAGAAAAACAAGATGAAAAAGAGATATTATGTTAGAAGACAACAGAAAGGAGGAAAGCAGAGAAAAAGGGAGGTGGAGAGGCAAAGGGGTAAAGAGGACAGAGAGAAGAATAAGCAAGGGAGAAAGGGGACGAGAAGCCTCAATAGTAGAGAGCAAGATGTAAAGAAACAAAAGTTTTTTAGAGATAATGGGTAAACTTTATTGATAAAGGGATTCTAAAGGTACATAAGATTGTTTTTTATATTTGTATTTAGAAATAATTTTAGAAAGTTGGAAATAATGTGTAATTTAAAATGTGATAAAATGTTTAATATAACTTAGTGAAACTTGTCTTAAGAAAAGGGGAACATTTTATGAAATAAGGATTTGAGATATGATGTGGGGGGGGGGAATAATTGTGGAAAATATAAGTATTCCCAAAAGGCATGTTATTTAATTGAAATGGATAAAATGGTTAAGATATAAAGGAGTTGGAGAGAAAGATACAAATGAATGTCAATATTAATTAGATTGTGTTATTTCAGTGGAATTTTTTTTTTTTTTTTAAAGGAGAGATTTGAAGTAGGAGAAGCAGGAATACCTTAATGAAATAATGATTTAAAATATATGATGTGGGGAGGAATAATTATGGAAAGTAGGTGCTCCTACAAAAGTATGTTAATTAATTGAAAAGTAATGTGCTAAGTGTTTATGATATAAAAGAATATGAATATTAATGAATAGATTAGTATTGGTATTGATAATATTGTATAATTTTAGAATGTACCAAATAGAATCCCAATGTAAGTTAGGTATTTTATATTAAGTATTATAAATGTAGGGGAAAGAGGTAAAGGCGTCATACTCCAATTAGTGTACAGGAGAAGCTTTTTTTTTTAAAGAAGAAAGATAAATCGATAGCTGGAAATAAACAGACAAAGAATAATAAATATTATGATTTGAATTGAGATGAGATAAATAAAATAAAATTAAGAGAATCTAAGAGAGAGAAGAAGCTATATAAAAAATTGAAAATGGTAATAAGATATGGAATGGCATATAAAATGAATATGAATTTGAGTTGGTGTCTGTACAAAGAGTTTTGACCCGGGATTAAGCAACTTTCAGAAAAGATGTTTTTTTTTATGTTTATATGTTTTGTGTTCTTATGTGTTTATGTTTGAATGAGCTAATAAAACCTTGGAGAAAGGTTAGAAAAGGACAATGGAGAGAAAGATAGAAGAAAATAAAGCAAGTTAGAAAGGGAAAATATGTGATTGTAAGGAAATGTGTTAATGTTGTAAAACTTTCAAATAATTTTTAGAAATTTTTAGAAAAAAGGTTTTATGTTTATCTTGTATGTTTTGTATGCTTTTAAAAATTAATAAAATTTGTTTTAAAAAAAAAAGAAAAATCCATCAATGCTACCGCTGCTATTATTCGTGATTATTATTATTATTTGCAGCATGAAATAGAAGACTTAAATCAAGATGTCTCACAGCAGCGTTTTGCCATAGACTATCTTTTAGCCCGTCAGGGAGGGTTCTGTACTCTAGTTGGATGCCGTGGATGTGCTGTGCATTTTCATTCTTTGAATAAAACTATTGGGGATGAGCTTGCCAATTTACAATCATACATTCAAAATAATATCCATGCTCACTACTCACCTTTTGAGTGGCTAACCAATTGGCTCCCTGATTGGTCTGGGCTCAGACAGTTTTTCTTTTATGCTATAATTATTATTATTGTACTAATTGCAACCTGTTGTTTTATTCAATGTATTCCAAATTTATTTGCATTGTTTCGTCCCACTTCCCCCTCTCTTAACCCTCTTCAATTGCGATACATTTATAAATCTTTGAATCCTCCATTTAAAATAAAAAAATGAGGATATGTAGAGTTGTAATTGCAGGAATATTCCAATCTCGGATGGCAAACCTCAGATAAAGAATGTTTCCAAGCAAATACAACTCAGGCAAACAAAGTCACTAATCTATGGATAAAGGAGGATTAGAGAGGGGAAGTAAACATATGTTAGACTTTAACTAGAGATAATTAATTGTATGGATTATTGTACTAATCAGTAACGAAAGTTAAGCAGTAACCAAAGTTAACCAATGGTGGAGGATAATTAAAAATATATATAAATGCAAGACTATACTCCAATAAAGATCATCATGATTCAGTTGTTCATGATCAAACAACTTGACTGCCTCGTCATTACAACAAGCAAAGAATTTGTGTTAACACAATGATGCCTTCAAGTCTCATACATGGTCACATCCATATGCATTATCATTTTAATATCACATATAAATATTCACATTCCTATGAAGAGTTCATACTGCTAAAAATTACACTGCCAGTTTAGAACCATTTTATTACTTATATCACCAGCATGATTTAAAGATGGAAAGGATTATTGTTTCTCTAATGTTGAATTGAAACACAAATATAATTCCTGAACATGCTTTTATCTGTAAGGATATCAAGTAGAATTTCTTATTTACATTCATAAGGCATCTTTTGTTATTTAATCGGTGCTATTTGTTCTGTTTAACTAAAATAAAGTCTTTGTTGTTAAAAAAATCTAACGCATTATAAAAGCATATTAAAGCATGAAAAACTAATTGGTAAAGAATCAAGAATCAGTTGGATTATGAAAAGCTTTCATCTCAATTCAGACTAATAACTACTGATTAGTAAAGTTCCTTGCCTGCTTCACCCCTGCAATTTAAACTCCATAAATTATCACATTTTTAAAATGTATATTCATTTCAGTTTTATTGACATTTTAAATGAGAAAACCACTCTCAGTGGAAATCACTGTAACTCCATCATTAGTTTTTCACATTTTATTAATTGCCACAACTTTGGATAAATTTCACTTTTATAAAGCATATGTACAGTGGTGAGATTCATTTTTTTTTTTATTACGGTTCTTTGGGCGTAATTTGGTGGGTGTGGCAGGGGAAGGATATTGTAAAATCTTCAGTCAGAGATGATATTTACTGATTCTCCGAACTACTCAAAATTTCCACTACTGCATATGTACCATCTCTGCATATGTATCTTAGAATCAATAGTATTATACTTTTTTAATGAACTATATACTATATCAAGAATATTATTATGCCTTAAAAGCACTTCATAAATCTTTTATCATTTTTTTCAAAATAAAATAAAATAATGCATTTCAGGCTTCTTTTGAATACACTATAAATAAAAGAGGTTAGGATCTCTTTATTTTATGCTTTAATTCCTGGTAAACTCCAATAAGCTGAGCTGGCTTGCATTACCAAACCTGGGCAAGCATAGGATGATGGAAGTTTCATTTGCAGAAATGCATCTAGCAAGTATATCTATGAGCCACAAGTCACATGTTCAGGGTTGGAATGGGGTGTGGTTATTGTTATCCAAGGATCTACAGTGCATTCAAAAGTGCTGCCTCATAAATAACCAGTTGTTAAGTTCAGTTCAGTAAAACAGTATACCAACCATTTGCTACCCAACAATATAGCCACCTTCCCCTTTGGGCTGCTTCAATATGTACCTGTACTTTCAGTAGAGTTCCCCAGGCTTTTGGTAATGGAGAACTTCGATGTGTCATACTTGAGTAAAGATTCAGAACTGGCTCAGGAGTTCATAGCCACCATAATGCTTCACATTATTGCTTACTAAAGTCACAATCGGAGTCAAAGTCTTGATTTAATTTTTATCTGGGAAAAATGGCAACAGAATCTGGTATTGGGGGAATATTATCTTCAGTCCTTTGCCATGGACAGATCGCTTCTTTTGGGCTTTGTTGTTTTCTGAGACTGCACCATGCTTAATGCAGCTACATTTACAATTGTAGAAAGTTAGCACCCACCCCTCTCCTAGAAGAATGAAATATTCTAGGAAATATTAAAAAGGCAGAATATTATATTTCCCCGAATGATAAAAGGAGAAACATGTTTTTAAAGACAAAGCAGCTCCCTGCAGCTCCCTTCAGCACTAGGATGATGGGATCAGGACATGATAGGATTAGCCCCAGGGGTGGTATTCTACCAGTTCGGCTGGGGTCATCTGTGAGTGAACTGTTCACTCCAATTATCAGATGCTGGGCCCGCCCACCTGCCCTGGTTCTATACTGATCTTTATTTCCTGGTTTTGAAGCTCAGCTGCTTTGCGTGGCATAGCGGATTGCTGCACATCAGCTGTTGAACACACAGGGAGAGTGCAGGATTGCAGAAGAAGGTCAGTAGCAAACTGTCTGCTGCGTGTGAAGCGTGCGTGCATGCACTAAGTGCACCCACTAAGCCACGCCCACAGAACAAGTGGTAAAAAAAGTTGAATCACACCAGTGATTAGCCCTCTACCCATCTCACCACGTGGCACTTGGGAAGATTGCATCACCCAGCAAGATTCAACCAAGCTATCCCTGCATGGCCCCATGGGAGTCTGACAACCAATCAGGATACATTTCTTGCCACAGGAACAGGAAGCAAGCTCAAAGCCTAGAGAGGGCATACAACCCAGGGAGACTCTCAGCATCTCTTCCCTTTTTTGCAGGATCTCCAAGGCATTTCATCCTGTTCATCAATAAACCTTCTTTCTAAGCAACTTCCATCAATCCAGAGTCTTTTTCCCCACTGGGAACTGAACCCGGAAAGATATTTCTTCCAACACGTTTTTGTGATTGTTTTTTGTTTTTCTTTTGGATATCCTACTCCTGTATTCTTGATTGAGAAGCTAATTTTAGTTTATTTTAATTTTGCTTTCTTTAATTTATTGCACAGGAGATAGATAGATAGATAGATAGATAGATAGATAGATAGATAGATAGATAGATAGATAGATAGATAGATAGATAGATAGATAGATAGATAGATAGATTTCCTGGGCTGCAAAATTTCTGAAGATTACAAAATTACAGAACAAGATTAGGATGCTCTGTAATTTATTGTTATTTGTTACAGATTTTTCAGCCCAGGTTTAATAGCCCTGTAAAAGGGTTTATTTTACTTGCCACACAATGTCTTAAAGAAAGTAATTATAAAAATATGATGCTAATGAAATTATATCTATTATTCCTTTCCTGACATGTCCTGTCCTATCCTGTCCCAACCTATATTGCTGCTTTGAAACAATGACTTCATCTTAAATATGAATCAGAGATCATAATGTATTTATTTCTGTAGCTGTATTTAGAAGGCAAATTGTTAAAATTAAATCTATTCTGGCTATTATTATATTCAACTGCATTTTGCTGACACAGTTTGTTATGAAAAGATTTTTTTTCCTTGCCACACAATGTCTTAAAGAAAGTAATTATAAAAACATAATGCTAACATTAAAAGGAAATGAACTATTCTACTTACAGGATTTTTATTCTTTAAAATGTTCCTTGTGTGAGCATATTTAATCTTGTTAAAACAATTACTATAACTTGAAAGAAATAGGAGTGTTTTTTATTATAAAAATTATGTTATTATTCAGATAAAACCTGCTGAATACATTTCCACAATATAGTATCGTTGTTGTAAAAAGCTGTGAGAAAATCAAGGGTTTGATACTGAATAAATCTAAACATTCCTATTAACAAATACAGATTTCTTAGCTCAGGTTTGTGTAGCAGAACTACTTTGAATCTGTATTTTTTATTCAATTCGTCCAAAGATAATTCAATTTAAAAATTCTTTCAAAACAGAACAGAATGCATAGAGTGAGGTGTTCCTACACTTCCAAATGTGAGTGCAAATGAATGTCCAGGACTTTCATTCTATTATTATCTCTCCAAGGATTTGAAACCTGCCTAATTTCCCATGCAGCAGTTAAATACCAAAGAAAGATATAATGGTACCTTTTCACTAGGCTTTTTCAATAGGGAGGCTATTGTCAGTAGAAAGGAAAATGCTAAGAAATGGTGCAATTGTTTCCTTTCTATTGCAGACATTTATAGAAATTACTCACTTTGCTTTTCTGTTCACAAATTTTCCTGAGGATTTTGAAAATACTGCTGTTTCAATTATAAATTTAACTTCTTGAATTGGATGATCTTACGAGCAAATGACAAGTAGAGTTGTAAATTCTAGTACTTACAGCTACACACAACTTCAAAAATATATGTATTGAAATACTTTGTAAACTGTGTGAGATGATGATAGGATCTTCAGAAATAAATAGTAATTCATAAGTGAGGAGCTGGCTATCTCTACTAATGAAAGGAACCCTTTTATTTCTAGAAAGGCAACTTAGGTCCAATTTAGGCTAACAGGAAACTTTTCTACTGTTATCTGACTACCCTGAATAATCCTATTTTTCAAAGCGGAATTGTACCATTTTATTTTTTAGCTCGTTTTGACATATACCTGAAATTCAGTAATCTTCAAAAAGCTGACCAAAAGAATCTTTCATGCTGTTCCAACAAAATGGTCAAAGTCTCAAACATGAACTTTTAATATGACTTGATTTGAAAGACAAATTCAAAACATTTTACACCAGTGATTTGGAGTTTTGAATCAATTCTGGGGCGGAAAACATTTATATATGTTCTTTGAATCATTCTCATGGATACTGAAGTATTCAATTCAATTCTAAAAGGATCCTTCTCACAAAATAGACACAATTCTGAATGCCAAATTCTGTTTTGTACAATATGATTAACTGATTGCTTAACTAAAATAATGCACTGTTTTATAGCTTCAGTTAATTTTAAAAGTACTTACTATTTCTAATACCATTGCAAAGTCTGTTAAATTACTTCCAAAAGTCAAGAAAAATAGTCCCCCAGAGACAGCTAAAATGTAAAGCTTTTAATCCAGGGAGATATTTATTTACCTTTGCCACTGGAATTCAAAATCTCAGAATCTTAAAAGATCACATGATGTTAATTGCCATTTATTGTCATTGCATCATTTTCATGGGACTTTAGAACCAATGTGAGATAATGTTGAAGAGGGTCCTTTTTCTTTAGAGCTGCTTTGACCCTTAAACTGTTATCCAGATTCATCTTATACACTATTCAAGCATGTCGCTATGATAGATTTTCTCCATTGACAATCTCTACTGTAAGAAAATTTTAGCAGGTTATGCAACAGCAGGATGGAATCTATGACCTGAATCTATGTTGTTGTACCATCTGATCTTTTAATTAAAAGAGATTACCATAAGGTCCCCACTTTCTATCCCATTCAATCAAACACCAAATTTCTTGCCATCTAAACTTTTCTATTTTAGGAATTTTAGTTCCTGTACAGCTTTGATTCACCATAATGTCATTAGAGAACTCTCTGTCAGTTAGTCACTATTGTCTTCTGACCTATGAATGTCAGAAGAGTCATGATTATTCCTTTCATATTTAATTCACTCTATTTGAAAATGTTATGTGTGCATATGTTCCTGGAACAAATGCAAACAGTGCATAAAACTGGATTGCTAGAAAAATGCCAGCAGGGCACATGGATGTCAGCAAGTATGAATTCAACAAAGTTGAATATAATGATCATGTCCACCTTACCTATGCTAGAAAAGAAGAATTAAAACATACACACAGACAGACCTGCAAAGATAGACTCTTGATAATTCTACTATTTAATAGAAAAATAACCCAGGCAGGCAAATATTTCTTCAGAAAACAGTCAAAAGCAAAATTATTGAATGGTGGTTTATTTATTTGCAGTGTAACAAAATGGAACATTCTCCCAAAATATTAAACATTCTTTAATATTCATCTTCTATGTAAATGGATATATTGACAGATAAGATATAAATGTTTGTAGATAGATAGATTTAATAAATAGATATAGCCTATTCATTATAATATAAAAGCTTTACAATTCTATAGAATGCAACAAAAACAAAATGGGTTAAGGAGTTTCCGGTTTGTCGGCTTCGCTGGCGGTAGGGATTCACGAAGCTGCGCGATCCCTGCGCGCTAGTCGTTTTGGGGCTCCGACCCGGACGGGTGCGGAGCAAGGCTGCCCTGCAGGGGGTAGCTGAAGGTAAGGGGATCCGGAGGAAGGGTTTGGGGTGTTGCAGACCCCTCCTGGCCGGCAGAACCCCTGTTACCAGGACAGTGCAGCGGCGGTCCGCAATGGCCGCCACAAAGAAGTTGACAGCCGGGCAAGTATGCGCAGGAGGAAGAAGAGAAAGTTATTGAAAGTGAAAGTTCTTCTTGGTCGACCCAGGGCTTTGAGATTTATCTAATTTAATTCCTGGAAAAGATGGTTTTCTGATGATTTCTTCCACAAGAGAAAAAAAAAGCGGCTATTTTGAGGTGCTGAAGGGAAAGTTTACTCTCCCTCCCGACGGAATTAAGCCGGAAGGGAGAGGATAAAGAAAATATATAAATTTGGATCTTGTTGGAGGAGATGCCTTGAAGACTTGAGGACAGAAATACAATCTTAATAAGGCTTTAAAATATAGATTTGGATTCTTTTTTTTATTTGTTTGATACCACCCCTGGAAGAGGAAGGGGGAATTTTGGCTTGCTTGGATTTATTGAGGATTGTGGATTTTGGGATTGTTTTGTCTTTCTCTCGGAATATTTGGTTGGTGTAAGAAGAAAGAGGAATAAAGAAAAGAAAAGATTTATTTATAATGGCTTTCCTTTTTGAAGACCTGAGGGATGAATATGAGCAAACAAAAGCAGCCTGCAAAGATGGCATGGAAAAAGCTTTTCTATTTCTAGAAATGGCGCTGGTCAATTACCAACAGACAATGGAACAGATGGAAACGGAAGAAGAACAACAAGGAAGAGACGAAGACGCCATCTTCATTGAATCCCAAAACTTATCTAAGGAAGAAGGAAGGAAGAGAGCAAGGAAAATGAAGGACTTAAGATCTAAAAAAACATTTGAGAAAGAGAAAAATATGATGCAAAGTAAATATAATGATAACAAACAAGAGAAAAAGGGAACACAACAGAGAAGGGATCCCAGCAAGGCAGAGGTTAGAAGAAGAAGGGGGTAGGAAGATTTGGTGGGGGAAGAAAGAAAGGGGAAAGGCGGAGAAAAGCCTCAAAGCTTTAAAATTGGATGGGAGAAGAGGATTTTTTTAGAGACAAAGGATGAAACATAAATTTTTGTAAGAAAGATTCTGCTAAGGTACAGAAGATGGTATTGTAACATTTATATTTGAAATAGTAAATTAGAATGGTTTAAGATTTAATAAGAAATTAAAATGTTGAAGTTTTTAATAATGATTGATTTTTAAAATGTAATAAAATATCGAAGGAAAGGAGGATACAATGTATTTAAACATTTTGGTGGATAGAATGTACCAAGCAGAACCAAATTGGGTATTTGTTATGCTGAATGTTAATTTTACTAACTTAGGGGAGGATAGAAAGGCATCATACTCTGATTAGTGCTTTCAGGAGAAATTCTTTTTATTATAAGAAGAGATAGAGGGATAAATGAATGGGCAAAAGATACAAATTTAATGATTTAATTAAGATGGATTAAATAAGATAGAAATGTGAAGAGTGATATGTGCTATTATTTTAGCCCATGCAAAGAGAGGTAACTGGGGCCAAGGTACTTTACTAAAAGATTTTTTTATGTTTGTTTGTGTTTGTTTGTGTTTTATGAGAATATTGGGGAAATTATTGTAGAAAGACAGGGAAAGATTTAATATGTAATGATTTGTTTGTTGTTGAAACTTTTAATAAAACTTGTTTTTAAAAAAAAAAACAAAATGGGTTAAGAACATATTCAAAAAAAAAAATCTATTTTAAATACATTGAACTGTAACTGTGGCAATATACCTAGACAGAAATGTTAAATATCAAAAGTTCATTGATAGTAAATAGTAAATAGTCTGCCTTTATATCTAAAATCCAGTAGGGACAGAGCTAGATAATATCTGCAAAAATGCAGTATCACCACTGCAATATATATTTTTCTATACCAGTAGTTTAGAATTAAGCTGTCAGTATTTTTAAATTCATAAAAGCTTTCAACAAAGATCCATAAAGTAAGCACAAAAAACAATGCAACACTAATTTTAACTCAATCTTAAATTCAAGATTCATTTAAGATGTAAAGGATATATTGTTGATTTAGGTTCTATTTATGACTAGTATATTAAAATCATCCATTTATAGGCAAGTCTCAAGTTTTTATGTTATCTGAATTTTAATTGACAGAAGGATTTAGAATTATTCCCAAGTATGACAAGAATTATTCCCAAGTATAAGAGACAGAGAGAGAGGGAGGGAGGGAGAGGGAGAGAGAGAGAACAAAAGAGATTTTATGAAATTCTTGTTATAAACGTTCTTTTAAATACAGGAAATATATGCATTTTATTAAATAATTATTAAAAATAAATAACTTATTAACAACTTTTCCTGACCATTTAAAACAAATCATAATTTTATTTTTAAAATCTGAGAAAGAACTAAAATAAAGAAAATGAAACATTAAATGTATTGATATTTTAGGGAATTTTATTTAAAAAAAAACACCTGCAAATAGATGAAAAATTCACATCTGAATTGCCACATAACCTAAATGTACTTTTTTCAAACAGCAACTGGGCTTTCTTGATTTTTTCTGAAAACATTTTGTTTCTCCTCCAAGAAGCTCCTACAGTTCTAAGTAGTGGGAAAGGAAGGATTTATATTGTTTAGTCAGCCAATCATTAACAGTCTAAAACTCATTGAAACCACCTGGGGTTAACGTGTCCTCAGAATACCTGAATCACAGTGCAAGAGTATGCAGTTGTCTTCGGACAGCTGAAAGGATTGCATTATAAACAGGACAGACCTGGTGTTGTATCCTTCTCCCGCTGTTGAGACAGGACTAACAGTTTTAACACTGCTTTTGACTCCTCTTTCAAAACAGTGGTACTTTCTGTCCAGAATGTCAACTTTGTTGTCTTCAAAGGAATGGCATTTATCTTTCAGCTGTTGTTGAAGTGTTGAATCCTGTCCTGATGAATTCATTCTTCTGTGTTGTGCCATACATTTGTGGAATGATTGTTTTGTTTCCCCACTGTACAAACCTGCACATGCCTCTCTGCATTGTTCTGTTAGTGCCTGGATGTTTTATGCTTAGGGTGGACAAGCTTCTGTCTTAATGTGTTTCCTGGCTTTAAAGTGTACATGTATGCTGTGTTTCTTGAAAATCCTCCTGATCTTCAATACTCCTGCAATGTTTGGAATGACAATGTTGTTCCATTTGTTATTTTCTTTTTTCTGTAGTAAAATTGTTCCTACTTGATCTTTTGTTTGATAAAAGCCCAGTTGGGATAGTTTTGAATGCTTCAAAGATGCATCAAGAATAACCATGACTGGATAACTGAGAATCTCCACAGACATTTAGCCACACACATTGGGATGAAATCTTTTGGATGATGCAGGAATACAAATGAACTAAATAACTTGCAGACTATAGGAACTAGCTGCGCTTCAACTTGAGATGTAGGCAATGCATTCTCATCCCATCAGCCTACACTTATTTTCTATTTTTGACAATAAAATGACACAGGGCAGGAAACATTGTACAGAAGTCATAGCTCCATCTTCTCAATGAAAAACAACTAAACACCTTTGGGACAACCAAAGGTTTGTAATTTGTATGCCACCCAGTCATACTGCAGGGGCAATGGGTGGCATAGAAATTTAATATATAAATAAATAAACCATGACCTGGGTAACTGAGAATTTCCACAGAAAATTGCCATACGAGTTTATAAAAATTGTAGACAAAGCTTTTTACACAGTTCCATAAAAAATATTTAACTACCCAAGTTTAAATTTTATTCTTTCTTTTCTCTAACTATCTGCACATAAATAGTTAAGAGTGCAATTATTAACTTGCATAAAATACTGTATTTAGTGAACCATGCAGAGGTAGCATCAGCTTCCATGTTTACTTAGGGATTCATTAAAATAGACAGTTTAACAAGTCTAAACTTGCATATTTTTACAGCTATAGAAAAGCACTGGAGACAGAGGACAGTTCTGAAGTTTCCATTTTTACCACAAAGCAGTACACTATTCAAGGATCTGTCATGCATCCCAAAAGTGTCATCGATATTTTTGAAGATGCCTCTGCAGACCTAGATGAACTCACAGATACTGCAACATCATATGTCAGCTTCTGCGAAGACTTATGTGTACCAACAAGGAACCTGCAAATGTATAGTAACAATTAACCTTGGTTCACAGCTAAACTTAAGGAACTACGTCGTTCCAAAGAGGAAGCCTACAGAAAAGGTGACAGAATGCTATACAACCAGGCCAGAAACATATTAACAAGAGAGATCAGAGCAGCAAAAAGAAGCTACTCTGAAAAGTTAAGGAATCAGTTCTCAACATGAACCAGCAAACATGTGGAAAACTCTTAAAAACATCACTGGCTACAGCAAACCTCCTTCCCAGGCAAAAGGAAATCAATAACTAGCAGATGACCTGAATGTGTTTTACTGCAGGTTTGAAAGGAAACTTCAGCCACCTATCTCCACAACCCACATCTCAAATACACCAACAACTGGCCCCAATCCATTGGGTTCACAACCTCTGGTGATCACAGAAAAAGAAGTTTTTGTCTATTACACAGACAAAAGCCAGGAAAAGCATCAGGGCCAGACAAGATAACTCCTTCTTGCTTAAAAGTCTGTGCTGACCAATTGTCCCCCACTTTCACTTGAATCTTCAATAGATCACTAGAGATGTGCTATGTTCCTTCCTGCTTCAAATGCTCCCAGTGCCAAAGAAGCCCTCCATCAAGGAACTGAACCACTACAGATTAGTTGCTCTAACATCTGTAGTTATGAAAATCTTTGAAAGACTTGTGCTGTCCCACCTGAAAACCATCACGGATCCACTGTTAGATCCCATGCAGTTTGCATAACGAACAAATAGATTGACAGATGATGCTGTTAATATGGCTCTGCATTACATCCTACAACACCTTGAATCTCCAAATACCTACGCAAGGGTCCTCTTTGTAGACTTCAGTTCTGCATTCAATACCATCATTCCAGACATTCTTCTAAGTAAATTAAACCAACTAGTGGTACCTGAACACACTTGTAAGTGGATCATAAGCTTCCTAACAGACAGGAAGCAGCAGGTGAAGCTAGGCAGAATCACATCTGATACCTGTACAATCAGCACAGGGCCCCCCCAAAGCTGTATGCATTCTCTACTTCTCTTCTCCCTATATACCAATGACTGCATCTCAAACTATCTATCTGTTAAAACACTAAAGTTTGCTGATGACACAACAGTGATTGGTCTCATTTGAGACAACGACGAATCCGTATACAGACAAGAGGTTATACAACTTGCCTCATGGTGTAACCAAAACAATCTGGAACTGAACATACTCAAAACCGTAGAAATGGTGGTAGACTTTAGGAGAAATCTTCCCATACTACCACCTCTTACAATACTAGACAACACAGTATCAGCAATAGAGACCTTCAAATTTCTAGGTTCTACTATATCACATGGCCTAAAATGGACACCTAACATCAAAAATATCATCAAAAAAGCACAACAAAAAATGTTCTTTCTGCACCAACTCAGAAAGCTCAAACTGCCCAAGGAGCTGCTGATACAGTTCTACAGAAGAATTATTGAGTCTATCATCTGCACCTCTATAACTCTCTGGTTTGGTTCTGCAACCCAACAGGACAGACACAGACTTCAGAGGATAATTAGGACTGCAGAAAAAAACAATTACTACCTACCTGCCTTCAATTGAGGACCTGTATACTGCACAAGTCAAAAAGAGGCCTGTGAAAATATTTACAGACCCCTTACATCCCAGACATAAACTGTTTCAACTCCTTCCTTCAAAACGATGCTATAGAGCACTGCACATCAGAACAATTGGACACAATATCATTTTTTCCCCAAAAGCTATCAGTCTGCTAAAGAAATAATTCCCTCAACACTGTTCAACGATTAGAAAGTCTGCACTACTATTACTGTTAATCTTCTCATCACTACTTATCACCCATCCCCTCCCACTTATGACTGTATGACTGTAACTTTGTCGCTTCTATCCTTATGATTCATATTGACTGTTTCCTAGTATTTTTTTATTGCTTATTGTACCCTATGACTATCATTAAGTATCATACCTTATGATTCTGGACTCTTGACGAATGTATCTTTTCTTTTATGTATACTGAGAGTATTTACATCAAGACAAATTCCTTGTGTGTCCAATCACACTTGGCTAATATTCTATTCTATTCTAGAAAAGAAGATACATATATACATACAATCATATTTACTGTAATTTTTAAAATCTCCATTTGAGACTTTTTTGGTTTTTTAAAGTTTTATTAGATAGCAAAGCTGTCTCCTACCTTTTTATGGATAATAAAAATAAAGACACCGAATTACAAAACCAAAGAGTTCCTTTTCACTGAAATGAATAATATCTGAACATGGTTGCAATTATACCTCAACTGTCTTTCTTGCTCCAAGGACAAGAACATATTCAGTATGTTCTGCAAGAAAGATTTTTCTATTCTGTCTCAGATTTCTTGGTTTTGCCAGTAAAGTTACATTAATCCATTGAAGTCTTCTTTCTTGCTATTATATTGAAAGCATCCTGGAGAGTTTTAAAATGAAGTTGCAACTCTAAGGATTGGATTTCAGATTTGGATTAATGGTATCCATTATCTCTTGCCATTGAAAGTTTTGAAACATGAACCTCATTATACAAAATTCATAATGTAGGCACTGATCCCATGTCTGACACAGAGATGGAGTATCTGATTTATATGTTTCTCATTTTAGAACTCCAACACTATGGCTATCTGATTCCTAGGCAAAAGTGAGAAGATCTAATTTAAAAGGTTCCATGGCACATAGCTTATTCTTCTTTTTAAATACATTTAAATTACTTTCAACAAATACAAGCCATGCTATTTACTTTATATCAATTTATCAAATTAATATCAATGTACTACATATTCCTGTACAATAAAATAACTGGCAGTCCAAATTTAAATTGAGATTAGAGTGGTTTATTGAGTATTATAAACTGCTTTAAATGCTTATATAAGCAGAACATGCAAAATTTATGTAATTGTAAGTAAAAATATTTTTTACTGAAATTTGTGGAGATAAAACTTAATTTGCTTTCTTGATTTGAATAGATCTATGTTTAAACTATTTTGTATAGTATAAGTTAATATGCAATTGCTACGTTTGCAAAGTCTTAGTAATTTTAAAAAATTGTAACAAAATTAAGGGTAACAATACTAGTGGCATTAATGTATGAAATTCTAATGTGCCAAACATTACTTGATTTAAATAGTCTGTTATAGATATAACTTATATTTTTAAAAGATGCAATTTCACTTGAACCATGCTTCTTGCTCCATTTTGTCTTTTTCCATACTGCTCTTTCAGCTGGAAATGAAACTCGTTAAAATTCTTCCATGGATCACCTGGAAATCCACTGATCCTTGTTAGCAAATTGGAAAACAGATGGCTATTTATAAATTAGTTAGGACTAGGTAGCAACTCTAGATCTTAAACCTTTGCACCTTAATTATCTCTTATAATACTTTTTTCTATTAAAATTACTTTAGTTTTCTTCTCTTGGTTTTTCAGTAAATGAAGAAGAATCATAAACAAGGCAAGCTTGATTTTCTTTTAAATAATTTTACTAATAATTGAATTCCAGATGCCTAAAAACCAAATAAACCTGCATCTCAGGCAACGCAGGCAACTAAGTAATAAAGAATTTGGAGTCAAATATTGGGATCTAAGTGAACAATAGTTAATTATATAAATAGGGATTACATTTTTAAGGTAAATCCTGTGAAATTAAAGGGGATTTCATTCAAGGTGAATACTTTTAATCTATATTCACATTGGTTCTTTGACAATATAGAGACCAACAATATTCAGAGACAGAGGGATAGAATTTAAAATATATAAACGTTTTTTTACCATTCTCACACTACCTTCATGGGAAGGTAGTGTATTTAGAGAATGATCCCAGAAGTGGACCATTCACAAAATAGTCATTTTTCAGAGGGAAATGACTATTTTGTGAATGGTCCACTTCTGGGATGAGAATGGATGAGGATATAGACTTACTTGTATCTTCCTTCCCACCATGCAGGCCATGGCACATTTTCAAATAAAACACTGAGGAACAGGCCAAAGAGAATCACAGAAAAAAGTTACTGCTAAAATTGTCAGTTTCCAATTAATTTATATACTGCAAGAATTTGGAAAAAGAAATACACAAAGTACACCATGGGTAACAGAATAGGCCCTTAACTAATCTAGGGCTCACAGGTTTATCCCTCAGTTATCCACATTATGCTTAGTTTCATACAACAAAGGTTTTGCAGGAGTATATTTTCCTTTTATGGAAAATTTCAATTGCAGTTAGATAAGTCTTGCTTTAATTGTTCTTCTCCAACCCCATCACAATTTAACTATAAACCATCATTCATTGCCCTTCTACAACTATATACCTTTGGAAAGCTAATGAGAATTAGGGGTTAATGACTAGTGAAACCATTTAAAATGCTGACATTTGATGCATCATTTGCCTCTGAATTACAAACCATCAAAATATGAGGGAAATTGACATCTGAGATGCCATTTATTTATCCTATTTATATGGTTGCCTAGATATTATGCAACTAGTCTTTCTCAAATCCAGGCAAAACAAAAACATAATATATTTCAGAGTATTATGTGATAGATATGTAAACTCATCCCCCTCACACACAAACACACACATTCCTATACAAAATTAGTTGTTTCTGAATTAAATATTTTTTATTTTTCTCTTTATTGAATAGATTTAATATTCTTTCCATAAAAATTTAGAGTAATATAATGGTGATTATTCTCCTATTTTACAGACCAAGTTCTGCAAACAAGACTAATTCAAGAAATGCATGCTTACTGGCACAAATTTGCTTTGACAATCCAGTAGATCTTAATGTAAATCATGACCATCAAACTCACTGCCCACAGGCCGTATGCATCACATGCTGGCCACACCCATGCCAAGTTTAGCAAAGGAGGGAAAAGTCACAACCTGTCACTTGACAACACCATGACAATGTGAGTTTGACATTCCCGGTCTAGATCTAATCTAGATCTAATACTGCATTTGGATATTAGAAGCTAGTGTATCTTTTTATGATTGATAGTTCTTTTAATTTTAAAAAATGCAGCATATAGTGATACAATATAACTAGTGAGAGAAGAATACAGAAATTATTTAAATGAATGATCTTTAGGATAGCAAACTATCACTGGGACATCTATGGTTGTGTGTGTGTGTGTGTATGTGTGACAGAGAGTGAGTGTGTCATTCATAAGTGTGTCTGAAATTACCAAATAGAATAGAAGATACTAATAAACCTTAAGAAACATTTATTTTCTTAAATTACTATTACTTGGAAAACAGTAGTCCTCAAGAATAGCAACTTTGAATCAGACTTTAACCCACATAATTTCCTAGCCAGCAACCAGAAAATTCTGAGAAATTGAATTCCACACACATCCTAAGGTTTACAAGTTTGGAAAATACTGCTGTAAAACAATTATCTCCAAAATATTTTTTTTCCTCTGCAAATAAAAGCAACTACAAACAAAGGCATAGAGGGACAAAGAAATGAAAATAAGGATGAGAGAAACAATGTAAAATAAAAAGCATACATGCTGTTAGCATGAAGGAGTCCAAATTGGGAAAAATAATTGGTTAAAATAATACAAAGAAGCATTTATGGAACAAGAAAGAAAGAAAAGGACTTAGAAATAAAAATGCTTTTAAAGGCAGCATCTGAAAACAACACAATACTCATTCATGGTATATTACATTCTTTCTACATCTGAACAACAGATAATATAGTTTTTAAAGTACTAGAGGTGTGAGTAGATATTTATCCATGCCACATTTTACTTGTCTTAGTACTTTCTTATTTAACTTCCTACTACTGAAATGTCTGATTACAGTAAACAGAACATTACTTGATCTAATTTATGTAATGGCAGCATACTTTTAACATCTCGAAATGTATGGGTAAAACTATCTTGGGCTGGTGGCTTGCCATTGGAAATAGCAAAATATACAATTTTGAAAGATCTCTCCATTTTTAAAGGTCTTTGGTACAGGGCAAGGGTCTTCAAACTTGGCAAGTTTAAGACTTGTGGACTTCAACTCCCAGAATTCCTGAGCTAACAAGACTGAAGAAGGAATTCTAGGATTGAAGTCCACAAGTCTTAAACTTGCCAGGTTTAAAGACTCCTGGTGTGTGGAGTGGAATTTTCCTGATAAGTGCAGAGAGAATGCTACTAAATTGACATGGCTCATCTTTCAACAATTCTAGCTAATGCTGTAATTCCATGGGAATTTGGCATGTTTTGATTACTGCAGTCTATATCCCACCTGATGCCAATACTACCATAGCTTTGGGATTCTTGTATAACATTGTTAGTAATCATCAGAATAAGTATCCTGATGCTGTGCATATCACAGCAGGGGACTTTAATCAAGCTGATTTAAAAGCAGTGCTCCCTAAATTCTATCAGCATGTTAAGTGTGCTACTAGAGGAGCAAATATTGGACAAAGTATATACCAACATCAAACATGGCTATAAGGTTATATACAATTACCACATTTGGGACAATCAGACCAGATGTCACTGCTTTTAGCATCAGCATACATCCCTCTTAGGAAACAGGCTCTGCCTATAATAGAGACAGTGAAATCTTGACCAGAAGATGCTTCCAACAACTTCAGGATTGTTTTGAGAACACAAATTGGGACATCTTTTACCACCCTGACCTAGAGGAGCACACTGCAACTGTTCTGTGCTATATCAAACACTGCAGATACTATCACTGTGGATAAACATATTAGGATCTATACCAATCAAAAACCCTGGATGACCAAGGAAGTCCAGCACCTCTTGCATGACAGGACCAAGGTCTTTAGGTCCGGTGATGGGGCAAGATACAGTATTGCCAGAGCTAATCTGAAGAAAGGTATTTGGAATGCCAAGACTGATTATAAGAAGAACATTGAGGATAATTTTTATAGCAATAACATGAGGCAGATGTGGAGAGGGATTCAACAAATTACCAACCATCAACCGACCAATGTCATCCCTGCTGAAGGGGATGCTTCATTGGCAGAGGAACTGAATCATTTCTTTGCTCACTTTGAAGTGGAGACATCAGAGAAAGATAAAATACAACTACAAGCCAATTGTAGCCCCACCTCATTGTGGAGGAACAGGAGGTGAGGAGCATTCTGAGGGCTGTGGGCCCTAGAAAGGCTGTCGGTCCTGATGGTATCTCTGGCCGAGTACTTAAAGACTGTGTTGATCAGTTGGCTGGAGTCTTTACCAGGATCTTTCAATCAGTCCTTATCCCAGTTCACTATTCCATTTTGTTTGAAGGCTTCCACCATTGTTCTGCTGCCAAAGAAGTTCCCTATTAATAACCTCAATGATTACAGACCAGTGGCACTCACTCCTATCATCATGAAGTGCTTTGAAAAATTGGTCTGCCAGCGCATCATTTCTGGTTTTCCGCATACATTTGATAACACCCATTTGCATACCGAAGAAATCTACAGAGGACGCTATTGCCATCACTCTTCACACTGCTCTGACTTATCTAGAACAGTGGGCGGGCTATGTGAGGATGCTTTTTGAAGATTTTAGTTCTGCATTTAAGACAAGTCTTCCACATAGACTAGTGTCTAAACTTCTGGACCTTGGACTTCTTTATTCAATCTGCCTTTGGATTATGGATTTCCTGTCTGGCCGCTCACAGAGGGTCAGATTAGGTAATCATACCTCTTCAGCCCTTATTCTTAACACTGGTACACCACAGGATTGTGCATTGAGCCCCTTACTTTATACTTTTCATGTTCATGACTGCATTTCCACTTACGCTAATAATACTATTACCAAATTTGCAGATGATACAACAGTGGTGGGACTCATCTTCAGGAGGGATGAGTCTGTCTACCAAGATGAAGTGGACTGGTTGCTTTTGTGGACAATAACTTGGTTCTCAGCACCACGAAGACCAAGGAGTTTATAATGGACTATAGAAGGAACAGATCAGACATCCAGCCCTTGCTTATCAATGGAGACCGAGTGGAGCAAGTGGCCAGTTTTAAGTTTCTGGGTGTTACCATAAAAGAGGACCTGACCTGGGGTGCTCACATTGCAGCCCTGATCAAAAGGGCCCAGCAGAGATTATACTACCTGAGGCTGCTCAGAAAACAACAACTGAATGAAAAACTGCTGGTGACCTTCTACCACTGCACCATAGAAAGCATTTAACATACTACACTTCTGCATGGTTTGCCAATTGCACAGTGGCAGATAGGAAAGCACTCCAGAGGGTTAATGTCATTGCCCAGAAGATCATTAGTTGCCCTCTCCTCTCTTTGGAAGAGCTTTATAGCTCCTGCTGCCTTAAGAAAGTTCAAAACATTCTCAAAGATCCATCTCATCCTGGGAACTCTTTTTGTTTTTAACTATTACCATCTGGCAGATGGTACAGAATAATAAAAACAAGGACAAATAGGCTGAAAAACAGCTTCTATCCCAGGGCAATAGCTCTTTTGAATTTGCTGTATAGTGCAGTGTTGGTGTGGTGTTGGGGGTTTCCGGTTCAATGTGTGAAGGGTGAAGGATGTGTGTTTGTTTTCATGGTCATGATGTGCACTGAAGATGGTGTTTGATTTCGTTGTATGAGGTGCAATGACAATAAAGTAAACTAAAATAAAATAAACCGTACCTTGGCATGTCTTAGTTTTCGTCCCTATTTCCCTCCAGTTCTGGAGCACTGGGAGTGGAAATTTTGAGTAGTTTAAAGAACTGGCAAATAGTACCTCTGACTGGCTCCACCCCATCTATTCTCTGTCTCCTGAGTCCCAGCTAATCGGCTGGGTCTTCTTTTGTTTCCCTGCACAGGAAAATGGAGCTGGAAATCAGGTTAGTGGGGTGGGAAGGGAATGAAGATTTTTGCAATATCCTTCCCCTGGAGTGGAGTGGAATGGAGATTTTACAGTATCATTCCCCTGCCACACACAGCAAGCTACGCCCACAGAATTAGTAGTAAAAAAAATCTGAATCCTACCACTGGTCCAGTGGCCCCCAACCTTTTGGGTACTAGGGACTGGTTCCATGGAGACAGGCTTTTCTGCAGTCTGGAGACAGTGTGGCTTTGTGCATCCCATGGATGGGCTCCGCTTATTTGTGTGGCTTAGTTTTGACATGCTGTGGCATGGTCCTGCTCCCATGGACCAACGATTGCGGACTGGTGTTTTAGCTTATCTTATAGTTAGCAATGATAGAGGTACTTTTGGTTATAGGGATGTAATGTTTGATATACTGTATGTTTTAAACTAATAAACATAAGCTGGGGGAGTTTCTTTCAGATATCTTCCCATGGGATTTAATGTAAGTTTAGAAAGCACAGGAATATTGTACACTGCAAAGCAGGACATCTGCAAACAGTTCTTGATCAACCTGTGACTAAAACATGGAGAAAATTCCCATATTGGGTTCAAAAGAATTTTCATCTTTGAAATAATTTTAAGAGAATTTTTCCTTCATAACATTGTTATTAACAAAAGTGTTCTTTGTATTCTAAATGCACCTTTTAATTTATTCATTTTAGATGATAATTTTTAAAAAGCTACCCATTTAGAAAAATCTTAGTTGAACTTATATTAATTCCAACTTATATTATTCCAACTAAATTTGAAGGTGTGAAATGTTTTTCTTTAGATCATTTTTATTTGCTTTATTTAAAGAATACAGCTTCAATGGCTCTCTAAAAAGAGGAATAATTAAATCAGAATTTATTTAAAAACTAGATTAGAATATCTACAATTGCAATAAATGTTCTTCTTAAATTTATAGTGTAAGAAGTAGTGAATGAATAAGGTTACCTTCAGACTGCATTTTTACTAAATGTCTTCTTTCCAATCTACAGTCAAGAGCTGTGTCATATGAAAACAAATATAATGGCTTTAAATGTCATTTTACTGTGAAACAATCATAATTAACAATGAAATCTTATGCATTTCTAATTAGAAGTACATTCCACTAAGCTCCAAATAAATATTGAAAAATTAACAAAAAGGATTAGAAAAACAAATATTGCCTTTTCACCCAAAATGTTTCATCTCAGATTACCAAGGTAAAATAATTAAAAGTTGCATAAAATAATGGTTGTACTTATTTCTGGTTGCATCATGATTTTCTAGTCAGGATAACAGTGCAGAATAATAGGGAAATAATACAGCAATTATATAATTCTTTTGTGTTAAATAGACTGATATTTATGAAAAATCAGCCATTAATTACAGTGCTATAAAGAGTGAATGAAAATATTAAGTTTCACAAGAAAATCTGTCAAAAGGAGTATAAGACATATCATTTATTGGCTCAACCATTACCCTGCCTTTTAGTCCATTTTGTTTTATCATTTTAAGAAGAATACAGCATCATTGGTTGGATAATTGCAAAACTGATGGGAAATTGTAAAGCCCAACATGAAAAAACATTTTCCAATTTCTAACTAGCTCTAATCCTAGGGACTGAGATCAATAGTAATCAAGACACTTTATCCTTGCAAGATGGACCATCACCTTGACTTTTCAGCATTGCTACTAAGATAATATCTGATATTAGTGGATGACTGTAGTAGTTTGTGAACTAAGGATATCCATTGTGTCTAATTGTGTGCATATTTATTTATCAGCCATCCTGAATTCATCAACTTCCACAAGAGAGTCAATTCATTAGTAAAATAGTAGTCAGCTAAATGGGAAAAATAGTGTGTGATGAAATAACTGTTATTAAAGTTTTATTATTTTAAGTCACACTTGTTTTAGTTTATTGCTTCATCTTGTTAAGAATATTAATCTGAATGACTGTCAGATTAATAACTATCACAGAGTCATTGTATGTCAGGATTAGACCTTGGAATTAATCTATTAACTACTACCTGGTTCAAGAATGCACTAGTATAGTACCCATCACAGAAGGCCATTCAAGATCTGCTTAAATATCTCCAATGAAGACTCTTTCCTTGCTGGTCGGCTGTACCATTATGAATGTGGTTTTTTTTCCTGATGTCCATTATATCTGCATTGTTTTAATTTCAACTCAGAAACAACCCTGAAAAAAATTGCTTTTGTTTTACATAACAGGTATTCAGATATCATTCCCTTTCTTCTCCATTATATATCCATAAGTAACAGTTATTCCTAATAAGTGCTTTACTCCTTGCTCCTTATTATCTTGGCTGCACTCCTGTAGTTATGTTCTCCTGTGGTTTGTCAATGATTTTTCTTAACTTGAGCACCCATAAATTTATGCATAATATGATCTCCTATACATGATTTTTAGTTTTACTCAAAGATCTAGGATTTTGAATGTGTCTGTCTTCCCTTAAAGTCCTATAATCTGGTCCAGATTATCACTTTATCTAAATCTTAGTCTTGCTCAGTGCCTTATAACATGTTCCCACCATATAATCACCATTTATTTTCCTGTCTTTTATTCTTACTCAGATGTTCTCAACTGGATCCTTAGATCCATGTTCCAGGATTTTAATACATGTTTTTTACATACTGTGCAGTTCCTTTTCTCCTCTCATCAATTCTATTCCTTTATATAGATAAAAGTTTCAATCTTTGCCTTACACAGATATATTTCCACTAGTATTTCATTTAATTTTATGGATGGTAAAAATAGAGTGTAACTCTGGGAAGGAGGTTTATACACTTTAATTAAAGCACTGATAGTTGGGTCCAAGTTACAAAAGGAGGAATAGAGGACAGTAGAAAATGAGGTCTTTTATAGGAATTTTGAACTAAGAAGTGAGAAAAGAAATTCTAGGGTTCTGATTTCCTATTAAGAATTTGAGACCATAGGAGAAAAACTGGATTAATTTCTGTCTATATAATGGAGCCATTTTATTGTTCAAGAAAGACATGATTTTTTTTTTTTTTGAACAATCAGTGGTGCTGGAAATAGCCATTGTTTCCTGTTAACGAGGAACATTAATGGAACATTGATGGGTCCTTAATTGGCTATGAAACATCCACAGTTTCAGCTAGTTATTTTGTTGCTTTTCTGCTGATTAGGTCTGCCTAAGATAATTGCATGGACTAAGTCTTGCTGCCTTTTTTGTCAGTATCATCCTGTTTGGGTTGGAATCATTAATATTTCTTTATATTTGGTCAGGAAGAATGTATAGGATCTTTCCTTAGGGACAAGATATCCTAGAAATAGGGTTTTATTTGTTTTTCCATAGTTTAAAAATAATCTGGTCAGATAAATATTATTAAAAGTTGATTGAATAGACCTTTTGAAGTGATATTCATATAAAGTTAATAGAGCAATGGGTGTCAAACTCGCCATGTCACGTTGCTATCATGTGATGTTTTGTGATGTTTTTCCCATTCGCAGAGCTGGGGTGAGTGTGGCCTATGCATGATGCATCCAGACCATGGGCACCTGGATGCATGATGCATCCAGACCATGGGCACCAATAGAGGGTACTTATTTACTCATGAGTAATGCAATCACACTAATGGTGACTCTTCATAAATAGAATGCAGAATGCAACCACAGGACACCTTTCAGGAAAGTGATTTGCTTGCATTATATTGAATTATATCTGGATTTGTTGTTTTTTCTTAAAACTGTGATCCTATAGAAATTGTTGGACTATAATTCCTAATACCTCCGAGTACATGCGTAATTGATGCTAACAGTTATTTTTATTCATATTAAAAGATCCACAAACTTCTATCTACTAGTTATTTGGTATGTTATCCCAATATTTCATTGACTTTATTCATTAACTTTGCAGATGTGGTCAAAACTGGCAAGGCAGTATGGAGCCATGAGATTAACATATTTTGAGCCCTCCCATTTAGATATGTTGTAGCTTTTATACTAGATATTAGAGAACAGATGAAACAAAACATGTTAAATATAAGAAATAAAATTGATTGCATAAAAAGTGATATAAATATTGATGATCTTTGCCATTGGCTGATATATTCTTCCTCCCTTCCCTTACAAACTCTCCACGGATCCCAAAGAGTTCAGAATTCCTCTACCTTAATATTTTTAAAGGAAAGATAGCAAGCTAAAAAGGAGGAAAGAACATTATAAGCTACTAATGATTGTTAAATCTAATTAAAATGTATCATACCTTTCACTGCCATTTTATATTTTATTTAAGTCTTCTCTCCTCTACATGTTAGGGTGCAGAAACAATTAAAAGGGTGTGAGTAAAGTTTTGTTCTCTGAGCTTGTAAGTTGGTTTCTGAACATTGTTCTGAACACTGAACACCTACCAGGCTAGGTAACATCTTCAGCCGAGTTTAGGGAATGTTTAGGAGATCCCCTAAACTCCACTGAAGATGTTACCTAGCCTGGTAGTGAAACGTTCAGAAACCAACTCACAAGCTTGGAGAACGAAAGTTCACCCTCATTCTATGCATGAGCTACATATATTCGCCACTGTTGCACAGTTAAAATGATTTTTATTTTTTTTTTGGCTTAGTAATTCTAATTTAATTTTTAAAACACACAAATTATCATTATTCATTACATGTTTAAACCTTTTTTCATTGTCAATTTAACAAGTCAGATAAATTATAATTCTATTTTAAACCATTTCCATACAACATACCAAAACCTCTTATTCAATTTCTCTTTACTTCTCTTTACTCTTATTCAATATCATTATTATTATTTCATCTGTTTCTTTCTGACTTAGTTACCATTATTCTCATTCTATATTTCTACCAGTTTTAACTAATTCTCCCCCCAAAAAGACATATACACACAACACACAAAACATAAAAAAAATCTTTTTGGAAAGTAACTTGGACCCAGGTGTCTCTCTCTTCATGGACTTCAATTATATTCATGCTCATCTTACATATCATTACTTATTTTATTTACCATTCTAAGCCTTCTATATTAACTTCCCCACATATTTCACACTTCTTACTTCTATCTTAATTAATCATCTTAGTTTGAATCATTATATTTATATCTTTTGTCCATTTTTATCATCCCTTTGTCTCATTCCTTATAAAAAAAAAAGAAAATAAGTTTCTCCTGAAATCATTAATCAGAGTATGATGCCTTTCTATCTCCCCTAAGTTAATCAAATTAATCTTTAAAATAATATCTAATACCCAATCCGATTTTGCTTGGTACATTCTATCTAACTAATACATCCAACATAATTAAGTACATAATTAGACAATAAATCCAAATATTAAAAAAAGATACTATAATAAAAATTTTATAATAACATCAATACCATAGTCTTATTAAACTCTTTAATTAAAACAATATTCTAAACCTCCCCTATTATTAAGTTTTAAAGCCAATCATTTTTAAACATTTTAACATTTTAATCTCTTATCAACTCTTAAATCATTACAATACTACCATCTCATCTTATGTACCTTGCAAAATCTTTTTTTTAAAAAAAAAAATTATACTTTATCCATTATCCATAAAAATTTCTTTTTTTCATTTAATTTCAAAACATTGTAGCTTTTCTCCACCTTTTCCCTTTCTTTCTTCTCCCAACAAACCTTTCTACCCCCCTTCTTCTAACCTCTGCCTTACCAGCTTCCCTTCTCTGTCGTATTCCTTTTCCCTTTTGTTTACTATCATCATATTGGTTTTGCACCTTATTTTTCCCTTTCTTAAATGTTTTTTTAGATCTTAAGTCCTTAAGTCCTTTAGTTTTCTTCTTTTCTCTTCTTTTCTTTTCTTTCTCTCTTCCTTCTTTCTGGATCAAATTCTGAGATTCATTAAAAATGGCTCCTTCCTTTCTTTCTTGTTCCTCTGCTGTCTTCATCTGTTGTAATGTTTGTTGATAATTAGTAAGCGCCATTTCTAAGAAAAGGAAAGCTTCTTCCACACCATCTTTACCATTTTTTTTTGCTTGTTCATATTCTTTTCTTAGTTCCTCAACAGAAAGAGCCATTATAAATCTTTTCTTTTCTTTTCCCCTTCTTTCTTCTTACAACAACCAGAATATTCAAAAGAAAATAAAAAAAATAAAACAGTCCCAAAGTTATCAGTCAGTCCAAACCAAGGCAGAGTTCTCACTTTCTCCTTCTGGGGTAATATCAATCCAAGAGAAAGAAAGTCCAAATCTGTTTAAAATCTTATTGCAATATATTCTTGTCTTCAAATCCTTAAGGCATCTGCTCCAACAAAGTCTTAGCATACAAATATTTTCTTTTTAATCCTCTCTCTTCCCACTCATCGCTTAAAACCAATTTTCACCTAAAAGAAATAGGTTTCTTAATATCCAGTTATTTATTCCGTAGGAAAAGAGGAAAGCTATCCTTTCAGCACCTTCAAACAGCCGCTTTTTTCCTCTTCTGGCAGGTATTATTCAGAAAGTCATACTTTTCAGGAATTTTATTAAATATGTCTTAGAGTCCTAGGAGCCAAGAAAAACTTTCTCCTCTCAATCACTTTCTCCACTTCCTCCTGCGCATTCTTACCCGGCTGCCAGCTTCTTTGTGGCGGCCATTACAGACCGCCGCTGCACCGTCCTGGGAAAAGGGAGTTCTGCCGGCCAGGGAGGGAGTCTGCAACACCCCAAACCCTTCTCCGGATCCCCCTACCTTCAGCTGCCCCTGCAGTGGCCTAGCTCCGTACCCGTCTGGGTCGGAGCCCCAAAACTAGCGCGGCAGGGATCGCGCAGCCGCAAATCCCTGCCGCTCGCGGCCGACAAACCAGAAGCTCACAGTTAAAATGATTAAGGTAGATATAAAGTCCAATGCAGGACAGTGATAATCAGGGGTGCGATTAAAATTTTTAACAACTGGTTCTGTGGCCATGGCTTAGGTGGTGGGCGTGGCTTGGTGGTTAAGTGACTGGGTGGCCGTGGCTTGATGGTCATGTTATTGGCTCCGTGTGGCCAGCTCAATATCACTCACATCGAGGCACGCATCTCATCGCCTGGCCTCTCATGAATGTGGGGATGCTGCAACAGTCTTAAGTGTGAAAAATGGTCATAAGTCACTTTTTTCAGTGCCATTGTAACTCCACACAAGCAAAGTAGCAGCAAAGGAGGGGGGAAAAACTCCAGAGAAGTTCCTGAGACAGGAAGTCTAGTCCTGCCAAGAATGTAATAAGGGTTAAAGGAGACGTGGCTTCTGTAAGCAACACTAGAATGTTTCATTCCTGCCTTCCTTACAGAATTAGACCAGTAATTTCTTCTAACAACTGGTTCTCTGAACTGCTTAGAATGTTAACAACCGGTTCTAGCGAATAGGTACGAACTGGTAGAATCCCACCCCTGGTGATAATCCAGCTATAATGTTTTTCAACAGTTTTTTCAGTCAGAATTGGAGGGTAGAGAAAGAAAAGCAATTGACATCAGTTCTGGGCAATCTGCTTTAAAAATATTTCTTTATGGGCTTTTCAAATGAAGGTGCAGTTTAAAGGAATCCAAAGATTTCTGTCTCTGCTTCTTTACCTGAATTACTACCTAAATTGCCTAGAAATTAAAAATATATATACCCCAAATCACAGGGCAGGATGCAAAGCAGTCTGTTGGCAGAGTCCTTCTACAATGTTTTTAATTATATAGTTGTTTTTTTCTTTGTTTTTTATCTTTAATTTTCTAAAAATCTATTAAAAGCTTTAAACAAAAAGAAAAAAACAATGAGAACATGAACACATCACTGACCAAAGCATAACATAATATCAACTTTACATTCATTCATTAAAAAATGTTCTTTGTCAAAATAAAAGTGATTTTGATGTGATTCCTTTTAAACATTATGTAACAATGTTTGAGAAGATAAAACTTGCTACAATTTACCTCATATTAACTGGATCCTTAACAAATGTACAACTGAACCCACACATGCAACCTTCTACAATGCAGTAACAAATCTGGGATGAGAACAACTAGTAACCAACAACACTAGACTTAACAACTGCCTCGATCTCATCTTCTGCAATAGTTTGAACTCAATTTATGGAATACAAATTAAAGAAACCTTTTCCAACAGTGACCACAACATGATTGACTTTTGTCTCAACATACGTCCACACAAAAATCATCATAACGATGGAATCCCCAATTATAACTTCAAAAAAGGCAACTATGATCTTATAAACAATGATCTCTCATCCTTGATTGGCAATTTCTATTCACTGGATGCAATACTGTTGAAGACCATTACAACATATTTTCATATTTTTCAAAAGAGTAATCAAAACCAGAAAAAACAAATTACCCATAACAATAAGGAAGCTTCAATCCAAAAAGAAATCACTTTGGCAGAAAAACAAATCTGGCCACGTTGCCAACTTCAAAAGCCGATACAAAAATTTATGCCACTAGATAAAAACTGAATGCACCAATTATCACATTAAACAAGAAGAAAACCAATTCCGCACCAATTCCACCCATGCTTTCTACAATTTTGTAATCAACAAACTAAAAGACTCAAGGTCCATCCCACCCCGGAAAGGACCTATGGTAAAGACTGCAATGATGACACTATTAAAGCCAACATCTTTAACACATTCTTTGGCTCAGTATTTGTAAACAGCAATGGATCATGCCCAGTATTTCCAAGTTGAACCACAGACAATTACAATGATTTAATATATATCAATTTTACGGAAGACAATGTTGAAAAAGCACTATGCAATCTAAAACCATCTCTATCTATTGGACCGGACGGAATAGGTGCCTACTTCTTAAAAAAGCTATCCACTGCCATAGCCGAACCTCTAAGCATAATCTTTGAAAAATCTTTCAGGACCAGCTCCTTGCCAAAACTATGGTCACAAGCCACGGTCATCCCCATCTTCAAAAAGGGACACCCCAGCCTAGTTGAACATTACAGACCAATCTCTTTATGCTGCATCACCTGTAAAGTCATGGAATCAATTATTAACCAATCCATTATCCTCCACTTAGAGACAAACAACCTACTCTCTAATAAACAATTTGGTTTCAGGAAAAACTATCATGTAAACTGCAACTCTTACACTGCAAAAACATATGGACTACACAACTTGATCAGGACAAAGCAACAGATGCAATCTACATAGACTTCTGTAAAGCCTTTGATTCAGTGGTACACGAAAAACTACTCCAAAAACTAAAATTTTACGGTATCTCTGGACACCTGCATAACTGAATAGAAGCATTCCTGTCAAACAGACAACAAATGGTCAAAATTGGGAGTGTCCTATCAAATTCTGTACCTGTCAACAGTGGTGTCCACCAAGGCAGTGTTCTAGGACCAACTCTTTTCATACTCTACATAAATGACCTCTGTGATCATATCAAGAGCAACTGCGTTCTCTTCTCTTTTGATGATGTAAAGCTATTCAACACCACAGACAATACTGCTACCCTTCAAAAAAGACCTTGACTATGTATCAGAATGGTCAAACAAATGGCAACTTCAAATCTCAACAAATAAATTTCTGTCCTATATATTGGCAAAAAAATAATAATCAGAAAATAAAATACAGGCTGAATAGTCAGGACCTTGTTGATGATCCAAACTCTGTCAAGGATCTTGGCACACTCATCTCTAATGATCTAAGTGCTAGACCCCACTGTAACTACATAGCCAAAAAGGCATTAAGAGTTGTTAACCTAATCTTATATAGCTTTTTCTCTGGTAATATTACATTAATAACTAGACCATACAAAACATTTGATGGACCAATACTCGAATACAGCTCATCAGTCTGGAACCCACATTATGTATCTGATATTAACACAGTTGAGAAAGTCCAGAAATATTTCACAAGAAGAGTTCTCCACTCCTCTACTCATTGCAGAATACCTTATGCCACCAGACTCGAAATTCTAGACCTAGAAAACCTAAACTACGTCGCCTTCAGTCCAATCTAAGCATAGTACATAAAATCATACATTGCAATGTCCTATCTGTCAATGAATACTTCAGCTTCAACCATAACAACACAAGAGCAAACAATAGATACAAACTCAAGGTTAATCACACCAAAGTTGATTGCAGGAAATACGACTTCAGCAACAGAGTGGTCAATATCTGGAATACTCTACCTGACTCTGTGGTTTCTTCCCCAAACTCCAAAAACTTTAACCTTAGACTGTCTACTATTGACCTCACCCCTTTCCTAAGAGGTCTGTAGGGGGCGTGCATAAGCACACCAAAGTGCCTACTGTCCCTGTCCTATTGTCTCTTTTATTTTTTTATTTTTCTTATATGTATCCATATATTCATAACTATGTTTTTACTTATACCTATTATCTTGTAAGCAATTGACAAAAATAAATAAATAAATAAAATAAATAAATACTTAGGATCACCAAGGCAAGTTTTACATCAAAAGCATGGCATTTTAAAAATGAGGCGTATAGAGATTCTCTAATTTCTGTCAGACCTTTAATGTGCTTTGCATGGTAATTTGACCATAGAATGACTTGGCTCCAGGCCCAGAGTAATTATGTTTCTTGTGTTGCTGTCTTAGCTTAATGTCAAATGTAGCAAAATTGCATTTTCCCTCACACAACACTGTTAATGAAAACTGTCAAAGTCTTTCAGACTTCCTTATTTTATTGTACTTAAGTTGTCATTGTTCTCAGTTGATTTCTTCAGTTATTTTTTGGCTGGAAAGAAGCAAGAATAGAAAATATCTCTTGATTTCATTTTTGCATAACAAGAGAGTAAAAAAAATTCATACTATTTAATCTTAAAACTAATCCTTTCTATAACTAAAAGTACAGGTCCAAATCTATTCCTACACAATATAAAAAAGAAAAATGTTTCTCTGGATAATCATGGAATTAATACAAAGTTCTAAATAAATCAAACTGGTGTCTGGTTCTTTAATAGAATTTCTGCACTATATAAGAATATTCATGCAAAGTCAGGAATATTAGTATAGACATTCATCTACTTTATTTAAAAGACCTTTCCAGGCAGAGAACACAATGTTTACTTGTTGCTCTTTTCTATCTCATCAGGACTGTGATGTACTTTCCCAAGGTGCCTGATTTGGTGTCTTATTTCTTCTGCCCCACCTACAATTAAAGATTAGTGATAATCTTTGTGATTGTGATTTTTTTTGTATTATATTAATAGTATTGTGAGGTTATATTATTGCATTTTATGCCTATTTTTTTTTCTTAATATCTATACTTTTAGGCATATGTGTTGTCTGGCCAAAAAACTGAAGTAGCTTGGTTTGGATAATGTTCTGTTATTTAACCTCAGATAGCAAAACATTTTCAGTATCTGAGGAAATCTTGGTTTATTTTTCACATCATGTGAACTGGTAGTGTAGGTGAGATCTGAAGGATGAGTAGTTGCCAGGCTGATAGAGACAGAGCTATGATGTTATAGCAACCTGGCAACTAACCACTTTAATGGGAAAAGTTGTTTTGTGTGTTCCTAATATTGAGATTACTGTGAATTTGGAAAAAGGATAGGAGAGACATTTCTGTCATCTGTGAACATTATATGGCAATGGAGTATTTTGCCTTATGTCTGAAACATCTCTGTATCAGCAATGAGAACTGTCTGATTGCATCTAAAGATACAGTGGATTTCGTGGAAACTGCAAGATGCTGTTGTTTCTCTAGACATCTGGAGGCAAGGAAAAAAGCTTTGTTTATGAGCACAAGCAAATGCCCCTTCACACAAAGTGCATTTATCAGGTTGTCTCAAGGAGAGAACACACTGTTGTGCCCATATTCAATCAGACCAGTATCATGAAAGCCACAGGAGGTACAGTAGCTAGAGGCTGAGCATCTGTCATACAGTCAGGGTATCATTTTTCTTCTTTTAAAAAAATGAAGAAATGTCTATCAATTTAGAAATAATTTACATAAAATAGAGCTCTTCCTCTCAATAATATATTGATTAATATCTCTTCTTCTGCAGGGTCTGATAATGTATTTCTGATTTTTATTTAGAAGTACCTCATAATTTTATTCTTTATGAATCATTCTTTTTTTAATGAAGCATTGGATAATAGTAAGCATAATTTAAAATGTGCTTTCTATTTCAATTATCCCCAAGTGACAAGATCTCCTCTTTCTCTTACTAATGGGCAGTATTCCAGCACAGAAAGTTCATTTGAGAAGAGAAGGAAGGGTTGTCACCCTTAGTAATATATATATATAACCATATACAATATATATGTGGTATTCAGCTTTGTTCAGGTATTTTCCCACATCATTATAGTTGTGCTTTTAAAGTTGTAGCAACATTTCAGCAGAATCTCATCTTCGTCTGTGAGTCAGACTTTCACAGCCGTTTCAGTTTTAAATTTGGGGCTAGCCTACTGCTGTGCCAGAATGGTTTTTTCTTCATCCTGATTGGTTGGGAGTCTTGGTCTGTGTTTATTGGTCTTGGAGTTTGCTGTGTTCTGCTTGATTGGTGTTTCTAATATCTTCTGTCTGTTTTGAGGCTTTTTTTGTCTTGATTGGCTGGCAACATTGTGTTTCCTGTATTGGAGGCTTTTAGTGCAGCTTGGCTCCGAGTAAATGGACGTCTATCATTTATTAGGAAGCTAGGTTTCATCTGGGCGCCTGGTTGGGGTGTGTTTGAGCTGGAGGTATCAGGGGGGATCTGTTTGTGCCCAGGTGTTTGCCTGGCTTGTGGTGTGAAGAATTTTTTGTTTTTCTGTTCCCTTTTCTTTTCCCAGAAAAGGCTGGGAAAGTCTGACTCACAAACGAACACTATACAGAAGCCTGGTGATGGCAGATGAGATTCTGCCGAAACGTTGCTACAACTTTAAAAGCACAAGTATAATGATGTGGGAAAATACCCGAACAAAGCTGAATAGCATACATAAGTACCCATGAAAACTTAAGTGTATATATATATATATATATATGTGTGTGTGTGTGTGTGTGTGTGTGTGTGTGTGTGTATGTATATGTATATGTATATGTATATGTATATGTGTATGTGTATATATATGGATCTTTGGTTATACACATATATACACATATACATATACATATACACATATACACATATACACATATACACACACACATATATATAAAATCAGCAAGTTAATAGACAGATAATAACAGTTATTTCAAAATAAATAAAAACTGAATAGAAGAGAATACATGGGGATTTTTCACAGATCCATATACATTTTGGGTGGAAATGCTTTTAATGGCCCTGTATAGGTAGTCCTCAACTTACAACTATAATTGACCCCAAAATTTATATTGTTAAGTGAGACATTTGTTACCATTTTATGATATTTCTTGCCACAGTTGTTAAATGAATCACTACAGTTGATAAGTTAGTAAGCTGGTTGTTAAATGAATCTGGCTTATGCATTGACTTTGTGTTAGAGTTTGCAGCAAAATTCGAGTCCAGAAAACTCACAGATGACTGATTTACCAGGATTCAATAACTTCTTTATAAACATAATAATGTATAAGTAGATGTACAATACCAAAGTAGGTTCTTCCAGTGTAACGTAAGCAAAACACAAACAGCAACAACAGAACAGATTACTAGTTTCACTTTCAGAATTGTGAGCATGGAATTAAGCCATGCCCAGACTCTCAGCCCCCAATTCAACTCCCATTGGCTGTCTTTGTTAACCATGTCTCTGCCAGTTCATGAATACTCTGACACTTTGCTTGTCAGAAGGTCACAAAAGGTGATCACATGACCCCGAATACTGGAACAGGTGTAAGTATGAACCAATTGCCAAGTATCTGAATTTTTATCATATCATCATGGGATTGCTGGAATGGCTGTAACTGTGAAAAATGTTCATGTCACTTCTTTCAGTGCCATTGTAACTTTGAATGGGCACTAAATGAACTGTTGTAAGTAGAAGATTACCTGTAATCCCTTGCAATGAGAAGAAGTCGGGCAACTGAATAGAGTTGAGTATTTACGTCCAGATGCCCTTTCTGACGCCTATGTGGGATTTTCAGACATTTTGAAAAATAAATGAATAAAATAATTTGATAATTTTGGCTCCCTCAGCATTTCTCTGGACAGCCTACTTCATTGTCTTCTTGTAAGAATACATTTGGAAAAGGGCTGTTACACTCATCATCTTGAACTCCAGAATATATTATTGCAATAAATACATTAATAATTCATTGCTATGAAAGTGTTCATATATATTTTTCCCCCAGCTAAATTCAGTTGCCAGCCCTCATTTCCTTTGCTTATTTTAGTCAAAATGCCCACACATTGTATGTGGAAAATAAAATTCTATTTGAGGCAATGGAAAAAGTTATATTTATATTTACATTTTCCTGTCTGTAAATATTTATATTTCAAAGGGAATATTTATATTTACATACAGGAAAACAAAAGCTAATGAATTTGACACATATGAACTAAGCTGGTTAATTGGTATATAGCCTAGCATACTGTGAAAACAAACCACAAATAACAGGAATCAGTCCATCCAACCATTTACCAAATTAATGTTATTGAAATAAATATATAGTGTTAGAGGGGAATAATAATGAAAACTATTTGACTGATATATTTTCTTTATAAAGAAAAAAACTTACAATTTTCTATTTACATAGATACACACATTATGCATAAGAAGAACTTGATAAAATAATTTTCTATTACTATGTCTTAATTACTATCTATTGTGTCTTTCTGTGGACACATTTATGGTATGCTTTATACCACCTTCAAAGGCAATATTTAGCTAGTAGTAAAAAATTACCTATATCTAATAAATCTCCGTGCCACTTCTCAACATGTGGTTTAAACTCCTGCCTGCCATTCAAGTGTTCATCGAAATGATTCATACAATATCATCAGTTCTTCCCATTTTTTAAAAAAATCTGTGACATAAAGAGAATTAATTAAAAATCATATATCTTATTTTTCATTATTTATGTTGCTGTTCAGAAGTTTTACTTAAAATCAGCAAAAAGTCAAAATATATATGAAAGTATTTTTTTAAAATCAGTCCGCGTGCTGAAAGCCATTAAAATATAGCCTTGGGATAAATAAGACCCATTTAGCAAATCTCTAAATAGCTTTGGGAAGTCAAAGTATCTTGGCCACTTCCCAAATGCCCCAGAAAGATCACTTTAATATGCCTCCACAAACAGAGTTTTTGAATGCACAGAAAAGAGGCCATTCAAATTAATTATTTTTTTTTTTTACTCTCTAAGTGGGAAATTCACGAAGCAAAGCAACTATAGATATCTTGGACACATTGTGATTCAAGGACTGGGATAGCTAGTTTTAGCTGGAGAAACTCCTTTTTTTGTGGGGGAAGCAGGGCAGGGGAGGAAGCCTTGCTCTTTTCCTCCAAATGGATATTTTCCGTCTGTGACATCTCATTCTTGAGCCTTACATCCTTGCACTAAAATTCTTGAAAGGCTATCTGAAAGGAACTCAACCAGACTAGCAGTTGATTCAGAGCTAACTTCCCCTTCCTGTTGCAGATAAATTAGCTAGAAAGTTTTGCATAATTAATTATATGTCTTATCAGTTAAAGAACAATGAGGGCTGTAATATTGTGCTAATGAACCTGCTTTCTGGGATGGCCAATCACTACCAGGGTGGGAACACATTGTTGCCTATTGCTTGCTAATGATCATGTGCCTTTGTTTTCCAAAAGTGTATAAATGCTATGCCAATTTGTTTTATTAGGGACTCTTAATTTGTGATTTAGTCAGACACCTCTTTGCATTGTAAGAATAAACAGGTTGCAATTTCCTGCCTTGTGTGATAATTGGCTACTTTACACCAGGAAAAAACAAATTCAGTTTTTGGCTGGGCTAATTCACAGTTTGGCTAACACTTTGATGAACATATAGTATTATTTTAACAAACTTTAATTCTATTAAAACACAGAGAAACTGCCAGTGGATAAAGTGAGATTGAATCCAAGTAAAGATAAAGTGAGATTGAATCCAGGGGAACATTTGCTATCTTCTTTAAAATCTACTTGTTCTAGTTCTAGAAGCAGTCATAGAGGGCTTCTGAATTATCAATGCCCAGTTCCTCTTGTGATATGGAGCAAAATTTTAAGCTATTACTGTGCTGTTTGATTATATCTATCACATTGTAGTATGCTTATATTCAAAAGTCAGTCTTAAAATTTGAGACTGCATTTCTTTTTATTTAAAATGTATGATTCTGCTGGATCAGATCAAAAGTTCAATTAATTTGTTCTACTTCTTATTTTAAAATGTGGTGGTGGGGATTTCTGAGAAGGCTTTAGAGCCTGAAGGCTTATTTGCCATTCAGAAATAGTTGAGTCAGTTTTACATTTGCAGGTATTGAGTTTTGTTATTACAGAGAGAAAACAATGTAAGTATCTTTCTGAAGGCCCTTAGTACTCATTGCCATAAACATATATGTGTAAAAGCTATCCAAGGATACTTATCAGCTGCATTAGCCAGTGTGCAGAATATACAGTAGCAGATAAAAACAAAAAAGAAATGTACATAAATATTGTTGCAAAAGGAAGGGAGGGAGAGAGGGAGGAAGGATAATGAAAAAGAGAGATACCAGACAGGAAAGTTAACACAAACAGTAGAGAGAATGAGAAGTTGGAAGAAAAAAGTATTAAAAAAACCAAAATGAGGTAAAAATGAAATAATACTTTCATTCAACTCGAGACCGTTCTGCTATAGAACATAATGCCTGTGTGCATTATTCAAACAGAAAATATTCTACCAAATCTAGGAATGATATACTGTAATACAATCTGTCTGACATATTGCAGTAGCAAGGTTGGAAAAATTAGTATAAGAGAAACAGTATGTAATGCGCTGAAGTTGACAAACTTATCTTCATTCAAATTGGCTCATTATAATTCTCTCTTTACCAGCAGATCTGTCCCCTCCAACCAGGTCAGTCACTATTAGATGAAATTCCTCTCATCAACCAGATTATTAGTCGGAATACAATTGTGTTTGCATTAGCTGTTTTGCACCTATAAATATATTGACCACTAGAGAAAATAGAGGCAAACATAGTTCATAGTTCTGCACTTTTATCTGTCTTTGTTAAGGTATTTGGTTTTTTTGTTGTTTTGCTGAATTGTTTGGTATCTATATCTATATCTATATCTATATCTATATCTATATCTATATCTATATCTATATCTATATCTATCATCTATCTATCTATCTATCTATCTATCTATCTATCTATCTATCTATCTATCTTCCTATTAGGCCAACCTTTCTCAATATGTTTACTTCAGAAGAACCCTTGAAATAACTTTAAGGTCTTAGGGAACCCCGTATGAAAATGCAAAAAATATGAAAATTGACAAGAATCCTTCAATCCATATTTTACAAAGATTACCACAAAATTGACATAGAAAGTATCTCAATAGAAGTTATCAAAGGTAAAGGCTCCTCTCGCACATATGTGCTACTCAATTCCGGCTCTAGGTGGTGGTGCTCATCTCCGTTACAAAGCCAAAGAGCCAGCGCTGTCCAAAGACGTCTCCGTGGTCATGTGGCTGGCATGGCTAAACACTGAAGGTACACAGAACACAGTTACCTTTCCACCAAAGTGGTTCCTATTTTTCTACTTGCATTTTTACACGATTTCAAACTGCTAGGTTGGCAGAAACTGGGACAAGTAACGGGAGCTCACTGTTACGCGGTGCTAGGGATTCAAACCACCAAACTGCCGACCTTTCTGATTGACAAGTTCAAATCTTAGCCACTGAGCCACCGCGTCCCCAGACATTATTAAGAACAGACAACAACAGAGAAAGGATGAGTTAATGTGGATTTTGGCTAAAGAAAAGGGAAATATCTGTACTTCATGCTGGTTTGACTCTGAATCGGATTTTTAAAAAATCCTGCCTGAACTGTCACATTCTGACAAGAGTTTGCAAGATATTCAGCCTGGACTGCATAATACTATGTTCTCCTCTTAGACAATGTTTTGGCTACTATGCCCTCCACCTGTTTCTTCTGGAAAAGTGATTGGCAGATAGGCAGACCTTCCTGGACAACATATTTTATACTGTAATTCTTTTATACAATTTGAAAGTATGTATTTATATATTTTATGTGGATCCCAGTGAAAAAGGGATCTTACAAAATTAGTATGACATTAAATACCAGCTAATTGACAAAATCATTTTTAAAAATTCAATTAAAAAGCAAAACTGTTAATGAGGGGATTCTTTTAAAACAATATTTATTAGTTTATCATATAGCACACAAACAAAATACAAAAGTAAATAGTAAGGAAGTTAGGGAAGGGAAAAGGGAAGAGAAAAGTGGGGGAAAGAAAGGTGGGGGGAGACAAAAAGGCATTGCCTTCCGACTACATTTATGCAGTAGAATAAGGCATTGGCATCAAACCTCAACTTTTACTTTTACATAATAGTATAAACTAGCCATTTCTAAAACAACAAATCTATCTTATCTGTAAAACCCAAAATCAAAGTTTCATTTTTTTCCACCTGAAGCACAAAGTTGTTTCAGAGTAGAAATAAAAGTATTTGTATTTTTTTCTTTAATCAAAACAGTCAATTTAGCCATCTATGCTAACTCCATCAGTTTTTGCAGCCATTCATCCATTGTGGGAATTGAGATGACCTTCCATCTTTGCATAAAGTAGTCTTTCTGCTGTCAACATCTATAACAACAAAATTTCATATTTTTTTCCAAGTCTTTTTCCATTAAACCCAAAAGAAAAGTCTCTGGTTTTCTTTCTATATTCACTTTAAGAATTTTCTGTATTAAGATATGAATTCTACTCCAATACTTCTTTGCTTTATGTCATGCCCCTGGTGGAAACTGACTCTGAGGAAAAGGAGGAACAGCCGACAGGAAGTGGAAGTGTGACTCCGGAGGTTGTGGAGGAGACTGGGGAAGAGCTGAGGCCAGCTGAGCAGTCAGAGGAGGACCCAGGCCCATCCCCTCTCCATCCTAGGGTATGCAAGGAGGAGAGGATAAGGGAGAGATGTGGTCTACTCGGGAAGAGAGGGCCTTGATCCTCTTCATGGGATGCAGCTGTGACAACTGAATAAGAGGACGGACATGTGTATGGGCGAACACTGGAAACAAAGCATGGAATTATCTCTAGTTTATGGTTTCTATCTGAGTTTGGCGTCCTTCCCAGTGTGTGTTCTGTTACCTGCAGATGTCCTCCAGCCCTTATCTTGCCTGGTTTGTGTTGCTTTTTTCCTCCTTCTTGTAACTGTTTGTGTGGGAGTTTTTTGTCTTCCGTCAAGAATATTTGGAGCTTGGAACAAAGCGAAGGAATAACAGGGGCTTCACCGTGTTTTGTGACTGTGTTTGTTCTGTATCCCATACTGGGTCATCACACTTTATCGTATATCACCATAAATGATAAAAAGTCCCTTCTCTATATTTACATTTACAACACTAATTTGAAATACCTTTATACATTCTTGACAACTTATGTGGAGTTAAATACCAATGATACATCATCTTATAGAAATTTTCTTTTAAGGTATAGTTTAATATAATTTTTAAACCTTTATGCCACATATTCTCCCATTTTTCAAGCATTATATTATATACAAAGTTCCTTGCCCATTGAATAATTTATTTTCCAGATTTAAATTCAATAACATTTTATAGTCTTTAGCAATAATATGTTCATCACTACCACACAATAGGATTCCCAATTCATTTTTAACAAAGTTAAGCCCATGATTCTTTTTGTCTAATTTAAATCTTTCTTTCAGTTCTAAATATGTAAACTAATGGCAGATATGACCTTCTGATTCTAGTTCCTCTTATATTTGAGGGTAGGGTTAATGAGTTTTGATAGACTATAAAAAGGCATTTTAATCCATAGTTGAATTTAAAAAATATTTGGAAATTTTGAGAATAAGCAGAAAGATGAGATGGTTCCTGGAAATGTCAGTAGTTCATGAAAAAAACATGACTGATGGTAATTGAGGAGGACTTGGGAATTAAACATAAAACAATGAGCATTCCAAGGAGACTTATTGTCGCCATTAATCTTTGCACTGGCAAGGATTCATTCATTCTATCCTGAACAAAATCAAGTGTGGACTGCAAGTCACAAACAAAACCCTAAAATAATCTATTGCTATAGATTACCTAAAACTATACGCTAAATCCAAACTGAAATTAAATCTCTATTGAGTATTGTCCACATAGTTATTGAAGATATAGGGAGGAAATTTGATTTGGACAAAAGTGCTAATTTGGCCAATTCAGAAAGAAATTAAAGGAGAAAATCAGCTATAGCTAATAAACGGAAGTGCCACGAACACCGGCATATGAAAAAGTATTTAGGACTTATAAAAGATTTTTATTCATCACAAGTTTAAAAAAAAGTACTTGTTCAAATGTTAGAGTAAATAAATTCATTAAAAAAAATCTTTATATTAATTACAGAAATATTGTTAAAGCAGTAAAAATTTGGGCAGTGTCTGTAATGAAATATGTATGGTGATGACTTGATTCAGTTTGAACTGCAGTTCCTGCAGTTTTCTTGGTGCGGTTTTTCAGAAATGCTTTGCCATTGCTTCATTTCATGGGCTGAGAGAGAGACTGGCCCAAAATTACCTAGATGGCTTTGTGCCTAATAGAGAACTAGAACCCATGGTCTTCCACTTTCTATCCTGGTGTCTTAACTAATACAGTTGACTGCACCCAAATCAAACTGGACAATCTTGATCAGAAAATGAGGAAAGTAATAACCATACATCATGCACGTCACCAAAGAGCCATTATTATTCATTTATTACACATAATCAGAAATGGAAATATTAGAGGATTGTCAATAACTAAATAACTATGTGTTAAGTTTGGAGAGTAATGGAGACCAGACATCTGACCAGTGACTTCAACTCTTTAATAACAGTAAATAGAACAGAACAGAGCGAGGCTATGGGCAGCAGTAACCCTTTTATAGGGTTGGCTGCTACCCTATTAACCAATAACATATGCAACAAGTTCAACTAAAACCCAATAAGAAATGTCCTAATATTGGCCAATCAGGGGCTTGTTATGGGCCAATCCTTGTTCATTGTTTAAGGACCAATCAGGTGTGCAGGCTTTCAAAACCTGCTTTGCATTTGGGCCAAGTTACTTTTATTGATTCACAACACCCCTCCCCTTGGGTTCCGTTTGAGGGAGCTGTAACAAAATCTTCAAGATAGACAGGCCGTTTGGTCTGTCTGGATGATTTCCGTGGCTCCACCGGGTTTGGCCTAAAGTCCGGTTCGGTGGAGCGTTTGGATGATCACAATTAAGTTCCGTTTCGCTGCACGGTGACTCCATGCTGCTACCGCTATGGTTGTCTCCGCCAATCAGTGTTTCTTCGGGTTTCGCAGTTCGGTTTCCCCGTGTTAAGGTCCCATGGGACAGTCAACTCCCTCCCCGCTTCAATTCCCGGTACTTCGCTGGGCCGTAGGGTTTCCGTTGGCCTGCTATTTGTCATATCAAAGTCAATTTCCTCGATATTTCCTCCCCCTCAGTTGGTGAACCCGGGAGCCCTGGGCGCTGGGTGGTAATCTCGAACGGAGTTGGTCTATGTGGCGTTTCCACACCCTTCCATCGTCTGTTAGCAGGCGGTAAGATCTAGGCCCTGTGAGGTGGGTGACGGTTGCGGGTATCCATAAAGGGTCGCCGGAGAAGTTTTGGCAAAGATTAAGTCGCCTACCTTAAATTCCCGGCATTTGCTGCTGGAGCGAAAGGCTTTTTGGGTGCGTATGCGGGGTGGAGCCGGTCGAGGTGTGATCGTAGTTTCCGCCCCATGAGAAGTTCGGTGGGCGTTTTGTTGGTAACGCTGTGGGCGTGATGTGCTGCAACAATAAAATTCTATTGATTTTTTCATCAATGTTGCGAATTCCATTTTGTGGAGGGTCTTTTTACAAACTGTACCATGCGCTCGGCACGTCCATTCGCCGCAGGGTGCACGGGCGAGGTTAGCGCATGGCGGATGCCCCGATCAGCAAGATATTGTTCAAATGGTAATGCTGTGAACTGTGGGCCGTTATCCGAGACCAAAACGTCCGGAAAACCATGTGTGGCAAATAGCCTGTTTAATTTGTTGATAACTGAGTCCGTTGTAGTTGTGTTCATTCGATGGATCTCAAGCCAATTTGAATAGGCGTCGACAGTAATAAGGAAAGTGTGTCCTTTTGTAGGCCCCGCAAAGTCAATATGAATACGGGACCATGGTCCCTCGGAGTTTCCCATTCGGTCGGGCTTGCTTTAGGTGGGGCGTTGCTGACGTCCTGGCAACGTTGACACGTAGCGACCCAGGCCTCGATTCTTTTGTCGATTCCGGCCACCAGGCGTAGCTCCGTGCGAGTGCTTTCATCCGCACTATGCCGGATGTCCGTCGTACAATACCGCCAAAACAGTTTGTTGCAGTTTGCCGGGATTACGACTCTATCGCCCCACAAGATGCAGCCCTTTTGGGAAAACAGTTCGGTTTGGCGGGTTTTGAAAGGCGCCATTCAGGTGATAATTGTTCTGTTGGCCAACCACGTTCAACCCAGCGTAGGATGTGTTGCAGAACCGGATCACGTTTTGTTTCGAGGGCAATGTCTCTCGCTGTCAGTGGTGGTACGTGTAGAGCCTCAATTTGTAGCGTTGTGATGGTTGGGGCTGGATCTTCAACCGATTCTGGGAGCGGCGTTCTGCTCAATGCATCAGCGTGGAGAATTGATTTCCCGGTGTTGCAAAGTGTAGTTGTGCGCCGCCAAGAATTCAGACCAGCGGGTCATTCTGGGGGACAATATATATGGGGTTGGTTTATTACCCGCAATAATCCCCAGTAGTGGTTTATGATCAGTAATTATTGTAAACGCACGCCCATACACATATTCATGAAATCTTTTAACTGCAGCCACAATAGCTAAAGCTTCTTTGTCCAGCTGACTATAATTTCTTTCAGCTTTAGCTAAAGTTCGCGAAAAAACCGCAATGGGAGCTTCCGCTCCGTTCGGTATCGTGGGCCAGGATTGCTCCAACCCCAAAAGGTGAGGCGTCACAAGTAATAGTTAGCGGGAGAGTCTCGTTGTACTGCATAAGTACAGAATCAGAAGTTAGCAATTTCTTTACTTGTTGGAAAGCGTATTGTTCACGTTGTCCCCAAACCCACGTTGCTTTTTTGTCTAAGAGTCTATGTAATGGTTCAGCTACCGTTGCTTTATTGGGTAAAAAGACGTTATAAAAATTGATAAGTCCAAGGAATGCCTGTAGATCTGCCTTGTTCCTTGGAGTGGGGGCCTTCTTAATTGCCTTTAATTTGTCTTCAGTGGGATGGATTCCTTGACTGTCCAGGAGGTATCCCAAAACTCCACTTTTTCAGTACATAACTAACATTTATTTTTTTAACTTTGAGGCCTGCGTTTTGGAACCTTTGTAAAACCTCTCGGAGTCGTTTTTCTAGAATGTCTCGGTTAGGGCGGCGATGAGTACATCGTCGAAATACGGTGCGACCCCTCTTATTCCTTGTAACAGCCTTTCCATTAAGCTCTGAAAAATTCCTGGTGCAACGCTTACCCGAACTGGAGCAGTTGCATTTAAATGCGCCCCTATGCGTGACGATAGTTTGCGCCTCCGCGGTGGTCGGATCTACAGGCAATTGTTGATACGCCTGCGCTAGTCTAATTTAGCTAAAACTTTCCCGCCACCCAGGGAATGGAGCAGGTGTTGCACTACCAGCACTGGATATGCACTTTGCTGAAGTGCGTGCTTCACGCACTTCACGTGGTTTAGGGTGGCCCGGTAGTCTCCGCAAATTCTCAGTGACCCATCAGGCTTGATAGGCGTCACTATTGGGGTTTCCACCGGGCGTGGTCGGTGGGTTCCAGCATGCCCTGTGCTATTAGCTTATCGAGTTGTTCGTCGATTTTAGGTTTCAGGGCAAACGGTACCCGACGCGGCTTAAGGCGGATGGGTGCTACCCGGGGTTCAAGTTAAATGAAATCAGGGTCCCCTTGTACTTGCCTAGTCCGTCCACGAAAACGTCTTGGAATTCTTGCACTAGGGCTTCCTCCCAATCGTTGCTCTCGGCACGGTGGACTCGGCTACAGTGATTCCGGCGGTCTGAACCATTGCAGGCCTAAAAGACTAGGCCGGTCACGGTCCACGACAGTCAGTGGCAGTGCGACGGTGCGGTCCTTGAAAGAGACCTGGAATCGGCGGGACCCGACAACGGGAATTCGGTTACCCTGGTAGTCTTTGAGTATAACCCTTTGAGGGTTGAGGTCTTGGTGGCGAATTGTCGGAATGAGCTGTTGGAGTGTCTTCCAGGACACCATCGAGAGGGATGATCCTGAGTCCACCTCCATTACACAAGGTTTGTTTTTCGATAGCGACCTTTACTCTGATCTTCCCGGCATCAAGGGATGTGGCGTGGCCTATGGTAATTGTTTGGTGGGTCTCTTCCCGCCTGGTTTCTTCACGCCTGGTGGAAGTGGTGGACGGTTTGTTTCTGTAGGAGTGGCTTCCCCATTGGTGATTCAGTTTGTCCCGGGGTGTGCCGAAGAATCCTGAAGACTGGTATTCGGCCTGTCGGGGTTTGGGCCAAGTTACTTTTATTGATTCACAACTCTATGGAAGTAAAAAAATTCCATAAATAACTATGGAAGAAAAGAAAAAAGAATGTGAGTGATTATTTCAGAAAAAGTAATGAGGCTGAACTAATGGAAATTTGCAATGAAAAGTTCCTGAAATAACAGAAACTGAATTGGAATATAAGAATGAAATAATTCAAGATTGGATCACTCACTTCATAGCCAGAATATGCATGACAGTGAAGGAAAAACAGATCAAAATCTCCTATAGTTAGAAAGTTTCAGTTTGAACTTTGAATCATATGGAGGAAAGAAAATCATGGCATCTCAAGAATAAATTATGCATACCACTAAAGTAAAATTGTGCACGTTTTCACTACTGTCAAATGCAGATTATGTAAAATTAACAAAGAAGCTGTAAGTGGTATTATTAGCACCTGTATTAAAACTGTTCAAATAGAGTATAAACATCACCAGCATGAGCTTATACTATGGATTGAATTGCGCTTTGGAATCTGAGATATCCTTGGTTGTTTTCTTGAATTACCCAAATTAGATAACAAAAAACAGTGTCTTCTTTCATCAGTGACTTACAACAAAAATGGGGCTAAAACTTCCATCCAGCGAGTAATTGTTACAGTTGTGAGTGTTGTGCCTTTTTTGCTTGTCATTAAATGAATCAGGCAGTTGTTAAGCAAATCCCCCACTGACTTTGCTTGTTGGAAGCCATCTTAGTGATCACCTGACTCCAGGGTGCTGCAATTGCCATAAATACATAACAGTTGCCAAATGCCCTAATTTTGATCATGTCACCATGCATAAACTGTGATAATTGTAAGTGTGAGGACAGGTCATAAGTCACTTTTCAGTGCTGTCACAATTTTGAGTGGTTACTAAATGTATGGCCATAAGCTGAGGATTACATGAAATAATTTTGCAAAATAAATACCCTACATGGAAGAACAAACATTTGTTTGGCAGCATTTTCACGGGCAGCAGCAATAAATGCTTATGTATTGATAGGAGAGATCCAGGTGCATGAGGAAAACCAGAGAGGTGGCAATGTGGCAAGTCACAATTTACCACCTTTACCCATCTGCACTGAACACCTGCATCTCTATTTCTCAGCTTCTTCAAACTTGACAAAAATATAATGTACTTGATCATTCAAAAGAGCAACAGCTGCTGCAAAACAAGAGCTTGGGCTTCAGTAAGAAAGTTGCCTTTCTGTTTTTTCCTCAGTTCTTAACCAAAGTGACAAAGTGAGTCAAAAAGCTAGCATACCCAAAAGACAGAAACTAATATTTAGTGGCACATTGAAGGACTTATCTTTTATTGAGTTACCTGTAAGTGATATTCTGGTTTTGCATTCAAAAATGAGATTTTTTAAAAAAATAAATAAATGCTTGTTCTTCATTTTAGTGCCATTGCAACCTGCCTAATTAGCATGAGAAAAGGGGTAAGTAAATGAGCTTTATTCTTATAACAATTGTAAAATGTAGCTGAATGAAAAGAATCGAAAAACATCCAGCAAGCTTCAGAGAGAATAGTATTTTAAACTAGATTAAGGACAATGTAAAAATCTACATTCAATTTAACTTCATTTCAATTTCATTTCTTCAAAAGAATGTACAGACAGTTTTAGCTACAATTGAAAAAAAATCACCATTATACATGTGTATTAGGAGATATGTACATAAAGATATTTCATTAAAAAATAAAGAAGTCTTTAAGCTATTATGTATATTTTACAAATATAGTTTAAATGTGAAAAGCTGAAAAATTGAATGAAATTAAAAGGATATATCATGTATATGTATGACAAATATCATGAATAGAGAAATACATCTTATAACCTTTTATAATTTGTGGTAGGGATTATTCCTGGGAAGAATGAGTAAAGGATTCCAGGAATGTATGCCAAGAATATATGATCCCAGCAGGATCATCCAAGGTGTGAATATCATTCAAGGGATCTAGGTATTTATACAGCAGTGATATGTAAAAATGTTGGAGGAAAATGATCATTTTAATGACCATAGCAAAGGCATAATTTTATATTAAAATGGTGAACCATTCTGAAATGTACCCAAAAAACCCCCACATGGGTAGACAATATAAAGAGATTGACAGTATAAATGCTGGTTGATGAACATCTAGAAAATTGACACTCATCAATTGAGGAAAAGCAGAGAATCTTTTAGAATACTAATGGCATTTAAGATGTGGTTAAATTAAAACCTTCAAGATATCTAGTTGCTAATATTGCCATGCAGCAAAAGAAAATCCAAAGCCTCAAAAACAGTATTACATTGGGAAGAGTGGTGGTATTCAAATAAAATTGCCACCGGTTCGGTGGGTGTGACTTGGTGGGCGCGCTTTGCATGCACATGTGTGCCAAACGCACACTTTGCGCAGGTGCAGAGGCATTCTAACTCGTCTCCTGCAAGCCTGCACGATATCAGTTACTGCAGCAGCTGCCGCATGGCACTATTTTGCGCCGTGCAAAGCAGCTGCGCTTCGAATTCTGGCCATAAAAGTGAATATGGGAGTCCAGGTGGGTCGGTGGGCCAAACACAGAGCAGCGGAGAGAACTGGTTCTGTCTTTGTTACTCATCACCGCTACCTGCTCTCCAGAACCAGACAGAACTGGTCGAATACTACCACTGATTGGGAATCTAAAACAGGAGCATAAATATATGAAAGTTCAGTACGGTGAAAGATGAAAATAAATAGATTATACACTTGCATCTTAGGCATCAGAAAATTGAAATGATCTGGAATTGGCATTTTGAATCACATTGTGCTATTTACTACCCAGTACAAAAAATGAACAGTATTGCTTTCAGAGTCAAGAAAAACATAGTAAAGACAATACTTGCTCAAAGACCAAATATTATCAATTAGACTTGTAAGCAGTCCTTTCATATGACAATGTTTTTATTTTATTTTATTTATTAATTAGCAAATTGGCAGTCAGTGCTGCTCTGGAGTAGTGGCCACCCTAGGGTACCCAAGAACTGCTTGCATTGCCACACTCTATACTAGTTGAGGCTTCCAAATGCTTTTCAAGGATAGCCCTATGTAGAACTCATTGCAGTAATCCAGATGTGAAACAACCAGGGCTTGAATAACTGAACACACAAAGGCCACTTTAGGCACACAACACAAAATTGTGCAAAGACTTTCTCAGCTGTGACTACCAGCTGGTCTCTCTCTCTCTCTTATGAGTCCAGAAGAACTGGAGACAGGAGAACTAAGTTGTGGACTGGGTCTGTCAGGGGAAATGCAACCCAATCCAGAACTAGGTGAGTTAAAGTTACAGATATTGAAGTTCTATGAACCCAAAGCCATTCAGTTTTGCCAGGGTTCAGCCAAACCCTGTTGTCCCCCATCCAGGCTCTCACAAGGGCAGCAACAGCATCATTTGGACACCCGGGTGTTCCAAGTTTGTATTCCAACAACTAATGCAGAAAAGGATACAAAATTTTTATGGTCAAATTAAATCTGAGATCTATAGAACAAACAAACACTATGCACTGTTTGTAATTGGAGATTAAGTTAAGACCTCCATATAGCATAATCATCATCAATGAAGTCCATAAATATGAATTTCTGGTATCCAACTTACCTATCATGTCTTTGGTCAGTTGAGGCTTTCACATAATGCTTTTTAGTAAGATTAAGTAAGGAGTATGCTATGGGCCTTCAACTAGGTAAACTCCCCCCTCCCATTGCTATGCACAGTTTTCCTTGCTTACAGTGAAGAGCATAGAGTTAACTTGGGCATACTTGCCGTAACACTAACAAAAGTCCAATTTTACAGAATATTACCATGTTATTCTACACAAGCTATAATATCTAGTCCTGAGACTGCCATGTAAGACAACCTATTCTTTCCATATCCCACCTACGAGAAGATTATATGTAGTGTATTAACATACAGCAGAATACAAGAAAAAACATATGTGAATATACTGTATGTAAACACAGTACCAGGAATCTGTCATATTCCTAAAGACACCACATTCTATCTATTATTTATAATATAACATATTTACAGTCCAGTGCACTTGCAGCACAGCATTTTTAATAGAGTAGCATAAAAATAACAGAATGAAGAAAGACCATTAGAATTGAATGTCTAGGAAAATGCTTTTCACTTTTCTAATTTGGTACTTGAAACAGAAAGAAAAAGTTGAGAATCAAATGCTGATGCCACTGACCACAAGGAAACTGTTAATATTAATTCATCTAAGAAGCACTTCAGACAGAGCGAAAGAGTTGTCCAACCTTTAAATACAGTACTTGAGAATGTTAAAGCTAGCAGTAAAATCCTGCTTTTTTTTTTTTTTAAGGAATAATTTTCAGACTAAAGTTGCTTTGAAAACTGCTGCTCTTTCTGTAAAAAAAAGTCAAGCCAGCCAAGATGGAAAATAATTGACTTCAAGCAGTTTGTTATTAGCAGTGAGCATAATGTGTGGCTATTTCTTTTCTTTACATATATAAGGGAGCTTTATAACAGCTTTTATTTTTACTATTTACCAATTATTGTGTAACTGGAGACATTGAAAGACCAGTCCTAAAGCTCTTGACTGTATATTAGCATCTTTGTCGACATTATTAACTGGGAGAGCTAAATAAGTTGGGGGTGATTTACACATCAAACCCAAGAATTATTTAAAAAAATATGATTCCCATTAAAATCAGCCTCCTTGCCACTAAAGTTCCTAAAGTAAGGGGGGAAAGACATAATTAAAATAAATTAAGGTCTGATATTAATGATTGGGGATAGAGGATCTTGATTCTCAAGAACAGTCCAGTTCTAGGACTATAATTTAGATACTAGAAAAGACTTAGCAGCTATTTGTAGAACCAGCCACATTTGTCTTCACCAGAACAGTGTTTTTCTTGAAATATTTCTAAATTTGGGTGAGAAAATGGAAGAATATTCATTAAGTGTACTGAAATAGTGATTATACTGATGTATAGAGGTATGAAATGTAATATAATCTCTGATACAAGGGATTCTTATCTAAATGCTATATGTCATATTAAATTCTTCCCCATCCAGTCACTCTTCTGAAGAGTCAAAGAGATACAATCTTTCAGCCTCCAAAAATTTATTGCCAGGATCCTTTTAATAGTAGTTAATACTCTGACCTTTATGTGACCACAAACACGTAAATGTCATCTCTCCAGTGGTATATAATTGGGCTGGGTGGAGTCTCTATGATATTCCGAAATATCCATGCCAGTAATTTTCCCCAAAGATTATAGAATTATCTGGACAAAAATGTGATTTGAAACAAGGACCTTCATAAAGCTTGATCAGAAGAGCTCTGCTTACAGAATTATTTCCCATATTGTGGTTATTTTGGTATTATTATTTCCAGCTTTTCCAGTGCTGTGCTGCAAAAGCAAGTTTCCTGTCATTTTGAGTTTTAGTTTTAATCTGCTACTATGTCAACATCCAGTAAGAAATTCTTTCTGAAGTAATCACAGATTATTATTTTTTCATCTGATACGGAAGGCTTTAAAGCAATCTTTCACATATATTCTAATATTTCAAAAGTAAATATGTCTGTTTTCTTTTACAAAAAAACTTTGAACCCAAACTTACATTGCTGTTTGTGCACTATACAAACTACTGTACTATGTCATTGCAAAAGTTATAGAACTTTTACTTCTATTTATTCTCCTATATTTATTGCCTCTGCATTACAAAGAAAATAAATCAGGTTCACATGAAAAATTTCAATGATAGTCACTGTTTACTAGTCCAGAATACAATATCCTGTAAAAATTATTTCTAAATTCTCTAATACTGTGTATTCAAAGACAATACATTTAATGAATTAATATTAAACTATTAAAGCCAATTATAGACTACCTATATGTTTTGTAAATACTTATTTTTATGTATGTGCACACAACAAACAAGGAGGATCAGTAATAATTTATATATCTCATTGTTCCCAGAATACATAAAACATAACACATAAAATTTCTTTAATCTCCACATCAAGCATATTAGGAACATTGAGCATCTATTCTGTTGATTGTGTGACTTATTATTGGGACAAGAAAGGAAAGAACTAATAGTGTCAAGCATTTTCTTTAGGACAAGGAGAAACAGATAACATTGTATTGCAGATCCCTAATTAAAAAAAGATATATGAAAAATATCTATATTAGAGAAAGAGATATATAAAACATGTATTATTATGCTAAGTAAATGGCATATGCTAGGTAAATGGAATATGTTTGACAAGTTCTGAAAGCAGAACCTAGAATTAGTTTGGTTAGAACCTAGAATTAGTTTGGTTTCAAGGAAGCAAGAAAAAGAGATGAAATATTACAAATGGAGATGACAAGAAGGATACATTTCAATTATTGCATGCAGAATTCTGTATATAAAGCAATTGTTCAAAAAAAGGAATAAGCATTTTGGGGGGGAGGGAGGGAAGATTTGGAGATTATTTGATGCATTCTTTTCTTCAGTTTCTTTGCACTTCGAGACTAATTTATACTTCTGATGTTTAGGTCAGAATAGTTAGGCTGAGCTAATTTTGCATTTAAATAAATATTATTGCTGAGCTAAATTTTCCTTTAAAAGTCTAACATTAGTTATATAGCTTGGCAGCATCATATTTACACTTGAAATAGTTTGAAAAGGTTTTCAGAGACAGTGAAAAAAACGTAGTTGTTTCATCCTAACAGATATAAATGCATGATTTAATAGTGTCATACTAGGGGAATCTTGCAACCACCATAAACATCGTAGAATGGCAATTTTGTAACTGACCTCTTGGGATGTAGCCTTCGAACATAGCTAATTAAAATTGCCATATCCTCAGAGCTACTGAATGATTAGACAGCTTCTTGGAAATTACTAGATCACTTATGTGAAAAGGGAATTGTAAGGGTTTTTTCTTCATAAACTTCATAGAAATGCTTCCAATATGAGGCCAACATTGTTCATTCCAGAGCTCAGCAAATTGTCTTTTCTTATATTAAAGGGAAAAAATCGCAGTATTCCAGGACTGTTTAATACCTTTATATTTTTATATTTATATAAATATATTAAGATAATAATTATATATCCATAAATATATAGACCCAGTTTATATTTACAAAGACCCTGATTGGTCTAGTGATTAAGATGATAGCTTGGAAATCAGAAGACTAAAGCCTCACTTTAGGCATGAAAGCCATCTGGATACCATGGGCCAGTCTCTCTCTCTCCCTCCCTCCCTCCCATCCTCCCTTGAGTTATTTGTAAGATAGGTAGGTAGATGAAAGAGAGAGAGACAGAGAGAGAGAGGGAGGGAGGGAGGGGGATGGAGAGGGAAAGGGAGGGGGAGGGAAGATTTTTCATCAAAATCCTGGGGGAGAAAAGCCTTTGAGATCGCTGGAATCCTGACCTACCCTTTCTTAGCCCTCATATGTGTTCAGTCACCTGCCATTAGCCATGCTGGCCAAGGGAGAAAATGCCCCATCTAGAGGAGAATAGGAAATTTCTTAACTAATAAATGTGGCTTGGCTCAAAACTCTGTTGTATCAGCTTCAGTAATTGAGATATAGTTGACAGATCTTTCTGTCTGTCCATCATTATTGCACACTTATTCCTTGCCTCGCTTTGCTTGATACAGGAAAAAGATAGAATGCTGGATCTGAGACTGCAGAGCCTGCGGGAATTTTGTAATAACGTAGAGCTCCAGCAAGAAGACTCAGCTAGACTTGGAAAAGAACTGCATCTGGCTGTCAGTCAGGTGTTTACATGCCAGTGATCTTACTAATATGGCAAAAAGGGGACTGAAATTGACTAACTGCATGTTTCACAAGAGCATCCTATCTGCAGCATAAACGTCTCTCCTCTATAAATTTGATTTCATAAAGATTTCTCTTGTTTTGGGATGGAAATGATGAAATGACAAAAGAGGTAAAAAATAAATATGTGTTCTTATTTCATAACTAACTCCTCACAAAATGAACATATAAAATGTACTGGGTTGGTATAACAAAGTGATAATTCAGAAATTATATTATACAAGTTATAATTTTGAAAGAGCACTAGCACTTAGCAGTAGCACTTAGACTTAGACTTATATACCACTTTATAGTGCTTTACAGCCCTCTCTAAGCAGTTTACAGAGTCAGCACATTGCCCCCAACAATTTGGGTCCTCATTTTACCCACCTCGGAAGGATGGAAGGCTGAGTCAACCTTGAGCCTGGTGATATTTGAACTGCCAAATTGCAGGCAGCCAGCAGGTAGCAGAAGTAGCCCGCAGTACTTCAGTCTAACCACTGCACTCCCATGACTCATAAGATATATGATTTATTTGTCTTATGCCATACTCTCAAGTACTTTAAGAGAACCACTTTGGTCTAATGTTAGGATTAGCAGTGTTATTATAAATGTGGCAGTGGTTTGGATTTGAATGTAGTAAAACTACTGGGACCATCAAGTTAACAAACTTTTTGAAAATTAGCTGGTAAGGATCTTATGGGACTTTAAGATCCAAATACATAGACATTTTGTTTATAACATGCCTGATATAAATTGAAAAGAAGAAAGTCTGATTCATTGATGTTGGTATTCTGGGTAATGCTAGGATTGAAGAAAAACAATTGGAAAAAATTATGAAACTTTAGGACTTGCATATCAAAGTTGAGAGCTTGTGACAAAAGATATCCATTGTTATAGCAATCATGACTGTAATCCTTGGATTAATCTCTAAATTTGTGAGACCTGAACATCATCATTTTACTAAAGAAAAAGAAAAAAACCACCCCTCCCTGATTAGAATTCTATATTCTGAGACACTGTCTTAACAATTTTTAAATTCTTGATGAGAACTTGAATTATTTCCACAAGACTTAGAGTGAATCTAACTATAGATCACCCATACAACACATCATCATCATCATCATCATCATCATTCATCGTAAAGTAGATAGAAACAAGACCTGGTAATAACTAAGAGCAGGAAAGTTGAAGAATGAGACGGAAGGGCTAATTCTGGTTACATGACCAAGCCTTAAGAATAAATGCATACAAAGCCAGAATTGAGAATACAGCAACAAAACAGAAAATGTCTCCTCTGTAAAGAAGCTGAAGAAACTGTGGACCACCTAGCTGCAAAAACGTCACACAAACTTATTACAAACAATGACATGACAAATGAGCAACAATGATGCGTTGAAATATCTGTAAGAAATATCATTTGCCTGCAAGCAAGAACTGGTGGGGTCATAAAATAGACAAAGTAATAGAAAATGAAGAAACTAAAGTGCATTGGGACTATAGAATTCAAACAGACAGGCATCTTTCACATAACCCACCAGAGTTAATAATTGACAATAAGAAAAACAAAAAAAGTCTGCAGTGCAATATCTGGAGACAGCAGAAGAGAGGAGAAAATCACAAAAGGCAAAAGAATAGTAAATAATATACGGAAAATGACTATAGCAAAAACAAAGGTAGTACCAGCATCTAATAATAAGGGCCTTGGGTGCCATCCCAAAACATCTGGAGCACCACTTGAACTCCTTTGGCATTGACAAAATCACCACCAGTCAATTACAAAAGACAACTTTACTTGGAACAGCTTACATTCTGCAACAATACCTTTTATACCATCAGACAACATCTGCCTATCTCAGGTCCTCTGGATAGACACAATATGAGGATAAAAATACCAAATCTAATCGAAGCATCTGGCTTTCTTTGCAACCAACCATAATATTATATTTATGGAGGACTGTAATAAAGGAAAAATTCAATAGCATTTATATTGGTAAAATCCCTTTGGGGTTAGCAATATACAGTAACCATTGGCTTGTCATGAAAAAGGGCAAGTCAACCTTTCTGGAACAAATTGTTAACATATGAAGTTTGCAGAAATCTCTCCCCAAAACTTTATTTCAACCTCCTTAAAGGAAAAACAATATAAGGTATACAATATAAAGATCTAAAGCTTCGGTTTTATATTTAGAGATTTAAAACTGGGGATAGGAAACTGTGAAAGTATCTTGGCATGTTGTTCAAAATAGTTTTCTTTTGAATATTTGTGCTACCAACATGCTTTATTTGGACATAAAGACTTGTTAATCAAAATGAAAATCATTGTCAAAATTTACACACTGATCTCAATGCTTTCTTGAGACACTAAAATGAGTCCATAACACAGCAATCAATTTCTCTTTTTAAAAGGGGAAAGATCAATATCCATTATTTCAGCTGTAGTTGCAATATCTCCCAACTGTGTCCATACAGTTCCCAAAAGCACTTATCATTATGTTCAATCCTTTTGGCAAATTATGTCATTTGATAATTTTTATATTTTAGAAGCCATTGCAGGATCAGATAACCTTTGCTAGTAGATACAGAGCTTAATGACATATATTTTAGAGCCATAGAAATATTGTTCTGCTGCTTGTGGAAGCATTTGAAAATCCTATCAAAAATGCCAAAGAAGTTACTGTGCCTCTTAATTCTGAAACCATTAGAAATTTGGCATCCAAAAGCTCCTCAGATTTTAAGTATCTCAGCCTAATTTACTTACCAAGAATATTGTAAAAATATAATAGATATATCAGTCCTCCAAAGTGAGTATGAAATATCATACTGTCCACCTTGAGACCCACCACTGCTGTGCCAAATTTGCTACAAATCATATTGTGATGTATGCAGATGACACAGCAATGGTGGGTCTTATTTGGGACAGCAATGAAGATGCTTTTAGAGAAGAGGTGAAGGCTCTGGTGGACTGGTGCAATAAAAGTAACCTGGCTCTAAATGTTAATAAAACAAAGGAGATCATTGTAGATTTTAGAAAGAGTTGGCATGGTCATATTCAGTAACAAGGATGCAGCTGTAGAAGTGGTCAACAGTATTAAAAATATCTGGGGGTGCAGATAACTAACAATCTAAACTGGTCTCTCCACACGTCATCTTAGTGAAGCATGCAAACCAGCATCTGCATTTCCTGCACCAGATGAGGAGAGGACATATTTCTCTTCTATCCTTGCCATTTTTTACAGAGGCACGATTGAGAGTGTTTTTAAAAAGGGCATAACTTTTGGTTTGGTGGCAGAAGTGCTTCTGATAGAAAGTCCATTCAAAAAGTGGTAAGGACAGCCGAGAAGATTATAGGAAGCTCGGTTCCTGTCATTCCTACTTATAAGCGCTATGTGCTCAAAGCATTGTTAGAGACCCCACACCCACCTACTTCACAGTCTGTTTCTGTTGCTCCTCTCTGGAAGAAGGTTTTGAAGTATTTCTAGCAAGACTTTCAAATTCTATAACAGCTTTGTTCCTTATGCCATCCATATGGTAAATTTTCAAGATTTGTTTCTCTTGCCATGTACATGTACACATCAAAACTAGACTGTGTTGTTTCTCAGTATTATATAATATATGAGGGCACGTGCATAATTTTGTATTTGTTTATTTATTTATCTTGTCATGTTTATGTTTATATTAGAGGTGGAGAACTTTGAAAGCTCTTTTTAATGTATTTTAATGTATGCCAATTAGTGTACATTCAAAGTGATAATAAAGTATTCTGTTCTATTCTTAGGTGTAAATTATAAGATAATCTTCAGGCTTCTATAAAACTATCTTCTATCTTTTAATACAAAAGCAGGTAAGGAGTTAACAGGAGAAAATATTATGCTGTAAAATAACCAATCAGATACATTTAGGAATCTTTCCAGCAAAACAAAGCTGCTGCAGCTCTCTTCTACTGTTGTCTTAACAACTCTTATTCAAGGTATATTCCCTTTGTTTCAATTATTACAATTCAGATAGTCAGCAGGTGTTTTACAGAATCCAATGAAAAGATAAATCTCCATTTTGCTTTACTTTAGTTGATTTCATGTCAATTATCCAATACCAAAACTGTTTTCTATTAAATTTTTCTGATATGCCTTTTCCGTTCCTTTTACAGTTTATAGTCATAGGGTTTCTGATAATTTCCCATCCTAGTATTAATTAGTTCAGATCATTTTTATGCTCTTCAAGATTGACCAAGGTTGACCTAGTGTTGTCACCAATGGTGGCAAATTATATACAAAATTCCACTAGTAAACAAACAATTGAAAACTATAAAGCAAATACATTGAAAATAAGACTTAGAAACTTTCTTTTCCTTAAATTCTTCATTTTAATTTATTTTTTAACTCTGTCTTATTATAATTGTATAAAACCTTACTCACGTGGTTTTTTACTTTAGCATGGCACATATTTGCAACTTAATATCTTTGCATTCTGGTATATGTTTAATGTTTTATTTTCAATAATTCATTCCTAAATTTATATTTCTTTTCTTTCTTATTTAATCTTAGTCTCCTTGCACACTCTCTATTTTAGGGTATTTTGTGTTAAACAACTGCAATCTGTTATTATTCTTTTTAGAAAAAGAAAACATATTTTCTTTTTTTCTTTAGGAATGTATTCTGGGTGAATATCATCAGTGTCTGCCAATGTTACTCCTTGATCAATGAAGTGTCCCCAACTAAGCCTTTGTTTCTATATTATGTTATGTCAGCCACAGACTTAAATACATTGAAGCTTCTGCTGTGTTATTTTTCTTCATTCAGTCTACCATCCCCAGAGAGCAACAGGAAATAAATAGATTTTGTGTCCAGGTGTTGTCTGTATTGTGTATATATCAAGCTTTTGCCAAGCACCCAAACACTAGAATATAAAGGAGAAGCATATAGGACAAATAAAGACTCTGCTTTACTACAAAAACCTACATTAACAAAGATTCCACATAGACTCACAGATATCTACAAATCATTGGGTTCCTCTCCCAAACCCTCCCAAATTTATTTATCAAATACTTTTGATAAATATTATGTTTTACTACAAGGCATTCAGTACTATATTCCTTAATTCAGGGGTGGGATTCTACCAGTTCGCACTGGTTCAGTAGAACCGGTTGTTATGGTTCCCAGTAGTTCAGAGAACTGGTAAATTGGATCTCTGCCTGGTCCTGCACCTCTCTGCCCGCTTCTCTGTTCCCTGCCCAGTCAATCCCTTTTGCACATGCCTGCAGCCTGCTTTTGCCCACCCACCAGGCTAGCCATTGCTGCCTGCCTTTCACTGCAGCACATTGAAAAGCTTTCAAATCCCCCTCCCTTAGGGAAACAGCTCCTGGGCAGCAGAGAAGCAATCCAGTTGAATCCTGTTTCTCTCTGCTTCCCAGAAGCCATTTCCTGAAGGGAGGAAAACTTGCAAGCTTTTTGCTCTGCTGGGAGAGTCTCTCCCACCAAGAGCAGGTGAGAGAAGCAGCCCGAAGCCAACATGAGCCTCTTCACTGTTCCTTCCAGCTGAGCAGCCCTGATCTGCCTGCTCACAGGTAAGCCTGCGAATCATGCTAGCCCCTTTCCCATTGTCCCTGGGCCTTGCCCAGCCCTCCATGGGCCTCCCTGTAGCTCCCCAGGCCTCACCCCATCCTTCGCGGGCCTCGCAGTAGCTCCCTGGGCCTCTCCAAGCCCTCTGCAGACCTCCCCGTAGCTCCCCAGCCCTTGCCCAGCCCTCTGTGGGGCTCCCCATAGCTCCCTGGGCCTTACCCAGTGGTCACTGGGCCTCCCGCACCTTGCATCCATGCTGGGCCTCCTCCCGCCTGGCTGCCTTCTTTTTTTTAATAAAAGTTTTATTGTTTTTTAAGACACAAACACAACATAAAAACATCAAGCCATCTTCCATATATATATATATATATATATATATATATATATATATATATATATATATATATATATATATATATATATACACATCGATGACACATTCGTGATTTGGCCCCATGGACAAGAAAACCTAAACAATTTCCTAACACACCTAAACAGCGCACACCCCAAAATCAAGTTCACCATGGAAACAGAAACAAACAAACAACTACCATTCCTAGATGTACTAATCTACAAAAAACAGATGGCACACTAGGACACACCATATACCAGAAGAAAACCCACACCAACCGCTACCTCAACGCCCAATCCCACCACCACCCAGCACAGATAAACTCCGTGGCTAAAACACTAATTACCAGAACCAAACGCCTGGCAGACAAGACACACATTAAGACTGAACTATGCACCCTGACTAAAGTACTGACAGCCAACGGCTTCCACAAAAGCAAAATCACCAGCTTGATCCACAAAAACACACTGAAACATAATAGAGACCCAGAAGATGAACAGACCTATGGAACAGCTGTCCTGCCCTACATAAGAGGTACTACAGACAAAATTAGTAAGGTACTACACAGACATCACATCAGGACTGCCTTCAAAACAGACAGAAAAATAGCAGCCATCCTTAGCAACCCCAAAGATAAAATTGACCTGGAAAACCAAGGCATATACGAAGTCCCCTGTGCATCATGCCCGGCCACATACATTGGACAGACCAATAGAAGAATAAGCACCCGCCTGGATGAACACAAAAATGCAGTCAAAAAGCTGGAACACACTTCCTCACTAGTCCAACACATGGAAGCCACAGGTCATAGCATCAACTTCAATGGCACCAAAACCCTGGCCACTATAGAAAACCCTAATCACAGAATCATCAGAGAAGCCATAGAGATTGAAAAAAGACCAGAAAGCATGAATAGAAGAGATGATTCCACCAGGCTGTCAATCATTTGGAAGCCTGCACTCACAAACAAAAAAATCTCCACACCACAAGCCAGGCAAACACCTGGGCACAAACAGATCCCCCTGATACCTCCAGCTCAAACACATCCCAACCAGGCACCCAGATGAAACCCAGCTTCCTAACTAATGATAGCCGTCCATTTACCCGAAGCCAAGCTGCACTAAAGACCTCCATTAAAGCAACACAATGCTGCCAGCCAATCAAGATACAAAAAGAGCCAAAAACAGACAGAAGATATTAGAGACACCAATCAAGCAGAACACAGCAAACTCCGAGACCAATAAACACAGACCAAGACTCCCAACCAATCAGGATGAAGAAAAACCATTCTGGCACAGCAATAGGCTGCCCCAAATTCAAATCTGAAACCACTGTAAAAGTCTGACTCACAGACGGACACAATACAGAAGCCTGATGATGGCAGATGAGATTCTGCTGAAACGTTGCTACAACTTTAAAAGAACTACAATGACGTGGGAAAATACCCGAACCAAGCCGAACACCATACATGTAAGTACCCGAAAACTTAAGAAAACATATATATATATATATATACACACATACATACATACATACATAGTATGTCAGTTGGTTTACAAATTGTTTTGTGCTTCCACTTCATAGTCTTCACTTACAATTACATTGTATATGTTCTTGTATTGTCAATCAAATATTCCAAAATACATTAATATAATTGTTAATAAATCATTTGACTATACTATACTATTATTCATTCATGTTTTACAAGGTAATCCATATTTTACTTAATTTGTTTTATAGCATATTATCATCTCAAATCTATCCTAGAATCATTTTGTAGATATAATAAAAATAATACATCTTTATATATTCATTATATTCTAAAAATCTACATATTTCATTACCATGTTTTATTGTCTAACCATTGATAGAATAGATTCCAAATCTTATAAAATTGTTTATCTTCTTGTTCTCTGATTTCAAATGTCAATCTACTCATTTCAGCACATTCCAATATTTTCTTAATAACTTTCTCCTGTGTTGGTATTTTCTCATTTTTCCAGTTTTTGGCAAATACAATCCTAGCCGCTGTTAATACATTTACAACCAAATATTTCAATTCCTTACTGTATATTTCAGGTAAAATTTACTGGTTTCAAGTCTATATGCTTTTTTGTCATTTTTTCCAACCACGTGTGGATTTTAGTCCAATATTTTTTCGCATCCGCACAAGTCCACCATATATGTTAATATAAGCCAGGTATCTGATGACATTTCCAACATTTTTCACTTTTGTTCTTGAACATTCTTGCTATTCTTGTCGGGGGAATGCCACCTGTAAAACATCTTATACAAATTTTCTTTATATCCTGTTGACATTGTCATTTTATAATTTTGAGACCACAATTTTTGCCATTTCTCCAGATCAATCCCATATCCAAAATTCTTCCCCCAAGCAATCATTGTTTCTTTGACTTGATCTTCTTCTAGTTTAATTTCTAATAAATATCCATGCAATTTTTTAATCATCTTTTCATCAGTACCTATCAAAATCTTATCTAAATCAGTCAATTTATCATAGAAACCTTCTGTTTTAGAATCTTTATCATACCTTGAATGTATTTGCGCATATGAAAACCAATTTATCTTTATACCGTGTTCTTCTAGTTTTTGCATGGATTTAAGTTTTCATTCAATATATCTAACTGTTTGTTCCTTTTTGTATATTATATGATAAGAGAATGTTTCAATAGTCGATAGCCAGACTGGATTTTTCAAATAACATTGCCTTTTAGACTTCTCCCAGTTTAACCACAGAGACTCCCGTATATAATGTCTTCTAAAATACCCCTGTGTTTTAGTTCCTTTATACCATAAAAAGCATGCCACCCCAACAACAGATCATGTCCTTCTAATGTCAAAAATCTAGCATTTCTTAATGTTATCCATTCCTTAACCCACATCAAATTTGTAGCTTGGTAATACAACTCCCAATTAGGCAAATCCTCCTCTTATTCTAGCATCTTGCAAAAGTTTTAGTTTTATTCTCGCTTTCTTACCTTGCCATATATATTTCAACACCATTTTATTTAAATCTTCAAAATAATCTTTTCCAAGCCTAATTGGAATTGTTTGGAACAAATATAAAATTCTGGGTAATATATTCATCTTGATCGTTGCTATTCTCCCTATTAATGACAGTTGTAAGTTTTCCCATTTCTCCAAATCTAGCGCTATCTGCTGCTTGAGTTTAATATAGTTATTCTCTTTAAGTGAACTACATCTGGCCACCTGCTTCTTGACACAAGCAGAGGCTTCTGGTTGGAGCATGGGGAATCGCAGTGCTGGGCTCCCAATTCTAGCTATGCCTCCCAAGGGAATAGCTAGAATTGGAAGAGGCTGTGAATCTTTGGTAGAAAGAACCAGAGCTTCTTGACGTGAGAGCAGCTGCCACCTCACTCACGCCTGCTCATCCGAGTTGCCGGGTGTTGTCCCGGTTCTTTCAGCCATAGCTGCACAGCTTTTTATTCCAATTTTAGCTCCAACCAGCAGCCTCTGCTCATGTCAAGAAGCTGGTGGCCAGGTGGGAGGAAAGTAAGGTGGGGCACCATTTCTGGGCCAGGCCAGCCAGCGGATGGGCAAGCAGGCAGCCCTCAGGGTGATGTGGTGATGGTGGTGTCTGAAGCATGCCACGTTCGCTTTCTCTGTGGTGCTAAGACTGAGACTGAGACAGGCAATGGAGGTGCCCAATAGGGATGGCAGGAACTCCTGGGGCTGCTCCCTCCTTCCCCCACCGAAAGGGAGGGCAGATAGATGTTCCAGGGTCTGGTGCTGCTCCATTTTCATTTTCCCACCGCTCGCTGCTCTGGAGCTCACCGGATCAGTTCGTCCTAGGCCAGGTATGTGTGTGTCATGAGAGAGAGTTTGGGGTGTGTGTGTGTGTGTGTGTGTGTGTGTGTGTGTAGAGAGAGAAGGAAGGAAGGAAGGAAGGAAGGAAGGAAGGAAGGAAGGAAGGAAGGGGAAGAAAGAGGAAGGGAAAGAAAGAAATAAAGAGAAAGAAAGAAAGAAAGAAAGAAAGAAAGAAAGAAAGAAAGAAAGAAAGAAAGAAAGAAAGAAAGAAGGAAGGAAGGAAGGAAGGAAGGAAGGAAGGAAGGAAGGAAGGAAGGAAGGAAGGAAGAAAGAAAGAAAGAAAGAAAGAAAGAAAGAAAGAAAGAAAGAAAGAAAGAAAGAAAGAAAGAAAGAAAGAAAGAAAAGAAATAGGAAGAAAGAAAGGAAGGACGGGAGAGAGAGAGAGAGAGAGAGAGAGAGAGAGAGAGAGAGAGAGAAAGAGAAAGAGAGAAAGAAAGAAAGAAAAAGAAATAGGAAGAAAGAAACTTCCAGCACCCACAAGAAATCCAGGCTTGGAGCAGTTTAATGGAATGGCTTGAAAACTGATGGCTGTTAAGCTCCAAAAAATGCTTCTAGCCTGGAATCGTGGCTTGCAGCAGCAGCAACAGTTTGGAGCTTGTTAAGAAGGACCGCACCTCCACCTCAGGCATGCATTTTCCAAACCCAGCTCTGATAGCAGGCATGAGATTGTGATAGCACGCTTTTCCTTTTGCTCAGATCAGCAGGTAAAAGAGCCGGTGTGTGGCAGGGAGGAAGAAACCGCATCCTAAGCTCCAAGGGGCCTAGCAGGGAGAGGCATTTACGTTCCCACTAGGGGAGATGATCTTGCAGGCATGGGGGAATTCTGGAAACTTGGCTGGGGTGGGCGGGGAGGAAAGGGAAGACCGGGAATTGGTGTGGGTTGCTTTGTGGTGAGTTTGTGCTGTTTTGTGCTGTCGACCGTGCAAAAGGCCAGGGCTGTCGCTTGGGCACATGCATGTGTCTGTGACAGAGAAAGAGGGAGGGGAGGAGAGAGAGAGAGAGAGAGAGAGAGAGAGAGAGAAAGAGGATGAAAGAAAGAGAAAGAAAGAAAGAAAGAAAGAAAGAAAGAAAGAAAGAAAGAAAGAAAGAAAGAAAGAAAGAAAGAAAGAAAGAAAGAAAGAAAGAAAGAAAGAGGAAGGTAGAGAAAGACAGAAAGAGACAAATAAAAAAGAGAGAAAGAAAGAAAGAAAAAGAAAGGAAAAGAAAGAGGAAGGAAGGGGGGGAACTCTGTGCTATTATTTTTAATTGTTCCATTATTATCATATATTAATATTTTATAGTGTCCCTACACTTAGAGTGATTTTACTGCCTTTCTTTTGCCCAGGTATTTTTCAGGGTTTACAATACATGCATTCAATGTCTATAAATACATGTATAATGTCTATTTATACTGTATAAATACATGTGTGTTTAACAGAGTTGAAAGGGACTTTGAAAGTCTTCTAGTCCAACCCCCTGCTCAGGCAGGAAAACTGAGGATACCAAACTCTGAGTAGAGGTTCTGGGAAAGGTTTCAGAGTAACAGAATAACACTTAGAAGGGACCTTGGGGGGAACCCAATACCATTTCAGAGAAATGGCTGTCCAGTCTTTTCTTAAAAACCTCCAGTATTGGAGCACCCAGAACTTCTGGTGGCAAGCAGTTCCACTGGTTCTCACTGTCAGGAAGTTTCTCCTTAGTCTTAGTTTCTTCTCTGTTTGTTCAGTTTCCATCCATTGCTTCTTGTTTGCCTTCTGGTGCTTTGGAAAATACATTGTCCCCCCATCTTTCTGTCAGCCCCTTTAAAAGCATGTTGCCTATCACTCTTGGGCAAAGCTTGTGAGCCATTTCCTCATTTCAGTGGTCGATGAAAGTACATCTATATTATGTAGATAATAAAGTCAAAAAAAGGTGAACAACATTTTTATAGAACTATAGATAAGTTGAAGCTAGGTGTGAGAAGGAAGTGGCTGGGTGGGGAAGGGCCAGGCGAGGCACCCCTTGACATGAGTGACATTGAGTTGGTCACGCCCACACAGTCACATGACCACCAAGCCATGCCCAACCAGTCACGTGACCAGCAAGCCATGCCCAGCCAGCAAGCCATGCCCAGCCAGCAAGCCATGCCCAGCCAGTCAAATGACCAGCAAGCCACACCCACAAATTAGGTCATGCCCACAGAACCGGTTGTTAAGAAATATGAATCCCACCCCACCTTAATTTAATATATTATTTAGTGTGCTCTGATAATCACAAAGGTAAACTGAAGTTGTATAGGCAGTTAATTTGTAAATTTGTGGGCAACAATGAAAATACAATACACAAAAGTATTTTGATGTTTTAATACAGCAAAATATCAATTTATTCAATTTATTTACTTGAAATAGTTTATTGTCATTCTCATTTTAGTCTAAAAAAGCAGTACAAACAATCCAATTGAGGCCATGATATGTTAACCTTTCTTCAAATAAATTTTATCATTAGTCACTTATCAATTTTTACTATGACATTGTCAGAAAGTGTATTCAGAATGAAGTTTAATCATCTTGATTTTTCTTTCTGGGATTATCCAACCAAGTTTTATACTAATGCATCCTATAATCTCTGATTGATTGAAATTTTCCCCGTGAGGAATTTGCTTCTTTTTAAAATGCACATAAGTAGAGAAATATAGGGGGGAAAACAATAGAAATAAACAGTATGAAAAAAGTATTAATTGTAGATGTTATTTAGTGACACAATATAGGAGATCCATATTCTACTTAGACATAATTCCATCAAGAGATTCCAGTACTTTTAGAAGAGCTAACAATAAATAAATAATTCGTTGTGATTGTGTACTATATTTGAATTACCCATGCAAGTGGTTAAGTTTTGACATTTAAAAAATTCAGCAGTTGCTTAATCCCATACTTTGATTATATCACTCAGCTAATGGGAGGGACATGAAGAATGTTAATACAATTAATAAATATAAAGATATATAAAAGTTTTACATTGTTTTTACTTAGCTGATTAATGTGCATAATTTCACTCAGTTAGAAAAGCAGATGGAGAGTCCCTGTCCATCATGAGAGAAAAGGCTCTCTACTTGGATCCTGCCAGATAACAGGATTTGAAGCATGCTTCTCCTACTGAATCTAACAGACAATTGATAGACAATTGGGAAGAGTCAGCCCTATAAGTTTCTAAACCCCAAAGTCTCTCTCAAAAGAAAACTATTGTTTTATATATTTATTTATTTGTGTTCTTGAATAAATGTTTATCTTTACCAGTTTTGCAGACAGAGTGATATTTCCTGCTATCAAAATAATAAGACTTATACTTGAGACAGCAGCACGACTATACTCCTTGGTAATAAAACATAGACCCAGTGTGACAGTGTGTAATTATTGTTATATGAGATATACATTCCTCCAGGGTAAGTCGAAATGATGAAGGCCCTCATTTTCTAAGAAAGAGAGAGGGGGAAAGAGAAAACTTTGACAAAATATGATGTTCCCAATTCACTAAAATATTCATAGCAATGAGCAAATGAATCAATAGCAAATATTAAGTGTTTTCCCCTTATGAATTGTTATAACAACTTATTGAATGCTTAACAGCCTCACAGTGGAAATCACATATACTTTATTTAAATAATAAAGTATGGCTGTCAGTGCACAGCACAGTTCATGTAAAGAATCAGAATATTTTTACATTGCTCCTGGCATCAGTCTCTGCCTCTACATTTAGCCCATTGTGAAATATGATGCAAAAGGAATATTGAAAATTACCTGTTAATTGCTATGTTCACACAATGCTTCAATTTAAGCAAATTTATTTGGAAATAAGGTCCATTGATTTCTTGGGATTTTATTCCACATAGGTAATTTAAGCATTCCATATTGTTTGGCACCTGAATAAATCAGACACATACTGAAGAAATTGCATGACTGTCATGTTATAGACAACACAAGAAAGGAAAACAATAGAAGAAAATGCAGTTGAATGACCGAATGAATATCATGCAGGGAAAAGAAAATAAATCAAAAGATACTAGGAAAAATTCATCCAGCCAAGGTTAAGCTCTGTCTCTATATGCTATTGATTTCAGTGGGACAGAGCTAAGCTTTTTTCTGTTCTCAGAATTCTTTGGCACTGATTGCTTGTACATTTCAAAAATAAATACATTGCTAAAAGTGTAAGTGGATTGAATAATGGGTCATACTGCTTTATTTCTTTATATATGCAATAACTAAAACCAGTCTCTACAAATTCAGGCCACAAATTCTTGCTGCTAGGGGAGAATTAATTATACTAATTGCCAGCAACCACCTTGGATAGGTTGCATTGATCTACCTATAAGTACTGAATCAATAGTCTAATTGATTGTTTTCTCACAAGTTCCCTCACACTAGAATGGTATACCGAGAAGATCTTATTTGCTTCTCCAACAGCGTTAAATCAAACTGGGTTAGGTACAGAAGTAGTTTGTGTTTTCTGATCCTTATCCTCATTCTGTGTCCAGCACAATATTTATTTCTGTACATATTCACTTAATGGCTATTTTGTGCATAAAGAAAAATACAAGCAATTGTTTGCTGTAATTCTAACTGTACAAAAATTTATGAACAATCAATTTCACAAAGGCTCAAGTTATTATTATGGATAATTACAAACATATTCACAAGAATAGCCACAACTAACAAGTACCATATGTGACCAAATAGCCAGCAAAATATCAATCTTTTTAGTATCCTTTTGAATTCAAGAGATTAATACATGCTTTAATTAGTGGCCAGGGTATTCCAAAATAAGTGGGTAACTGTCCTGTAGGTATTTGGGTGCCAAGACATGTGGGACTTTAAAGATAACAAATAACACTGTAAGTTAGAACTGGAAGATAAAGTAGTAACATTAGCAGGCTGGATAAACTTGCGTTGAAAATATTTCTTTAGGTGATTCTTTGTTATTTCAAATTGAACTGTAACATGAAATTATATAGAGTTAAATAACATCAAATGGGCCCTAATTGTGATTTTGTAATTTTCAAGTAATAGTAGCAGACATCCTGGCTTTATGAGCAAACTTGAACACATAAAGTTTAGGCAAATAGCATAAGAAAAAAGAACAAACAGCCTTGATGTATTATTCCAAAACCCATGTCATACAGTGACCAACATAGGGGGGGAAAGGACAAACAGACAAACTTGTTTCCATTGTCGCTTTCCAGCAACTAGGAGTAAAGGCTTCCTTCCTATGATTCTGAAAATAATAAACACTTTTCATAGACATAGATGTTGACAGCTTGACTTTCCATGAATCTGTCCCACACCACTTTAAACTGAATTGGGTGGCATTTTGCAGTGGCTTACGGAAAACCCCACAGGTTTTAATTGTGCACTATTGTGGGGAGGGGAGAAAAGGTCTTTTTTTAGTCCTGTTTTTCCTGCATTTAGTCTCAGAAAATAATCTTGAATTCAGGTATCCCAAATTCTGTCCAAACTCTAGGCATGGTCTCATCATATATTTGCATGTAAGATTTTGTATCAAGAGTTCTAATTTCAATTTCATTCCTAATATTCCAACAAATTAATTTGCTTTTTTTTTTTGCCATTTGCCATTTTAGTGAGCTGTATACTGCAATTCCAAGGTCCTTTTCCTGATCAATCACTGCCAGTGCAAATCCCATTAATATATAGGTGACATTTTGGATTTTTGTGCCTCATGCACCTCTTTTTAAAAAAAAAAAAAAAAAAACTTATTTACACTACATATTTGTGGGTGAATTTCAAGTGATTGTTTGCATTTGTAAAGTCCTAAGTGGCTTAAGACATGGTTGCAGAAAATATTACCTTTTCACTGGTCCAGATAATTTATTATTAGTTATAATTTACCAATTGCCAACCCTGACATTGGGAATCCCGTTTTTTTAATGCTACTTTTTTCACTATTTTTTCTTTCCTGTTTCTTAATCAGTTCCCAGTCCATGAGAGTATTCAGGCAGAATTTGCTATTTGTGGGAAGGAGGACATTATCAAAGATCTTTAGGAAAACCAAATATGCTTTGCAGAATGAGAAGAACCATTATAATATAGTGCCTACCTCTCCCAATCCAGAATTGATCCAGAGGGCTACTATGCTTTAAAAAGCCACTGAAGAAGACCCAGAATAGATGCAATAGCCTGATCTTGAACTCACCAGGATTATTGACAAGTGCAATCAATGCTGTTTTAGCACTATAAGCAGGCCTGAAATATGATGAAATGAGTCCACTTCTTTCAGAGCCTCCAAAACTATAGGCCAATCACCTTTTCAAACCTTTTATAAAGAATAAAACATTGTGTTTGAATGAAAATTATCTAAATTTCTTGGGACCTGTGATAGTCTGTTAAGACGGGAATAGACAATCACCTCCTTTTTAAATGGATGGAAATAACTCCTCCCATAAAAATATTTATCACTACAACATCTAGCCATTTGCTACCTTCCAAGATATATTAAACAACTAGGAGAGATCAGATGTCACAAGTAGTCAAGCTCATACCCTAAGGATGCTATGCATTTCATTAGGGTTAAACTCTTCCCAGATGATCAGGTAATGCTAGGTCTCAGACAACACCTAAGGAATTGCACAGTAGGGGTTTAACTCCAGCTGCATCTGCATATTTCTTCCTTATTCATACTAAGCAGGGTCTGTGGCCAGTTCTCTATGAATACAGTAAGGGTAGAGAAATTGTCTCACCCTCCTACCCTTATTCCTATGAGGTGGTCCTTAAAGAAGGACTAGGCTTTGTTGGATTGCTCTTTGCTTTTCTTTTAAATAAAGTGTTGAGAACAGGTATCTCTTATACCATTTCATCGCCCAAAGTTCCTCCAAAAACCAAACAATAGTCCAGATGACATTTGATTATTTGCAATTAAATAGGAAAATAAAACTAAAGCTTTCTATAGAAGGGAATAAAAAGGACAAACCTTAGTTTATTATACAAATTTAATTACGTTAGCATAAGAAGCAAAGACAGAAATGGAAACCTGCTGAATAAACAGCCTTAAATATCAAATACTTCGGATGAGTATTAAAATGCTGCTCTAGTTTTGAAATGTAGGTTAATTTTATGCATGATGAATAATAAAGATTTTGTCTTCCCATTCCTCATCACTGACAGCTACTATACTCTACCTAAGAAACAATATATAACAAGGTTTTTTTAAAGCTTGAGATTCTGTAACGAAAATTGTGAAGAAGTGGATCTGTGCACAGAAGTACATTGCTAGACATCACCGTAGGCTGTTATGCTGCATGAATATTAATTTCAGTGAGTTTGGAGTATTGGCTTTAAACCTTATATATGTGTCTTTTGTTAAATGAAACCAGGCAAAAATAAAAGTAGTGTCAGAACTTCAATATGCACTTTGGACTTCCATGCAAAAAACCATAGAGTAAAATGTAAAAAAACATTTAAGCTATACTGTATCCCATTAGATCCTAACTGCATGTTGAGTTGGGAATGTTAACTCTGTAATAGTAAAGGAAAGGGAAAAAGAAGTAATTATCTGTTTAACGTATATTGGCCCAATAATGGATTCTTTCTCTTTGTCATGATTCTGCTCTGAAAAATATTGTAAGCTTCGATGTTTCCTGCACTATCATGTCCCATATTCTACATGGTTTGCTTCATTCAAGTTATCCAAGCACTTTTGCATCACTGATTACTATGTTAATGTTCATCTGATTCCATGGTTTTATTGCCAGTTTTAATAGCCTGCACATATACAGGTAATCCCTGACTTACGATCACAATTGAGCCCAAAATTTCTGTTGTTAATTGAGACATTTGGTAAGTGAGCTTTGACCCATTTTATGACCTTTCTTGCCACAGTTGTTAAGTGAATCACTGCAGTTGTTAAGTTAGTAACACGGCTTTTAGATGAATCTGGCTTCCCCATTGACTTTCCTTGTCAGAAGTTTGCAAAAGGTGATCACATGACCTTGAGTCACAGCAATGGTCATAAGTATGAATCAGTTGCCAAAAAAATCTGAATTTTGATCACATGACCACGAGGATTCTGCTATGGTTGTAACTGTGGAAAATAGTCATAAGGAACTTTTTTCCAGTTTGGTGGTAACTTTGAACAGTCACTAAATGAACTGTTGTAAGTCGAGCACTACCTACAGCTTGAATAAAAAAAGAGGGGAAAATCTTGTAAAAAGAGAAGGAGGTTAGCAGGAGTATAAAAATAGACTTGCATTTTTATCCAAGGCAACAAATTGAGAAAAATGTTTTACTAAATTTCTTCATTCTGGGAGAGGGAGATATTTAATACAAATTAGTTTCCCAGGGTTAAGCTTCCCCATTAGCCATGACAGTTGCACAGCTTGTGAGAGCAACTTCTTTAATTTAATCAATTGAGGAGTCACATAATTCTCCTTCAGGTAATCAATGAAGGAGACACATGAACGATGAGGCCCTGACCCCTCCACGATCCTCTAGAGCACTTTCTTCGTTCTTTGAAATTCTGATATTTCTGACTTAGCTGCTTGTCCAAGAACAAAATAAATTCTTGAGGAAAGGCACAGGTTAATCTCAGTGAAAAAAACAAAGTGCCATCGCCTGCAAACAGAAAATCAGCACGCCTGAGCATCCATGTAACAAAGAATTTCTTCCTTATCCTTGACAGTTAAACATTATGTTAATCAGTATCACTGATACAATGTGGGTGATGCATTTTATTACAATTTTTAAAAACTGATTAATTCTGAGTAGCTGCTGGGTCAGCCATCTATTCAAAATCATATTTCCAATGGAACAATGTTTTTTTTTCCAATGAAATGCAAAATAATTAATAAACTTAAAAATAAAGATTTCATGAGTTCACTATGTTGTTCACTATGCCATGGCTCTTTCTTCAGTATTTTATGAGCATTATTCTTCACTTTCTTTAAAGCCAACCATGTCATTAAAACAAGTATTATCAACTAAAGCTTTCAAAAGTGGTTTAGAACAGCGGTCGCCATCCGGTGGGCTGCAGCCCACCGGTGGGCCATGAGAAAATTTTGGTGGGCCACAGAGAAATCTCACCCCCAGAGCACTTCCCCCAAAGCAATTAATCCAGGCTGCACAGAAACACAAGGATGTGCCGCCCACATGGCCCACGGCAACCCTCCCCACCACTCACTCCTTACCTGGTAAACTTGCCTGCTAAATTGCTATTTTTCATTTTTCCGACCATCATCTGTTCTGCTGTGCCGGGAGATTTAGATTAGCTAGGAAGGAGGAAATGGTTGGATTTCTTGCTTTCTAGCTAGTCTTTAGATGTTAGTACAGCTGAACCCCCCTTAGAACTGAAGGTTTGCTTGCAAGCAAATTCAGTGCAGACTCATGGCAAGCATATTTGAGAGACTGAGCTAGCTGATGGCAGATAGATAGATCACTGAATAATTCTGTGAGCAACTCAATCTGCCTGCTTTGCCTGATTTTGGGTAAAAGTTGCTCTTTTTTTATAAAAAAAAATAATATTTACATGCATGGTGTGTTGTGAGTTAATTTTGTGAGTTTGCTTGATAGCAAATTTTATGTGACAAAGCTAGCCAATGGCAGATAGATAGATTTCTGAATGAATCTGTGATTCTGTGAGCAACTCAATCTGCCTGCTTTGTCTGATTTTGTAAAAGTTGCTCTTTTTTATAAAAAAATCAATATTTATATAAATATTTATAATATTTACATACAAGCCATGCCCAGCCAGTCACATGATCACCAAGCCACACCGACAAATTAAGCCATGCCCACAGAACCAGTTAGTGGTCCCTGGGATCTAAAATTATGAGTTTGGTGGTCCCTGAGGTCCAAAAGGTTGGCGACTCTTGATTTAGAAGATTATTTTCAGTGCTTTTTGCTGGTGAAAATGATAACCAACTTCTTACTCTTTTTCTTACAGAATGCCTTAGTATTATCACAAAGGATTGTGAACAATATAGTGGAAATGCCTGGCTCCCTACTGTAGCTTGTTTTATTACGGTGTAAGTGTGATTGTCTGTAAATTTCAGTAAAACCTCCAGGAAATGGTTCTGTACAATAATCCTATTCCTTTCTTCACTTTCATTTGTATTTGAATGCACAGAATTCAACAATGCATCAGTATTCATTGGATTATATAATTTTCCATATAGAAAGAATATTTTAGCAGAAGCTGAAAACCGTATTGTAAAACATACATGCAAAAAGTACACTAATTAGTTTTAAATTGGAAGCCTTTCCCCCCCATCTTTTCTACTGTATATATTGGGAAATTAAGTCTTTACTTATTTGTTCATTTTATATAGTTCTTCCAACTGTAAATTTTACAGTGAATGGATAATTTCTTAACAGTCTTTGGTTCTACAGAGTTCAACTGAGTAACTAGGAAATCTCACACAAAAAGTCTGGCAGTCTTTTATCAGGTGATAGAAAGCTAACTCCAAAGTCTACAGGTCCTGCACAGTGCTCAGTGATAATGTTTATCATACTGACTCCCTGCATTTGGACTAAAGCAATTCAGAATGAGATACTTGATGTTCCAGTAGTTTCCAATAACATTGCATTCTATAATCGAAATCCTGAGATTATAAAAATACAAGTGATCAATCTAGCTATTAACTGTTAGAAGAATTTGCTATCTGATTACAAGCTGGGTCACCCAATGAAGGATAATTGCTCAAATAGAGGAAATATCTTTTTTTCAAAAAGTCAGATAGTGATATAGCAGATCAGCAAATTGAAGGGAGTTGGTTCCTTGTTTGTGAGTTCTGTGGATATGCTTGTTGGTGTGTTTTGCCCTAGTAAATGCATACAAAGGATGAACGTAGTTTTCTTACCCTGCTGGTTTGATAATCCTTTGTTTCTTTTGTGCGTCTAGCTATAACAATCTTTGGCAGTGTGTCTAATGTTGGGAGAGCTGTACTATGTGGATAAAGGATTTCCATAGTTTAGAGGATTTCTTTAGTTATGATCTTGTTGTCAGTATTTGCCAACTTCCTAACAGGAGATGTGCATGGTCAGTTTCAGCCTACGTATCAATATAGGCCAAAAGAGCTTCAGCGGTCTTGTTGTATGTTGGTTCCCTGATAGGTCAGGGAAGATCCAAGTTTTGCAAGTGGAGTGGATGTCAAGGGATGACATGGTTAATATGAGTGGTGAATGAACATTTTCTTACTTAAATACCTTTGAAGAGTGAAGTGGCTGAAATGAGACTGATTCATACGGGAAAAGCAGCCTTTATTTCAATATACCATGAATATGACAGCAGAGTTAAAGAATGTAAAATGTATAATCACAAAGATATGGCCATGGACTTTCCTTAATTTGGGTTAATACTTTTTTATCCAATGTGTCAGAGTCAGGATCCGAGGGGAGAAGGAGTGGGAACCTGGACCAATGGAGGGGAATGGTGTAGTCTCTGTAACCCATGAGGAATGATCTGGAGATGAGGATGAGGCAGTCCTGGGTCCCTTGGGCCTCAGAAGAATAGGCAGGGAGAAAGAGAGGGTACAGGCTGACCGAGGAAGGGGGAAGAGATGAAAAGGGGGAGGAGATGGAAAGTACTTTTTTAATTCTGAATTTATTCAGAAAATGCAACATAATGTTTTGTTAGTATTACATCTCTATGGTCAAGTAATGAGTATGACTTCTGTCCTGTATTTTATATTAATATGTCTACTGATATTAATTTAAGTGTTTTTGAGAGGGAAAAGCCTTATTTACTATTGATTCTACCTTTGACTTAATTATATCATAAAGAGTGACTGAATACAATGGAGTAGTTTATGAGTTAAAACTTAAATTTTCTCATTATGGCTATGTGAGGAAATTGTGTGTGTGTGTGTATGTTTTCATATATTTCGTATATATGTTTTGCTTGCACAAGCACGAAGCCGAAAGCACCAGCCTGAAGATGGCAAGTGGGACTTTGTCGAAACATCGCCAAGATACTCTCAATCTTACAAGGGAAAAGACCTGAACACGCCAAGACCTGCATAGATAGATTTAATAGATAGATAGATAGATAGATAGATAGATAGATAGATAGATAGATAGATAGTATTGGCATTTAATTCTATCAAGCTCCATTATTTAATTTAGAAGGATTGCTTACATCGTACAAGTTCTTATACTGGACCCTTATCAATCTCTATATAATACAGTAGATTGTGAAAGTCAGAAAAAAATTACCTGGATTATTTGGGCAATTTGAGAAGATATATAAAATTAATAATTGCTCTAGGATATATACTGGATCAAATGCTGCATATTCCTGAAATGCTTTCAAAATGAAATCCAATAAGAAATGCAAGTAAAAATACTAAAAACCATATTTTATGGCATAATCCCATATATAAACTGGCTACAGGTGAAGCATGCAATCATTTATATTACTTTATATTTCAGGGACACATACTTCATATGTTGATCAATAATACCTGTCTACAAAAATGGATTCCTTGTGTAAATGAATACTATTTGGAATACGCAACTCTATGCTGCACTATGCTATGTTATACTGTGTGTGCTATGCTTTTCTATATTGTGTGTGTGTGTGTGTGTAAGAGAGAGAAAGAGAGAGATTGAGAACTACTTTTCGCTATGTTGCTGTACCAGATAGAATCAAAAGTATTCTTTGTAGAGAAGCTTTTAAATCTTTGTTTCTTGATTTGGTTCCAGATAACTAGTCACATGTGCACTGTCAGATGGGGGCAGAGATTGATGTGTATTTACAAAAAACACAATATTTTTGCCAAATTCTATGACAGCACCTAGGCAGAGTTTAACTGATCTTGAAAAGATGACTGCTTAGTATTCCGTATAGCATCAAAAAATCCCAGGGAGTGAAAAGAAGAGAGAGAGAGACAAGATAGAGGAGAGAGGAGAAAGAGAGAGAGAAAGAGAGGGGGAGAGAACGAGGGAGAGAGGGAAGGAAGAGAGAGAGAGAGAGAGAGAGAGAGAGAGAGAGAGAGAGAGAGAGAGAGAGAGAGAGAGACCAGAAGCAAGTTGTGGCAAACCACATCATACTGATGCCGATTATGGACTATTCATCAATTTTTGTCGGGTTTTTGGTAGCAGCCTTGATGAAAATGGTTTATCTCAAGAACAGTTTTTTCTGAGTTACATTAATCAGATTTATTTAGAGACGGGTTAAAGTAATAACAAAAGAAATCTCGTAAGTATTTTACTTTGAATAGAAATCTATACATAAGCAAAATAAGGTGGAAAGTTTCTTCTCTTTCTTCCACGCAAACAGTACATATTGTTTGAGATGGTTTAATTCTTATTCAGTCGAACTACACTTGTAATCAGCAGGAATAAACCTGAAGAAACTATTACCGTACTCTTAGTATATGTTACTTCATCACAAATTGTTTTGTGATATGCACAAGAATTTGTTTAACATACTGGGGGCGGAGCTGGCGTCACGACGATACGGCATGCGATCTTGGAGGTCTGAGATCACTGCCAATATCTTTGCTCCTGGACGGTCCAAGTGGATCTAAACCATCCCGAAGAGACGGTGAATGTAAAGAGCGCATCCTGTCGATCCCAGGGATATCTCAAAGTCCCTGGTAGATCCAGGAGAAGCTCTTTTTGCCAGCGGCAAAGAGGCAGCCATTAAAGCTGCTGAAGTTGGGAAAAGCTCCGAAACAAAAGAGAAAGTGTGCCGGTTTGGTGAGAACTTTTCTTTATTTAAAGATTTGAGAGGACACCCTAAGGGACAGAAAGAATCTGTAAAAGTTTTTTGACAGAAGTGAATAAGCGGCGATTTTAAACAGGAATGTCAAAGTAATATTTTTATTTTTTTTTCTTATTGCTGATGATCCTATATTTCGAAACTGGACTGGCTTTTTCCTTTTTTTTTTATCTACACTTTTCTTTCCCCTTTTTGATTTTATAATATATTAAGCCAGAGACTCCCTTTTAGTCTTTTTTTTTTAAAAAATATTTTCTTCCTTTTTTAACTAATTCTTATTATACTCTGCCGGAAAAGGAGAAAGTGGAAAGGGGAAAGTGAAAGCTAAAGAAACTTTGTAACACTGCCAACTAGAGGCTTGGAAATACTCTACTTTTCCTTTGACCAGACAAAGCTGAGAAAGAATTGAAACTTTTTTTTCAAGGACACTGCTTGTTTGATAAGATAGAGGGAAGAGCATGGGAGAGTATTATTGCAGGTGCTGTTCTGGGTTTCTATCAACAGTTGGAGTCTGGTGTTGAAACCTAGGGGGGGAAAAGGTGATATGTTTTTGGAGAAGAGAGTTATAATAAGAGCATTGGATATATATTTATTAAAGCATTTGAAAGTGTAATTTATATAAATGATGAAAGGTAAGAAGAAGAAACATATTGGCTCTACCTATTGTAATTCTTGGAATTTACATATATAAAAGGTAATTTTATACAAAGAATAGAGATTCTCTATGAATAATTATCTGCTGTAGTTTTTCTCTACAAGTAGAAAAAAATGAGTGTAAAGACAGAGAGAGTCAAAATATAGTCCATGTTTCTTATCGCACAAAGGAGTGTTTCTCAACCTCTACATCTTTAAGATATGTGGACTTCCAGAATTCCCCAGCCAACATGTTGGCAAAAGAATTCTATTAATTACCATCCATACATCTTAAAGTTATAGTGTTAAGAAACACTTCTTTTTTGTGGAACATTGGCAAAAAGACAGAATGCTATAAGATGCCTAAATGGACTTCATAAGTCATACTGTGTATCTTCATTCAGAAGTAAATTGACACGAATTTCCTAATAAACCCAAACTCTTCTTCTGGAAGATTAATTGTTTATTTATTTTATTTATTTTATTTGTAAAGCAAGTATTAGATAACAGGTATAAGTATAAGCATGGTTATGAATACATGAAATGGATATGAATAAAAAAGAAACAATAGGACAGGGACGGTAGGCACGTTGGTGCACTTATGCACGCCCCCTACAGACCTCTTAGGAAAGGGGTGAGGTAAATAGTAGACAGTCTAAAGTTAAAGTTTTTGGGGTTTGGGGAAGAAACCACAGAGTCAGGTAATCCCAACCTTGGCCGTGCGGCCGTCAGCGGGCGGCCGGTGGGTTGGGCGCCGCCATTTAGGTGGGGGGCGCGGGCCGGGCGCTGTCGTCATAAAGATAGGGGGGCGCTTTGGTGAGCTTTTTCCTAGAAATGCTTTGGAGCCACGAGCTGTTGCTAAGGTTGTATTTCCTGCAATCAAGTTTGGTGCGGTTTACCTTGAGTTTGTATCTATTGTGTGCTCTTCTATTGTTGTGGTTGAAGCTGAAGTATTCATTGACAGATAGGACATTGCAGTAGATAATTTTATGTACTATACTTAGATCAGACCAAAGGCGGTATAGTTCTAGGTTGTCTAGGTCTAAAATTTCAAGTCTGGTGGCATAAGGTATTCTGCTATGAGTAAAGGAGTGGAAAACTCTTTTCGTGAAATATTTCTGGACTTTCTTGACTGTATTAGTATCCGTTGTGCCAAAGCTGATTTTAAAAATCCATTTACAATACAAGCTATCATTTTCCCTGGTGGGTCACATTTAAACATCAAGGCTTTCCCTGTAATGGAGTTTCTCCTTTCATTTCTAGCAGAATGGAAATGTCATATGGTTTTAGTGTCATTGTGGCATAGCAGCTAAAGGGTTGGACTGGGAATAGAGACACACTAGTACTAATGCTCACTCAGAAAACTAGCTGGCTGATTTGGACCAACCATAGTAGATAGGTAGATATTATTTAATGAAGAGACTTTCATTCTACAGCGTATTTGGGCCATGTTGCAGGTTCTTGAATATATACTAGAACACAAATATATTTTTTTTTTTGTGGAGTCCTTGGTGCTTTCTGAGCTTGTTGGTTTTCTTACAAGCATTTCATTACCAAATTAGGTAACATCACCAGTGCTAGAATGGACTAGGGTTTGCTTTTATAACAGATAATCAGAGTTGGAAGGTACCTTGAAGGTCATCTAGTCCAACCCCCCACCCAATCAGGACACCCTACACCATTTCTGACAAATGGCAGTCCAATCTCTTCTTAAAAGTCTCAAGTGATGGTGCTCCCCACAACTTCCGAGGGCAAGCTGTTCCATTGGTTGATTGTTGTCACTGTCAGAAAGTTTCTCCTTATTTCCAGATTAAATCTCTCCTTATTCAGTTTCCATCCATTATTCCTTGTCTGGCCTATAGGTGCTTTAGAAAATAGATTGACCCCTTCCTCTCTCTGTCAGCCCCTCAAATATTGGAGGACAGCTATCATGTTTCTCCTGGTCTTTCTCTTCACTAGACTAGCCATGCCCAGTTCCTGCAACCGTTCATCGTACGTTTTAGCCTCCAGTCCCCTAATCATCCTGGTTGCTCTTTTCTGTACTTTTTCTAGAGTCTCAACATCTTTTTTTATAATGTGGTGGCCAAAACTGGATGCAGTACTCTAGGTGTGGTCTTACTAAGGCTTTATAGAGTGGTATTAGTACCTCAGTTGATCTTGATTATATCCCTTTGTTAATGCAATTTAGGAGTGCATTAGTTTTTTTGGTTGCTGCTGCACACTGCTGGCTCATATTTAGCTGGTTGTCCACTAAGACTTCAAGATACCTCTCACAGTTACTGCTATCGAGCCTGCTTTCACCCAGTCTATATGTGTACTTTTGGGGTGTTTTTGTCTAAGTGTAGGACTACATTGAATTTCATTTTGTTATATATGGCCCAGTGTTCTAGTCGTCAAGATCCATCCGGATCTTGAACCTATCTTCTTGGGTGTTAGCTATTTCTGCCAGCTTAGTATTATCTGCAAATTTGGTAAATTTCCTTTCTATTCCCTCATCTAAGCCGTTAATGAAGATATTGAAGGATATTGGGCCTAAGACAGAACCTTATGGCACCCCACTGCTTACCTAGGCTTATATATGGTACTTTAGACTTGCCCTGTCAGTGTTAGTGGAGTGTTCTTGATAGGGCTCTTTACTGTTAGCTTGTTTATCTGTGTTGTTATTTCCTTGATTGGGGTATTTGTTTATTTTTTGATTGTTGGTCTAGTCTTAAACTTGGCATTAATCTCTGTTCATATGGGTATTAACTGTTGGTGAGGAGATTTTTTTGGTTTTGAGGAGGCCTTTTTGGCTGTCTCTTTTGAATGGGATGTAGATGTTGTTTATCTATGCATCTGTTGTGGACCAATTTGTTTGTCTTAGTACTAGGCTTCTAGGAATTCTCTAATGTTCTTAGATTTGAATTGATCTAGGATTCTCACAGTTTTTCAGTTGAAACAATATTAAGTCTGTAAATGTGTTGTGAAATGAACAATTTTTCATAATGTTTTCTGACTGCTAGTCATTCCAAGACCGCAATGACCATCTTCTAGATTGATTACTTAGCACTCCAAAACTTTGAGTGCAAGGCAGGGATGAGATTACGTCATTTTCACATGCTTTTTCTTCTTCTGGTTTGATCTCTTCTCTAGGTACACATAAGCTTTTTTCTGATACCTCCAAAACCTACACTACTCCATCTTATGCTGATTCAACCTGCCTGGGATGCTGCTGCTGTTCATTAATCCAGATTGGGTTCAGCTCTGTCCCTATCAATACATCCAGGACATTTTTTTTAACTGCCACAATCTCTCTTCTTTGTTGCTACCCTGTTTAATGAACACACATACAAATTTACAACATGTAATACCTCCCCCCATCTTTCCTTCTTTTGACATAAATTTTCTCCACTCAGCCTGTCTTCTTTCTTTCTTTCTTTCTTTCTTTCTTTCTTTCTTTCTTTCTTTCTTTCTTTCTTTCTTTCTTTCTTTCTTTCTTTCTTTCTTTCTTTCTTTCTTTCTTTCTTTCTTTCTTTCCTTTTGCCCCCTATTTTTCTGAGCAGCTTTTCTTACTATTTCTCTCTTTTTTGTCCAGACCTTGAGACAAATATTCTTCCTTAGTCTCCTAGTCCTTTCTTATTTCCGTTGTCCTTTCCAAAGGATTCAGTTAGCATAAGGATGAGTTCCTTTTTTAAAAATGGCACTTAAAAATATGAGAGAATTACTAAAAGAAAGAGGCAAATCACTTTGCTCTGTGTTACAAAAAAAGAAGAAAGAGCTTCAGAGGAGGAGGAGTCTATTCAAGGAGAAGACATTTTAAATAGACAATTAACACAAAGAACACTACAAAGAAGTGGGGAAAGAAGGAAGGTTAAAAAGTTGAGATTTAAGAAGGCAATCAAAAGGGGGAATACCTGTGAAGTCAGGAAAGGCAGAAAGACCCAGCAGAAAAGGGGAAAGGAAGATATTAAGAAAGAGGGGGATATAAACTGGAAGGAGAAAATATATGGGGAAAAGAGGGGGAGGAGAAGCAGTAAGAAACAGGTGCATGAAATAAAGAAATACGGAAATAGTAAAATGTTGAAAAGAAATTGTTTTTTCAGAGATAATGGTTGATGAATTAAAAAGGGGATTCTGCAGGGTGACAAGGGGTAATAAGAATATTTCTGCAATTAAAAATATTTAGAAAATAGGGTAATATAGATACTGATAACTCTTATTAAAAATCAAGGGGGGAAAATATGCTGCGGAATCCAAATAAAAAGATGTAATGATGATTATTGTAACTTCTTAAAAATAATGGTTTATTGGGAATCAAGATGAGGGAATAAAGGTATAGTTAATCATTGAGGTGTTACACTCAAAGCAGTAAAAGGGGGGAAACCTATATTTGTTTGTTTGTTTTTTTAGTGTTAAAATTTGTATTAATCTAGAATTTATAAAAAGAATGTGTAATGGAAGGGGAATATGAAAGACTAAAGAACCAACTAAATTAATAAGTTAATATAGACTATTAAAAGCAAGGAGAGACATTGGTAACTGTTATTGTTATTATTATTATTATTATTAGGCAAACACATATTGTTTATCTTTATTTTTAAAATAAATATTAAAGGATTATATTTGAAATAATTGAAATGAAACAAAAAGATGTTTCGATTGAGATTAATGAAAGAGGCTAGAATTAATGTGTTTGTTTCTCTCCTTACTGAAAATTTGGTATGGAAAAGGTAATAATAGAATTAAGTATGCATATATGAATGTATAATTTCTGTCATATTTGTATGTAAAGGTGATGACCCGGAAATATGTTGTCCACTAAAAAGAGATTTTTGTTTTTAATGTGAAAAACTGACTAAAATTTATTTTTTTAAAAAAGGATGAGTTCCTTTTAGCCAATGGCAAGGAAAAACACATGCTTTTAAGTATATACGCTGGAAACCTGTTCACAGAAATCATAATCTCATGGGGCTAACTGCATGTAACTGCATAATTATATATAGTTGCATAATTGCAGCAGTCTTAAAAATTTGAGTTACCAGGATAAGTTATTCATTGGTTTGCCTTTGGATGTAGGCAAAAATGTTGTTTAAAGAAATTAGAGGCCATTTTTGTAGCTTCACATGAATTCTGTGAATTATTCCTAGGACAAAATCAAGTCTTTAAAATGTCATACTGGGAAGTTTCTAACTAATATCCATTATGTTTTATTGGCATGATACTATAGCTAACTGTTTGACCCAAATAAAGTGCTTTCAGAGACCATTTTTACACACAGAGAAAGATACAGAGAAAAAGAAACAGAATGAGACAGAGGTAGTAACTGTTAGGAATGTAAGTCACCTAACAGCTATTTGGGTTGGAAAATATATAAACCAGGATAGACATTTTAATACTGTATCTTTAAGAAAGTGCAAAAATTGTAATTGGGTATGGTTTCTCAAATGGCCATAAAATGGAGCCAGAAAACTGGGTTGTCTTAGTCTCAGAAGAAGTCTCAGTGAGTCTCTGTTTCCTTCTGTTGGAGAGTTTTGCCGTTCCTTCTAATTGACTGATATTCTTGGATTTGATGTAAGTCTGTTACTGAACTGTTTTTGACACTAGACTTTGTTATTGGATTATCCCTGGACTAAAAACTGACTGCCTTACCTGTGAATGACTTTGGACTGCTTGTTTGAACTTTGCTTAAAGTTTCTGAAAGTAAAAACCTACATTTACTGTACAGTGTATCTGTGTGCTGTGTGTGTATTATTCTTCACTACTCTCAAATACGTCTCCCTGTATGCGCTCATTCTCCTAACAGGGAATTACCTCAACAGTAACCATGAATGGTGGCTTTCAATGTATGACTATGTAAATTATTTAAAATGTATTAGCCAACTCTATTTCCAAATATCAGTATATTTAGGCCCCATACATCCTCACAGCTAGATACTTGAATTCAGCATCATATGTATTTCAAAACTACCTTTATCTCCTTTAGAATTTCCTGTTATTTGTTTTGTGAATAAAGCCATAATATATTCAAATTGCAGATGGTAAGAACAATCACACTAAGAGCTCCTACATCAAATGGAACAGAATTGCTGTTTTTTTCTATCCCGAATTTGTGAACAATCCTTTTTCTGATGAGTGCAATTGTACTATTATCAGTAACTTAGCTTTTCTATATTTTATGCTAGGGAACAAATTGTTTTATTCAAATACTTGTGTTTGTTTGTTATAAGGAACAACAGAATATTCATAGTATAGAAATTAGGAAAGATTTATGGTAAAGTACATTTGTCTTAATTTAGTTCATGTTTGCAAGACTCATTGCAGACTTCAAAACAATGAATCATCTCCAAAAGTAATATAGTTGCTGAAGATTATCAAGTGATTTGCACAAACCAAACGCAAAGTAATTTCCTCAGATACCCATGAGCTAGGATACTCTTGAGACTGAAACTATATCTTTGAACCTACTCTATATTAACTTTTCCCCCTGTGACTTCTAAGACTACTAAGGCTTCTATGCTCAGGTGGTTTTGTACAGCAGGGACATAAAAGACAGCTTAGGAACAGCATCAAAAATCATAATCTTGTTATAAAATAAAGCATATACCTGCAGTGCAAAGTGATGCCACATATTGTATTTATATCCAAATAAGTTAAGCCACATCAGCCAGCTCCTGTAGGAAATCTGGAAAACTGAAAGATGATCCATTATAAAACCATTAGGCATTTAATATAATGGAAATTTTTAAACCTCCATATTCAGAAATATTAAAATCACTTTGTGTATAGCAAAATGGTTCATTATAGGCATTTGCTCTAGAATTTGAATGTGGTATAATCACAATCCATCCATCCACCTGCTATCTTAGCTATTTCTTAATTTTAATGTATTTATTGTTTTACCATTTTAAACTTTAATATTACACTTTTATTGTTGTAAACTGTCCCAAGTCACATGACAAGACGGGTGAAAAATAAATTTAATAAATAAATGTATTTATTCTTACCATTTTTCCCAGCATCATACATAACTAACATTCAGAAAATTATATTAGAGAATAATTCTATACAGAAAACATTATTACGGCTCTTGTATCACTGATTCTTTTTGCTGCATTTCAATGGAGTCACAATAGTTTTAAACGGGAATGGGAAGAATAATGCAGAAGGAGGTCTGTGCATATATTTTATATAAAATAGTCTTGGAGAATGTAGTATAAATGCAGTTAGAACTGGCCTTTCTAGAGTCAGCTCATATCCCCCAAAATCAAGAATTTCTTTTTGAGAAAAATGTTGCTGAGCCTCTATCCTGAAAAATGCAGATATGCTTGGAGGTATTCATACCTTCATGAAATACAGTCTATTGAAACTTACCTGACATCAAATATCAAACAGAATCCTAACATTCTGTCTTACATACCGTGTTTCTCATATAATAAGGCCGGGTCTTATTTTTTTTTGAGCCCCCCAAAAATGGCTAGGCCGTCTTTTTGGGGGTGGCTTAATTCCCCCCCTTGCATCTTTGGGCGGGCGGCGACGGCTTGAATGTTGACCTCGGCGTTGGTGGGGCACTTCGTATCGGGGTCAACGCAGGCAGCACCATATCTGGGTGTGCAACAAAAGTAGCTCCTAATGGCAAGCCCCCCCATCATTCCCCCCCATTTCGCATGTTTTAATATAGGCCTTAATTTGGGGGGAGGGGCTTAATTTCATTTCATGCCTATAAAACATGCTGGGACTTCCTATTGGGGGAGGCCGTATTGTTGGAGAAACAGGGTACTACCTTCATTTTCAAAAGATCATTGGATGTGAAGACAGTGGTTCAATTTACAGAACAGAAACAATAGTTCTGATCAAGTCATAATTCTGGTGGGAGGAGAAAATACTTTACTAAAACTTCTCTAAACATCTTACCAAAGCTTTTAACATTTACTTATTGATAATATTAAAAAAAAACAGTAATATACACTTGAATTGGAATAGCTATTTGTCAGGATTGTTCCATTTACCCATATAGTTTTCAAAAGATTTCACAGGACCAGGTCCAGGCAACCCATCCTAATTTTGGATTGTATTATGATAAATGTAACATTTTGTTAGATACAGTTCTTAGCAATTCCAAGTAAAGGAATGATAATTTATGTATTAATACCTGTTTTGACCTTCTTTGTTATCAACCTCTGTTTCACAAAAGTTGTGTTATTTTAAGCTGTGGATTTAGTACCATATTTCCCTATTGATTGTTAAAACTAAATTGATATACATGGCTGGCTAAACATTAAAAATGAATTTTAGTTATAAATAGTACCTAAAATTATACCAAGTTCAAAAGATATTATTTAACCTTCAAAAGTGCAGTCTTCCAAAGAATGCTTTTCAAATAGTTAGACATCTTCTAATATGAATTCACACAAGAATGAGTTGGAAAGACCTGTGAAATTCTTTCACCTTGAAAGTATACATTTTCTTTTTTTATAGTAATTAATTAGAAAAAGTAGAAAAGCTTGAGAGTTACCCCAAGTTTGGGGGGGGGGGGGAGTGTTGCATAAATAAATATATGCAGGTAAAGTATAAAAAAATATCTTTGGAATTCTAGAGAACATCTTATATTTTCCAACACTGTATTGTATATTCTTATATAATAACTGAATCAGAATACATGCTACAGTTTTTATCATGATTGTTTAAAAAACTGAAAGTATTTGTGAAAACATGAACAAAATTTTGAATTTTTGAGGAACAGGTGAAATGTATGAATCTTATAAAGAAATATGGTTAAAAATATTAAAATCACATTTATGTGACTTTAAAAAATAAATCACTCCCTGGTGCAGACTGCCAGAATGAATTGAGGAAAAAAGACGTGACTATAGATTGAGAGAGAAAAGTATATCTGTACATACAGTACTTGCATACCTACATATACACACAACTTTACTGCTACTGTTATGAAATTGCCTTTGTTGAACTATTATACTCTACCCCATAGAATGTTTTCAAAACCCTATACATCTTTTAGAGTGACTTATTTTAATAATTGCATACATAAATAGTGCTAAAGAGGAGTGGGATTCTACTGGTTTGGACCAGTTTGTGTGAACTGGTAGTTCCAGTGATCATTTGGCCCCACCCACCCATCCCTGATTTTTCCTGTGCTTTATTTCCTTATTTTGGAGCACAACTGATTCACACAGCAGAACGGTTTTGCCATACCTCAGCTGTTTTACTCACCAGGGTTGCAGTAGAAGGTAAGTATTATCACTGAAAATTGGCTTTTTAAAATGGTGTGCGTGTGCGAAGCATGCACCGAATTGGTTGTTACACCAGTTGAATCGCACCACTGGTGCTAAATGGTTCATGTAGTGGTTCACATTTGAAGATCCTCAGGGCATTTTTTTGGAAGCTATAAAATGCTGTATTTTAGAAAAGCTGCCTAATCATACATAGAAACATAACCTATGTCATGGAAAGAACATAAATGCATGGTGATGTTCCTACATCAATTTTACAGTATTAACATTAATATCCATTTGAGGAAAGGTGAATATTAATATGGAAGAACGTCCACAGATTTTAGAAAGCAAGCATTCTGTAGGTCAACCAAGAATGTAAAGATGAGTATGAAAGTCCACTTTACCCAGGTTTCATATACATAGTATGGTAAAATATGTTTGAAAAATTTCAGTACATTGTGTGAATGAAGTCATCACTATAACATGCTATGTGAAACAGGTCATCATATTAAGCCATAATAAATTGTTTAGACATAATGTTTTGGGCAAACACAAGCTTTATTAACCTGGATTTAGGATATAATGTATATTAATGGCATTTCTGTTGGGGAATGGGTTAATTATTTCCCCCTTTCTGCCTTATTATACTCTGTAATTATGTTAGATTGCTCCTGAAAGTAGCCACAGAAACACATTAAGGTAGCTTTCCCAATGTTTATGGCCTCCATATCAATTCCATGATACCTTATACAGTATGGAGAAAAAGAATTCCATTCTCTATGGCAGTTGAAATCAAGTACATCTAAAAGTTGTTCAACTACTTCCAAATACTTTTTTCCATTCTGTTTTTATATATAACACATATTCATGGCATGATTTCTTAGATTATGTAGCTGATTTCATACTTAATTATATAGCCTTGTTCAGGCCGCATGGCCAACAGTTAAATTGGTTGTGATATGGGAAAATATCATATAGGCAGAGCTTACAATAAAAAGCAGTGGTTCAAGGCACTAGAAATAGAATCTAAACATTTAAGTATTTTTTTCCTGCACTAGTACCAAAGTTAACCATCAAACCTATGGTGTTTGTCTGTCTTGTTAAAAAAATACATTGGTTTAAAATATATTGATTTTAAAATCTTGATGCAATTATAGTTATCTTGAATTTTGTAAAATGCACACATTCAGTGCATGCATGTTTTTGAACTTTTAATTTAGATCTTCTGTTTCTAAAAAGAGCAAGGATGATTAGAAATTAAATTCATTTACTACACAAAAATATAAACAGCAAAATATAATATTATTTTAAAATGTGTACTGTTAGAATGTTTCTCATTACAAAATTTGACTGTACTCTCCCTTAGGCCAGTGATCTATTCATATATTAAAAATGTATTAGATAAAACAGGAAATGTTATTACTTAGGGCAAATAGTTTATGATGTTTAACATATAAACTACTGTTTTTAAAAATGTCAACCATACTCTTAACATTTTTAACATTTTCTTTGAAGGTATTTCATTGCCTCATGGGTAAAATTCAAAATAGTGAAATTTTTTTACAAATGGATAGCAACTTTGGATTTCTGTCTGTGTGTCTGTTTATATGGGTACCTTTTACTTTATTTAGACTTTGATACAAGAGCAAAATAGATTAATAAAACTATTATTTTATGTTAATGTAGATTTTTAAAAAGTACAATAATTGAATCAGACCTTATTCATAATGTACCTGGCATTGTTGTATTAGGCAGTATTAGATGGCAAAAGTTATTGGAAGAAACTGTAATATAGTATAGTGTTTTTGACCACCAGGGATTCTGTGTCAAGACTTCTTTCTTGTCATTGACTATGCCCAACTCAACTGCACATAATCACCATTTTCATGTAAGATGTGACAAAACCTCTTGGGTATTCATTCTGCTTTGCATCAGAATCTCCCAGATTAAATATATACGGCTCATTAAACAGCTGGGGAGGAGTATATTGCTTTAGAAATATTGTAGTTTGTCAGGACTGCCTCATCCCAGAACAGAAACATATCTTTAAAACCTGCACACAATTACATTTTAATGATTTTCATCTTGGCTCATTAGGAGAGCAGTCGCCACTGAGACTTTAAGAATAATCATGCAGATGGACCAGTGATATAGCTACAGCACATCTTTTCAGAATATAAGCATTTAGTGGTTAGTATAAAATTATAAATCATGAACTGATTTGAAAATGAAAAAAAAAAAAGAAATAAAATATGTTTGTGATGTCAGGGTCACTGGAAAGATAGTTTATTGCAGCTGGACATGGACCAGAAGTAAGTTAACTCGGAGAGATTAACACCAATCAGAAATCAAATGAAATTCTATTGGCTCCTCAGTCCATCTGATCTTGCTGGACCAAAGGCTGTAAAATACTTGCCCTCAATAAAGAGGTATCTGGAAATTGGACACAAAAAAGGAGAGTGATTCTAACATCAGCTAAATTAACCTAAATTAACCTAATCCTACGTAGCTTTTTCTCTGGTAATATCACACTACTAACCAGAGCATACAAAACATTTGCTAGACCAATACTCGAATACAGTTCATCAGTCTGGAACCCACATTACGTATCTGATATTAGCACAATTGAGAAAGTCCAGAAATATTTCACAAGAAGAGTTCTCCACTCCTCTACTCGTTGTAGAATACCTTATGCCACCAGACTTGAAATTGTAGAACTAGAAAACCTTGAATTACGTCTTCGGTCTGACTTAAGCATGGTATATAAAATCATACATTGCAATGTCCTACCTGTCAATGAATACTTCAGCTTCAACCATAACAACACAAGAGCACACAATAGATACAAACTCAAAGTAAACCGCACCAAACTTGATTGCAGGAAATCGACTTCAGCAATAGAGTGGTCAATGTCTGGAATACTCTACCCGACTCTGTAGTTTCTTCCCCAAACCCCAAAAACTTTAACCTTAGACTGTCTACTATTGACCTCACCCCTTTCCTAAGAGGCCTGTAGGGGGCGTGCATAAGCGCACCAACGTGCCTACCGTCCCTGTCCTATTGTTTCTCTTATTCTTTTATTTTTCTTATATGTACCCATTTCATGTATTCACAACTATGTATACATTTATACTTATTATCTTGTAAACAATTGGCAAATCAAATAAATAAATAAATAAAATAAATAAAATGGTTGACAACTAGTGGTGTGAAATATATTTGTCACTGAGTGCAAAATTAGCAGTTAACAGGTTATCAATAAAGGAGAATATTTGTAGCTCAGGGCTGAAATGAAGAGCCCTTGGTGCTCTCTGAACTTGGTTGTTTTATTGCAGAAGTTTCATTACTCAAACTGATGTTGTTATTTCATTACCCAAATCAATGTTGTCAGCATTATTCAGTGCTAATGTTGTTACGTAATTTGGGTAATGAAACATTTGCAAGAAATAACCAGGTTCAGAGAGAACCAAGGACTCCTTAACACAGGGGTGTCAAACTGATGGTGTCATCATGGCATCACATGACATATCAGGACTTTTTTCCCTTCACTAAACCAGGCAGGAGTGTGGCCAGTGCATAATGCATCCAGATTGCAGACTGGGAATTTGACAGCTCTGCCTTAACAGACTACATGATATCAATTCAATCTGCATGTCAGAACATACATATGCACAGTTTTCATAAGGTAGCTTGCATATCTGCCTATTGTCGTTCAATTGGATAAAACATTGATACAGACCAGGGAGAAAGATCTTCTGTGTATGACATATACAATTTTGAAAAAATGCTGGGATATGCAGGAAGAGCAGACAACATGTGCAGATGTGCTGTAGTGGAAATAGAAAATTCTGGTTTTGTCAGTTTTAGTGTCTTGGTTGAAGATCCATTGTTTAAATTAGACCAAAGTTTTGTCAAGGCTGAGAATAAATATTGCTGGAAGAGACAGGCTACACAGGGGTGTTTATCTAGTGGCCTGTGGGCTGGATGTGTCATGTGCAGGCCACGCCCATGCCAGCTCCGCAAAGGGAAAAATGTCACAATACATCAAGTGATGGCAATGTGACATTGCGAGTTTGACACCCATGGGCTACAGCAGGGGTGGGCAACTATGGCCCTTTTATGAATTATGGACTTCAACTCCCAGAATTCCTGAGCAAGCATGGCTTGCTCAGGAATTCTGGGAGTTGAAGTCCATAATTCATAAAAGGGCCATAGTTGCCCACCCCTGGGCTACAGTATGCCAAATTGTAATTAATCTGTCACCTATCTAACAAAATAAGATTGGCCAAAGAAATTCTACAAAGGATTTACTTCAACCAAAGTCTAAAGTAACAAAACTTCACTTGAAGTTTTAAAGAAGAGATTAGATAAACATTCATCTGAAGTGGTGTAGGGTTTCCTGCCTAAACAGGGGGTTGGACTAGAAGATCTCCAAGGTCCCTTCCTACACTGTTATTCTAAATCCAAGATAAGCTTCAGAGGAGATTCAACCTAAATCTAGCTGTACTATTGTGTTAAAAGTTTAGTAAGAAAGATATATAAGAATTTAAAAATTTTGATTAACTTGTTTCAAAGCTTGTGGTATCCATGTAAGTGGAAAACCAGAGATCAAAATCTGTAGTCCAAATATTTACTATTTATATTTCAAGTAATTTAATTGCTTCTGGGACCTGGTTGGCTTGAGTATTTAATAATGTTCCTTTATCTTTTATACTAAGGTTCTATTCATGGTTAATCTACCTGGTGGAAGATTGAAAATACTTAGTACCTGAAGTTTGACCTTTTCAATAAGCCTCCAATTGATCTTCCAATTAATTGGAATCTTGAAAGGCTATATTTTACAGTAATTAATTTCAAGGCATTGCCTAGAACAACATGATTGAAGAGCTTAACGGCATTTATGCAGAGAAACGTAAGTTATGGATCGGATGACCATGTCATCAGGATAGATGTGATTACAATAACTAAGGAATTTTGTTTTTTTGGTCAATTATCTATTAATGGAATTACTTTGTGTGTTGATGAATTTAGTCCAATTGGAGATGTATCACTGTAATGGTAACTTGGACAATAGAGCAAAAAATCTTAAGTAAATTGAAGAAGTATTTCTAAGTAAAATATAGTTATTTTTGTTTACAACTTCTACTAAGAAATACTTTTAAATTCTAGAATACAACAGAACTTGAATTTGCTTCACATCTGTTAGAAAAACTCAAGCCATCTATTTAGCAATGGAATGTAGAATACAATCACAGAGACAGTGATTCTTTCTGTTTGCAGTGTTACTACAAATGTATTATTTGGCAGAAAATCAGACAAGAAGTGAAAAAAACTTTTGTGGAGGCTTCATAATTTATTCCCCTGCCACTCCCACCAAGCCATGCCCATAAGCTACACCCACAGGACAGGTAGTAAAAAGAATTTGAATCCCACCACTAATGTAGACATGGCAGCAATTTTCTAAAGTTATCATTTTATCTAGGAAATCTCCCCCCTGCTTTCCAGTTTATAAAATTGCTCCGCCCACCTTAAGAATATATATTTTTTAAATGGGGTAGTACAATAATGCCATAATTTGTTTTTAATTCTTCCAAAATAATTCTTACTACATAAACTATGAAGATACAGTTCAGTCACATATGAAAAGTCATTTACCATCCAAAGTCCAGATACCTATGATGCTTTTCAGATCAACTTTAGGCTGAATAGAAATGCAGACATTTAACAGGATCAGCTCCCAAATTACTTGATTGAATTGTGCAGGAGAAAAGCAAATTAGTTCTGCTTTCTTTGCTTTTCTAAAGGGTAACCAGCAGATCATAATCAGACTGCAGATTAAGAGTTAAACTATTCAGCACCAAGTGTACCACAGCAACTAAAGCAGACATGCAATCATACATCCTATATGCCAGTTAATTGTAGAAGTATTTCCCTGCACAAAAGCAGCTTTGAACTCTGTTCTGTATGTTTGCTTGTTTTTCACAGACTTTTTCTTAATGCCAGTTTATTTCTCTAAAATCTTTAGATTTGATCTGTTGGCATGGCAGCTTATTGATTTCCATTCAATATTTCCACAAACATGGGAGGGACTGACATATACCAAGTATCCCACTGATCAAAAATTATCCAGGAATCCCACAAGTTATTGGCAGGTTAACTAATTACCAATCCAGTGGGAGCTCAGCAAAAGAAAAAATCCCTTATTCTCTCACTTGAACATTAACTACTCTGGGATGGCTAAGGATAAAATGTAGGACAGCTTCAGTATAATGTTAGTTCTAGACATATTGCTCCCTTGGTATTTTGGTTGCCTATGAAAAAAAATTATGTCCATATAATCAATAGAAGGATATCTGTATTTTTATATGAAAGGAGCTTTGATGTTTTATGTTACTTGTGAACAATGACAATATGCTTTCTATATCCTTGATATGGTGTGAATAATATTAACATTCAGCAGGCATAGTTCACAGTTTGTCATATGTAACTGCCATAGAAATAAAGGAAGCATTTTCAAGAAAACATGCACTTTTCAGCATGATACCAGCAGTGGGTTATATCTGATTTATCCAATGACTTACAACAACTCACATGGAATTTGTCAGTACATTATAATTTACAATTTCATAAGTAAATAAATTATTAATGACATAATGTTCAACTGCTGTAAATAATTTACAACCTGGAAATGGTGTGATAGACATGTTCTTGGTGGAAAACATAAATTACTGCTGTCTGTTTTTGAATACTTAATCAGAATATACTTAACAAATCAAAGTCTATTATTAAAACTATCCTTATGAATCTTAAGAGTTTAGCAATGGTATTTTAGTTTATAAAAGAAACTAAGTTTTGCAACTCTAACTCTTCTTCATTTAAAAAGTCTTATTTTATAGAAGACTAAGATGTTAACTTTATGTAATGAAAACATTTTGATAACTAATTTCAAATGGTCATGGTGTTGTTATCTGACAGATCAGACTAAATGTAGTTGAATAAATACACAGATATCATTTCTGCAGAAATCTTATATCTCACTTAAATTTCATGCAGTTTGTTTACCTACCATTTTGCCATTTCTTTCTGAGGTACATTAAGGGTAAACCCATGAATAGGTTACTGAGCTTGGGATGGGCAAAACTATTTCCCATCCTAATAAAGTCCCATGTATGATGTAAAAATCATCTCTTGGAGATCCTCAATCTTCCAGAACAAATTCTAAGAACATGTAGAAAAACTATAAGATAAATAAAAGGGCTTATCCTCTTACACCAAAACCACTGCATCACATGCCTTCACTGGACAAGCATCATGAATTGTATACCTGATCTTGGAAAAGAAGAATTTATCTACTGGCTGATTAGCATAGTATATTTATATAACATATACTCCTGGGAAAGCCATATCACTGTAATTTCAACAAACACTGTATAAACTGTATAAACAGCTCAATTCTGGAGTTAAATGTTGGTGTGAGGTGTGAGGAAAGTAGCAATAGCTTCAAAAGGAATTTTACTGCTCAGATTAATAGCAACAGATACACTGACAGCAGCAACAATGTAGAAACATGTGGAACAGCAGTAGAAAATAACTTGCTCTTGTGCAGCAACAGCAGAAAGATATGCCAATGAGCTATGGTTTCAACAAGTAATCTGTTGCTGGAGGTGGCTGATTATCTCCATCAGAAGTACTTAAGGATGGAACATTTCTGGCATGGATGGCCAGATGGCTATGAAGACCAGGGAAAAATGAGCCCATTGACAATAGAGACAGATGATGATGCTCAAAGTAGTATAGACAAAGGGAGCAAGGTAGTGTCTAATTGTGAGCAGTAGGGCATTGATCGCAGCCACACAGCTGTTCTAGTAAAAACAATGAATGTGATTGCTTCTACTTTTTCTCATCCTAACTAGCAGAAACAATGTGAGCACACATGGAAATGGATTCCAGTATTCTGGCTTATCTGTCAGAACCTAACTTGAGGCTTACACCAATTGTTGCTGAGTTTGCCTATCATCAGAAGCTGTACTGAAGACTTTGTGAATTTCCAGGATTATCTAGTTATTTGCCTGTCTCATGACAAAAGGGAAAGTGATCCACCTACAGTATCTCTTTTCCTGTAGAATTTGGGGTGTGGCCAACTATTAATATTTGTGAGAACAGGACTGACAGGTGGCTGAAAGACAGAGTGGTTTTGTGGGCTTGTTTGTGTTACAGGAGTCTAATCTGGTTAAGCTGCAGATGCAGTCCCTTAGAATATCTTTGTCAATAGTTTGGGTGTAACGTTAGGTTTATGAAGGAGTCCTTCGGGTTCTGGAATTGTGGGGTTCATGGGGATCTATGGAAAACAAAAGACTTTTGATGGTATTGGGAAGAGTAAGTTATGACTGGAATTTGGGAACAACATTTAACTTTTCACACTGATACCTATTTTCTATCCCCAGTTCCATGACAAGGTTTTCATGGCCTGGTCTTTGGCTGTTGCTGCCTAATACCAGATCAATCTGCATCAAATTCTTCCTCAACTGTAGTCATATAGCGCATAACCAGAAGGACCTGCTACTTATTAAACTGGTTGAGTGCCCAAGAAGATACTCTCTATTGCAGGGATCGCCAACCTTTTTGATCTCAGGGACCACCAAATTCATAATTTTAAATCCTGGGGACCACTAATATGAATATTGACTGATGCTGGTGGCTTCCTGGTGTTGGTAGGAGAGAGAGAGAGAGAGAGAGAGAGAGAGATGATCTAACCTCCCTCTCTCTCTCCCTCCCTACCTCTTTCTCTTTCATACATACACACACACACAAACACACAGAGGCAGGGGTGGGATTCAAATTTCTTAACAACCGGGTATGGTCTAATTTGTGGGTGTGTCATGTGACTGGCTGGGCATGGCTTGTATGTAAATATTATTAATATTTATGTAAATATTGAATTTTTTTATAAAAAAAGAACAACTTTTACCCAAAATCAGGCAAAGCAGGCAGGCAGATTGAGTTGCTCACAGAATCACAAATTCAGAAATCTATCTTTCTGCCATCGAATACCTGAGTCTATCACATAAAATTTGCTAGCAAGCAAACTCACAAAATTATCTTACAACACATCATGTATGTAAATATTGAATTTTTTTATATAAAAAAGAGCAACTTTTACCCAAAGTCAGGCAAAGCAGGCAGGCAGATTGAGTTGCTCACAGAATCACAGATTCACTTAGAAATCTGTGTTTCTGCCATAGGCTATCTGAGTCTGCAACTGAATAATAGAACCTTCAAGTCCTAAACTTAAAAGCAGAGTTGAAGATCTAAAGATTAGCTAGAAAGCAAGAAATCCAACAATTTCCTGCTTTCTAGCTAATCTAAATCTCCTGGCATAGCAGACCAGCTGATGGTCAGGAAAAAGAAAAAAATAGCAATTTAGCAGGCAAGTTTGCCAGGTAAGGAGTGATTGGGTGGGGAGGGTTTCCGTAGGCCATGCAGGCAGCACAGCCTTGTGTTCCTGTGCAGCCTTGATTAATTGCTTTGGGAGGTGATCTTGTGGTGACATTTCTCTGCAGACCACCAAAATTTTCTTGTGGCCCACCAGTGGCCCACCACCAGTTGTGACCACTGCTCTATTGGGAATGGATCCATTTCTGTTTCAAGTTTGGCATCAAGTCACTACTTCAAGATATGGAAGATGGAGCAGCTATTGTTATTCAAAGGGTTGTTGTGGTAGTCAAAGGCATTCTGTCATAGACAACCAAATGTAAAACTCTTCTTGTGAAATTCAGCATTAGGAGAAAATTTGGATTGCTGCTGCTATATTTGGCCTGTGGTACAGTGGTTTTCAAGGTCAAGAATACATTGAAAAAAGAAAGCAGCAAAAACCACCAGCCTGCAAACTGTTATAAGTAATACCAGCCTCCCTTGTCATCCTTCTGTTGCATGTCACAGCACCAAACTATTGTGCCAAAAACCTGGTTTACCTAAAGCCAACAAATAAATTTGAAGATACAGCATAAATATATTAAGCATGCAAGCAAGTAGAATGGATACTGAGCTGCCCACAAAGCATTGGCAGTTCAGTCTGGACAAAAGCAGAACCCACAGTTCACCCCTGGGCAAAAGCAGAACCACAGCTGTTGTGCCTTTGTCCTACCACATTTCAAAAGCAAAAACACAGCAAAAGGCAGGCACTTTAAATTACAGCATAATGTTGAAATGTTTTTTCATAAATCCATCTCGGTGACATTCTTATTATGTATAGGTCAGCATGGCAACTATACTATTCCCAAGTTATGGTTATATATAATAAATATAAACAATTTGGTTCAATGGGGTATTGGCCCGTTTCAGATTCTTCTCCCTGTGGCCATTAAGGGTCAGTTCAGCTAGCTTTGAATGGTTTCTTTCAAAAACATTTTAAGCTGTTCATGTTTATGGTATGTGTGAGGGGGAGGGGGAGGAGATGCTTGCCTTGGTAGTGAATGTATCTCACATTTGTACAGGGTAAATATTTTTTATCATCACAATTTACATTCCATATTTATTTTGGCAACTCAGGGACGCATACGCTTTATGCTCTATCTTCATACTTTCCTCACAGTAATAATCATGTGAGGTGAGTTTGGCTGAGAGAAAGTGATTGGTCTTAGTCACTCAGCTGCTGTTAGATCAGTCTTCTGAGTCTGTAGTTTTTATCCAAAGTAACGTAGTGTCTTGAATGAAGCAGGAGTACAGCTGAGCAGTATCTGTTGTTTTCAGATCCCAGTGGGTTCCTTGCTCTTCTGAGGTGTATAGGCCCAAGACCTGGCTATTTAATGAGCCATGATTCCTGGTTTCTTTCTCTCAGTTGGTACTTTCTAAGTCCCAGCTATAAAGCATTGAGAAGCTACTGAATAGGCACACCTTCTCAGTAGCTTCACACTGCCCTGTGAAACAACATTCCTTTTGTGATCCATAAGACCTTGGCCCTATTTGGGTTTTGCAGCAAATAAAGAATTGCACTTTTGTCACTCCCTGAGATGGGATGAAGGGATTTTTTTCCTTGATAGAGGCATGGGATAAAATTTGTGTTCTTTTTCTCCATTATTATCTCCATACTCTTCTGGATTTGTCTGAGGTTTTAATGGTGTATGGTGTAAATTTCCTAGAATCATTCAATATTGAAAAGAAATAGAAGTTAACTAACCAAATAAACAAACCATAAATAAATATGTAATAAGTAGTATTTTATTGTACATTGTTTATTATATTTTCAGAACAAAATTTAGATCATGTAAGGCCAGACTATTTAGTAGACATAGTATGTGATGTGTACATACAGTATGTGTTTATATATGAGGGAAGAGGTAGAAGAAAACTGAACTGGTTGGGGTGAACGTGGCTCTTGAGATAAAGTCCAGCAGTACAAACTGTAATATTTTATTGCATATTGATGCTTTTAATATTACATTCCTCTTTATTGAATATTCATATTTGTGTACATAAGCAAAGTATTAACAGATATATTCCATACATAGTGATGCAGAAATAAGTCCTACAAGATTGAAAGGGAATACCTTGCCTGTATTAAATGTATTGTGAATCACATATTTCGTTAGGAAAAGAAAAACCTAAGGTTGTTAGCATACTTTGTAATCTTACATTCTTAAAAGAATTATTTCCAAACTGTGACAGTTCTACCTGAAAACACTCTTCTGCAGCAAGCTGAAGCCATTTTAAGAATAGTGATTGCTATTTCTACCCAATAGGCAAAGATCTTTGAAGTGTGAAGGTGAGACAAATAAAGAAAAAGTGCAACAATGGTGAAATCTAAGATGCTATGAGCAATTGTACTCTTCGTCCAGTGATTAAAAACTGTGAAGTTCCATTCAATTGGCTGGATTTACTGCCTGACACTGAAATGAAATTCTGGGCATGGTTTTGTGATTCAAAAGAAAGCAGATGGTGAGCTTTTGCCACTAGGATCAGGACATAGCCTTGGATATGAGATCTTTGATGTGGATCAACAGAGACATGCAATCAAATTTAATATATCCCTCCTTAGAAGCTGATATAGAAAAAAGGAGGGAAGGGGGAAAGTCCATATTTATATCGACTATAAGATAAAAATGCAGAGAAAGTAGAGTACAATAAATAAATGAAAATAAATAAGTAATATGTCCATTTATTTTTCCACATGATGCATGAAAGAATGATATATTTCATGTACGACAACAAGTACTACTGCATGTACATACAGTGCTACTACATACTAATGCACATACTTACAGTTGCTATCAAAAACTGCTGCATTTGTGGTCTTTTCTACAATTCACAAAGAACCATCCAGGAAGAAAATAGGATTGTGCATTGCTCTTTCTTCTAATCAGTTGTAGAATTAAATACCATAAAGGGCACTAACATTCTTTTCTGTTTTTGTGAGATTACAGATAGTCCTTGACTTACGACCACAATTGAGCCCAAACTTTATGTTGCTAAGTGAGACATTTGTTAAGTGAATTTAAAAACCTTTCATGCCACAATTGTTAAGTGAACCACCACAGTTGTAAAGTAAGTAGCATGGTTGTTAACTAAATCTGGTTTCCCCATTGACTTTGCTTATCAAATGGTCGGAAAAAAGAATTATATGACCCTGGGACACTGCAATCATCATGAATATGAGTCAGTAGCCAAGCGTCTGAATTGTAATTACATAACTATGGGGATTCCGCAAAGGTCATGAGTATGAAAAACAGTGATAAGTCTCTTTTTTCAGTACCATTGTAACATTGAACGGTCACTAAATGAACTATTGTAAGTCAAGAACTACCTGTAATTGATTTGCAAGTACTGATTTTTGAGGTTTCTCTGGATTCAATTTAGTACAGGTACACAAAAATGACAGAACCTCCTGTTTCTTTCAGCCAAGAAACTTGCCACTATTAGTCTTCAATTGTGAAAGAATGTAGAACACTTACAAAGCACAACACTTTTACATAAGTGTGCCAATGCATATCCCAAAAGTGTTTATAAATGAAAATATGACTGCAGAAAAGTGATAGTTCCTGAAGAGTATAATTAAAGGGATGTACAAGCATTAAAAGGCCCCTAGTGTTCATGTTATCTTTCATTTGATATGTACAGTTTAAATATGAAGCTGAATAATTTGTCCATTTTGTGTCAATGTCTTTGTGTTAATAATTTGTTTACCGTATGTCTTTTTCTAAGCTCATGCAAGACATTTTCAGCTTTAGTCCCTCTAGTCCCTCTAGTGGTATTGTATAAGAAAATGATACTGTAATTATGTTCTGTGCATACATCACAGTTTTATATTGCAGAAATCTATTTTATAAAACATCAGTATCAATATCCATATTAATTCAACAATTTTTGTAATAAATGTTATACCCCAGGTAGTTCTCGCATCCATACAAGAATAATTTGTATCAAAAGGGACAAAACAGTATATTTTGTACATTTTGCATTTATGTTGCTCATAGACTAAAATAATTACAATATTGATTAAGTATGTGCATTGATAAAAAATCTGATACATTATCATTCAGCCAATGAAGTTCCCAAATTCAAAACCAACATCTACAAAACAAAATATGTATCTGTTTATCTAGGGGCTCGTCCAGAGGTGGAAAACTATGGTCCCTTTATGATCTGTGGACTTCAACTCCCAGAATTCCTGAACCAGGTCATAAAAGGGCTATAGTTTCCAACCTCTGAATTAGTCTGTCAATAAATCATCAGATTGGCTAGATCCTAATATCAATGAACATAGAATTATTTTTGTTGCATATATTTAGGTTTACCTGGGAAGTGGCAACAAGTGGCTTGATCTGGAAAAGACAGGTTAGTTCTAGTTCTCGTACTAGAGGAAGTAAGAAAGAGGTAATGTAATGAAAAAAGCACAATTAAAAATATTTTTTCTCTAAATAATAAAGATTCTTGTGCAAACAAGTATCAATTACAAAGTATAATGGATCAAGTATACATAGGTTATACATATGAAGAACATTTTCTATAATCGATTGGAGTTGAGTAGCACAAAAATCAAATAAATTTAATTAATAAGGCAGTAACACAACAGATTGCTTGGCAGTTATATCTTTCAGTCAGCTAAAACTGCTATCCAATATTGTAACTAAATTACATTTGAGAGACAAGTTTCAAATGAGGTGAAATAAACTACTAATTTAAATTAAAGTGTTTAGCATGATAATTTAAAAACATAAGGGGTTTCCTTAAAATATGGATCAGACTTATTTAGGACTTAATGTGGTGGATAAATGGTGAATTCAGACTGAATGGTGGATATATGAATTGGAAAACTATTTTTTAAAAGATTCCTGAAATAAAGATAACAATAAGAAATGGTTAAATAAATGAGTACATATGCATACTTTTCAGAGGTCCGATATTGTTCTATGTGCAATCCTTGTTTTATTGATTGCATGTAATATTCTAATTTTCTGAGATTGTGGATTTCGGGTTTTCATGAAATTTATTTCCTAGTTTCTTCATTTCTTGTCTTGAATAAGTTTGTTTTCAAGTTTATATTCAGCTTTAGAATATTATTTAAATCAGATTTAAGCTTTAATTAGTGTAGGATTATACAGTAAATTGCATTTTTGTTATTTACTCAGTTTAAGGCCTTCTGCAGAATATGTTGCAACTTCTGACAATGTTTTACTTCATTTCAATCACTGGAAAAGCTCAGCTTGATGGTATTAAGAAATATAATGACTATTCAGTAAATAAATTGAATCTTTAAAAAAAAGATGGGTATTCCAACAAACACCAATGAGAAATATATATTCAAGTCATCCACTGTTAGGAATATGAGTCACCTAACAGCTATTTGGGTTAGAAATATATATAAACCAGGATAAACATTTTAAAATTGTATCTTTAAGAAAATGCAAAACTGTAATTAGGTGTGGTTTCTCAACCAGCCATAAGATGGAGCCAGAAACCTGGGTTGTTTTGGTCTTAGTCTCAGAAGAGAGTGTGAGTGTATCTCTGTTTCCTTCTGTTGGAAAGTATTGCCATTGCTCCATTTTTCCTAATTGACTGTATTTCTGGATTTAATGTAAGTCTGTTACTGAACTGTTTTTTGACACTGGACTTTGATATTTGGATTATCCCTGAATTGAAAACTGACTGATTTAACTTGTGAATGACTTTGGACTGCTTATCTTGAACTTTGCTTAAACTTTCTGAAAGTAAAAACCTACATTTACTGTACAGTGTATCTGTGTACTGTGTGTGTATTATTCAAACACTTCTCTCAAAATATGTCTCCCTGTATGCGCTCATTCTCCTTATGGGGAATTATCTCAACATCCACCGCTTACTGAAATAAAGATAAAAGTTTTGTGCCCTTATATTATTATAATATTATTCAAAATTTGTGGAGAGATCTCAAACAAGCACTGTGTGCAAGGAGATCTAAAACAGGGCTGTTAAACTCTTAGCCAAAGGGCCAGATGTGTCACACACTGACCACACCCGTGCCAGTTTTACTGAAGGGGGAAAAGTTGTGATATGTCACATGATAATGCCGTGATGGCACAAGTTTGACACCCCCTGATTTCTAAGCTAAAAAATGTACTGCAAAGCTTTAGAAAAAAAACACCAAAAGAAAACAAAGTTGACTTAGTTGACTATTGACTATAGAAAGCTCTTTATTACAAATTACTGACTAAAACAGCCTCTGAGCTTGCCTCTAATATATTCATTTTAACTCCGTAAAATGACACATAAATAGCAAATATACTTTCAAATATGAAGAAAAATAATATTCCAGGAATACAATAAGTACTTAAACCTCAGCTACAACCACTAACATTAATATAAACTCATCTGACCACAACAAGGTAAAATCTAGCCCAATTTAAAATTATCATCTGTCGGATTTGACAATCAAGTTAAAGGCATGCCCCTTTCCATGCCTTTGTATATTGGAAGAGTATATTGGAATAATTCCTGATAACAACCTTGCATAAGCTAAACATTACTTTTAAATTTTCTGCATATTACTTATTTTCAGTACTAGCATGATCTTTCTTTTCCTGTTATTTGAATGAATTGTATTTGGCAGAAACAGTAGAGTTTGGAAAACTTTAAAAGAATGATTTCACTTTATGAAACTTATAAAGATCATTTGATTGATAAATCCAAATGTGGAGCCCTTTGATTGATAAATCCAAATGTGGGATCATTTGATTGATAAATCCAAATGTGGAGCCCTTTGAAACAACAAATCAATTTAGGCTGCTTTGTGAACTACTTTAAAAATGCAGTGGATTTTCAGCTGTTTCTGAAGTTGTCGTGGATAATATATACTTAAAGGAAAATAGTAAGGGAATGATGGGTTCATGACATCGATATAATGAGCAAGCCAATGGGATGTATCACCTCATTAAATCCATTAGCTAATAGAATACTTTTGAAGTGGCATAGCTTTCTTTTTGTTTAAACTATTTCCACAATCTCTGCTCACAATTTCTTAATACAATATTACACATATGCTCAAGTTTGGCTTAGGGTCACTTACACATTCACATTCTCACAGCCCTTGAAAATAGCCATATTCAAATCACTTTCAACCATACACTGAGGCACAACCTGTGTTTAGAATACACAGACCCAGTTAGTTTTTTTAAACTAAAAACTTACTTTTTACAACATATATGTGTGTGCTCTTTCTCACATGCACACATCCACACTCATCCACACTTATCCATAATCTTCTCAACTAGGTTGGTAGACAACTAGCCAGAGGGCTGGAAGTTGCCAAGTCTGGATCCAAAGATGACTCAAAGAGTTGCCAAACTTAAATGATCTCTTTTATTCCCCAAAGCCCTTGCTCTTTTGATTCATAAAACTGGCAATTACTTCAGCCTTGCAGATTTATAAATCTGGTAACTGTTGATGATATTTGGTGAAGGGTTATCCATTTTCTCAGGTCCAACTTCTTTCACTGATTTGCTTTTGTTTTGTCCTTTGTTTTCTTAATAATTTAGTTCCTTCTTATCTATTTCCTGATGGTTTAAACAAGATTCCTGGCTCTTGTCCACCTGCCTGCTTTATCTCTGTGTATGGCAGCTTCAGACGAGTCTCACGATGAGTATAAGCTATTTTTACAAAAGTGTAAGACTATCAACAAGGAATAAACAGGTACCAAACTAATACCTGCATGTTAGCCCAAACATTTACATTACGGGTGTCAAACTTGCCACACCATGTTGTTGTCATGTGACATTTCATGACATTTTTCCCATTTGCAGAACTAGAGTGGGCTTGGCCTGTGTGTGATGTATCCAGCCCACAGGCTGCCAGTTTGACACCCCTGATTTACTGCTTTGAAAACTATGGTCTGACAAAGCATACCAATGCCACAATCTCTATACCAGCCTTTTTTTTTTTTTTGCAGTAGGCCTATCTACATGAATTTTATCATATTATGTAGGTCCAGTGCAGCTACCTAAGTATTGCTGGCAAATATTGAATCTGTCACAACGGAATTCTGTAACTGTCCCAAGGGTGCCTTTTCAAAAGGAACTGAAGAAGCTTCTTGAATGAGAAGCAAAACATCTTTAAAAAACAAAAACAAAGTCCAGTTGCCTTTAGAAAAGTACCTTTGGGAAAACCATGACCTGGATGACTGAGAAACTTCACCGACCCTGAATCTTGTAAGTGATGATCACTTCCTTTCCAATAGAATCCAAGCCTGCCAGTAATGTTAATCTTTTGATGCCTCATAAGATGGACTGATTAGAGAAAGCAAAACTACATTATCCTGCAAAGTTAAGTTAAAGGTTAATTTTTTCAGAGTTGTGCCCCAAAGAATCATGTTTTGCCAATGTGTCCTGCTTACCATGGTACGCAATTGACACCAGTAATGAAGAAGATTTGCCTAACACACAAGATTGTCAACCAGTTATTATAATCTACCCAACACATAACATAATCTAATAATCATTCAGTAACCTTTATTATTCATATAATAGTCATTCAAAGTTTGACACTTCAGAAAACCAATTAAAATATAAACACTTACATTTAAAGATTTTATTTCTAAATTGGAGTAGGAAGATTTCAGATTTTTCTAATTATTTTGCTCCAGTTTAGGCTGTTTGGCGCACAGCTTGCTGTGCTATTGTTTCATTGTCCCTACTTCATCTCCAAAAGACGTACAAATATAATATTTCAATCATTTATTACAGTTAATCCTTGAAACTTGACAGGATTAATGTACACTCTAAGGTCTTGTCTCCTTCCTATTTTTATTCTATTTTGGCAAACAATGAAGCAGTTGTAAGCATTTCAATGCTTCCCCATCATAACCTACAGAAAACCCCTTTTTAAATTGAAGGTTTGATTTCAAAAACATTTTAAATCAACTTCTTGTCAGATAATACATTGCAAATTTAAATAGAATCATATTCTATTTTCATTCATTCCAATCACTGACATTGATTTGTAAGAAATTTTCAAAATAACGTTACTAGCTGTGATGCTCTCACTGACTAGTTATTACAATTCCTACCAGAACAAATATTTGAAGTTCATTCAATGAAAGTTGCGTGAAATTTAGAAATGAATTTGGATTTTTTAAAAAATTGAGTAATAATCATAAATATTCTTACCAGCAATTTTATACCAAAGAGATCATGTCATCAATCATTTTTGGAAAGATGCATACTGTAAGTTTTCAGAATGAAATCATCAGTCTTAAGGAAAAGTTTGATTCATATGTAACTGTATGCATAAGAATCAAGTCCATATAAATGAAGTCTGTGATTTCTGCACAATATATTTCAATGCTCAACCCAGAGGTGATATTCAGCAGGTTCTGACCAGTTCTGGAGAACCAGTAGCAGAAATTTTGAGTAGTTTGGAGAACCAGCAAATAACACCTCTGATTGGCTCTGCCCCCATCTATTCTCTGCCTCCCGAATCCCAGCTGATCATCTGGGTCTTCTTTTGTTGCCCTGCACAGGAGAACAGAGTGGAAAGCAGGTTAGTGGAATGGGGAGGGAAGGGGATTTTACAATATCCTTCCCCTAGGAGTGGGGAGGGAATGAGGATTTTGCAGTAACCTTTCCCCAGGAGAGAGGTGGGAATGGAGATTTTACAGTATCCTTCCCCTGTCATACCCACCAAGCCATGCCCACCAAGCTACATCACACCCACCAAGCCACACCCAGAGAACTGGTAGTAAACATTTTTGAATCCCACCACTGGATCAACCCTGTTAATGGTATGTTCTTACTATCCATGAGAATGTCCAAGAAGCCATCCTAACTTCTGAAACCTTTTTTTCAGTTATCATTCATTCTTCTAATTAGGATGGTAGGTTAACCTTCCAGTAGAAAGAAAGAAAAACCTTTCTTCTCCCCATTTTCTGTCTGCAAATACTTGTTTCAGCTTTTAAGAACATTGGTAGCATGGTATTAAAACCAAAACAAAGAAAAAAATCAAGTGAGCCAACGCTGATGCAGTTCTATATTGGTTGCATATTACTGCGCTAGACTTTGCTTTACTTTGCAAGCAGACAATACTACAGACACAAATATTGTTAATGCTGAATTTGTTATTGTTAATGCTGAATTTATCCAAAAGTTTTAGTATGTATGTATTCAATGCCTTTATGTATGTATTCTTGTACCTTTGTAATTTAAATTTCCAGAGTGAATTAAAAAGTGCCAAGAATGAAGAATATTGGTTGGCATTGACAGTGAGTGCCTGCTCTTCCTTCCTACCCCTTGTTGTGTAATTTTTCTGATTCTACTCCAACTGTGAGTGATTGCTCCTTTTGTCCTTTGGACTCTTCAGATTGTGATTAGTTTGCTGATTGAAGAGGTTTGGGTAGTATTGTATGTGTGCTTGCTGATGCAATATATTTTGTAATGCAAGAATCCACAGCAAAGAGTAGAATTTAACTGGCTACTTCTACTTGTTCTTCCCAGAAAGGGATGTGGTGAGATTTTGCTTTGTTGTTTTATCTGCTAAATAAATGCCAATTGAGATAAATTAGCAATCTTGTGTTGCGTGAATGCTTTGTTGGCTAAGGACTGTGTAATAGTGTGAAGGAAACAGCCATAAAAGGCTGTTTCTTCCATTCTAATCTTATTAAAATTTTAAAATATTTAAACAAAAAATTTGAAAATATCACACTGTCCAATTTTTCTGTAAGTTAATTATGTCCAAGGATGGACTTTCATTTATTTCCTCTTACAGGTTTGAGATGACATACAAGAGAACAACTATATATGAACTACAATTATGATTTATTTCTGAAACCACCAAAATGCCTTGAATTTTGTTCTGACACAACACTAAGTACTAAAACTTAGTTTTGAAATTAAATTTTTTGGTAATAAAATTCATTTTTCATTTCATGCAAACTACTATTCCCCGATAAAGATGCAGCATTTTTTTAGGTATATATTGACAATATACATGCAGACACCAGGGTCAAGTCTAATTAGTATGAATTCATATATACTAAACTAATATGCCTAATATTCATAGTTCAAATGTAGATATTGGGTGAAAAAATAAATACTCATGGAACCCTCACTTTTCTTAGCTGATTGAAATGGTTAAGTAGGAATTTTAACAATAATATATTTAATATCATAGTTGTTCCTATTATTGCTATGTTCTCATATTTATTCCACTTGGCTTCAAAGGGAGAAGTTATTTTCAGAGAAGTAATATATTAAGGTTACATCCATTCCTTATATTAATTAATTAAATGAAAGTATCAAGGTACATTGAAACAAATCTTTAGGAGCTATGCATAATGTGTAAATATAGTATTACTGAACATTCTATTTAGAATAATAACTTAAGAATCAAACTTATTAAATTGAAAATAATGATAAAAGGCACAATTTTTGTAAGACAATACAATAAAAATATCATATTTAAAAGAAAGCTTAACAAAGCTAATTTTGTAATTTGATAATACAGTTACAACAGAATAGAGTGCTTGAATTCAGTGAAAGTTTCTGATCAGTAAGCAAACACAGACATATTCTAATCAAGTTCTGTTGCTGCATTTTCACAACCTCATACAGTCAGTGATGGCTCCATTTATTTGTGACTCTGTTTCACATATTATACTACATCAGAATAATTTCAAAGCAAATGCCATTAAGCGTAGCAAAATCTTCTGGATGGAAAATCAAAGTTAGATAGAAGTTCAAGTCCCTTTTCTCTAATTTTTGAACTGGTCTATATAATACAAATCCATTCTAAATGCCTGTGAATGGAATCAGCCATGCATTCAGAAAATTCTAGTAAATCCTTCCACACATTGTTGAAATGCCCTCCAACATGGCATGGATTAGACTTAGAGGCCACCAATTTAAATACAGACAAAACAATTTGTAAGCAAGACCCAACTAGTAACTCTACAGTCTGTGGCAAACAATGATAATTTCTGCCAGTAATAGAAGCACTAATCTTTCTGATAAGAGGATCCTCAAATGAATCATAATTTACTTACTTGTTGGGCTTATCAGTAACTTTCCTAATCTTCTGCAATGCCATGAAAAGACGACCTAAAGTGGTTTTTGCATTGTGATATATGTTGACCTACCTGGAGCATAGAAATTGCTTTATATCAAGTCAAACCGTTAATCTGTCTGTCACAGTACTGTTGACATGTTTGACAATGCCTTCCTGGTGGGTTTCATGTCTACTTGGAAATTAACCTGGGACTTTTATTTTTGAAGCAGATAATCCAGCTTTGAACCACATTGTGAAATTTGATTTAAACAATAGAGGTTGTAATTTCTGTATATGAAGTCTACCATGGTTACTATGTTAAGTACTGTATTTAAAAAAGAATAGGCACAACAGATAATGACAGAGGTTTTTTTGTGGCTCCTTGCTTGAAAATAATCTGAAAATACTGAGTGCAATGAACTGCAATAGCTTTATTCTAAAAAGGGATGTTGTATAGACATCTATAATTATCTGGTAATAAATGAAAATATAACGTACATATCAAATATATATGTTCTGGCCACTCCTTGTGCCAAAAATAGTAAAAATAAGCACAAATGAAAATAAAAAATATCAGGAAATCAAAGTATCTGAGAAGGAATAGCTAGTGTGTCTGAGAACTTTAAATGGAGGGGGAAAATTCTAAAGTAATGGAAGACATAATATATGTTTCAACCTCTTTATAGTCACAATATTACTATTAAAATGAGTGAATACTTGAAATACTTTTCAAAACTATTAAACTTATTTATTCCCTATTAGCTTCAATTGAATAGCAGCCAATATACGGTATGTACATTTTGTATATCAGTTGAATTTCTCCCTGTAAGGTCTTTACTGGTTCTAATAAAGGAGAATAGCTAATAAAGAAGTAGCTCAGAGTTTAAATGAGGGGCCCTTGGGTATGGCATTGTTTTCTTGCAGATATTTCATTAACAAAACCAGGTAACATGATCATTGCTAGTACTGAAAAATGAAACATCTGCCAAAAACAATCAAGTTCAAAGAGCACCAAGGACACCTTAAATGGTTCTGTTTGTTTTGTAAGTCTCGATGCTTCAATTGCATTTTGTTTTATTTTTTTGTTTAAATTTTTCTGACTTTGTTATTGCTCTTACCCTAAGAACCTTTTTAAGGATTAGTGAAATTTCTGCATCAGTCAATAAAATTCAGATAAAATGCTGATGAGAGGACAGAGCTGAGGACCTGTCTGTCACATATGAGGCAATCATTGGTTCTGCACCTAATTGCAAGAAGATGAGATTTGTGGATGAAAATTACAAAAAGAAATCAACTAGATAAGGCAAGTGCTATGTGGTTATGCCATACCCAAGAATAATTTGTTTTCTTTTTATTTCAAACAATGTCAGCAAGTCTATGCAATTATATGTATCTTATAATGACAACTGATATGATAATCAAGAATAGTATGAATGCATGCACGTTGGCTGGGCAATTTTTCAAGCTGAAGTCCAGACATTTTGAAGTTAAGGTGATCTAGAACAGGGGTGTCAAACTGGCAGCCCATGGGCCAGATGCATCATGCACAGGCCAGGCCAACTACAGTTTCACGGAGGTGAAAAATCATGACACGTCTCGTGATAGCAATGTGATAGTGTGAGTTTGACACCTGTGATCTAGAACAATAAAAGGGACAATCATTCTTTTAACACAATGTCAGCTTCTGTACATAAATTATGTGTTTGCTTTACTTCAATAAGGGTAAAAATCTATTCCTTCATGTATTCAGTATGGTTGTTCACATTATTTGCTTTTTGTTCTAGCCTTACAGTCTCAATGCTTTCTCATTTTCACCTCTGAGCTACTTGTATGGAAAAGAAGGAGAGAAAAACAATTAGGAAGATTAAAATCTCTCAGCAGATTCCATTGTAGCTCTTGTCAATCAACCTCTAGCCAAATGCTTGTATTGCAAAAGCAACATAAATCACATAAGCTATGATGCTTCCTCATTATTTTTTAACATAACAGTGCCATGAGATTCAAATAGAATATATAGAAATGGTTTCAAGGAATCCCCAATTTTACAGTGAGTTCAGATTTCTGATATGATTTTGTGGTCATATACTTTTTGAATGTTTCTTCCAATATAATATTTATTAAATAAGTCTTCTCAAAATTTGCATAGAACTGCACCATATAAACATATCCTTTATATTATGTCTTGACTTATTTCATTTGATTGATGGTCTTGCTTTCTTCCAAGATTTTAAGGCAAATATATAACATCCTTATTTTAATGTAATAACAATCTTTTTGAGAAGTATGGTTGTCTGAGAAGTAGATAGTGACGCAAAGTAATTCATTAGGCTTCCACATCCAGTGTTGTCTTGAATCTATGCCTCCTTTTTTCCAATCCCAAAACCATAACCAGACTTTTTTTGCAAGTCTTCTTTTAGGAACATAAGACACAATTTAATATTTCAGATTAATCTTTTTAAGTCTTATTCAAAGTTTTTGCTATATTAAAATCAGATCCAAAGCAAGAAGGATTATATTGACTATGAGAGATTTACTGTCAAATGAATCTGTATAGAATTGTTACATAGTACCTAGCTTGTATACTTTTATAAGTTTACAACCCTCATAATTAAAATATAATCTCTTTCCTGCTTTACCACTTTTTGAAATGTAATATATGCTGACTGTTGTCTTCATCATCATATAGTGCAGGTGCTCTGTTTCAACTTTTATGAAAATAAATTGCAAAAAAATTTGAACGGATGAGTTGTGTTTCTATAGAACATTGCAGGTGCCTATTTATATTAGAAACATTATTCCAAACAGCTTTAAAAGGTTATTAATTCTTGAATACCATTTGAAATTTCAATTAATGTGTGTTAGTGCATGAATGTATTTCTCATGAGAGATAAATGGTAAAATGAAATAATTCCACTTCTGTACACAAATTTTAGCAGTAAATGTTGGATACAAAAAAACCCAACGTATTTTGCTGTTTCTTAACTTTTGCACAAAAGCCGGCAGTAAAAGTTTTAACAGTCAGATGGAAAACTGTGTAATAATTCTCATGTTTCCATTTGTGAAAAAAAGCTTTTATAGACTCTTATGCAAGACATGAATAGCCCAGCTATTATGCAGTGGAAGAAGTACTTAAGATTTAGTTTCATTTTAGTTGTAAAACATCGAGCCATAACGTAAGAAAAAAGAACCATTCCATGACAAAAATGTCTGAATTTAAATCTGTCTCGTCACATTCAATTTCTATTATATACTTTTTAAAACAATTGTTTTAAAAGTGGAGATTTGAATTAGAGAAATAAGCATAAGAGATGTAGTATAAGGAGAAGCCGAAAGAGCTGCCACTCTGTGACACTATTTAAAATAAGGAGAAAATTAAGTTCTCCATTCACCTTATTCTGGAAACATACTGGAATATACAGCAAGAATAGATTAAGGTAAAATATTTAAACTATGCACAGAAGAGAATAATGAAAGGAGTTATCATACAAGCTATTATTAAAGCTCTGGAGTTTATTGAAATAAATATTATCCATGGTGCTAAAGAGTCACAATAAATAGTGACAGAGCATATACATCAAAATAGCTTTTTACATGTGTGCATATATGTCATCATAACATAGAATATACACAATATGCTGAATCTACAGCAAAGTATAAAACAAAGTACCAGGAAATGTTTAAATTTTGATATTAAATACTTTTGTAATATGTATGTTCCTTTTATTAACTCTTTTATCATGCCAAATGACCTACCGTAAAATATTCTTTCATAAAAATAACTCATTTAAAAATAAATTCATAGCACATAAACTACATTGTTAGAATTGACTGTTAGTACTGTAGGCTAATTGTTATCTGTATGATTTTTAATTTGGAATTTAATAATAACCTTTCTCTAACTTTATTCAGTTTGAATTTGAAATATTGAATTGTCTTATTGTCTCAACATTTCTCAGTAATTCATTAGAATTTGGAATTGGACTAAAATAGATGCCTTTTTTTACAATAATTTATTTTCCATATTTTAAAGTATTTGCAGTAAGTAATGCATTTTTTAAAAAGTAAACTGTTTAACAAATATAATACAATGACATTTTAAAGAATAAAGTGTATTCAGCTTTAAAATATCAAATTCTATTAAACATTACATTCTACAGAGCAGTTTATAGAATAACAACATGTAATTTTGATTTACATCTTTTATAAAGAATAAAAATGGTGCTTCTTTCTCTTCAAGAATAGCACAAAAAGTATCTTTGCCAATACATTGTTTATAAACATAGTATTGATGTATTCTAGTTAGAAATTACTACTTTAATGAAATTTCTATATATTATAATAAATAGATTGTGTCTTCCTCACAATCATAACCACATTTCCTCAGCATCTAAATAAAGTTTAAAATAATATTTTATGATTGTTAAAATAGATCTAGTGACTAAAATTTTCCCCTTTGTTAATTAAATAAAACATTGTGCAGTATGTATTTTTTTTTTGTAAAATGTAATAAATTGTTATTGCTAATTACATAGCATGTAAATTTTTATATTTTGAATCTGGTGCTTTTGTTAAAAAATATAATTGAATGAAATGGTTTTAAATTTGTATTCCAGTTCCCAGAACAGACAATAGTGTTGTCTCTCTCTATTTCAACAGTTACTGTTTGAAAATCAGAAACCAATCAACAAAATAGAGTCATGTACTCACATACACCCGCGTCAACATTACCTCTAATTATTGTTTTGCATTGTTTTCTAGATCTTCTATGATTAACACTATTTGGAATTCAACCACTATAGAAGTTGATAATGAAAGCAAGTCTCCTGCATGTTGCTGGTCACCATTTTGTGAGCAGTAATATAGAAATAAATTATAGGTGTCTTAAATCTTTATTTGGTTTTGGACATTATTTAATTAAAAATATCCTAAGTGATATAGAAAGCACTATTTATGGATTTTATATTCCACATTGTGAGAGAGACATTAGTCACTTCAATTTTTCATTACGAGGGGTCAAAACATAAGAAATACCTTTGAATTTGCAAAATAGAATAATCTCGTATTCCAACATTGTTATATTTTCAATTAGAGTGATTCAATTAGATGTGGGTTTGGATTCAGAAATTGCCCTTTAGTTTCAAATGAATTTTTGTGTCTAAGTTAAGCAAGTTTTTGCCAGAGAACTGGATGTCCTCTACAACTGTGAGTGGTAGCATTACTTGAAATTAGATAATTTCATATGCCTGTAACAACTCAATCACACTCTTTATATGCTATATGATACATGGTGACAGCATTTCATTTTAATTCTGAAAATGAAACAGTTCTTTCAATTTCCTTGTCATGTTGTCCTTCAACATTGATTGAAAAGAATAACTTGTGAAAAGTCTACAGACATAATCATAATCTCCTTGACTGTACAGTAAAGAAAATTTGCCATCCAGTGCTAGATATATCTATACCAATTTTTATTGAACAAGTTCAGGAATTCATTATATTCTATTGCACGCATTCCTCTTAAATATTCAAAGGATTTCATGTTTGCATTACTTATATTGATCAGAGTTCATTCTGAAATATTATTTAGACTGAATATTTCTAGATTATAGCTCAAACTTGTATCACTCTATTAGACAGTCTTACACTACTGATTTCTAAACTCTTTCACTGTTCTTTACTTCTATAAAGCTCCTCTACAGTGTTTTAAAAACTTCATTGTATCTGCAGTTTAGGTTCAACTGCAATCAGAAAGAATCCTTTAGTTTATTATCTGAATGCTTCCTATTAACTCTAAATTATAACAAAAATTGATAGAATAAAAAGAAAATATTTCAAACTTTGCTAAATAATCTTGAAAAGGCAGAGTGAATATCTTTATGCCTGAGAGTAAACTTTTTGATATGTACAAAACGGCATCTGATATGGTATTTATATATTAGCTCAGCTATAATTATGTAAAGTATAAAATATAAAATGGATTTTGTTTTTGAATTCTTTGTTTCTGGGTTTATCAGTTGAAGGAGATATTTGTGTAGTTTCAGCACTGTTATCTAGTCATGTGACCCAAAGCTCAGTCCCAAAGACAAATACACCAATTCACACAACAAACTAAATAATGACCCATACAATGGAATTTTTGAGGTTCTTTAGCTTGCATTTAGTCTAAAAGAAACAATTATTATTTTATGTCTCTCACATTTAAATAAATTTACATTGATTTATTTCTTAAAATTTATGCCCTTTCTAATAGCCCTTCTATCAAATCTATTTTTCTAAGTGTATTACATACTTTGATTAGGGGCCACCCTTTATATAAGTTACTATATAAATGTTTTAAATGAGTTAATATATTTTGTATTTCTGTGCTCACAAGACAGACTCATATATCATATTTCTTGGTCTCTCTTCTTATCCCCCTACTCTCAAAATACCTTGTTAAATCTATTAATGACCCCTTTTTTGTTGTATTACTTTCCCTATCCTCACCTGTGATACAAGTGTGCAGGGGGAGGGGGGTCTTGATTCTTTTTTCACTCCTCAACTCTACTTTCATTGGTGATAATATCTTATCTACCGACCAGTTTGTATGTGAAACCTCCTTTGCCCTTGATTATTTCCTTCTAACTTTCTAGACCTAGATTCTTCCCCTCAGGTTGTGAACCTTGGTCTTTTTTCTGCTTTCACTCTTTATACCTTGATAAATTCTTCCACATCATCCTGATGTGAAGCCTTCCTGAGCTCCTTTTACTCATCTTCCTCTAAGCCTAGAATAAACTAGTACAATCATTTAAATATATTTGCTACTGCTTTTAGACAACAGTCTCTTTCTTTCTGTAGATTGAGTTCAGACCCAGAGTAATGTTTTCCTGGACAACTTCTCTCACACATTACCAAGTCAGCTGCTGCCATTGTGAGCTAGGAGGTCCTTCTTGGTATCTTCTCTGCTGCCCATCTCCTTCCCCATGGTACCTTCTGAAGTGCTAACACTGCTGAATACATGAAAATATTTTTTTTGGGTTTTTTGTTTCTATTCTATTCCTTTAATTCTTCTTCTGGCTAGCTCCTGTAATAACCACCAGACAGTCATTTTCATCTATCAGTCTTTTATTATTTCTTCCTCTGTTGGACATGTAACAAAAAACTTATAGGTCTAGTTCAGTCAAGACAATATCGTGAATCTCTGATCCAACTCTGAAACTCATCATTTTGTACATGACCTTAGCCTGCAACATCCCAACAGACTCGGGGAATCATTATTCCACAGCCCAGGAAGTTACTTGTCCCCAGGAAGGATAAAAAAGCTAAAGATAGTAAATTGCCACCATGCCCTGAGGATTACCAATGTCTTTTTATCTAATGCAATTTTAAAGTTTAGCTGCTACTGCCTTCAAAAGCCAAAGAGAGCGATTTTATTTATTTATTATTTTATTTATTTATTTTTATCTTGTCAACTAACCCCCTCTAGTGCCGAACAGGCTGCATTTGACCTGCAGGCTGCTCACAGCTTCCAACCTGAATTAGCTTCTTTCTTCTCCCTCCTGCTCTCCAAGAGCTACCCACTAATCTTTCACCTCTTCTCAAAAGAACAACTGAGCAGGTGTAAAAAAGCTTCCTCGTCTTTCCTGCCTTCCTTCTCATGCTTCTTTCCTTCCAACCCCTCCCCAAACCTTTAAAGATCCAGTGCAAATGTAATTTCTCCTCCCACCCGTCTTTTGTCAGGGAAGAAAAGAGAAACACGAATCAGGGATTTTCTGCAGCAAACAGTGGCTGCTGCTTCCAAGAAAACCTCAGCAGCACTCCTGCCGCTTCGGACGCCAGGTAGCATATTGATTCTGCTCCTCTGGAGTGCCTCCGAAGGCTGCTTGGCTTGATATACAACTGGCACGCACAGTCCTCCAGAAAAGAAAAGGTCGGGGGGAAGGATTCGTTCGGCCCCAAGCAAAAGCCGATGGGAAAAAACCGGAGATGTCAGTAGGCGGGAGGAAGGGAAGCAGCCCAACTGAGTCTGATTTGCGAGTGCTTGGCGTCAAGGAGCCTCCGTCCCAGCCAAGGGGAGTCCGTCGCGGCGGCTGGGAAATCCTGCTTGGCAAGTTTTCTTGACGGCTCAGGAGAAGCGGGGAGCTGTCCAGCGTTTCAGGACCTTCGAGTAGAGCAGCTTTTCGTGGGAGGAAAAAAAAATCCTTCCCGGCTCGGAAATTATTCTCTGTCCCGGCGCTGTCCCTTATGGTCAAGGGCGGGGATGGGCAATCAACCAAAGGGGTGGACAGGCTGCTCCCCAGGCGGTGGCTACAGTCCTTCGGGGGGTCGTCAGTGAAACGATTGCTGCTGCTGCTGAGAATCTGAAAAGGAAGCAAAACGGAAGAAGGCAGCCAGGTGGGCGACACCAGCCTCGGTACCCTTCTTACAACACACACATTCGAACACACACACACACACACACACACACACACACTGCATCTGGAGGAAAGTTTTCTGACTAAGCTGTTTGCCTTTCAAGTCTTACAGGCTCAACGATGTTCTTTGCCCTCCAGCCACTGTTTTAGAAGGGAAGGGAGCTCTTCTCAGGGCAATTTTCCCCACCTTACTACATCCCACCCACCCACCCACCCATGCTATTTCTTTAGCTTTGGCAACAACTGTGAACCTGATTCTTCCTTCCCTCAGGACTTCAACATTGCTTATTAGCCTGGACAGGCAAAGAAGCTGAGACCCTCAGTCCCGGTGTGGGACCAGGAGAAAGGTCTGAGGTCCCAGCCATGGACAGCTGTGAAATGAGGGTCTTCCTTTGGAAATCTAACCTCTTCTTTCCTTTGGTGGTGCTGCTGGTGTGCCTGGGAGGCTGCAGTCATGTTTCCAGCAACCAAGGTAAAAGAGAATGAGGAAGAAAGGGAGAGGGAGTTGTTGGGAGTGGGAGGGGTAATGGCTGGACTGATAAAGAATATTATTTAATGTATTAAAAAAACTGGTTGTGTAAGTCTGCAAAGTAGCTGCCAGGGAAGACAATTCCCATAGGCATGAAAGGATCACTTGTTCCTTTCATGGGTTAATGGAATGGTCGCTCTGTGTCATCTGGCAGTGTCAATTGATTTGCCCCACTTAAGTGACAGATGGAGGGGAAAACATTCTCATGCATGGTAGAAAGGAAGTTAAGTTTCTGCATTAATTCAAAGCTTCCTCAGGCCCAGACCAGACCAATGATGTTATGCCACTGCTTAAACTCAATGAAGCTTTGAAAGGAATGCCCTCTCCATTTTACCTAAAATATTCTTGGTTTTCTGAGGTAAGCCCTGGTAAACAGAGCAAGAATGTGGACTTTGAGCTTACACTTCTGGTTCAAAGCATGTGTTTCCTTTTGTACCTAATTGTCATAGATGGATGAATGGAGTTTTAAAACTTAAAATAAGGGGGAAATATGCTTTAAGTCGGGTAATCCGAATGCAACCTGAAAGACAGTTCCTATGCCCAGATTGTTTTTTCTTAATCATGAAATCAAGGAAAGTTGTTTTTCAAAGGATTGTTTCTATAAGCTTATTTTGACTTTTGTGTCAAAAATGGCCTGCCTCCAGAAGTTGTGGGTGCCTCATCACTTGCGGTTTCTAAGAAATTGGACATCCAGTGAAATGGTATAGGGTCTCCTGCTTCAGCAGAGGGTTGGACAAGAAGTATAGTCCCTTCCAACCCTGTTTGTTCTGTTCTGTTATGTTTGAAGTAATTGTATAGTATTATTAAGGAATGGATATTGCTGTCTATCTAGGGCTTCTGAGGCCCGCAAGAGTCTGCCGCTCTTACAGATCCTCTAAAGCCCCTGAACCTGAGTATGCATGTGTATGACATTCTATGAATCTTGGCCTTAGCTTTCTATAGTAAATCTGTCACAGACATATCATTGGAAAATAATAATATAAATATGTAGAGTACTATTTAAATAATGCTATATAAATATGCAAGATTTTCTTTTTTTCCCCTTCATCCTCACTTTACACCTGCAAAGAAAAATTAAGGCATAGAGATCATGTTTTATGATCCAATAGCCTATCTAAAACACCTCTGGGTCTCCAAATCTGTTCAGATGAAAGCTTAAAGGATCATCTCTGCTGGCTGAGTACAATAGAACAGCACTTAGGAGATCTGGGCAAATCAAAAGCTTATCTTTTGCTTTACCTGCATAATCATTTTAATAAGTAGTGACCTTGGACTCATTCTTGACCCTGCTTTTCTTCTTTGGGGAATATCATGGTAACTAATCTTGTTACTACTTAATGATCTGTGGACACTTATGCTGACAGGAAAACCACAGAATGTTAACAAATGAACTATTATTGATTTGTTCAAGTGTAAAAGTCTATTCCTGCAGGAAATTAAATATGTGTACATCCATATATGTGCCTAATCTTCAAAATGATACACATCAATCTATGGTAAAACCTTTTAACTTGGCTATGAATAAGTGTGCTTAAGCAGACATATAGCTAATATAAAAAAATATCAATCTCTATTTCTGCAATTAAACCGAAGGCAGTTTTTAAACTGTAATAATTATTTATAGATTTTGCAATTTAATAGCCAAAATTATTCTCAACAAAAGATCATACTTTCATACTATGGAAGAGTTTAATATATTTTTGGCATCAGATATTCATTTTACTAGTAATGGATTTTCCTTATAAATTAATTCAATCTTCACCCTGAAAATCTAGTTCACAAAGTGGACTGACTAGTGCTACCTTTGAACCCTTGTGTTCCAAACAAAAACCACTGATTTATCTGTATTTTACTATCCATGTATGATTCCCATGTTGTTATGCTTAGCTTAATTACAAAGAAGCACAATTATTCACTAGCCACTGCTTTATCTGAACTGTCCTTGCTCTAAATGTATGACATCTCATTAGTTTTTCAAGCAATAACTGTACTACACATATGGGTATGAAGATGTGTTTCATTTGTGTTTATGTATAGGGAAAAGAGATAATGATATGGTGAAATTTTTATTTCATGTGCAACTGAAAATGATAGTACAATAAAAAATGGAGAGGGAGGGAGAGAGGGACATTAATAAATTCTATTATTTTGAGTTTTCATTTTAGGGTTTTGAGGATAACATCTTTTAGTTAAGCTAAATTTTGTATGCTATATGTCGGCATCTAGATGCCAGAGATATGGTGGTTTTGTGTGAATGTACATACACACACACACACAAACAAACACACACACACACACAGAGTACATACACACCTGTGTATATCCCAGGTGATATGCTTTTGCAACTTCAGATTTAGTTTCTTCATATTTATGCTTACCAAGATGCTCAGTATAAAAACTATCTAAACAGAATTCATTTTGTTTGCATTTACTTAAGTACATAAGTACAAATATAAGATGTCAGACAGAACTTTATAAGTAGTTGGCTTGTCTTAACTTCTTTCTTTGTCTCACTGCTAAGAAGCACAACAAAAAGCATTTTCAGAAATAGTACAGAAATGTAACTAGATAATTACTAGTAAGCAGATTTTTTTGAATGCTAAAATCTGCGGTCTATATTATCTTCAAAACTAGTCTTAGCATTTTTTTTTACTTTATAGATTCATTAACAATTGCAATTAAAACAAAACGATATCCTTAAACAGCAAGTAATATGCCATAGCATTATATAAAATATATTGATATCTTAAACAAATTCATTCTACATTGCAAAAAACCCCATATGGCTAATTTTAATAAAATCTATATAGCTTTCTCCTAAGAATCCTAAGCACTTCAGATATTTTATTGATAGGCTTCATCTTAGGCTACTAGAGGAATATGGATACCATTTTATCTTCACCCAATATTGTTTCACTAATAATTATGTACAGTAAAACAAACTGTGTGGTTGTTTTTATATAAGCAATGGGCATTCTTCTGGTCCAGTTTTCATGATATTGTTATGTCTGCTGGCTCTGTGGCATTCAGAAGACCCTTTCAGGCATTACAAATCTGGTATGCTCATGACGAGAGAAGTTCAGGTGACTCACTGCTACCCAGATAAACATTTAATGATATTGGCTTCTCTGAAGGCATTCACCATTGAGCCCTGATACCTACATTATGATCTAGGACCATAAAACAAACTTTTATTTATCTAATATTAATTCTGCAAATGCAAATGCTAAAGAAATGCTGGTTTCACTGAATAATATGGTGAGAGGAAGGCTTAATCTGATACCATTTAATGGGACTGGAGTTTAATCCAATTGCTAGAAGATGAAGTTGCAGACAAATAGAAGCTGTTGTTCAAGTCCTTTGAGGTGAAGGCTTGGTAATTCAAGCATCAACCATACAATATATCACAGCAAGCAGTTCTGTCCTCTGACTTGAAAGATTGCTGGAACTCCAAAAGTGCTGGATTGCAAGTAAGCAATTGTTTGCCTTCAGTGAACTGCTATTTGATTTAAAAACTTACTCTGCTTATATATTTAATTAGTACTATTAAACTTATTGCTAAAAAGTATTCCTTTTATCATGTTCTTTTAATTATTCTTTTAATTTCATACTTTGAGTTAATAATCCATATTGCTATCATAACCTGAACTTTTATCTACACAAATATTGAGTGAAAGCTCTCTATTGACTTAACTGGGATTGGCTTAAATAAAATCGTCACTATACAACAAACATTCTTGTCAGACAGATTTCAGTGAATACATTGAAGCTAATTATATCATAACAAGAGTTGTATCCATCATAAGTGTTCTGGATAACATAACCCCTAAAAGGGGCTTACTTCATCAAGCAAAAATGTGTCCATGTATGGAAGAAATTTAGTATCAGATTGACTCAAGCTGAAATTGTAAAGAAACTGGTTAGCAGGTTGGAAATGACTGGTTTACTAATTGAATGCAGGTAGTCCACCATTTACAACAGGCCATTGAGTGACCATTCAAAATTATGACAGCATTGAAAAAAGGGACTTATGCTTATGACCATTTCAGACTCCTTGTGGTCATGTCATCAAAATGCAGGTGCTTGGAAGCTGACCCATATTTATGACTGTGTCCTGGGATAATGTGATCACCTTTTGTAACCTTTTGACAAGCAAGGCAATGGGGTTAGGGATTAATCTAACAGCCATATTACTAACTTAACAATTGCAATGATTCATTAACAGCTGTGACAAGAAAGGTTGTAAAATGGTGCAAAAGTTAACAAATGTCTCGCTTAGCAACAGAAATGTTGGGCTCAGTTGTGGTGGTAAGTTGAGGGTTACCTATTGTTTTATTTTTTTTCTGATTAAATGAAATTAGTTTCCTTTTCATTGAATAAGTGAAAGGAAATAAGCTAAATCAGATCAAAGATAGTCTAATGTTTTCATTGGTCTGAGGGCACTGTAGATCCTTAAATGGTGTTTGACATAAAGCTTTCCCTATTCCACCTTTCCCCCATTTTTCATCTGTTAAGGTTGATTAGGAAAAGTCTAACTATGTTCCTTAGAGAACTGATGGAGTTGATGGTATGCATCTCTCTGTATTAGAATTCTGTGTCTTTGCTTGAGGTTATTCAATGGTCTGTAGGATTCTGCCTTTGAGGTTATAGGTTGTCAGTCTTGACCCTACAAGACTGAATTAATAAATATAGGGGCATGATCAATAAATAATTAAATTGACAGTTGTTCAAAGTTCTACACTGTTGCTTTGAGGAACTGAAGAAGTCTATAAATATTGATGGTATCTCGTTAAATAAATAAATAACAGTTGAATTTGCAAAAGATAATAAAATATTTTAATGATTAATTATCCTTTGCCTTTTCCATTCCAAATTTTTTTCAGTACTCTGTAAAATATTTCAGTGGAAAGTTCATGTAGTCATTGTCAAACTTTAAACATCTATGTATCAGGGTTAAAACTAAGAATTTTAACCCATTTAACCCATCTCCATTGTAAGAATACAATGGATTATTTTTTAAAAAAATATCTATTCGAAACAATTTTAGCAGAAAATGTTTTTCCAGTATTAAAAAAGTAGAATAATGTATAAATAGGAACACTGAGTTTATAGAACTACTGGTTGCAAAACTATTTTCCTTGGTCGTTGATAATTATGTATGTATGTATGTATACTTATTGTATTTGAGTATGTGTACATATGTATGTATGTATGTATGTATGTATGTATGTATGTTTGCATGTACTGTATATATATGTGTGTGTGTGTATATATGTTTTCTTAAGTTTTGTGTATGTGTGTGTGTGTGTATGTATATATATATATATATATATATATATATATATATATATATATATATATATATATATATATATATATATATATATATATATATGGCATTCAGCTTTGTTCGGGTATTTTCCCACGTCATTATAGTTGTGCTTTTAAAGTTGTAGCAACGTTTCGGCATAATCTCATCTGCCATCATCAGGCTTCTGTATTGTGTTCATCTGTGAGTCAGACTTTCACAGCGTTTCTGTTTTAAATTTGGAGCTAGCCTACTGCTGTGCCAGAATGGTTTTTTCTTCACCCTGATTGGTTGGGAGTCTTGGTCTGTGTTTATTGGTCTTGGAGTTTGCTGTGATCTGCTTGATTAGTGTTTCTAATATCTTCTGTCTGTTTTGTGGCTTTTTTTGTCTTGATTGGCTGGCAACATTGTGTTTCCTGTATTGGAGGCTTTTAGTGCAGCTTGGCTCCGAGTAAATGGACGGCTATCATTTATTATTACATACATACATACATACATACATACATACATACACTCTATAGACTGCAGCTTTTTCACAAATAAGCTGATTTGTTAAATGGGTTCCTTGAGGCTATTTTACCAATCAATTTATTTCAGAAAAGGTTTGGGATTCTCCTGCATTCATCCTTCTCTTTGAGCTATAGTGAAAGTTTGAATTTGACTTTGCTCAGACAGGACATCCAACATCTGTTGTCTCAACCTTCTTTCTTTTGTATCAAATTACTCGCTAACTGTAATAAATTAAACATTGCCATAGAGTGACCTCTAATAAAATAAATTGCATGTAATCTCCAAGAGAAAATATTTCTAAATCAGTGAATCATTAATTATATTGTTCTTGGCTGCAAACAAGGGCTGGGAAAAGCAAAGGTTCTGTCCCAATTAAAGCTATGTGAATAATGTACTATTAGCCATGTAAACATATAGGAAGTTCAATAATTATTAATATAGCAAATGATTGTGTCTATAAATTCCTAAATTTGATTAAGGTTAAGCTGCCAAATTATATAAATGTTGTATGCCAGTTTCTTATGTAAAAAACCTGTATGCAAGATTACAAGTTGCTAATATTGTGACTAGGACTCCAATGCCCTATATTATAAATATAGGCAGGCAATATTATATAATTTGGGCTTCCTAATTTAGGCACAAAAAAAAAACGTAATGGGATACATGAGTAATGCCTAAATTTCACATAACATCTTTCCTTCCTTCCTTCCTTTCCTCCTTCCCTCCTTCCTTCCTTCTTCCCTTCCTGATAGAAAGATTACCAGTAAAGACAGAAAAAATCTTCAAATCTTTACATATAGTTAAAGTACATAATTTTCCATCACAAAATGTGGTAATATTCACCAATTTAAATACAAATTTAGGGAGGACACGATTATCCTATTAACTTGATAAATGTGAAGAATTTCCTTTCAGGAAAATTTTTCATTATATTAAGAATACCGTATCATATTTTGTCATCCATAATAACACTGGAGATGATTTCTTTTTATTTTTTTACGATAAAATGATATATAAATCTTGGTAATCATGACCAGATTAGGTGGTGAAAATATTTGTATATATTAACTCTAAAGTCTCAAGCTATCTTTCAATAACTACATCAAAAGAAAAAAAGATAGGAAAAATACTTATTAACAATGTTGTGTACACTAAATTACATTTTCTGTCTCAGGCCCTTTACAAAAATTGATATTTTGACCATCCTGTATTTGCTCTGCTTCATACCTACTGAAGGTCAGCTGCAACTTTCCAAATGAGAGAGACAAAGACAGAGAAAAAGATAGACATTCCAGATGTTTTTATTTATCATTGGGAGTTCTTACTGTTGAACATATCAAAAATCATTTCTATGTTGTTTTAAAACTTTGTTCTAAAATTTATTCTATGTTACTTTTTTATGAGAAGGAATAATTATTCACTTCTCATACAGCATAATGTCTGGAATCACCTTGCCAAACTTGGAAGCTGAATCTATAAGTTGTGAGGAAGATTGGGTTAAAGATGAAGAGATGAGGATATTCCTATGCGTTTAGTCATTCTCCAAAGTAAGAAAAAATGTTCTACACTCCCCCTTTCTTTCTTATTACCAAATGTTCTAATTTATTTGGCACAGCCTTATAAAAAACCTGCTAATGTATTTGTTTACAGACAACTTTTTTAATCCTTTCAAGAGTTGGCTGGGTCTTGAATTCCTTACATCACAATCTTATAATAGATATTTGCCTCTGAAGATCTGTGATGGTGTTCATGATAATATTATCTAAAATAATATTCTCCATGTGGAGATTAATTCAACACAGACTCTATTGAAATCACTGCACAGTTAAGAAAGTTAAGGTGGCTTTTAGGGCTTGTATATCTCTAAAGTTATACTTCACTTAATTGAAACTTCATTCCTCTTTGAAATGATACCAGTTAGTTTTCATCAGGAGAGAACTACTGTTAATGGACACAAAGAGGTGAACAGAGATCTCACCTCTGCCTCTATTATTCACCTGTATGCTTCGCCTCACTGTTCTTTTTGAAGTAGAGCAAAGTGTTTTCCATACTGCCTGTTACTATGCTGAGGGGGAAACACCACTGCACTTCCACAAGTTGAAATGCTTTATCCAATTGTATCATAACTGGTTAATACACCCATAGTGTCTATTAATTGAGATTGTATATAATCCAGCCTTCCCCAATCTGGTTTTCTCCAGAAATTTAGACTACAAATTTCAGAATTCCTCAGCCAGCATGAAAGCTGGAATTCCTGCTGTGTGAGTGGAAATGAAGGTCTTCTCATTCTTTTCTATATTTATGCTACTTTCAATGTATATTTGGAGCATGAAGTATTTGTGTGTATTTATGTTCATTAGCATAGTTAGTAATTACTGAAACAGGTGATTTGTATAGGGCATCATTTGAACATTATGGTATATGTGGTAATTTTTCTGATTGTAGAATAAAATTCTGAATTGACTTGATGATGTAACTTTTCAAACTAAGCAATAGAAAAATATTTGTCGATGAGTAGTCAATCAAACCATAGACTCAAGCACTGTTGAGAATAGAATTATATCTTAAAAAGAAAGAATTAGAAAGTTGATTAGATCAGTGAAATGATGATTTATAATTAATAGAATAGATACTGGTAAAAATAAGCTTATTTAGTCTTGAAAAGAGGACTGATAAGAAGGACATCATACAATGGTTGTGCAACGAAACTTACCATGGCCAGTTCTTTATTATCAAGCAATGCAGGATGTGAAATAATGGTCTAAAGTTCCCTGAAGGCAAATGCTAAACAATATTATCAGTGCAGTGGAAATTTATGGAAAAGCTGAAGTTGTGTTCATTGGAAGTATTCAAGAAAAGTTGAGTTTAATTGGGATTTCTGCACTAAGCAGGCATTTGGCCTCAGTATTTTAAATTGTCCCTTCCAATTCCAGCTCCCTTCCAACTTCTGGTAGGTTCAAATTGGGATTCTTCATTTCAACTACTGTCAGTTAAAATTATCCGTTAAATGACTGCAGAGCATAATAATACTTCAAACATTAGAAGAATTTTTACACGCATTAGGAAGCCCCCAGCAGTCTCATTAACTGTACTTCAAGATTATTAAAATACTCTGTACATTGAAGACTGGCTTCCTGCTATAATTTCCTTGAATAGTTCCACTCACACTTGTGATAGCTGGTAATGAGGTTGTGTTTCATAGCTAAAGCCTTAAAATTGTAGTCTATTTCAAGGAAGTAAAACTAAGATATAGAAACAGAAAGAATAAAATTAGATGAATGAAATGAAAAGAGTCTGAGCTATGAATTTCAATTTCTAAATATTTCAGATATATTTACTAACAGAAATTGCAAGGCATATTTTTAAAATATTTGAATATCATGAACATTAACTGAACTGTATATTTTTAAAATACTGTTTGTTCTTCATTAGTTCAGATAGCCATGAATTGACTTCATAGACTATACTATTTGCATAAGAAGTCCCAGATCATTTCCAGACATTTTTAGTTAGATGATACATGACTTTCCTGATGCTTAAATAATATGGCCCTTGTATAAAGCAGCGTTTTATGTTAACTATGCATTAATATATCATAATGTTAGAATGCTAGTACTGGAATGTGAAAAACAAAATATCCAATCTAATGAAGCTGCACAGAAGAAAATAAGCATTTTTATATCCTACAGTGTTAGTGTGAGTCCAGACTCATATTCCATTTATAAACATCATGTTTTAGGAACCTGATATAAGGAAAGAAGCCATTACAAATTCTATTAGTGCATGCTTTATTGCACCTTCCCTTAGAATAGAATTATAATGTAAAATTATTTATATTTTGACCTCATAAATCTGGATCAGCTGTCAAGCATTAATCATTTTTAATGTAGACCAAATATACACAAATGGAGAACCCAAGACATTTATTTTCAAAAAGATAAAAAAGTGGTGATTGAAAGATACATGAAACCCATGCCAAATCAAATTTGTGATTAGGAAAATAGGAAATGAATGAAACAAATAAAGAATTAAGATGTTTTAATTAAAAATAAATGAAATGTAAAGAGCAACAGCATCTCTTCTTCCATTCTGAAACTTTCTGCTTTCTGCCTTTCTTGTTCTAATAGATGACTGCAATTTGTAAGAACACCCTTTTGTCTATTTCAATATAAAATGTCAGAAAGAAGGTTTAAAGTACCGTATCTGCTTAATGAAACTAGAGAAACAGTTGTACATTTTCCAATGAAGATGACAGAATCAATAATAAATTAGGTTTGATTATATGTTGACATTTAGTACTCTATACACAGGATGTTAACATTTATTGACACCATCCTTCCTTCTCCCATTTCTTTATCTGCACAGATACTTTTATTCTTGGTTCAGATACTGAACACAATTTGCAAAGGTTAATGTGTAATAATCCTAAAACTATGTTGCTATGTTGACTAGTTTAAAACATGATAGTTCAGATTAGCACCTACTTGGCCACATTTGATGGTATAATTGAAAATATTGTTCCTAATATTTGGGTCACAATACTTCTTGTAGCAATAGTTTTGAGAGTCATACCCCATTTCTAACAGAACTAACAGCTTAGTTTATTGGTGGAAATAGCTGAAGCTTTCTCTTACACATCAATTTTTCTCTAGCTATTTATATTTTCCTTAATGATATCTTACCTTGAAATTTACTTGAAATGTGAGAAGGTAGGAAAGCATCATAAAGAAGTGATTATTTGGTAAGAGACAGGATGTTTACATATAACCCTTGGCTAATTAGAAAAGTGCACAAACACCACATCTGGTCTCTGAGAATATTACAAGAAATATTGGAAATTAAAATTATTTTTTTACCCAATCAGGCATTCAAAATTATTCTTCTTTTGTTTCAGCTTTACCAGTTTTAAGAAAGATTAGAAGTTCACCCAGTTCACCCTAATCAGTTCAGTAAGAAAAATCATTTGAATATTATGAATAATCTGGTATTTTTTCCACTCAGTTTATCTAATGATAAATTCCCTTTTGCTCTGTCTTTTCCTCTTCTTTTACAAAACTTGTGTGTGCTCTATGTTTAAGGCTCTTAAACAGTGCTATGTGGTTATGTACCTTTAAATGTCTTGCCGGCATTCCATTATACAGCAACAAAAATAATGATTAAAAAAAACTATATGACAAGATTTTGTCCATTTTGTCCATTGTCCATTATGAGCTGTGGTGGCGCAGTGGCTAGAGGGTAGTACTGCAGGCTACTTTGCTGATTGTCGACTACCTGTAATTTGGCAGTTCAAATCTCATCAGGCTCAAGGTTGACTCAACCTTCCATCCTTCCGAGGTGGGTAAAATGAGGTCCCACATTGTTGGGAACAATATGCTGACTCTGTAAATTGCTTAGAGAGGACTGTAAAGCACTGTGAAACAGTATATAAGTCTATGTGCTGTTGCTATTGCTATTGCTATTTTTAAAAATTATTTTTTGTTAGTGTGGATGCCTTTAGGAATACTGGAGTGTTGATGGGACTTGGGTCAGTCCCACTCTCTCTGCCCTAGGAAGGATACAAAAACAAGCCTTTCTGGAAAATGTTACCAGGAAAACTGCAGGGACATCTCCAACCATTTGACTTGAAGGTATCCTCCCAAAATATGTATGTATATGTGTATATTGTCAGGATTCCGGCAGTTACCCCAATTAAATCATAAGTGTCAAGCCAAACTTCCAAAACTTCAAAGGATTTATTGGGAGTTAACATGTCGGCATTGCCGGCAATGCAACTCTAAAAAGACCATAGAAATATTTTATGAGTTGACATTTATATTTGTGTATAGTGTTTATGCATATATCTGTCTGTTTGCCTTCACAGCTCTTCAGAAGCATTGTAAAAAGTCTCAGTGGCGTTCCCCTTATTTCACTGGCTTATATAAGGAGCACTTGACTGAAGTGGCCCTTTAGAGAATTACTTTAAACTAAGTCACTCAAAATGACATTATTTTTTAGAATAGCGATACAATACTTCTACTATACTCTACCTTCTTAATCATCCTTTGCTGAGACATAGTGATATCATGGTATTGTATATCTCTGAATATTTGATATCTTAGGATCTACTTCTCCAAAATCTATTTTTTTTATATAAATTAGAAGGATTTTTATCATTTGGAAGAAAAAGAATATTTGTAACTTCTAACATACAGAAGGAACAATTATGCATAAATGTTAACCAATCTGCACCCACATACCATGTAGAATAGCTAATATTATTTTAAAATTTGGTAAGAAAAGTCTTTTCACTTTGAAGAAAACTGACCAATATTCTGAAATATTAAATTTGTAATAAATATTATTAGTACTAAAACTAGAGAAAGAATAGAGAACTGGCACTTTTTGAAAAAATAGTGCCTGATTTCATGTGATCATAGTTTGGTGTCTTCTCGTACAGGTTATATCTTGCTAACTGAAAAAGAAAACTGGTTTCATTGAGCATTTATACTTCTCTAATAATAATAATAATGCCTTTTATAAGAAAATCCCAAAGAATTCTGCATGTTGATCCTTTAAAAATGTTCATTGGATTGCAAACTTATTAGACCTGATATTTACTGTGATTAAGAAAACTTACAGTACATGTTCTTTCACTCTATGTAGACAATAGCTGAGTTCATTCATTCTATGCTACTTTGATACTTTCTCAATAAATGTTTGTTTTCAGTTATGCAATACATAGCTTCCTGCTCCAAGGCACTACTTTTTGAGGACAAGTACACTGTAAAAAGATTGCAGTGGGGCTTCTGATTTCTGTAGCATTATCAAATAGTTTAAAGATATTTCACATTGGCATAATCTACAGTTCCCCCATACACATTAATACAACTCATTTAATCTAATCTAGTCTAACCTAATCACAGAAGGAAACATAAATAAAAGGGAGAGATAAATACTGGTTAGCACAAAAAAGAACAAAAAATAAAATAAAAGTATATTATCTGAAATACATTAGCCCAATCTATTTCCAAAAAATATATTTTTAAGAGCTCAAACTACGAGTGATAGTTCATAACTTGTGCATCATTGATCAACTATTTTAAGGACTTTGAGTTGTTTAAAATGAATGTATATCCAAATGCATTAGGCAAGTAAAATTAGGCAAATTAAATTCCTAATAACTCTATGGAGATCTCTAAAGCTTAAACACAGCAGATAGCAATAGCACTTAGACGTATATACCACTTCACAGACCACTCTAAGTTGTTTACAGAGTCAGCATATTGCCCCCAACAATTTGGGTCCTCAGTTTACCGATCCCGGAAGGATGGAAGTCTGAGTCAACTTTGAGCCAGTCAGGATTGAACTCCTGGAGTGAGCAGTGAGTTAATCTGCTATATTGCATTCTAATCACTATGTCATCATGGCTCTTTAAGATCATTACTTCATTGTTGTTTATATGTGATGATAATGATATTTTTTTCAAAATAGTCCTGAATGTCTCATCAAAATATTAATTAGGTCTGACCCCCATCCCAACCAATATTGGTTAATTAATAACATTCACATAAAGCACTTTTGAATAATGTATATTTCTTTTCATATGTTTGCTGGCCAAATAATAGTTTCAAAATCTGTATGCTACCCATATGAAATTACAGTAGCCTTAAGGCAAGGCTAACATGCAATAGTTAAATAGCTCAAATGAATAATTTAAATACTGGACTTCTCAATTATTAATTTAATTCTTTTGTAATTAAATGCCAACTTTAGTCCAGGCCCAGAGAACTTGGCTGGAGAGGAGTCTTGTGCTGTTATATGGGAATGGTTTGAACTTTGTTGGATTGAAGAAGTGTACAGGATCCTTACGTCTATGAGCACAGCCATCTTCTTGTTAGATTCATGTGGGGGCATGTGAATGGATTCTAGCAGTGGTTACTTTTTCTTTGAGAGAGGAGGTTATTCCTTTACCTCTTAATGAGATTCTGGTTAATTGGCAATAAGCCATTGCTGCACCCCACCATAAAGAACAATTTTCTTCCAGTATCTACTGCCCCGTTTTGGGAGAAGGTAATTGAAAATATGGTTGCATAGTATTTCAGAGGATCTTGGAAAAAGTAGATGATTTGGATCCCTTTAAACCTGGATTCAGGAAGCAGGATGGTCAGAAACAGCATTGATTGCCCTTTTTGATGCTGTCCAGTGAGGATAGAATGGGGATTTTGCATCCATCCTTGTCTATCTCACCTCCTAGTGGCTTTCAATATCATTAACCATGGCATCCTTCTGGAATCAGTTAGAGGATTGGGGATGGCCAATACGGCATTCTGAGGGTTCACCTCCTTCCTCCAGGGTCAATTCTAGTTAGTGGTGGTTGGGGAAGAGTTCCCACTCCCAGTCCCTACTATGTGGGGTACTACACAGTTTAGTATTTTCAACTTTCCTATTCAATATCTACACAAAGGCTCATCTGTTACCATGTAGTGATGTATGGATGCCTTATTCTGTGTCTGGAGGCTGAAAGGATTGGGCATAGGGAACAACAAGGTTCAATTGAACCATGGCAAGGCTAATTGGGTTTGGGTTTGGGGGCCTATTCTAGGACTATTCCATTTTTGATGGTACATGGGATTGCACTGCTCTAGTGCACAATGTGTGGGTTATCCTGGATTTATAACTCTTCAAGGAGCAGGTGGCACTCATGGTTAGAGGGCTTTTGTATGTTGTGTGCCAGTTGTATCAATCCTAGATCAGGAACCTCTTCTCACAGTACCCATCCTAGTTGCCTCCACATTGGATTACTGCAATGAACTGTATATTGCCTAGAGAGCATCTGGAAAGTTTACTGGTTCAGACTGTAGTGGCATGAGTAGTTATGTGTGCTTTTACAACAGCATGGCATACCTTTGTTCTATGAGATGCATTGATTGCCAGTCTACTTCTAGGCCCAGTTCCGGGTTGTGGTTTAAATTTTTAAAGTCCTTTATGGCAGTGGTCCCCAACCTTTTTTATGCCGCAGCCCGGTACCGGCATCAGCTGGGCGCCGCCATCTTGTTTTGATGAAAAAGTGCTTCCGGTGAGCTCACTGGAAGCACTTTTTCATCAAAACAAGATGGCGGTGCCTAGCGCTTCAGTGAGCTTTTCCTGGGAGAAATGGCTTTCTACCCGAAAAGCTCACTGAAAGCTGCGCCGCCATCTTGTTTTGATGAAAAGTGCTTCCGGTGAGCTTTCACCCGGAAAAGCTCACCGGAAGCACTTTTTCATCAAAACAAGATGGCGGCGCCCAGCAAACCAGAGGCCTGGTAGGATTTGTTCCACGGACCGGTACCGGTCCGCGGACCGGTGGTTGGGGACCCCTGCTTTATGGCATGGGACTAAGTTATCAGATGGACAGTGTCTCCCTCAGTGTCACCTGCCCTTTCCATTAGACCTGGCTGAAAGGATATGCTTCAGGTCCTGTCTCTTAGGGACTTACATTTGAAAAGTTCCAAGATATGGACTTTCTCTGATGTGGTGCCTATCTTGTGGAACATTTTCCTGCATGAAGTATTATCCTATCCCTTTTTATGTTCCGTAAGTGTTTCAAGACTACATCATCAGGTCTAGTGATATCAAGAGACTGTGAATATCTTATGAATTGCATTTAATTCAATCTTTCTTGTGCCAATAGTGGTGTCCCCAAGGCAGTGTTCTAGGACCAACTCTCTTCATACTCTACATAAACGACCTCTGTGATCATATCAAGAGCAATTGCATTCTCTTCGCTGATGATGTAAAGCTGTTCAATACCACAGACAATACTGCTACCCTACAAAAAGATCTTGACTATGTATCTGAATGGTCAAACAAATGGCAACTTCTAAATCTCAACAAATAAATGCTCTGTCTTATACATATTGGCAAAAAAAATCAGAAAATAAAATACAAGCTGAATAGTCAAGATCTTGTTGATGACCCAAGCTCTGTAAAGGACCTTGGAATACTCACCTCTAATGATCTAAGTGCTAGAGCCCACTGCAACTACATAGCCAAAAAGGCATTAAGAGTTGTTAACCTAATCCTACGTAGCTTTTTCTCTGGTAATATCACACTACTAACCAGAGCATACAAAACATTTGCTAGACCAATACTCGAATACAGTTCATCAGTCTGGAACCCCATTACGTATCTGATATTAGCACAATTGAGAAAGTCCAGAAATATTTCACAAGAAGAGTTCTCCACTCTTCTACTCAAGTTGCAGAACACCTTATGCCACCAGACTTGAAATTCTAGAACTAGAAAACCTTGAATTACGCCGTCTCGGGTCTGACTAAGCATGGTATATAAAATCATACATTGCAATGTCCTACCTGTCAATGAATACTGGTCACTAACCATCAGCCAGATAATACAAATCCGTACTATTGATCTTTATCAGCTAGATAAAGATATCTATCTCTTCCCCGATGCCCCTCTAGAGGATAACGCTTGACTATTCAATTGACCTACCCTTTCAAACAGTAGGCAGTCGCATAAAACCGTATTGTTATATAGTACCATTTCATGTATCACAATATGTATCCAAGCTTAGTATCTTGTAAACAATTGCAGATAAACAAATAAATAAAAAAAGGTTGTATTTTAGACAGTTTAAAATGTTTTTATATTTTGTTATATGCTTCCCAGAGTTACTTTGTGTGACATGGGTGACTATATCAATTTACTCTATAAATAAATATTTTTTTCTTTAGTAGTGGCTATTCAGTTAATGTTCTATAAGGGAAAAGATTGACATATTAATTGACATTTTTGCTACTACAGTAGAGACAATTATGCAGCACCATCAGCACCTGGTGATTCATAGTAGTAACAACAAGGATGCTTTAGCCTGTTAAGTTTATTAGTAACACAAGTCAGTACAGAAGTGGAAAGAAGTCTCATATATATTCAGGATGGCAACTGCAGAAAGCTGGAATAATATAACTAATCTCATTTAGGAAACCCTAATTTGAATTTCACTTCATCATACTCTCAGTTTAAGGAGCATTTACAATGCTACTTGCAAAGTTGTTATAAAGCACAGATGAGTGCACATCAGCTCGCATGCAGCTTCTTGAGACAAAATTGCAATTATAACTTTGAATATTTTTATGTTAAGTGTGTGTGTGTGCATGCGTGCTTATAAATCTTGTATACAGAAGAAGCAGGAAGATAAGGCAGAAAGATTAAACAATTTTGGGTATGGGAGCGTTGTTAAGCAACAGACCTTGTGTAGGTCTAAAATCCAATAGAAGACAATATCTATAGCTCAAGATTGAACTATGGAATTCTTGATGCTTTCCAAGTTTGGATGCTTGATGGAAGATGTCTTATTACACAACTAGGAAACATCATCAGCACTGATGTTGGATAACAAATATCTGAATTCATTGGAAGGATACATATTGGTTCAGGCAATTTTTAAAGTTGTAAGGTTACAAGAGTAGGAATATCCACTCCCTTAATAGGCATCCAGTTGTAAATTTTGTACTAAATTTTTTAGCATTTGAAACACAGTTGACATGATTCAGAAATAGTAATTCATGATTCAGAAGTAGTAATTCTTATCATTTGATGTACAAAGAGGGAACATTTTCTTCTCCATATACAAAATAGCTGATCATGTGAGAGAAAGTTTCTTCATTTTCATCTTGCTTTTAGATTATCAAGATGGTCAGCGGAAACCAAATGGAACAAGTAGATATAAGTAGGCAAGTGATCGCTGGCAGTGTGGAATGTATTTTTAAAGCCCACACATTTTAGCATACATTAGAAACAGAAGACTGATTGCTATTTTGGAACAATAACAAGATAACAGACTGTGTACCATAGAGAATGAGATTTTCAAGGCTTGCTGTTCTCAAGCATGTACTTCAGTTTGACAGCCTAGCCATGCACCTGTAAAAATGCACATGCTGCTAAGGCTTGTTTCTTAACATTGTAAATAATAAATGAACAGTGAGTGCAAAAGTGTCAGACTGGATCAGTTAAGAAATTATTATAAAGGAGAAAACATCAAACTGCTTAGCTGTTGAAGCAGTTAAAAAGACATAAAGCTCAGAAGTAAATAAACTTTTTATATGCTTTTTATATTGTTCTTTTTGTACTACTGTTTATTCTTCTATACAGGTTTTTAATTGTCCAGTGTCATGAAGTCATATGTTGGAACAATAAATAAATAATAAATGAAATTTATTTCTGCACTACTATTATTATCATCATTATTGCATTTGGTGCACAATGGCTTGAGTGGGAGGAGATTAGCAAGGCCAACTTCGAGCCCCGAGAGCTGCTGTGGGGCAGGGTTGAATGCTTGCCTTCACTCAAGCTCCTAACAGGGATATAAAAGAAGCCCCCAACTGGGTGATATTTCATTGGCTAATCCTTTCAACCCGGAAGTGCTTTATTGCTTCAGACACAAGTGCAAAAAAATAATAATCATGATATCAATGAAAATAACTGTAAGCCATGCTTTGTTTGCTTGTGATGCTTTCTAGTAGGAATATAGGTACATTTTGAAAATCTTCATTAAATAGGGATTAATTAAGGCTGAAAACCTATTACTGTATGTAAAACCTAGGCTAAGATCTCACCAAAGTCAATAGCATTTACCCTTGTCAATGAACATAGCATACTGTAGAATACATTTTCAAATAAAACTTAGCTGTGACCAAATTGAGTGACCTTCTTTTGAATTCCCATCTGTCAAGGAATTATAGTTGGCAGGGTTCAAGAGATGGGCCTTCTCTGCCATGGTATTGGGCTTGTGGAATCTTCTTTTCCCTCTTAACATTCTGCAGATCCTTCAAGATCTTGGGGTGGGAGGTGTTATGTAATCAGGCCTGGGGGGGGGGCAGGGACTGGGGAGATTGTAGTTAACTTCATTCTCTCTTGTTTTGTGTGCTTTTTAATAGTTTCTAATAATGTTTTAAACAGTATGTATTTATTGGTATTCCCTTTTTGAGTTTTGTACTTGACCCAGAGTCATTTTCTTATGGGTGGCTGTACAAAACATGATAAACAAATAAACAGGCTCTATATAACCTTGAAATATGTATCATTAGCAGATATTCTTTCCTTTTCTAAGACCTATGGCTCTTGTTTTTGTTTTAAAGTTGAAAGAAGAAAGATTTTGAAAGATGCAAGGGAAGAGAAGGGAAAGAGATTTAATTGTATCTCAAGTTTGGGATATACATCAGCAAAATACCATCAGACACACTGTTTTAACCTTGATTGTATTGTTGTATTTACAGAAGAGAGAAGAATATATTTGTTCTCTGAACTACAGTGAACTGATATGAGATTATTATATTTGTACTGGCCTACATCTTCCTTTTAGTAGCCTGGTTTTTTTCCTCCTTCATTTTCTCATTTTCTTCATTTTCTCATTCCACAATCACAATGTTAAAGTGCCACATAAAAAACGTTTCAAATCTTTAAAGCAATGTTTTGCAGAAATCTGTCTTGCATTTTCTCACTCACAGTCTTTATTTCCAAAACAGGCTGCTGTTGTTTTGAATTTTAGAATATTTGAGAATTATGTTTGAATTCTCTTGATGGCATTTTTGAGCTATATTGCTTAGACATAGAGAAGTTTGCTGGTATTAATTCTCATTTCACATCTGAAATCCTTCTGGCTGCTGATACTTCCAAATCTGTGGGTGGGGGTATGAAAACTTTCATTAAATTTTCCTTTAGGGTTTAACTGAAGCATAGAAACTAGAAGGGATACATAATTTGCAATGAATGTGCATATGTTTTCCTTGCCCACTTCATAACATCAAATGTTTACAAGAACATCTTTTTCCATCGGTAACATGATATTGTCCCTTAAATTCAACAAATTTTGAAAGCAAATAGGGTGCAAGCCAAACAGGTTTATGGATATGTACACCTTCCTGATGATTTGATCAGGCCACATTTTCTCCTTGTTGATTTCTATTTATTTATTTTATTTATTTATTTTATTTTATTTGTAAAATTTATTAACCACCCATCTCACCACATGGTAACTCTGGGCGGCTTACAATGTTAGTTTTTTTCAGTATTTTTAGTAACTTAAGGGAGAAGTTACTGCAGAAGTAATAAAAGGCACATAAAGAAGATCAGTTTCCACTGCCCACAAACCTATTTTGTACTGCACAAAGAAAACAAAACTACCAAGATTCTGAAAATTATATATAATTCAGTTCAGAGATCAAACCCATAAAAGCATAAGAAATCACAGAATGTAACCAGTTGGGAGGGAAATTGAATCCAAATCCTCCCCAGTGTGGCAATCCACTTCTACTGCATCTCCATCAGATAACCATCAAGCTATTGTTAAAACATCTTCAGCAGCAGACATTCCATCAACTCCAGAGGCAGGAACTTTACAAAAGGGACTTAACATTTCCTTCAGAAGTGAGAAATATATTTGTCTGAGAGGCTGATGGATTCTGATTCTAACAACATTTGTCAAAGTACTGTTGCTAGAAAGTTCTTCAGTTCAAGGGGATGGATTTAGGGATTTCCAGAACTAGCATTTTGCCCATCATCAGGATCAAGGATAAAAAGATGAGGTGAGACAGGGGGAAACTGCTGAGTGAATCAGAAAAGTAGGTCATGGCTTCCAGTGTCTGACTCTCCAGGACACTTGCCTTTCTACCTCAGCTGTCTCATTTCATGGGCTCTTTGCAGATCAGCAGGGGGAAAAAAGAGTTTCAATAATGCAACAGTGAAAGAAGCTTCTCTTCCTTTCAGACGTTAAGGAAAATAGATTCTCTAGTTGCCGCGGATTAGGGATTTACAATACTGTAGATTGAAGGATTTATTTGGGAGAAAATCTAATTACTCTGAGTTTTTTAAAAGAAAAAAAACTCTCCCAAAGCCACAAAAGCATTTTACTGGTTGGCAGGATTTATTATCTCATTTGTTTGTAAAGAGCTATTAGTTAAATGCTTCTCTAGAATACATATGGTATTTTGGTGAGATTTATTTATGGTGTTCCACTCATGTGACTAAATCCCATTATGATATAACAACTTGGTATTTTCCTTATCATGTTTTAGCTGTCAGACTCATGTGTATTTTTCTTCTTTCATTTATTATTATTTTTTTGTAAAAAAATACACAAGTGTATTGTTTCCATAGAAAATCATTTTAAAACACTTCAGGATAATGAATGTAGTTTTTCTTCACAGAGCTGTGCATAAATATCTAGTACTTAAAAAAAGAAGGAAAAAAAAAGAATGCTTATAACAAATTGTGAAGTAGGCTAGGCTGTAAAATACTTTCTGAAATGTTTGAAGCAAGTGTTTACCAAATGTTAATATTGTCGTTTTATAAATAGTTTCTATAAAGAAGCTCAATCAATAATAATTTACATAAAGAACACATTTGGCAGGGTTATAGAATCATGATGAGGGTGGAAAGTTGAAATCTGAATATCTGAAGGGCACTCCATTAGGAAAAAAACTGGATTGGAGCACATTGTTTACCTTATTGGGAACCATATTCTTGGGGAAAAAATGACTGATCTGATTATGGGCCACTTGTATCAGTGTTACCTATGGAAAAATTCAGTTCCTTGATGTAAGAGGTATAAATATAAAAGCTTTAACATTTACTAACATCCAGTGAAGGAGAAAAAAAAAATCTGCCATTTTAAACTTATCCTTAAACACAACCCTCCCTATAGAAAAAGAGAACATTTGCACAGCTAGTTTTGCATGCATTGTTTATTGTTTCAGTTCTTTCATTGGCTCATCCTGAATTCCACTCCTGTTGCCTAGAAGAAGATTATCTTCTGCAGTTTAGAGCTCAACTAAGGCACAATATAGAAACGTATCCATAACAATTAAGCTACCAACTTCTCTGCAGAATTCCAATTGTCATGTTTAATTTTTCACCCAATGAAACAAGAAAACTTGCCTTCTCATTCTAGTGACTCAGAGGTATTTTCTAGAAGAAATCAATTTACAATACTATAAGGATTCAAACCTGGGCATTGAATGAAAATCCTATTTATTGTCTACTACTTACTTTTGTTGAAATCTGCAGAGTACACTTTTTTCAAGAGGTCCTTTTGAACCTCTCAGCAGTCTTTGATGCCATCAACCATATTTTCTCAGCTCAGTTATGATAACTAGGAGTGGAAAGCATTGTGTTGTGGTTAAGAGTTTTTCTGTTCCTTCCTAAGAGTAATACCAGTTGGTGATAATAGGACAGAAGCCATTCAGGTGTTGCTTATTTGTGAGATACCAGAGAGACTGATTCTCTCTCTTTAATATCTGTATAAAGCCACTGGAAGAAATCACCCACTCATATAGGTTGAGGTGTTATCAATACACTGATAATATTTAGTTGTACCTCATCACCTTGGGCTGAACTAACACACAGTGGAAATCGTGACCTGTTATTTGAAGGCTTTAAAGCTCAGTCCTGAGACAGAATTGCAGAAAAACTGGAATCTTTTGCCTGCTGCTAGGGTTTTCTTTTATTCTCACTAAAAAATAACAGAATAACAATGGAGTTGGAGGGGACCTTGGACATTTCCTAGTCCAATCCACTGCTCAGGAAGGAAACCCTACACCATTTCAGACAAATGGTTGTCCAATCTCTTCTTAAAAACTTCCAGTGTTGGAGCATTTACAACTTCTGGAGGTAAGTTGTTCCACTGATTAATTGTTGTAACTGTCAGGAAATTTCTCCTTAGTTCTAGATTGGTTCTCTCCTTGATTAGTTTCCATTAGTTGCTTCTTGTTCTGCTCCCAGGTGCTTTGGGAGAATAGGTTGACCCCTGCTTCTATGTAGCAACCCCTTAGATATTGAAACATACAACCAGGGGTGGGATTCTACAGGCTCACACCTATTCGCTTGAACTGGTTAACATTCTAAGCAGTTCGGAGAACCGATTGTTAGAAGAAATTACTGGCCTAATCCTGTAAGGAAAGCAGGAAGGAAACATTCTGGTGTTGCTTACAGAAACTGCCTCTCCGTTAACCCTTATTACATTCTTGGCAGGACTAGACTTCCTGTCTCAGGAATGTTTCTGGAGGTTTTTTTTTTCCTCCTCTGCTAGTACTTGTGTGGAGTGACCATTCAAAGTTACAATGGCACTGAAAAAGGTGACTTATGATCATTTTTCACACTTACGACTGTTGCAGCATCCCCACAGTCATGAGATGCCAGGCAAGGAAATGTGTGCCTCGATGTGAATGATATTGAGTTGGCCACACCTAGCCAGTCACATGACCACCAAGCCACTCCCATCAACTAAACCATGCCCACAGAACCGATTGTTAAAAAATTTGAATCCCACCCCCGCATACAACTTAGGTGTTGTCCTAGAGACAAGACTATTGCTAAATAAGAATATGTAGTTCATAGCCATGAAAAGCTTTGCTCAGCTATGACTAGCCTATCAGCTGCAATTCTTTCTAGAAAATGAAATATTGGCAATAGCTTTCTCACATGTACTATTTTATCTATAGAATCAGTTCATGCAATATACTCTAAATGGTGTTGATGGAATTTCAGCATCTCAGGTGCATTTGGCAAATGAGATCCCTCCATCAATTTTGCAAACGGCTGTATTGATTTACAAGAAATTTATGAGTACCATTGAAAATGCTGGTTTTGTTCAATAAAGTCTTTTATGTCTTGATATCTGAGTAATTGACAACTGCCTCCTTCAAATAAAATTAATTCAAGAGTTACTCCTGCATAACTCAAAGAAGTTGCCAGAGCCCTCTTTTCAGTTTATGCTCTGTTGTTACCTTAGTCAAGGAAATAAGAATGACCAACTGCTGGTGTCTAGAAGGGCAGTCAAAATGGCATTCTTCCTATTAAACATAAGTTTAATACTGAATCTGGTTGTAATTATTATTGAGAAGATTCAAAATATCCTAGATACTGTATACCTCATCATGGTCCCCTTATTTAACAGAATAATTAATATGTGTTATTTATTTAGAAATGGTAGGAAAAGGACCATATTTTCCTGATAATATTATTTATTTATTTATTTTATTTATTTGATTTGCCAATTGTTTACAAGATAATAAGTATAAGTGTATACATAGTTGTGAATACATGAAAAGGGTACATATAAGAAAAATAAAAGAATAAGAGAAACAATAGGACAGGGACGGTAGGCACGATGATGTGCGCTTATGCACGCCCCTACAGACCTCTTAGGAAAGGGGTGAGGTCAATAGTAGACAGTCTAAGGTTAAAGTTTTTGGGGTTTGGGGAAGAGACTATAGAGTCGGGTAGAGTATTCCAGACATTGACCACTCTATTGCTGAAGTCGTATTTCCTGCAATCAAGTTTGGTGCGGTTTACTTTGAGTTTGTATCTATTGTGTGCTCTTGTGTTGTTATGGTTGAAGCTGAAGTATTCATTGACAGGTAGGACATTGCAATGTATGATTTTATATACCATGCTTAAGTCAGACCGAAGGCGGCGTAATTCAAGGTTTTCTAGTTTTAGAATTTCAAGTCTGGTGGCATAAGGTATTCTACAACGAGTAGAAGAGTGGAGAACTCTTCTTGTGAAATATTTCTGGACTTTCTCAATTGTGCTAATATCAGATACGTAATGAGGGTTCCAGACTGATGAACTGTATTCGAGTATTGGTCTAGCAAATGTTTTGTATGCTCTGGTTAGTAGTGTGATATTACCAGAGAAAAAACTACGTAGGATTAGGTTAACAACTCTTAATGCCTTTTGGCTATGTAGTTGCAGTGGGCTCTAGCACTTAGATCATTAGAGGTGAGTATTCCAAGGTCCTTTACAGAGCTTGGGTCATCAACAAGATCTTGACTATTCAGCTTGTATTTTATTTTCTGATTTTTTTGCCAATATGTAAGACAGAGCATTTATTTGTTGAGATTTGAAGTTGCCATTTGTTTGACCATTCAGATACATAGTCAAGATCTTTTTGTAGGGTAGCAGTATTGTCTGTGGTATTGAACAGCTTTACATCATCAGCGAAGAGAAGCAATTGCTCTTAATATGATCACAGAGGTCGTTTATGTAGAGTATGAAGAGAGTTGGTCCTAGAACACTGCCCTGGGGACACCACTATTGACAGGTACTGGATTTGATAGAACGCTCCCGATTTTGACCATTTGTTGTCTGTTTGACAGGAATGCTTCTATCCAGTTATTCAGTTGTCCAGAGAAACCTAGGATTTTATTTTTAGGAGTAGTTTGTCGTGTACCACTGAATCAAAGGCTTTTACAGAAGTCTATGTAGATTGCGTCAATTGCTTTGCCCTGGTCGAGTTGTGTCGTCCATATGTTTTTGCAGTGTAAGAGTTGCAGATTACAGGATAGTTTTTTTCTGAAACCAAATTGTTTATTGGAGAGTAGGTTGTTTGTCTCTAAGTGGAGGATGATGGATTGGTTAATAATTGATTCCATGACTTTACAGGTGACGCAGCATAAGGAGATTGGCCTGTAATTTTCAACTAGGCTTGGGTCTCCCTTTTTGAAGATGGGGATGACTGTGGCTTGTGACCATAGGTTAGGCAAGGAGCTGGTTCTGAAAGATTTTTCAAAGATTATGCTTAGAGGTTTGGCTATGGCAGTGGATAGCTTTCTTAAGAAGTAGGCACATATTCCATCCGGTCCAATAGATAGAGATGGTTTTAGATTGCATAGTGATTTTTCGACATTGTCTTCTGTGAAATCGATATGTATTAGATCATTGTTGTTATCTGTGGTACTGGGCATGATCCATTGCTGTTTACAAATACTGAGCCGAAGAATGTGTTAAAGATGTTGGCTTTAATGGTGTCGTCGTTGCAGTCTTTACCATCAGGTCCTATCAAGGGAGGGATGGACCTTGAGTCTTTTAGTTTGTTGTTTACAAAATTGTAAAAAGCTCGGGTGGAATTGGTGCTTAGAAGGTTTTCCTCTTGTTTAATGTGATAATTGGTGCATTCAGTCTTTATCTGGTGGCATAAATTTTGTATCGGTTTTTGAAATTGGCAGCGTGACCAGATTTGTTTTTCCACCAGAGTTATCTCTTTTGGATTGAAGTTTCCTTATTGATATGGGTAATCTGCTTTTTTGTTTTGTTTTGGGAGTTGTTGTTGGAACATATAGTTTGATGACTCTTTTGACTTCAAGTAAAAATATGTTATAATGGTCTTCAACGGTATTGCATCCAGTGAATAGAGATTTCCAATCAAGGGATGAGAGATCGTTTTCTATAAGATCATAGTTGCCTTTTTTGAAGTTACAATAGGGGATTACATCATTGTGGTGATTTTTGTGTGGATGTATGTTGAGACAAAAGTCAATCATATTGTGGTCACTACTGGAAAAGGGTTCTTTAGTTTGTATTCCGTAAATTAGGTTCAAACTGTTGCAGAAGATGAGATCGAGGCAGTTGTTTAGTCTAGTGTTGTTGATTACTAGTTGTTCCAGTCCCAGATTTGTAATTGCATTGTAGAAGGTTGTGTGTATGATTTCAGTTGTACAATCATTTAGGGTCCAGTCAATATGAGGTAGATTGAAATCACCTAGAAGGATAAAAGGGTATGGGCAGGATGCAGCCCATGTTAGTAATGTATTTAGCTTGTTTGCATGTTCAATGTCATAATCAGGTGCTCTGTAACATAGTAAGAATCGAATTGTGATATTTGAGGATAGTTCACAGATGATGGTTTCAGGAAGGGCAAGTTCCTGGAGACAACTTGGATATTTTTAGATGTAAATTTTTTTATAGAATATAGCAACACCACCTAGTTCGATCTAGTCATCTTACTGTGGAAAATGCTTTGCTCAGCTATGACTAGCCTATCAGCTGCAATTCTTTCTAGGAAATGAAATATTGGCAATAGCTTTTCACATGTACTATTTTATCTATAGAATCAATTCCTGCAATAGTTTGCATCTAAATGGTGTTGATGGAATTTCAGCATCTCAGGTGCATTTGGCAAATGAGATCCCTCCATCAATTTTGCAAACGGCTGTATTGATTTACAAGAAATTTATGAGTACCATTGAAAATGCTGGTTTTGTTCAATAAAGTCTTTTATGTCTTGATATCTGAGTAATTGACAACTGCCTCCTTCAAATAAAATTAATTCAAGAGTTACTCCTGCATAACTCAAAGAAGTTGCCAGAGCCCTCTTTTCAGTTTATGCTCTGTTGTTACCTTAGTCGAGGAAATAAGAATGGCCAACTGCTGGTGTCTAGAAGAGCAGTCAAAATGGCATTCTTTCCTATTTAACATAAGTTTAATACTGAATCTGGTTGTAATTATTATTGAGAAGATTCAAAAATATCCTAGATACTGTATACCTCATCATGGTCCCCTTATTTAACAGAATAATTAATATGTGTTATTTATTTAGAAATGGTAGGAAAAGGACCATATTTTCTTGATAATATTATAAGTAAGTTTAACATGAATCTCAGAATTTGCAGCCTATAAAATGTATTCTATGTTTTTATGCTACTTATTCATATATATTATATTCAAATACAGAGAGGGATGTATCAACAGCATGTGGGTGTTTAATGCCTAGAGTTCCACAGAAGAGAACCTATGAAGCATTATTCACTCCTTATTATTCCATATAAAAGAACAAGATTAGAGTTACAGTATGTGCTATTTTTGTGGTCCAGTTAAGTATTTCCACTTGAACGAAATACAAACTAAACATGAATCTCATTAAATATCAAATTTCTGCAAATATAAAGCACAGAGAACTTTCAGACATTACCTTATTATATAACAGTTTTCCTGTAAATATTATAGCATACTGCTGTTTCTTTGTTCCAGCATTTATAGGGGCATTCAATTTACTATATTCCACCAATTTCCACATTTTTATTCAGATAAGCAAAAGCCTTCTAAAATATTCTATCCTGCTTCTACATATATCACACTGCTTTTGAATTGTGGTAAGTTTATAAATACATTAGAAACCAGTATTTACCATTAAATAAAAGTATGATAAATTATTTTTTTAATTATTTACCAGTTTGCAAACATACTGAACCATAAACTAAACAACCAATTTATTTTCTTATTTTGCTTAAATATTTTTCCTGTGCATAATTCAATATGTTATGCAAATCCAGGTCATTGGATTTTAAAAAGCATCATAATTCTATTAATCACAGAAAATAATATTTTACAAACTGTTCAAACTATTTAAATTCATGTTATCGATGCTTATTATTCTCAAAATAGCATGCATATTAAAATTTGCATATGCACTCATATATGGTAGATACATATATATGCACATATGTACAAAATAAGATGAACTCCATTTTATGACCCTAATGCTATGTGTGACTTCTTAAAAATAATTTGATAGAACTTAGTTCAGCATAAGTTTATACAAAACTGCAGGTTTTATATACAAAGTATAAATTTTATATTTCAAACCTGGAAGAAAAATCTCTATTATTACTTCTTTACTATTGATTTTAACTTTCGGAATACTTTCTTTTGCTGTTGTTGTTATGGATATGTTGGGGAGAACAGGAAGATATATTCTAAATGTGTTGTTTGCTTCATGCACAACAAATTACACAACAGTAATTAAGAATACTAATCCTAAGTAGGCCTTTATTATATTCATTATTCTACAACAGGGGTGTCAAACTCAAGGCCCGCAGGCCAGATCTGGTCCACAGGGTGCTTAAATGCAGCCCCCAGGGCCAGTCTGGAAATATGAAAGACCTCTGGAAACTAAAACGGGGCCCCTGTGCCTCCTTTTCATCATCCATGTCCTCCTGCAGCACTCTGCTGGCCGAAAATGGGCCGAAAAATGGCCCAAAAAAGGACCTGCAAATGGGAAAAATCTGGGCCAAAAATGGCCAGCAGAGTGCTGCAGGAGGCCATGGATGGTGAAAATGAGGCACAGGGAGGCTGTGCGCAGATAGTTTTAGCCGCCAGGGTGCTGCAGAAAGCATCCGTCCCATGCCCACCTCTGGCCCATGGAGGAGAGCTACAATGCTGATCCAGCCCTCAAAGAAATCCAGTCTGACACCCCTGTTCTACAATGAATAATGCACGTGTTCCTATTGACATGTTTCTGTGTTAATTTCTATGCACAGGTTCTTAAAGATTCCTGCATCAAAAAAGCATTTTAAAATATCTTAAGAGAGGTTTGGATATTTGACAATCTGTAAACAAGATTATTAAAATTCTGTTTATTAATAGTTAAAATGGAAAAGGTATCCCTTTAGGATATCCATATTTCATGAGTTGATTGCCTAATGCAACATAGAAAAAAGGTACTAATTTTATAAAGTTGTGTAGCTTGCTGCATTAAATTGCTTAAAACACATTCTTAATTAACTTTATTTATTTATTTCTAGTTGTATTACTTGACACAACCACTGCAATTGGAGAGCTAGGATGGAAAACCTATCCTCTAAATGGGGTAAGTCAACCAACATAGGTTTTGATGGCTATTTGGAATATATCTGATATGCATTGAATTATACATTGTACACCGTATGTTTAATTCAATTGAAAACTACATTTTAGTAAATATTTCTAAAAATAGAACTGCACCAGTAGAAGCATTTATTGATATACAAATGGCACAACTAATTAATCACCTCTGATGGTTTATTTATGAATAGTTATGGACTTACACCATAAGTCAACTTTTAAGTATGAATATCTTTTTAAAATACCTTTTGATAATTGTGGAAATAGTATTCTGTTTAAAAATAATGTGAATGAAATTCAGTGAACATTTCTGATATTTGACCTGATGTTCTGATGTTCAAAATATAAATATTTTCCATAGTACTGTTTTGGAAGCATTAATCCTAGTTTTACCAGCTCCTTGGAGAATAGGGGCTTATATTTATCTATGGAATTTATGAAATATAAGCTATTCCACAGCAGTGAAAGCCCTAGCAGCTTATGCGGTACTCAGCTGTTGGAATCTATCCAAAATTTTATGCAAATTTAGAATAATAAGTATAATATTTTTTGGAAGTATGTTGTAAAGCTCTCCTGTGTATAAGATACTTATTTTATTTCTTATAAGGTTCTGCATTCCAATGTCTAAAAATACAGTGTATCAAGAGGAGATACAGGGAAAAATAATAGGATGCCATTGTCAATGACATATGGTAACATTATAGAATATTACCAGTCGGTTAACAAGACAAATATAAAGATTATGTTGCCTTATTGCAACATTCACATATTTTCCTAAGCAATGGAACATTATCTTCATTATCAGATCTCAGACATCATTCAGATCAGCTTTTCTTATCTTCTGACATAGGCATAATTCTAATTTGGCATTAAAGCATGGTTTCTTGAAACTTAATCATGAAACAAAGTAAAATATGACAATATTGCCTAACATAAGTTTAATTTTCCTTCATCCAAATTTTCCTTCATCCAATATGTGAAAACAGGCAGAGAAACAAGACCACTGATTATTCAAAAATAAAATTATTCAATTTTTTGTGGTTGTTATAATCATTGAAGGTTGTCTCTGTGTGTGTGTGTGTGTGTGTGTGTGTGTGTGTGTGTGTAGGTCTAGAGCAGTAAATTGCCATATGTTTGTCAATGCACATAATGATTGCTTAGATATAGATTCTTCTTAAATATCTTGTATATTTACATTTGATTCCCATTGCCATAGTTTTTGATAATTATCAGCATAAGGGGAAAAATGATTAGTCATTAGTAATTCTGCAGAAATTCCATATGGGAGGAAAAAGGTTAGACTGAGAATCTAGAAATCTAAAAAGATGGAAAGAAGTTGCTGAAAAAAATGCAATGGTGACCAGGACATTGTGATAGTGTACATTTCTTATGTTTCAAAACAGTTACATTACTTAAATACTGGATTCAAATGCATTGCAGATCTGTATAAATCATTGAACTAAATGTATAACTTTGATCTATAGCAATGAATATTTGAAGAATTGAAAACTGTAAAACTGTTTAAGTTGATACATGAAAAAATGTAAATTTCTGTTAAAAGATTTGACATCAGATATCTAAAAATATTAGATATCAAATGCACTTATAGCCACTTGTCTAAAAAAATAAGCAATAAATATTTTCAGGCATAGTAACACTTCTTTCATCTGCTTTCAACAATTACATAATAGCAGATTTCAAACTAATTTTGCAGCCTTTTCTCTACAGAATATTCACTGTAGGCAGCCAGCCTAATACTATTTTATTACTTCACATTCTACAGAATTTATTCTATACATATGCTTCTGTAACTTTGGGGAACATCTATAAAGACATTGTTTTCTGAATAGCACTGGTTCATTCAGGTTTTTTAAATTATGATTTTTCATGTGGTTCAATTTTTTGTCTTTTCCTCCCCCTCCTACAGTTTTGTAAGCAGGTTCAATATGTTTAGGAAGAGTCTCTGCCAAGTCATTTGTCATGGGAAATACAAAAATCAGAAAATCATTTCATGAAAAGTGCATGGAGAGTAGGAGTTGATGCAGCCATTTGAAAAAGAAAAGATGAGAGAAAGAGAGAGAAAGAGAGAGAGAGAGTGCTACAGAATCAGAAATGTGTTTTCATTCAGTTAGTAGCAGATTTTTTAAAAAAAATATTATGGATTTGGGGGAGTAGAAATATTTTGAGGGTAATTCCACATTGCAACCTAAAGTTTGTCTCCCATGTTCCTTCCATCTGATTCTTAAGCCTGTTGCTTCAGAAATTATAAATCAAATTGTAATGGTTTACAGTGTGATTGGGTTTATGGCCATCCCAAGACCTGAATTCTGTTCTATTATATATTGGCCTTCCCATCTGTGCAGTGAAGGCGAGCCATATTGCCTCTATGTGGACCTGTCTATCAATGCCTGTCTTCTTCTTCTTTTTTTTTTAGACTTCAATAATGTCGTGGATTTTCTTTGGTTTCCCAGATTCTTTTACACACACACAGTCACTCACACACACATACACAAAATATTATGTCTTTGGACACTAATTAAAACCCTTCTTCTCTCTCCTCTTTTACCCTTTCTAGTACCCTTATACCAATCAGTTGCAGCAGAGGACCCATTTATTTGTTGTTGTTCCAATGTTCCTCTGTAGGTCCGTGTAAAATTTGTACTGAGGAAGAGCTATTAGTTCAACTTCATAGAAATGAAGTAGCAAACTTCCTATATTGAAACTTAAAGACTTTTTTTTAATGAAAGGAAGTTTTGCAGTACTATAGGAAGGAAGTGAAAAATCAAGGGGTGCGTGCTTCACTCAGCCAGGACAGAAATAGTAAAGGTGCCCATTGGGAGTTATGATGGTGCAAAGGAATAAGAACCTCCATGCCTGAAAATAGTTTATTGACTTAATAGGTCATATATGGATTGATTACAAAATTATTTTTTTTAAAAAAATCCATTAGCAGCTCAAGATAAATTACTTCACCAGGCAATGGCCAGCTGCTAGAGGGGAGGGCCATGCCAGACGTCACAGTGAATCAGAGCTAGAGTTATTTTTAGAACAGAACAAAGCATCCACTCTAGAGCGGTAAATATATCTTGGGTCAGAAAACAGATTGGAATCAAAGGCTTGGAAATATAGAGGCAGGTGCATTTACAATGAACTGGTGCAAAGATAATATAATCCATTCTTTCACCTACAGTGGTGAAGGGCCAGACAAAAGCATGGATCATAATCAGTGTACTTCAACTGCATTATCTATATCAATCTTTCTACCTATCTATATATAAATTAAATCCACATCTTTTCACTAGGATTAGAATTGGATCCCACATTGCATTAACCCATTGTCACGTTTAAACTAAACTATGTTCTTGTTCTTCCTTTTGAGAAACCTAGTTGTTTTGACAACTGCCATTGTGTGCTCTTCCATCATCATTCAATGGTAAGGATGTTCCTTCTTGATAGCAAAGAAATTCTCAGGACAAACTACCAAACCTAACACAGAGAGAAAAATACGTTAAAGAGAAAAAAGAAAATATGTAAAAATATGTAAAAAATAAAAATAGGAAAAAGAAACTATTAGAAATTAATTGGGAGATACTGATACATGTAGGGTGTGTCAAATTTTTTAACTTTCAATTTCCAAATATTAGGAGTGGTCAAAAATTGTGACATGCCTTGGAGATTGTAAAGATATTTTGGTTACTTTAATATAATTTAGATGTGCTTGGTAAGTAAGTACATAAATATCATAACTTTTTAACATTTTGTTTGTTCTATTGTGAAAATCTACACTCCCCTGTTACAATGCAAGGTTTTTGAAATGTAAAAAAGAAATAGACTAAGATTTCCTAATTTTTCCACCTTTAATATAACATATAAATTGTACAATTCGATAGTGCAAACTGAAATATTTTAGGGGGGAAAACTGACAATAACATGGTTGCATAAAGTTGCACACACTCTTAAATTAATATTTTATTGAAGTACCATTTAATTTTATGACAGTATTCAGTCTTTTGGGAAAGGAGCCTATCAGCAAAGCACATTTTGCCTTGAGAATCTTTGTCCACTTTTCTTTCAAAAGTGCTCCAAATCTGTCAGATTGTGAGGGCATCTTCTGTGCCCAGCCCTCTTAAGGTCACCTCACAGACTTTCAATTGTACTTTGGCTAGGCTTTTATAAAATGAATAAATATAGAATAGCTTCTGGTGAAGCTATTCTTTTGTTGATTATGCTTTGGATCATTGTCATGTTGTAAAGTGAAATTTGTCTTCAGCATTTTAACAGAGCATAAAGTTATTGTACCAAAATTAACTTATATTTGAACCTGCTCATAATTCCCTCCATCTTGACTAAAACCCCAGTTCCAGCTAAAGAAAAGCAGCCCCAAAGCATAATTTTGTCCCTGTGGATACAGTATAGTTTTGGTGATATGCAGTGTTATTTTTGCACCGGGGCCCGTGGGGGTTGGTGGGGTTTTTTTGTTGTTGGGTGCCGTTGGGGCCCTGCGGTTGGGTGCCCTGTTTTTGGTGTATGTGTTATTTTTGCACCAAACATACTCTTTGGAATTATGGCCAAAATGTAAACCAAAGTCTCATCACATGCTTTTGTCAGACTTGACATAGGTATTTGCAAAATGTAGCCTTTCTGAATGTTTTTCTTTATAAGAAAAGGCTTTCATCTAGCCACTCCATCCACAGCTCAGACATATGAAAAATATGGGGATTGTGGTCACATGTACTAGGCAGCCATTATTTTCCAAAAATTTCTACAGCTCTAGCTGTAGAAATTTCTGGCAAATACTGGCTATAAGCAACATTAGAGGCCTCTTAGCAGCCTCTAGGGCCAGGTTTATTCTTATTTTTCATTGATTTTGTAGGGACATCCAGTTCTTGGTAATGTTACTATTGTTCCACATTTTCTCCACTTGTTAATGGTTGTCTTCAGTGTGTTCAGTGTATCTTTCTTCTGACTACATCTTCTAACAAGAAGTCCTTTTGATGTTTTATAATCTCTTTGCACAGCATGGTTTTTGCTATAAGAAGCAACTTAGTAAATGTCAGAAAAAATCTCCTAGAACAGCTGAACTTTATACAGCTTGATTAGAGTCATTTTACCACGTGGCAGGTGTGTAGTGATTACTATTTAACATCAGTTTGATTTTTTTTGGTTAATTCTGAATACAACCACATCTCTACTTATAAGAGGGTGTGAACACATAGAATTTCATTGTTTTTTTTTCATTTGAATTGTACAGTTTATTTTTATATTAAAGGTGTAAAGAATTCTGAAGTGATTTATCTTGGTCTTTTTTACTTTTCAATAACCTGGCATTTTACCAGGGCTGTATATATTTTCTATATCCAACTGTACTTGCTCAGACTTTCCTCAGGAAACAGTTTAAAAAATAAAAAGTAGAAGGAACGTCGATATTCTCAAAGTAACATCACACAACACAGTTCTTGCATTCACTCAAAGCTCCATTAAATAAAATATCATTTTCTCAAGTAATAGATTGCTTCCCTCTTTCCCCCAGGAAATTTATTAAACAACCCTATCTATCTGAATTGAGGGGAGAGAGATTTTGCATTGGAAAGAAATATGATTTGTTCCTAATGAAGCAAGGGTTGCTGAAAGTGCAAGAAGTCATAAACTGAAGATGGTAAAAAGCAGGAAGGCTATTATTAAAATAACTTTCTCTACCATGGTTTCAAAAGTGATTGCTCCCATTTGGGTGAATTTGCATTTGCAGTCTCATAGTCAAGGCTATCATTTACAAGGAAAAGGGCAGCAAACTTGCCTTAATTTTGAAATTTATTCTGAGTCTGGAATCCACACAGTGCTACTGTTAAAGAGAATTTCTTGGGAATTTCTCAACTCATCAGTATGCTCTGTTTACCTTTTGATATGCACACCTGGGTCTGAAACATATCTAATTAGAGGACATCTGCACTGAAGAGCTGAGTGTGAGCATCCCGGATTGTATGGCTATGTAAGACTCATGAGAACATGTAATCCCAGTGATTGCAGCTTTTGTAAATGCTTCCTTGTCAGTTAGCAAGCTTCCAATGAAATTAACCACAGATGTAATTACTTCACTTCAGAAGTGTATTTCATTCCCCAGAGAGGTTTTCTAAGGCTTTGAATAATTTCCAGTTGCTGATTTATTTATTTATTTTTTAAAAAGCCAAGTTTTGATGAAGGAATGTATGCTTCTAAATTTGTCATTCTATGCAGTTGTTGATTGGGAGAGTGGTGGTTGTTGGCTTTCAGGAGATGTGCGACTTTGTTCATCCTTTTTATAATGACTCACAGTAACATTTTCAGTCTGTACTAGAATATTTGTTTTTTTTCCCTAAACTAAAGTCTCTGATAACTTTTCTCTCTGCCCCTATCCCACGTTGTTAATCTCATGCCTGCCAACCCACTAGCCAGTTTCTTGTAGTTTCACTCATTTTTCTTTTCATGATAACTGGTTTGTAACTTCCCAAGGCTTTGCAAGAAAAAAAAATCGAAGTCTTTTCATAGACTTTGACATGTACCCCCTAATAAGAACTTGGGAAAGACTCCATGGATTAAAATCCTAAAGGGGAAAACAACTCAAGAATCTTGGGAAACTCTAAAAAGTATGATCATAGAAGCCCAGACCAGCACAATACCACTGAGAAAGAAAAACAAGAAATCCAAGAAGAAACTAGCATGACTGCACAAAGATCTCTCTGGCAAATTGAGAGAGAAAAAAGGACAAGTACAAAAAATGGAAAGAAGGACATACAACTAAAGCAGAATATCAGCAGATAGCAGGAATCTGCAAAGACAAAGTCAGGATATCAAAGGCTCAGAACAAGCAAAGACTTGCAACAAAAGTCAAAGATAATAAAAAAAAGTTTCTTCCAAGATATAAATAACAAGAAAAAAACCAAGGAAACAGTCGGTCCACTAAAGAAAGAAGATGGCAAGGAAGTAACAGGCAGCAGAGAGAAAGCAGAACTGCTTAACTCATTCTTTGCATCTGTCTTCACGCAAAAAGAAACTATAGCTCAGCCCACCAAAAACATAACTGTAAAAGACAGACCAGAAATAAAAGTTAAAATAAGCAAAAAAATAGTAAGAGAACACCTGTTTGATCTTGATGAAAACAAATCACCAGGGCCTGATGGATTACATCCCAGAGTTTTAAAGGAGCTGGCAGAGGTCATCTCAGAACCACTGCACCATATCTTTCAAAAATCCTGGAGCACCGGGGAACTACCAGGGGACTGGAAAAGAGCTGATGTGGTTCCCATATTCAAAAAAGAAAAAAGAACAGACCCAGAAAACTATAGACCAATCAGCCTAACATCAATACCTGGGAAGATACTGGAAAAGATAATAAAAAAACAGATCTGCCAACATCTAGAAACAAGTAAAGTAATAACTAACAGTCACCACGGGTTTGTTAAAAACAGATCATGCCAAACCAATCTTATTTCATTCTTCAACACAGTGACTAAATTAGTAGACCAGCAAAATACTGTGGACATAATATATTTAGATTTCAGCAAGGCATTTGACAAAGTAGACCACAGCCTACTTCTTAGTAAGCTAGAAAAAAGTGGAATAGATAGCACCACCACTAGATGGATTCGCAACTGGCTGGCAAACCATACTCAACGAGTAGTCCTTAATGGGTTTGTCTACATGGAGGGAAGTAAGCAGTGGGGTTGTTCCGTTTTAGGTCCAATACTCTTCAGTATCTTCATTAACGACTTAGATGAGGGAATAGAAGGGGAACTTACCAAATTTGCAGATGATACTAAACTGGCAGGAATAGCTAACACCCAAGAAGATAGGCTCAAGATCCAGATGGATATTGAAAGACTAGAACACTGGGCCATATCTAATAAAATGAAATTCAATATAGAGAAAAGTAAAGTCCTACACTTAGGCAAGAAAAACCAAAAGTACACATATAGACTGGGTGAAATAGCAGTAACTGTGAGAGGGATCTTGGAGTCTTAGTGGATAACCAGCTAAATATGAGCCAGCAGTGTGCAGCCGCCGCCAAAAAAGCTAATGCAATCCTAAGTTGCATTAACAGAGGGATACAATCAAGATCAAGGGAGATACTAATACCACTCTATAAAGCCTTAGTAAGACCACACCTAGAGTACTGCATCCAGTTTTGGTCACCACATTATAAAAAAGATGTTGAGACTCTAGAAAAAGTACAGAGAAGAGCAACCAGGATGACTGGAGGCTAAAACATACAACGAATGGTTGCAGGAACTGGGCTTGGCTAGTCTAGTAAAGAAAAGGACCAGGGGAGACATGATAGCAGTCTTCTGATATTTGAGGGGCTACTACAGGGAGGAAGGGGTCAAGCTATTTTCTAAAGTGCCTGTAGGCCAGACAAGGAATAATGGATAGAAACTGAACAAGGAAAGATTTAACCTGGAATTAAGGACAAACTTTCTGACAGTGAGAACAATCAACCAATGGAACAGCTAGCCCTTGGAAGTTGTGGGAGCGCCATCACTTGAGACTTTCAAGAAGAGATTGGACTGCCATTTGTCAGAAATGGTGTAGGGTCTCCCGCTTGGGTGGGGGGTTGGACTAGATGACCTACAAGGTCCCTTCCAACTCTGATTATCTGTTATCTGTTAACCTGGAATTGATATTTTTCAGAGACACATTAGTACATTTGTTCCTTTTTTTCTTATTCCATCCTTTGGATATATGCTTAGTGCATTTAGTTCATTGACTTCTATAACTCTACAATTTGGGTAAGAACAGAAACCTTGATTTGTTGTGTTTTGAAAATCCATGACCTTCCAAGAATTCTGCCTGCCTGCATTGGGTTTTATTGAATTTAGGAAAGCAATGTCAAATTTACCTTGCCTGAATCAATATTTATACTCTGATCTCAAAGTGAGATTTAGTTCACACTAGGGACATTATTTCAAGGATCCCAAGACTATCAAAAACTATATGATACTAAATGATTTTCCCTCCATTTTCATTTTTTTAAAATTAGCAGACACTATCATCATTCAATATGAATGAAAATGTTGAGGTGGGGGAGGGGAGATCTACATTTAATATAAATTTGACATGAAACTATTTCAGCCTTCATGCAATATTTAGTTTGGACTATTTTAACTCACAATCTGTCTTGCTTAAAAATACAAATTCAAGGGGTGCTAAGCTTAAATAATTATATGACTCTCTTACACATTTAAATGTAATTTAAAATAATCCTGAGTTCGTTTCCTCATTTTTAAATAAAATATGTCTTTTTAAATAAGTTATAACTTAAGAAATAGCATAAGTCATAATCACTGTACTCTGTTTCACTCTTTGCTTTTGCCTGTGGCAATATTCAAGATGTTTCCAAATTTGTCCACATAAAAAAACCTCAGTATTTTCAAATTTCTTTGTCTTACTTTTAAGTTCAAACAGATACTTTAGGAATATGACCTTATTCTACAATGAAACACTGTGCAGTAATTTCCCTAGTTTTCAGTTCTTTTTAATCTTTGTTGCTCCCCATATCACTGATGTATGCTCAGCAAAGTGAATATATACAGTATTTGTCTCTATGAAGTGTATTTCTCTATGACACATATCAGGAAACATCAGAGAATAAGTATCATGCATACAAAGACTGAAAGTGAGAAACATTTCAAAAACAGAGTGAATACTTTTTCATGTAAGGACTGGGATTTTTTTTAACCAAATAGTGTTTGAAACTATTTATTTTAGTGGTGTTTAAGTCATCAGGCTAAAAACAAGGAGATTGGAAATTGTAGTCTTGCTTTTGGCATAAATCCAGATGGGTAAATTTGGTCCAATCACTCTTTCTCAGTCCTAGAAAGAAAGCAATGGCAAACATTTTTTAAACATTTTACCAAGAAAATTGCAGGGACCAGTTGCCTGGAGTCATCCCTAACTTGAAGGCATCTCCACTCAAAAATGCTTCCCAGATCCAGAATGAATATGAACCTTGCCCAAAATATATAGAATATGGATCTTTCTCCCAAACTCCAGCATAAGTATGGATCTCAAAATAGATGACCACACATGACTCAGAGAAAGAGTTTGGATTTTATTAAGGAACAATACAATGAAAATATGAGAGAGGAGATGGCCATGAGGAAGAAAGTAGCAATCAGTAGAGAAATAACAGAATCCAAATGATTCAAAAGGTCACAGTATAAATTGTATCCCTAGGTGTGAATGTGAACTAACATGACACACCAATAAGGGGAATATTTGTAGCTCAGGGTTGAAATGGGTGTGTGTGTGTGTTCTTTGCTTGTTTTCTTGCAGACATTCATTACCTAAACTAGGTAACATCATCAGTGCTAGTAAGGAGTGTGGTTTTCTGTCAGTTTATATTCTAGTGGCTTGCCCTGTCAGTGTCATTGGGGCTGGTCTTAAAAATCCTTTGGTTGACTTCTTTGGCAGTTTCTTGATTGGGATATTGATTACCTGATTGCTGGTCTGATGTTAAGAGATTAACTCCAAGATTAACATTATACCAACAATCAAGTAAACAGTACCCCAATCAAGAAATTGCCAAAGAAGCCAACAGTAAACACCCAACCAAAAAAATGTCTAAGTCCATTCCCAACACTGACAGGACAAGCCACTAGAATATAAACTGACAGCAAACCATACTCCTTACTAGCACTGATGATGTTACTTACTTTGGGTAATGAAACATCTGCAAGAAAACAAGCTCAGAGAGCACGAAGAACCCCTCAAAATTACACATATAAAAAAGGGTGCAGAGGGCTTCCAGTTTGAGCTTCTTCGTGGACAGACCTAAACTGCGATTGTGCGTGGTTTCGATCCGTGCTCGCCGCTGGAGCGCCCTGAGCTGGCTGGTTTCAGGGCTAAGCCACCCTGTAGAGGTGGTGAAGAAGGGGGAGACTGCCAGCAGGGTTGAGGAGAGCCGCATCTCTCCTCCTCAGCTGGCCATTACTCCCTTTCCCGAAGGTGGTTGCGGCAGTGGTCAGAAATGGCCACCTCAAAGAAGAACTCGACAGGAAAAGAATGTGCAGGAGGAAGATAAGAAGAGAAAGTCTTGGTTAACCAGGTTAAACTGCAAAAGCAACAACTAAGGTACCCTGGAATTTAAACTACAAAAAAAAAGTAACATTCCCAAAGAAGATTTTGAAGCAGTGAAAGAGAGAGAAGGGAATGGATTTGGTTTCTCTCTCTCTCTCCCTTTCCCTATATTGACAGCTAAGAGACTTAAGCAAGAAATTGGAAAAAAAATCTACTTTGACATCAATAGGCATTGAAGCTGAAAATAAAATGTCAAAGGGATAATAAAGATTTCTGTATACTTAAAAGCTTTTAAGAGCTGGAAAGGAGAGAAAAAGAATCAAAGGGCAGGATCTGGAAAAAAAGGAGGAGACTGCCTGGAATTAAAAGGAATCTATAGTAAAACTTTAACAAGACTTCTAAAAGATACATTTTAACTGAAACTTGGCAACAAAATAGTAGAACCCCAAGAAGAGAAAGTGGAAAAAAGAAGCAAAAAGAAACAACTTGGGAGTACTGGATTACTTGGTGATCTCTGGATTTTTGGTTATTGCATTGAATGACTAAAATCAATCGGGTGGTTGTTTAAAAGTTTTTAAAATGGCACCACTTTTAGAAGAATTGGAGATGGAACTTAAAAAGTATAAAGAAGATCCACAAGAAGGAAGAAGTTCTTTTGGCTTCGTATTTCAATTTTTAGAAATGGAGATTTGGAACTATGAGAAACAACAAGAAATGCCTGCAGAACAAGAAGATTGGAACAAAGAAGAAGCCATCTTTAGTGAACAAGTAATTTTATGTGGGGAAGAAAAAGGAAAGGGTGGAAAGAGAATGAAAAGTTTAAGATTTAAAAAAACAACCAAAGAAAAGAAAAATAGTTTGAAAAACAAGTATAATATTAGAAAGCAACAGAAGAGGGGAATACAGAAGAGAGAAATAGAAGTAGAGAGACAAGGGGGTAAAAAGGGGAGGGAGAAGAAGAGAGGGGAGAAGGAAAGGAAAAGAAGTTCTAAAGGACAGAAACAAGATATGGAGAAACAGGGCCTATTTAGAGATAATGGGTGAAAATTTAATTGAAAAAGGGATTCTGCAAAGGTACATAAGATTGTATTGTTATATTAAAAATAGAAATAATTTTAGAAAATTTGAAATAATGTATGATTAAAATGATGGATGAAATAGTTAGTGTAACCCAGTGAAATGTTTGTTAATAAATAAATGAAAAAAACAATGAATGAGAGAATTGAATTAGGAAAGGATGGGAACATTTTAATTATTTAATGTTTTATAAAATATAAGTGAAGAGGAATAGGGGGAAAATTAATTATGGAAAGCTTATAACTGTTCCCAAAGAAGTATGATATTTAATTGAAAAGTAATGTTAAAGAAGTTAAGATTTTAATGAACATTAATATTAATGATAGAACTGAATTGGAATGGAATGAGTGTTTTAATTACAGATATTTATAATCTTTTTTTTAAGAATATAGTGTGTATTTTAAGAATGTACCAAACAGAATTCGAATGGAAGTTATGTATTATATTGAATGTTATAACTTTAAGGTATATATTGAAGCTTAAATAAGAGTTAAATGGATAAAACTAAAAGATATAAAGGTGTCATACTCCAATTAGTAATTACAGGAGAAAAATCGTTTAATGAGAAAAGATAATATGAAATTGAAACAGGACAGACAAAAAGTATAAATATAATGATTTGAATTGAGACGAGATAATCAAAATAAAATTGAGAAAATTAAAAGAGGGGAAAAGCTATGTAGAAAATGTAAAATAGCAATAAGATATGGAACAGAACATAAAAATGAGCATGAAATTGAATTTGTGTCTGTACGAAAAAGTGTAACCCAGGACTACTTTCAAAAAAGATGTTTTATTTGTATTATGGGTTTTTTTTTTTTTGTATGAAAACTCAAATAAAATTTACAAAAAAAAAAGGGTGCAGAGATTGCAGATAATATCCCAAATCATTTTATCATTTGTTCCCTTCTCCAGCAGACTTTACTCACTTCCTTATTATATTGGCTAAGTTAAGGTCAGGTCTGTTAAGGATATCTGGCCACAGATGACTCTAAAAAAAATTGTTACTGGGATAATTAAAGCCATACAAAAAAGAGAGAGGTTTCAGAGCTAACTACCAAATAGCTATAGCATCCCTTTGAGTGAATTCAGCTAGAGATGGGGAAAAAAATCATTTTTCTTTTTTCCTTGCCAAAAAATCACAGTTTTTGTATTGAGTCTGCCCAGTGGGTAATTCACAGCTTATGAGTCATCCTGTCTGTCAGGGCCAGGTTCACAAAAAACTTCTCAGTTCTGACTGTCTTAAACAAATTATACTAAATTTGTCTTTGAAACATCCTCATCTTGCATTCAAGTTGACAATCACTGATCAAATTTGTTTTGAAAAGATTTCATAAAAGTGCTTTAAAATGAATAGGACTGTTAACATATCACCTTTTAAAGCAGTTGTGGGGTTGTTTCTTTCAGATTTTCCCATAAGCCTGAAAAAATGTGGCTGCTTTAATGAATTGACTTGTTAAAACATCAGCATCTTAAATATCAGTAATCAAGGTAGCTATTTCTTTGTATAGGCTTGCATGGAAATATGAAAAAGATAGTGTTGCACTAAAGAGATGTGGCATTAACTTTCTTGAAGCACCTTTTCAAAATTATTTTCAAGTAATTATAGTATATAAGCAAAGTGCTGGTAAAACTCAAATGTACACAAAGTTCAAACTATCAAGTTTTGGTAAATCTGGGGACAATATATGAGCAACAAGATTAATGACATTCTAGAATGATTTGAGAATTTGAAATATGGTTGCAAGGTATTCATTCCTTGCAAAATGAAAGATCAATATTCATTTAAAATCAATATTAATTTTTGTATTATATTATAGTGGGAATATTTAGGTATGGATCCAGTTTGTGCTAACCCTTGCTAATAATTCATGAATACATCCAACTTTTGCCATATTCAGAAGAATGCAGTATTGAATAGATGTTGCAAACTGTCTGAATTAGCCTTTTGTTAGAACAGACACCAACAATTTTAAATATGAGGCAGATATATTAAATATGAGGCAGATGTATTTCAAGTTCAAAATATCCAAACTTTTGGCAAGTAGAGATATCAATACAAAGTTGTATGTGCAAAATATCAATGCTTGGATATTGAAATTCTCACTCACATTAATGATATCGGCTAATGATGATCTCTTCATAGTTAACCACACTTTCCTAAAAATTTCCCTGGGAAAGCCAACATAACACTGCTTAGCACATTCTACAAATATTAAAATATATGTGAATACTTTTGTAAATACAAAGCACTTGTCTCTATGATGAAGGTATAAATAGTGTCAGGTGTGAGACAATGTTATTTATCAGGGAAGCCTCCGAGGATATTTGCTAACCTGTTAACTTTGTGTATTTTACACATCCATGATATTAATGTAGTCTATTATATAAATTTCTTATCTAAATTCTTTTATTTGTAAAGTTATATCCATTCCAATAGCATGACTTTGAAGACTTCATGTCAGAATTTCATGACTTTCTTTCTTACACAACAATAACTGAAATTGCAAAAAGGGTGCAGGGTGGGAGAGAAGAGGAGGAAAATTCTAGGTAAACTTTACACAACACTTTTTCACTGCAGTAGAGAATGTTTCTTAATAAACTTTAATAAATTTAATCAAGCACTTTCTCTCTATTTAAGCCTATAGATTAAGCCCATGTCTCCTTCCATATACTACATAAAATAATTCTAGAGGAATAAAACGTGCATCTAATTTTAATACCATTAAATGTCAGTTGTGCATTTTTAAAAAGCATACCAGAAAATTTCTTAACAATGAGATCAGTGGATAATTCTATCTTGTCTATTGCCCTATAAAAAGAAAGTACAAACATTACATTGCAAAATATATTTTATGTTCAGGGAACACCTGCAGCTAACTATTTTCAGTTATCACTTCATCTTTCATCTTTCAACGAACCTTTCTTCTCTGCTCTCTTATGCTTTTCTTTCTCTTTTTTTTGAAACAAGCCTTTTCCATCTATTCTCTACTCAGATTTGTTAGTTCTGTCTTTTCAGAACACAATTCAACCCAAAAATGGTTTGGTGGAGTTATTTGACTTTGTAAATCAATCGTGATTCTTTTTCTTAAAAGTGAAATCTCTTTGGAATTTTTATTGTTTTGTAGCTGCTCTTGGGTTTTCTTTAAATCTAGTTATAGTATATAGACAATGTACTTTATTTGTGACATTTAAACAGTCATTGTATTATGCACACATTTCTGACCCATACATTGTGCTGATTATTCAAAATGAGGCTTACCTGGTTAAAAAAAAGTCTTTTTGTAAAGCTGCTGTCACATAGTACCACAGAAGTAAATTTTGACTCTGCCTTCTCCAAATGGTCTTGTTAGGAATATAAGTCACCTAACAGGTATTTGGGTTAGAAATATATAAACCAGGATAAACATTTTAGTACTATATCTTTAAGAAAATGCAAAACTGTAATTAGGTGTGGTTTCTCAAACGGCCATAAGATGGAGCCAGAAACCTGGTTTGTTTAGTCTGAGTCTCAGAAGAGAGTGTGTCTGAGTGTATCTCTGTTTCCTTCTGTTGGAAAGTATTGCCGTTGCTCCATTTCTTCTAATTGATTGATATTACTGGATTTAATGTAAGTCTGTTACTGAACTGTTTCTGACACTGGAATTTGATATTTGGATTATCCCTGGATTGAAAAACTGACTGATTTACCTGTGAATGACTTTGGACTGCTTATCTTGTACTTTGCTTAAACCTTTCTGGAAGTAAAAACCTACATTTACTGTACAGTGTATCTGTGTACTGTGTGTGTATTATTCAAAAACTTCTCTCAAATACGTCTCCCTGTATGCGCTCATTCTCCTAACGGGGAATTACCTCAACAGGTCTTAAAATCAAATGGTCATACTTTAACATGCCCAAGATAAATCAAATTTGGAAGTAATCTGCATCTTTTTTTTTTGTCCCAGAATCCTATCTTTGCTTTAAATTACAGGTTAAATTACTCACCACATCACATTGCCGTCACATGACTTATCACAATGTTTTTCCCTTCGTGGACTTGAGATGGACGTAGCCTGCATGTCATGCTTCTGGCCCACGGGCCACCAGTTTGACACCCCTGCTTTAGATGGTGACATATTTTTTTCCAAATGCTTCTATTGAAATAAAATGTTTAAATCATGATGGCTGAAAAGGAAATACAAACATTTCCTGAAAAGAAGTGCAGACAAAGGTATGTTAGGAAAAGTATTTAAAAAGTGACAACTCAGTCCTGGAGAAGAGGGAGTGAGAAACAGATTCAAAATCTTTTGCATATATTCATCCAAAAATCATTTCCTAGAAAAGCAAGTTAGTGAGATTAAAAAGTAAGAAATATGCTGTCAAATTTTACATTCTATTATATCATACCCAGCTTCAGACTCCTATTTCCTTCTCCTATTTAAACACCATTATACCTTTCTGCCAAATATTCACAGCCATCCCCAAAGTACTGAGTTGTACTGTGTGGCATACTTTTTTCTTTTTATTCTTGAATAGCCATGAATGCCATCATCTTTAATTTAAAATATGTCTCTATTTCCACTTGAGGCCCAAGAAAATAATATTACATTATTATATAATATTATATTATTGTTAGCTGACAGCTGTCAACGACAGCTGCTCATTGAATTTTTAAAATTAATCTAAAGTAAATCATTGGTATTATTAAAGCTCTTTCTGGACCCAAGAAGAGTTTGCATATTTCTTTTACAGTTTATAAGCCACCAGAAAATCCAAAGTATTTTATTTAGGACACAGGTTTGTGTGAAGAAATTGATTTCATTTTGTTATTCACCATTCACAACAGTATAAATCATGTGGAGATTTTCATGTATAATAGTGAGAAAGGAACACAATGTGGAGATTAGTAAGCCTAGATAAACATTTCATATCCTAGTACAGAAATTATTTTAAACAGTTTACTTACTGATTGCTCGTTAGCTAACATCTTAACCAACAAGTCAATACATGCTGGAACAATTCATCCAGTTAGAACTAGATGATGAAAATCTTGTCAAAGAAGTGTTTATATACACCCAACTATATTTCATCTTAAGAAATAGGTGCTTTTGTTATATATATTAAGTATTTATCAAAACTCAATAAAAGCACAAATAAACATTAGAAATCACTTTATTTTATGCATTTTATTAGGTTTTTATCTTGGTTTTATTACTTATTTTATAGGTAACTCAAGGCAGTGAACCTACCTAATATTCCTTCTCCTGCTATCTACCCATTAAAACAATCTTGTGAGTGGTTTGAGATGAGAGAGAGGGGAACACAAAATTTTATGACAACATAAAAAAACTTAATCTAAAATGTAATGTGCTACGCAACATAATATTTACATTTTTAAATTGATGATGTCCCATCAAGTCATTGAAAACTCCTAGTAACCACACAGATTTTATCCAGGACAATCTGTCCCTAACCTGATCTTTCATGTGTTCACCCATTGTCACTGTAATCAATCACTTTTCTGTTAGTCATTCTCTTCTTTTTCATCTTCCATCTTTCTCAGCACTGACGAGAGCTAAGGGTTTGCATAATGTATCCAAAGTAAGATAATTTGAGCTCAGATACATACACTTCCTTATTAATCACCAAGAAAAGATATAAAGTCAATGCATAATGGAACAATTTATCTGGTCAAAACTAGGGAATGAAAATCCTGTCTAACTCTTGAAGAAGAGTTTATATATAACTATGATAATTTATCCAAAATGTGTTGTATGGTGATGAGTTTTGGAGGGATGTATTTTGACATGACAAAGTTTAACATCAATTTAAAAACAATAATGATTATAATTAATCATCAATATACATAGTATAAATTATTTCTATGTTATCATAAAAATATTGGTCTTAAGAAAACTTAGAAGGCTTCACTTTTGATTCATATAACAATATGTTAGAATTTAGAGGACTCACACATGAAATTAAATGTACAAGTTTTAAAAAGAATTAATTAAAATGAAAATATATGGAATAAAATATAACAATTGCATTCTGATTGATAGAATATAGATTACTTTGCAGATTTGATAAAACTTGGATTGCTGTAGAAACCCTAGATTAACATAGAAATCAGTGGTGAGATTCAAAAAATTTACTATCAGTTCTGTGGGTGTGGCTTCATGGATATGGCAAAGCTTGGTGGGCATGGCTTGGTGGGTATAACAGGGTAAGGGTACTGCAAAATCCCATTCCCTCCCCATCCCACTCACCTGCTTTCCAGTTCTGTTCTCCTGTGCAGGGCAACAAAAGAAGACCCAGACAATCAGCTGGGACTCGGGAGACAGAGAATAGATGGGGTGGGGCCAGTCAGAGGTGGTATTTGCCAGTTCTCCAACTACTCAAAATTTCCACTACCAGTTCTCCAGAACTGGTCAGAACCTTCTGAATACCACCTCTGATACAAATGAAATTACATGTTAAATTGTAAGAACATTGAAAAGAATAAAAAAAAAATGTGGGTTCAAACATAACCAATCTATGCTGGAGATGTAAACATTCATTATATAATCTGTGGGTTACCAACTAAAAGCCAATGGATAACAAAACTATTACAGATCTCTAAATTAAAATCAAAATAGTCCAAAATAAATAAGAGTATAATTGAAAAAATAATGATATATTATGATATGATATATGCACTGACAAAGATAAGAATTGTATTAAACAAAGAAGAAAGAAGGCACTTAGAACAAACAGAAAATTTTAAACTAAACTACGGAACCAAGCATAAATCAAGATCACAGAGCAGTATCAAACTGATCAAATAGAATCATATGAAGACCGAATATATATTGTTTAATAAAGAGAAGACAAAGTCAAGGCAAGCAAGCATAATTATGTTCACCAAACATGGAACTCAGCAGTGGAAAATGGGAAATAAAAATAAAGCTAGTGCTTATGGAAATTCAAGATACATTGTAAGTATTTTTTGCATGTGTTCTATATATTTTCAGAATCCAGGAAAGTACCCTGAGAGTATTTTTATACAGTATCATCTCTTATATAATCTCAAGTGAAGCAGTTGCATGTCACTGTCTCAGAAATTGCTGTTTTGCTACATATATAATGATGCAGGAGCAAAGTTCAAGCGCTTGTCATTACTGATTTTATGACACACAAAAAGATTCCAACCTGCCTTGCAGCCAGGATTTTGGCCATTTAAACTCAGCTCTCTGCCTGTTAAATTTAGCATGACTCTATTGCAGGTACATAGTCTAAAAAACAATCAAGTGACAGTTGAGATAGAGATGATAGCAATGTAGACAAAGATAGAGATTTTATTATTTTCATTATTTTATTACCCTAATAGTCCATAGAAATTATAATATCTACTTTACATTAGAAAATTGAGGCAAAATTATACATTAACTTCTTTTGTAAACCAAGAGCTCTCATAATTTTTTTCTTAGATTTCTGAGAGTTCTGCAAAAGACTAATTATAATGCTTTTAACTCATCCTAACAGCTATTTGCCATATCTGAATAAATTTGATTGAACTGAGCTATGGAAAGAGAATTAGAATAGTAAACCTTAACTTAAGTACATATCTTTGAAAGATTATCTGTTTTACATTTTAAAATGAGAATTATCCTATATTTTTCTTAAATGTAAAAGATTTAGTTTCATTTGATTCTGGTTTTGATTCTAATCACTCTAATTGCTTTTATTATCATGTCCTCCTTGTAGAATTTATTTTATGAAGACTGAAAATATAATGTAACCGGACACAGGATTATCATCCTCTTCATCTTTTCTTATTTATGTTAGTAGGTAATTGCAATACTTTAAAAATTAAATAACCAATTGCAGAGCTTTATAATGATCAGTTGACTTTGTTATAAATTTCTGATTTGAGGCAATGGTTTCCTTCAAAATTGCTTTGACCTGAATATCTAACATGAATATCTACAATTAAAATACTTATTGGTTTCCCTTGGGATATCCTCTCACTGCAGCAGGGGTGTCAAACTTGATTTCATTGAGGGCAGAAACAGGGTTGTGTTTGACCTCAGGGGGGCAGGAGATGTGTGGTCAGGGTGGGCATAGCCACCATGATGTCACTTGTGTTGGGGGCGCCTGTAGTGGCCTGAACACTCTGTCTGCAAAAATGGGTCCTGAGCTCCATTTTCAACTGTGACAGCCTCCTACAACCCTTTGCCAGCTAAAACGGAGCTGGGGGGGAAATGTACAGCCCTCACGAGCTCTGTTTTCAGCTGTGATGGCCTCCTGTAACCTTCTGCCGAAAAAACAGAGTTTGTGAGGGCCGCACAGGCACCACAGGCCAGTCCTTTGCTACTTCCAGGGCGGCCCCATGGGACACATCTAAGCACCCTGCAGGCTGGATCCGGCCCCCAGGCATTGAGTTTGACACTGCTGCACTACAGCAACTTATCTTTGAAATATTTTGTCTATTTATAAAAATGCACATTGCATTCATAAGATACCTTAACGGCTTTCTTCAGCCTGATAATCTTAGACATGTTGGGATTCAATTGCCAAAATTCTCATTTTTGCCTGGTCATCTTTGGTATTTATAGAGTTTTAATTCTAAGCATACTGTTGTTTATACACCAGAGTAAAAGAACATGGATTGTGCTAAATATTGTAAAATATAAAATATTAGAGGTTATATTTTCTCTCTCCTCTAATTCATTTTGAGCCCAATAATGGACAAAAGTACAAAAGTTATTATTTTTACTTCTCTGATATTTCTTAAAGGAACAAGGAAATAACTTTTTAACTTTTTAACTCTGTACAGTCATTTGTGTTTACTTTACAATGAGTGGCAAGCTTCTTAGTTGTGGCTAGTATTCTGAAAAAAAGTATTCAGAAATTTCAATACATGCTTCCTGTCAAAATGTCACATGAATTCATTCTAACCATATTTTCTATCATGTAAAAGTAGTTCCCACATCTGAAGTTTTTTTAAAAAACCAAACTGAGGACTTTCATAACAGAATTAAATAAATTTTACAAGATAACTTTGTGGTAGAGTTCAATTGTGGCCAATCTCTATATTACATGAAATATAGAATATACAACAATACCCAAGTGCTGCTATCCCATTTGAACTAGGTACTTAGAGGAACACCGAGAAATATAGCTAACATTTTTAAAAATGTTGTTCTTCAATTGAATGTTGTTCTTTAATTGAACAGAAAAAGTTCTGAATGAGCCCAAGCTCTTTTGTCTTCTTATTCTCTTCCAAAATTTGTACCTAGTAGATATTAGAAAGCTGTGGCTGAAATCTCTACCCTGTTGGACTTGTCTTCTTGTTCTTCTTCTGAGGCAGAAGAAGTACAGTCAGAGACTTTGAGAGATGATAATCTTGGATCGGTTGGCAGTTTCTCAGACTCTGAGGTTCACCCACCCACTTCCAAGTAGAGGAATGCTTTAGGGATGAAACAACAGAGGGGTGAGCTTTAAATGTCAGACGATTCTGACTTCTCTCCCTGAGAGAAAAACTAAGAACAACTTTTCAAGCCATTTTCAACTATTTCTTGTTTACTTTGTCATGCCATGGTTTGAATTCTGGTTTCCATGTCATCTTTTTCTTTGTATTTGTCGTTTGTTTTTTTTGATTTCCTGGTCTTGACCCATGCCAGACCTTGACTACCTTTTAGTTACAATCTTAACCTTACTTTGCTCCTAAGAGGTTTTCCTGAGTATATGTACTTTTGTCTGGTTGCAGGCATCCAGGTTGTATCATGTTGGTTGTCAGCCAAAACTGCCAGCATAGAAAAACTATTGAAATAGGTTTGTATTTGTATTTATTCGTCTGTCAAACATGTACAAGATAACAAAACGTAAACAAGAACAAAGGGAGTAAATACTAATAAATGAGGACAGTAAGACAGGGGTGGTAGGCATGCTGGTGCACTTATGCATGTCCCCTTTAAGAACCTCTTAGAAATGGGGTGAGGTCCACAGTAGACAGTTTGAGGTTGAAGCTGTGAGGGTTGAGGTTGTAACAATGGAATTGGGTAACAATGGAATTGAGTTTGTATTAGTTGTTTGCTTATATATTATTGTGATTGAGGATGAAGAAGTTGTCGACAGGTAAGACATTGTAACAGACAATTTTGTGTACTATGCTTAGATCAGACCACAGGTGGCACAGTTCTAGATTGTCCATGCCCAAAATTTCGAGCCTGGAGACATAAGGAATTCTATTGTTATTGGAGGAATGGAGTACTTTTCTCAAGGAATACCTCTGAACCTGTTCAATTGTGTTAATGTCCAATATACAGTGCAGATTCCAGGCGGATGAGCTGTATTTGAGAATTGGTTTAACAAAGGTTTTGTATACCCTAGTTAACAATTCAATGTTGCTGGAGAAGAAGCTTCACAAAAGAGGTTACACTCCCTCTTGGATAAGCTTTTCATGGATGATTTTGTTGTAACTATAGCTATATGTTCTCCAACTTTTCAAGGGAAGGAAATAGAATCTCAGTGATGAATTTATAAAGAGGAAGAGGAAATAGAGAATTAATGAATATTAAATACCAATTTAATGAATTTTAACTCTGCAAACTTAAAAAGTAACGCCATCTTACAGTCTCTTTGAAGCTGCAAATACAATGCAAATTATATAATTATCAAATGTTAATGTTTAAAACATATTTTTTAAAATACGTTTAAAATCTTTTCAGAAGTTTTAACTATACTGAAAAAATTACAAAGGATCACACAATAATCACACTGGAGGGAGAGGTAACTGTGGGTACCAGGGATAAAAACATAATTACTTTGTTCCAAAGTGTCAAATGATGAATGTGCATGATTGAAATTCCATCACCTTTTAATGTTCATTAAGTGTCCAGTTATTGCCATCATTTTATGTTGTTGACCCCTGTATCCTCCAAAGTCATCCCTAATACATACATAGCATGCTGTTCCTTTTTAAGATAAGCAATGTTTATCTTAAACATGCAGAAAATTGATAGGTGAAAGGATTAAAGGGATTAATTTAAATACTGATCTTTTCTCTGATTTTTTTATTTCTGATTTTTTTTTTTCATTTTCACCATTCAGAGAAGTATAAAGATGCAACTGTTACCAGCCTGGGTATTTTAGTTTTAGATGTATGCATAACAATCAAATGATATCAGCTCATACTTCCTGAAGACATTTAAATTCCATGCATAATTAAAGCTACATTTCAGTTTTCTGCATTTGTTTATCAGTTCAAAATCACCTTCATTCAGATCTATTAAAAACTCCCCCTTTTCTTACTTTCATCTTACCCTCTTATTTTAATTTGTTCATTAATTCATGTCTTCATTCTTGTTTTATCTCTTACACTTGCTACTTACATTCCAAGTCACAATTTTCCACATGCATGGTCCTTAGCAGATGGACGTTCAGCCATGTGGGTTTATTAAGGCTTTGATCAAATAAAGATTTCACAAAATGCTTTTTTTTTTGGAAGTTAAAGAATGTATATATTACTTACTAGTCTTAGCATGCTACATGCAACATAATTTTCTGTTTATTAGTTTCTAAAGATAAGGTCTATAATCCAGGGACTATCGTAATCTACTGTTGCCCACATTCCATGATTTAAGTGACATACACTTGGAAGATAATTGATACTGACTTTTACTCAGTGGTCACTCATAGAATTATGAATATCGTCAATTAAATTATACAGACTGTAAGAATCATATTGCACGGGAAAAATTTTGTATAATAAGTCCTATCATGATCAGATTCTGTATTCACTGAAAGTTATTCATAGACAATGCAATATTAGATAGGTGAATAGAATAGAATAGAATAGAATAGAATAGAATAGAATAGAATAGAATAGAATAGAATAGAATAGAATAGAATAGAATAGAATAGAATAGAATAGAATAGAATAGAATCAGAGATGGTACTCAGCAGGTTCTGACCAGTTCTGGAGAACTGCTAGTGGAAATTTTGAGTACTTCAGAGAACTGGCAAAATACCACTTTCTGAAGACATTTAAATTCCATGCATAATTAAATTTACATTTCAGTTTCCTGCATTTGTTTATCAGTTCAAAATCACCTTCATTCAGATCTATTAAAAACTCCCCCTTTTCTTACTTTCATCTTACCCTCTTATTTTAATTTGTTCATTAATTCATGTCTTCATTCTTGTTTTATCTCTTACACTTGCTACTTAAATTCCAAGTCACAATTTTCTACATGCATGGTCCTCAGCAGATGGACGTTCAGCCAGAGGTGGTACTCAGCAGGTTCTGACCAGTTCTGGAGAACTAGTAGTGGAAATTTTGAGTACTTCTGAGAACTGGCAAGTACCAACTCTGAGAAAGTTTCATTTGTTGTAGTTCCATGACAACTGAGCAGATAGATTTGCAGCCATAGGGAAATTATTAATTTTTAATGCAAGGTGGAACACCAGACTGTTTGGTAATCTAGAAGTAAGCAAGAAAAAAATGCACCCCTCCATTTTAAAAAATATTTTCACTGACATAGAAAAAATTCAAATAGATGCAAAACATGTTATTTTAGTATTTTTTGCTGAACAGTTTGTACAGATAAGCATACTTTCCAGACTTTTATGAATGTTTAAACTACCTGTAGACCTGAGCTATATACTTGAAGGAATTACTGATATGGGAAAATGTAGTAAGATGCACATTAACTGAAATCTACTTTGCTTGGAATGATATTTCTTGGAAAATTTATTAGTTTGAATTATCTTCTGGAAAATTTAAATAATTATTTATAAATCTAAATATACAATGATTTAAATGCAGATTTATTTGTCTCAAACCTTTCAATTGTTTTGGTGCCTTGGTATCAAGGATAAAAAGATTTAAGATTCTTATGATTATCTTTAAAACCCTAAGTTTATTGAAACCATGATAGATTATAGACTCCGTCCAAATTCTGTGATTCATCATGAACCTGCCTTAAATATTAATTGTCTTTAAAAGTGCATAACGGTTGTCTTAGTTATCCTGAATTTATTATGGGCACCATCTCTAGTTGTGGATAAATATATTTTCATTTGTTCAGATATAGCAGTGTGTGCCATTATTGTTCCATTCTTGTTTCATGCGTGTTTCATTACTGTTTCATTTTTACTTAACCTTCTGCATTATCCTGTTTAATGGAATGGACTGGAATGGAACAAAACAGAATGGAATAAAATACAACACAACACAACACAACACAACACAACACAATACAATACAATACAATACAATACAATACAGTAGAATTCTTTATTGGCCAAGTGTGATCAGATACACAAGGAATTTGTCTCCAGTGCATAAGCTCACAATGTACATATAAACAGCAAGTCATAGGTCATAATCATACTTACAATCATTAATCATAAGTTACAAACAACAATTGATAAATTGTTGTAATAAATAAGAAACGAATAGGAGATGATAGTGGGAAAAATGAGATGAGAAAGGATGAGAAATGAGTGTGAATTAAGTTTTCAGCAGAATGACAGCATGAAGAAAACTATCTTTATGTCTTGTTGTTAATGAGATAATATGACATTCTGGTTTTTCTTCAACAGAACACAAGACGACCTTTGTTTCTTTAAAACTGAAAGGCGGAATATAAGAATGAAATGAATTAGAAATGAGATGCATCAGTGAGACTTGGTACTTTAAACATGCGGCCTAATTACAATTCATTTTTAGCTATCTTACACTATTGTTCATTGCATTTGTATTGATTTTTTAAGCATTTGCATGTATTTTTATACCCTGTAATGCTATAACACTCAAAGCAATTCATTGCTTATGTCTGGCTGTACATATGAGTCAAGCATTGCGAGACCATGTATCCAGCATGGAAAAAAAAGTACAACATTTGTATTAATTATCAAGGGCAAGACAGTTAACTTGGAAAAAAAGTACATAATTAACTTTATTAAGTCATCACTCCAGTTCAATTTTTTCAATTTTTTTTACTACTGGTTCTGTGGGCATGGCTTGGTGGGTGTGGCAAGGGAAGGATACTGTAAAATCTCCAGTCAAAGGTGGTATTTGCAGGTTCTCCAAATTACTCAAAATTTCAGTTACTGGTTCTCCATAACTGGTCAGAACCTGCTGAATACCACCTCTGCATTATTCTCAGTTTCCTTAACCATGACAAAAAAGCTAAAGTTTTAGTCCTTATTTTATTTCACCATTATTCTTAACTTTCTCCATCTTGTATGCTATTCCTTTGTTTAATTACTTTTTTTTTAGTACAATATGTGTCAGCTGTGATTTATGTTGTCAGAAGAAAGAATAAATTGCTAAATAAATAATAAAGACAAAATCCAGCTCGTTGCACTAGTACACATGGTTATATCTCTAATTAGATTCTTCCTATGTTGATAAAACAAAGGTATCAATTTCAAGTCATAATAGTTAAAGGGTTGATGTAGTTCTCTTTAAGCATAGCTTAAATGATGGCTTTGGCTCTCTATGTCATGTGGGAGAACTAAGGGGATTGACATTAGCTCCCTCATTCTTGCCATGATGATTAAGGGGATTTGCTTAAATACCCTGTTTCATATGGTATAGCTACTGTAAAAGGATTAGCTTGAGATCTCATTTTCATGTGGAATGGCTAAAAGGATTAGCTTTAGCTCCTCATTTCATGCTGCAATAAGTGAGGGCATTTACAAGCATTGCCCATTTAGAATGCCTGCATCTTAGAACTATTTTATCTTCCTTCTACTGGTAATCAGTTTTTAAAAGAATCTTAATTTGATCTTCTGTGTGCTTTTATTAGGACACAAAGTATGTGTTTTTTTATCTAGTCATAAATTAACAACATATTTTCTGTACACTAACAATATAGTTTTCTTTTAGAAATCGAGAGGGAAGCTTTCAGCCAGAAGTATGGGTAGAAGGTGCAGAAGAGCAGCTGATCCTGTTTGATGAATGCTTTATTTAGGTTTTATGCTTGTTGTAATCTACAAAGAATTCCTTAAGATGGATCTTTTAATAAATAATACCAACACATATTTTATAGGGTGTAATGGATCAACAGTTAGAGCTTAAGTATATAAAAAGTTTCTATGTAATCATAAAGTTTTCTAGGGAAAAAATCATTATCTGAGTATAAGCTTTCTCACTGAGCAGCTACGAAAATGAAATAGTCTTATGTGGAAATATAAGGAAAACTGTGGCCTTTTGAAAAAGCACCTTTGGGACATTCTTATGTATTGTGATAAATAAATAAATTATTAACATCTCTTTTTTGTTGTTGATCCTTTATATCCTTTATTTATCCTTTATTAATCTAATTTATATCAAAAGCAGTCTGTAAAGTCTATAGGGTTCCAACAATACTGACTTATAAGTACACTTTGCACCTATGTATGTAAATTTGATAAAGGACATTATGAAAAATGCAAAATTACAGAACAGCAAAGTAGAGAGAGGAAAATGATACAAACAGAATAAAGAAACTAGGGCAACATAATTATTATCTACAACCATCAAGACAATGTTTTCAACAAAGTAAAAACTACATTTCCATGGCAGATCTTTCACCTCATGTGATTTTAGCTATACTAATATTGCTTCTGTGGTATATTGTTATCAAGGGATAAGTAAAGGGCACAGTTGAGCACTTATTAGAGTGCTTTGAATTGTTGCATATGTGAGCTTATTTTTCAAAGTTCTTGTCTCTATTTTTAGTATATACTTCTTAATTTCAAGTCTTATCTTATAAACTACTTTCACTTTGCTTGATCATCACATTTGTAGCCTGCCACAATCCAAAATAATTTATGGAGCTTCCTTGCAATTCCTTACAGTTTTGATCATCAGTGTTATACAGTTGCTAATCATTGGCCTTTGTTATATTAATTCCTTGTTCAGACAGCTTTGCTTTTCTGCTTTTCTCCTTTTCTAAATTAAAGTGGTCTGGAGGGGAAAAGCATCACTGCTTTCCAGCTCTCATTCAGATCTACGGTTTGGTCACACTTCAACCTTTGATACGTTGGTCCATTAGCATAGCTCCTTTTCTTCATTGTCAAATCCTTTCTCCCAGCAGTCTCTCTGCAGATTGTCCTACCTAATTCCACTTGTTCCTGCAGCTCACCAGTCTTATATTTCTCCTTTCTTTGGTGATCTTCACTTCTCTCAGCTACCCCAGTCACCCAGTTCCCTTAATACACAAGTAACATCTTCAACCCATGAAGATTGAACAAAGATTGGTTTGCTTGAGGTAACTGTACCATAGAAATCTTGCCCTAAAAAGCAGACTTGCTTCCTCATGAGAACATCTAACAGTCTGCATAACATTGAAGAAGAAAAAATCTAACCTTGAGGCATAGTAAATCGGCCAAAGTTCAGTTTGTGAAAAACTAAAGGGTCAAAGAATGCTATTGTGATAGCAAATGTGTTGGTAGGACAATAAGCAATGGGTAGAAACAACAATCAAGGAGAGAAGCAATCTAATTGCTGCCATTATACTTCTGGATATTTTTCTAGATGAGTACCATCATCCCTGAATTTTTCATTTTGTTCCTGATTTGTTATTCATTCATCCATCCATCCATTCATTTGTAAATAAAAGCAAAGTCTTGTCCCAATATCAATCTTAGCCTTTCCCTCCCTTTCTTATGTTTCCAAGACTTTTTCAGAATTAGGAAATAAGGCAGCAGGATTGTGACTGACTTTTGCTTATCAAAAGAAGCAGACAGCATTGCTATTTGTTGTATGCTATTTTGTATGGTACATTATACTACAAATATTCATATACATAATTAATAAGCTAGCAGCAGCATAGCTTTATGGATAATGGCAACTCAAAATTATAACTAAAACATGTATGTATGTGGGTGATTCCAAAAAGCAGATAAAAGTCGGCATTTTTCTTATGTTTAAAAATTATTTATATGCAATATTTAATTTTTAAAAAGAGCTCATATCAGAAAAAAATAACATGAAAGAAGTATGTATCAAAAATTATTATAAAAAAGACATTCTAATATGTATTCTAAATATTGCCAAAATTATATCCAAAGATTCTTTATGTTAGGGAAATCATAAACTGAAGTTTCTAATTGTTTAAAAGGTTTTGCCATAATGTATCACTAGTAAGGTAATGCTTCATTAATATGGATCAGATCTATGTTTGTGAACATTATTATATTTTCCATCTGGGAAGCCTTATGCCACACTTACATTTTTGTTCACTACTATAGTCATCCTACAATTTAGAGGCCTAATGGTAAAATGAATGTGTTTATTAAAAGCTTAATAGATGGGACTTCATCCTAGAGTATTTGGGTTCTAGTAATAACATTGGGTTTATGAGATCATGGTATTTTTTTCTCTTTCAAAGGAAAGTTAGAGAATAATTAATTAGATAGTATACAGTTTCAACCCCCAAAATAAGATTTGATTTGAAAAATCTGGAAGTTGATAACAGTGCATTAATGTTAAGGTACAATTAATCTAGAATATTTTATGTGTAGATATATGAAAAAAAACATAGAAGAGGTGTTACTCTGGTGTATCGATAATTCTGTGAAGCTTCTTCTTAGAAGCCTTTTTTGATTTTTGTATTTGATTTAGCTATGCATTATATTTCCTGATTTTTAAAACTATGACATAGTTTAAGAATAAATTACTGACTAAATTAAAATTAAAAATATGCAGGTTTTTCAATACACGGTATTATTTTGCCATATGTATATTTACAACAATGGACTTTCTGTGTAAGTAATTAGAGTTAGGTTCTAAAAACTAATATAAATGTTCAAATTATTCAAAGTACATAGCATACAATATATTATAGTTGTGATGATTTGTAAGTTCATATTAGGACCAAACTGGACAGTAAATGGGCACTTAAGTGCTTATCAATGACAGTGCTTTTGATATATTGCTACCATATAATGTGCTTTTATTAAAATTCAAATTACATTTTATACCCTGCAAGTAGAATATTCATGGGAAAAGATATGCCACTTCAGTTAAAGAGCAATAGCTCAGTCATAAAGAACATAGTTACTATGTATAAAAATTGCTTCCTTAGAGGTAGGATGCTCTAAAAAAGAAAAGGGATATCAGGAGGTTATCCTGAAGATTTCTCTCAGAAGTATTATGAGTCAGAATATATAATACTGACCTAAATAGATTAAAAGAAGAACATTTCTGGTACTCAAACAGTGCTGGACTCTGAAGTAATACAGGTAGTATAATTTGAATTTGCTCCTCCCATGATGGGGCTTTTGGAGAAGGAACTGTTATGCACTCTACCCTGAACTCTTAAAGTATAAAATCTAACTAATACACTATTCATATATGTATACGTGTATAAAACATTTAAATACACAATGGGCAACCAAAACAAACATAAGAAATTAAATCTCTTTTAAACTATTAAAAGAGTTCTTCATGAACTATGTCTACTAAATTCTATAATTTTTATTCTCACATACAATCTCAAACCATTTATTGATTAATTTAGCAATTTTAGTATTCTAGCCAACCAGAATTATTTTGAATGGTGCACAGCAAATTAAGAGGAAAACAAAACAAAAGACTGAAATTGTTTTTGTCATTACTCCTGAGCTCCTTCCTTCCTAATTGGTTACAAGAGAGAATGTGCATTTTCATATAAATATTTTAAAGCCACATAATCAACCAGATGGCCATATGAAACACACAATCAGAACAAGAGGACAATGGTCAATAACTTTTGCTGTTTCTCAGAAAGCATAATTTATATGCAGTTTGTTTTTGACCCTGGATAATTACATTAATTATACTAGTGTACTGTTTACCACATGAAACATTATTTATTAAAGAATTTACAGTCAGTAGACCAAAACAAAAGAAAATTGTTGATAAAATGCAAATATCTGGGATAAAAAAATTGAAATGCAAGTGGCATAAACTTCTTCGTTGGGATCTGAGAGGCCAGTATATTTGGCAATTTAAAATTAAGAAAACAACTGCCCCATATCTTTTTGCTGGCACTGGATGCTGGAGTTAAAATATCCAAATTTGCATTGATATGGTTTTGAAAGAACTTGCTTTAAATCCTGAAATCTTCTCAAAATAGTAGCTCCTTTCTGCCTTGAAAGCATCTATCACCAGAGTTTCTTCTGATAAGATTGTGAGAACTTAAAGGGATGGTTCTTCTGAGACTGGAGCTCTCCATTATTATTCAAAGCTGTCTTATCTATGTGTTGAAGGTTATCCAAGATAGCTTTATCTCTGTGGGTTGGTTTGGCACTATGCTATTGCCTACCTTGCAGCTAGAAAGCAAGGAATGTTCAAGTAAAAAAAAAAAAAATGTCTGTGATAGATGAAAGGAAGTAAGATAATTTTTCATTTTCAGTATAATCAGCAGGATGGTTGAAGTTTTACATTTCATAATTTTTCAAATGCTAGGTGTGGAATATAGTCAGTCTACTGCTTTTAAATCCTCTCTCCAGACTGAAATGGGAAAGAGCTGACCCAAAGAGAAAGTCATTGAGAAGTCCATCTGTGCACATTATTTCTATTGCTTCTAGTAACTAGATAAATTATACTTGTTTGAAGAACATATGCAGATGCACTGTCCAGAGTACAGTAGACTCATTTCATTTTCAGGTTGCTGACTGATTGAGGCATTTCAGTTTCTCTCTGAGAAAACAGAGCCAAGGATGGTCCACTCAGTTTTGTGATATGATTTAGAAAGCTGGTGTTGGTATTCATATGCATCAAGTTCCTCCCAAGAACCTAGGATGTCACAATATAACTGCATAGTATATGTGCAAATCTAAGCTCTGTGGCCTTTTGTAACTGACATATGGAAATGTTGTCAATGTGCACATTTTCTAAGTATCATCCAAGATATTTTTGGTATGGCACTCAGTGTACCAACAGTTTCTGCTACAAGTGAGGGTGTTTTTTTATTATATTATTATTCATTCAGATTGTAGGAATGTTGCTGTAGAAGTCTTTTGGAAATATAGGAGAGAATATATTTACTGTTGATTGGTGTAAAACAGTTCCAGTTTCAATAAAGTCAAGAAGATCATAGAGATTGCTTATAATAAAAAATATTCTTACTTGCCCTGTTACTGCCCAGAGATGGAATTAACTCATCAGTTCTCAGTTGTTTTGGAGATTTGTTGGGAGTTGGTGTCCTAAATTTGAGAAAACGTTCTTTTTCACTACTGCCATTAGTGAAATCATTAACAGAGAGGCTTAGGATGTTTTGTAGCTAGTCCTGCCAAGCGAGAAAGGCAGAAGTCAAAAAAGAAGCCAGCTCAAATTCATAAGATCAATTAAAATGGATTTTAACATTTGAACTATTTAAATGTTTGATATAGTAAATAAAAGCATGAGGCTACTGTGGCTATAGTGCCATCTTCATTTTCTACTTTTTAAAAAAATATGCCCAGTAATTTCCAAATTTTGTTCTCTTTATAAATTTAAAATTTACTGTGGATTGGCAGTTGTAAGGTTGTTCTAGAGTCTTGTTTGCTTCCCCAAATTCCCAACTTCTAATTTATTTTGCTTGTTTGCCATGCCAGGGTTTCAGAATAGTTGTCCAGTTTACTTCACTGTCAACTGTTGTTCTGATGCATGCTTGAATCATGGATATTGAATCATGGATATATTAAAGCACTTGGTAGTTTTTGTTTAAAAAAAACAGTGAAATTCCATAGTAAGTTAAAAAGGACTCAATGTTTCATGGAAATCTGACACACAGCTAAAGATATATGACTTTAAACATTTCAGACAGGAATGGTTATTTGCAAATTAGACTGCACAAGAAAGATTGCATTTGTTTTTGCTGAAGAAATTTTTCATGAAAATTTATAACTCTTCAGTGGTTTTCATCTGCTCTCTGAATTTATTTCTTTTCACCTCTATGACTTCATTTTCCTCTTCTCTCTCTCTTTCTTTGAGATACACTCTTTATTCGTGACAAATAATTCAATTCTAAAATTGGCTTCTCTCTCCTGCTTTTCATCTCCCCCCCCCCCCCGCCCCCAACTTAGCAGCTATATTAGGAAGCATTGGTGTCAATAGATTTTGCTCTCATAGTAAAAAAAGCAAGCTAATTATTATTTGGCAACTATCTTGATTTGCTTGTTGGTGACCTCTGAATTGTTAAGTGATTACTAAATTTGCTTTATGCTGCTGCATTTATTATCAATGTAACCATTTTGCACTGCTTATTGAACTTTTCTTTGATTTTTAATTTATATCTATTTTTAGTTGTGATGTTCTGAGTCACTGAGGTTCTGTCCTTTTTCCTCCCAGTTTTATCCACATGAATGCAATTGATTGCATTTGAAAAGTGTTAAAGCATGGCAGGTGAACACATATTATTAATCCAAACAACTTCCATACATTTAAAGTTACCAATATACTCTGTCAACCACCTTATCTATAGTTGATTATTGGTTGCAGGTTTTTTAATATCAGATGACTATTCTTTTTATTAATTCTTTAAACTATTACTTCCTATACACTGATTGGCATATTGCCTATTTTTGTTTCTTTATCTTTCTGTCCTGGGACATGTTAATTGTGTGGCATGTAATATGAAGTACAAGCAAGGTATTCAAATCAATGTTGTATCCCAATAACATAGATATTCTCAGCTGTGATAAAAGTACCACTGATTTAGTTTCAGCTAAAGATTCTCCATTCAAGGAAACAATACCCTAGAAAAGCCACTGGCTTCAGGAACATCTGATTTTAGAACCGTACTATACCATTCCCGCTGTGAGCTGCCTATTTCTGCATATTGTCATTCTTAATGGATTTGTGAGTAATAAGAGGAAAGTAGTAGAGTCAATAAATAAAAAAGGCTGCCTATTCAAAACAAAGAAAACTAAAAGTATACCAATAGTTAAGTGTTTCTTTCCTGTGTTCCTTTAAAATGGCTGTAATAAAATTCTGCCTATATTAAGTAATTGTACAACAGCTTGCAAGGTAGGTCTTACCAATGGACAATTGGCTGTTAATGCATTCTCCTATCTTCGTCTTCCAGGAAAGCAAATTACCACACTTTTTCTTTCTTGGGAATGGGAAATTTATGCTTTTATGTGTCTGTTAATATATGCATATTTTATCTTTGTGTTATTATATATAAAAAAGATAAAAGATAAAAAATGCACAGGTAAGCAGGCACAAGAAGATTTTATTTAAGAATAGTCCTTTTTTATTACTATATTTTCTCTAAGGCCTTTTTATCCCACTTTTACTATCAGCTGCTGATGACTATTAGAAACCGGACAGAATCATTTCCAATAATTACTTTTTTCTTTCTGAATCTCCTATTTATGCTTTCAAATAATGCAGTTACTGGAATTAGAAGGGTTTTCACACACACACACACACACACACAAAGAGAGAGAGAGAGAGAGAGAGAGAGAGAGAGATATCCCAAATAGTGTATAGGTTATACTGGCTGTGCTACTACAGAAAAAAGGAATCTAAAAAATACCAGAGCTAATAGTAAGCTGTGGTTCAGAAGAAGTCCTCTGAGAAGAAATCAGAAATCATTCTGGAACAGGCCTGAAAGGAAGTAAAACAATCCAGCCCAAAGAGTCAGGTGTGCTTGAAGTGACATTAAAGGAAAAGACTATTTTCAAAGCACAGCAGAATATGTGCATGGAGTTGAATTGGCAATGGGAAGAAGATGAATACAGGCTTACATCATCCATTTTTACTCTCAAAAAGTGGCTGATGTCCCATTCTTGTGATGAGGCACCAAGCAGTGCACTTTAGCCTTCATGCTTGTTTCTAATAGAACAAAACGTGCTTTCATATATCAAAGCAAAGGTAAAAATTTGCTCAAATGAAATTAACATTTTTCATTTCCTTTAAAGTTGTGATAATAGATCTCATCTTTTCCCCCCACCCTACCCTGCCCTTACCCTCCCCATCTGTAATTGGATCCTAGCATTGCTGGTATTAATTTATGTTTTTAATATGTATATATTTCTCTTTTATTATTATAAGCCACCCAGAGTTACCGGATGGTAAGATGGGCAGCCAATAAATTTTATAAATAAAATAAATTGGAAAGCATATGGCCAGCATCTCTTATTTGTAGAAGGCAAGGCAAGACAAACATAAATAATGAGCAAAAGAAAACCCTGAAACTCCACAAGATGAAGTGCTGACAGATAAGACTGACAGGAGATACAAGATTATCAACTCTTCCTGAGACCCCAAAATAACAAGTAATAGTAAGAGTGCTTAGTTGATATAACCAAATACAAACAAGTAGGAAAAGTCAGCAGTAACATCCAAATAATTTGCCATGTTGGTTCTGACAAATCAGCTTGATATCATAAGAAGATTCATTGCTCAATTTATCAAAATAGAAGATTAATAAAATGTAAAGCAAAAATAACCTTTTCCATTTAAAGTGGTGAATGAGAGAACTATTGTGCATTTAAAACAATACCTTCAGGAATATTTCAGGAATATTTTGTTCACTTTCAAATTATTAATTGCAGTCTCAAAATTAAAATAGGAAAACATTCAGTGGATACCAGAGGTGGTATTCAGCGGGTTCTGACCAGTTCTGGAGAACCAGTAGCGGAAATTTTGAGTAGTTCAAAGAACCAGCAAATACCACCTCTGATTGGAGATTTTACAGTATCCTTCCCCTGCCACACCCACCAAGCCATGCCCACAGAACTGGTAGTAAAAAAACAAATTGAATCCACCACTGGTGGATACTAAATCAGCATTCCCATTTTCTTTATATTTGTCCCTTGGAATAGCATTAAATGTTTTTTTAACGCCAAATGCTACTGTCATTATTGACTTTAATACAAAACATTTTTTTAAAAAAATAATGTTACCAGTATTTTTACATGCTCATATTATTTAAATCACAGTTTAAAAAATGTTGTAATTTTATTATCTGAAAAAATATTGAGAATTTAAAAAACAAAACAAAAATGACATAAAATTTCCCTTTAAATACTATTTACATTAAAAACAAAGAGTATTTTTTGCCTAGTTTAAGAATGTATTTTTAAGCAAATCAGTCCAATTTATAGAATGAAATACAGTAATTGGTCAGAAGAGTGATCACTAAAATATGTGTGTGTGTGTGTGTCTGTATTTCAGCTTTTGGGTTTGTTTTTGTTTCAAAGTGAAATAATGGGTGTTAGTGTTTGGGGATAAACCCCTAGCAGAGTATTGCAGCAGTAGTCAAGCCAGGCAGCCAAAACGAGAGTGGAAGGGCCCCAGAGTATACACACACTGAACACAAACACTTCTTTGTAGTTTAAATAGTTTTTAATCCAGTTAGAGTTTAAGCATTGTCATTCAGTCCATTAGTCATTCACAGTATTTCCATCCAGTAAGACTCACTAGTATAGTCCAAGTTAAGAGTCCTTGCAATATCTTTATCAGCCGATAAAGATATCTTCTCCTCCTCCGGTTCCTCTCCAGAGAAACAAACGCTGGATATTCAGCAAGACGCTCAAACAGTAGAACAGTAGAATTACGCAGTAAATCAGCAAACAGTAGCAAACAAGAACAGTTCAGTCACAGGCACTCACAATTAGTCGCAGTAAGACACAGTTAGTCGCAGTAGCAGTTACAGTAAACCACAGCTTCTAATGCTTCCTTATATTGTAACTTCTAACCGCACCCTTAATCGGCTAATTGCCTGCAACATTGTGCTTAAAGTGATAAGCACTTAAACCATGATATCTAAGTTTTATATATTTATTCACCCAAACCATATTTGGTATCAATGTTATACCTAACATACTCCCCTTTTGGGTGATATAAATATATAATACCTTACAATCTAATCCCATATTTTTCACAACTCTCCTGGTGCTTAGTGGCACCTTGGGCTTTAGTAAAATTATCAGCTAAATTGTCCTCCGACATACAGTACTCTAGCTGAATCATCTTACTTCTTACAGATTGTCTCACGTTTAGGTATCTTAGATCTGTATGCTTGCTCCTTGTTTTTACTCCAATATTTGTGGCCATTTGAATTGCTGCCTGATTATCTTCATGTATAATTATAGGATAATCCACAGTTATACCTATATCTATTAACATTTGTTTATACATTATTAATTCTGTTAATCTGGCACACTGTGTTGGCCTGGTACCTATCAGGCGGTCTAGATACACGTGTAGTTCTTCTGGGAATTACAGGGCTTACAGGAGGACTTTGTTGAACTACTACCTGTTCATCTTCCTCATCCTGTTCAGCTATTGAATCTGTTTCTTCCTTTATGGGCACTATTTCATCCTGTATTTGTCTCTTTACTTTATTTTTAAAGTTACAGGGATAACTAATGGGATTTCTATAGGATTCAATAATTACATCTTTATTGGCATCCTGTTCTAATTTCTCCCATCCTTCATGTTCTAGAAATTGGGCACTAGCACTACATAACACTTTAGATGTGCCTTTCTCCCAAAATCTATATGCCCTATGGTTTGCCTGATAACCAACGAAGAAAAATCTTTTAGCTCTATGTTGCCCTTTTTTTCTGAGTTGTGCAGGAATATGCACCCATGCTGGTGCACCAAATGTGTGCAGGTAACTTAGGTCAGGTTTCCTGCCATGCCACCTGGTGAATGGTATTTCACCTGTTGTTGTATTAACAACGTTGTTCAATATGTTATTAGCACACATTGTAGCCCTCCCCACAAAGAATCAGGTAACCCAGAATCAGTTAACATTGTTCTAACCATTGCCTGTAGTGTTTGGCCTCTTCTTTCAATAAAAGCGTTATGTTCTGGCCTGTATGGAGCAGACTTCTTATGCTCTATTCCAGCTACCTTAAGTCTGTTCTGGAATTTGTTATTAATAAATTCCGTACCATTATCTGTCACCAGGGTTATCAGTTGTCGCTTAGACTTTCTTTCAGCAAACTTTAGCCAATTGAAAAAATGTTGATATGTTTCAGTTTTGCTTTTCATTAAATAGCAAAACCCATATCTAGAATAATGGTCCATAATGCTCAGTATATATCTAGCACCCCCATACTGGGTTTCTTTGGACCTATGATGTCTGCAAATACCACTTCTAAAGGTTCTTTTGTTTTGAAACCATTTAGCCTATTTGCAGGCAATACTTTGCTCTTATCTTCACAGCAAACATTACAATGCAAATATTTATCACAAGGTTTTAACCTTATTCCTTCAGATAACTCAACTGTACGTTTTAGCATTTTAAAATTTACATGCCCCAAACGCCTATGCAATAAATGGATACATTCATTATGAGGTTTTATATTATTAAATACAGTTTGAGCCTCCCTTTCTTACTATTATCTAAGACATATAATGTTCCATTTAAAGCTGCAGTTACCCTTTTGTTATCTTTTTCAATTATGCAATTATTATCTTTAAAAGTAATTACATAACCTAATTTATCTAATACCCTTACTGAAAGCAAATTAAACTTTAGTTGCGGTACATACAACATTTTTATATCCTGGTTTATGCACGGACAACGTGCAAAACCTTGACCTTCGCTTTCAGGTTCCAGCCGTTAGCAAGAGATATATGTTGAGAGCTTGTAGACATTTTTATAAATTTAGTCTTATCTCTTGTGATGCAGTGGGATGCGCCACTGTCAACCACCCATATATCATTCTTCACATCAGATTTGTTAAACGTGGCTAGTTCAAATGCTTTCTTTGGCTTTTTTACATTCTGGCTTTTTCTCTTTTGCAGAATCTTGCCAAATGTCCTCTGCCTCCACAATTAAAACATTTTTAATTGTGTATGCCGTCAAGATAAATTCTCTTCTTCCGGGTGCTGTAATTTGCTTTGCTGGTTTCTTACAGGCTTTGAAGATAATTTCTCTTCTTTCTTATCTTCTCTCAGCTCGTCACGCTCACGCCTTCTTCTGGCTTCTTCTAGTAGCCTGCCTGTAATCTCGGTTAATGAGAGGCTTTCTTTTGGCAATACCTCTAACGAAGTCACATATTCATCATAGCTTTGATCTAATGAAGATAATATTATGTAGACTTGTTGCAGTTCATTAAATATAAGCTCTTTTTCTTGCAATTCTTGAAAAATGCTCTTCATACAGTTTAAATGAACTAACATATCTCCATTCCTCTGAAGATGCGTTCAAAAGCTTCCGTGTAAGATTTATATGTGCTCCTACACTGTCCCGAACATAAATCTTCCTGAGGTTCTCCCAGCAGTTTGCAGCATTTTCTTCTCCATGAATATGGACAAGCTGCTGATCACAGAGAGTCAGTCCTATGATGCATAAAGCCTGCTCATTCTTCAGTTTAAAGTCTTGTAACTTTTCTTTATCATCATCATTAGCAGGATCCCAGCTACTCACATCTGGTGGGTTTGCTATAATGTCCCACAAACCTTCTTTTACGTAGAAGTAAACTACATTTCATTGACCATGAAACATAGTTTGTTCCATCCAGCCTGGATATCATGGACAGTTGTGACAAATTTACTTGTGCCATTACTCTTCAGATATTTTGACTATTTTAAACTAATTAAAACAGTTTGTTTTTACAGTAATGTGCAACTCACACCAACTCTCTCAGCTATATCCTGGTTAGTTAGACTATGCTGCTGGGCCCATAACCAATGTTAGTGTTTGGGGATAAACCCCAGCAGAGTATTGCAGCAGTAGTCAAGCCAGGCAGCCAAAACGAGAGTGGAAGGGCCCCAGAGTATACACACACTGAACACAAACACTTCTTTGTAGTTTAAATAGTTTTTAATCCAGTTAGAGTTTAAGCATTGTCATTCAGTCCATTAGTCATTCACAGTATTTCCATCCAGTAAGACTCACTAGTATAGTCCAAGTTAAGAGTCCTTGCAATATCTTTATCAGCCGATAAAGATATCTTCTCCTCCTCCGGTTCCTCTCCAGAGAAACAAACGCTGGATATTCAGCAAGACGCTCAAACAGTAGAACAGTAGAATTACGCAGTAAATCAGCAAACAGTAGCAAACAAGAACAGTTCAGTCACAGGCACTCACAATTAGTCGCAGTAAGACACAGTTAGTCGCAGTAGCAGTTACAGTAAACCACAGCTTCTAATGCTTCCTTATATTGTAACTTCTAACCGCACCCTTAATCGGCTAATTGCCTGCAACATTGTGCTTAAAGTGATAAGCACTTAAACCATGATATCTAAGTTTTATATATTTATTCACCCAAACCATATTTGGTATCAATGTTATACCTAACAATGGGGTTTTTTGCTTCCTGCAATTCACTAATTCTTTTTTATTTTATTTGACTATTGAATGCCACACACAATTGGTCACCTGTAACAATAAATAAATAATGCGACAATGAAATTATCTGAGAAGGACAATGCACTTTTGCATCAAATACTAAATGTTAATTAGAGTTCATTTCACACTTTTGTTTATGACTCAATCCTGTGACAAAGTGAAAGACAAAAACTGAACTCCAAAGTCAAAGTCAGCAGTATTGAAAATCTGCTAGCTATAAATCCTTTTCTAAAGTAATGGAGTTCTTGATTAATGCAAAAATCTCTTAAATTGATATTTATGTCCCTTGCAATGCACAACAGAAAAATTGTACTTTGAAGCACTAGCTCAATAACTGGCAAATTTCAGAGAACATTAAAATGAACATATTTTAAAAAATTCTTAATTGCTATTTGTAGGACCCTATGATGGAGGATATATGACATATTATGTAAGCTGCATTGCTACCTAGATGTATAAGTTCAGGTGATAAGTACATTAAGGGATGACCCTTAATAAGGTTTTTAGGTATTACTTTAATCTATGTATATTAATTATTTTTAGATTTGTTTTTTTTAATAAGAAAAAAATAGCTACATTTGTAAATCAAAACTAGGGTTTCAATTTGGATATGGATAGAATTGTTATAAGGCTTTATGCATACTAGGCTTATGCATATGCTGAATATATGCCTTTTTAGCCATGTCCTTTTGTCTGCAACATACTTCCCTCCCTGCATTTCACAATACTTTTAAAACTGTTATTCCAATGTGCCATGACTTCTGATTTGATCATGGTTCTGCTTTCATTATTAGCATCATTTTTGTTTACCCTTTGTTGGGTATTCAGAACATTCAGGCTAAATTCAATTCACCTACTTTAGGCCAGTCAGTATCTTTCATCTCAACCTACCTTATGGGCTATTGTTCTGAAAAGTAATATTTCATTTAGGAATAGGAAAAGCAGAACTCTTATCTTTTTATAACTTTTTCAAACTCCACATGTTTTTTTTCCTCCTGTATGGGTGAGCTCTTTCCATTAGAAGGCCCAATTTCTTATTGTCTTCATTCACTTTGTCCACTCAGAAGCCCCTTATGTCATTCTGTGATATAATTTCATGATTTTCTCCTGGTTTAACTTTATTCATTTTTACTTTGTTCTGCCTATACAATTTGCATTAATTTCCTCACTTTCCCAACTTTATTACAATGTCCTTGAGTTACAGGACTATACCTTGTAGAAAGGGAGAAAATTTCCACCAAACTCATATTTTTTCATATCACTGAAACCTTTCACAAATGAGTCTTTCAAACCAAGATGTTAATTAGTGAATCAGGATAGCATTAAGAAGCTTGGTTTTTAGATCTCTTCAAAAATATAATAACCAGCTTCATCTGATGAAATTTAATTTCCTATAGAACATGTTTTCAGAGTAAATTTTAAAACGTAAGATAAATCTTTATGTTGGAATATATCAAAGGGAGCGAGGGAGAGAGTGAGGGAGACTATGAAACTATACAAAAGTCCCTGAAACTATACAAAAGTCTGTTAATAGCACTTCTGCTGCTATTCATAGAAAAAAAATGCATGGCAGTAACTTTACTGCTTGTTAAATGGCAACCAGATTTCTCAATCCCTCACTGTGATGCAAAGGGGCAGTTAGTTAATTAGTTCCCATCAAATAAAAACTCCACTTTGCTGCAAAAAATTCTATGAAGGCATACCAGGAATCCTTCTTTACTGATATCAACAGAATGCATGATATATTGATAATAATGTTCAATTGGTGGGGGGGGGGGTTGGGGGGGTTGGGGTTTGTTCCTGTGTCCCTGTGTGGGGGGGTTTCTTGGGGGGGGGGGGTTGGGGGGGGTGTGGTTGTTGTGTTTTGGGGGGGGGGGGGTGGGGGGGGGGCGGGGGGGGGGGGGACTGGGGGGGGGGGGGCTGGGCGGGGGGGGCGGGCCCCCCCCCCCGGGGGGGGGGGGGGTTGGTCCTCTGGCCCCGCCCCGCCCCCCCGGGGGTTTTTAGGAGAAAAAAAATCTAATTTTAGTTCAAATGATCTCTTTCTAAGTAGGTATGTGGGTGAAAGATCAAAATATCTTAGATCAGGCTAGGCTAGGCTAAAAATATATCATAGAAAAAATGTCTTAGTTGAAATGCTTTTGCCCCAAGCATTGACATATTCCTTCATTGCTAAATAGAAGTTCAGTGTGTCTATAAAACATCTTTTTCCCCTTCCTTCGGCATATGATCATTTATGCATCCTAGAAATGACTCAGTAAAACATCTCTTTTTAAGTTTCCGGGGAATGAACATGCTTAGTTCAATTTTGATTTTTACACATTAAAGGATACTTCTCTCCAGGGACACTGCAACTGTTAGAGTGTTCATTGAAGAAAAAAAACACCCCTCAGCATTTTTAATTTCATGCTGCTGTTTCCGTTCTTTCCTCCCAATCAAACCATTTTCTTAATAACTAGCTATGATTAATCTTCTTTGAAGATACACCATTTTTCTTTTTTCTTTTTTTCTTTAACTTAATATACTACCAACTGCTATTTCCTCATGATGGTATATAATAAAAAAACATAAGTGAAATATTAAAACAGTTAAATTAGCCATTGAAACAAAGAATAGAATAGAATAGAATAGAATAGAATAGAATAGAATAGAATAGAATAGAATAGAATAGAATCCAACCCCCGCTAAGGCAAGAAACCCTACACCTCCTCAGACAAATGGTTATCCTATCTCTTCTTAAAAACTTCCAGTGTTGAAGCATTTACAAGTTCTGGAGGCAATTTTTTTCCACTGATTAATTGTTCTAACTGTCAGGAAAGTTCTCCTTAGTTCTAAGTTGCTTCTCTCCTTGATAAGTTTCCATCCACCTTAGGTGCTTTGGAGAATAGCTTGACTCCCTCTTCTTTGTGGCAGCCCCTGAGATATTGGAACACTGCTATCATGTAATCCCTAGTCCTTCTTTTCATCAAACTAGACATACCAAATAAAATAAGAAGAATCAATTATTCAAAATAAAAGTTAACAGGATTTAAAGTCTTAATGTAGTATGTCTTTTAGAAATCTTAAAAAACAAATAGAGGCGTTAGAACTATAGTAAGGGCATTCCAAAAAGCTGGTGTGGGATTAAAGAAAGGTTCCATAAGATGAACCTGCAGAAACCAGAGAAGTGATGAGCAACTGTTATATTCTAAAAATTCTAAAATTCACAGCAATCTATATTCAAATTCTAAATATAGAACTCTGATTGGAAGTTTAATTATTGTTCATGTTTATGTGAAAAAGATACATAACACATAATAAAGAAATATTTGTCCATCGATTGACTTTATTCCTTTCATTAAAGAGACCCCTGAATGCTATGATACAAGATTGAACGCATAATGGGGATTTAAAGTGGCTCTGGAAAGCTTTCGGGATTATCTAAAGGAAAAGATTGATTAACTACGGAATACAAAAAAATGTGAACATTAGATTTCTTTTGGGGAGTGAATTTAGGCTTGAATATGTGGTCTCTGGATTACTAGATAAGAGAGTGGGACTTATTAAAATAAGACAAGATGCTCCATCAGGAGGATATTGTCAGCTGTTCGTCCGATATTGAGGGGGTGAACGATAAGATACCAACTTACTCATGTAGCTTCAGTGAAGTTTTTTATTCGTTTCCCACAGCACAACAACAGGTAACAGTGATCAAATTATGTTTAAAGTCAGCTCTGGTTTTTGTCACAACCCAGAGCTATATTTATAATGTTATACGTTGGATAATAACATAATTACTATAACCACCTTCTGGCTGCCTTCTCTGCCTAACATCCGACCACCTTAAATTAAAGAAACATGGTAACTGCACCTTTCCCCAGTTCGATGATTCCATGCACCCCCATGACAAGTCACCCCATCCCCCATTTGCCCCGCACCATTATTACACCACCACCCTCTTGACATCCAGCCATGAATCATCATTATTGCACTACTCCTTGACAGGAAGTCAATGTCAGTCATTTGAGGAATTTTGAGGAATTTTCATCATAACGCCAATGTGGTAACACAGTCAATGTAAGGTAAGTAAAAGACTATGGTTGTATCGCATCTCGGCTGTCTCGGCTCCATCCCGTTCTTCATTGGAGTCGTGAATTTAGGCTTGAATATGTGTTCTCTGGATTACTAGATAAGAGAGTGGGACTTATTAAAATAAGACAAGATGCTCCATCAGGAAGATATGAGTGGAACTTGGGAAGAAATGGTGCCGGTGTTTCAAAGCATCAAGGACATTCTGAAAAGAAACCACAAGGAAATTAAGAACTTAATACACAGCATGAATGAAAAACTGGGAAATATTATAAAAAGGACAATGAGTAATCAAGATGCCCAGGAATAGGTGGAGTCAATTGAAAGAGCAGATGAAAAAGCAGAACAGATTAACCAGCAAACAAAAAAGAAGACAAAAAGGAGACAATAACAAAAACAACAATGACTGATGAAATAAACCAAGAGGAATACATTTTAAGAAATTTTAAAAGGGAACTGGAGACGCTGGAAGACATTTTTGAAAGGGAGATAGGGGCACAGGTAGATATTTTGAAGCTAGACAATGGAAAAGGGTAGAGATTGGACAAATGTTTTAAATGCATAGTCAGGACAAAGATGTACATTGGGATAAAGATCCAAGAGAGGAATATGGGAGGCAAGAATATGGGAGGCAATGAACAATTAAAGCTTTAAAGGAGACAGATGACAGCTTTAAAGGAGACAGATGACAGATAGAAAGGATTTGTTCTTAAATATAATGGTAGCATGATTAAAAGTTAGAATAGCGATAAAAATAAGAGGGGGGGAATATTAGTATACATATTTTTATATAATAGGACAAAAGTAATAATAAGAGAGAAATTAGAAATTGAATGATGGTATTACAATGTATGTTTAAACAAAATTGTGAATGGCATTGGAATAACGTATTGAAACATTGAATAATTAAATAGCGAATGTCTATAATTTCATACAAATACTAGAACTACATAAGCTTGAGGAATGTAACAAATATGATTAAAAGCACTATTTTTATTTGTATTAAAATGTATGATACCCAAGTGCCACACTGTTCATGCATTGATGTGGATATATTGTAAAATAAAGTAAAAAACTTGAAACCAAAAAAAATTGACTTTATTCCTGATTCTCATTCTTTTGCATCAATGTTGTGGTTCGCTGGCAGCCTGTGCAGACAGCAGTGGAATTGGACAGTGGGAAAGAACAGGGACCAGTCAGGGAGTCTGGAGTGGACTCAGACGAGGGTCCTGCATCTGATACAGAGATGGGGCCAGGACCATCTGGGAGTGGGGTGCTGCCTCCGAAGCATCCGGAGTCTGGCAGCAGTGAGGCAGAGGATCCAGGGGAGCCTGTTCCCAGTGTGTGTGTGTGTGCAGAGCTGCTAGAAGGCAAGAGCAAGTGAAACAAAAGGGTGACTCAGGAGTAAGGCTGGGAGGTGATTGCCCCTCCCATAAGGTATAAAGGACAGGCAAAGATGACAAACCTTTGCAGGAAGCAAAGTCATTCATTCGGTTCAGATTCATTCTTGAAGCTCTTTGTACTTCGGTTGGTTTTTGTTCATTTGACACTTCTGTTATTGGCAGCACTTCACAGGAAAGAAAGGTGGATACTGTTTGAGATTCATTACTGGCTGGGAATGAAAATAATTCCCAGTATTGCAATAAAATAAGACTTGTTTTTAAAATAAGCATGTGCGTAATTACAGTCTCGGAAGCCTTGGTCAGAACAGTTTGTGTGTGTATGTGTTTCTCTGTGTAAATGCATGTAGCTTAGAAAGGTCAGGATTGACCCTGCAACCACCACCCATACTTATGTAAAAACATGTTACCTTTATAAAGTAAAAACGAAAATTTTATCTTCAACTCAGATTAAAACCAGAATATCACCACTGGAATTTAAAAGATCAGAAATTTTATATTGAATAAAGAGTATCCTATAACTGGATGAAGTTAGTTTTCCTAAAGGCTATTTGATTTAGAACATTTTAGGAAATATGGAAGGAAGGAAGGAAGGAAGAAAGGAAAGAAGGGAGGGAGAGAGGGGAAGGGAAGGGAAGGGAAGGAAAGGAAAGGAAAGGAAAGGAAAGGTATGGGGGGGGAAGGGTGGAGGGGGGAATTTGCCCCACTTGTCCACATGCTTCGCCTGGCCACCGGGCTGCTTCTTTCCACTTCTTCTGCTTTTGGCTGCATGCAAGGAAAGCAGCAAAAGATTTTTTTTCTGTCCCCAAACTCTGCCAGAAATGAGTCTTTGGGACCCTGTAAAGCATCCTGCTTCAAGAGGCTGTGCTGCCAAAGACTGATTTCTGGCAGAGTTTGGGGAAGAGAGAGACTTCTGCTGCTTCTGCTGCTTTCCTTGCATGAAGCCAAAAGTCTCTCTCTCCCCACCCACCCCCGAAAATGGAGCTGGAGAACGGACCCTGCAATCAAGGGTGGGATTCAAATTTTGTAACAACCTGTTCTGTGGGCACGGCTTAGTTGGTGGGTGTGGCTTGGTGGTTATGTTATTGGCTGGATGTGGCCAACTCAATATCACTCACATCGAGGCACAAGTGTGAAAAATGGTCATAAGTCACTTTTTTCAGTGCCATTGTAACTTTGAATGGTCACTCCACATGAGCAAAGTACCAGCAAAGGAGGGGAAAAAACACCAGAGAAGTTCCTGAGACAGGAAGTCTAGGCCTGCCAAGAATGTAATAAGGGTTAATGGAGAGGCAGTTTCTGTAAGCAACACCAGAATGTTTCCTTCCTGCCTTCCTTACAGGATTAGGCCAATAACTTCTTCTAACAACCAGTTCCCTGAACTGCTTAGAATGTTAACAACCGGTTCTAGCAAATAGGTGCGAACTGGTAGAATCCCACCCCTGCCTGCGATCCCAAATAAAGAATGATCAATCGGTAGGAAAACGGGTGGGGAATTTTCCTGCAGACTTTTTGGGGGATTTTCCCAGGGTCTCTGCAGATAGAAACACTGGGAAAATCCCCCCAAAAAGTCTGCATGAAAATCTCCCACCCTGTTTTCCTACCGATCATTCTTTATTTGGGATCGTAGGATACTGTCTCTCTCTGTCTCTCCCCCCCGCCCCCCCGAGAACAGAGCTGAAAAGTAGATTAGTGAAGAAATGTGGCTACCTTGGAGGGGGTGAGGGACGTGTGTGTGTGTGTGTGTGTGTGAGAGAGAGAGAGAGAGAGAGAGAGAGCGCTCCGATGTTAGATCGGATCTCTCTCTCCCCCCGCCCCCCCGCTCTCCCTCTCCCCCTCTCTCTCTCTCCCACCAATGTCAGCAAGCTACTGTCAGTCAAAATTCATATTAGTGGTCCGTGGGATTTAAAATTATGAGTTTGCTGGTCCCTGAGGTCCAAAAGGTTGACAACCCCTGATCTAAGGAAGACTTAAGGCTGTTTCATTCATAGCTACAGACAAGAATGAAGGCAATGTCTTATGCAGAAGGCAAATATTAAAGTACACTGATTACAGGAATTGTATAAATTGTTAATTACAGAGAACATATCATCCATATCCCTGCCTGTATGTCTATATCTTTGAAGATTGAACTAGAAAGAAGCATATCCAACATTCAAGCTGTTTAAGACAGGAAACTAATTTTAAAAAGCATTCCAAAAAAGCAAACTTAACATTTTTTAATATTGACTTGTTTTGTGACCTTTTATTTTCCTGTTTTATGCATTGTCAGTATAATTGTTACATAAAGGTAAAGGTAAAGACTTTTCTTGTGCAGTCATGTTCTGCCCACTCTACGCATGCTGCTCATCTCTGTTTCTTACCTGAGGGAGCCACAGACACTTCTGTGGTCCTGTGACTATGCACTGAGAAACGCGGAATGCTATTACCTTTTCACTGAAGTGGTATCTATTTGTCTACTAGCATTTCCCTGCTTTGAACTGCTAGGTGGGAAAGAGCTAAGGTGAAGACAAGAATTCACTCTGTCACACAGCGCTGGATCTCGAACCTGGCTGTTCACTTTCTAGTCAATAAGCCTTTAACCATTGACCCCTCACACCTCTCAGTTTTTACATCAGATAATTTTATTGTGACCTACATCTTATTCATGTTATCCCTACTCTATTTTATCTCTACTTTGTCAATACATCATTTTATATTTTTTTCTTTTTTTTCGTATTCTGCCTTTTAGATTTATTTGGATCACCTTGATTATATTATATTATGACTGGTTTTGTATGTTTCCTTCCTCATCTCCTAAATTCTTTCCTTTTTATATTGTGTTTCTCCATGCTGGTCTTTAGCCATAATAAAATTAAGTTTCAAGTTTAAAGAAATTAAGCAATTTAGTTTGTTATTTGGCAAGTTCACATGATTTATCAAGAAAAAGGCTTCATGTTCTATGATACAAATATGGGAAACTGCCAAATCTTATCCATAGCTAATTATCTGCAATGACTGACAAAATTCTCAAACTGGAAGTTTTCCCAGTTTATTCAGAATGGCCAACCATTAAATCTGGCATCTTCCACATATAAAGAACAAGCTCTATCACTCAGCTTCCCTTTTCACAATATTGGAGATATTCTATAGAGAGTGACAATACAATCAGAGAATGTTTTGCACTGGTGATGGGGAGAAATGATTATACTGGTGATGCTTGAACTCACTTTATTTTCATGTTCTTTTTTATTTAAGAACAAAATATTGTTTTTGCTTTTTATCTTTTCTATAGGGCACAAATGCTCTTATTGAAACTGTATACTTGATCCTGTTAAAGCCGGTTTTATATCTGTTTGCACCTTGAACAATCATTTAAGAAAAGCTTTATAGTATCTAGGAACATATCTGCAATATCTAAAACTTCTAGAAGGTGAACAGGCTATAGAACAATTTTTAAATAGCAGAAAGGTTATCCTTGAAAAATAGATAAACTTATTTCACCTATGGCTAAAATTTTCAAGATTGAAATTCAAGAAATATTTTCTGTTCATAAATGTGCTGGATCTTGAACCTGGCTGTTCACTTTCTAGTCAATAAGCCTTTAACCATTGAGCCCTCACACCTTTCAGTTTTTACATCAGATAATTTTATTGTGATCTACATCTTATTCATGTTATCCCTATTCTATTTAATATTAACTTGTTTTATGACCTTTTATTTTCCTGTTTTATGCATTGTCAGTATAATTGTTACATAAAGGTAAAGGTAAAGACTTTTCTTGTGCAGTCATGTTTTGCCCACTCTAGGCATGCTGCTCATCTCTGTTTCTTACCTGAGGGAGCTATAGACACTTCTGTGGTCCTGTGACTATGCACTGAGATATGCGGAATGCTATTACCTTTTCACTGAAGTGGTATCTATTTGTCTACAGTACATTTGGTTTGCATGAATGTGAATGTTTGTTAAAGTTAAAGAGAAAGAAAGGGTACATTTGTTGACTGCATATGAACTGCATACTACATATGAACTACATAGCATGAACATACTCACAGTAGTTCCTCCTTACTAATGAAACTCTCAGTTTATAGCCTGGTCATGAACATGGTTTTGGGGCTGTTGAATATTTGCTCTTTAACCAGGTATGTGTGGGCACACAGACATGTGTTTTTTTCTGCTGTTTCTTTCATTATTTCTCTAATTTAACCTAGTTAGAAGTCATCTTTAACTGTTCTTGTTTTAAACTAGTGCTTTCCCTGATAAAAAAAGCACATGGGTGGATTAAATCTTATGTATTTACCAACAATTCAGACAATTTGCAATCAGATTACCTGTTTGGAACTGCCCTCTGGCCACTTTAGAATGATCCAGGTGCCCTCTCCCTTTCACTTCCAGGGCAAATATTTCAGGGCTATTCTGATTTTGGTATTGGCCCGCTGAGTTGTCTTCAAGAAGAGAAGGTTGGAGAGGAAGTGGAGCAATGGGTATTTAGTAATAATAGTCTGAGTGGGTGATGCCAATAGGGTTGGAACCAATGACTCTACTCTGGCTGATCCAGCAAGTCTCCAGGACCCATTGACAGGATCTCAGACTCTGAAGTTCAGTCACCCAACCCTATTCTGGTGTAAGTAACAAAGATCCAACATCAGAGAGCCGAGTTCCTTAAATTGTCAAGAAATAGGCCACTTTTATTCAACTTATTCAAAGGCTGGAATGCAAAAATTGTTTCAGCTCAGGACAAACAATAACACAGCTCCTTATGCAATTTATTTTCTTTATCGAAGTCAAGCATCCAGAAAAAATAAGGAATTTTTTTTTCAAATGATGAAAACATTAATTGATTTTTGATTTAATTTGTATCTTCAGGACATTTTGAAGAATTTGGAATCTGTCCTCCCATACATATTGAAATATTATGTTTGCTCTCCCTTTCCTCTTTATGTTGCACCTAAAAAAATCTATTACAGGCAATAATTCTGACTGCATAGTGAATTCATAGCCATCTTAATTTTTACTTAATATACTCTGAGATTGCTTTTAGAACAAAATATATTTTGAAGCTATTAATTTTATTTCACTTCCATTATTACATTCTTTCTAATTTTGTGGGTTTAGAATTTAAATTGTTAATAAAAAGCCAGTGCTGGAGATAAACAATTATAGGATCTAAGTTTCAGTCATTAAATGTCATACATGAAGTTTAATTTTGAAGTGGTCCATGCATTATGTCTCTTGAGTACTGAATTATTACCAAATTCCCAATAGATGTTTAACTGTCATTTAATATTAAGCTGAATATAAGAACTAATTTTTTAAAAAAATCTTAGCACCATAAACAAAGCAACTCTACTAGCAACAATAAAATAAAACAATAAATAAATATAAAATATCAAATTAAAATATTTAATATTTTTAGAGATTATACTGTATATACTGCTTGTGTGTGTATAATTTTATATTTGAAATATCTAAAATTCATTGTTTTTATTTCTCACGGAATTATTTTCTTTTTTTTTATGGCACAATAGAATTTCTTTCCTTTTGTCAGTCTCTACCTCTTTCATAAAAACAAATGACCACATAATAATGAAAACTTCATATGAGAGCGAAAGAGAAAAAATCCTGTTGGTCATAAAAATCCTGTTGACAGAGCCATTTGTTTATTTCTTTAAAAAGAGAATCACATTGGAAAATATGTAGATGAAATTAATTTGTTGCATCTGTGCAGCATTTCTCTATAACAGTACTTGAAAAAAGCTGAAGTTAAATAAAATAAAGATTTATTCTTTATATTCCTGTGAGCTGTTTTTTTTTTTTTAGACAGTCCACATTTTTAGTCTTTTATTATATCTTTGGAGGCAAGGGGAGAAGTTAGAATTGTTATGTAAAGATAGAGTTTTTCTGAATTTGCCTTTTAACCAATCTTTTTTCTTTTCTTCTATTTAGTATTTTCATGTATCACAGGTTTGAGCATTTCTTTTCTGCTGGTTATAACATTAGAAAGTTAGTTTCAAAACTTTCTAAATCAAAATAAGTTTTGCTCTAAAAATCTATTATGTCCATCATAAGCATCATAAATTTGAGACTATTTGTTGATGCTCTTTTGATCCTCTGAAATTATATTGATCTTTTTTCTAAATCAAGCATTTCAGAATCCTGCCTTGACCTGGTAGGACATGCCAATGTGATGTGGCTAAGACATTTCCTTTCTTGTCCCATGCCATGTAGGACTATAAAAGTTTTTTAAAACGGGCACCTAATACAACTTGCACAGTAAATGTTTTACATGCCACTTATACTCACATGTAATGATATTAATGTACCTTGTTAAACTTGTTCACCTTGAATTTACCCAACATTTATTAAAAAAAAACCTTCCAGGCTAGTAACCATTGCTACCCCTTGTAGTAGTAAATCCCACAAATTAACTATGCTCTGTTGGCTTTCAATATGTGATACATTAATAGTGTACTCTGAATTAATTCACAAAACAAGGCATTTCAGTACAAATAAAAGAATATTCCTACTAGTGAACTGTACTCAAAAGGCAAATCAAACATATAATCAAAATGAAGTAGAATTTCAAAGATTCTAGGAGACAAGCATCACTCCTAGCATGCAAAAGCCAAGGCAGAAATGGTCAAAACAAAGCAGTCAGTCAAGATCTGCAGTAGTTAAAAATGATATAGTCTGAAACACAGTAAATTAAATATTCTTGATCTAAGGTTCCATAAAAGTGTAGCAGATACTTCTTAATCCTAATTAACAGGACTGACACTTCAAGGCAAGATGCAGTTTATAGGCAATACTTGTTATGGTGCAAGATTCTGTCTACAAATGTCCTTCTATTTTCTGGCTGTCAACATAAAATTGACATATTCATGAGAGATGCAATTTGGCATCTAATTCAAGAGCAGAATCTGTAGAAATCTATCTTAGTATTATCAAAAATAATCTTTCAGAGGTATAATAAGCATTCTAATGGGATCAAGAATCATTATGTCAGCCAAGCCACAAATTTCCCATGCCCTATATAATCATGTCGGGGTAAAATATTAGTACTCTGTCTAGGGATGTACCTAATTTCTCTCTGTGCTTAATTACAGTAAACAACTATGTAAAAACATATTTAAGATGAGATGTTCTCACTATCACCTTATTTTTGCAGTTTCTCTTGTGAAGCATTGGGGGTTTATTCTAATGAATATGGATATTTTAGTTTATCAAACCGCCAGATTTGCCTACACTTTTAATAAGATTGAAGTTTTATTATTGCATAATAATTTGAAGGGACTGGGAAGTAGAAACAATGGAAATATCATTCATATACATTTTAAGTTACTATGTAGATTGAGTCAATATTTTGACCCTTGAGGCCTCCAAATCTACCTACTTACTTACTCTACATTTAATATTGACCATTTTCAGCTTCTGACACAATCTACCCTGAAACTTCTTTTTAACTATTCTCTTTTCTTCATCCATTGGTTTCTTAATTTTGGATGCATTGGTCAGGAGCTTTGGGCAAGCTGAACCAAATGGGAAGTGGGAGCAGAACCTCTGAACTGTGCATTCTAAAGCAATTCCTGATCGAACCATCCAATCATTGAAACCTTTCTATCACTACTTGGTAAAAACTTCTATACAGTAAGCCTTGGTCCAAAACTTTCAGACTTTGGCCAGGAGATTTTGGAAAGCTGGTGCCAGAAAGATGGAAGCCAGGGACACTTTCCCAGGTTTACCAGTCAGATGTTTTACCCTGATAGTGCTAAAAACTTTTTGCCCAGTAGGTGCATAGTTTATTTTTATTTATTTTTTATTTTGTTAAGCGATTATAAGATAACAGGTATAAGTATAAACATAGTTATGAATATATGAAATGGATACATATAAGAAAAAAAGAAAGAAAGAAACAATAGGACAGGGACAGTAGGTGCATTGTGCACTTATGCATGCCCCCTACAGACCTCTTAGGAAAGGGGTGAGGTCAATAGTACACAGTTTAAAGTTAAAGTTTTTGAGGTTTCGGGAAGATTTAACAGAGTAAGGTAGAGTATTCCAGACATTGACCACTCTGTTGCTTAAGTCGTATTTCCAGCAATCAAGTTTGGTGCGGTTTACCTTGAGTTTGTATCTATTGTCTGTTCTTGTATTGTTATGGTTGAAGCTGAATTATTCATTGACAGGTAGGACATTGCAATATATAATTTTATGTACTATACTTAGATCAGACCGAAGGCGGCATAGTTCTAGGTTGTCTAGGTCTAGAATTTCAAGTCTGGTAGCATAAGTTGTTCTGCAACGAGTAGAGGAGTGGAGAACTCTTCTTGTGAAATATTTCTAGACTTTCTCAACTGTGTTAATATCAGATACGTAATGTGTGTTCCAAACTGATGAGCTGTATTCAAGTATTGGTCTACCAAAAGTTTTGTATGCTCTAGTTAGTAGTGTGATATTACCAGAGAAAAAGCTATGCAGGATTAGGTTAACAACTCTTAACGCCTTTTTGGCTATGTAGTTACAGTGGGCTCTAGCACTTAGATCATTAGAGATGAGTACTCCAAGGTCCTTGACAGAGTTTGGATCATCAACAAGGTCTTGACTATTCAGCTTGTATTTTATTTTCTGATTTTTTTTGTCAATATGTAAGACAGAGCATTTATTTGTTGAGATTTGAAGTTGCTATTAGTTTGATCATTCTGATACATAGTTGAGGTTTTTTTGAAGGGTAGCAGTATTGTCAGTGGTGTTGAATAGCTTTACATCATCGGCGAAGAGAACGTAGTTGCTCTTAATATGATCACAGAGGTCATTTATGTAGAGTATGAAGAGAATTGGTCCTAGAACACTGCCTTGGGGGACACCACTGGTGATAAGTACAGAGTTTGATAGGACATTCCCAATTTTGACCATTTGTTGTCTGTTTGACAGGAATGCTTCTGTCCAGTTATGCAGGTGTCCAGAGATACCGTAATATTTTAGTTTTAGGAGTATTTGTCATGTGCCACTGAATCAAAGGCTTTACAGAAATCTATGTAAATTGCGTCTATTGCTTTGCCCTGATTGAGTTGTGTAAATCCATATGTTTTTGCAGTGTAAGAGTTGCAGATTACAGGATAATTTTTTTTCTGAAACCAAATTGTTTATTAGAGAGTAGATTGTTTTTGTTTTGTTTTTAATATACTTTATTGATTTTACAATTAAAATAGACCAACAACACATACATAAATTCAAGATAGAAAAGGAAAACAAGAAAAAAAAGAATAGAAAGAAAAAGATAGAAAGCAATTAAAAACATTTTCATCTTCAACAGTTTGTGAGACCTCCTTTTTATCCTTTTTATCCTTATTTTATACCATATACACAATTAATCCTTACATATATCTGTATATCACTACTTTGATTCTATCATATCTTCTTTTACCTTTTAGTGTGAAACCTATATTTGGTCTATCCATTTGTACCAGCAGTTCCAGCTGTCATAATATATTGAAGTGTCTTTATCTTTTAACGCCAAGGTTAATTTGTCCATTTCTGCACAACTTGAAATTTTTTGAATAATCATCTCCTCTGATGGAACATGAGGCTGTTTCCAACATTGTGCAAAAGCCAATCTGGCCACTGTCAAAATATGTATTATTATATTTTTTTGGTAGTTCTTATCAAAGATCCCTAATAGAAAGGACTCTGGTTTAAATTCGATCTGTTCTCTTGTCATTTCCTCCAGCCAATTTCTAATTTTCTGCCAATATTTTTGAGCTTCTGTACAAGACCACCACATATGGAAGAAAGTTCTCTCTTTTTTTTTTTTGCATTTCCAGCAGTTCAGACTTATATTGGGGTGCATCTTCACTAATCTCGAAGGAGGAAGGTGCTACCTGTAAAACAATTTATAGGCATTTTCTTTGTACACTACCAATTTTGTGAATTGTTATTTCTATCCCAGACCTTTTCCCATTCTGTTAAGGTGATATTACATCCTATGTTCCTACTCCAGGCTATCATGTTCCCTTTAACAATTTCTTCCTCTAATTCTACCTCTAATAAATAATTATAAAATTTTGTTGTTGTTTTTTTTGCCAGATCCTAATAAAATTTTATCTAATTGCTGGAGTTTATTATTAATTCCAAATTCTTTCTTGTCCGGTTTGTATCTACTTTGAATTCAAAGAGATGCCCACCGATCAATTTTTAATCCCTGATCTTGAAGGCCTTGCACGATTTCAGATTTCCTTGCGTATTCAATAGGTCCTTATATTTAATCATTTTAGTAATATCCAGATTATTTGGGTGGGTCATTGCCTCCATTGTTGAGATCCAGATTGGTATCTTTAAGTAGTGTTTTTTCCATATTTTCTTCCAATTAGTCAATAATGAATCTCTGATTAGGTGTCTGTGAAAATATTTCTTGCTAGTTTTCCCAATATCCCACTTACCCCCTCTGTAAGTCATGGCCTTCAAAGAGTAATATTCTCTTATTGGTTAAATTCACCCATTCTTTCAACCATACTAAAGAGGCCACACTATAATACAACTCCCAATTTGGAAGTGCCAACCCTCCCCTGCTCTTCATATGCCTTTAAGTTTATTCTAGGTTAATAATTGATTCCATGACTTTGCAGGTGACACAGCATAAACAGATTGGTCTGTAATTTTCAACTAGTCTGGAGTCTCCCTTTTTGAAGATGGGGATGACTGTGGCTTGTGACCATCGGTTTGGCATAGGTTCAGCTGGTCCTGAAAGATTTTTCAAAGATTATGCTTAGAGGTTTGGCTATGACAGTGAATAGCTTTTTTAAAAAGGAGGCACATATTCCATCTGGTCCAATAGATAGAGATGGTTTTAGATTGCACAGTGCTTTTTCAACATTGTCTTCTGTAAAATCGATATGTGTTAGATCATTGTAGTTGTCTGTGGTTTGACTAGGAAATACTGGGCATGATCCATTGCTGATTACAAATACTGAGCCAAAGAATGTGTTAAAGAGGTTGGCTTTAATGGTGTCATCATTGCAGTCTTTACCATTAGATCCTTTCAGGGGTGGGATGGACCTTGAGTCTTTTAGTTTGTTGTTTACAAAATTGTAGAAAGTGCAGGTGGAATTGGTGCGTAGAAGGTTTTCATCTTGTTTAATGTGATAATTTGTGCATTCAGTCTTTATCTGGTGGCATAAATTTTTGTATCAGCTTTTGAAGTTGATAATGTGACCAGATTTGTTTTTGCCAAAGTGATCTCTTTTTGGATTGAAGCTTCCTTATTGTTATGGGTAATTTATTTTTTCTGGTTTTGGGAGTTGTTATTGGTACATATAGTTTGATTACTCTTTTGACTTCAAGTAAAAATATGTTGTAATGGTCTTGCATCCAGTGAATAGAAATTGCCAATCAAGAGATGAGAGAGCATTGCCTATAAGATCATAGTTGCCTTTTTTGAAGTTATAATTGGGGATCCTGTCATTATGATTTTTGTGTGGACGTATGTTGAGACAAAAGTCAATCATCTTGTTGATGACCCAAGCTCTGTAAAGGACCTTGGAATACTCACCTCTAATGATCTAAGTAATAGAGCCCACTGCAACTACATAGCCAAAAAGGCATTAAGAGTTGTTAACCTAATCCTACGTAGCTTTTTCTCTGGTAATATCACACTACTAACCAGAGCATACAAAACATTTGCTAGACCAATACTCGAATACAGTTCATCAGTCTGGAACCCTCATTACGTATCTGATATTAGCACAATTGAGAAAGTCCAGAAATATTTCACAAGAAGAGTTCTCCACTCTTCTACTCGTTGTAGAATACCTTATGCCACCAGACTTGAAATTCTAGAACTAGAAAACCTTGAATTACGCCTGTCTTCGGTCTGACTTAAGCATGGTATATAAAATCATACATTGCAATGTCCTACCTGTCAATGAATACTTCAGCTTCAATCATAACAACACAAGAGCACACAATAGATACAAACTCAAAGTAAACCGCACCAAACTTGATTGCAGGAAATACGACTTCAGCAATAGAGTGGTCAATGTCTGGAATACTCTACCCGACTCTGTAGTCTCTTCCCCAAACCCCAAAAACTTTAACCTTAGACTGTCTACTATTGACCTCACCCCTTTCCTAAGAGGTCTGTAGGGGGCGTGCATAAGCGCACCAACGTGCCTACCGTCCCTGTCCTATTGTTTCTCTTATTCTTTTATTTTTCTTATATGTACCCATTTCATGTATTCACAACTATGTATACACTTATACTTATTATCTTGTAAACAATTGGCAAATCAAATAAATAAATAAATAAATAAATAAATGTAGTCACTGTTGGAAAAGGGTTCTTTAATTTGTATTCTGTAAATTGAATTCAAACTATTGCAGAAGATGAGATCGAGGCAGTTGTTAAGTCTCGTATTGTTGGTTACTAGTTGTTCCAGTCTCAGATTTGTTACTTCATTGTAGAAGGTTGCATGTATGGTTTCAGTTTTATATTCGTTTAGGGTCCAGTTAATATGAGATAGATTGAAGTCACCAAGAAACATAAAAGCATGTCAGCAGGATGTTGCCCATGTTAGTAGTGTATTTAGCTTGTTTACATGTTCAATGTCATAATCAGGGGCTCTGTAACATAGTAAGAATTAAAATGTGATATTTAAGGACAGTTCACAGATGATGGTCTCAGGAAGAGCAAGCTCCTGGGTAACTTGGATGTTTTTTAGATGTAGGGACTTTTTATAGAAGATAGCAACACCATCTTCTCTACGGATTTCACGATCTGATTGGTAAACTTAATAGTCTCTTACTGTGGTAATGGAGTCAGGGAGAGATGCGTTGAGCCATGTTTCACAGACAAATATGATGTCGAATTTAGCGGTATTTAGTAAGAAGAGAAATTCAGGTATTTTATTTACAAGGCTTCTTGCATTGAGTAGCTTGCATTTAAGGCCAGTTGTAGTTGGAATTGAGGTAGTTAGGGGCATACGTGCCTAGTTTTGAGTGATGGTGGATTGGATGAGGTAGGGTTGGTTGTGGAGTTGTGGGTTGTGTGATTTGCTTTTGTTACAATTAGCAATGGTAGTCAATGTACAGATCCTTTTCTCCAATGTCTAGACGTTTTTTGAGTTCTGTGCGGAGTTCGTGGGAGCAGATTCTTTGCAGTATGGATAAGTCTGGTCCTATGGGTGGGATTGGTTTTTGCAATGGCATTTTTTGTATGAATGAATATACATTTGCTGGACTCATTTTTGCAAACAACTCTACAAAATTTTGGGGCCACCGAGCCATCATTGTATTTGAACTCAGGGCCATCTCTGGTTATTTCAATTATATCTTTAGGAGAGATGTTTGTTGTATTTGAGTTGCTTATGATATTGTGAACTTTGGTGATATCATCTGATTCGTTGCTGTCTTCAAGACCAAATAAGAGGGCATTTGGACATTTCTGATCATGATCCATGATGTCTCTGATGAGTAAGGGGATATCATTTGTGGAATTATTTGATGGGACAGTGATTATTTGTGGCTGTGGTTTGGTGGTTATTTTTGGTGGTAGTTGTATAGTAATTCAGGACATTGCTTAATTCTTTGGCACTAGCATACTAGTTCTTCTGGATGAATTATTATAGTAAATGTGATGGGATTACTTGCATTACATATATATGAAAGTCAATGGGAATTTAAAACTCAGTGAGTTCCAATATTTCAAGTTTTCTATATCATTTTTAAGAAGACTTTGGTAGACTTGGAATGGGAGCTGCTGTAGAAGCTATATAGAATTCTATCTTTCCCTGAAATTCTGATGATTAATGCTGTGATGTGATGAATTGTTTCTATGAAAGGGAAGGTGGTGTAGCGGACTAAAATGCAGAAGCCATTTGTCATGAAACAGGGAACATATTCTGGGGGGATGGGTAAATCAACACAGCCCAGAACTGGATCAAAGAAAGAGGAAAAGATTTAGGATAACTACTGCTTAGATTGTCCCAGGGTCTATCTGTTAGGGTTAGACTAATACAGATTAAGTTTAGCAAGATTCTTTCTGTATGGTAAATGGTATGGTAAGCAAATAAGAACTAAACTTTGTATGGATTGTTCTATGTCATTCTTGGCTGGACTTCCTTGGTAGTACCAATAAAACAATTTTTTGTGTCATTATCACAGTTACTGACAGAATTGGTAGCAGAGTCAATGGGGTTCTGCCTATCCATCACATTAGAAAAGCCATAACTATTTGCAGGTTACACATTCAAAAATGATACTTTTACAATATTCTAAAAAACATAATATTTTAGTCAGTTATTTTATCTAATAAGTTTAGACAAAGAATCATTTCAAAGTAAATATTAATTTTCTACTTATTACTTCCTGATTTTGGCAGTATTTCTTTTGTAATTTTTAGATTTACCAATCTGGATACTATAGTTTACCAAACAATCACTAAGGTTTTCTTTCTTTTCTTTTATAGTAATTTTATTAAAATTACAATTAAAATGATAAAAACTGATACAAAGTAAACAAAAGAATAAAGAGAAAAAGAAAATGCAGCAAAGAAAAAAATAGATATATAAAATAGAAAAATAGTAAAGAAAGAAAAATTAGAATGTAATAAAGAAAAATAAATATAAAGAAATGATCTCATAAACAATTTTGGTAACATAATATACCACAAATAGTCACTTCTTCCAATATAGCATCTCCTTTCTATAAATAAATTGTTGAAGCCTCATTGTTCATTCTTGATCAGGAAAATATTTTTAAGGATTAACAGAGATAATCACATATTTAAAATAAGCTTTACATTCCTTTCCTTTTACTTTTAATAATCTTGGTCTTTATTCCCTTCAAATAAGGTTCTAGAATTTGATTTCTTTGTCCCTTCTCACAAAATTCAAAGGTTTAACAAGTCTTTTTTTATAAATCCAATATAGGAAAATTATCCAGCTCAATGTTTCATTTTATTTGTATATCCCTTTTAGTTATTAAGATCAGCCCATTTAATTTGTATGTCCTGTAAAGCATCTTTTTCCATATTATCCCAGTAGTTCAGTTTTGTCTAGTAAAACATGTTTCTATTTATAATATTTTTAAACACAGTCTATCTATAGATGCAGACTCTCTCTTTAAAAAAAAAATCAACAAAAGATAAAATATAAAAATCACCAAATTATAGTTTCATTTCTTTCCATTTAAATCAAAAAGCCCAAAAGTGGTTTCCAGCTGGAGTCTCTGTTTTCCAATCAAAACATTTTCTTCTCTACCAATTCCATTAGCTTTAGCATCCATTGTTCCATTGTAGGAATTGGTAGGTCTTTCCAATGCTATGCGTACAAAAGTATTACTGCCTTATGTCTTATATAAAAATAAAGTCCCATGTTTTCTTTCAATCTATTTATCAAGTTTAAAAGGAAAGCCTTTGGTTTTCACTGTACAATTATTTTAATTCAATTCAATTTATTACAGTCATAGACCAGAGACCAGAACAAATAAAAACACTCAGTAAATATACAATTAGAAATCTAGACTAGAATAATAAATAACAGATAAAATCTATGATAAAATACAGTATGTCAATTACCCATGGTCTGCTATAGTAAAATTACAGTCCATAAACTATGAGGCCCGTAGTCAGTTTAATACTAAAAGGGAAAGAAATAAGCAGTTCAAAGGGTTTGCCACATTTGTATAAAATATCTATGGTGGATTAGACACATGTTTCCAACGAATCCCTAGTGCTTCTGCGCAGAATCTAGCTACCTGCTCTGTCATTTATTTTAAGAATTCTGTTAATTAAAATAAATATCTGATCCAAGTAGTTCTTAGCTTTTTTATATGCCCACCAAAGGTGATAAGAAGTATCTTCACATTTATTACATTTCTAGATGCAGACACTCTAAAGTTAACCTGGATTTATTGCTCAAAAATATCCTTCACTACATTGAATGTTAAAAGATTTTGCTCAGTTCTGTATTAGTTTAATTAATTTAAGTGTTCTTCTCTTTTAATTATAATTTTAGTTCCTTCTTGTTCATTTAAGTATCCAGCCTTCAAAGTCTTGTGATTATTTTTTTTTAAAAAAAAGAGAATTCAAAATAAAAGCAAAGGTTCCTAATATTTGAAAAGCAGTTAGCAAACACTTTCTAAAATTAAAGTAGGTGATCTTTAATGACCATTCTGAAGATTCTGGCACTGAAACATTATGAGCCAACTGGCATGCAGTTGGTAAGTTACAAAAGGGTTGTTTATCATTAAGATCTGCTTTGTGATCAAAGGCAACGTGAAATGAGGGCAGGGAGGGAAGAGGTAGCAGCTTGTACTTAACTGAGTTTCTGAACCTGAAGGTCCCTGCTCTTCCACCACCTCTCTTTTATTGGTGCAATTTTCCTGGGGGACCCTTTGAGTTTATTCATTCATTTAAGTTTCCCCAAGGGGCTTTTGGGGGAGGTGTTTCTTCCCTGCAATGCAGCTGCAATGCAGCCATCATCTCTCCTGGGCCCAGCAAGACGCTGTCCTCCCCACTGGAGAGAGTTGGGGGTTCAGGGAAGTGTCCTGTTAATCATTAAAGCAATCTGAAAGACCACCCTTTGGGCCCACCAGGATGATCTTCACCCAGATCAGGCAAAAAACCCAGGAGTCCCTCCACTCTGCCCCCTCCCTGCCCGCTCCCCCCCCCCCGTGCCTGCTCTGCTCAAGTCAGAGATGGGGGGAAGGAAACAAGCCTTGGATTCCCAGAGCGCACCTGGGAGGGGGCTTGTCTAGGATGGAAACTAAGCAGGGTTGGACCAGGGATGGAGTCCCCAGGAGAGGATTTCCAAGGCTGCAGAGAGAAGTTTAAAAGAGTGGGACAGGAGAAGACAAATGCTTCTTTAGTGACCCTCCTGCAATCCAAATGGTTGCAGTGGGAAATCGAGGTGGGGGGGAATAGGGCTATCTGAGGGGACGAAAAAGAGCGGCTGGCTCAGGAAGCAGAAATGCAGCAGGAATCTTGGGATCGTCTGATATTTATTCTGACAACAGCATATGTACATTGCATTGAGTTTGCAGTTGCATTGAGTTTGCAGTTACATTGAGTTTGCAGTTGGGAGCCTGATGCATAGGTAGGCCACACTCCAAAGCAGCTGGGGACTCTGCCTTCAAGGGAGCTTTCGTCAGCCGATAGAAACAGCCTCACGGCGAGGGGAGTGTGTGTATGCACTCGCCCCGAGGCTGCTGCTACCAGCCGATCGAAGTTTTCATGGGTAGTTACATGTATGGTTTTCAGCTTTGTTCGGGTATTTTCCCACATCATTATAGTTGTGCTTTTAAAATTGTAGCAACGTTTCGGCAGAAACTCATCTGCCATCATCAGGCTTCTGTATTGTGTTCGTCTGTGAGTCAGACTTTCACAAAGCTGAAAACCATACATATATATATATATATATATATATATATATATATATATATATATATATATATATATATATATATATATATATATATTCATTCTTAAGTTTTCGAGGATACTTACATGTATGGCCTTCAGCTTTGTTCGGTATTTTCCACGTCATTTTTCCCACGTCATTATAGTTGTGCTTTTAAAGTTGTAGCAACGTTTCAGCAGAATCTCATCTGCCATCATCAGGCTTCTGTATTGTGTCCGTCTGTGGGTCAGACTTTTACAGTGGTTTCAGATTTAAATTTGGGGCAGCCTATTGCTGTGCCAGAATGGTTTTTCTTCATCCTGATTGGTTGGGAGTCTTGGTCTGTGTTTATTGGTCTCGGAGTTTGCTGTGTTCTGCTTGATTGGTGTCTCTAATATCTTCTGTCTGTTTTTGGCTCTTTTTGTATCTTGATTGGCTGGCAGCATTGTGTTACTTTATTGGAGGCCTTTAGTGCAGCTTGGCTTCGGGTAAATGGACGGCTATCATTAGTTAGGAAGCTGGGTTTCATCTGGGTGCCTGGTTGGGGTGTGTTTGAGCTGGAGGTATCAGGGGGATCTGTTTGTGCCCAGGTGTTTGCCTGGCTTGTGGTGTGGAGATTTTTTGTTTGTGAGTGCAGGCTTCCAAATGATTGACAGCCTGGTGGAATCATCTATTCATGCTTTCTGGTCTTTTTTCAATCTCTATGGCTTCTCTGATGACTCTGTGGCTAGGGTTTCCATAGTGGCCAGGGTTTTGGTGCCATTGAAGTTGATGCTATGACCTGTGGCTTCCATGTGCTGGACTAGTGAGGAAGTGTGTTCCAGCTTTTTGACTGCATTTTTGTATTCATCCAGGCGGGTACTTATTCTTCTATTGGTCTGTCCAATGTATGTGGCTGGGCATGATGCACAGGGGACTTCGATATGCCTTGGTTTTCCAGGTCAATTTTATCTTTGGGGTTGCTAAGGATGGCTGCTATTTTTCTGTCTGTTTTGAAGGCAGTCCTGATGTGATGTCTTTGTAGTACCTTACTAATTTTGTCTGTAGTACCTCTTATGTAGGGCAGGACAGCTGTTCCATAGGTCTGTTCATCTTCTGGGTTTCTATTATGTTTCAGTGTGTTTTTGTGGATCAAGCTGGTGATTTTGCTTTTGTGAGCCGTTGGCTGTCAGTACTTTAGTCAGGGTGCATAGTTCAGTCTTAATGTGTGTCTTGTCTGCCAGGCGTTTGGTTCTGGTAATTAGTGTTTTAGCCACGGAGTTTATCTGTGCTGGGTCTCAGGGTCTCTTTTATCGGGACTTGAGACCCTTGAAATCATCAAAAATAAATACCAACCAGCTAAACACCTCATGGAACTAACAGAACACTGCTTAACCAACACATATTTCATATACAAAGGACAAAGATACAAACAAAGTGAAGGAGCCCCTATGGGATCACCACTGTCACCCGTCATTGCAAACCTGTTCATGGAAGAATTCGAATCCAGAGCCCTGGCCAATGCCACCCACAAACCCAAACTATGGTTAAGATATATCGATGACACATTTGTGATTTGGCCCCATGGAAAAGAAAACCTAAACAATTTCCTAACACACCTAAACAGCACATACCCCAAAATCAAGTTCACCATGGAAACGGAAACAAACAAACAACTACCATTCCTAGACATACTAATCTACAAAAAAACAGATGGCACACTAGGACACACCGTATACCAGAAGAAAACACACACTAACCGCTACCTCAACGCCCAATCCCACCACCACCCAGCACAGATAAACTCCGTGGCTAAAACACTAATTACCAGAACCAAACGCCTGGCAGACAAGACACATTAAGACTGAACTATGCACCCTGACTAAAGTACTGACAGCCAATGGCTTCCACAAAAGCAAAATCACCAGCTTGATCCACAAAAACACACTGAAACATAATAGAAACCCAGAAGATGAACAGACCTATGGAACAGCTGTCCTGCCCTACATAAGAGGTACTACAGACAAAATTAGTAAGGTACTACAAAGACATCACATCAGGACTGCCTTCAAAACAGACAGAAAAATAGCAGCCATCCTTAGCAACCCCAAAGATAAAATTGACCTGGAAAACCAAGGCATATATGAAGTCCCCTGTGCATCATGCCCAGCCACATACATTGGACAGACCAATAGAAGAATAAGTACCCGCCTGGATGAACACAAAAATGCAGTCAAAAAGCTGGAACACACTTCCTCACTAGTCCAACACATGGAAGCCACAGGTCATAGCATCAACTTCAATGGCACCAAAACCCTGGCCACTATGGAAAACCCTAGCCACAGAGTCATCAGAGAAGCCATAGAGATTGAAAAAAGACCAGAAAGCATGAATAGATGATTCCACCAGGCTGTCAATCATTTGGAAGCCTGCACTCACAAACAAAAAAATCTCCACACCACAAGCCAGGCAAACACCTGGGCACAAACAGATCCCCCCCTGATACCTCCAGCTCAAACACACCCCAACCAGGCACCCAGATGAAACCCAGCTTCCTAACTAATGATAGCCGTCCATTTACCCGAAGCCAAGCTGCACTAAAGGCCTCCAATAAAGTAACACAATGCTGCCAGCCAATCAAGATACAAAAAGAGCCAAAAAACAGACAGAAGATATTAGAGACACCAATCAAGCAGAACACAGCAAACTCCAAGACCAATAAACACAGACCAAGACTCCCAACCAATCAGGATGAAGAAAAACCATTCTGGCACAGCAGTAGGTTAGCCCCAAATTTAAATCTGAAACCACTGTAAAAGTCTGACCCACAGACGGACACAATACAGAAGCCTGATGATGGCAGATGAGATTCTGCTGAAACGTTGCTACAACTTTAAAAGAACAACTACAATGACGTGGGAAAATACTCCAACCAAGCCGAATACCATACATGTAAGTACCTGAAAACTTAAGAATATATATATATATATATATATATATATATATATATATATATATATATATATATATATATATATATATGTGTGTGTGTGTGTGTGTGTGTGTGTGTGTGTGTGTGTGTGTGTGTGTGTGTGTGTGTTTTCTGAGGTTCTCATGGTATTTGTATGTGGATCTTTGGTTATTCGGGTTTTCTCCGCGTAAGATTGGAAGTATCTAGGCAACGTTTCGATGAAGTCTCATTCATCATCTTCAGGCTTCTGTCTTCAGCTCTGTGCTTCTCAGAGTGATGTGAGCTTGCAGCTGCTTCTTCCTTTTAACTGCTAGTGGGGGTGTGACTTGATTGGGTGGGGGCTTGGCTGTGTTCTGATTGGGTGGGGGGTGTTCTCATTGGTTGGGGGTTTGGCTGTGTTCTGATTGGTTGGGGGTTGGCCATGTTCTGATTGGCTGGAGGTGTGTTCTGTTCAGGTGGGGGCTTGGTTGTGCTCAGGTTGGTCTTAGTTACTGGGGGATTTGAGCTGGTGAGCTGTGATCTTGCTGTTTGGCTTCGAGTTCGTGGTCGTGCTGCATCTTCATGGTGGGGGTCAGTTCGCTTCATGTATGGCTCAGAGGGGTTTGAAGTGGGTAGTGATGCAGCTGCAGTGCGGCTTCTGGTCTGTGGTCATGTCTCATCTTCTGTGTGGGTGTGAGTCTGCTTTTTACGTGGAAGTGTGGTGGTGGCATCTTGTGTGGCCCTCGTGGGTGTGGGTCTGGTGTCATTCATCATGTTAGGTACTCGTCTGTTCATGAGGGCGGGTTTCCAAATGGCTGGTAAGCGGGAGGTGTCATCTCTTTTATTCATGCTGTGTGGGCGTTTTTCTATCTCTATGGCTTCTCTGATTATTCTGTTGTTGAAGTGTTCGGTTTTGGCGATAGTTCTGGTATTTTTAAAGTCAATCTCATGTCCTGTGGCTTTGAGGTGTTGGACCAGGGAAGAGGTCGGTTCTTCTTTTTTGATTGAGTTCTTATGTTCTTCAACGCGTGCACTTATTCTTCTGTTAGTCTGTCCAATGTATGTGGTGGGACAGGCGGTGCAAGGGATTTCGTATACTCCTTGGTTTTCTAACTTGATTTTGTCTTTAGGGTTTCTTAGGATGGTGGATATTTTTCTGTTTGTGCAGAATGCTGTTTTAATGTTGTGTTTTTGGAGGATCTTGCTGATTTTGTCTGTAGTGCCTTTTATATATGGGAGGAGGGCTTTGCCGTTCTCTTGTTCTCTGTCTTGGATTTTGGTTGGGGTTTCTTTTTGGATTAGGTGGGTAATCTTCTTTCTTTGGAATCCATTGGCTGTGAGTACGTTGGTGAGAGTGTTTAGTTCGGTTTTTAGGTGTTGTTCATCAGCTAAGCATTTTGTCCTGGAGATGAGTGTCTCAGCTACAGAATTGATCTGTGCTGGGTGGTGGTGTGAGAGTGCATGTAGATAGCGGTTTGTATGTGTTTTCTTCTGGTAGATGGTGTGTCCTAGGGAGCCATTGGGTTTTTTGTATACCAAGACATCTAGGAAGGGAAGTTGATTGTTAGCTTCTGTTTCCATGGTGAATTGTATTTTGGGGTGTAGGCTATTGAGGTGTGTGAGGAAGTTGTTCAGTTTTTCTTTCCCGTGTGGCCAGATTATGAAGTGTCATCTATGGTAGATCAAGACATCAGTTAGCTATGAAACACCATGGATGCACAAAAGGGAAATCAAAAGGATTGTGTATATTAATGTTTATCTACTATTCCAGGTCTGAGCCCTAACATATTTCTCCTGCTCTGGTTTATAACTTGGTTTATTAACAGAAAAACATGTTACCTTCACCAATGAAAGTAATGTTTCAGTTTTACTACTGTAGAGGTTCAATAGAAAAAGGAATAATGGGACAGCGGATGCATAAATTGGCATATCCTAGTTGTTTCTCAGATACAAGATAGTATTTATGATAAATAATGTGACTGTAACTGGATGCTGATAATATTGCATTTCTACAATTTTGTACAGAAAGATTGGAAATTACTTATCATCAATCTTTTCTCCATTCTGTAGAAAGTAAGTCCCAGTAAATGTATCTGACATCTGAACAAAGTTGTATAGGATTGTATAGTTCCTGTTGAATCAAATATATTCAGAATAAACCTCCCTTATTTCAAAGGAGCACATTCCCAGTTGAGTTAATTTCCTAAATAAATCCTAGATGGTTCTATTTATTGTACATGAAAATATAATCATCAATGAAAATACCTTCCAAGTCTAACACTAATGGCTGAGAGACACCCTCCAAATCTGTACCAATTTGTAAATTTTCATAAATAAAAAATATTCTCTTGGAAGTTTCTGGCTTGATCTCTCCCAAGAGAAAAGTTAAATCTATCTGTAATTTACCAGAGATCATTAGACGATTGCAAGGAAAAATATGCATATTATGGAGACCAATTACATATTTCTTTGCATTTTTAGTGAATACATTCTGCATTCTAAAATCTACATGTGAGGAATTCCTGATAATATTGGAAACATTTGAGTGTCCAGTCATATCAAGCTGTGGAAACTGCTCAGATAAATTTGCCCATAAGAAATTTATATACAGATTAGGAAGTCACTATTTTTTAACAACAAAATAATTAGTTGTTCACTTTAAAATTACTAGGAATTAAAAGATTAAGAAACCTATGGAAATGTCTGTTCAGTTTTTTTCTTTCTCTAAATCCCTTAGAAGTCAAAGAGCTTGATGTGCCTTATAGTAATATTACCACCCCTTCAATATGGCTCTCACAGCCTTAAGGGCTAAGAAAGAATTTCAAATGCCCTTCCTCCCATTATCAAATTTTTCATCTCATTATAATGGTTTGTCTAAAATGTTTGAGAATCTGGAGATAATTTTTATCTTCTGGGTTTTCTCAGATATATCTAGGTTCTTAAATATGGTTACATTCTTTGAGATCTGGCAAAAGAAGGACATGGATGCCTTTTTGTCATCATATCTTCTGTCTCACAGGCATAGCTTTAAAATCAAATATTGTCTGTTTTTTTGAACTTTTTGAGTAGTCATTAAAACTTTCATGTAATCTTGTAAATTGTGATCTTATAAATTGTCTGAGTTTTTTTTCTTACCCTTGTCCAGAGACAGACCCGGCAGTCTAGATTTATGTTATTCCATGACTCTAGTAATTGATTTCAGTCAAGCCCTTCAAATATATGAAAAATGTTGTGATTGAAAACTAGTTTTTATGAGGCTAGAAAAAGTAATTTCATATACATAAAGGCCTAGATACTGCTTTTGCTTTTGCAGTTGTTCGGTGTAATTTTTGTCACACATGCCAAGAAATTAAGCAGGATGTGTGTTATTCTTTTCGCTCCATTTATCTTCCTTTCCAATTGTATGTGTCCTCCTTTTCTTTGCATATATCAGGTACCCTATTTACAAGATTTCATACCTAATCCTTAAACTGTTTTTCCTTTGTTAATTTTAGTAGACAATGTGTGGAATGTTTGCACATAAAATTAGCTTGAGTTACTTAGTTACCTTATTGGGGAGACAATTAAGACTGAACATTTATACAACAAATATCCATAAATGTTAATTCCAGAATATTATTACTGTTGTCCTGTTCTGAAATAGATATTTAACTAGAACTTCTAATTTCAAATATCTTCCCAAAACAGTTTACATTCCGTTTAGATGTTCCTTACATATTCTTGTTGTCAGCAATAATTTCTCTCAGGCCAGGACCATTTACATTTTATTTATCAACTTTACAAGCAGGAAATTAGAAATGAAGAAGTTATTCCATTAACAATCTAATATGAATCTCTTTGATTTTGTACTTTGATATTCAGAAATCAAAATATCAAATAATATTTAAAAAATTAAAATTGAAATAATTGTACATAGCAATGTTTATAAATAGGTTTTAATCATTTGCTATACACATATGGACAAGAACATTCACTTATATATTATTTCAGATTCTTTAATTTAACTCTTGAAACAGCATCTTCTCAAAAATCCTCCCGTTAGTTTCAGGACTTATTTAACATAAGTCTCCCTATTCTATTTAATCTGTTTTCCTTTCTTCTTGACTTTATATAGTAGGTATATGCTGCAATAATATTAAGGAGCATCAGGAACTGAGAGAAGCAAGACTACTTTGTTAATCCAACTAGAAGACAGACATCATTGGCTTCTATCCCTCACCACTACATCAACACCAAATGTTTCTATTTTCAGTGCTCGGCTGCTGATTAAGCTTCCTTTATTTGTTGCACTGAATAGTTTACACAAGCTTATCACCAATTATTTTTAAAAGTTAATAATTCATTGACATGATATATACAGAACATTTAATTGTGTAAAATAATGTAAAATCTAATTTTATCATACTATTTCCTTTCATGAAATATGCATCTTCTTCTTTAAATTAAAAACAGCAAATCATCCCAAACTCTTTTATTGTAAGGTTATCACAGTTAGTTTTTTAAAAGTTAAATAATACATTGTTTATTATGCTAATAATTAACCATGCCAAAAATGCTTTCAACCAGTTATATAGCAAACCTTCAGTTATGTATAATAATATAGAATATAATATTACAATACTTGCTATCCATTTCCTTTCATAAATATTGCATATTTTTCTTCAAATTCTTTCAATTAAAAATAGAAAAGCATCCCAATCAGTTTTACTGTAGGGCTAATCAAGGAATATATTTCTTCTTACTGAGTGTATTGACTTCATGATGTTTTAAATTCTTTTTTTCATCTTTAAATTGTTTAAAACCTGTGACCCAGAACCATTTTCAATCTGCCTTCTTACTGAATTCCTGCTCATAGGATCTGACTTCTAATATTAGTAAAGTCAACAATTATATTGCTTCATATTTTTGCTTTTTCTCCATATCGTTATTTTTGCTTCTATAGTCTAAAGCAGCAGATACTAGTAGGGATAACAATAACTTTAAAAGATGTAACCAGAAATTGTTATGACATTAAAACTCTTGCTTTTCAACCTCTAACTCCTTTCCCCATATCCTGCTACTATTATTTAGCATCAAAATGCTTTAGTCCAGGAGTGTCAAATTCACATTGTCACGGTGCTATCATGTGATATATTGTAACTTTCCCCCCCCTTTGCTAAACCACAAGTTTGACATCCCTGCTTTAGTCAGTTCTGCAGTCTAGAATCATCTGCAGAATTTACCCATACTTTTACAACAACATATAGATGTAATGCTAATGATTGTCCAGCCATGCAGAAATTTTATGCATATGCACTCACAGGTATATAAATACATTATATGTATACACTATAACTAATGTATTTACACAGATATATGTGATACAAGCATCGCACTTTCTGCCTTTCTATAAAGCACTACTCTTTTTCAGAGATTGCTATACAGCTTCAGAGAATAAAATTAAAAGATGTAGCAAATGTTTAATAGGCTACTTTTACAATTTCATGCTGATGGACCTGATTTCAATGCAGTGTAATATTGGAGATGATGTTGTGAAAAGCAGTGCTGAATAAATGAAATCCAGCTTCTACTTCTGCTTCTCCCTGCCCTATCTTCTCCCTTTCTACTTTTATTACATTCAATATAATATACTGTTCATCCTTTGTCCTGATATTACCATGCTGAATGCATCTTCACCTTGCAACCAGGTTTGTTGAGGAAGGAAGTAGTAAGCTGGTGATGTTAGTATATATTGGTTATATAACACAGGCCAAAAATAACGAGAAATAACAAAGAAACTTGTTTATATATTAAATAAATAAAATAAACTTAATAAAGGACTCCCATTTTATTTCAGTAGACTGTTTTTGTATTGAATCATTTTTAACCTTACTATTTAAAAGAAATATAGGACTGGCCAATGCTGGTTGTAAAAGCATTTATATATAAAAATTAGATCTTTCTTATATAGTAGCATGAATGCTAACATCAAGTATGCTATCATTAGTTTTTCTCCTATAAAAAATGCCCTTCTCCAAAAATCCTGAAAAAACTACAGTACTGAATATCATGTACAGATCATGATAAAAGGGGTTTTTAGAGTTTGTTTATATCAGATGAATATGAATTTTAAAAACATTATCAGGAAAGTATATTAAATATTCATGAATAATTTACACAGATTATGGCCCAATGTGTATAAAGCCTCTGTTCATTTCAAGATGTTGTGAGCATAAAGGATTATAAATTTTCCACATTTAAGAGAAAGAAAAAAATCCATATATCAAGTATGATTTTTCTAATGCAAATAATAAAGCATTATAGGAAATATATCAATTAATACATCTAATTACTGATGACAATTGAATGAAATGCTTGCTCTCTTCACTTGTCCTCACTTGAATTGCATTAAGCCATAGTGTACAAGTATGAATGCCTTCAACTTGTAGCAGATAAAGCATTATTCTATCTTGCCTTTCCCTTAGACTTTTCGTAGGGCATATGAACATTCATTTCTCCTTTTACTCCTTGAAGTGGTACATTAGCACTTGTTTCAGTTATCTGATTTTGAAAACGACACTCTGCAAGTTATATTTACAGATTTTGAAAAACTAATATACACTTTTAACAGATTTTTTAAAAAAAGATCTCTTGTCTTAACAAAATACATTTTGCTTCTTCTGCTTAGCTTTTTCTGAGTCTTGATTTGTATCAGCTGTGTTATACTAGAGAGTACTCATAATATGAGAAATTATCCAGAACATACTGTCATACATAAAATCAGCTAATGGTGTTGGTTGGGGCATTCAAGATTAAAAATTCATACACTGCAATCAGATCCCATCTTGCAAAAAAAAGTTGCTGATTCCAGAATGATTGGGAGCAAGCTCTAATATCTCTAGCAGAAGCAATGAATGGCCATTACTATATGTGTTAAACAGGTGGTCCTGTTTTATAAATAGTGATTCTAAACAACAAACAGGGTTTTTGGATTGTATGCACTTAAGTGATCAAATCATATTCAAATGTATATATCATTAGGTCTCATTCAAGAGTTTCTTTGCAATATACATTTACTAATCAAAGGGTAGGCCATCATCTACAAAAACTACTTCATTTCATCTTGTTTAAGTTTTGGAATCAAAAGGGAAAGGCATTTTCAGCACCACAACCCATCTCCTCCTTGCAAAATACACAGAACATTTAAAGATAACTGTATATTGTGCATACTACTCAGTTAGTACCTTTCATCCATTGAATATGTTGCTATCAAGAAGGGTTCTTTTCACTGGCTTGATACAGCAACCCTTGTTACAATATCAGAATTTAGAATTCAGAATTTAATTTAGATTATTCAGAGGTTTGAAAAGTTCCCTGCTTCATTTCTTTTCTAAAATTAAACATGTCCTATTTCTATTAATGCATATTTTATATTTGCATTTTTATATGCAGACTTCTAGTAGAGAATGTCTCAAAACACTCATATAATCATGTGTTTGTGAGAAATTGAGAAGGAGATATAATACACAATATTCATATAAAATTCTTGCAGCTGTGAGAGAAAAAGAAGCTCCAGAATTCAGGCTTATTTTCTTTCCATTGAGTTAACCTTCATCAAGACCTTCAGAGACTATTCTCATGGAGTTAAAAACAAAACGTTATTACCCATGCAAAATAGACTAAAGGGTATGAGTACGTGTGTGTGTTTTAATACTGTGCTAATAATTTTCACCTCAGTGAATTTTAATTAAGCAAAAATAACTACCTAGCTTGATAGCTCTTCATACTGTTGTGTGGCTATGTGAACTCTACTAGTGAATATATAGAAATAGAAATTTGGACACAACAATCTCAGGAACAAGCTTTGAGAAGATGGGGTGTTGCAAGAAAGAACATAAGTTATTCACATTCCTTCAGTTAAAATACCATTAAATATTAATAGCTCTAGTGAGAAATGTTTAAGCAATCATTTCAAGTTCTTGGTTGTGGAAGAGTAGATATGTGAAGAAAAGGAGGATTGACTCGGTGATTTGAGACTCTGAAGCCCAGATATAGCCTGCAATTATTCTGAAAGAAGACAGGTTTTTTGGGAATATTTCATACTATAATGCAGTGGTCCCCAACCTTTTTTGTACCAGGGACCGGTTTCAAGCAGAAATTTTTTCCAAGGACCGGGGGAGAGAAGAGAAGGAGGGGGCTTTTCCTGTCGTCGCAGCTATTCCGAAGCGCCGTTTCACCCCCACCCCCACCCCGCCCGCCCGCGCGCTTCAATCCACAGTGTCCCGTTCTGCCTGCCTGCCTGCCTGCCTTAGTTTCTGGTTGTTTGGGAGCAGCTTCGCTGAGAATAATAACTATTCGCTCTTTTACTCAGCCGAAGCTGTTCCGATTCAACCATTAACGAAGGCAGGCAGGCAGGCAGAACGGAGCACTGCGGGCGGGCGGGCGGACGGGGTGGGGTGGGGAGAAACGGGCGCTTCGGGAAGCTGCGGCGACAGGAAAAGCCCCCCGCTTCTTTGAAGCAGTTTCTTCCTGTGCTGGTGGAGGAGCGAGAGAGCGACTGAGAGAGCTGACCCAGAGAGAAGGACAGGCTTCGGTTGCTTCCTCCCTCCCTTCTTTCATTTGTGTCCTTGATCCCCGATCCCAGCAGCATTCACTGAAGATGAAGAAAGCCGCCATTTTTTTTAAAAAAAAAAATTCTTTGCGGCCCGGTAGAGAGTGCTCCACGGCCCGGTACCGGTCCGCGGCCCGGTGGTTGGGGACCCCTGCTATAATGCATCACATATTGTAAAAATTATAATGTGGTATATTTGAGTAAGTTTGTGAGAATTTTTATTCAGCTTTGTATTAATAACCTTTACCTATTTCCTTAAAACAACAAGCATGTTAAGTTTTTGATTTTTTTTTAATGGAATTGCATAGAATTACACTTAGACCACAAAATTCATAGAATCTTCAGCTAGCTTGCCCATGTCTGAGAATTTGAACTGTGCAGTATCCTTGGGTTTGAGTACAAAATACACAAATAAACATACCTTTTCAGATATATTACCGATGCCAAAGTTATGAAGCTTTCCTCAAAACATACACTACTGTTTTATACTTGCAACACAATAACAAAACAATATTTAACCCCCAGTTTGCATTGAAATGTCTGTTTCATCATATGTCTTTGTGCTTTGACACTTTTGAAGAGCTCCATAACATATTTCTTTTTTGCTGTTAACATTATACAGCAAAATGAATTGAAATTAAGCCTAAGGTTACATTCTGACCAGTGGTGAGATGCAATTTTTTTTTACTACCAGTTCTGTGGGCATGGCTTGTGGGTGTGGCAGGACAAGGATATTGTAAAATTTTCAGTCAGAGGTGGTATTTGCCAGTTGCCGAACTACTCAAAATTTCCACCTGCTGAATACCACCTCTGCTTCTGACATATTTGGAAGGAACAGCTGCACCTATATTATCATCTTTAGTGCATAGAAAATGATCAAATCAATTACCATTGGTGACATACAGCATTCTTCACATACTCTTTATTATTCAAAAGCTACTTTTACATAGAAATTCAATGTATACTTCTACTATTGGATCTCAATTCATTGCTGTGTAAAATATGAACATTGTCTAAATATCATTAATAATTAATAGAATTAATTAATTGCATCTACATGGGTGGGGGAAGCATGCAGGGGGATACCCTAAGATTCTATCTTAGGCCCAATACTCTTCAACATTTTCATAAACATTTTAGATGAGGGGATACATTTTCAGACAACACCAAGCTGGGTGAATGACTAATACTTTAGAAGATAGACACAAGATTCAGTTGGATCTTGACAAAGTTGGTCCTATCGAGACTAATGCAATTCAGTGGTGAGAAAATTAAGGTCTTACACGTAGACAAGAAAAACCAAATGTATATTGTAGATGTGTCTTCAACATTTATTATCTGGAAACATTTACAAATTTAGGTCATCAAACATCTAAAATGTGCATTTATTACTCTGAGTTAACATTATTTTCAGTCAGCTAAGATGTTACTTCTGGCTTTTAGCAGCTAAACTGAGTTTGTGTCTGTGTGTGTACATACCATTTATATATGCATATATATTTACATATATGTGTTTTGGATTATAGAATATATATGTATTGCTATTGTGTTTACAAGTAATCTTCTATTATCTTGCCATGTAATAATACAGATAAATACTAAATGTTATAATCGGTGTCCCCTGAACATCATGATGATGATGATAAATTAATATTGATTCATTGATTTTATATATTATCATATTCCAAACAGGCTTGTATCACCAAAAGAAATTAATATAAAAAGAGCATAACACTGATAAATTTTATGAGCTGAGCAACTAATTTGGTGGGCATTATCTGTGTACTACTTCATATAATTATAAATTAAAAGCTTTGTGAAATAGAAAATAGGAAAAATAGACAGACATACACTTAAAAGACATTAGCTTTTGATATCTTTCCTCCCCTTCTTTCAATGTACAAGTCACTCTGCACATGGATTTTGTTATATAATACTTACTAGCCACATTTATGAGAGTGAGAATTTTCTCTTCACTTGTCTTTTATTCATCCACAGGGAGAGGGAGGAACCCTTAACATCTCCATTGATATCATAGATCAGAGAGATAAGTTCTCATTTTAAAGACACAGTCTTGGAGTAATCTCCTGGCTACTATATTTCACTGTGCTAATTGTACTTTTTTTTAAAAAAAATATTGGTGAAAGAAGTAAGCCATAGACAGTAATTCTCTAAATATGTATCTAAAAGTTCTTTAACTTGGTGGTGCTTCTTAATAAATATGACTAAATTTATTGAACCATGAAATTTTAATTAAAGGAAATATATACAGAATTTTAAATAGTTTTATGTCCTTCACTGTCTGAGAACAAAAGAATAATTTCCTTCAACAGTTGACATTTTCAATCATTTGTATTAACATAACATGTTATTTTAAAATGCTGCAGTTTCCTCATATTAGAAGTGGAAATCAATTTTTTATAAGCCAGAGTATGTTTTACAATAATAATTCCATAAAAATTGCAATAAATGATTGTAGTGCAATTCACAGTATTTATAGTATTTATTTATCTATCAAATTTGAAACTACCAGCCTTCTCACAGAGGGACTCTGGATAGTATATAAATAAAATATTAAAAGATAAAAACAGTATATAAAAATTAAAAATTCGGGGCACAGACCAGCTCCACAACTTTGTGCTTCTCTATGAGTCCTACATAAGGCTGGAGAGCCATGTTTTCATACCTTCTCAAAGGCCAGGAGAGTGGGGAGGCTCACGTCTGGAGGGGAATGTTCCACAGTGTGGGGGCCATGACAGACAAGGCTGCCATTCTTTAACAGGGTCCACAACATACCTTCTCTGGCTGACTGGGTTGGATGGGCCAATGTAAAAGGGTGAACGTGGTTCCATAGGTAGTCTGGCCCTATGTCATATGGACTTTAAATGTCATAACCAGCATCTTAAATTGGACTAGAAGAAAACTGGCACCCAGTGCAGCAAAGGTGTTATATGCACTGTTGTTTGGATGCCCAAGTTTGCCCATGCAGCCACATTCAGTACCAGCTGAAACTTCTGGATACTTTTCAAAGGCAGCCCCATGTAAAACACATTTCAGTAGTCCAAATGATAGATGACCAGGGTATATATTATTTATACTTCTAGACAACACATTTCTCTCAAGGAGGGGCTCTGGGCTGCTTTTATACACTGCTGTCCTAATTTTCTATATTTAAAATGATTAATCTATTATTTTTAGCATTACATAAGTGTCTGTTACATGTTATTGCTATTTTATAATCTGTATATCATGAATAATATACAAAATAATGTGGCAAACAATTAAAATATAATTAACAATGAAATCCAGCTTTATGCCCACCTCACTAATATTCAGTTAATCATGCAAAAGTCTAAAACTAAAATATGAGCTAACAATTATCTTCATTATTTAAACATAAAAATATACTAAAATGAAGTTTAGAAGGTATGATGTCCAAAAAAATATAAAACACTAGTCAATCTCCTTTAAGACAATATTTAACAAATTAAACTGGAGTTTTATAATAGAGTTCCTATTTCTGCTTTTGTCACTTTTATATTCCTTGTATTATTTGACTTATATAAGAGACAGTATAATGAACTTTTGGAAAAGAGGATTTAGGAGACTAGATCAAGCTCATTGTTCAGTACAGAACTTGTATTCCTCTATATAATATCTTTCTTAGAATTTGAAAAGTATTGTTTTCCCCATTTTAGCCTTTTATTCTCAAGACTAATCTTGGTACATTAATTTGGTATCATAGGTTTCTAATCTTACTAACATGCTTGTTGCCCTTTTCTGAACCTGCTTTAAACTTACTTGAATTTTCTTAAAATTTGTTATCCAAACCTGTACTTTTGGTAGAGTCTGATCAACAGTGAAGACAATGGAGTATATTCTGGATGATTAATGCACCCTAAAAAAAACCTTGTCTTTTTAAAGGAAAATTATAATCAACTACACTTTCAGAATCTTTTCACACCAGGACATGTTAGCAAATCTCAGCTTTTCAGATACTTAACTCCTTGTTCAACAATTGACTTAACATCTCTGAAAACTCTTACAGAAGACTTGATTAGATTAGATTCTGTATTGCAGAGAAGAATGAAGCCTGATTTACACAAGAGATAATTTGCCATCTTCAGTTTAAAGAAGAGCCTTTTCTGCTTGTCCATTGTCTTGATAGCCTTGTGAGACAACTGACCTATGCTCAAATAATAGCTCCATAGATTGGGAACTGCTGGATGCCACTTTACCAAATTTAGCCCTTGAAAATATTTAAAATTACCAAGTGGAAAAAGACTTGACTTATATTTTTCACTTGCTTCTTCAGCATTATATTTGTTACCTGTATCTTAGAATACAAATGTGTGTTTGTGCACATCAACTTAACAACCTTGGATTTGTCTCAGGAAGCCATGCCCTCCACTAAAAGAAAGATAATCATCAATCAGAACTGGACTTTTTGGCAAATCAAGCTGTAGCATTTTATACAAACTGCAGTTTCTGTACCATCTTCAAAGGAAATTCTGCATAAAGCACCTTATAAACATTCAACCTTAAGTTAAGCAAGATTTACTGGTGCACCTAATGGTGTAATTTATCAGTATATGACTGACCATAGCCTGGGCTTCTTCAGGTTAAGAAATAAGTAAGTGATAAATCAGCCATATGTGGGAAAAACTAGTTATCTGAGCTCTTATATACAGATGTAGGAGAAATCTAGATCATGTAACTCATCAACCATGGTGGTGCAGTGGTTAGAATTCAGTACTGCAGGCTAATTTTGCCAACTGCTGGCAGTTCAATTCTCACCAGCTCAAGGTTGATTCAGCCTTCTATCCTTCCAAGATTGGTAAAATGAGGGTCCAGATGGCTGAGGCAATATGCTGTCTCTGTAAACTGCTTACAGAAGGCTGAAAAGCACTCTGAAGCAGTATATAAGTCTAAGTGATATTGGTATTGCTATCATGTTCCAAACAGGCAATTTTTGAATACCTAGACAAAGCAACTCTTCATTAGTGTCATCTTCAGCATATTGATCCTTAGTAGCTAAATACTTATGGTATAATCTTTCTATCACTTCTATCCATATAATCCAATAGAAATGGATTTTGGAAATACAGTATATGCATGATGTTTGTGTGAGAGAATAAGGAAGAGGTGTTGGGGAGACTGAATTATAGAAATTTATTCATTGGGCTGGGAAGGGCTGGGCTGAGTTGGCTGATTGGCTGGCTGATTGGCTGGCTGTTGGCTGTCTAGATGGCTGGAGGGGATCAAGACTTCAAAAGACTGGGGTGGGGACTTTTCTGATTATTCTTCAATTAAGAAAGAGATTAAATAAAGTAAAGTAGAAGAAAATGTAGAGTTTTGAACCAAGCAACTACTTTATTTAAATAGTTATTGTTCCTCAGATGGCCTAAAACCCATAAAGGTTGAGGCCTCCCAACTTTGATAATAACACTAATATTTGGGAAACATACATTTCATTTATTTAGCATATTTATTTATTTATTTATTTGATTTGTCAATCACTTATAAGATAATAGGTATAAGTATATACATAGTTATGAATACATGAAATGGATACATATAAGAAAAATAAAAAGAAACAATAGGACAGGGACGGTAGGCACATTGGTGTGCTTATGCATGAGCCCTACAGACCTCTTAAGAAAGGGGTGAGGTCAATAGTAGACAGTCTAAGGTTAAAGTTTTTGGGGTTTGGGGAAGAAACCACAGAGTCAGGCAGAGTATTCCAGACATTGATCATTCTGTTGCTGAAGTCGTATTTCCTGCAATCAAATTCGGTGCGATTTACCTTGAGTTTGTATCTATTGTGTACTCTTGTATTGTTATGGTTGAAGCTGAAGTATTCATTGACAGGTAGGACATTGTAATGTATGATTTTATATACTATACTTAGATCGGACCGAAGGCGGCGTAGTTCTAAGTTTTCTTGGTCTAGAATTTCAAGTCTGGTGGCATAAGGTATTCTGCAACGAGTAGAGGAGTGGAAAACTCTTCTTGTGAAATATTTCTGGACTTTCTCAACTGTGTTAATATCAGATATGTAATGTGGGTTCCAGACTGATAAGCCGTATTCAAGTATTGGTCTTTTGTATGCTCTAGTTAGTAGTGTGATATTACCAGAGAAAAATCTGCGCAGGATTAGGTTAACAACTCTTAATGCCTTTTTGGCTATGTTGTTACAGTGGGCTCTAGCACTTAGATCATTAGAGTTGAGTACTCCAAGGTCCTTGACAGAGTTTGGATCATCAACAAGGTCTTGACTATTCAGCTTGTATTTTATTTTCTATATACCTGCCCATCTTACTAAATGTGATTCTAGTGAATGTACTACCCACAACAATTATCCACAATATAGCTATGAAAAAAAAATTCAACATAAATAAGAAACAAGTTTGTGGTAAAATAACACTTAAGCACAATGCAACAATATCACAGGCTCCCCAGGAGATCCTCAAGGTTGTTGAAACAGCCACATTTTAAGGGCTTTCCAGAAAGCTAACAGGGATGGATTAACCTTATTCTGGTCAGGGATGTTGTAGAGATTGGGAACCACAGCCAACAAGAAATTTCTTCTGGATCCTCTCAGGTGGAACTCTAGAACACAAGACCCACAACATATGTCTCCTGCTGGATCTTATGGAATGGATATATAGGAAAAGGCAGTCCATAAAGTAACTTTGTTCTTGGGAGCAGACCAACAGCTAATGTAGTTAATCACTGCCTTCTTCAAAAATATTTTTTTTAATTCTTCCTGTATAATTTTTATAAATAACTCCAGGTGGTGGACACATAAAATACTCCTTACTCCATGTACATTCTCCACAACAACAACTCTGTAAGGTGAGTTGGACTGAGAGAGACCCAAATTCAGCCAGCTGGCTTTCATGCCTAACGTGGGATTAGAACACTGAGTCTCCTGGTTTACAGCCTATTACTGTATCAAAAACAAAAAACAAACAAACCAGAGCAGAGCAGATTATTTTCACAACACATTGCAGGTTCTTTGAGCATTCAAGGCTCAAAAAAGCAAGCAGCAAGAAATCCATTACCACATAAAAGTGGGAGAGAAAGATATAAGATTTAAATTTTAGGAGATTACATATTTTAGTCTGGAGTGGTAGATTCTAATCTTCTTTGTTCTTAAGGCAATAAAGCATTGTCCTGACGGTTCTGCTACTAGCTACTGCAGTTTCATCTTTGGCACTCTATACACCGTTAAATTATCTCATTACAGCTTAATTCCAAGTTCAGTCTCAGTTCTTTAATAAGGATATAGGAATTGCATTACGGATGAGTTTATCACAGAGACAAATGATCCACAGAAATTAAAAAAGAAATACTAGCAATTCTTAAAGTTTACTGAATATAGAAATGCTTATTCAAGCATGTATGATTGCTTGGTTATAAAATCATATTACTGGAGAATGTCACAAATATTAACATAAAGTTTTGTTTTAAATCTTTAATATATAGGATGTGCAAAGTACCAGAAAAAGCTTCAGTTTTATGCAGTTCATTTAAACAACGGCAATCCCCCAAATGAACTGTTGTGGTAAAATCAAATTTTATGCAAATCTAAATTGTTTCAGGATACAAATAATTAGGAGTACCTCCTATCATTCCCAAAAGATAGAAAAGTGAATCTGTGATAACAAGCTAAAGAGATTATATTGTACAGTTGTGTCTGAAACAGTTATTAGTATAGGAAAATTGCTTGTCATTGTCAAAATGAAAAGTAAATTAAAATATAAGAACAAATAATCCTTGGTATTTAAGGGCATGTATATTCCATCCTCCTTAGCTAGTCTTTTGTTCCTTAGCTGAACCTCCCTTAAGACTGAAAGATCATTGCAGTGTCCTTTGATTCAAAACCAAGAATCTTGCAGCTGAAGGAACTGCACTGATATAAACAGAGAGAAGCTGTTAATAAATCAAGCATTTCATTCACAGTATTTCACCTTATGTTACTTTCTGTCTCCCCCAAGATAATTCATAAAAAACATCATGTTCTGTTTAACTGAGGGTAAAATAATGCTGACTTCAGCCCTGCTTACATACAAGATTTTCCATGCAGACCGATAAATGTCAGATCTGATGTTTTAACAGAAGGTTCAAATTGTGTTTAAATAATTATTCTGATCCTTCCTTTGGGATGCTATTCATACAAACAGGTGAAAAAGTGTACCTAATGCAAAATGGTTAGCATTGCTTCATCAGAATTCTTCATGTTTTGGTGTTATCACACAATGCTCTTTTTTATGACTGATGAGTGGTTTGCCAATGAGAAATGTAGTACAAGATTCAGATTTCTCCCTGAAATAATCACAGTAAGTTTCTAAAAGAGAACCACAGTCATTTATAGAAACACTGCAATGAGTTTAAAGTTCAACTCGGCTGTATATTCAGCTGATGGACAGATCTTATACTTGGTTACCCATCTGTAAAATAGAAAGTGGTTTGGCTTCACAGAGTACAAATATATGGGGAGATAATGTATTCTGTATATTATGAAGGTCACTGTAATGACAAGGTATAGTTCTGAGAAGATACAGCCATGTTTGCCTGTGTCAGCAAACATAGCAGAAAAGCCTATGTGATTTGTAGAAATGACATAATTTCTTTTTATGCTTTTAGACAAGGAAAGATGGAAGCATTGGTTGAAACCTACATTTATCCATGAAATTCACTGTTTTCCTTGGCAACTCAATACCTCTTATCTTAAGCATACGTTGTATTGATAGAATTGGTACAAAGGGGTAGATACACACTGCAGATACAGTTCATATCAAAATGTAAACATGTACTCTGGCATCATGAAACAAAACTCTACCCTTATGTAAAGTAGTTGGATAAAAGTATTTAGATCACATTTTTTGCACCCAAACACTTGTTGTTTTTTTTCATTTGTTCTACCTACTCCACTGTGGATGCTGAGATCATAGAAATTATATATGTAGACATAAACTTCTTTAAATTAAATAAACATGGGGGTATCTAATGTAGAATGCCCACAAAGCAGTAAAAGATAGACTAAATATGTTATGACACATTTCACAAATGGTGTTTAGTTGAAGGTGACTTTATCAACATTTCTCTATTCTTTATAAAGCTGAAAATTATCCAGTTCTATTGGTGTTATAACGTACAGTGAACTGCAAGTCAGAGACATTGCTTTAATATGTTTTTCATTATAAACTAATAGTATTAATTCTTCAAGGATTCTGGTAAAATTAATTATTTAGTACTAACTTTGAATTTTTTACTTTTAACTCTCAGATTGGATTAATTTTGAAAGGTACTTTGGGTTTTTAACTGGAAAACTACATATAATAGCTTTTGCTTTGTTTTATCCTTATCTTTCTTGTGAGATTGCTATCAAAATAAAAATTGTCCTGGTTAATCTGAAATTTTCTGTATCTTTCTTTCCCCCTCTCTCCACCACTTTTTTTTAAAAAATAAGAGCAATATTTGGTCTCCATCAGTCATCTGAAATTTACCTTTTCTACAGATTGAACAGATGCTTGTAATAAAATCCTCAGCCAAGCTTCACCACTATGTAATTTCACTGCACTAAAGATAACTGGGCTACAGAAACTGTATCAATAGACTTTTCTCATTTGCTGGTGTTTTATGCCTTGTTGAAGATAGGAGAAAGAAGCATAATGTCTTCACTGATTAACAAATCTGTCTTAAAATCAAAATGATTCTTGCCATCAGTCCATTACTGATATCTCCATTTGTATTATTTTGGATGGGTGAAAAGATATGAAGTGAAGATAGATTTTATTTTCACCTGTATTTATTTAACTTCACTATTGTCCAGACTCTTGTCATGAATGATAGCAATTTCTGTAGGGATTTTGACAGATTTATTTTACCTTCATGCTCATTCCTATTCCCATTTGACCCTCTTTTAGTCAGCTTATTTTTGAATTTCCATCACTTTCATGTTTATACTTCTTTTGCAAACATATATTGTTCCAATCATTAATATATTAATCTCTTCAATTTGACTTAGTCTTATGTTTTTAGTTATGTCTTAAATGTGCATTATTTTAAAGTTTCTTTTCTTTTTACTGTAAGATTATTGATAAAATGGTTGTATATTATCGTTCTTCCTTTGTCCTTAGAAACAATGTAAAATTTTTCTCTCCAAGGACTCTACTAATAACTATGTCTACATATTATTAAAATATTAGGCCTATTACACATCCCTACACTTTTGAACCTGTACTGAATACTGAGATTGAAAATGAGCCAAGCAGAGATGTGCTCAGTAATTACTGAGAATTACTGAGAGCTTTGGGAATGTTGCCAAAGTTGTTTTAAAAAGCTACTGTGGTGAAAAGAAAAAATGCAGCTCAAAGTGTCTCTGATGAATTGTGTTTCATTTTCTCTGAAGGGAGAGAATTGGAGCAAATAATCATTCAGATTAATGCTAGATAATCAATCTACTTCCAGAGCCTAACACAGAATATTTGGGGTGTTATCTGCATGCTTTTTGAAAAAGTGCTGCCCCCAAATGAAATAACCATTTGAAATGATAGTAATCTACTTCTGGCAATTTCAGTTTTGTCATAGTTCTTCAGTTTAATATCAATTAATATATCAACAACATTATGATCTTTTGAATTAATGCAAATAAAACATGCCTACAGTTTTTGATTATTATGATGATTTTTCAATGGAATGTATTTTCTTTTTAGTGGGATGCTATAACAGAAATGGATGAATATAATCGTCCTATCCACACATACCAGGTATGTAATGTTATGGAACCCAACCAAAACAACTGGCTTCGTACCAATTGGATCTCGCGTGATGCTGCCCAGAAAATTTATGTGGAAATGAAATTTACACTGAGGGACTGCAACAGCATTCCATGGGTGCTGGGGACATGCAAAGAAACATTCAACCTTTACTATCTGGAATCAGATGAATCCCATGGAATTAAATTCAAGCCAAACCAGTACAGCAAAATTGATACTATTGCAGCTGATGAAAGTTTTACTCAGATGGATTTGGGAGATCGCATACTGAAACTGAATACAGAAGTTCGTGAAGTGGGACCAATAAACCGGAAAGGATTTTTTCTTGCCTTCCAAGATATTGGGGCATGTATTGCTTTGGTTTCTGTCCGGGTTTACTACAAAAAGTGTCCTTACACTGTTCGGAACTTGGCTATGTTTCCTGACACCATTCCAAGGGTTGATTCTTCTTCTTTAGTGGAAGTACGAGGTTCCTGTGTGAAGAGTGCTGAAGAACGGGATACTCCAAAGTTATATTGTGGAGCTGATGGTGATTGGCTAGTTCCTTTAGGACGATGCATATGCAGTGTTGGCTATGAAGAAGTGGATGGTTCATGCCATGGTAAGACAATTGTTTTAATTAAATTTCAAGACAAGTTTTGAGCTATGCTCAACCATATGGGTTATAGTCCAGCTTTTAACTGAATTTCATTTATCAATAGAGAATGCATTAAATTCATTATATATTTAATTGCTGGATGAAGTTCATATACTGAAAACAAGTATGTCATCAATGAAGAATGATGAAAACTTCATTTACATACAAAATGTTTACTCGTACAAAAATACATAAAATGGAATTGTTCATTGTTATTTGCTCTTAAGAAGAGAAAACAATTTCTAGTACGTATACTAAGCAATTAGGAGTATAATATAAATTGGTATAGACTATATTGTTCAAATGTTTAGTAGCATTTTGCTAGCTAGAACACTTGAACAATGACATGTTGAATAAGTTTATTTAATTTCAAAAGAATACAGAGAAACACTATAATAAATAGATGATAAGTATTGCATATTGAAAAAAGCATATTATTTAAGAGAAAAAAATTTCTTGGGTAAATTACTGGGAGAAAAAAATAGATGCCACATAAAAGTTATTTGCTAAGGGAAAAAGAGCAGGGGAGGATATTTTGCTCTGTAGAATCATTAATCTTAGTGATTAGAATAATGGACAATTTTTTTTCAAATCAGAGTATGATCTTTAATTAAATATATATATAATATATATATATATATATATATATATATATATATATATAATTTGTTTTCTGAGGTTCTTATAGTATTTGTATGTGGATCTTTGGTTATTAAATTTTTTCTAATAAGATTGAAGTATCTAACGTTATGAAGTCTCATTCATCATCTTCAGGCTTGTGTTTCAGCTCTGTGCTTCTCACTCTGAGAAGCACAGAGCTGAAGACACAAGCCTCATTCATGAATGAGACTGTCTTCAAACGCTCTGATACTTCCAATCTTACTGAAAACCTGAATAACCCTAATGTGTGTGTGTGTGTGTGTGTGTGTGTGTGTGTGTGTGTATATATATATATATATATATATATATATATATATATATATATATATATATATATATATATATATACTATACTATACTATACTATACTATACTATACTATACTATACTATACTTTCTATACTGTATAATATTATATTGATGGAAAGAATAATGTTTCCTAAGAAAAAGAAATTGATTTTTTAATGGATGAAAATATTTGTGCATAACTCTATTAAGATTGGGATTGTTTTAAACTACATAGAATTTCATAGCTTAATCCTGCAGTTATGAAGATATTTCACTAAATTGAATTTATGCTGGTGATTAGATGTATTATCCACTTGGATGTCTGTTTTGATAAAAAAGGTTGCATGGAACTACCGTGTTTCTCACAAAATAAGGCTGGGCCTTATTTTATTTTTTTTGAGGCCCGAAAAAATGGCTAGGCCGTCTTTTTGGGGCGACTTAATTTCCTCCCCCACCTAGACCGGCCCATACACATGTACTTCTCCACGAGGCTGTTTCTATTGGCTGATGAAAGCTCTCCGAAGGCAGAGTCCGCAGCCACTTCGGGGCAAGGCATGGCTGCCCGTGTACCCTTGCCATTAGGCAGTGTCTTTTGGGTGATGGAAGCTCCCCAAGGGCAGTCACCAGCCACTTCGATCAGCCAGTAGAAGCGGCCTCGGGGTAAGAGCACACACACACTCCCCTTGCCGCGAGGCCACTTCTATTGGCTAACGAAAGCTCCCTTGAAGGCAGAGTCCCCAGCCGCTTTGGGGTGAGGCATGGCTGCCCATGTCCCCTCGCCATCAGGCAGTGTCTTTCAGGTGATGGAAGCTCCCCAATGGCAGTCAGCAGCCACTTCAATAGGCCGATAGAAACAGCCTCGTGGCAAGGGGAGTGTGCGTGTGTGCTCGCCCCGAGGCCGCTTCTATCGGCTGATTGAAGTGGCTGGTGACTGCACTTGGGGAGCTTCCATTGCCCGAAAGAGACTGCCTAATGGCGAGGGGACACGGGCAGCCACGCCATGCTCTGAAGCGGCTGGGGACTCTGCCTTCGGGGAGCTTCTATCAGCTGATGTTCTATCGTTAGATTGGGGTATTCTAGCCTAGGCTACCTGCAGGGCACTCCTAAAGGCAAGTTTTCTCCCCCCCACCCTTCCCCCCCATTTCTCTTCACCTCATGTAGTTCTAACGGATGATGTGAGAAATGGCAGGGAAACGCATGGATTAAATAGGCCTAAATTTTGGGGGTGGGGCTTAATTTCACCTCATGCCTAGAAATCATGCTGGGCCTTCCTATTGGTGGAGGCCGTATTGTTGGAGAAACACGGTAGATAAGCTTCAATGTATGATGAACCTCTCACAATTTAAGCAAGAAGCAATTGCACATTTTCCTATTAAACAATGTATGAATTCTTTACAAACTAAGTTTATTCCAGCATATTTTGATTCATACTCTTCAATCTGTAAAATTTGCTGATAGTTGGCCTTTGATCAATGAAATCTTCATATATATTTTATTTATATTTAAATTATTGAAGATGAAGATTCTCAGAAGGGTATTTATACAAAAATAAGGTCATTAAAAATCATGTGGCACCTAATTAAATCTACTTCAAATAAAAGCGAGAAGAAAGGGCATGACTTATATGGTAAGTCAAATAAAATTAAATTATATGGTTTCCATGAGCTCCAATCTTTTGCCCCTAAATAACTGTCTCATTTTGATCTATGTACAAAAATATTGCATAATACTAACTTTTATGGCATTTACCTATTTGATAAAGCTATTTAAAACCTCTGCCATGAATGTAATAGTAGAATAACGTAATAATGGTGTCTGGTTATTAAGCAATACTTTAAACTAAAAATGCAAATTATTGATCCTAACTGCCTAAATGGGCAGGTTAGCAAGATTTTTTAACAAGCTAAACATGGAGAGCCAAATATAATAATATGTTTTAGAATAATTGTAGGATTGGAATCATTCTCTGAACATTTCCTATTAATTTCCATGAGATGTTCTCTCTCTCTCTCTCTCTCTCTCTCTCTCTCTCTCTCTCTCTCTCCCTCCCTCCCTCCCTCCCTCCCTCCCTCCCTCTTTCTCTCTCTTTCTAAAACAGGATCAGTTTTCCTGCTTTAACAAGCAGTATTTAGCAGGACCATAATAAATTTCAGGAGTACCTAAAATTATGTTTATTTAATTATTTTTATTTAATTGCTTAAGGAGTGAAAAGTTAATGTTTGAACAGACTATGTTTTCAGATCAGTGCTTTATTACGTCTGCAGTTTTTCATGCAGGAGTATTATTTTCCTGGTTTGACACTGTAGGAATAAAAGATTTTATAAATTTTCATACATCTGTTCATCTTTGAATTATTATTTTAGCAATCACCTGCACATACTATGCTTTTAAATTCCATACCATACATTTGTGTCCATGCATATGTGAATGATTCTAAGGAAAGCTGCAATATTAAGAGCTTTAAAATTTATCTTCTGTCCACAAACTATACTATAAAACTTAACAGTAACAGGGAGCAGCAGAAATCTTCTGGTTCAGTTGCCATAAAATTAATTTGCTATGCTACATGACAGTCTGGAAACTCAGTCTGCAACATTTAAAAATATACAGTAAAAGAACATGAGCATTGGTGGATTAGTAGTAAGAGTTTACCATTTCATTTTGTTCTCTCTATGTCTTTGTATAAATGAGTAAAACAGAAAAAATAAATGCATTTTACTAGTCCCAGAATGAATCAGAGTTATGATTCTCACTTCATCTCAAGAGATGCCTCACCAAATTGCTAATTTAGACTTTTCTTAAAGCCACACTGTATCATTGATAAAAAAAGAACTCTGCTTTGTTCTTTTTACTCCACAAAGTATTAGCTAAACAATTCTTTAACCTCTTTGCAGATCACTGGTAAAATGTCATATTTTTCATCTGAGGAATGCATCCTTTGATCCATAATAATTAATGCAATGAATGAACAGTGTCTGAATTAAACCTTCTCTTGAGAAAGTTGAGCACTTTTGACACTCAGTTTGCATTCCAAGATACTAGCATTAATATTTCAATTTGTGAAACCAAATTAAGTAGATCAGATACTACCCTTCTTTTTATCTTCAACTTCCCATCCCCATCCTAATGAATTTGCTTTCCTAATTTTACTTTCCAAAACCTATCATCTGAAACAGTATATGATTATGTATGCTGGTCTTTGACTGTAATAAAGATGTTTTAATTTCTATCTGTTTTGAAGCATGTTTCAATTCTGCCACCATTTATTTTCAAGGATTCAAACAGGTATCATGCTGATGATCCACAGTACTGAAGCACCTAAAATAGTGTTTGAGGCAAAAAGTGTGTGTGTTTATATATGGGTGTGTGTGTGATTGTGTAAGCAACTATCTTCTCTTGCTTTCTTCTTGTTGTTAAGTAATTCTTATAAGAAAACAATAATATTCTTAAACCAAGCTTAGTTGCTTAACTAAACGTGATGACTACCCATGTTATTTTTATGACAACAATTCAGTTCCATCACAGTAACTTTTAACTTTCCCAGTCTATTTTCAATTGATATTTCTGGTAGTTGTAACATCTTTATAAAATTATTCTTATTAAATAATCATTATTGGAGATTATTAGATCATTAAAATCCAAAGCAATATATAGGACCTCAAAGTGTAAGATATCTTGTCACCTTGTTTTGCTGTTGCAAAATAGGTCTTGTCCCTGAAGCAAGGCAGAAACAGACCACAGTATTTCTTGATTCAATATTACCACAAAAATAGTTCTTTCCTACTTTCTGGTATTGTAATTTAGACGGGGGAAATATGCTATATTTCTATGGAATTAATTTAATTAAATTTTTATATGCTAAATATACTGCTAAAGAAATAATTGTGAGAATTCTTAACAAATAAGTTCTATTTAGTGGTTTGCTCTTGCAGGAAGTTTGTAGTAACTATATCCAGGTTATTTGTCATATAGCTGTACTTTTCCTGTAAATTGGTCACTGAACTTTTCCAATGAAAATACTTTTCTACCTAAACATCTCTCCATTTTCCTTATTGCCTGATCTTCTAAGCCTTTTAGTTCTATTTAGAAGGGAACATTTTAGAAAACTAAGTTTCCCCAATCAAGGACTTCCGTTCACTTCTTAGATAGCAGAATGTAGATGACTTAAAAAGGTGAATATTGATTAACTAGTCCATGTACTTGTTCTTGACCAATGGCAATTGCTTTGGAGGAAGAGGAAAGAACAAATATAAAGATAATATATTAAATAGAAAACTACATATAACATGAAAACAGATATTTTCAAAATTAAAATCATAACTTTTAAATATTTGTTAGCTTTTTTGGAGGAAGACAAAAGAAGAATCAAAGAAATTCATTACAATTTCTGATCTTCATATTCCTTTTATTGTTACATTTCAAAAAGATAGATAATAGGTGAATGATAAAAATTGAAATCATTGACTTTCCAGTAAATATACAAATATATTTATGTCATGAACATAATCAGTTACATTAATCTATTTATTTGCACTGCCAAAATTCTCAAACAACTATTTTGCCAAAGTGCAATGATATTCAACAATAGCTTGATTTTTACAAGAGAACACTTTTTGACACTCAAATTTATTAAAATTGTTCCTTTCATTTAACATTGACAGTACCAACTACTCTATGATAGTTTGATTTTTCATAAATTAAGATATACATAGCAATTCCTAAAAGAAAATGTTCAGCATTTTCATTTTAAACAACACATCATATAGAATAACTGCTTAAATATAACATTACCAAAAGTTACTATGTAGTGATGTTAATATAACACTATACTGCATCTGTGCAGTTCTTTACCTTTGATAATAAAATGATGCTTTGAACACTAGAACTACTTCCAAGAAAAAACTCAGTTGCATTAAGAAATTGACTACAAGTGAAATATTCTCACAACCATATGCAATTTGGAATCAAATATGAATTTCTCAGCTTCTCTTCTATATACTAGCAAAAATTGAGCTTTCAGTCCCTCTTTCTATTTATCTTTCTCCTTCATTTGCATTTCTCTTTAAGAAAGATGCAAGATGAATCAAGAGCTCAGTTTCTAAGAAAAGTTAAAAGTGTCTTTATTTAAAATATTTCTGCAGCACCAGCTTAATTACAGTTCCTGAATTCAAATGATCTGAAACATATTTCATATCATAGCACTTCTGTTCAAATTACTTCAAAAGGAAATTGTAGCTCCTACTCATCATTTGAAGTTAACTATAGGAAAGATAATGATTAGGTTAAGAATCATTTTATGCATCAGGCAGTTGACATGAATGCAGTCTCCTTATTTCCCCTTATTTTCTGTAAAAAGAAGTATATATACTAAATGTAGTGCCTAAAAGAAGCTCATCAGTACTGGAAAGAGTTCTTTCCGAACAATTTGGACCTATAAGTGGCTTAAGTCTCTAATTTGGTTTCTTTTTTCATGCAGTATTTAAATGTGGGTGTTTAGGCTTCCCTATTGCATTTAAACCTTCATTTTGAATGTCAGGTTCATTTTGAATATCAGGTTTTTCAAATTATTTACATTAGACCAGTGATCAGGAACCTACCACAAGCGGTGCCATGCTAGTGTTCACCAACATACAACCATGGTTCTCCAAAGCATGCTCTGTTCTTGTGTAATTTTTGGAGTCTATAAAGGCTATGGTAGAATGGGGTATGCTTGCACGTGGCCTCTGAACCGTCTGAAAGTTGCACAAGACAGCCATGCTTTTATGTGGTTTTCAGCAGTTGTAGAGGCCATAGAAGAGCATTCTCCAAAGCTGCTTCAAGAATGAAAACATTGTGTGCCCAGAGAAGTTCAGGTTATCTGCAGGCATCAGTCAACAGAAAGAGAGCATCACCTTAAAGAAAGAGGTACAATACATGGCAGATCCTGGGGAGGGGATCGTGCTGTTCCCCAACCCTTAACATACTGTGAGGGGCTATAATAGTACTAGGGCTCAAGTCAATGCCCAGACTTAAGAGTTGGCACTACTCACCATGTACTGTTGTTCATGCTGTTCAGGGTGACCTAGATTTGGGGGTAGATAGATAATTGTTTCTCTTTTGTTTGGTGAGGGGGTTGCATGTCAATAGAGTCAGATAGGCATTTTTAAAATTGTTGACATACCAAGCCTGAAAGATTCGTTAGATTAATTGTAGATTAATCATACAAGTAGATTAATTGAACTAGTAGATTACTACTAATAGCTGGAGGTTACTAACCTTTATAAGAAATGTGATCCATTATGATGGTTTACATATGTGCTGCAGGAATTGTCCAATGATAAAAAAGTTCTACCACAAAACTTGCTATGCTCCAAAATAAAGATATGACAAGTGGTCTTTACCAGATTGTCCCCAAGCAATGTCTCTTCTAATGCAGATTCCAGGATGCCTATAGTTTAAGGAGAAATGCTGAGATATGAAGCAGCATAACTGATGTCTCTTACAATGATGGAAGAAAAGGAGTAATCAGTATAATTAGACACAGATACAAACCCATGTTGGAATCAAATTGCAGCAGTTAGAATGGGAAAATATCCACATTTCTCCAACTGAATTGTTTCAAAAGAAAAAAAAAATCCAGCAGCATCATTAAAATGATTTGAACCTTTTGTCGAAGATCAGATAAAAGAGTTTTCTTCTTCAGGCCATTGTGAAAGATTTGCAAGCTTTGTGCATATCTTAGACCACTGTGGGAGGTTTGCAAGACAATTTTTGATAAAATAATCTCTGAGAATTAAATTTTGTATTACCAAAATAATTAGATTATCACCTTGCAAAGTCATATGAGATTCTTTTGAGGCAGAATATTTGAAGAGGTTGTCAGGATTCTTTGCTATGTCTGGATTTTGCAGGCTGAATCCAATGTTTCCTTCTGAGGTTTCTTCAGACAGTTGGGATCAGATGAAATACTGAATTCAGAAGCTGGTGCTTTGAAGCAGATGGTGATGCCCCGTATCTGAAAAAAAGCACCTGTTAATTGAGCAGTACAAGTAGCTCTTGACTTATGACCACAACTAGAACTGCAACTTTCATAGCTAAGCAATGTGGTTATACATGAATTGCACCTGATTTCACAACCTTTTATACTGCAGTCACCATGGGCATTTAATGAATCCAGTTTTCCACATTGACTTTGCTCATTAGAAGTCAGCTGGAAAGATTGCAAATGGTAATTCTTAGATTTTGCAATCATCATAAATAAATGCCAGTTGTGGATTTGAGAAGTTTTTATTCTTTGACACAGTTCCAATTTTTCTAAAATTTATAAAAACCTTTACCAGGTAAAGTTAATAATCATATATCAAATACATATATGCAAATTTTGAATATTAAATTATCATTCATGTTGGTGGCGTTGGTATGCCATTAAAGTATCCTTTATTTCAATATTGTGTACTTAATTTCCAGTTTTGCTACAATGATTTTCTTTTTATACATGTTTACAATGTATAAAATGTATTGCTTTACAAAAAACATAATAAAGTGATAGTCTATACATCTGAAATATTTTCCGCTACTATGAAATTGGAAACTGATTGTTTATGAGCAGTACAGTAGTACCCTGGTCCTCAACTGTTTTGAAATTCATTGAATTTGAATTTGATACTCAACGCATTCCAACACAAAAATGTTGTTCTAGCACTCGTTGGTTATTTGCTATTCAGTGCATAAGCTAAAACCTGTCAGTATTAAATGCCTTGTGACTTGTTATATTATTCCTTGTAGGAAAAAATGTTTGATACTCATCATATTTGATACGATAGAACCAATTAACAATGAGTACCAAGGTACCATTGGTATATGATAAAAAGAAGTTATGCATAAGAATAAATGGAATCCTTACTAGTGATTCACTTATTGATAAACTTAGTGATAAACATTGAGCAAGGTGTAATGGAAGGAACTGTTAAAAATATTTGTTTAATGTCTTAATAGTATACATGTAAGAAATGCTTGTGGTGACATAGATATGTGTTGGTTAGAGATATATATTTAAAGCATATACAGATGATGCTGTGTTGGCTATGAACCCAAACTATTTGCTGTAAATGTTAGATACATTGTATGATGTGGCAAGAAATATGAATATTATATTAATATAGCAAAGTTCTAAAGTATAGTGTTAAACAGAAAATGGAGGGAGGGAAAAAGAGGGAAAGATTTCCCATGCTGACTACCAGTTTCCCACAAAGAAACTCAATGGGGAAGCTGATAGGAAGTTGGAAGTTGTTCTTGCTTCCACTGATTTTTTTTCCAGCCATGGTCATTTTGTTTCTTGATTAGGTAAGAAAGTATATTAGGTGTCTAATGTTCATTAAAGATGAGAAAAATGGATACAGAAATTTTAAGATGTGCAATTGCAGATAGTATGGTTGTTCATAGTAAGTGATTTGTTGAAAGAATGAAGGTTTTTTTGAAAGTAGCAAAAATGACAGTGTATAACAAAGTGTTTTTGCTGCTTAGTATATGGAAGTGAGAGATAGGTATGTCAAGAGAAATATGAAAATAATTTATATGCAGTGAAATTGATTGTTTGAGAAGTGTGAAAACAACATACTTTATAGGATTTATTACTATTATTAACAGTTTAATAAACAGTTCAGAGCAAATTGGTAGAAATAGTAACCAAAGACAAAAGCAGTACATGAAGACAAATTGAGTGTGAGATAATAACAGATTCTGCAGAAATAAATCTAGACTCACCAAACTGTCTGGGTTTTATTGAGATGTTAACAGACTCATGGAAGGAGATACCCTACATACATTCTTGTACACTTGGATTTTTTCAAAAGTTTACTAAGGACTCTTTTTTTTTTTTTGAAAACAATTTTATTAGTTTTTAAAGACAGACAAAACAAACAAAACATAAAAACATCCAGCTTTCTTTCATAGATATACAAACAGTGTGTCGGTTGGTTTACCAGTTTTTGTGCATTCATTTCGTAGTCTCGATTACAGTTACATTACATAATAACTCATATTATCAATCAGAAATTATATACCCTAGTATCACTATTAAACAATCATTTGACTATGATTTTATTCATTCATACTTTGCGAGATAACTATAATTTACTTAATTTATTTTATAACAAATCATATAATCATACCAAATCTATCCTGAAAACATTTTATAGATATGATATCAAATAGGAAAAAAAAGAAAAAATATCTCTGTATATATTCATTATTATCTAGGATTCTAAATATTTTATTATTGTATTTTATCATCCAACCATTGATAGAAAAGGTCCCAAATTTTATAGAAATAGAAAAGTTTACTAAGGACTCTTAAGTAACCTAGAAGTTGTGAGATAAGAGAACCTCTCCTTTTTATATTCTTAATGTGTATTAATAATCAAAGGCAATACTTGGGGATTTATCTCAATGAAAAGTTGTTTAATAATCTGGATTTAGCTGTGAGCTGACCAATTTTCAAATGACACTAAATTATTTTGGTAGTAAAAAAATGAAAGTGATTGTAAGCTTCTAAAACATTTCTTTGACTAAGTGATGGTCAATCAAAGGGAAACATGTTTAATTTAAATGAGTATAAAATTATGTATGCATGTGTGTGTGCATGTTTCACAATTACATGGAAAGAGATAAGAACAGTCTATAAATAAACCAAGAAAAGGTATTTGGGCAAAACATGTAATATTGCTTCAGGAAACAATGCAAACCAATGTCCTGCAGTCAGTTTAAGCTGCACCCAGCAGAACAAATGATTAGCTAAGACTTGAGACAGGAATATTATTGATTCAGGTTAGGGCTGAATTGGAACTGGAAGATGATAATAATTTATTGGCTCAAAATACAATTCTTCCCAACTGAACTGACTCCTCTACTTGTAATAAATACCTTTGCCTCCAACATCACTCAAAACTAGGCACACATGCTCCTAACTACCTCTATTCCAACTACAACTGGCCTTAAATGCAAGCTACTCAATGCAAGAAACCTTGTAAATAAAATACCTGAATTTCTCCTCTTACTAAATACTGCTAAATTCGACATCATATTTGTCTGTGAAACATGGCTCAATGCATCTCTCCCTGACTTCATTACCACAGTAATAGACTATCATTGTGAAATCAGATCGTGAAATCCGTAGAGGAGATGGGGTTGCTATCTTCTATAAAAAGTCCCTACATCTAAAAAACATCCAAGTTACCCAGGAGCTTGCTATTCCTGAGACCATCATCTGTGAACTGTCCTTAAATATCACATTTTGGTTCTTACTATGTTACAGAGCCCCTGATTATGACATCGAACATGCAAACAAGCTAAATTCACTACTAACATGGGCAACATCCTGCCCACACACTTTTATCTTTCTTGGTGACTTCAATCTACCTCATATTGACTGGACCCTTAACGAATGTACAACTGAACCCAAACATGCAACCTACTACAATGCTGTAACAAATCTGGGACTAGAACAACTAGTAACCAAAAACACTAGACTTAACAACTGCCTCAATCTCATCTTCTGCAATAGTTTGAATTCAATTTACAGAATACAAATTAAAGAACCCTTTTCCAACAGTGACCACAACATGATTGACTTTTGTCTCAACATACGTCCACACAAAAATCATCACAATGACAGAATCCCCAATTATAACTTCAAAAAAGGCAACTATGATCTTATAAACAACGATCTCCCATCCCTTGATTGGCAATCTCTATTCACTGGATACAATACTGTAGAAGACCATTACAACATATTTTTATTTGATGTCAAAAGAGTCATCAAACTATATGTATCAATAACAACTCTCAAAACCAGAAAAAACAAATTACCCATAACAATAAGGAAGCTTCAATCCAAACACAAATCACTTTGGTAGAAAATCAAATTGGTCACATTGCCAACTTCAAAAGCCGATACAAAAATTTATGCCACCAGATAAAGACTGAATGCACCAATTATCACACTAAACAAGAAGAAAACCTTCTATGCACCAATTCCACCCGCACTTTCTACAATTTTGTAAACAACAAACTAAAAGACTCAAGGTCCAGCCCATCCCTGAAAAGACTGAAATGGTAAAGACTGCAATGATGACACTATTAAAGCCAACCTCTTTAAAACATTCTTTGGCTCAGTATTTGTAAACAGCAATGGATCATGTTCAGTATTTCCTAGTCAAGCCACAGACAACTACAATGATCTTATACATATTGATTTTACAGAAGACAATGTTGAAAAAGCATTATGCAATCTAAAACCATCTCTATCTATTGGACTGGACAGAATATGTGCCTACTTCTTTAAAAAGCTATCCACTGCCATAGCTGAACCTCTAAGCATATTTTTTGTAAAATCATTCAGGACCAACTCCTTGCCAAAACTATGGTCACAAGCCACGGTCATCCCCATCTTCAAAAAGGGAGACCCCAGCCTGGGTTGAAAATTACAGACCAATCTCTTTATGCTATGTCACCTGTAAAGTCATGGAATCAATTATTAACCAATCCATCATCCTCCACTTAGAAACAAACAACCTACTCTCTAGTAAACAATTTGGTTTCAGAAAAAAACTATCCTGTAATCTGCAACTCTTACACTGCAAAAACATGGACTACACAACTCGATCAAGGCAAAGCAATAGACGCAATCTACATCGACTTCTGTAAAGCCTTTGATTCAGTGGTACACGACAAACTACTCATAAAACTAAAATCTTACGGTATTTCTGGACACCTGCATAACTGGATAGAAGCATTCCTGTTAAACAGACAACAAATGGTCAAAATTGGGAGTGTCCTATCAAATTCTGTACCTGTCAACAGTGGTGTCCCCCAAGGCAGTGTTCTAGAACCAACTCTTTTCATATTCTACATAAATGACCTCTGTGATCATATTAAGAGCAACTGCGTTCTCTTTGCTGATGATATAAAGCTACTCAACACCACAGACAATACTGCTACCCTTCAAAAAGACCTTGACTATGTATCAGAATGGTCAAACAAATGGCAACTTCAAATCTCAACAAATAAATGCTCTGTCTTACATATTGGCAAAAAAAAATATCAGAAAATTAAATACAGGCTGAATAGTCAAGACCTTGTTGATGATCCAAACTCTGTCAAGGACCTTGGAGTATTCATCTCTAATGACCTAAGTGCTAGAGCCCACTGTAACTACATAGCCAAAAAGGCGTTAAGAGTTGTTAACCTAATCTTACATAGCTTTTTCTCTGGTAATATTACACTAATAATTAGAGCATACAAAACATTTGCTAGACCAATACTCAAATACAGCTCATCAGTCTGGAACCCACAGTTGAGAAAGTCCAGAAATATTTCACAAGAAGAGTTCCCCACTCCTCTACTTGTTGCAGAATACCTTATGCCACCAGACTCAAAATTCTAGACGTGGAAAACCTAGAACTACGCCACCTTTGGTCCGATCTGAGTATAGTATATAAAATCATACATTGCAATGTCCTACCCTTCAATGAATACTTCAGCTTCAACCATAACAACACAAGAGCAAACAATAAATACAAACTCAAGGTAAATCGCACCAAACTTGATTGCAAGAAATACGACTTCAGCAACAGAATGGTCAATGTCTGGAATATTCTACCTGACTCTGTGGTTTCTTCCCCAAACCCCAAAAACTTTAACCTTAGACTGTCTACTATTGACCTCACCCCTTTCCTAAGAGGTCTGTAGGGGGCGTGCATAAGCGCACCAACGTGCTTACCATCCCTGTCCTATTGTTTCTTTTATTTTTTATTTTTCTTATATATATCCATGTATTCATAACTATGTTTTCACTTATACCTATTATCTTGTAAGTAATTGACAAAAATAAATAAATAATTAAAAAATCTGGAAGCAGATTGTAGAGCATAAGTGGGATTCATATGGATTCATTGTTCTAAATATCATTAAGTTCTGATCAAGATAAGCAATTAATTTTTCAAAGAACAAGGAAATGGAGTTCCAAATTGAAGTTAACAAGCCTGACAGAATTTGGATAAATCGTGCATATCCAGCAAATTATTTACTAAATCTAACTTTCCCTAAGCTCCAGAATCAGTTTCTTTAATTTCTTTCTTTAAACCTAGACTCAACTTTCTTCCATTTGCATTTCTTCAACTAAAGTATTGTAAAATTCCTGTCAGTGTATCTTCTATGTGGTTGTGAGGAAGTTGAAACCATTTCACACATATGATTATGTTGTAAATTTTTAGGGATGCCAATCTATAGTTTTCCCTTAATAGATAAATCCCTCAGGAGTCCAGATGAATTTTATCTGAACCTTATTCTCAGGATCTAAAACCTAAATTTTGTATTGCTGCAATGAAAGGACGACAAAACTGTTAACATATGACCTTTGCTTAAATACTACTTTTGGTTTGATATAGCTTAACTATTAAGTCATTAGAGACATATAGTTTATTTTAGATGTATTATTTTAGATTTGTCACCTATTAATATAGTAATATATGAGTAAATACGTTATTGTTATGAATTTATTTTGTTAGTTGTTACTATATTATTGCTTCTATTTACTGCACCCAGTTTTTTTTTTTTTTTTTTTTTGCTGGTAATTGATCAAATAAATAATATTGATTGATTGATCCTGTGACTACAAAAGTTAGGTCAACAAAAGCAGCAACCATGAAAAAGAAAGAGAATGAAAATTAAACTTCTAACACTGTAATGCCCATAGATAAATCTATAGTGCATCCACATCTGGAATATTTTTTATAGTTGTGGATGTCACATTTAAAAAATATGTGTTAAAAGTCTAAATGCAAAAGCAGGATTTGAACATCATCCTTGTGAAAAGATGCTAAAAGATTTGGAAGTTTAATTTGGAAGAAAACTGGTGGTACATGATCAAGGAGAAAATAATATTTATACCATAATGCCATCTCATCAATTTTCTGGAACCATCTTTCCCTTGGTCAGGTCCCTTACTCTTGAGAGTTTCAAACCATCATATATGCTGGAATCCCCAAAGTCAAAGTCAGTTTGTTTCACTGCATCATTATTTTGGTAATCCAAAATAAATTAACCCAGCCAAAACAAAAGTCAGTGAATCACAAGCCAATATGCAGCCAAATCAGAGCCAATGTAATAATGTTCATAAGGGAAAAAATATTTCACGGCAAAAGATGCAGAATCAAGGAGGAAGTTTACTATTACTTGAACATTAAAAACTCTCTTCCCGTATCACTATTTCCAAAACAAGTCAAGTTATACCTTGCCACATTTAATTAAGAAGTAGTAACTAGGAAATAATGCTTTATCTAAGAAGCAGTCAGTTGAGCTTTCCAATAATATGATTATGCTGATCACACAATCAGATAAGCACAGTGACCATGAATTATACATTACTAAAACTAAGATTTTAATAGTAAATTAGATCATTAGTTATACAGATCTCTATTAGTATAATGGGTCCATTACCTACAGTACTGAATCCTGTTTTCCTTACAGTTAAACATCCTTGCTCGGTAAAAGGTCAAATGACATGCTGTTTGTTTACTAATCACACAATAACCAAATGAATGAAATAAAACATTAATTAAAAGTAATCTGTCTCAGTGGACTTTATTAAAGAGACTTTCTTAATAAGTTTCTGAGTGACTAATTATCTTTATCAACTGAATAGATTGCCAGAATTCCCTAGTTATCCTAATACTGATCATCCATGTAGAAAGCACACTAGATGTCGTAGTTCAAAGAAAACTAAACTAAAAAAATAACCCACCATACTGCTTATGAAATATCAATTTAGTGTTATACATTCCTAATTTTCTTTAGCAACTAACTACACCAAATACAATCTCAGCTCTTTCTGATTGCAAAATCTACCACATTTTTTATCTCTTTTTATTTCTTTCCTTCCTTCCCAATTGTTTGGTTTGTTTGTTCCTTTTAAAGAGTTTGAAACAGTTAATGAACACACACACACACACTAATGTGAATCAATTCATATGTGGTTCAATTCATAAAAACTTTCTTGGATTATTTTTAGTGCCTTTGTGAACATTATTGCAATTGTATAAATAGGCTTACTCAGCAGAAGACTCTCAGTCATGACTTTATTAGATAAAACTCTACTGAAGACAATAATAAACCATATATACACACCGATGATTTACCTTTTGCAGTCAAAGCCTTTATATAGATCTATATTTAGAACTGAACTTTGTTTTCCTATCTTTACAAATTAGCATATTTTTGATAGTTTGCTTGATGGTCCAATTGCAGCTTACAAGTTAATTTTTAACTATTTTTGTTTAATCAATTTATATAGCTGCCTATCTCAAACAAGTTACTCTGACCAGCAAACAACCATAAAATCAGTTAAGCCAATTAAAACACAATACAACAAGAAAAGGGAAATACATGTAGCAGCTGAGAGATATTATAATGCATAGTATTTAATAATTGAATAAAATAGATTAGAATAGAATTCTTTATTGGCCAAGTGTGATTGGACACACAAGGAATTTGTCTTGGTGCATATGCTCTCAGTGTACATAAAAGAAACCAGCAAACAGATCTTGCACACACTCAAGACTCAATGCCAACATGGTCAGGATAATCATAGGGGCCTCCACCTCTGGTAATTACAGAAAATGAAGTGCAAGGTCTATTTCACAGACAAAAGCCAGGAAAAGCATGAGACCCAGAGATGGTATTTAGCAGGTTCTGACCAGTTCTGGAGAACCAGTAGCTGAAATTTTGAGTAGCTTGGAGAACTGGCAAATACTACCTCTGACTGGAAATTTTACAGTACCCTTGCCCTGCCATGCCCACCAAGCCACTCCCATAGAACCGGTAGTAAAAAAAATTGAATCCCACCATTGATGAGACCCAAATAAGATTACTCTTTCTTCTTAAAAGTTTGTGCTGACCAATTGGCTCCCATCTCGACCTGCATCTTTAATAAATCACTAGAGATGTATTATGTTCCTTCTTGCTTCAAATGCTCTACTATCATCCCAGTGCTGAAGAAATTCTCCATCAAGGAATGGAATTACTTCAGACCAGTTGTTCTAACATCTTTAGTTATGAAAACCTTTGAAAGGCTAGTGGTGGCCATGAAAACTATCACAGATCCACTGTTAGACCCCTTGCAATTTGCCTACCAAACGAATAGATTGGCAGATGATGATGTTAATATGACTCTGCATTACAACATCTTGAATCCCCAAAGGCCTATGAAGGGTCCTCTTTGTAGACTTCAGTTCTGCATTCAATACCAGATTCCAGATATTCTTGTAAGTAAACTAAATCAGCTAGCTTTATCTGACCACACGTGTAAGTGGATCATAAGCTTCCTAACAGACAGGAAGCAGCAAGTGAAGCTAGACAAAATCACATCAGATACCTGTACTATTAGCACACACACACACCCCTCCGAGCTGTGTGTTCTCTTCTCTTCTCTCTATATATCAATGATTGCATCTCAAAAGATCCCTCCGGTAAAGTACTGAGGTTTGTAGATGATACAACAGTGATTGGTCTCATTCGAGACAACAACGAATCTGCATACAGATGTGAGATTGAACAACAAATAGATGGATCTCCCTATCAACGTTAATTGGAACTAATCCCAGAAGAGAATCAGTGCAACACCTTGCTACCCATCTCCAACTTCTGAAGTAGTACAGAGATACCTTAATCAATGGTATCAAAGTCTGCTGAGGATTCAGTAAAAGGCAGATAGGACAAAAATTGTCCAGATTAGTTGGGTTGAATGATGGTTCCTTGAGGTAGGGATACATCACTGAGTCCTTAAGACCACCATTTCCCTCAAGAAAGCATTAATCATCACCAGACACAATCATATGTTTTCTGTGAGGCAGCCTTGATCAAACAGGAAAGGTATAGATCTAATACAAAATTGGCTCTAATTTTAACCATGCAAGAATTCTCCCTAAGCTGGAAACTAATCATTTCTACCAGACCAGATTTAGGTCTTATTAACATCAGACAAAAGCCATAGAGAAATAATAAAAAATTATGTTTTATAGGAAACGCTAAAGCTGAGTCTGTTGAAGAATACTGCTTTTTTAACATGTGACTATGTATACAGAGGAGATCCCAGTCACATAAATATGTTTGTATTGAAAGTGTTCATAAGAAATTATATTTCCCACATGAGAAAAAACACTTTTTATCAAATTAGTTCTTAGAAAAAATAATGTCTAAATTTGTATGATACTGACATTTTGAGTTATTTATCTTAATAAAGTTGTTCTCTCAAGCAAATATGAAACTGATACAAGCCACAAAGTAAATGTTCCTAGGAGATTGGAAAAAATAGGAATTTTAAGCTTACATTATGTAGTTTGCATTCACCAGGATACATTTTCTGAGTGAAAAATATATTATGTAAAATAAGTTTCTACCTACTAGTGAAACATCTAACAGAGCTGAAGGCTGCACTTGAAATGCCTTTTTTAAAACAAGTTTTACTTCAAAGGGATAATGATCAAAGTATGCATAAATTCCCAAAGGACATGGAAATATATGCACAGAAGGATTTTAGTTTAAAATGCCGACAAAGGATGTATTTGGAATTTGCTTATTAAATAATAGTTGCTATGAATGAATAATATATTAATTTCACTATTACTGGTATTCCCATATGTTAAATATTTTAGAATTGATCATATAACCATTAATCAACCTGATGAAAATGTTAATTCTAGTTAAAATGATGCACAGTCAAATAACATTCCAAATATTGTATCTTCAGTCAAAAAAAGTATGACTGTATGATGAATTCTATTCAGGGTCAAATTTTCACATCTCCTTTTTGTTTCCTGAGGTATTTTCTGAGCCCAGGAAAATGCTATTTTTTGTTAATATTTGCACTCTTGATTATATTTACTTTACAGAAGTATAACTTTACAGAAGTTGTACCCAAGAATACTTTTGAATGTTAAGCTCTTAAATTTAATTCATTTTGTGCTTCAGTCTGGAACTGTGCATAAATGTTAAAAGACTTTCAATCATAACCACATTTTTACTGGATTAATTGTCTTTGAAAAGAGGCTGTTTAGTTTGTTGGTCCAAGGTTTGAATAGAAATGGAACATTTTTTGTAAACCCTAAACCTTTAGAGGGTGATCACAACTTCAATGCCCTTGGAAGCATGGAAAGGTTGAGCCACTAAGATAGAACTGCTGAATGTTGGCAATCAGTGATCAGCAGAATTAGCCAGCAATACAGCTTTCTATCAAGCTAGGACTTGATTTTTGGGGAAATACTGTGCTGTCATGTAATATGCACTATTGGCTAGTAGCACTATGCCTTGATTTGTGACCTAAATTTACATTCCTTGAACACTTATGCACACTAACTTATTGAATGGGATCCATATGAATTGCTTCCATGTTTAGACAAGTGCTCTGTTATCTAGAAAATATTGATATTTCAAAATCTAGATTAGCACTAATGTCATACAAATCTGAATGAAATTGTTATCAATTATATGTATAATCACATTGATTCATCCACATCTTTTTACCAAATGCAAACATTTAAGTTAGTTTTTGGAACTGAATTAGATTGAGGAATGTACTAAGGGGATATGAGCAAGTAATGTGAGCTTAATAACTTTCCATTAGTGTGAGCCATTGATTTTATACATATGTAGTAGCTGTTATACCTGAATTCCCTGTGCATAAAAATATGCTGATATAAATGACTGGTGCATGAACCACCTGTCACAAGTCTTACAGATCTATTTTAAAAAGCTATTACAACAACCACCCGACATTTGCATGTATGTTTTGTACTGCCATTTTAAAATTGTTACTTATCTTGCAAAATGCCAAAATTTAAAGAAGGCTGTACTGCAAGTTTTCAATAAAATCTTTATATATGGCTATTTAAATATGCATAGCATAGCTGAAACTTTCCTATTCATGTTCCATAGTAGTGAATATCATTAATATTATACTATTAGAACAAAACTATTTATCAAAATACATCTGGCTCTAAATAATGTGTAAGTATGTTTATAATATTAAATAATCTTAGATAATATGCTAGTTTTTTTGTTCCACTCATTCATTTCACAGTGGAAAATGATAACAAAGAGGATCTAAAAGTGGCCTTTTATATGAGGAAACATTATTTTTACTAAGTTGTTACTAAATTTACCATATACAGGATATTGCTAAAAACTGTGCAGCTTGATTTCATCTAGAAACATTAATGAACATCAGTGGTTATAATCTATAATTCTTTTTTCAGTTACCCCTTTGTACATTATAGTTCAGGGAACTATAAAAATCTAACACTGGATGGTTCCAGAAAACACAAAGTTTAGGGGGTAAAAGAGGAAATCGTACCAGTTTCAAACTGGTAACCTTCTATATGTTAGACAACATCATAATCACTATGTATAATCAACCTTTTTATTTAAATTTAAATGTCAAAAATGTACATAATACTGGTATATTTTATATGCTCATAATGTTTGAGCCAGAGTTGGCTAAAGTTTCTAGCCAGAAAGTTTAGTTTTTTATTTAAATAATGAAATCTTACTGTTCCTTGAAAAATAATCATTTTTTATTTTGCCTTTGTTGTACAACTGATTTTATCAGACTTTACAAGCAAAGCTATAGCCCAGATGAGGTGTTTATATATTTCTATTTTTTAGCAATAACTAATTCAGCTGATAGAAGAAGAAAATTAATCAGTTTTTTACTTTGCAATTTTTATTTATTTTGCCAAAGATATGTAGCAATATTAACTTGGGAAAAACTTTGGTTACACAGATAGTCCTTGATTAGTGTGGTTAATGAATTCCAAGAAATGGCCATATAATTCAAATTCGCACTATTCAAAATGATATTTCTATGGAAAATAGAGTAATTGGTTCCAGTTTGATGGAAATAGGTAATAAAATTTTTCAGACATAATTTTATATGTTTACTAATGAAATATAACAGTAAAAGATTAAAACATTATACTTAAAATTTAAATTTATTTTAATAAAGTAAGACATTAGTTATTTTAGACAGATACATCTCAAATATTTAAAATAAATCAAATGAACAAAGGGTACACTGGAGGATAAATCCATATCTAGGATTTGCCCGCTATCTCCTGCATTCTGATGTAGAGCTTTAAAAGGAGATTCTTCTTTTTGAGATTTTCTTGAATGAAGCTTTTCTTTTCTCTATTTTGCACACTTAACAATTAGCAATCCAACACTAATGCATCTGGAGTTTCAAGACCAACTCCAAGTGCGCTAGTCACAACTATTATATGCTAACTTTGCGTTAACTGAATTTGGGCTTGCATTAAACATGAACTGGTATCAGTTTATAGTTTGCATCAAATAAAATATTGTACTCTTTATGACCTACATGTATATAACATTTCATTGCGTACATTGTCATAAAGATAGCCAAGAATTATTATATAATTATGTTTCTAAATCTAGGTTTCAGGATTGTGGTATGCATCTATTATACATTATCTATTTCAAAAAAATTCAGGAGTTTTTTTTAATCATTTCCAAGGATTTTGTTAAAAAAATAACTTTTAAAATGTATTGTAGATAGATTAATATATCATTCATTTTTGTTTTCCATAAATGTTTAAGTGATTATTCTCAAGGAATCAAGGAAGCCAGGCAGAATGAATAAGCCCAAGGAACAATCTATTTTTCTTGGAAATAAAGTTGCATATAATCCAATATCTTGTTTGTTCCAATCCAATATCACAATGGTGATGAAAATTTCATGAGAATAATTGTCGTTGCTCACCAAGAACAATCCATAGAAAGGGATGGAATTCTCTAAACACACTTGGTAAATAAAATCTTGCATACTGCACAAACATTTTCTGCCTAGAAGTGAGAAAACCATGGTACATGCTATTATTTCCTTATACAATAAGTGAGGTAGTATGCTTTGACAATATTGATCAGTAGAGGCTGAATGTACCTTTTTTCTGCCTGGAAACAGTTAACATCTTTGCCATGATTAAAATTAAATTTAACAAGGTCATTATGAAATTCTAGTAGGTGAACGGCCTAATTAATTCCTTATTTTGCTTGAAAACTGGCAGTTGTTAAATAGTCTAAAGAGACTTTAAGTATCTGTGTAATTCTCAAACAGCAAATCACCATCTTGAATTAAATATTTCTTCTTAAATCAAGACTTTGAAAGCTGATCTTTATTTTGGATATGGTAAGTCAGTTTAAACCAGTGCAGGAGAACCCACAAAAATCATGCCAGACATTCCAAAGATGTTGGGCATATCTGGAACAGTATTTAGTAGTAAATAGATGAAAATAAATTTAGCACTATAAATTACAAAAGTCATCAGTCTGCAACTATGAATAACTCTTGATTAATTCATTGATTGGGTTCCCCCTCCCAAAATAAAGCTTGCAAAATTTATATTCAGAATCATATGTCCCTTTTTGAACATGTCCTTCTATCTATTATAACTTATTTTTTATCTTTGTATTTAAAGGTAGAAAATACATATGCTACAAAATGCAGGTGTTCCCTCAGGAAAGCAATCAAGATTCACCATGTATCTGCAGTTAGAAATGTTTATCTCCCTTAGGAAGTGATGGTTTTCTCTTCAGAAGGAATGTCTGCTGGTCAGTGCATTTTTAATTCTCTCAGAACAGCAATTTGCATATCAAAGGGCTGGTATGAGTAAACATCATCATGCTTCCATCTGTGATATCATTCCCCCATTGAGACCTAAAATAACAACAGACTATGACTGAAGAAACACTCATAGTCAATGCTATTTTTCTTTAGCATTTTACAGTGAGTTTTGCCATGTTGTATTTATTCTAAAGGTTTTGCAGCTGCCTCTCTCCATTTAAAATAAAATATATTTAAATAAAACAAAGAATGTGGGTGAAATAATTTCCTGTCAACAATTTTAAAGAACCCTTTTGCAGATTTCAGGGTTGAACAGAATAATTGTACAACTAATTTCCAGGCATCTTAAAATGTTGCACTTATTTGTTTTGTTTGTAGGAACAATTTTAATGGGGGGGGCGGGAGAAAGGAACTTTGGGTTTAACCAATAATCAATTAATGTTTCCCACAGAGTTTAGATTTTATTAACAAAACAATCAAATGAATATTCACACAGAAATAAGTCATACTGTGTCTTCTGGCACTTAGTCCATAATAGATGCTCTTGGGACTTTTCAAGTGCAGTGCTAGATTTATATGTACTTCGCAATATGCCCTGGCTTGTTGGAATAGAAAGTTAGTATTTTCCTTTTTCTTTCCAACCCCTTTCAGATTTTCTACAATGATAAGTGTATTGCAAGGCATAAGTATTTTTCACAGAAAAGTAGTTTATTCATTCTAGATAGGTTGAAGAGTTATCCTCCAAGAGCTGCTAGGAGTTGAACAGCATATAATTTAATAAGTTATTATTCATTCATATTATTGTCTTTCTGAAAGAAACAATCTGACTTCTGCTCATTCACATGAGGTGAAACATGACCTTTAATGTGTGGACTGCTGGAGAAAATAAATCCAGTCCTTTCCTTCCCCTTCCCCTTCTCCTTCCCCTTCCCCTTCCCTTTTCCTTTCTTTGATACAAATAACAACTTCATGAAATTCCATGAGGTTACTATTCCAACCAATCTTTAGCCTGACAGAGAGACTCTTCAAACAGCAGTTGTAATCAAGGCAAGTGGGTGCTTATAGCTTTCCTTGACCCTTTAAACTTTATACCCCGATGCAAGCATTTCCTAGAATCCCTTTCCTAGAAGAAGGGATGCTTGATTCTTTCAGTACACTGCTCCAATACATTTGCTGATTTTACAGAAACAGGATTGACCATCCATTCCCACTTTTCTTGGACCCCAAAAATTCAGGACCACAAGGAACCACTAAATTCAAAGGATAATCAATTCAAAGGTTTCTTCTCTTAGCATATAAGAACCAATAATCACCTAATAGAATTATCTTTTCTAAAAACTTTACTTAGCCTATCTGCAGAAGCATGATAAAAGGATTATCATTTGAGTATAGTTTTATGAAATGACATATTTTCCTCCCATCTGATTCTCTGAATGCTATATTTTTAAATCAACCTAAAAGTAGAAAACAAGTTTTCAGTGATACAAACCTTACAACATACAAACCAATTTTCAAATCCTGAAATTTCACCAATATTTTTCCTGTATTTCTGCAGTCAATAATAATGTTTTCTCAAATTCATGGTATTTTTTAAAAAAACTGAGGTGATATTGGTATATCAACAGAATTTCCAGTGTGTCTTAAATATCAAATACAAAATGCAAATACTCTAGATTGGTACTTTAAGATACAGGAATACAAAGGCATAGAAATAAAATCACTATACTGTACGTTACTCCTAATTTCTTTTTTTTTAAGTTTTTTATTTCAATCTACATTAACAGTGGGCATCAATATATCATACATCTCTCATTCATTACTCCTAATTTCTGACCATCTAACCTGACCTGTGCTATCAAATATTACTCACTTAATGACTCAGTTATATACATCATTTGTTGATTTAGCATTAAGAAACTACAACAATAGCAGGTCAAAGATTACGTCAATGTGGTTATTATAGTCCATTTGACTGAGAAAATATTCAGAACAGGAGATAACTTCCCTTTTCCCTGTTGTTTTTATGTGTTATCTAGATTTGCTATACTTGTAATTACTTTAATTCAATAATCTTTATCATTCTATTGCCAATTCAATATTCAAAGAAGGTATCATATGTTACTGTGTTTCATTATGAAATTACTTATGACTTTTTATATAATTTATATATAATTTGTTGAAATGCAAAATCTCAAATTTTGTGTGTGGGTGTGTTTGTGGGTGTATGCATGCACATACATGCACATGCCTTCAAATTGCCTTTTTTTTCTATTCACGGTGTCTACCTGAACTATTCCCTGCAGTTTTCTTGTCAAGATTTTTAAGAAGTGTCTCCTTTCTTGCAGAAAGAGACTGATTGGTTCCAGGTAACTCAAGCTGTTTTTACACTACACTGAGTCAGCATAGACTTTATGATTATGTTATCATTATATTTTAAACATGCCCCCCTCCCCAAAAAAAGTGCACTGATTAAGACAGTCTTTTGATTTGAAATAAATGCTCCCAAAATATGTGCCTAATTCTATTCTAGATAGTCAATGACCAATATAATTTGCACATGTGCAGAAAATTAACAAGCACTACTGAAAATCCTGCAAAACGTTTCAGATTTAACAATTGAACAACTTCTACATATCTGATATTTGATTCCATATCTGAGCTAAAACTTATTTCTTCTCTTGCCACCTTTTTTTAAAAAGAAAAACAGCTTCCACCTTTGTGGAAAATAAGAAGTCTTCAGAGTGGGGTGTTGTTTTTTTTTAGTGGAATTGTTTAGTAATGCTGGATGATCCTTTTAGGAAACTTTATCATAGTCTAAACAATTCATCTTAAGGTTAATTCTGGGCAACTATTTGATCTCTCCAGGAAGCTGAAGTTATAGAAGGTCAAGCATTGTATAGAACAGCACTTACCAAAAAAAGCATACTGAGACTCTCTGAATTGTTTTTTCTGCTAGTCATGTCAAAATCAGACAGAATTCAGCTGAAGCTACTACCTCTGTTTCTGTATTGATTTAGTCAAGGAAACAAGAACTGAAAATTTATAATGTAACCGGCAGATTGACTGAGGATAAAAACAAATATATATCGTTACTTAAGAAATTATGGATTCTGTGACACACACAAAAAACAGCCCCAAGAAACAAAAATTACAAATCTTGAAACACCGTATTTCAGTACTTTAAAAGCATTCTAAAAATGGCATAGAAAAAGGGTTGATGAATGGAAATGTTATTGAATCTAAAGAATTGGAATGAATGTTTTAAAAAAACTGATTGTCAATACAAACCTGAATGCCTTGCATATTTACAACAAGTAATATAATGGAGGACCACAGTTACACAGTTACTTCAGGAATACTTTTAAAAGCTTCACTGAAATGTATTAGTACTAAATAAGACCATATTAATTGTTCACATAGACATATATAGCATAATGGGCACTTCAATTTAAGTTTTAGTATTTTTTAAAGTCTTGACACCATCATGAAAAAAGTTTAAACAGTCATAAATCTTGCATTATTTTTGTGATCTTCTATGATATCTCATGTCAGAAAATTCAGATCTCAAAACATATTGTGTTCTTGCAAGATTCATTTTCATGTAATTGTGGAGAACTACCAGCCATCTTAGAATCTGGCATACATTTTGCATCTAATGTAACTGTATTGCTATTCCTTCCTTCAGTTACAGTCCTACACTTAATTCAGTGTAAACCATCTATATTCTGATCAATGACAACTTCATTTTAAGGAAGTAGATTATTTCTATATTAATTTCTCTTTCAGTTCTCTTTAAATATTTTTATTGAAATGCTATACAGTATATGTGATGACATTTGGGTAGGGGTATGTTTTCCAGTATTAACTAGTAGAAAGCATTTGTGGCAAGCGGGAGTGGATTTTTTCCCTTTAGTTTTCAAAGTCTAATAGTAAATCTATGTTAGGTTTAATAATAATACAAAAACAGTATAATAATACAAAAACACATTTTGTATTAAGTTTTGTATTGCAGTATTACTCTACTTACAACAGTTTTGTTAGTGACCATTCAAAGTAACAACACCATTGAAAAGAAGTGATTTTATAATTATATCTCTGCACTATTTCTTTTCTGAACTTTGTCAAAAAGACAATTTTTGTTTGTTTGTTTTCCAGACATACAGACAAAGCACATATATTTTTTACTTCCTTCATGATGTATAACTAAACTTTACCTATCGAATTTCATTAAATCTCCTTGCTTCAGTAGTTAAAACTTAGATTCTCACTCTCAGAAAAGAACACACCCACACACCCACCAATACACATATATTGCTTCCATCACAAGGACAATTTTCAGATTGATATGCACATTTTATATCCTGTAAATATATTTTAAAAATATATTAAGCATACCAGTACAAATCTAATTTGGAATGAATGACTAAAATAGGACCATTTATTGTGTACTTAAATCGATTGCTTATATATTTAATAAATTGTTTTGTAAACAATAAAAATGTGGGAGACCTGGACAATTAAAGAGATTTTTCTAATGACATTACATTTTTTTGTAAAAAGTTTTTTATTTTTTCACATTTCAAAAATAACTTTTTTTAGTGAACAGCATGATTCCAGGTTTTCACATTTTCATACAAACATGACTTTGTTTACATATTCATCTTTCACATTTAGTTTCATATCCTATCATTTCTTTACATATTTTTTTATTAATTTTCTCAAATACTTTTCTCAAACTTATTTTATATATTTTCTATTCATTTCTTAACTTCTTTCTTTTATCTTTAAATAATTCTCATATCTTCATATTTATTGTGCTTTATACTTTATCTGTCAGGTTTGCAATTTCATCACATATTCTTATTTCATCATTTCAAAAACACCTTCTCAATTCAAACATTTCAAAAAAAGTTTCCCCCACATTTACCAATTAGAGTGGACCACGCAGGGTTGGGATGCGACAGGGTTAACTACCGGTTCAGGATTTACGGCTTCCCTGCCCGCTGTGAGCCGCACGCCTGTTAATCGTCATTAGCATGCTGCATGCTGAGAAGCAGCCTTTGAAACAACCCTCTTTTCTTGTTTTTTTAACTGCAGCTGTGCCTCGTTCGGCAGCTGAAGTTGAAAAATCAGGAAATAAAGATCAGGTAAGAGCCCGGGTGGGCAGGTGGGCAAAAGCATCAGCACACATTGAACTGGTTCTATGTCTGCTCTTCAGAGCTACCGGTTCTACAGAGGTGGACAGAACCTGTAGAAACCCACCCCTGGGACCACCCCTATACCTTATATATCATTTGGTTAACTCTTCTTTAATTCCCAATAATCATTTAACTTTTTAATTATCACCTTAGAGATTAATAACAATAATCTCCTAGCAACTATGTAACACATACATTTTAAGTCAGATTCCGCATGGCACTTTCCTTTCAATTACATCAAATCATTTATAATTTCAAAATAAAAAAGGAAATTGGTCTATTCAATTAATCATAAAAACTGATATTAATCTCATTACAGCAATTCTCATAATTCATTTCAACTATATTATTGAAGTCATTAAATATAATTAATAAACTTATCATAATTTCTCTTTTTCACATTTAGTCGATTTATCTCTATATATAGTTTAACGAAGAACAAATATTTTAATAACAAGAAAGTATCAGTTCCAATCTTTTCATTTTAAAAGTCTATATTATCCTACTTTCTAAGTAATTTATTACTTCAAATACATTAATACTACAACACATCACCTCGCACAATCCCCTTTCTTAATCCTTATTTAACCATTATCTCTATGAAATGACATTAGATTTTAATGAATGATTCACTATAAATATTTCTTTGAGATAAAGATAATAAATGATAGAGATAAAGATAATAAAAACATAAAAAAATCAATGTTTTACCATTTATATACACATTGACATTTTTTTAAAAAATTTCAGATGGGCCACGTCATTTTAAAGTTATTTTAGTCACCCTGTACTTCTGATTGAGAAAACAATAAACTAATTAAATGATATAAAATGAAAAAACACTGATTGCAGAGGCAAACTGGTTATGGATTAGATGAATGTTGTAATAAGTTTAGAAACAAAGAAGAAGACGCAAAAATGCAGTGATAAATAAGAGGTTTATCTGCTGCTCCAACAGTGAAGTATGAGCTGTGATCCAGTCATCTATGTTACATTTGAAATAGCAGGGAAAGATTATTCCATTCAATGTCTGAATCAAAAATAACTCATAAATAAAGCACTCCTTTTAAACTAACCTTAAATTCTTTCCTTCCCAAAAATATAAGGTCTGCTTTTTTTTTAAATCAACCAAATCTTGAGCCAGCAGTTATTCCTGAATTGATATCCTAGACCAAGAAAGAGTGACTGGCCCAGATAGTCCTAGTCAGTTTTCATGTCTAAGGTGTGATAGAACTCACAATCTCCTGTTTTTTAACCTGGTTCCTTTAACTACGAGACCAAACTGACTGTCTTCTAAAACTAACTTTTAATATTTGGATAATTGTGTGGTACATTCTGTTAGAATGGCTACACTCCAGTCCCATCTATTAAACATAATCTTTTGGGACCAAGGAAATGTATCTTCTCTATCATAGCTCCCAGTCTCTGGAATAGCATTCTCCCAAAATGCCACCCAGAATGTTCCCTCTGCTGGGCTTCTGGAAAGTTCTTAAAACCTGGCTAAAGTCCCATGTCTGGGATTGCCGTATTAATGTATTAATGTAATTCTGGTGTTCCTGTATACGTCTGGATTGTTTTAGTCTGGGTTGTCTGTTAGTTCTGATGTTTTATCTGTTTTATGGGTTTTAAGTTTTGTATGCCACCCAGAGACTATTGGAGCCAGCTAGTTAATTAATGTGAATTAATTAGTCAACCAGCTCTAATAGTAAAGAAGGTTTGATCAAATTTGAGAATGCTGGAAAGAAAAATTATTATATAAACCTAATATTGCCAATAAATCATAAATAAAAATTTATTGCCTTAATTTGTTCAGTAATAGCATAATGTTGACAAGAAGAAAATCTGAATTTACATTGCTTTGCTTGTTTTCAGTTTGTGAGAAATGTTTGACATGGCAAGTAGCATTAGAAAAAATGCATTTTCTATTCAAATGGCATTTCCTATCAATGTAGCTATTAAAATGAAGCATCTGGTGAATGTGAAATAATGTGTTCCTATGAACATGATATTATTAGGGTCTTTACAAGAGAAACATCCTTCTCATTCATTATATTTATTGCATTGTACTTGCAGATATTTGCCTTTTTCTCCCACATGACAGATTATAAGGAGGACTGCCCTGATTGGACTTCCTTGTCAAAAAAAGGCAGCATGGAAAGATTTGGGGATAGAAGAAAATGACCAGATACAGCAGCACCTGGTACCCTTGCACCCCTGTGTTTAACTGCTGTATATGGGCATTTATACAGATAGAAGGAAACATCAGCAACACTGGTTTAGAAAGATGGCATAATTTAAAATATTATATAATTTATTACTAGGTGGAAACTACAATATCAAGATATTGATGTGGTGCATCTAGTAGCTTTGAATTTTTTAAGGAATATTTGAAAATGCAATGAGATATTTCTAATGTATGTAGATAAAACAATTTTCTGCTAAAAAGGTAATACTGTAAATTATAGTTTATTAAACCTAGAAAATAGAGTTCTATTTTCAGTTAATACCTTTAGTAAAGTACAAAAACAACTAAAGACAAGAAAGATGGAATAACATAGTCATGAGGCCTAGCAGCAACCCTGCCAAGATAAAAAAACCATCCCCAAATCATCAGGGTGGGTTATCACAGCTAGAATCTAAACTGTTTCCAGGGAGACACTTTGAACTTCCTGGGTTGTTTCTGTTTATGGTTCTTGCAAACAAGCATAAATTCTCCTTTAAATCAGTTACTTTAAAAAAAAAGAAGGAAGGGGGGGTAACAAGATATTATTTATTTATTTACTTATTTATTGATTACAGTTATTGACCAGCTAAATTACCACAGGTAACTTTTCCTGTGTAACATATATGACAGCATTCCTCCCAGTTGTGCACTACAAGATTGTTATTTTTTTAATTGGTGTTGAATTAATTTACAATTTAAAGCTTAGAATCTATTAACTTATATGTGGTATCTAGGCTTGCTGCTTGTTATTGTATACATTATATTATTATAATGTTATTGTATACATTAATTTATTGAAGTATTTTTATCATGAGATTTACTTAATAAGAAGTAAAAACTATCTCATTAATTTAATCTCATGATTTTTCTCATCTGGATCTTACCTACTCCTTATATCCAGATATCAAAGCCAGCTGGATGTCTTTGAGCCAGTCACTCTCTCTCGGCTCATGAAATCAGAACACAAGCCAGTCAGTCAATTACTTACTGTCCCCATTTATCTGAATTTACTTCCTTTGTTTGTGTTTAGTGTTATGTCCTGAGCATGGGCACAAGGAACGGAGACGAGGCATCGAACTGTGACTCAACTCTTTATTAGTGACTTCAGAACAGAGCAAAATACTTGGGCAGCAGCAGCTCTTTTATAGAGCTGGCTGCTGTCAAAACAACCAATGATTTGAGTTTACCGCTCTAAGAAACGTCCAATCAGAGTCGACCCGCTGTCAGCCAATCAGATCAGCCAGAAACGACCAATCACGACTCGCTATTCGCGGGCCAATCAGAAGTGCAGGATTATGAACCTGCTGTTGAAGTAAAACTATTAGGGTTGTTAATGAACGCGTTAACTTAGTTCGTAACATTTATGTTCATACCTATACTTGTTATCTTATACATGTTTGACAAACAAATAAAATAAAATAAATAAAATAAAATAAATCCTTGTCACAAGCAATAATAGATCAACCATCAGTACTTGTGTTACATTTGTATATCTGCACTACCAAATTATAATCAAGCTTACCCTTTTCACTTTTTATATAAAGTCAGAACCCCAAAGGGAAGATATATAGCTGTGCATTATTAAAAGGATTATTGTTTCTTTTATCAGGAAAATTCAGCAAGCATTATTTCATGGCTACTACGTTTGATTCTACTTTTAAACTAATATAACATTTCATATGACTGGTTAAAAATCTCTTCCTGCCAACATTCTGTTCTTTCAAATCTACATCTTGATTGATGAGATCATAGTTTTTAGACTAACAAACTAACAGCCTAAATGATAGAAGATTCCGGGTCATAAAAGTGTAGTAATATTGGTGCTAAAAATAAAGTGATTCACCTTATACAGTACTGTAGCTAACATGTTCACGCTTCATGTCTTGGTGATTTAATGCCTGCATATGACCTTGCCTTAGATAAGTTGCTTGTTGAATGCTGAAAAGTATTTAGCAATTTTCATGATGTATCACTTGAACTAGATGAACATGACGTTAAGTTGTCAACAGTTTAACCAGTGAAATGTTATCCTGTTTTTCACTCATTGCTTTTTTTTTAATATGGCTATTATGACTTTGATTGAAAGACTGGTTTCAGAGCTGATTGGCTCAAATCTTAGAATCTGGGATGTGGAATCAAATTTAAAATCAGTCAAATCAATTCTAAAATCTAAGAGTTGTTGACTTCACTTTTATTTTTAATTCTTCTCCTAGAACTATATAAAGATTCTATCAACTCTATTGCAAAACATTCACTGAAAATTTCAGCATTGGACGCCAAGTTTTTATCTGTACTTTATCTGGGCATTCTTTATGACTGAACTCTTAAGATGTATTTCTCATTTTCCCTTAACTCTTTTTCACTTAGAAATACTGATAGAAAGAAATGAAGTAATTTTATTATTATAGTTGAATATCAGAATTCATTGCTAATGTGTTAATCATCCAAAGATCCAGGGCTACATTCTTATCTATTTTGTATTCAGTAATATCCTGGTTATGCTGATATCATTTTTAATAAAATGGTATGACCAAAAGTCATATCTAAAAATAATCTGCTTTTAAAATATGGGTTTCATTCCATAGCCTTTTATTTTGTTTTGATCAATATGTCTGACCTACAGTACAATTTTAAATGAAGTAAATGTTGGTTGTGGTGAGAACAATTTGAATTAGTCAAACAATAAGAACATTGAATAAAATAATGTGGTTCTTGGTACTTTTGTTAAGTTTTATAATATTGAACAGGATCAAGAATGAGCTTGATCAACTCAGTCTTGTTTGAGTCAACCTTCAGTATTTGCTATCAACTTTTTATTTTTCATTGTTTATTTCCTAAATTGTGTTTTTGTTCAGATTGCTGCCATATTTCTTGTACTGATTTAAATTATTAAACCTCCTGCTTTCCTGCTTGAGTAAGGGGATGAACTACATGACCTACAAGGTCCCTTCCAACTCTGTTATTCTGTATTTTCTACTAATAATGACAATATAGTCTTTATATTTGGCACTATTTCCCTAGACAGTTTAATCACACATTTCCCTGTTGTGCTTTACTTTCCAAAAACTCTTATTTTGCTGTTTTATGATGGCCACTTCAATGATAGTTTGAGACACTTCTCTTAGTCATATATACATTTTAGACATCTAATAAGAACATTTTTACTTTAGTTATTTTTTTCAATATTTTTCCCTTCAATAAAATATCCCACATATTTGAGATTTCTTATAATTACTGTATAAATATATGTATGGACTATTGTACTAGCTTTTCCCAATATAAAAACCCCAATATTAGTGCTCAACTTAATTGCTAAAACTGATACAAAACTTTTGAGTAACTTTACCTCTCATCTATAACATCTTTATATCTAATAGCTAAACAGTCAAGGTACGTCACCATTAAAACATACAACATTTTTAAACATTATAAAAAGAAGATATTATCCTATAAATATTTATATGGCATGACAATCACAGACAATACATTATTACTAAATGTTAGTTATTTTTTGAAAAATACAAAAATATGGCAAGCCAGGAAAGAAGCATGATCAGCAATCAAGTATCAAAACTGCTTTATTATACTCTAAAATATGCTGAGATCAACAATAGAGAGTGGCCCAAAATCTGGATTTACACAAAATGCTTGACTTCAGTCAATTAAAAATCTAATGAATGTATTATGTAATATGCTGATCTTGTTTTGTTATTAACATGGTTTAAGTAATAGAGGTGAGGATTATAAAGCAGTTACCATTTAATACATTGATTATATCATACAAAGAATAAATAGTTATATGCTGGATAAGGTCTTTGTTTTGCAGGGAAGTGATATAATTTTATAATATTCTTCCTCCCCCTTTTCCCTTCCTCCACTTTTTGCTTTTATTTTATAACTTCAAGGTTTTGTAATGGCTGCACTCCAGTTAATAAATCTAGTCAATTTTAATTGTGCCTCAACAATTGTATACAGAGAACACATGATGCATCACATACATTGTACTTTATGGGATAACAATGGAAGCTAGTTTCAACAAATTAAAATTTATTTTTTACCCACTTCAGCAACAGAGTGGTCAATGTTTGGAATACTCTACCTGACTCTGTGATTTCTTCCCCAAACCCCAAAAACTTTAACCTTAGACTGTCTACTATTGACCTCACCCCCTTCCTAAGAGGCCTGTAAGGGGCATGCATAAGCGCACCAATCACGCCTACCATCCCTGTCCTATTGTTTCTTTTTATTTTTCTTATAAGTATCTATCCCATATATTCAAAACTATGTTTATTCTTATACCTGTATCTTGTAAGCAATTGACAAATCAAATAAATACTAAAAAAAATACTAAAAAATACACATGTTCACATTCATATAGAAATCGCAAACATTTTTGATGGTCAAGAGATTGTGAAGATTAGTGGGTAATATTGCAGTGTAGGCTGCTTGTAATGAGGATAATGATAGAATTTTATGTACTTATTAGAAAACTAAATGTATATTTTAATGCATGGATTTTAAAACGGAGTGCACAGCATTTAGTTCATAAGAGAATCTAGCATTTGAAAACAAAAGGAATCGATTCATGAGGTACAACATATAGAGGTATGGCTTTCCACTTTTGGCTTAAATTAGGCACTTCCAATTTCAACAATGAAATTATAAATGTAATTTAGTACATAAATATAATATTATATATCACTTTGAATAACCTCAAAAATGCATGAGAAGGAGACAGAAGTGAAAAGATCTAGTGTGAATGCATAATGACCTGAAGAAGTATAAATGAAAATCTCTATTAAAAAGAAGATAGATTAATCTTCCAACAGACAGAATGAACTGCTGTTATATCAAAAGAAAATGTGAAATCTACTTAGAACAGAATGCAATAAAATATGTTATGGAGCAAAAGAGAAATGAGAATTGTTAATAAAATTATGGCATAAAAGGTTGTGTATCAGTAAAAAAAACGTAAGAAAACACTTGCATCAAGGAAAAAGAATTAAGTGCCAAGAGAAAATTATTGACAGTCTGTATAGTTCGGGGGTTGAATTGTTGGGCTTTCTCTGTAGCCTATCCTGTGCTGGCATGTGTTGCCTTTTGTCTTGCCCTATCCTTGGAATGTGCCTTTTCCTGCTGCCACTTCACTGTATTTAATCATACCACCTCTCCCTCTATAGAAACCATACCTCATACCAAAGTAACAACAGGAAAAATGGAGTGAACTCTTGAAAGTTACAAATTGTAAAAACCAAATCAAGTAGATAATTTTTTGTATCTTGGTAAAATGTTTTTAAAAGATGGGAAAAGTTATCAACTCATTTTAAGATCTGCAAATGCTAGAAAAAAGTTGTGGATTGTATGTGGTCTGTTGCCAGTTGTGAATGTTTATTGAAAAAATATGACTTTATTATTTGAAAGGGAAGAGTGGGAAAGCAGTGATCTAATGATATAATGTCAAATATTGTAAAAACAAAATTCCCTGAAGTCAAGTTATTTGCAAAACTGCATTTATAACCATCATCTTGAAATATATACTTTGCAATTATGCAAATGCACTCATATTTCAAGATATTAGTGCATTTGCATAATTGCAAAGTATTTAAAGTTCTCTGAGTATGACATATCTCACATGAAAATCGCAATATACAATACTTACCTGTACGTTGCATCCATTAATGAAGTGATCACCAAAAGACCTATTAATATGTAATATTTTACATATGAAAATACAAAGCTGAATGTGGAAATCTTCCATATTGAAACCAAGAGAAACTGGAAAGACAAGCAAGGATAGGTAATTTATTATGTTATGCTAATCCCTCTATATCAAGGTTTTCAAATTGTGTATCACCATGATTTTTTAAAAAACACACAACTAAATAGTTCCACATCTGGAAAAAAAAATGGAAAAAACCCTGCTCTGTTTATTTTTTTTAACAAAAGTTTTATTTAAGTTTTCACAAAACACAAAATACAAATAAAATATCTTTTTTTTTTAGAACAGCGTGCCCCCGGGTTATCACTTCTCCATACAAACATAAACTCAATACTCTTATACATTCTAATCCATATCTTATAACTATTTTTTAAATAGCTTTTCCCTTTCTTTACTTCCTATAGCCTTATTTTAAATTATCTCATTCCTTTCTTAATCTTCTTAATCTTTCTACATATCTTTTTCTAATTTTTAAAATCTTTCTAATCAATGTTTTTATACTTTCATCTGTCCTGTTTACAATTTCATATTATCTTTTCTCATAAAACAAATTTTCCCCTGTAATTACTAGACTGGAATGTAACACCTTTGTATCTTTTTTCAAATCTTGTTTAAAAATTTAAGTTACACTTTTACAGTTATAACATTCATTTTCTAACCTCTATTTTATAACACATACCCATTTTCAATCAAATTCTGCTTGGTACATTCCCTTAAAAATACACACTAAATTCTTAAAAGAAAAAAGTATATATGTATATATATCTGTGTATATATGTATAACAATAATAAATGGAATAATTATTCTATTCAAGTACGGCTCTGCCATTAATATTAATAACAATCTTGTACATTTATATTTCTTTTAACAAACATTACCTAGTAATATCAGTTGTCTTTCACTTTAATCATCTATATTTCATATTTTACTTATTACTGTCTTTAAATAAAAAACCAAACAATAGTTATTAACAGTAGTCAATAAAGTTATTATTCTTATTCAAGTTCATCTTGTCAACTGATAAAAATCTTCCATGTTTCTTTTCAGTTTTTTTAACTTTCTTTTAAAATCATTGAGAGCCTTATTCTCTTTACAAACAAATATTCCACTACACATCAATATAATTTTTTTCTATCACTTTAATCATCTTACCTATTTTCTAACCCTTTTCTATTTCTAATATAACAATGCTATCCCATGCACCCTTGCAGAATCCTCTCCTTAAGTTAAATTTTAACCATTGTCTCTGTGTCTTTTAAATAGGTTTATACCTTTAATTCTTGTACACTTTTTCTGTACCTCTATATCTTGTTTCTGTACTTTGTAGCTTCTTTCCTTTCCCTCTTCCCTCTCTTCTTCTCCCTCCCCTTTTTATTCCCTTTTCTATCTGATTCTCCCTTCTGTGATCCTCCCTTCTGCTACTTCCTGATATTATGATTACTTTTCAAATTACTCTTATTTTTTGGTTGTTGCTTCAATGCTTAAGTTTTTAACTCCCTTTCCCCCCTTTCCCTTTTTTACCCCACTTAAAATTGCTTGGTCATTAAAGATGGCTTCTTCGTTGTCCCGCCCTTCTTGTTCTGCCAGCGTTTCTTGTTGTTTTTCATAGCTCAAGATCTCCATTTCTAAAAATTGAAATATGAAGCCAAAAGATCCTCTTCCCTCTTGTGCTTCTTCATTTTGTTCTTTAAGTCTCATTTTTAACTCTTCAAGGAGTGATGCCATTTAAAAAAAAAATAAACAACCCCAATTGATTTTATTTTGTTTCATTAGGATCCTCCATCCAAAGTTCCAGGAATCATCCAATAATCCAAAACTGTTTCTTGCTTCTTTTCTCACTTTCTCTTTCTAGGGGCTTTGTTATCTTATAACAAGTTTCAGCTACAGTGTATCTTTTGCAAGCCTTGTTAAAATTCCACTATTGATTTTTTTTTTTAAGTTCCAGGTGGTCTCTTCCATTTTCCAGATTCCACCCTCTTTTTTCCTTTTTCCCTCCACTGCTTTCTTTCTTTTTTTAAAGAAATTTTTTAAATTATCCAAGAAACTTTATCCCTTTGACACTTTATTTTCAGATAGAAATAGTCTATTAATGTAAAAGTGGATTAGTATCAATTTCTTATTCGAATCTCTTCTTCTTAATGTTCCAAGTCAATTAAAATTGTCAATGTGAGAGTAAAAAAAGCCAATTCCATTTCCTTTCCCTTTCTCTTTCGCCGCTTAAAATCTTTTTTAGGAATAGTATTAGTCTTTAAAATTCAGGTTCCAGATACATTAAATAGATGTTCTCCATTCAACCCAGTCAGTCAAACTTTCTCCTTTAAACTTCCTCCTGCACAATCTTGTCCACTCGGGTTCTTTATTAAGGTGGCCATTTCTGACCGCCGCTGCAACCGCCTTTGAGAAAGGGAGCAATGGCCAGCCAAGGAGGAGAGATTTGGCTCTCCTCAACCCTGCTGATGGCTCCCCCTTCTTCACCACCTCTACGGGGTGGCCTCAGCCCCGAATCCAGGTGGCTCGGGGCATTCCAGCGGCGAGCACGGATCAAAACCACGCACGATCACGATTTCGGTCTGTCGCCAAAGAAGCCCAAACTGGAAGTCCCAACTCTGCTCTGTTTATTGATATTGCTATTTCAATTAGCAATAATCGCGCCTCGGATATTTGTACTGGAACATTTAAATAAGAAGTCAAGAACTGACAAAGACCAAAAATGGAAACCAGAATCAGAGGTTTAAGTAAGTAATGCTGGCAAACATATTTTTCAAAGGCAAAGTTCCATTTAAAATACAAAGCCATTAAGATTCATCTTTCTGGGACAGTCAATTAGTTTAACCTAATATAACTTAACTAGTAGCAGGCTTGTATATTTGCTTAAAATACTCATTGATATTTTTCCTTTATTTTTAATGAATACTCTGTATCTGTATTTGTTCTTAGGTACACCAAGCTAAAAATTATAACTATTGTGACCAAGCTATTTATAGACAATATGTTATTTTACATTTTAAATAAGTTAATTGCTCCTGTAAAACACTTATTTCTGCAGAAAATAAGTGAATTGGAATAACTACCTGTTTGCTTGTTCTAACTACTAATGTAAATTAATATCAAGTCAATACAATTCCCCCAATCTATATGATACATGGTTCTCACAGATTTTTTTTTCTGAATTTGAGAATCCTTTTTAACTTCTTTTCATAAATTGTCACTACAAGCTAATGTAATCCCTATAATCTTACAAAGAGTTAGACAAATCAACCCCAAAGGTCATGGTCTTGTTGAAATATCATCCATAGACTTAAATACAAACTCAAGTTATTTTCTCAATATATTCTTACTTGAAATATTTCTCTTTTTACTGGACTGTTAGTGAAGGACTGATAATGACAGGTCTCCTAGTCATAATCCAACTTTATCACTATTAATATGAAATAAAATTCATTGTCATGAACGCATTTCAGAAATAAATGTATCTCTGTCTGGTTACCAATATTGAATGTGCTGAATAACACTGCAATTATAAGCTTCACGAATATTATATGTAATACTAAGTGATAGGCCAAAGATGAATAATGACATATACAGTTTCCAACTAAAGAGAGAGAAAAGCATGAGAAAGCCTTCTTATAAAAACAGCATATGGATTAATACATGATTGCACAAGTATATGACCTGCATGTTTCATATTGATCTATATGCATATTTATTGACCAATTATCTTCATCAACAGCATCATCATTACAGATAAATTACATGCTATACTTTTAATGAAAAAAGTCAACTGTGGGAATAAAAAGTCATTTGTTTATATATATATTTTTTCAAAAAAAAAAAGCAACTATTATTAACGTATTTCTATTTTTACCTACATGGTAAAAATGTAAAATATATTGTTTTGACATTTTATCATTAGCAATAGCTGTCCTATTAAGAAAAAGTATGGTTATAATTGAGTAAAGAATATGACATACATAAAAAGACACATTTAATGTCAGCACATTTGATGTTTTGAATAGAAAATAGCATAATAAAAAAATTAAATTGTCTTCTTAACTACTATGCAATGCACAATAATTGATAGCTAAAGAGCTAATCATTTAAATATAATTATATTTGATTATTGTAATTGCCCCCATATTTTCTGTTCTAGTAGAGGTCTAATTCACAAAATTGTTATTTTATTGAAATATAAAATGTTAATTGGAAATTTACAACAGTTTATTCAAGATGAGGTGCTAATTCTGTTTTGTTGAATCTAAAATAATGGCATGTCAGTAAAGAGCTCATTTTTATGTTGGCCAAATCTATGTGCAATGTATTGGCCACTCACATATACTTTTTCTACTAATGAATTCCTTGGGCAAAAATATTATTTTTCCCATAGTTCAAATAATTATTTGTCATAAAGAGCATGGTGCTTGGAATAATTAACAGCATCTCACTGCAGCAGATTCAGGATGGGATGAATGGGATCTAGAATAGAGATGAGTTAGCATTTCTCCTTCCCTCTAAAAAAAAATCTGAAGGAGAAATTGATATGGATTCCACTGATTATTGACTAAGACTGGACTATTTCAGAATCAATGAAGCCCTATCAGTTGTAAAAGCAAAATGACATTGTCACATTAATTAATTTATTTTTTTTTGTAAAAGTTTTATTTGGGTTTTCACAAAACATAATGAAAATAAAACATCTTTTTTTGAGAACATCATGATTCCAGGTTATCACATCTCCATACAGACATAATCTCAGTTACATATTCATCTTATATATTCAATTTCATATCTTGTCACTATTTTATCAATTTCTCAATAATTTTTCCATTCCCTTACTTTCCTCAACTTTATTTTATGAGTGTATCATTTCTTTCTAATTCAATTACATATCTTTTTCTAAATTTCTATATCTTTCTATTCATTATACTTGTACTTTTGTCTGCCCTGTTTACAATTTCATATATTCTTTTTCCATCATCATCCCGAAAGGGAAAGGAAAAAAGATAATTCCCTCCCCTTTCAGGCATTAAAAAGCAAGGTTTCCCCTATGATTACCAAGTAGTGTGTGTCACCTTTAAATCTTATAGTTATTATCTTTTCAAATCTCATTAAACATTTAATTTATACATTATACAATTATAACATTCAGTTTCTAATATCTATTTTATATCATGTAACTCTTATCAAGACTAGCCATGTGGAATACTTGCAACTGTTCGTCTCATGTTTTAACCTCCAGTCCCCTAATCATCTTGGTTGCTCTTCTCTGCACTTTGTCTAGAGTCTCAACATCTTTTTATAGTGTGGTGATCAAAACTGGATGCAGTATTCTAGGTGTGGTCTTACTAAAGCTTTATAGAGTGGTATTAGTACCTCACTTGATCTTAATTGTATCCTTCTGTTAATGCAGTTTAGGATTGCATTGGGTTTTTTGGCTGCCGCCACACACTGTCACCTCATATTTAATTGGTTGTCCACTAAAACTCCAAGATCCCTCTCACAGTTACTGCTGTTAAGTCTGATTTCACCCAGTTTATATGCGTACTTTTGGTTTTTCTTCCCTAAATGTAGGACTTTACTTTGCTCTACATTGAATTTCATTTTGTTAGATAGAGCCCAGTGTTCAAGTCTGTCAAGATCCATCTGTTTCTCAAGCCTATCATCTAAGCGTTTTGCCAGCTTAGTATCATCTGAAAATTTGGTAAGTTCCTCTTCTATTCCCTCATCTAAATCATTTATGAAGATATTGAAGAGTACTGGGCCTAAGACAGAAACCATGTTTTCCCTAAAATAAGACCCAACCAAAAAATAAGCCCTAGCATGATTTTAGAATGTTCCTAATATAAGCCCTACCCAAAAACTAAGTCCCAATTAAGATCGTCATGCCTTGAAGATGTGTATGGCCAAAGGAAAGGAAGCAAGCATGCAGGGCTGACAATATCTGGCAGAGGCTGCATCCCGCAAGCGCCTTAGCACTCTGGGGCTACACATTCCACACAGCACAGAGTCCAAGAGCTGTGAACACTAGCCCAGCCCTCAAAGCAGCTGGGAAAGGCAGAGGTACAGGGGCAAAAGCATGTGATCTGGCCTTCCAGACACACCACGCGGAGAGCAAAGACAGACAGTAAGATGTTGTGCAGCAGTGCTGGAGGATCACATTAGACGGTGGAGGCCAAGTGCACCATCATCTTCAACCCATCACCTCCCCTGCCTGATCCATTCAATGGTAGCACTGTATAACCTCATCAACAAGAAGATTGCCAACCAAGATGCCAAGAAGAAGGAGGGGTAGGAAAAAGAGGAGAGGAAGAAGGAGAGGAAAGATGACAAGGAAAAGGAGAAGGAAAAAAGCAAGGCAAAGAAAGAAGGGAAGGAGAAGGAATAGTATTAGTAACCAGGTTTTCTGTTTGTAAATTAAAAGTATTAAATTTCACCAGGCTGCTCTGGCTGAAGGTTCTACCCTGTCAATGGCTTAGAAGGGATTGAAAGCCAGATGAGTTTATGGCTTCCTGAAATGTGCTTGCAATAGCTGCTGGACATGGAGTGGGTGGTCCTGTGCCTCTGCCTCCACCTGCTGCCAGTGCTGCCACTGTGAGGCAAGGCAGAGGGTGGGATGGGGGTGGTACCATGCCATGGCCACCTGTGCACTGGGCCCCTGCCATGCAACATCATCTTCCAGCTCTCCCGCACATGAGCCTCCCATGGCTTATCACCCACTCTGTCCTAGCATCTGTCTTTGTTTGCCACATAGGGTGTCCAGCAGGCTGGATTACGTGCCTTACTGCCACTGCAACACTTAGAGTCACCTGCATTGCATGGGATGCACAGTCGCAAAGTACACCAGCTAAGGGGCCTATGGACTGCAGCTGCTCTGCATGGTCACCACCTCTTGTGCATGCACTGGGAGTTGGGTTGCCCAACCAAGCTGATGATGCTGATACCATGTTTCCCCAAAAATAAGCCTTAATGTGTCTAGTATTTTTATTAGGGGCTTGACTTTCTTAAAGGGGGTTGTTTTAAGCTTTATTTACACTGCTTTATTGGTTCCTGGCACTATCTTTTTGGGGTGTACTTCCAAGAGGAAAGATGCAAGCTTGGCATTCTGTCTGATTATTTTATTGCTTTTCTGGGGACATGTGATCTTTCCTTAAATCTGGATTAAATCACTATTAAATTCCTTAAACGTGGGTCCCCTATATACTTTGTTGATTTGTAGCCCAAATGTGTCCACTCACTTTCTGGAGAGCTTATATGACCTCTGTGCTTAAGGGTTTCACTTTATGAGCAAGAGTTGGCTGCTGATAGTTATCGTTGCATTTTAACTATTTTAATTCCTCAAGGTGCTCTGGCACCCTGCCTGATTTGTAATTCTGGATTGCAGTATTGCTGATGAAAACGAAGGTATTCAGACAGAATAGTTTAGGTTTCAATGATGGCTATGACTATCATTGATCTTCACAGTGGTGGGATTCAAAAATTTTTACTACCGGTTCTGTGGGCATGGCTTGGTATGTGACTGGGTGGGCGTGGCTTTTTTTTGCAGCCACCACCCCACCCGATTTTTGGGCCTTCAGGGCCTCAAAGGAGCCTCTGGGGGGGATGTTTTTGCTCCCAGAAGGCTCCTCTAGGGCTCAGGAAGAAAGAAACAGCATGGGAGAGGCATGCAGCACCCCTCCATGCTGGGGTGGTTGGTCCCAGAAGGCTCCCCTAAGGCTCAGGAAAGCAAAAAATGGAGGGGGGTGAGCCATTTTTTGCCTTTCTGGGCCTCAGCAAGAAGAATCCCAGCACAGCTGATTTATGTACAGCTGATTGTCGGGAGGGAAAGAAAAGAAAGAAATACCTTAGGCGAATGTCAGGCAGGTGGGGTGAAGCAAGTACCGGGCGGGAGGGTGACCGGGTCAGGGGCGTGGCCAGCCAGAACTTTCTACCGGTTCAGCAACCCACACCAAATCCTTGCTACTGGTTTGCCCGATCCGGTACAAACTGGCTGAATACACCACTGGATCTTCAGTGTGTATTCCCCCATTTTTAGTCTAATAATTGGTATTTAGGTCAGCTTTTTGCAAGCAAAGAAGCTTTTTGTATTTTTAAACAAGTAATCCTTGACTTACAACAGTTCATATAGTAACCATTCAAAGCTACAATGGCACTGAAAAAAGTGACTTATGATCATTTTTTCACACTTACCACCATTGCAGCATCCCAATGGTCATGAGACGCTAGGTGAATTGAAGCGCCCCTCGATGTGAGTGGCATCAAGTTGGCCACACCCACCCAGTCACATGACCATCCAGCCATGACCACCCAGCTGGTCATTAAGACAGGGAACCAGTTGTTAAATTGTTTGAATCCCACCACTGGCTTAATCCCTAAAAAGCATACTTGTAGGTAATATATAAATAGAATCTGAGGCTTTCAAAAAATATTTAGTTTATCAGAATCAGTTGAAACTTACATAAACCTTGACATGAAGTAGCTTCTGTGAGTTATTAATAAATTTAATCTTGGTTCTGCAGCCATTTTTGTTGCTTCTTTATTAAGTTTAACAAATCAAAAATTGAATGAACAAATCTGAAGGGCATCAGTTTAAAAAGTGCAAGGTTGGGAAGCAAAAGCTCACAGGAATTATTACTTTCCTTTTCTCTTTTCTTTCTCTCTCTTCCTCAAGAGGAAAGTCACACATAAGTCGTGATTAGATTTCAATCAAATAAAAAAATGTAACTAGGAATAGGCAGCTTTCTATCATTTTAAGTCTTTATGCTTATCCTCAGTTTGGGGAAAGGAGGTTTAGGTTTCCAATTTCTAAGGGCCAATATCTGCAAATGTTAGCATCATTTTCTTTTTCTTTTTTAAATAAAAGTTTTTTATTTTTATTACAACAACAAAAACAAACATAAAATCTTCTTTCTGTTCCACAGTGTTTCAGTTGAGTTCATATTTCTTAATGCACAAAATAATATCATACATATTTAGCTTGTATATATTTATAATTGTTCTTATCAATATTTTATATCATATGTCACTTATTCTATTATCCTTAACTTTTAAGTCCTTAACTTTCAATAATATATTTCAAGTTCATTTTCTTACTCTATCTAACTCATCTATTTATCAGTAACAATATGTAATACTATACTTATATAATTCAATTCTTTACTCTTCTATCCAGCCATTCATAAAATAAATTCCAAATTTTATAATAGTCTTTTTCTTCTTGTTCGCTAATCACCATTGTTAATCTACTCATTTCTGCACATTCTTCACATTATTTTCTTAATTATTTCCTCTTCTGTCGGAATTTTTTTCATTTCTCCAATTTTGTGCAATACAATCCTAGCTGCTGTTAAAATATTAATAATCAAATACGTTATTTCTTTGTTATAACCCTCAGGCAAAATTCCCAATAAAAATGTCTCTGGTTTTAAGTCTATAGGTGGTTTTATCATCTTCTCCAGCCACATGTGTATTTTAGCCCAATATTTTTTGTCTCTGTGCATGTCCATCACATGTGGTAATATGATCCTGGTAACTTCTGGCATTTCCAACACTTCGCTGACTTATCTTCAAAGATCTTAGCAATTCTCATTGGGGATAGATGCCACCTGTAAAACATCTTATACAAATTCTCTTCATAGGCCGTTGACATAGTTAATTTATAATTTCTAGACCATAATATCTGCCATTTATCAAGATCTATTCCATATCCAACATTTTTCCCCCACGCAATCATTGTTTCTTTTACTTGTTCATCCTCTAACTTCACTCCTAATAGATAACCATATAGTTTTTTAATCAACTTTTCATCAATGCCTGTTAGGATTTTATCTAATTCAGTCAATTCCATATAAAACCCAGTCATCTTAATGTCTTTTTCATACCTTGTATGTATTTGCAAGTACGAGTACCAATTTATATTTATCCCTTGTAAATCAAATTCTTCCTTTTTTTTGAGTTGACCCTTTTCGTTTAAAATTTCATCATATCTAATTATGTGTTCCTTTTTAAATAGCTGTGGGTATGAAAAGGCTTCTAAAGTTGATAACCAGACTGGTATTTTCAAATAATGATAGTCTCTTATCTTTTCCCATACTGTTAATAAAGCATCTCTAATATAATATCCTAAAATATCCATGTGCCTTACTTTCTTTATACCATAAAAATGCATGCCAACCCAATTGTAAATCATGTCCTTCTAACGTTAGTAATCTGGCATTTTTCAATACAATCCATTCCTTCATCCACATCAATATTGTTGCCTGATAGTATAATTCCTAATTGGGTAATCCAAAACCCCCTCTCAACCTTGCTTCCTGTAGTAATTTTATCTTGATTCTTGCCTTTTCCCCTGGCAAATAAATTTCATCATCATTTTATTTAAATCTTCAAAATATTTTTTTTCAGTCTTGTTGGAATCGTTTGAAATAGATACAATATTTTTGGCAGTATGTTCATTTTAATTGTCGCTATTCTACCGATTAAGAATAGTTGGATATTTTTCCATTTTTCTAGATCTATCACAATCTGTTGTAATAGTCTGTCATAGTTATTTTCTTTAAGTGTTCCACATCTAGCTGTCATTTGTATCTCTAAGTATTTCACTATTTTTGTAATTTGAATATTTAATTTGTCCATTAGTCTTTTCTTTTGTTTTTCTGTCATATTTTTCACCAAAATTTTTGTGGTTTTTTTGCTTATTTTCAGTCGCTACTTCGCCAAACTCCTCTATTTCTCTAATCAACTTTGGGCCTGTTTCCAATGGTTCTTCCAATATAAAAAGCAAATCATCTGCAAATGCTTGTAATTTATACTGGTCTTTTGATATGTACTTTTTGTAAGGAAATTATATCCATATTTAACTTTCCTAGTTTGTGGAATATCTTTTTCCTTTTAATAGCTGAATTTAATTCATGTATATTTATCGAAATCAGTTTCTTTTCCTCTTCCATTGTTATTTATACTTTATAGTTAGGATTAATTGCTCTTGTTGTTCTCTGTTCCCTTGGTTCTATAATTATCATTTGGCTACCTACTGCTCCCTCCTCTTGTCTCCTCTCCTCCCTTTGTTCCTTTTCCATTTCCTTTTCCATTTCTGCTTGCATTTTCTCTTGCTCTCTTGTCTTCTGTTCCTCCAAAGTATTCATCATAGAATAATTCTGCATTCTCCACCAAATCAATTCTGTGTCTTTGTTCTCATCAAATAAATGTCAAACCTTCTGGAATCAACCATCTATAGTTAATTTCTTTTTTGATTAACATCTTTGTCAAGAATTGATATTCTCTTAAATCTTTCACTTTTCTTGGTATTTGTTTCAAAGCTATAATGTTTTTTACTTTGTACTTCAATAGATTGTCTCTTGCCTTCTGCAGTATCTCAGTTCTTATTGTTTTCTTGGTAAATCTCACATGTACTTCTCTGGGTAATTTGTTTCTCATTGCATATCTGGTAAATACTCGATATATTTCATCCATTCCATCCATCACCTTTCCTCTCCAAGGTCTCCGCTAGTATTTTTGTCATAATTTCTTAAGATTTTCTCTCTTTTCTTCCTCAATATTTTGAAATCTTAGATAGAAATCAGCTTTTTTCATTTCCCAAAATATTGAATCTTTCCCTTTCTCACTTTCGATCCTTGTCAGTCTATTATCTATTTCTCCCACTGTCTTATCTGTTTTATCACCTCTTTCTTCCATCTTCTGTATTTTTTATCCCTATATCGTTGATACCTGTTGTATATTTCCTTCCATCTTCTCCATCCTTTCCTCTAACTTCTCCATTCTATCTTCTGCACGCTTCCCTTGGTCTTGTATTACTTGTAACATAGACTTAATTTCTTGCATGGAAGTCTTCTTTTCTTTTTCTTTTTCCTCCTCCTGTCATAACATCGCAGTAATAGATCATTGATCAGCTGGGCTCAGCAATGAGGAAGTAGGAATTGATGATCCTGTAGGTATTCTTTGACTCACGACTCCAGAAGAGCAGCAGCAGTGGCAGGCAGGGGGCAAAAGGCAGGAGTCAGAACCACCGCTGCTGGGGTCGAGAGGGTGGCAGTGGTTCAAACATGGAGCTCCGCTGCCCCAGAAGAGCAGCAGCAGACACAGGCGAAAGGCAGGAGTGAGAACCGCCACTGCCGGGGCCAAGGGGGAGTTGGCAGTTCTCACTTGTGTCTCTTGCCCTGTTGTGGCTGCCACTGCTGCTCTTCTGGGGCAGTGAGGCTGTACAGAAGCTGACTCCATGCCGTCTGTCCGGTACCGGGATAAAAGGCGTGCTGGCTAGGGAGCAGTTGTTCTGCCTTGGCAGAAGTGGTGGTAGTGGGTTTCTGCTGGCTTGTTCTCTGTGGCAGGTTGGAGAGGAGTGTTTCATCCCAGCCAGAGTTGGGGTGAAGCTCTCTAACCTGCTCCACCCCAAAACCAATCCCTGGGAATGCTGATGCCCCTTCCCTCTGAGGCTGGGAAGGGATTCCAGCTTTCCAGCAGAGGGAGGTGGCAGAACCTGGAAGAGCCAGGGGATTAGAGCTGCCAGCCAGAATGGGTGGGCCGGGGATTTCCTTCCTCCCCACCCGAACAGGTTTCTTGCTAGTCTTATGGGAGGCTGTGCAGGAGCTGACGCTGCAGTAAATGGTGCTCCAAAAGTGAAGGTGAGGACTCCTGGGGCTGCTTCATAGTCGCTCCACCACTGCTTCCCCCTGCCGCCATTGCCGCCACCACCCATGTGCTCCGAAAGGGAGGCCAGGAACTCCTGGAGCTTCCCGTAGCCATGCCACCACCACCACCCCTCCCACCCACGCCACTGCCCATGTGCCCCAAAACTGAGGACAGGAACTCCTGGGCTTCCCATAGCCATGCTGCTGCCACCCTCCTGCCCATGCCACCACCCATGTGCTCGGAAAGGGAGGGCGGATGGATGTTCTGGGGCTGCTGCTTTCTTCGTTGTCCTGCCATTCGCTGCTCTGGAGTTTACCCGATAAGTTATTCCCAGACCAGGTGTGTGTGTGTGTGTGTGTGTCATGAGAGAGAGTTTGGTGTGTGTGTGTGTGTGTGTGTGTGTGAGAGAGAGAGAGAGAGAGAGAGAGAGAGAGAGAGAGAGAAGGAAGGAAGGAAAGGAAGGAGGGAGGGAGGGAGGGAGGGAGGGAGGGAGGGAGGGCAAGAAAGAAAGAGCAAGAAAGAAAGAAAGATCAAGAAAGAGGAAGGGAGAGAAAGAAATAAAGAGGAAAAAGGAAAGAGAAAGAAAGAAAAATAGAAAGGAAGAAAGAAAGAGCAAAAAGAAAGAAAGAAAGAAAGAAAGAAAGAAAGAAAGAAAGAAAGAAAGAAAGAAAGAAAGAAAGAAAGAAAGAAAGAAAGAAAGAATAGAAGAAAAGAAGAAAAAGAAATAGGAAGGAAGGGGGGTAGAGAGAAACTCTATGCTATTATTTTTAATTGTTCCATTATTTATCATACGTTAATATTTTACACTGTCCCTACACCTAGAGTGATTTTACTGCATTTCTTTTGCCCACGTATTTTTCAGGGTTGACATGGCAATAGTCCAGAGCATAAATACATGTGTGTTTAACAGTTGAAAGGGACTTTGGAGGTCTTCTCCAAAGGAAAACTGAGGATGCCAAACAGGCAGGAAAACTGAGGATGCCAAATTCTGAGTAGAGATCCTGGGAAAAGTGTCAGAATAACAGAATAACACTTAGAAGGGACCTTGGGAGGAACCCTATACCATTTCAGAGAAATGGCTGTCCAGTCTTTTCTTAAAAACCTCCAGTGTTGGAGCACCCAGAACTTCTGGTGGCAAGCAGTTCCACTGGTTGATTGTTCTCACTGTCAGGAAGTTGCTCCTTAGTCTTAGTTTGCTTCTCTCTTTGTTCAGTTTCCATCCATTGCTTCTTGTTTGTCTTCTGGTGCTTTGGAAAATACATTGCCCCCCACTTTCTGGCAGCCCCTTAAAAGCCTGTTGCCTATCACACTCTTTGGCAAAGCTTGTGAGCCATTTCCTCCTTTCAGTGGTCCATGAAAGTACATCTATAGTACATAGATAATAAAGTCAAAAAAAGGTGAACATTTTTACAGAACTATAGTTAAGTTGAGGCTGGGTGTGATAAAGAATGGCTGGGAGGGGAGGGGCCAGGTGAGGCACCCCTTGATGTGAGTGACATTGAGTTTGCCACGCCCACCCAGTCACATGCCCACCCAGTCACATGCCCACCAAACCTGCCCACCTGGTCACACGACCACCAAGCCACACCCATCACATAAGCCACGCCCACAGAACCGGTAGTAAAAAAAAAATGAATCCCACCACTGATAAACACAATGGGAAAAGCTTTCTCCCTACTGACTGGTTCTCTCTACCAGTCTGGCAACTAGTAAATGCGAAGCTTAAGCGTATGATGGCAGTTATGACAGGTCTATTGCATGCTGATCAAATGATTAAACTAGATTATTGTGTTCTGTGCTGGAAGAATAGTATATACAACAATGCTTCACTAAAAGTAGTAGCATAACAGTAGAACAGTCTATGCCAGCCACTTCCTGCCGTTGCTATGTCTCAGATCTCAGCAGAAGAGTACTGACATTCCAGTCACCTGGGTTGCTTCCATTTAGTCCCAAACAGATTAATGACATAGAGATTCTAGATTATTATTTAAATAAACAACAGAGTACAGTACTGATTTCAAGATTAATACCACAAATCTAAAGCATAATTAGGATGGATTTGGAGATAGTGCCAGCATTGTGATCCTTCAGAGGGAAAATAAATATAGCATCCTTTTGCTCCCATAAGGCACAATGCTGGCAGGAATTTTCAGATAATTTCCCATGGATAATAAAGCATTTGCCTTGGCCTAATCCATAATCTATTCAGGTTTTCTCTATTTTCCCACCTTCTTGTACATGGGAAGCTCTGAATGACACTAATATTTTCAGGAAACAGCCTTTCCAGTTCCTAAAAAAAAGTGTTGAATGGCTGAATGAATGTTTTTGTCAGAAAAAGCATGCCATCTGGAGAAAGGCTCAATGAAAGGAAGAGTTGTAGCAAAAGGTTTGTAGTTTTCTCACTTTTTCTAAATAGATAAAAGCAAAAATAACCACTAAATATTTATGGTGCTGTTAATCAGACAGGTGAATTGTTATTTAATATTCTTACTGGGGCTTATAAATTCTAGACATATCTAGCTGAAATTTTTCTGTCTCAAGTTTAAGAGTCTTTTTTGGTCTAGTATCCCTCCATAATCCATAATACAATTGTTCTGTGACAGTGGAGTCAAACCTCTTTATAGTTTCAGCTTACAATAAAAAAGACTAATAGTGTTTGAAAATAAATATGCACAACAAACTTTGCTTTTCAATGGGGTTACAATTTTAGTATTAGAAATGAAACCTTGTTTGAAAATAACAGGGAAAACTTATTCTTTCTTTCATATAAAAAGAACTTTAGAATATATCACTGTAGACAGACAGACACACAGACAGACAGACAAAAGGATAGACCGATCGATCTCTGATATCTTGTTTCTCTTCAGCTCTGTTTTAAGTGGGGTTTCTATTTATTTTAAGACAATTTAATCAATTATTTAAATACTTCATTTTTAAATGTGTCTATTTTCTTTTTTTAAGCTATCAAGGGGAGAGGAATATTATATATAAGGATAATATAAGAACATGAGCATTGTGCTTCCTTGATTCCATCTAATTCAGCAGTCTATTCTCATAGTATCTAACTAATCTCACAAAGAAGTCCACTAGTTTCTCAGCAGATGGCCTTCAGAGACAATTAAACTGGAATCAATGTTTATTTTTAAAAAGCTAGCAAAATAGCTCTGCAAACAGCTCCACTGAATAAAAAATGAAAATCAACTACTTTTATGTTCATTATGGTATGTAAATTGTAAATATATCCAAATGCAGTGATGTATTTTAGTGCAATCTCCATTAAATGGGGAATGAGCATTTTGAACAGAGAGTTACAAATATTAGATGCAACAGAGACACTGGATATAACACTTCAAAACAACAGCAAAAAGTAACTTTAGTCATTCCTAATAAAATGGAGAACTGACACTGTAAAATTTCAAGTTATTCATTAAGAAAATCATGATTTAATGGAACATATTGTTTTTATAGAATTGTTTTACTCTTGCAACCAAATTTCAATTTGCATATTAGTTTGAGAAACATACTGCAGATCAAGATTTCATGTGTGCAGAAATGACAGCATTTCTCAAGCATTCCTTGCCAAGCTTCTTTATTAGCATATTTTAAAGCATTGTATTATTTTTCCAGTCTCACTTAGAAATAGTGGCAGAATTTCAAGTCCAGTCATGTAATTAATTTTTCTCAATTATACAGTGGAAAACGATGGACTGTTTGTATCTCCAAATTGTAAATGCTGCTTATTTGGGGTGAGATGTAAAGCTGTTAAAATCACATTGCTATTTTAGATATAGTGTACAGTAGTGTCAAGACTCTAACTTATAATATTCTTTTATTATATGCTGCCAACAGATATACAATTAAGAATGCACATACTCATATTTCAGTAATATTATGATAGTTGCAATTATAAATCATACCATTTCCAGCACAACAGAAGTAGCAAATGGCAGGTAAATCTTAACTTCTAGATTTAAATAGGGTACCAATATTTTCACACCCCCAGCAGATGCAATAATGTCATCAGATATAAAAATCGGTTATAAATTTTATAAAAAGTGTGACTTTTAATGTGCATAGTTAAAAAGTATCACATTAGAATGCACTTTTTGTAAAATCCACATGCAGAACAAATGTATCTCTTCCAAATTGTATATTTTCTTACCTTAAAAGGGTTATTTCTCCCATTAATGTAGAAGTCCTGATTCCTTTGAGAAAACATCTGTGCTAGTTTAAATGATTCACCTCACAAGCTGGTATTATTCAGGTTTCACTACATGATTTCTCCCTCCTATCCAGAAGGAATCAGTCTAGATTTGCATTAATAAGTTTCATGCAATGTTAATAAATTTTAAAAACATGAATTCAAAATGATTTCACATATTTTAATTCTTAACATTGGAACTTTTGTACTTTTTCATTTAAAAAAAGTTTCTTTAAAAATAAAATACATATAATACTTATAAATAAATATAAAAATATCTGGCTGTAAAAAGGCTGTTTTGGGATATACTGATTCTCCAAAGAGTAGTAAATGATTTATCCTGTAATTCATGAGTTGCATTGTAAAGTTTCCAAATTTATTATCCTATTCACAAAGCATTAAAGTAAATACATTGTCCAAGGAAGGAAACCACAATTTTCGTTTTGGTTTCATTTTTATTTACAAAAAACACATTGCAGGTTTCATTTCATCATTAGATTGTTTTTGACTGTGATTTGGATACAAGTTCAGGAATAGTTTTCAGATTAGCACATCTATTAAAATTCACTGCAAAAAATACTACACACTTTTGCTGTGAATTTGTAGCGAACTAGATGAAGGAGCAAGGATGGCATTATGATGATAATCAACAACAGGATGGTGAGTTCTGGATGTTGCAATCTCTCTGGGAAATGGAAAGATCATGAGATTGCTTTCGTGCATTTCAGAAAGATGTTCATCATAGGTATAGACTTATGAAGGAACTGAGATTTTTATTTTTCAGTGTTTGTGAGTTTGAAGGCTTGAAAGCGGATAGATTTTTTTTTTCATTAAGGTCATAGCCATAATGTAGCCTTTACAAATAAAAGGTTTTTTGAGCTTCATTTTTAATTATTTTTGATGCAACTAATTTGCAGGTAAAACGGAGCTATTAGAAACCTTAAGAGTGATAGGTTTTGTAATATCAGGAAAGTTTCCTCTAATCCTTAACAAAAAAGTTTTAAATACAAATTTGAGGACTTGAAAAATTCTTTGTTGGAATAAAAAGCAAAAGGTTGATTATAAGGTTGCTTTTGGAAAATTATACAAGGATTGATGGTCTAGATGGTTTTGAAATAAAATTATGAAATTAATTATATTCTTTCCTTCTTATTTTGAATTCTTAAAAAAAACATGTTAGGAATAGACTATTAAAAGAATCAGAAGGAATTAAGTATTACAATTAAAGGAAAATGGCACTTACATGTGATTTATTAATACAGAATGGAATTAGGAAGATATAAAATTGGTCAAATAGATTCATAAATGTATTTAAAAGTGCATGCTTTTACAGGTAACAAGAGCAATAGTATTTAGGCTTATGTGATGTCTCCCTTGGACGACTCCTCAGATTCTTTCTCCGGGGTCAGCTTGAGGGAGCATGAGCTAATTCCTGGCATGTCAGGAACTGGATTAATGACTCTATCCAGCTGGCCAAAAGAGATTTACAGGTGGTTTGAGCTGGGAACAGCTTGCTGGGGAGGATGGTCAGTGAAGAGGAAGAGGAGGAGCTACCTTCCATGGTGGATCCCAGAGCACGCAGGGCAGAGAAATGACAAGAGCAACAGAAATCTGCCAGATTAATTGGGAAGCCCCACCTATTTTGATGGGCTGCACCAGAAAGTTATTTATCACAGCAGGCAGAGGAGATGTTGCTGGGGGCAATGTGAGTTTATGGCTGTGTGTGGTTATTCCTGATGCTTCCTGCTTCACTTTGTGCCTCAGAGACTTTGAACTTCTTTTGCCAAATGAGTTCTTGTGGATGTACTTTCAGATTTGCCTTGTGGATTTAAGTTTGGTTGGTGGACTTACGTGTTGGGGCATCTTTCTATTGTTTTATGGACTTTGCTTTGTGGACTAATCTTAGCCTGCTTGTGGATAGATTTATTTGGGACAATTCTGAGGCTGAGTGACGGGAACTGCTGGGGAACATTAATAAACTGTCTAAACCACACTTACATGTGTGAGTGAGTGGGACAGCACAGCTTATGGAGCTTTACAGCTCTCTGTGGGTGGTTTAAAATATAAGTATTATTTGCACATTGTTCCCAAAGGCCAAATTCCCAAATTCTACTGACCTCAGAAGGATGGAAGGCTGAATCAACCTTCAGGATCAATCAGCAGGCTGTGGCCAGAGTTTGCCTGCAATACTGCAAGGTGCTAAAGAGAAACAAGTTTTACTAGTCAAGACTGAGACTGATCTGAAAGTGGATTTCAAAAGGAAAGGCTAGAAGACTGATATGAAAAGATGTTTCATTTGACATACAAATGAAACTGACGATTAAAAGAGAGATACAAATATCAAAACAAAAAAGTAGCTTGGATAAGCTTGTTTTATTGAATGTACAAAAGAAACTTGTTAAAGTTGTTAAATTTTGCAAGAAGGAACAAAGAAAATATGAAAAGAAATTTTGAAAGGGCAAATGATTAAAATTGTAAAAAGTAAAAGAAATAAATATAAAATTGCTTTATTTGATCAAGGTTAAAATACTACGTTGTTACCTGTGGTAACTTTCAATTGACATTTTTTTGGCTGGGACTAGACAATGAATAAAAATATGTTTATGGATGCAATATGGGAAGAAGAGATCATTTGTTATGTAAGAAGAGAAGTGGCTAAAATTATTTCTACTTTATATATATTTCTTTTCTTTTTCTTTACTGTTTTTTTCTTTTCTGTTTTTCTATTTTTTTAAATTATTTTAGTACACTTAATTTCTATTAGTTTTTATCTATTCTGTTGTAGTGCTTAATACATTTATTATAAAAAGAATTTAAACCAATATAGTAGCCAAATTAATATATTTCTTCCAAGATTTTCTCTTAGAACAGATATACCAATTTTTGGAAAGTCCATGGATGGAGAAATTTATCAACATGATTAACAGCTGCTACAGTAACCTCACTTCTTAAACACATTTTCTTTCTCTGGACTCTGATTGTATTTTTATTTAAATGTTATAGCAGCCTATTTTATTGAATATATGTCATTCTCTAAAATTTAACATTTTAGTAACATTTATAAATGATAATAAATAAAATACAATGTAATTGGAGTAGTAGCTCATTAACTCAAAACAATATTTTTGTTTTGTCTTCACACCTACTCTTTTATTTTTCCTGCATTTATACTCCAAATCCAATTTCAGATTTAGAAAGTGTTAGGAAGGTGAATTTCAGTAGATGGACGAGTTACATAAGCAGAAACAGTAATTGAGTTTCACATATAGATTTAAAATTAGCAATAGCATATTTAAATCTTCACTAAAAATTATGAGGTAAATAATATAGTTCATTTGTATGGAGGAGTAAACTGTAGTATTAGAAATGCAAGAACATCATAAAATGTGCACTGAGGCTGCTGAAATAAACTACCTAAGAACTTTCTTTGTTATAGATAGTCAGTGACCTGAAACTTTAGACTGTTAGTTCTTGGCTTGTTGATATGCTAATGTGAAATAATTATTCCAGTGAATTGAAGCTGAAAGTCAACATGTATATTCATTAATTCAATATAACCACGCTCATTGTTAATCACAATTGGGAGATCTATTTCCAGCAAGCAGACTGAGAACCTCCTGATTGTGCTTTGCCAACCATAACATTTTATTACTTTTAATGTCATATTTAAAAGAGCCATATCAGAAATATTTGTGATAATGTTTTAAATATTCCACATTGCAAACACAAAAAAGAGAAAAATTATATCACTTTCATTCATTCAAAACTGAATGCAATTTAATACATATTATAAAACAAAAAGTGCAATTTCACACCAGTCTATTATTTGAGGAATTATAGTAAATTGCAAATTAACTCTGTTTTGTGCTCGGAAACATTAATTAAAGCTTTAAAACATTAAGAATGCCTCATCCAGCTTCATAACAAAAGACCATACATTTTTGAGGCTGTATATAAAGATTTTTACCTCAGACAGGTTGGAAGCCAAGTTGGTTCATTAATTCTTTCTATATAACTGTTTTTGCAGTGAACAATCTGCGTCCTTGAACATGGATTTGCAATGTACAGTTTCACCATAAATCTCAGAAACGCTATATACAGTTTAATTTGTTTTTGATGGTTTGGTGAGAAATTTGGCAAGATTCTGTAGAGGTGAGCCTATGGAGCTGACCATGGGTCTGAGTGGTGTTCCTTCTTTGTGTATCTTGGGGGGGGCATAGAGTTTAGGGCATCTGGATGATTTTTCTCTGGGGATGATTCTTTGCTGGATTGCTTCACTGATGGGCAAGGCTTTTATTTTGGATTTGGTGGGTTTTTTTCCAGGTAGATGGTGGGGTCAGTATTTAGAGGTTTGTAAGTGGGGTATTGGAGTAGGTTGGATAGTTTGGATTGGTAGTCGAAGCTGAAAGCACCAGCCTGAAGATGGTGAGTGGGACCTCGTTGAAACATCACCAAGATACTCTCAATCTTACACGGGAAAAGACCCAAACACACCAAGACCTGCATACCTGTACCCATGAAAATCTACGAAAACAAATATACATACATACATACATACATACATACATACATACATACATACATACAGTATGCCCATTTTCTGAAGTTCATGCAGTTTTTTCCCCATAGTAATTATTCAAAAGACTTATTTCATTGGAACTTGCATTATTGCAGCACTTCAAAAACTTGAAGTACTTTTCAAGCCCAACTAAGCCTAATGCTGTGGCTTTCAATTACTTAGTCCATAGCTTAATGAATCTTTCAGCTCATTTTAAGCCTGCTCCTCTGCCACCTGCTCCCAGCTGTGTTACCAGATTTCTTTGTACCTCATTGGAATGCTAATAAGGGCATGAGCCAGGGCCTTCATTGGATTCAGAGTGGTGATACAGCTGAAATAATATTTTGCATTATATTATTGGCATAAAAATTATATTTAGATCCAGGAAGATATAGAACTTTGTATAGACACAGGCTTTAATATATAATATTTTAAAAAGTTTTTCCTGTGCTTGCCTGTGCAAGCAATTTCAGATGCATTAACAAATGAAAATATTACCTGCTTAGGCAGCTTTGTTTTGCTTTAATAGTTCTTTCTATATTCAAATTCAAAAGGAGGTCACAATAGTTGGCCACAGTTTGAGTTCACAAATTCTTATATTAAGTTAACCATCTGAATCACAGGTAGCTTTTTTCCCCTCAGTCATCAAGATAAATGTAATTTAGATCGTATTAAGATTAATTTAGCTACAAAATCCAAATTATTATGAGGAATTCATGCAAAAGACCACTAGGTTGCTCAAGTGTGACATCAAAATTAGATTTGCATGGTTCTTTACTTTGTCTTTGAAAAGAGCAAAAGGCTTTCTAAGAGGTTCCCAATGTTAACTCAAGAAGAAATCTCGAATAAATTCAGACATTAGTAGAATAGTTTATCACCAAGAAGCATGTGTTCTGAGGTAATGCACTCCTTTACTTAACTTTCAGAACAGTTTCTATACAGTATATGGATAGTAGGTGTCATACTAGACAAATCATGGATAACATGGTCCATATCGATATAATGTGAGAAATATTTCAGATAGCACGACAGCCTGTCTGAAACAAGTAACTTCTGACTGCTTGGTATTGCCATGTTACTTCCTTTAGCAAAAAAAAAAAATCCAAATATATGCTTATTCAGATTGTTCTATAACATCAAAAGTTGTTTTTGATACAGATAGGGTTGTCATGAGAGCTGATATTAAAAAAAAACACCATTGCACTGCACTGATGGTATAAGGGAAAATATGTCACTTAATACCAAATACCAATCTAAACATGCTCAGAAAATATCTAAAGAGAAAGAATAAAGAAGATGAAATCATAGTCTCATTTTATGTCACAAAAAAAATCAATGACAGCACTACTATCCAGCATAAACAACCTAACCAAATACACCAAGATTGAAAAAGTCAGAAGCGTGGGCTTCATCAATCTTTACCTGACCATGTACTTTCAGATCATGCATTTGCACTGATTGTTATTTAGTTGGATGAAAAAAAAGTTGCAGGCAAACAAGCTCAGAGAGCACCAAAGACTCCACAATTCACCCCTAAGCTAGATATATTCTCTTCTATTGGAATTTAAAAAGTGTTGATGAATTCCTGATTAAAGTGCCAGTAAAAAAGGCCAGACTCTTTAAAGGGGACATAAATAGACCAACAATTTTCAGTAATTAGCTTTAAGAGAGAGGATGAGATAAGTCTTTCAGTGCTATTAAATGATTCTAGCTTTTCAAGAATTGTGCAATCAATATATATTTTAATAGGAACAACAGATAAAACAAATCAATTTAAGCATTCATGTGATAAATTTACAGAATGTATTGCCTGTCTGTCCTCCTGTTGTTTTAAATTGTAAGCTCTTTCTCAAAGCATACACAAAGAGAATTCATTATTTTGTTCACTTATGTAATTTCTAAGCTGGCTTTATTCTAGTTTATAGATAAAACAATAATGTTCCAGGCTGAGGTATGTTTTAAGGAGGTGCTTTAACTTGTGAAGGAAACAAAGGTATGTGTAGGGAATTATCAAAAAAGACAAATATGGTGGAATACAGTAGTGCAATCAAAGCTCTGCCGAGACATACATAAAAAAAAAACCACCTTCAATTGTATCATCTTGAATCTCAAGAAAAGTGATCGGGGTGCTTGCATGCAACAGAGCGGTGTGGAGTTGCTGAGGGGAGGTGCTACAGAACATGTGAACTAATGGTGGCTGTGGATTGGTCAACAGGGATTCCAGATTGACATTACAGAACATAGTGGGCTGGAGTGGTCATGGGCAGTCAGGGGAAACATGGGTAGGTGGGAGTTGCTACAGGGTGCTCCCTGAGATCTCAAACTTTAAAGTGAAGCTTCCTTGGGAAAAAGAGCATTGGAAGTGACATCCTGAAGAGATTTGAGACCTTCCTGTCAGCTTTCCCATTGATTTTGCTTGTGGGAAGCTTTTGGGAAAGCTCACAAATGCTAATATCATGACCATTGGACACTGCAACCATTGTAAGTGAAAGCCAGTTGCCATGTTGGTGAATCACGATCACATAGTGACAGGGATGCTGCAAGAAATGGAACTACAAGAAACTAGTTGTACTTGGAAAATGAAATTGAAATGATCATCAAATGAGTGATAATAACCCAAATACTATTTTATAATATTTTCAATATTTGGTAGCATTTTTCTTAGGAACTATTTCATTTTATACATTATTCTCTAAAATATATTTTGCTATGCTAAAACATGGATATTAGGGCATCGTGTATGTAATATTTCTGACCAGAAAATTGTGTTTCAAAATTAACTGAAGACAAACTGCATTCCAAAATATAGTCATTTTTATTGAAATGTAAGTGAATCAATTTTTTATCGCTTTTCTGATATCAAGACATTAATTATAGTTGTCTGTTTGGTATGTTTTACTTTTTAATTGATATCTCTTAATCACTTTGTTTCCAATTATAAAAGTATAGACTGTTATTATAAAAAGCTGTCTCTTTAGAGATAATTTTGATTATGTAAAACAATATTACTTTCAAGCAAGAAAAAGAAATTATACTTTTTAAAATGTCTTTTTCATGTTTAATCAAGATCATTATTAAATAGTCAAAGATGAAAGCATGCAACTAGTTCCAAAAGTCAAAAGGAATATGATCAATTACTGACAGTTCAAAATGGTATGTAGGATATGAGAAAAAAATAAGCTTAATAATAAATATTAATTATTAAAATATGTATGTTTTCATGATATACAAATCATTATAAATTCAACCTCTTCGATACCTTTTTCTTTTACATTTCATCAAATAATGATATGGCTATTTTTAATCTGTTGGAGAAAGATTAGCTCATATTTTTTCAAATATGAGTGGTGGTGCTGGTGTGTGCAAAGTAAATATTTTCACTAGCCAGATTTGAATTCCCACAATGACATCACTACTGTACTTAGGACTTTAAAATCATATTTCTGCAGTAGAATTTCTTGCAGGAAAGATGGCAGCTAAATTATGCTAGATTATGCAGGAAAGAGGGCAGCTAGATTATGCTACAGTTGGTCTAACTCAAACTGAGTTCAGCTTCTGGTACTTCATCAACATATCTCTATAGGTTCATATTTTTACCTCCCAGCCTTGCTTATATCTGTGATATTTCCTGGAAAGATCCTATAAAAATATTAACCAGGCCAATATATTTATCTTCTAAATGGCTAGGGGCACCCAATTAATTCATTACCTAAATCAGGTCACCATGTTGCATCTCCATCATGTCTCACATCTAGTAGAGTTGTGTTGTATGGCAAATAGAATAATTCCAGTAAATACATACATAGATTGAATCATTTTAGAAATTTCAGAGAAAAAATGAGAATATCTTACTCTTACCCCAAACATATCTTCAAATGAATTTAGTTTATATCTTAGTTCTAGTCTGAATATATCCCAAAATGAAGAGCATTGCAACTATTTATTAATGATTACTTCCTTAACTTAGTCAAGGGAAAATATTTGGTAAAACTGTGGATTAGATTTCATTAAAAAATAAACATAGCAAAATGACACTCACCATAATAGCCTCAGAAATTAAACAGAAGAAGAGCTGTCTTTGATAGCAATAAGTTTTTAAAAATCCTTAATACATTTAACCTCTAAAAATCAGTTGAAAGAGGATTTAATATGTCTATTACTATAATTAAAGTCTCTCTTTCTGTTATAAATTTGAGTTTAGCTCTTCAGTGATGCCAGCAATTTTAGGTAAGTAAAGAAGCTCAGAGTCTTGTCCTGGAAGAATAAGGTCAATCTGCTTTGAGGACAAAAGGAATGTTCTGTCTCCAAACTGCAACCTTTCCCTTTGATATTTACTGTAGGTTCACAGGTTAATAGAACTTTAAAAAAAAATCAAATGAAAGCATAATAGTTATATTTTAAAAGCAGTGTCTGCTAAGCAAGGTTGTCTAAAAAGTTTGCATGGTAGTATGTATGTTTATTACTGAACATGGCTCAAAAGCTCTCTCTAAAAGACTGTTTCTTGCCTTTAAGATGTCAATGCTACTACCAGAAGCCTTTTTTTTTTTTCATATAAATTGTGGGATTAATAAATGTTAACAATTTAACTGATTATTCAGCGCAATCTCAGCAGTCCTGATAATTAGGGTGTCAGAATGGAAGGGCGAAAAATTAGCTTTGGCTTTTTTAACTTACAGACATCTCTATCACTAAGTGAATATTGGGATAACTAGTATAATGTTCCTGGCAGCAGTAAAACATTTGGAGCAGTTTGTTTCTTCATTCATTTTTTCTTCATTCATTTTGTTTTGATTTAGAGAAAGACAATTTTCTGTTTTGAGGAACTACCCATTCTTAAATAGAAATACCTAGTTTCTATTTCAAGAGTTCTTAATTAAAATACTCTTTCATATTTCCAGATATTTTTTAGTTAAACTGGTAGTTTCTAAAGGAGTTAGAGGACACATATATTAGATTTCCCAAATGCAATATCCAATCTTAATCAACAATCTTTATCAACAATGTCTGCATAAAATCAAACAATATTTAATTTATCACAGTAAAATTTCAATATCTATATTACATATATTTATATATTATTAGTATATATAGTATATATATATATATATATATATATATATATATATATATATATATATATATATATATATATATATATATATATATGGTGTTCGGCTTGGTTCGGGTATTTTCCCACGTCATTGTAGTTCTTGGTTTTCCAGGTCAATTTTATCTTTGGGGTTGCTAAGGATGGCTGCTATTTTTCTGTCTGTTTTGAAGGTAGTCCTGATGTGATGTCTGTGTAGTACCTTACTAATTTTGTCTGTAGTACCTCTTATGTAGGGCAGACAGCTGTTCCATAGGTCTGTTCATCTTCTGGGTCTCTATTATGTTTCAGTGTGTTTTTGTGGATCAAGCTGGTGATTTTGCTTTTGTGGAAGCCGTTGGCTGTCAGTACTTTAGTCAGGGTGCATAGTTCAGCCTTAATGTGTGTCTTGTCTGCCAGGCGTTTGGTTCTGGTAATTAGTGTTTTAGCCACGGAGTTTATCTGTGCTGGGTGGTGGTGGGATTGGGCGTTGAGGTAGCGGTTGGTGTGTGTTTTCTTCTGGTATATGGTGTGTCCTAGTGTGCCATCTGTTTTTTTGTAGATTAGTACATCTAGGAATGGTAGTTGTTTGTTTGTTTCTGTTTCCATGGTGAACTTGATTTTGGGGTGTGCACTGTTTAGGTGTGTTAGGAAATTGTTTAGGTTTTCTTGTCCATGGGGCCAAATCACGAATGTGTCATCGATGTATCTTAACCATAGTTTGGGTTTGAGGATGGCATTGGCCAGGGCTCTGGATTCGAATTCTTCCATGAACAGGTTAGCAATGACAGGTGACAGTGGTGATCCCATGGGGGCTCCTTCTATTTGTTTGTATCTTTGTCCTTTGTATATGAAATATGTGTTGGTTAAGCAGTGTTCTGTTAGTTCCATGAGGTGTTTGGCTGGTTGGTATTTATTTTTGATGATTTCAAGGGTCTCTTTTATCGGGACTTGAGTGAATAGGAAGCCACGTCAAAACTTACAAGCAGATCTTCTTGCTCCACGTGTAGATCTTTGATCATTTCCAAGAAGTGGTATGAGTTTTGTACATGTGAAGCTGCTGTTTCAGCATGGGGCTGTAGCTGCTTTGCTAGGTATTTGGCTAGGTTTTGTAGTGGTGCTCCTCTGGAGCTGACTATGGGTCTGAGAGGTATGCCTTCTTTGTGTATTTTTGGGAGGCCGTATAGTTTGGGGCATCTGGAAGATTTCTCTCTGGGTATAATCGTGTGTTGGATCTCTTTGCTTATGTGGCTGGTTATAATTTTCTTCTTGGTTAATTTTTCCAGATATGTGGTTGGGTCTGTGTTTATGGGTTTGTATGTGGAGTCTTGGAGTAGGTCTGTCAATTTTGTTTCGTAGTCTTTTCTGTCCATTACTACAGTGGCATTTCCTTTGTCTGCTGGGAGGATGATTATGCTGCTATCTCTTTTCAGGGTTTGTAGTGCTTTAATTTCATTTTTCTGTAAGTTGCTTTTGGGTGGCTTGCTTGTGCATAGGATATTGGTAACTTGGTGTCTTATTTTATCAGCTTCATCTGTATTTAATTTAGTTAGGCTGGATTCTACTGCACATATGATGGATTCTGTGGGGATTTTTTGGGGTGCTATAGCATAATTGAATCCTTTGGTTAGAACATCTGTTTCTGTTTTGGTGAGTTCTCTGTTGGAAACGTTGTGCACTAATTGTTTCAGGTGTTGTTGTGAGTTGTTGGGGTTTTCTTGTCATGTTCTAATTTCTTTAATTTTTTCAATAATTTTTCCTGTTTGTAAATGCCTTCAGAATCAGCTCTCCAAGTTGTAAGTTGTTTTATCTTGTCCCAAAGTAGAGGTGGATTTTGCTGCTCAGTTCCAGGTGTAGTGCTAGCAAATCTTTGTTTAACTGATCTAATCGGAATCTCTTACTGTGGAGCTCGTTCCGTAGTAAAGCCGTTTCAGTTCTTTTCAGGATACGTTTAGTGGCTGCTGTGCTTTGATGAAATGTTAATTTGAAGCAGGTTGGTGTAGTATTGTTGTCTCTGCAGCTGCGTAGGAATTGGAGGTCACATAGTATTCCTGCTCTTTTAATTTCCAGTTTTCGTAGGTTTTGATCTGGCTGTTTATTTCCTCCCGTAGAGGTTTGATATTTGTTTTCTTAAGTTTTCGCGGTACTTACATGTATGGTGTTCGGCTTGGTTCGGGTATTTTCCCACGTCATTGTAGTTCTTTTAAAGTTGTAGCAACGTTTCAGCAGAATCTCATCTGCCATCATCAGGCTTCTGTATTGTGTCCGTCTGTGGGTCAGACTTTTACAGTGGTTTCAGATTTAAATTTGGGGCAGCCTATTGCTGTGCCAGAATGGTTTTTTCTTCATCCTGATTGGTTGGGAGTCTTGGTCTGTGTTTATTGGTCTCGGAGTTTGCTGTGTTCTGCTTGATTGGTGTCTCTAATATCTTCTGTCTGTTTTTAGGCTCTTTTTGTATCTTGATTGGCTGGCAGCATTGTGTTACTTTAATGGAGGCCTATATATATAATGGAGGCCTACTATATATATATATAGTATTATATTATACATATATGTATATATATACATATACATACATTACATATATTTCAGGAAAGACTGTTGCATTTTATTTTTATCTGTATATATAAAAAAATACCGGTAGCTACTGTAAAAATTTTTTTTGAAGATTAAGCCAGAGGAGCCTTCAGAATTTGGTTAGTCCAGAACTTATACTTTAGTTGACAATTGTTTATATACTTTTCAGAGGAATTGCTTAAACAAGCCAAGGTTCCAAATTGCTGGACAGATAAAGTACTTTTGAAATTAATCAGTGGCGTGCTTCTTTGGCAGTGAGTGATGCATGCCAGAATTGATTGATTAATGAAAACTGTTTACAGCAGCTGGGATTGAGTAGATGTCACCACTTCTAGATAAATGATTGAAATGAGGATGACAACATTGGCTTCTTTGTAAAAGTTTGTAAAAGTTACCCTCAAAATTTAGCAAGCTTCTGACATTTATTCTAATTGCATGCAATTGGGAATAATATAATTGTGAATATTATTCATAGGACAAATAATAGAGATAAAATTAAAATGTAGCTGGTTTTATCTTTAAAGCTATTTTGGAATTTATAAAATAAGAGTTTTATCATTTTCTCTTTTTCTTTTCTTTTCACTACAATTTTCCTATGCAACATTAGGAGAGACAAAATAGTTGTTTTGTGATAAGAGTGTTCTCATATAAATATTTAAATGTATAATGTTTACTTGAAAAAATATATTTAACAGCTCCCTATGAAATTTGAACAACCAGTTCTATTTTCATAAGGACAAGTCAGCCTTTGGTCACATATCCATATTCTGGTAACCTGACACAGAAGGAAGGAAGGAAGGAATCATTTGTTTAATAGGAGACCTATTGGTGTTTACCAAAGGGGAGGGATAACATCCATTTGATTGTTGTTATTCTTTTTATTTTGTGCTGGTCCAGCAAGTTGAACCTTTTTTATGCGTCTGTCTTAGTTCTTGTTTTCATTTCAGCTTTCTGCTGCAGTTATTGTACAACAATCAAATTGATGATAGGGAGGCACTAAAAAGAAAGAAAACAATGAGAAAAGTGTAAACATCATAGGCTACTATTGTCAAATTGATATTCCATAACCATATAGTTCAGGGGTGGGATCCGACTGGTGTAACTACCGGTTCGGTAATTTTACATTTTGCATTTATGAATTTCTCAGTTTAATTTTTTAATTTATTTCTGTCTCATCTTTATTATTGTTACAAACACATTGAGGAGGTAAACATATCCAACACACCATTTTTTCTTCTATTTTGCCCACAACAATAGCAACACTAGGAAGTGGTTTGGTTTGGGCTGAGAGAGAGTGACATTCACTCAATTGTCTTTCATGACTAAGGCAGGACTTATATTCATGGTCTACCACTTTCTGATCACTAAACCAAACTGGTTCCCAATTGCATAGAATAAGTGGTAACCTTTTTTGCTAAGAGATATAGAGGAAACTAATTATTCCTCATACATTGTAAAGAATTGATGGGAAGTCAACTTAAAAGAGAGGGAGAAAGTGCCCGCCTCTTGAGCAAATGGAGTGCACATATACTCATTCACTATCTGACAAATGGCAGTCCAATCTCTTCTAGAAAGTCTCAAGTGATGATGCTCCCACAACTTCTGAGGGCAAGCTGTTCCAGTGATTGATTATTCTCACTATCAGAAAGTTTCTCCTTATTTCCAGGTTAAATCTCTCCTTGTTCAGTTGCCATCCATTGTTCCTTGTCTGGCCTATCTGGCTATAGCTTGATGCCTTCTCTCTGTGGCAGCCCCTCAAATATTGGAACACTGCTATCATGTCTCCCCAGGTCCCTCTCTTTACTAGACTAGCCATGCCCAGTTCCTGTAACTGTTCTTCATATGTTTTAGTCTCCAGTCCCCTAATCATCCTGGTTGCTCTTATCTGTACATTTTCTAGAGTCTCAACATCTTGTTGAATGACCAAAACTAGATGCAGTACTCTAGGTGTGGTCTTACTAAGGCTTTATAGAGTGGTATTAGTACCTCACTTGATCTTTATTGTATCCCTCTGTTAATGCAACTTAGGGTTGTATTAGCTTTTTTGGCTACTGCTGCATGCTGCTAGAACTTTTCTTTACATTGAATTTCATTTTATTAAATACGGCCCAGTGTTCTAGTCTGTCAAGACCTATCTGGATCTTGAGCCTATCTTCTTAGGAGTTAGCTATTCCTGACAGCTTAGTATTGTATGCAAATGTGGTAAGTTCCACTTCTATTCCCTCATCTATGACGTTAATGAAGATATTGAAGAGTAGTGGGCCTAAGACGGAACCTTGTGGCATCTCACTGCTTACTTCCCTCCATGTAGACTTAGACCCATTAAGGACTACTGGTGTGTCAGCCAGTTGCGAATCCATCTGGTGCTGGTGCCATCTATCCCACTTTTTTCTAGCTTACCAAAAAGTAGGTTGTGGTCTACTTTGTTGAATGCCTTGCTGAAATCTAAGTATATTATGTCCACAGCATTTCGCTGGTCTACTAATTTAGTCACTATGTTGAAGAATGAAATAAGATTGGTTTGGCATGATCTATTTTTAGCAAACCCATGCTGACTGTTAGTTATTACTTTACTTGTTTCTAGGTGTTGGCAGATCTGTGTTTTTTTTCCCAATATCTTCCTGGGTATTGATGTTTGGCTGATTGGTCTGTAGCTTCTTGGGTCTGTTTTTTTTTCCTCCTTTTTTGAAGATGGGAACCACATCAGCTTTTATGCAGTCCTCTGGTAGTTCTCCAGTGCTCCAGGATTTTTGAAAGATATGGTGCGGTGTTTTGAGATGACCTCTGCCAGCTCCTTTAAAACTGGGATGTAATCCGTCAGGCTCTGATGATTTGTGTTCAACATCAGACAGGTGTTCTGCTACTATTTTTTTGCTTATTTTAACTTTTATTTCTGGTCTGTCTATTACATTATGTTTTTAGTGGTTGAGCTATAATTTCTTTTTGCGTGAAGACCAATGCAAAGAATGAGTTAATCGGCTCTGCTTTCTCTCTGTTGCCTGTTACGTCCTTGCCATCTTCTCTCCTTAGTGGACCGACTGCTTCCTTGATTTTTTTTTTCTTGTTTTTTCTTGTTATTTATATGTTGGAAGAAACTTTTTTCATTATCTTTGACTTTTGTTGCAAGTCTTTGTTCATTCTAAGCCTTTGCTTTCCTGACTTTGCAGATTCTGGCTATCTGCTGATATTCTGCCTTTAATTTAAATACATGTACATTGATTTAAATTAATACTTATAAGTTGAATTACTGATGAAAGACAATATGAAAACTGCTAGGAACACATTAAATGTTTTTATTTACGGAGTCCAATGGAAGTTATTATCATTATGTTCGTGAGATAAACAGACAGCTGACAGGATGATGAAAGGAAGTAACCTATGGATATAAGTGCATTTAAAAGAATGTGCTGCAAAAAAAAATGAAAATTAAAAAATATATAAAGTTATATATGAAAGTGGACAAGGAAGAACTGCAAGAAAACTATGGGCAGGTATAGTGTATTACATTTGTGCAAAATAAATGTATTACTTCACCAGTAATTCAAATACAATAAAAACACCTATCAACAAAGCCTTTGTCTGACTTTAATTTTAATGTGATATTGCAATCCCTAGCCCTAGCATGCTTAATAAAAAAATTCATCAAAATCAAACTAATATGTTTAGCTGAATTTGAATACACCTATAAGAAGGTGATGTACTGTGTTAGATTTTTAAATCTATTAAAACCTTTATCTAAATTTGTGAAATTATATTTGTATTAAGTCAAATATTATATCAAGAAGTTTCCAAACACCTACAAGAAACAATTTCAGTTTTTTTATATTGAAATATCCTTAGAGAAATAATGGGTTTAGTCAATAAGAATATATCAGTGTTCTACAAGTGTTCCAGATGAAAGACAGTATTACAATGTAGATTAAAATATTTTAAAGTTTGTATAGAAAAGTGAAGATTGAAAAAATGCCCCTTTTCATCAAGACTTACAGTGTGTTTCTAGGAACAATGCTTTGGGTGGTTCCACATGGATATTTTAAACCTCTCTACACATTAATTTAATGACTTAAGTTTTATGAAAGTAGTACAATACACAATGTTCCTTGTTAAAGTTACTATATGTCTATAATACACTATTAAAAGTTTTAATCATTGTCAAGGGGCAACACAGCAAAATCCATTTGAGTTCAATCTGTCATTTGCTTACCCAAATAGACAGAATCTTTCCAAACTAAAATTATAACCTTCTAATTACATCATATATTCAGGTGTGGGATTCTACGGTTCTGACTGGTTCTATAGAACCCTTTGTTAACTTTCTAAGCAGTTTGGAGAACCAGTAGTTAGAAGCTATCTGCTTTTGTTTTTTTCCACCCTTATTACATTCTTGCCAGTATGCTTAGATTTCCGGTCTCTGGAGCTTCTGGGGCTTGACTTTCTTAAAGGGGAAGGGTTGTTCTATGATTTTTACACTGCTGTTGGGAGGAAATACTTCCCTGGACAATCAGCACTTTGAAAAAATAATTGAATAATGAAGCAGAGCTGTCAGAAAGAAGCTTTTAATGACAGGGAACCAAGATGAGTGATATTCAGCAAGGCTTCTTGGCTAGCTCGAAAGATTGACATTCAAACGTGAGTTTACATACCTTTTCTGAGTTTTGATCTAAACCTGGTTTTTGATAAAGGTTAATTCTGTGCTTGGTAACATTTAATCCTGTGTTTATTGATGGGATAATTTTCCCTATTCAGCTTCAACAAGCAACAGCTACTGTTGTGATTTAATTATTTGTATTGTGTTTTAATTTTTTTTCCTGCCTCATGGTTTCTTTTTCTATCTGAGCAGGGGGTCTTCCTTCACTGCTTTAGTGGTATCTGGCATTGTCCTTTTGGGGTATACTTCCAAGAGGCAGGATGCAAAGTTGGCACTGATTTTTTTTATTGTCTTTCTGGGGGGCATGTGACCTTTTCTTAAATCTGGATGATTTCCTTAGGATATCTTGTGAGGTGTTTGAGACCAGCTGGTGTCTTCAAGTGGTGCAAATGGATCTAAGGATTGCTTCTCCTGGATGTGGTCTTTCTGGAGAGCTTAAATGACCTCTCTGCTAAAGGGTTTCACTTTGTGAGCAAGAGATGGCTACTGATAGTTATCACTGCATTTTAACTATTTTAATTCCTCAAGGTGCTCTGGCACCCTGCCTGATTTGTAACTCCAGCTTGCAGGTATGTTTAATCTAATGATTGGTATTAAGGGCAGCTTTTTGCAAGCAAAGAAGCTTTTTGTGTTTTTGTACAGGTAATCCTTCACTTACAACAGTTCATTTAGTGAACATTCAAAGTTACAATGGCACTGAAAAATGACCATTTTTTACACTTATGACCATTGCAGCATCCCCACTGTCTTGAGAGGCCAGGCAAGGAGAAGCGCCCCTTGACATGAATGATGTCGAGTTGGCCATGCCCACCCAGTCACATGACCACCAAGCCACACCCACCAACTAACCCACATTGTTAAAAAATTGAATCCCACCCCTGCATATATCCTGAAAGATTTTAGGATGTAGCTATCCTGAACCTCATCCCCCTACACCATCCAGCTCAGGACTGCTCAGTCTCTTAATCTGGATCTCTATCTGGGATGCTGTGTTGCCATAATTCTTTCCCACTGCTTCTCCAGATGCATATCCCATCACAATCTTGTATAGGAATGCAAAAAATTACCATTTTGAGCTTATCTTGAGAATAATTACAGCCTTGGCAAGTTCTTTGTTCTAATCACAGGAGGAATTCAATTACTTTCCCAGTACTGAAATTAGTTATATATATATGATCATTATTGGACAGAAAATTAAATTTGATATTTTTTCTCATGAGAAATTAACATTGGTGATTGTTATTTTAAATGACTGGGAATATCTTTTTAACATGAACTAAGAAGGACATTATCATCCTCATATTCAGCTGTTGAATAATATTATTTCTAAAACTTTTCAGATTTTATAAAAGGAATACAATTTACCTGAAAAGACTGAATGGGACATAGCTAAAATATTTGTATTAATTCTTTGGTCCCTCAATAGCTCCAGTGTTATTTAATGTGTTGGAGAAAGGCTTGACTGAACCTAAACTAACAATTTAGTTTTAACAAAAATTTACAAAAAAAAAGTCTCCAAATTTGGACAATATATAAGGAGTTTGGAATAGAAGTAGAGTACCTACATGCATAATCTAAGCCTATTGGTTTTAAAAACTTAAAAATTTTGAAGTGTTGGCTTTCTTTCTTTCTTTCTTTCTTTCTTTCTTTCTTTCTTTCTTTCTTTCTTGTGTGTCACAGATGAAATAAATTTTCAGGAATCTTTGTACATGAGTTATGAGTGTGACAAATGATAATGCCTTTGTTATTAGACACTTGCTTCTATGGCGAATCAAGTTCTTCAAAATTAGTTTAGACTTAATGTCATTGGTTTGTTAGATTATATCTCAGAAATCTGTAATCATTCAATCTATGATAAAATTTGGATAGTAATGAACTTGGACTGTGCATAAAAACTGATCATATATTGTTGAAAATATTTGTTTCCCTGAACTGATAAACATTAGCCTTTGATTTAGCTTTGTAATAAAAGAGAACAATATGATTCTATATTAATTAGTTGTTTAGAAATTGAATCCTATGTTGAACTTATTTGTGTACAGTGGAACCTCAGGTCATGACCATAATCCATTCCAGGACTTTAGTCGCAATCCAATTTGGTCATGACCAGAAGCACAACTGACTGCACATGTGCGGACAAAAAAAATGATGCAGAAGGGGAATCACTACGGCAGGGAAAATCGCTGTGGCTGTGTTTGGCTGCCACCTGAAGATGTGTTCAAGACCAGATGCAAATATTTTCTGAAATTTTTGGTTGTCACCTGATTTGGTTGTGGACAGAAGCATTCATGTCCTGAAGTTCCATCGTACACGTTTAGGTGGGAATGGTGTTTTTAGGTTGTTTTTTTTTCATATCATTTATCAGAGAAATGAAAAAAATCTACCCTGTTTCCCATTTCCTATTGTATTCTTTTCTATCTTTTATAGTGTTTTTTAACCTTCTTCTTTTGTCTTTACTTTATGGCTTGTTTTCTAGAAAATATAATGTTTCTTTTTAACTATGTAGATTTTTTAATATAACATAATGTAGTTATAAAATTATACTGCCATTGGTTTATTTATAAAATTACAGATTTTTTTAAAAATGTAATTTTTTGATATTTATTCTTAAAAAAATATATTAATTTATTCTTCTTACTTGTGAACTGCCTTATACAACTAGAGGTCTTTTGTTAACACAGTGGGCATGGTTCTAAAGATAGGCTGCACCAACATTAAAAAAAAGTAATATGCTAGAATAAATGAAATATTCTTAGCTATCTCAGTCTCTGCTTTTTTATAGTTACCTAAAATCCCAAAGTATTGATATTTTATATTGTTGCATCATATAAATATCTTAAGCTTACCTAACATCATTTCACTTTTTCATTCAATCTTTTTTGTTTTGATATTTTCAATAATGGAAATCTGTATATATGTTGTAAGTTTATTTTTCTGTTCATGCCTTAAAATACAACCATTTTTTGTAATTAAAAATGTTAATTTGTCCTCTTACAATTTTTCTCTCTCATAATCAATTTGATTATTATTTGTTTTTTGATATAACTAACCAAAAACTCAATTTTAATACTAACAAATGTCATGTGTATTTCTAGCCAAGTATCAACCTAAAACAATAGTCATCATTAATATAGAACTTATTAGTCAATGATAATAGTTTGGATCCCAAAATTCTGCAATCTTTTGTTTTCTAAATTACATGTACATATCCTAAGTACATTGTAACATTGCTAATAATTTTATTTATTCATAGAAGCATTCATAGCACATCTTCATCAGAGCATATTCTTAATCACAAACTGCAGTCTTTTCTGATGAAATGATACTATTCTGGAGAACAGGTGCAAAAACATGGAAGGCATCCTTCCTAGGCTCCATCAGGTGGCATTCATTAATAAACAGAAGAATTTTGTTTATTCATAGGTCTTATGAGATGGCTGAAATAATCAGAGAAAGATGGTCTATCAGATAACCAAACCAGATAACTAAGGACCATGTTTTAAAATACAGTTATATCAGAAAAATGTTTAAGGAAGGAACAAAATTTCTAATACAGAGAACGCTTACAGGATTTAATAATCAAGGAGAAACTAAGCCTACAGAGAACATTAAAATGTTCTGTAGGATACTATAAAATTCCCATTGCTATTCTGTTTCTAGTGATAATCAGAAAGACATAACTGGGAAATCTATAAGCAATAATAATGATGTATAACAATATTTAAATGATTTTGTAACCAACTTTTATAGTGTTTCTAAACTTATCCCCAAAGTGATAATTATCTGCTTTAAAACAGTAAATACATCACAAACAGGTTCAAATTCTGAAACCCAACTAATTTTGCATTTGTGCTCCTTAAATGTTCTATATTATGAGAAAAGTGATAATAAACAGGTGCACAAAGAGATTCTATTTTCACATTTCTGGATAATATGTATACGCAATTCTTTTGTTTTATTCCATAGCAAGTTGCATAAGATTTCCATGTAACTGGAATTCATAAAAAATATAGCATTGTTTTCCTCTTCTTATGTTGACATTTCAATGTATCTAATCTGTGGCTTTTTCATATCACATCATTAATTTATTTTTAATATCTTACATATGGCCCATTTATTTTATTATAAATTCAAATTTTCAGAAGCAACATATATATTGTTACAAGACAACATTCTGGAATGGGGATTAATGTTTCTAAAATTGTCACTCAAACTTTGGACATACTTGTAAAATGTATCTTACATTTAAATAAAATATCTTTGCATGTTTTCAGTTCAAACATCAAATCTCTTCTGCAGAAATGAATTTGGCAGATAATACCCTAGCTATCATTGTCCAGGACAGAAATTATACAGGGTCATATTTTTGTACCATGGGGAATATAAAGAATGTAAATCAGATTGGGGAATCTAAAAAGATCATAGAATAGGCAAATCTGTACTATGTAGTTATCAGAAGTCAAACTAAAATCAAGGGAATTAATACTTTTGTCTCTTCACAAAAAAAAACTGCCTGTAACACAAAAAAACATAAACAATATAAAAATGCAAAATATTGATTAATTTATGATTCTATCGGTACATGTAAAAAGTGCATATATCTGATAAGAATTTGGGGGCAGTACTGAGATTACTCAAATTCTGATGAACAATTGATGAAACTCTAATTGACTTAAGGCTGATCCCTGTATACAAATACGACACCAATAGTATTAAAAATGGACTAGAACTTGGATTATTTTTTTAAAAACTATATACAAAATTGTCTTGCGTCCCTATGATTTTTGACTCCTAGTTATGCATTTCCTTTGGCCTAATCTCAGTTTGCTTTCTACTACCATCTACTTTTTACTACTATCATCAAAATCTTAAGTGAAGAGACTTCCGGTGATATGACTGATAATTAACATATCCAGACATCTCTCTCTGGACTGCCATTTCTCCAATTTAACAAAAGAAGGAACAGGCTCTCCCTGTGTTTTTATAACTTTCCTGGGTTAGGGAGAGTGCTAGAATATTCCATAAGATCCTCCATACAGCAATGGTCTGCAAGTTACTTCAGGAACCATGCTTCAGAGCAGCTGGGGAGCCAGAGCTGGGGCATGGCCTTGTAATCACTTTGTTGTTGGACAAATAAGCCATTTTGGAATTTATTTTTCAAGTGGACAATATATTATGCCTTTCATTTCTTAACCAATTTATGAGACTATTATCTTTATTAGCTAAAAGAGGCTCTCTTTAGTGACAGCCTGTTACTCCTTTTTGAAGCTCTGTGCCATTTTTCAGAATTTTATTGTTAAATAACAAGGAAGAAGGTTGTTGGAGACAAGCTAAAATAAGGAGGTGTGGAGTATCTTTTCTTTTCAATTTTGATGAAGAAACAAGAATAAAAAATTGTGGTTGGATCTTACTACTGTGTTTTCCCTAAAATAAGATCCAGTCTTATATTTTGGGGGGCTCCCAAAATGCATTAGGGCTTATTTTTGGAGAAACGCAATGCCAGAGTGATCAGCCCTGCTGGGCACCCCACTCCCCAGTGTGCACACAAGAGGCAGCAAGCGCACAGGGACTGATAGTATTTGAAAGAAGCTGCAGCTCTCCAGTCCCTCTGTGGCTGTGCAACCTGTGCAGTGCACATGAGTTTATTCCCTGTCCAACAGCAGAGGCACCAGAGGAAGGCAGGTCATCTGAACACACAATGCAGGCTGCAAGAAAGCCAAGTGTTTGTGGGCATGAGCAGGAAGGTGGCCATGGAAGGCTTATCTTTGTGTGGTGACACTGGCAACAGACGGAGGCAGAGGCAAGGGGGAGGAGGTAGGCAATTTCAACACACAATGTGGGCTGCAGGAAAACCAAGAGACATGAAACCAAGTCTCCCATGTCCACTGCCAATCCAGCCCACCAACTCTCAGCTTTCTCACAGCCCATACAGTGCATTCAGATCCCATGGCTCCCCTGCTTCTGCCTCCGCCTGCTGCTTGGACAATTAATCACTCACATGCACTGCACGTGCTACAGCTGCTGCCGGACACCATCAGCTTGTGCACACTCACCACCCCCTGTGATGGCCATGCTCACACCCCTTCACTAGGGCTTATTTTGGGGTAGGGTTTGGTTTGGGTATATTAGGAGCACATTAAAAATTAGGCTAGGGATTATTTTCAAGGTAGGTCTTATTTTCAGGGAAACACAGTATTTTTTAAATAATCCACAGCCTTCAATTTCTTTGCTGTAGGTTGTTGAAATTCTCTGATTTTTATAAACTGATTGGCCAGAATACATAAATAAGCAAACAAACAAACACATTTTGACAACTAGAGATAACTACAAAGATGGTTAAACCTGACCTCGAGTCTATTATTAGGAATGTGTTTGAAAGCTATTTACTGAGAATCACCCATATTATAAACCGATTAGGTATTAAAGATACAAATGTTATAGATGATATAAAAAAGAGTAAAAGGTACTATCAACCCACTGAGACAATACCACAAATATCAGACAATGAAAATAAATGTAACTTTGAAATACAAATCTGACACCAGATTTTGTTATAATGATGGTTTGAATATAACAATTGAAACAAGAATTCATGCTCACAATTTTTAAGAAGTAAACACACAACTTTTAAGAAGTCAAGTTTGGCATTTTTTTTTCTTCATGGATACTAACAAGATTGAGAATCCTTCCAGGAAAAAAAGGATTTGACAAACATCTCAGTGTCTCAGTGTCTTCTTCTCAGTGAAGAAGATTGTATTCTACAAGGAAGAGTTTCAAAGTAATCTACAACTTTTAACAGAACAACTTTGGGACTGTTGTCATGGATATTAACAAGGTTGAGGATTTCTTAAAGAAAAGAGAATTGATAGGCATTCATGAAAAGAAAAAGATTTTATTCTATGAAGACAAGCTAGAGGGAGTGACTTAATTTTAATTAGTTACTTAGAGTTAGAATGGATTTTTATGCCTGATATACATATTGAAAGAATGCTTTAATATAGTTTTGTATTTATAAAATAGTTTGTAAATGTATGTTTTCCATCCGTCTATATAATGTTTGAATAATTCCCAAAGTTTGTAAAATATTGATAAATTTGAAAATATGAAAGGTTGGAAGATCTAAAGAGAAGAACGTTTTATTCCATGATGATAAATTTGAGGGAAAGATTTAAATGTAATGAAGTAATTGAATTTTTATTGGTGTGATATATATAATTGAAAAAAAGCTTTAATGTTTTGGGTTTATAAAGTGGATTTGAAAATGAAAAGTTTTTTTTCCCTTTATATATAATGTTTGAAAATACCACTGAAAGTGAACTTTAAAGTATGAGTATTATTAAGAGATAGTGAAAAAAAAGTGCAGTAAAAAAATATGTATTAGAACTTACTATTTTAGAAATGTTTTTTAAAAAAAGTTAACTGTTTTTAAATTTTTACAAGGGTTTTCTTCCTTTATGGTTAAAAAAATCTGAAATAATATAGGGAATTCTGTAATATAAATTATGACAGTTTATAAAAATGAATGAGTAAACACAAGCATATTGTGTGTGCGTGTATTCCTCCTCCCAGTTTCTATTACTTTTATTTATTTATCTTTGTATTTTATATTTTGATAAACCAATAAAAATGTGGGGGGAAATCTGTAAGTATACTCAACTAGACTTACAGAATAAAGGATTCAATCTGGTAAATACTGAATGTACTAGGACTGCATTCTTAGCTGGGTAAAAATACCTTGCATAGAGAAAGTCGTCCTAGCAACTGCTACACTAAGATATTTCCTGATACATCTGCTTGCAATATAAAATAAAATCATGATGTATAACCAAAGTATGGTGAAAGTTCTATTAAAGGCCTATATTTAATGAGTAATAAAAATCATGGGTTTTATAAAATGTAACCAGCTTCTTGTAAAAAAAAAAAAGTCCATCTTGTTTTATGTTCAAGAGCAATATGTTTAATAACACATTACTGGGTTAAATGTGAAATGACATTTGCTTTAGATTCTGCAGTATTGGCTTTACTTTTAGAAGTAGTGTCAAATTCCTGTTTTGTTAGCACTGTACTTGTTCCATTTCTAATACTTCATATTTCATTAAATTAACCAATCAATGAGTAGAAGAATCAATAGATATGGCAGCAGCTGGATTAATCACATAAGGAAAGGAAAGCTGCCAAATTTCATTTGGCTGCTTAAATTGATTCTGTCAAAGTTCTCTTGCTTAGAAAACTATTATTCTCCTATAGGAAATATTTCTGAAATGTTCTCTTCTAATACATAAGATCATTAATGTAAAGTGGTGTGAGTGTTTGTGTCCGGATCTGTGTGTGTCTGTACATGCCAGATAGATTTTTTTCTGCGATGTTTCTTCAAGATGGAGACGGTTCTTCAGTACAAGAGTACTTCTCTTGAATGAAGAAGAGTGTGATTTTTACTCATCTTCTCTTTTTTGCACCACCTTGTTTCATCCAAACCATTTCAGACATTGTCACAGGACTGTAGAAAATAATTATGGAGATCACAAGATGTTGCTGGATATAATTCAGCCATATCTGAATTTATTATTATTATATTTTGTTGTATATGATGTATCCAAAATTTCAGATAAGAAAAATTGCATATGTGTAATTTTAGTTTCTAAACATATTTAGGCAAGTATGCATTTGAATTGATTATGGATATTTTATATTAGCCTTATTGTCATAAGAGTGTGTACCATATGATGGCATTAGTTTAATCAGAAAAAAAATAAAAAGTAATAAAGTATGTCTCAGCCAAAGTTATTAATTTTTTAATGAAGGGATATGTTAACTCCATGCCACTCTAGATTTTGTGTTGTTGATTCTAACATGATTTTCATCTTTTGTCATTGAATCCTGCAATATCAAATTATTTGAATTAATTTATTAATCAGAATTTTATGCTGTAAAAAGCAAGATGGGAAAAAGTTTTCACAATGGTAAGACAGATTTCTGGGTGAAATATTTGATTTTGATAAACCTACAATCTGTATCCATAGATGCAAGGTATGGAATTCATTTATTTACTTCTTTTTACTTAAATGTTGATTCCATAGCAGAGTACAAAATTGGGAGTGCTCCTATCATGTTAATCTTATTTTAAGATTTTACTATGCTTTGCATGTGGTTTCTTCCACAAAATGGCAAGGACTCATTTCATTAATCATCCTGTTGTGATTTATATGAACTATGTGAATTGCGAAGGAAGGAAGGAAGGAAGGAAGGAAGGAAGGAAGGAAGGAAGGAAGGAAGGAAGGAAGGAAGGAAGGAAGGAAGGAAGGAAGGTAGGTTGGGGTGTTTGGGCAACCAGCCTACCAGATGAAACCTAGTTTCCTAATAAACAATAGCTGGCCATTCCCCCGAAGCCAAGCCATGCTAAAAGCCCCCAATACACGAAACACAATGTTGCCAGCCACTCAAGACAAAAAGAAACTGCTACAAAACAGACAGAAGATATTAGAAACACCAATCAAGCAGAACACAACAAACTCCAAGACCAATAAACACAGTTCAAGACTCCCAACCAAACAGGATGAAGAAAAAACCATGCTAACAAAGCACAAGGCTAGCACCAAATTTAAAACAGAAACGGCTGCAAAAGCCTGACACATAGACGAGCCCAATACACAAGCCTGATGATGGCAGATGAGATTCTGCCAAAAGTTGCTACAACTTTAAAAGCACAACTATAAACGGGATTCATGGTGGTGCCCAATTAGGAAGGTGAGGCTCTCGCTCCTGGAACACTATCTCCCTATAAAGCCACCACCTGCACCAGAAATCACTTTTAAAGCTGCTGCCTGCACCAGTAACCGTGAGTAAACCAGAGCCCCAAAAACAAGCCCAAAAATGCTGGATTCTGAAGCCATGGAGCCCTAATAATGCTGGCGGAGCTCCTGCTAGCTGATCCGGAGCCCTCCTCTCCTTCCCCAGAGAAGTAAAGCTCTTTCCATCGAGCCCTATTAACCACACTGGTGGAGCTCTTGAACTGGATCACTTGGAGCCAGCAAACAACGTACCTTCATTTAAATCCCTCACACAGCTGATAGAAGTATCTTCCATGCCAGACAATGTGTTTCCATTAATATCCCCCACACAGTTTTCCCGGAGCCACATCAGACAGCTGGCAGGGAGAAACAAGGAGGGAGGACAAAGCCCTGAGGCTCTTAGGAGCTGAAAGTCACCCTGGACGGGTGGTAAAGGCAGAGGAATGCTTCGGTGGTCGCGAGGAGACTGACCCGAAGAAAACCCCTCCATCGGAACTAAAAAGAGAACTGCCAGCATGGCTAAATCGAACCCAGGAAGGCAGCTGAGACAGAAGTGAAAAAGAAAGGAAAGATCTTGTTACAGCATGCCTAGTCTTGGTAAGAATCACTCCAATTTCTGCAGTGGAATTTTCCTTGGAAAGTGGGACTCAAAGGAGGAAAATAGCTGTGATTAATGACCTGGAGTGGCTGTCAGATTTAGTTTTTTTTTAAAAAAAAAAGATATTGCAATTAGAAGTAACTTTAAAAGTAAGGGACAGATTGGATTGGTTAACCCAAATTTCTGGACTGTATTTTTACTACTAGTCAACTTGAAGAACTTTAGGAAACTATTGGAAAGCAATCTTATTCAGAGACATATTGATTGTAGTTAAAGTGTTTTAATTCAGCGAGTTTTGCCCTCTTTCAAAAATCCAGCGTGATTTGAACATCTTGTTACAGCCTATTATTTACAGAGTAATAGCAGCAGCAATCAGAGCAATAAATTCCTCCCACCCAGGAAATCACAGCTGCTAGTAAAACAATTAACCCTTTCCTTGCAGACTCTCAATACTACCTCATTACTTTAATCAAACACTGATTAATTCATTACCTCAAAACTTACAACTATTCTACCTCATCACCTATATCATTGATTAGATAATCAATTTCTATAAAATATTTCAATAATGGTTTAATTGATTTATTGTTTTAATTGATTAGTGTGATTAGAGTGTTTAGTGCAAATAGTGTGATTACTGATTAGTTTAAAAGATCAAGATTCATGTAATTTAATTGATTAGTAAAATCTGTGATTTAGTGAATTTAATTGAACAATGTGATTAATGATTAGTGTAATTAATTGATTAGTGATTAGTGTGATTAATTGATTAGGCTGATTGTTGCTTAGGAAAATTATTTGACTAGAGAGATTACTGTGATTGATTGATTGGTGTGATATTGGCTATATTGATTAGCAAAAATTGTTCCATTAATTAATTTAATCATCATACCATCTTAACAAACCTACCATGCCAAGAAAAAAATCCAATGCAAAACCACAACCTAAAGAGAAAGTAATCCCCACCAATGAACCACAAGACTCCTGCACATGCCTTAAATACTACAAAACTCTAAAAGATAATGAAAACTCCATCAAATGTTCTCTATGTAACATCATGACTGATTGGGATTACCCGAGCAAATGATTCAATGCCTAGAATGATCCAATGAGTTTCCATATCTCTGCAAATCATGCAGACCCAAACTGGATCTGTTTGAAAGAGTTGATACCATAGAAACACAAATAACATCCCTTGACACCACAGTAGGATCCCTGGATGCCTTAAAAGAAAGATTATCCAACCTTGAAAAAAAAGAGACAATGCAAAAACCTGAACATCCAATAGCTACAAACCACATCTCTACTCAACAACCACAACCCAATCCACAACCCAGTCCACAAAAAAACGTAAGCCAGACAAATAATGATATCCCAATCCTCATCAGAGAAGCTGTTGAGCGTGAGCGGAAACGTCAAAACGCCATCTTATTTGGTCTAGAAGACATCAATGATAATGGTGACATCACAACTGTCCGAAACATCATCAGTGATTATCAAGCATCAACCATCTCCCCTGATGATATACTTGACATTTCCCGCATTGGCCGAGAGCTCAAAAACAGAGACGATTCTGTGGCCCCACGCTTCTGCAGGGTCATTTGCAAAAATGAATCAAGCAAACGTAAATTCATTTACACAATAAATTCACTCGCCAAAACCAACACCAACCATAAGAACCTCCGTTGTCGCCATGACCTAACCATACAGCAACGTGCCCACTCCCGTGTACTCCGCAATGAACTCAAAAAACGTCTAGACAATGGAGAGAAGGACCTGTACATTGACTACCATGCTGACTGTATCAAAAGTAAGTCACACAACCCGCAACTCAGCTTTAACCTTCAACCACAACCCTACCTCAACCAATCCACCATCACTCAAGACTAGGCACACACGCCCCTAACTACCTCAATTCCAACTACTGCTGGCCTTAAATGCAAGCTACTCAATGCAAAAAGCCTTGCAAATAAAATACCTGAATTTCTCCTCTTACTAAATATGGCTACATTCGACATCATATTTGTCTGTGAAACATAGCTCAACGCATCTCTCCCTGACTCCATTACCACAGTAAGAGACTATCATGTTTATCGATCAGATCGTGAAATTCGTAGAAGAGGTAGTATTGCTATCTTCTATAAAAAGTCCTTACATCTAGAAAACATCCAAGTTACCCAGGAGCTTGCTATTCCTGAGAACATCATCTGTTAACTATCCTTAAATATCACATTTCGATTCTTACTATGTTACAGAGCACCTGATTATGACATCGAACATGTAAACAAGCTAAATACACCACTAACATGGGCAGTATCCTGTCCACAGGCTTTTATCTTTCTTGGTGACTTCAATCTACCTCATATTGACTGGACCCTAAATGAATGTACAACTGAACCCATACACACAACCTTCTACAATGCTGTTACAAATCTGGGACTGGAACAACTAGTAACCAACAACACTAGACTTAACAACTGCCTCAATCTCCTCTTCTGCAATAGTTTGAATTTAATTTATGGAATACAAATTAAAGAACCCTTTTCCAGCAGTGACCACAATATGATTGACTTTTGTCTCAACATACACCCACAAAAAAAAATCATCACAATGATGTAATCCCCAATTATAACTTCAAAAAAGGCAACTATGATCTTATAGACAATGATCTCTCATCCCTTGATTGGCAATCTCTATTCACTGGATGCAATACTGTTGAAGACCATTACAACATATTTTTACTTGAAGTCAAAAGAGTCATCAAACTATATGTACCAACAAAAACTCCCAAAACCAGAAAAAACAAATTACCCATAACAATAAGGAAGCTTCAATCCAAAAAGAGATCACTCTGCCGGAAAAACAAATCTGGTAATGTTGCCAATTTCAAAAGCCGATACAAAAATTTATGCCACCAGATAAAGACTGAATGCACCAATTATCACATTAAACAAGAAGAAACCCTTCTATGCACCAATTCCACCCGTGCTTTTTACAATTTTGTAAACAACAAACTAAAAGACTCAAGGTCCATCCCACCCCTGATAAGACCTAATGGTAAGGACTGCAACGCCGACACCATTAAAGCCAACATCTTTAACACATTCTTCGGTTTAGTATTTGTAAAAAGCAATAGATCATGCCCAGTATTTCCTAGTTGAACCACAGACAACTACAATGATCTAATACAGGGGTCCCCAACCACCGGTCCGCGGACCGGTACCGTCCGTGGAAAAAGTCCTACCGGGCAGCTGGCTTGCTGGCGCCGCCATCATTTTTGATGAAAAAGTGCTTCCGGTGAGCTTTTCCGGGTAGAAAGCTCACCAGAAGCACGTTTTCATCAAAAGATGGCGGCGCAGGCTCGGTGAGCTTTTCTGGGTGAAAGCCATTTCTACCGGAAAGCTCACGCTGAGCTACGCCGCCATCTTTTTGATGAAAAAGTGCTTCCTGGTGAGGTCACCGGAAGGACTTTTTCATCAAAAAGATGCGGCGCCCAGCTGATGCGATACGCCCGGTGCCCAGCTGATGCCGGATCGCGGCGCCCAGCTGATGCCGGGCCGGCGGCGTAAAAGGTTGGGGATCACTGATCTAATACATATCGATTTTACAGAAGACAATGTTGAAAAAGCACTATGCAATCTAAAACCATCTCTATATATTGGACCGGATGAAATATGTGCCTACTTCTTTAAAAAGCTATCCACTGCCATAGTCGAACCTCTAAGCATAATCTTTGAAAAATCTTTCAGGACCAGCTCCTTGCCTAACCTATGGTCACAAGCCACAGTCATCCCCATCTTCAAAAAGGGAGACCCCAGTCTTGTTGAAAATTACAGACCAATCTCTTTATGCTGCATCACTTCTGAAGTCATGGAATCAATTATTAACCAATCCAGTATTCTCCACTTAGAGACAAACAACCTACTCTCTAATAAACAATTTGGTTTCAGAAAAAAACAATCCTATAATCTGCAACTCTTACACTGCAAAAACATATGGACTACACAACTCGATCGGGGCAAAGCAATAGAGGTAATCTACACAGACTTCTGTAAAGCCTTTGATTCAGTGGTAAATGACAAACTACTCCTAAAACTAAAATCTTATGCTATCTCTGGACAACTGCATAACTGGATAGAAGCATTCCTGTCAAGCAGACAACAAATGGTCAAAATTGGGAGTGTACTATCAAATTCTGTACCTGTCAATAGTGGTGTCCCCCAAGGCAGTGTTCTAGGACCAACTCTCTTCATACTCTACATAAATGACCTCTGTGATCATATTAAGAGCAACTGTGTTCTCTTCGCTGATGATGTAAAGCTATTCAACACCACAGACAATACTGCTACCCTTCGAAAAACCTTGACTATGTATCAGAATGGTCAAACAAATGGCAACTTCAAATCTCAACAAATAAATGCTGTCTTACATATTGGCAAAAAAAAAATCAGAAAATAAAATACAAGCTGAATAGTCAAGATCTTGTTGATGATCCAAGCTCTGTCAAGGATCTTGGAATACTCATCTCTAATGATCTAAGTGCTAGAGCCCACTGTAACTACATAGCCAAAAAGGCATTAAGAGTTGTTAACCTAATCCTACGTAGCTTTTTCTCTGGTAATATCACACTACTAACTAGAGCATACAAAACATTTGCTAGACCAATACTTGAATGCAGCTCATCAGTCTGGAACCCACATTACGTATCTGATATTAGCACAGTTGAGAAACTCCAGAAATATTTCACAAGAAGAGTTCTCCACTCCTCTACTCGTTGTAGAATACCTTATGCCACCAGACTTGAAATTCTAGACCTAGAAAACTTTGAATTGCGCTGTCTTCGGTCTGATCTAAGTATGGTATATAAAATCATACATTGCAATGTCTTACCTGTCAATAAATACTTCAGCTTCAACCATAACAACACAAGAACACACAATAGATACAAACTCAAGGTTAACCGCACCAAACTTGATTGCAGGAAATACGACTTCAGCAACAGAGTGGTCAATGTCTGGAATACTCTACCTGTAGTTTCTTCCCCAAACCCCAAAAACTTTAACCTTAGACTATCTACTATTGACCTCACCCCTTTCCTAAGAGGTCTGTAGGGGGCGTGCATAAGCGCACCAACGTGCCTACCATCCCTGTCCTATTGTTTCTTTTATTTTTCTTATATGTACCCATTTCATGTATTCATAACTATGTATATACTTATACCTATTATCTTGTAAGCGATTGACAAATCAAATAAATAAATAAATAAATAATGACGTGGGAAAATACCCGAACAAAGGTGAAGCCAACCAATCAGGATGAAGAAAAAACCATTCTGGCACAACAGTAGGCTAGCCCCAAATTTAAAACAGAAACGGCTGTGAAAGTCTGACTCACAGATGAACACAATACAGAAGCCTGATGATGGCAGATGAGATTCTGCTGAAACGTTGCTACAATTTTAAAAGCAAAACTATAATGACATGGGAACAAAGCTGAATACCCGAACAAAGCTGAATACCATGCATATACATATACATATTTATTTGGGTGAATAAAACTTAGTTTGGTTTGGTTCCTTTGCCATGCTGCAGGATAGCGTTAAGGGGTAGAGTTACAAAGGAAGCTTGGCTGGAAATCCGCGATAACGGTCTCCCACGGTTTCTGGCACTGTGTATCGTAACTAGCCTGGTGGTGTTTGTTTGTACTTTTCTATTTCTAATTTACTGTTCTACTGTTTCTGCTCCGCGTGCCTCTGGAGAGAAGGGGGGAGAGATATAAAGGGATTTACTTGGACTCTAGGATGAAGACAATGGACTTGAAAGCAAAAAGGAAAAATATAAACCAAACAGGGTGTGTATAATATACATATACATATACATATACATATACATATACATATACATATATATATATATATATATATATATATATATATATATATACATATACATATACATATATATATATATATATATACTACAATATATATATATATATATATATATATATATATATATACATAAATATATATATATATATCCACCAGACTACATCAATCATTTGGAAGCCTGCACTCACAAACAAACAAATCTCCACACCACAAGCCAGGCAAACATTTGGGCACAAACAGATCCCCCTGATACCTCCAGCTCAAACACATCCCAACCAGGCACCCAGATGAAACCTAGCTTCCTAACTAATGATAGCTGTCCATTTACCTGGAGCCAAGCTGCACTAAAGGCCTCCAATAAAGTAACACAATGTTGCCAGCCAATCAAGATACAAAAAGAGCCAAAAAAACAGACAGAAGATATTAGAAACACCAATCAAGCAGAACACAGCAAACTCCAAGACCAATAAACACAGACCAAGACTCTCAACCAATCAGGATGAAGAAAAAACCATTCTGGCACAGCAATAGGCTGCCCCAAATTCAAATCTGAAACCACTGTAAAAGCCTGACTCACAGATGAACACTATACAGAAGCCTGATGATGGCAGATGAGATTCTGCCGAAACGTCGCTACAACTTTAAAAGCACAACTACTATGACGTGGGAAAATACCCGAACAAAGCTGAATGCCATGGATCTTTGGTTATTCGGGTTTCTCCCCATAAGATTGGAAGTATCTAGGCAACATTTTGATGAAGTCTCATTCATCATCTTCAGGCTTGTGTCTTCGGCTCTGTGCTTCTCAGAGTAATGTGAGCTTGCAGCTGCTTCTTCCTTTTAACTGCTAGTGGGGGTGTGACTTGATTGGGTGGGGGCAATTGGGTGGGGGCAATCAGAACACAGCCAAGCCCCCACCCAATCAAGTCACACCCCCACTAGCAGTTAAAAGGAAGAAGCAGCTGCAAGCTCACATTACTCTGAGAAGCACAGAGCCGAAGGCACAAGCCTGAAGATGATGAATGAGACTTCATCAAAACGTTGCCTAGATACTTCCAATCTTACGCGGGAGAAAACCTGAATAACCAAAGATAGATAGATAGATAGATAGATAGATAGATAGATAGATAGATAGATAGATAGATAGAGATAGAGATAGAGATAGAGATAGAGATAGAGATAGAGATAGAGATAGAGATAGAGATAGAGATAGAGATAGAGATATAAAATTCAAATGTCACATCAAAAATCACATCAATACACCAATGTGTTTTTACTTGAATAAAAATAAAGAAAGTTGCAGAAGATCATAAAATGAAGATTAGATGCTTCCAGATGTTTCTATGTATATACAGTGATAGCCCTTTCTATAACTGAAAGAACTAATACTATCTCTGAACATACTGCAGAATTCATATAAATGTAATCCCAATGTTCTATGCAGTGAATTAGCAGTGTTAATAAACAAGAATTGCGTGTACATGTTATCCATGTCAAGATGTTGAAGAAAAGTAATGAGCAAGCAGGTTTATAGAAGCTAGAGGTCTTGGTATTGAATCTGAATCAACAATCTAAGCTTTAAATCAGGAAAATAGCAGTTACTAAATTCAACGGTACAAAATTATTTGTGGCAGTTCAATTAACATTCTGTTTTAGTATGGAGCAATTTTGTGTCTAATTTTCTATTTAATATGTGAAGAGCAGCCATTGACATATTCTAATACATGAAGAGTTTTACACATCATAAAATCACTTGCAAATGAATTCAACTAGATAATTAATGGAAGTTATATTCAATATAGCTAAGAAAGTTCAACTAATTTAAATAAAACCAAATAATGTATTATTTATTAAAACTGTCATTTGGTTTAGTGAGATTGACAAATGATGCTGAATTTTACTCTGTCAGCTGAAGGGAGTACAGAGGTATTTCTTATGTAAGGAATGAATGATTGAAGATAGGATTATACATCTATATAGTTTTTGTATATATACACAGACATACATGCATAATATCTAGTGTTCCTTCAGATTAAATCTTATTAATAAACACATAAAATCAAATGCAATAATTAGAAGTATAGTTGTACAGTAAATATTTCATTTCTTATATCTGGGTCCCTCACCAGGACCAGAGAATTAGTCTTCCAAGCTTTTGGACTTGTGTAAAGCCCATCCTCAGGAAATATTTCTCTACCAGAATGTTTGATTTGGGCTCTTCTATATGTTGCTTTTATGTGCTGCCTGATTGTGTATGGCTTTTTATTTGTTGATTGGGGTGTTGATGGTTGGCAATTAAGTCATTGGCTGTTGTTTCAAAACTCTATACATTCTGAGTTTCACCAGTAAGTATCCACTGTCACATAAAAGAGTTCCATCAGACACTATATGGCAGAATGAGAATCTATTGTAGTACACAACAAGCAAAACATCTGGAGCGCAGTGAACAATTCAGGCAGAACGGGTACCAAGCATTTATCACAAGATCACTACAAAAATTGTAAGTAAGTAAAATGTCTAATCTAATTTACCAAATTCCTGGCATTGATTGTCCCTGTGACTGTGTAAGACAGACAGGGAGGAAACTAACCACCAGATTGCAAGAACATGAGTGAGAGTTAGAGTTGGTAGCCTCATATTGCAATGAACAAGGACATGCATTCAATTTTGCAGCTGCTAAGATTGTTGGCTGAGCAGGGACAAAGTCAGCCAGAGAAATGATTTAAGCCTGGGAAACAGGCCCTTTATCAGTTAATAGGAGTGCTGATTTATCACCAGTTTACTAGGTATTTGGAGCCAGAAGCACAGAGGCACAAGGAAACAACACTCAACGACTTAATAGCTGGCCATCAATATCCAAATTAACAATTAAAAGCCACACACACAGCCAAGCACAATATAAATACTATGCATAGATCAGTCCAGTACACACATTCTGCAAAGAAAAATGTTCACTGAGACTGTGCTCCAGCATGAGACCAAAAATTTGGAAGAATAAACCTCTGGTCCCAGTGACTGACTCCATCTGGCTGATAGCTTCCATATTTTAGGAAACCACTGACCAACTATTAATTTTTTGTAGACTTTTCTTAAAAGGAATTTATTGATCTCCTTTGGGATTAAGCTGGAAAGGGGTGTTAGCTGATTTTAAAACCATACATTTATATTTTACAGGAGTTTATGGGGTTTTCAATGTTTGTTTTATAATTATCTTCTTGATCATACATTAGTTTTACCCTGCAAAGGCCCTGAAAGGATTTTTATTTTAAATAAACAATTTTGTATTAGTTTTTTTGTAAAGTTTTCTTTAAATTTTGTATGGCTTACCCATGATTCTGGACAATCAGGCATGAAGCTTTGGGACCGTTTGGTATAGAGCAGGAGTATAAAACTCAAGGCCTGGGGACAGATCTGGCCCACGGGGTGCTTAGATCTGGCCTGGATGACCACCCTGGAAACAGCAAAAGGCCAACCTGTGGTGCCTCTCCCAGCAAAAATAACAGGGTAGGCCATGGCAGAGGGTTGCAAGAAGCTGTTGCAACCAAAAACAGAGCTTCGGAGAAACCACAGGCGCCCTCAACATGAGTGATATCGAGCTGGCCACACCCACCCTGGGCATGGCCACTCTGGGCCCTGAGGTCAAACACAACCCTGATGCAGCAAATTGAGTTTGACACCCCCGGTATAGAGAATTAGATAAATAGAGAATTAGATAAATAGAGCTATAAATGACATTCACTTTCCAGTATGTTCACAAATGTTTCACTATGCCACAAGTTACTAACGTTCTTATTTTTCATGGAAAAAATATTTTTCCAGCCTCCAGTAAATCATGTGTTCATTCCTTTTAGCACAATACTCTTCCACATGGTATTCACTTTAAATCTGCAATGCAATACTGAACATATATTCCTCTGAAATATATAATAGGTTACAAAAAGAAATGACTTTTCCTGTTCTATGGTATACTTTATTTTATTACTATTATAAAACTTTTAAAGCACATTTAACCAACTTTGAGAGTAATTCGGGTTCTGGAAAAATCTCTGTGGAAAAGTTTACATGTGAAAATCTGACAGAAAAATACTTCTACTTGACTGCAACTGCATTGAGCACTGAAATGTTTATCTCAGATTCTGATTGTATTCCCACTGACCTATTAAAAGAGCTTCCTTATTTTCATTTTGAATCTAGTAATCAGTACTCTGCACAGTTCAGTTATTCCAAGACTCTTGATTGTTTGGACTTTCTCAGCATGTTATCATATTATATCTATAAAGGACTGATTCTTATTTTAATGTATTCAGTCACCATGATGATCTCATTTTGTGCCTGGCCTTAGGGCTTTTCAATAGATTTGTAAAATCAACCATAACTTTCCTGCGCTATATAGTGTGCATGAAAGGATAACTGAATTATTAGTTTTTTTAGACTAATGTTGCTATGAAATGAAAGGTTAATATTCATCAAAACGTATTTCTTGCACTACACCTTCCCTTTAGGATGATCTCTGTAGATCAGATAAATATATTTATAAAATCTGCACATATTTATAAAATTTAAATCAAATCAAATAACTAATTGGAATTATTCCTTGCAGAATCACCATGGATATACAACTTCTGATGATAAGACAGGATATTTGTAATATAAAGAGAGATTTTCCCTTTGTACAGACTAATCTCATTTGTACTTTCTAAATTTATTTTAAAAATAAAACTATTCTTAAGTTTAATACATTAAATATATTACATTTAATATATTGCAGGTGATTACAGAAGGTTGTGTTTTCATGTTGCCAGATCGGAAGCCATTCATAAATAAGAGCATATTGTTGGTTACTGGTTTTGCTGTGATTTACATTAATGTATTTTTTTCACTTTTCATGGCTGTGTTTTAAATGATATGCAAATCTAAGATATTAATTACTGTCAGTAACTTATGAATTAAATAAATTAATAATCTATGCAAAATGTATATTATTTACCTAACTACTTACATGAATTTCTATATTGTTCAGACTTCAATATACCAATTAACACAGAAGTAAATGTTATTGTTTACTTTATTGTCATTGCACCTCATACAATGAAATCAAACACCATCTTCAGTGCACATCATGACCATGACCATGAAAATAAACACAAACACACATCCTTCACCCTTCACACATTGAACCGGAAACCCCCAACACCACACCAACACTGCACTATACAGCAGAATTCAAAAGAGCTACTGCCCTGGGATAGAAGCTGTTTTTCAGCCTATTTGTCCTTGTTTTTATTATTCTGTACTGTCTGCCAGATGGTAATAGTTCAAAAAAAGGGTTCCCAGGATGAGATGGATCTTTGAGAATGTTTTGAACTTTCTTAAGGCAGCGGGAGCTATAAAGCTCTTCCAAGGAGGGGAGAGGGCAACCAATGATCTTCTGGGCAATGACATTAACCCTCTGGAGTGCTTTCCTATCTGCCACTGTGCAATTGGCAAACCATACAGAGGAGCAGTATGTTAAAATGCTCTCTATGGCGCATTTTATGGTGTTTTTCATTCAGTTGTTGTTTTCTGAGAAGTCTCAGGTAATATAATCTCTGCTGGGATATGTTTGTGGTTTGTTTGTTTTTAATGTGGTGACATTTTAAATGCTGTAAGTCACCTGAATCAACTATGTGTGAGTTGGGTAGTTATATAAATGTGTTTAATAAATAATGGATTGTTCTCATAGATTACAGTCACTTTAAAATGTAATATGGAGTTGAAATATTGAACATGCATGTTTATATATTCTCATTTTTTTAATTTTGGGATTTTTTTAGTTTTTAGTTTTTGTATTTCTATTTAATATGCTTTCTTCCTAAAAATACTAGCAGTATTCCTTTGGAACATTTAACAGCCTAATATTTGGCAGAAAAAGGAAGCAAAGGTAGTTTATTCTGGATCTTCTTTTTCTCCTGCTGAATTTACAGTTGGTGGAATTTAAGCTATATTGAAATATCTATTTATATTCTTTAGTCAAACAATTTAAATCAAACTTAATCAAGAATGTACATAAATCATTGGTTTACTTTTCATGTTTAAACAGACCTATATGTTCATAAATCTGATTTCATGTACGGATGTTGATCAGCTGGTTCAGTGGCAGTATTTCACAAAAGTTGGATTTTGTAAATATATAGATGGAGAAGAAAATGAAGAATATATGAAAATAAGACCAAAGATAGTTAAACTGCAGTCTGATCAGTCCCTGGAGTCCAATCATACTCTGACTCTTGCATAGGCAATATTTTTCAATATCTGATAATCCTCTGTGCATAATTTATAATGATTATTATAAATTCTATTAACTTCTACCGGATCTGGATTGCAAACATTCGAAGCAGCATTAGATGACAGTATTTATTTATGAATAATTATACTAAGTGATTGTCACCCTTTTACTTATTACTGTTAATTGTATGGAAAACATCTTAGGGTCTGTAAGTCTGATGGCTACTCCTATACTATAGACTAGACTATAACATTCTGACCAATAGGAATATATAATCTATAAAATATTAATAAATATTATGTATATATATATAATAATTACTGGACAATTTGTATTTTATATTTGTATTTCCTAGATGTCTGCATTGTGCACACTAGGTTACTTACACATGCTGTACAATTCCTCTCAGTGCAGTTGGGCCACTGAAGTTCCCACTCCAATGAAAAGCAAAGAGACATTATCACAGATGATCCAATTTTATAACTGCCTGTATTCTCCCTTTCTTGATTTGAACAGCATACAGGATACAGTTTGTACTTACCTGTACATTCAAAAGCTGGATTTCATTTCTAAGATACATTACAGTGTGCCATGCCTTGAAAAAGACAGAGAAAATGTTTATATAGAAATATATATAGGCAATTTAAGTATAAATTAAGTATAGTTGCTTTCCTCTTTTTTACAGCTTGCCGGTCAGGATTCTATAAAGCATTTGCTGGAAATATAAAATGTTCCAAGTGTCCTCCACACAGCCAAACCTTCGTGGAAGCAACATCTGTATGCCAATGTGAAAAAGGTTACTTCCGAGCTGATAAGGATCCACCAACTATGGCATGTACCCGTAAGTTTAATTGATCCTGGTGTTTAAAATTCTTCCCTTTCCTTCTTTATCTTAAAGGATAAAAACAGCATTTGTTTTTGCTAATCAAAAATGCAAATTAGTTCCTTCTTTAGACTCAAGACACTTATGTGTTGAAAAAGTATCCCTCAGTCTTATGTAGCATCAAAACAGCAACACATTGCATTACATTATTAATAGAAGAATGACAGTTTAGGAATATTTGGGTGGTAACTAGTGTTTATTTTTCTGGATGTGATTCTGGGTGTAATATATACTATGCACTCATTATTAGCAATACATAGATAAACCTTCTGAAGGATCCAGGACTTAAACTGCAAGGTGTGTGTTAAGTCTGGGCAGTGGGTCCCAAGGAGAGACGAGACTCGAAGTAGTGACAACAGCTCTTTATTAGGAAACCAGATACTGAGACAAAGACTCCCAGCCGAGGCAGCTCTTTTATAGAGCTGGCTGCGGCTAGGCAGCCTATGACATGCATTTGAGCTTGCCGCGCTTGGTTTTACCCAATCGCGGCAGCCGAATAAGAACCAATCAAACACTTAGTTTTGTCCAATCATGGCCCGGCTTTTCCGGACCAATAGGAATGCAGGCCTACAAGCCTGCTAGTATGGAACACCCCTCCCCTCTTGGTTCCGTCCAAGGGGCGGGGTAACATAATCACACAAGTAGGCGGGTCTTCGTACCTGCCTACTAGACTTGCGCAGTTCACAATGTCTCTGTTCATCATCGGGTTCGGACGGGCTCTGCGTAGCTCTCAAGCTGCAAGATGGAACTGCCTGGAAGGGTGAGCCGGTCCTCTGGCTGCAACTCCCACCTGGTGATTCCGGGTCGGTTGAGTCATTTGCTCTGCTGCTCCCGCCTGGGCTCTCTGGGCTGGTGGAGCTTGTCCGGCTGCTGCTTCCAGGCGAAGTGCCCGTCTGCCACGACTCCCTTCTGGCTGGTAAGTATTGTTGGTTTTTGTTTAATGTCTGTGGGGGGTGTTCTACTTGTACAGATGTTCGTTCATTTTCTGAACTTGAGGTTCCCCCCCCCTCTGATTTCTTGGTTAGAGTCTATGAGGGGGGAAGCGGCCAGCCTGGATCTTAGCTGGTCAATATGACGTTTCCACGACCTCCCATCGGTGGTCTCGAGCTGGTAGGAGCGGGGGCCTGTGACTTGGGTGATTTTTGCAGGGATCCAGAGTGGGTCCCCTGTAAAGTTTTTGGCAAATACAGTGTCTCCTACCTTGAAGGCGCGGTGCTTGCTGCTGGAACCAAGGGGTTTTTCTGGGGTGAAAGCAGGGTGCAGGCGGTCTAGAGGTGACCTGAGTCGTCTGCCCATTAATAGCTCTGCTGGGCTCTTGTTGGTGGTGGTATTTGGTGTGATATGTTGTAGAAGAAGCATCCTGGTGATCTTCTCGTGGATGTTGCCGTGTTCCATTTTGTGCAGAGTTTTTTTTTGTAAATTGAACCATGCGTTCAGCTCTACCATTCACCACCGGGTGAGCTGGCGATGTCAATGCGTGTCGGATGCCGCGGTCTGCCAAGTATTGTTCAAAAGCCAAGGCGGTAAATTGTGGCCCATTGTCAGAAATGATAACATCTGGCAGACCATGCGTTGCGAAAAATCTATTTAATTTCTTGATGACAACTTCCGTGGTGGTTGTCTTCATTGTGCTCACCTCGAGCCAATTTGAATAAGCATCAACAGTGATTAAGAAGGTGTGCCCCTTGGTTGGCCCTGCGAAGTCAATATGGATGCGCGACCAAGGGCCTCTGGGTGTTTCCCATTCTAATGGTGGGGCCTTAGGGGAGCCGAGCGAGTCTCTTGGCATCTGTTACAAGCGGCGACCCAGGTTTCAATTTGCTTGTCCATGCCTGGCCACCAAGCGTAGCTCCTGGCCAGGGCTTTCATGCGCACAATACCAGGGTGCCCGTCATACAGCAAGTCTAAAACTTTTTTCTGTAGTGTCTCTGGTATTACTACCCGGTCTCCCCACAACACGCAACCTCTTTGCGAAAAGAGTTCAGTTTGCTGGTTTTTAAACGGTTTAAAAAGTTCGTTTGGCTCGGTTTCTGGCCATCCCCTCTCCACCCAGCTGAGAACTCGCGCCAAGCGTCTGTCCTTCCTAGTTTCGTGGGCGATGTCTTGCGCGGTTACTGGTGGCATGGGGATCATTTCAATTTGCAAGACTGGTAATGTGGGTGCTGGGTCCTCTTGCAAGTCTGGCAAGGGGGAGCGGCTTAAGGCGACGGCGTGCCAGGCAATGTATCAATTTGTAATTATAAGCGGCAAGAAATTCAGACCATCTTGTCATTCTAGGTGACAAGATGTGTGGAGTGGGCTTGTCACCCGCCAATATGCCAAGTAGGGGCTTATGGTCTGTAATAATGGAAAATGTCCTACCATAAATGTATTCGTGGAATCTCTTTACTGCTGAAACGATGGCGAGGGCTTCTTTGTCCAGCTGGCTATAGTTCCTCTCTGGCTTGGACAATGTTCTGGAAAAGAATGCAACGGGGGCTTCCGTTCCATTTGGTAAAACGTGGCTCAGGATGGCGCCAACCCCAAAAGGCGATGCGTCGCAAGTAACAGTCAGAGGTAGCGTTTCATTGTATTGCATGAGGACTGCGTCTGAAGTCAAAAGGTTTTTTATCTGGTGAAAAGCGTGCTCTTCTCGCCGTCCCCATATCCAGGAAGCCTTTTTATCAAGGAGTCTATGCAGAGGTTCTGTGACAGTCGCTTTCTGGGGTAGAAAAATGTTATAGAAATTAATGAGTCCGAGGAAGGCTTGGAGGTCCGTTTTGTTCTTTGGTCTGGGGGCGTTTTTGATGGCTTTCAATTTTTTATCTGTGGGGTGAATTCCTTGTTTGTCAAGGAGGTAGCCAAGAAATTCAACCCTTTCAGTGCATAATTGGCACTTTTCCTTTTTCACCTTGAGGCCAGCGTCTTTGAATTTCTGTAGGACTGCCCTCAGTCGTTTTTCCAATTATATTTTGGTAGGGGCTGCTACCAGAACGTCGTCGAAATAGGGCACGACTCCTTTAATTCCCTGCAGCAATCTCTCCATTAGACTTTGAAAAATGCCCGGTGCGACGCTGACCCCAAACTGGAGCCGGTTACATTTGAACGCCCCTCTATGTGTCACTATTGTTTGGGCTTTGGCGGTTTCAGCATCGACTGGCAGTTGTTGATAAGCTTGAGCCAGGTCGAGCTTTGCAAAGATCTTGCAACCCCCTAGTGAGTGCAGGAGATGTTGGACCACTGGCACCGGGTAGGCGCTCTGCTGCAATGCGTGGTTGAGGGTGGCCTTGTAGTCACCACAAATTCTCAGGGAGCCATTGGGTGTGATGGGGGTGACAATTGGGGTCTCCCAACGGGCATGATCGATGGGTTCTAACACGCCTTGCGCTATTAGTTTGTCTAATTGTTCGTCTATTTTAGGTTTGAGTGCAAAAGGCACTCGGCGCGGCTTGAGACGGATGGGAGCGATGTCAGGGCTGAGATTAAAGGAGATAGGGGACCCCTTGTACTTGCCTAGATGTTCACTGAAGACTTCTTGGAAGTCCTGGATGAGCGTTGCTTCCCAGTCTTCATCTTCTGTGTGGTTGATGCCTGCCATGTCGATCCCCAACGGTGCGAACCACTGCAACCCGAGTAGGCTGGGTCTGTCTTTATCGACGATTGTGAGTGGTAGGATGGTGGTGTGGTTTCTGAACAAAACTTGAAAATGTCCAGTGCCAACGACCGAGATGCTATTACCTTGATAGTCTCTTAATATTAGCTTCTGGTCGCTTAGCTCTTGGCGGCGGATGCTGGGAATTAGTCTTTTGATGGTCCTCCAGGAGACCATAGAGAGGGAGGAACCGGAGTCTACCTCCATGGTGCAAGGCTGATTCTCGATGTTGACCTCTACACGTATCTTTCATGCGTCTATTGATGAAGCGTGGCCGATGGTGACTGTTTGGTGCGTTTCTTCTCTTCTGGGTACCTCGATGAACTTCCTGAGTCGGCTGTCCCGGTTCCATCAGCTGTCATTATGGCAGTCCCGGTTTACGGTGGGGGTGCCATCTCTTCTTCTTGGGCTGTTTCCCCATCGTCGGGGGCTGGAATTTCGTTTGTTATGGCATACTTTGGCAATATGCCCTCATTTTTCGCAAAAACAGCAAATAGCATCCAGGAACTTGCATTCGGAATGCGGGTGATTTCCTCCACAGCCGGCACATTGGTAACTTGACTTGCGACCGCGCCAGTCTCATCGCTCGCGTTCCGACTGAAGTCTGTGAATTTCTTCCTCTTTGCTGTCAGAAGGGGATTCGATGTTGCCGTGGTGGGTGGATGCTGTGTGTTTGTCTGCTGCGGTTGCCGTCTCGCTGGTGGGTTGGTGGTCGTTTCCGTTTGAACGCCGCATTCGCGCCGCTGACTTACGGGTGGCCTCGGCTGCGGTGGCTTCGGCTATGGCGTCGGCGAGGGAGATGTCCCCTTTAGCCATCAGTCTGCTTTGGAGAGTTGGGTCTTTTAGGCCGAAGACGACTCGGTCGCGCATGGCTTCATCTAGATTGGCGAATCCACACAAGCCTCCTAGGTTCCTTAGGTTGGCTACGAACTCTCCGATGTTCTCGCCCTCGCGCTGATCCCTCTGGTAAAAGTCATGCCGACGGATGAGGGTCGGCACCGCTGGGGCGTAATGGTTCCGGAGGATGGGAGCTAGGGTATCCCAATCCATTGTCTTGATGTCTGCGGGCTTCGCGAGTGCCTTGGCCATTTTAAAAACGGCGGGTCCGCAGTGTGTTAGAAAGACCGCTCGCTTCTTGCTGCCGGTGGCGTCCTTCGGGTTGTTTGATTCCAAAAACATTTGGAACCAATCGATGTAGGACTCCCAGTCCTCGCTGGCCGAATCGAATGGTGCAGGTGGCACGGCGCTGCTGGCCATCTTGCTGGTCGTCTATGCGCTTTCTGCCATGTGCTAGTCAGCTCTGTTGTCTCAGTATCCCATCCTCGTCGCCAGTGTTAAGTCTGGGCAGTGGGTCCCAAGGAGAGACGAGACTCGAAGTAGTGACAACAGCTCTTTATTAGGAAACCAGATACTGAGACAAAGACTCCCAGCCGAGGCAGCTCCTTTTATAGAGCTGGCTGCGGCTAGGCAGCCTATGACATGCATTTGAGCTTGCCGCGCTTGGTTTTACCCAATCGCGGCAGCCGAATAAGAACCAATCAGAACGCTTAGTTTTGTCCAATCACGGCCCGGCTTTTCCGGACCAATAGGAATGCAGGCCTACAAGCCTGCTAGTATGGAACAGTGTGTAAGAGTAAATTTTTTACCTTTTCCTTTCCCTGCACAGTCTGGGAGGATGGATGAGTAAGATTATAGACACATCCTTGATATTAATGTTGCTGTTCTTTCTGAGATATTCATTTGATTCCTTTGATTATACTAAGTTTCTTAGGTGGGACCAACTTACCTGTCTATGTAGTGGATATTATATACTTTTCCTTTAATATAATAAATATAATATTATAAATATAATATAATAAGCATTCCCTACTTGTTAGGTCTGAAGAAGATTGGAATATAATGCATGCACAATTTAAAATTATCCACATATTTGCTTGCCTAAACAAAATATATAACATAAGGAAATTCCTGAGTGTATTACTCACAGATGTCTGCCAAAAGGCTATGACTGCCAGGCTTTTAAAAAGTGACCAAACCATCAGCCAGAAAGCATAGGAACTGAGAAGTGGTCTGTGGTCACCACTTGCAGAACCACTCCTTTATTGGGGATGTCTTACTAACTGCCTATGCTTTCCACCTGTTGTCTATTCCATTTGCACAACAGTATGTGAAATTGATTGTCAATCAGTGTTGCTACCTAAGTGGACAGTTTGATTTCACAGAAGTGTGATTGACTTGGAGTTACATTGTGTTGTTTAAGTGTTCCCTTTATTTTTTTGAGCAGTATATAATCTATGTATAATGTATAAGTGATAACAAAGCAATCAGGCCATATTCATAAAATCCCAATGACACATAATTTAGCAGAATCTGTGGATTATAATTAATTGTATCTCTTTGTTCCAAGTTCTAAATCTTAGTAAATGATTCACTGCATGTCATTACAGCTTAATATTTGCATGAAATCACAGTTTAGTTGGCATAATTTAATGGCAATTAAAAACCTATTTAATCGTCATGCAAATTGGCACAAGGACCCTTCAGTATGAAGGGTGTCTATTTCTTAAGAAATAGACTGCAAGCTATCATTTCTACACTTTTAAACACTCCTACCACAATTATCCAACAACAATTTTCCTGTTCATAGCAGTACAAATGGACAATAAATCATATTTTTGTTATAAACAAAGTTTAAAATCCTCTATACATTGATTAACTACGAAAATCATTAGCAAACTGTATTTTTTTAAAAAATAACTTGGGCATAATTTGGTATTCAAATGATATTTATACAGAAATAACAAAGATTGTGGTGGCATCATAGTGATTAACAAATTTATTCTGGGTTTCATTTCCATAGATTACAATTTATTTCATTTATACAATTTATTATATCCTGGGTTACAAACAAATATCCATATTTCTTAGTACAGAGGGAGTTAAAGAAATGATATACAGAAAATATTGGCAGTACAACCAAATTATTATTAGTGGACATACAGAATTTTATGTCCAGTAAGATTTTTTAAAAATATATTTTTATTAACAATAACCACTTCAAAATAATGACAGTATGTCTCCAGAAGCTGAACTCCATTAGGTTTTAAATACTTATCATAAATGTCACATTTTTATCAATTTATTATTGTTGGACAAAACAATTAGGATCCAAGATGGCTTGAAACATTTTAATACCACAATTCCATGATTTTTTAGAATAGATGAGAAATTCGTTGATATTTATATGTGAATAATTTGATTTTGGTTCTTATATCACAAAACATAATCATAGCAAAATTAACTTTACCAATGGGAAAAAGATTCATGAAAGTATAAACATATAGCATATGAACAATAAAATGAATTCATATTTACTTTTTCTGGTTTTTTTTAAAAACTTTAAGTTCTTCATATATACAATACATGGGCTTTTCTCTGCTTGCAGATTGGTTAATCATTAGCCAAATTATGAGTGACAACTGCACAGTAGTTACAAAAGGCTTCAAAACTATCAATCATTTTGTCAAATCTCAGAACAGTCAATCCATATTTTATACCTGCTTTATCAGCTACTAGATTCTGCAAGCCACATCATGAATGTGTTCTGAATTTGGGTACTACTTTTAATCTGATTTTATTCCTAGTTTTACATGTTTGTGTTTGCTTACTTAAATTCTGATGTTGTCCAATTACTATAGAATATTTTACATATATCATTGTAGGAGCACAAATGAACATTTTTCCTTTATATATTTGTGAAGAAATTTTAAAAAGAGTTCTTCACAGTTTTTGTCCCATTTATTTCAGTATAATTTGATATTTATTTACCCTACATTTGTTTTTGTAAATCAAGGCTGGAAGGTATGTTTTGTGTGAATGTGCATGTTAATATAACAGATTGATACTTATGTAGATTATTTTCTTTGTCCTTTTGTAGGACCACCTTCTGCTCCAAGGAATGTCATCTTTAATATAAATGAAACAGCCCTTATGTTGGAATGGACTCCACCAAGTGACACCGGAGGGAGAAAAGACCTTACCTATAGTGTTATTTGTAAAAAATGTGGATCTGATACCAGCCGGTGTGAGATATGTGGAGGAGGAATCCGATTTGTTCCAAGACATAGTGGGCTTATCAATTCTTCAGTGACTGTGCTTGATTTTGTGTCCCATGTGAACTACACCTTTGAAATAGAAGCCATGAATGGTGTCTCTGAATTAAGCTTTTCACCAAAGCAGTTCACAGCCATCACAATTACCACAGATCAAAATGGTGAGTTTCTTTTTATTTGTGTGTCAGTTAGAGATTATACAATAAGACTAATAATATATTTCATGAATTATCATTAATAAATATGAAGAAAGTATGCTTGTACTTTTTCAAATTATTTATACTTCCATAGTCATATTTTGGGGGAAATAGTTGCAGGATACATAATCAGACAATTTGTCAAAACAAGTCTAACTCATTTTCATTCAAGCGATGTTGATTGATGTGATTTGTTTTTCTTTGGAAAAATCTATTTTTAACATTTTATTTTGTGTATTAATCCAGCAAATTTTGCTTGTCTATTTACTATCTTAGTACTAGTTTGTGACTTTAATTTAGGAGTCAACTACCAATCTATGACATAAAAAAATTTGCTTATATGTGCAAAACTACAGTTATTTAACACATTACTGCATGCTTCATTAATCTAATTTCACCAAAATTACTTTGGTAGTTCTATTTAAGATGACAACAATATGTATATTCATGAGATTATATTAATAAACATCAAATTAATAAATTTTGAAGACACTGTCAAATATGAATTTAGAGATATTTCTCAGTTGATCAAACAATCTTCTTACATGTGCATGAAAATACAAAATATTCCATTGTTTATCTTATTGAGCAACAAAGGCATTCATAAGATAAAAAAACTCAAGCGGGAAGCTGTGATTATATGAATACTTGCCTTTTTATATACCTGTACACATCTGGTGCATATAAAAAGGTAGCAGGGCTTTTCTCATGTAATTATGGTTGCAATATTAACTTATTTTTCACTTTCATTTTGTACATCTGTTTTGGACAATAACATGTGTCACTAATATTAGTACATCTACATGGGAGAGGTCTCTAGTTTCAAGAAGAACAATGACATTTTGTTAATCTGTATTTTTATCAATTTTAATATTTTTACTGTGGGTTTTATTATTTATGAATTATGTTAAATTTTGTTCAGCTTTTTTTTTAGCTGAATCTCTTCATTTTATTACTAATGGCTTGAGTTGCCTTCTTTGGCCAATGGTAGAATATAAATTAATTAGACAAAGGAATAATCTGAAGATCCACACATTGTTAAACAATGCCTGTTATTAACAATGCATGATAAATAATGTGTGAATCTGAATTGAAGTATAGCATTAAACTGCTTTAATCCCTTTATTTACTTTAATGCATTTATATCCATTATAAAATATGTTTATATTCAAAATGTTTTTCTAACGTATAATATACTTTTTATTAGAACAACTGCAGATGATTAGTATTATTAAAAATAAATGCTATAAAGAACTAAAATAGTGAAGTATATAATTATTCAGTTAGCACTAAGAACTGACAATCCCTTTTTTCTGTTGTTCTGAATGTATTGTCCAATGAAGTATGGGGAAATATTGTCATTGCATTATATACAAAGTAGAAATAACCAGTTTAATTCAAATATTCTGCACAAATTTTCTAATGATGTGCAGTAATGATAGTAAGAGGAGCAATTCTATAAAATGCAAGGTCATAAATGATGATACTGTGTGCAATTATTATTGAGTAACTAAAGAAATACTTAAAATATTAAACTCCTAGATATTTTTTCTGTTTGCACAAAATACTGTCAAACTAAAAGTTAGAGTTATATAGTGTGTTTTTATTTAAGTTGTACAGTTGAGATATTGAGCTGTCAACATCTATGATATAAAAAATATCAGTGCCTTTACCTACATCTAGTGTGTTAGCTGAAGGAAACAATAAAATTGACAAAGAGAAAATAACCAATTCAAATTCCTAAACAGTTTGAAAGGGAGGCAAAGAACAGGAAGATGGGGCTGAATTTTCTGCTACAATGAATCTCAAGGTAATCAAAGGATACCCTAAGCCTCCTGTAATGTTAAGCAGCCTCCTGTAATGTTAAGCTTTTCAGCTATTTTTAGCTAAACTCTTGAAGTCTTTGTTGGTTGTATGAAGGCTGATGAAGAACTCTTTTATATGAATAGTGAGCCTATTTACTCACATCTTAAATAATCATTGGTATCAAAGATGTGTTTGTAATCTTATTCTTGGACTCCAATCCAGACTCTTCCAGACCACGCAGGGAAAGGAAAGGGTAAAAAATTTGCTCTTCCACACATTGCAGCTTAAGTCCTGGATCAAAGCGTCTAGACAAAGAGATCAGTAACCTCGTGCTGTGATGAACCTCGTGCTGTGGTAAAACAGAACAGCTTCAATATAGAAAGATTTATACAATCACTTATCTGCTTTTCCTAATATTCCTAACTAACCCTTCGCTTTTCATTATATATCTCCACATAACTAATGTTGAAATAATAGAATGCTGTTTCAAAATGTAATTAATATAATGTTTGAATCTTTTTAGTAATCCTAGAGCCACTGTTCTAGTCCTTGAAATATTCCAAGGCCTTTTATCAACAGTTATAATTTACTTCATAGCTGATTCACTACCTATTTCCAGATTTCCTGGGGCAAAATGTGCCTACTGCATTTTCATTGTTAAAACCATGTTAATGAATAGCTGGCATTTATGGACTGTTGCATTTTGTACATCATTTTTATGAACAACCAGAAACAGACATTTATTAAAAAATAGATATTTATATACTCTTTTAAATCTTTTATGTGGGATTATCATTTTATGTATCACTGCATCCTTTCCTATAAAACTTTCTGAATGTGGTCAAGGACACTGATTTATTCTGTAATTGATCATCCTCTATTCTATGAAGCTTTTTTCAGTATAATTACTGTAATGTAATGATTATTGTACAGGTGTAGGTAATCTACATACTTAGGTTTTACTGCCAACCTATCATAGATTAACAAAGTAGATATTTCTTTTAAAAAAATAAACTAAGCACCCATGTTGATAATAGCAATAGTATTTAAACTTATATATCATCTCATCATGCTTTATAGCAGAGGTCCACAATCAGTAGCAGGGAGGGAGAGGATGGGTTTCTATGCTCAATCTAATCCTGCACATGCGCAAATAAACCTTTGCATGTTCACCTAGTATTTGCACAGCTTGGGTCTCAACAGACCATGGCCCAATATCAGGCCTGGAGGTTGGGAACCTCTGATTTATAGCACTTTCTAAGCCTTGGTCAGCCTGTGGTGTTCTTCCAGTGAAAACGGATCTCAGGAGGGCCATACGTGTCCTTCCTGGGCCCCGTTTTCTGCCACAATGGCCTCCTGCAGCCCTCTGTCAGTGTAACGAAGCTCAGATAGCTGCATGGGCTACAAGAGGCCCTCCTGACAAAAAATGGGGCCCAGGGGAGCCTGCATGCCCACCCGAGCTCCATTTTCACTGACAGAGGTAGAGTGCTGCAGGAGGCCATCCAAGCTAAAAATGGAGCCCAGAGGGAACATGCACAAGCTCCATTTTTATGGCAGAGGGCTGCAGAAAGTTGTCCTGGCCAAAAACAGGCCTGGAGTGAAAGAGGGGAAGGAAGAAGAAAGCAGAAGGAAGAACGAAGGAAAAAGAAGGAGAGGGGAGGGAGGGAGGAAGGGAGATTATAATGAGAGTGAGGGAGGGTCTGACAGAAGTCCTACCTTATCACTTGGCCACAACAGGTGCTCCCCAACACACTGACGTTGAGCTGGCCACACCTCCACTGGCCATGCCCCACCCACCCTCCAAGGTCAAACACAACCCTGATGCAATCCTGAATCAAACCGAGTTTGACACCCCTGTTCTAAGCGGTTTATAGAGTCAGAAAAGGGGATGTGGTGGCTCAGTGGCTAAGACGCTGAGCTTGTTGATAAGAAAGGTCAGCAGTTCAGCAGCTCAAATCCCTAGCACTGTGTAATGGAATGAGTTCCCGTTACTTGTCCCAGCTTCTGCCAACCTAGCAGTTCAAAAGCATGTAAAATGCAAGTAGAAAAATAGGGACCACTTTGGTGGGAAGGTAACAGCTGTCCGTGTGCCTTTGTCATTTAGTCATGCTGGGCACATGACCACAGAGATGTCTTCGGACAGCGCTGGCTCTTCGGCTTTGTAATGGAGATGAGCACCACCCTCTAGAGCTGGAAACTACTAGCACGTATGTACGAGGGGAACCTTTTCCTTTACCTAGAGTCAGCAAATTTCCCCCAACAATCTGGGTCCTCATTTTACTGACCTTGTAAGAATAGAATGCTAAATCAACCTTGATCCAGACTGAAATAAACTCCTAGCCATGAGCAGAGTCAGCCTGAAATTCTGCATTCTAATCACTGCACCACCATGGCTCTTACAAACCAATGACTGTGTAAAAGAGCAGACAGTGGGAAAAGAAGCATTTCTTTTATTTTCTGATATATTTAAAAATAAGTCTTTAATACCATGTCAGACTCTGTAGACTTATCCAAAAGTCTCAAACATCTGAAACCTTTCTGTTTCTGCCACAGCAAAAAAAAAAAAAATAGTGACAAGATTTCAAATATATGTGCGTACAAGCATCTAAGTTAGTCTTTGTATGTTTACTAACCATTCTTCCTCTTCCTGACTTAAAAACAATTGCTATTACATATTTTTCTATTCTTGCCCTCTATTAAAAGCTATAAATTTTAAAACAAATTAATGTGTTCATATTATGTATTTTAAAATAATCAGTTCCTACTTGTAAAGTTTTCTGTTATATTCTGTAGATTTTTCATAACACATACAAACCACTTAGAATGTTTTTCTTATTTCATTATCTATTGTTGTGGTGTGACTTGTTCTATGGTTTAATGCTTTTTTATTATTGCATTTAGCTGTGCTTCTCCCTTTTGTTTATGTAATATCTTTCTAAAGCTCCTTCACCTGAATTGATTCCAGAGCAGTTGCAGTATGTTACAAAACCTATTGCAAAGAAAAACAATATGATTATTAAAAAATGCTATCCCAAAATAAAAATCTGAATGGCACTATTTTTAAATCGTAGTAACATATTCATGCTGTGAACATGGAGCCAGAGATGGCATTTAGCATTCTCCCTGAGCATACACAAACATAATGTTTTTTAAGGACTATTATGGAGCAAGAGAATTTTGTAGTTAAAACCCAAGAAAATATGAGCTTTTGTGCTGGAATGGTAAATGTATTTTTATTTAAATTGGGTTAACTCTGGAAAAATAGCACAGAATAGAATCATAGATTAGAGAATAGTGGTAAAGTTAATAATGGATTCAGCTTTAGAATTGTAAACTCTATTATCATTAAATGTCAGCAAAAATAATTAGGTTAATTAAGTGATCGTTCATTGTATGATTGGTTATAAATACAAAATAAAATTAACAGAAATGGATCCTAGTTTTTGTTTGTTTTCTTCTTTTAAGGATAGCATTAAGCAATGTATTTTATCCCGTGTGAGATAAGAGGCAATCTTACTTAAAAAAAAGAAGAAGAAAAGGATATTTGGGGTCAAAATAAAGTCTATATTCTGCCTTCTTCCTTCCCAGTCCAACCTAAAAATTGTTGTCATAGCTGACAGTGCAAATAGCATGTAAATATTAAGTTATGAATCAAGAATCATGATATACAAAGGTGCTTGAAGATAGAGTTTGCTAAGCACTTGCTAACATTAAACATTTTGTGATGTCTAGACTGAGGAACATGATTTATACAAGCAATTATTTATTCAAGATTTGTCTTTCATTACAGTTACCAAATTATGGGATTATTAAACTATACAGAAATCTGAAATGTGATTCCAATGAAGCCAATTTCTAATCTGGCACATTGAGAAAGAAAGCGATTTTTTTTTTACATCCACATTAGTCAACAACAAAAATTGGAATGATTCAGATGATTGAATAGTAGCATTGTTCACATTTTTCAAATCAGATTGTTTCTCTTACATTAATTAATGCTGATGTTCTCCAGCTAAAGATCAATAAAGGGTTGGATATCATTTTAAAACAAAGAAAAATATAGGCATCAGTATTTCAGAATAGCATATGAGCATTTATAGGGTTCATAAAAATAACTGAGAACTTTTCCTTAACTTTTTCATGAATAGTCTGAAGCATTGTTTCTCTTGGATTTGTATTTTTGAAATCTTCCTTTAAGTTAAAAACTCTGTTCCTTAGGACTTCATATTTACATCTAGATGTTTATATCAATCTAGATTATGTCACTATTTCATACATTAATATTTAGCCTCTAACAAGAGGAATGTAACATGTACCTGAACTGGTATCATTATAGATCCTAGTATCGACAAGCATAGAAGTACATCTCTTTTAAAATTATTATATCCAAGGGAAAAAAACCTGTAAAGCATTACCTATGTGTAGATTTGGGCTGCAGTGCTTTCTTCTGTGCACTCTTGGTCTTGCTGAAGCAGTGGAAACTAACTCCAGCATTTGATTATTTAATTGCACCTGTATATTGCTATTCAAAGAAACAATAAGGTAACAACCATGGTGCTATGGAAAGCATTGATGGAATGGAATGGAATGAAAAGCATTGATAAAAAAATTAACTATTTAAATTATTAACTACTGTAGATTGTACCATATCTGCCAGAGAGGATCAACCGTTTTCCTTCCAAGCTACAGTTAGAATTCTAAAATGTATTTGATGAAAAATAATATTTCTTTATTATTACAATCAAAAGAAAAATCTACTATTATCTAGTCCTAGGTGATTGCACAAAATAGAACATATTATGTTCAAGTATTATTGTCTCTTTAACTGCGGATGTTGAATGAATAGAAGCAAGCTGTGATAACTGTGAAAAGATAATTCTTAAGTCTGATCCTCCATTTTCTTTTGATATATTGCTATGATTTATGGCAGTATAAATCCATCATCACTTTCTAATACTGTATTACTTCTGAGCAGAGATGGGAATTTATTATGTTATGTATTTGTGAGCACTCGACTAAAACTATTTCAAATAATGTTCTAATGAAATTAGGAACATTCTGAAATTAATTTAATGGTACAATTATCACCATTTTTTCCTCAACAAAAATGCACTCTTTTATTATCCATTTTTTTGAAATCCTTCTGAAAACAATTCTGGGATAAAGCAAATTGATTATGATCATGAACAATGAATCTGGAAAAAATATTACAAAAGTCTTTGAAAATGTTGAATTGCACTCAGCCTAGATAGTAATAATGGCCATGAGTTTTTTTCAACAATAGTAATTTATGATAATATTCCTATTATCATGCATTTCTCATGGAAAACTGGCATAATGCTATCATAGCATTTTAAGTTTTATGTCAATTCAATGTTCAAATAAATTTGAAATCTTTACTAAGAAACTCTAATGTTCACATCCTTGGGCCACTTCTTAGAGATAGAAGGAGTTCTGCTTTTATTCTTTTCTTGTTTTGTTTTGTTTTGCTTTTATTCTTGTTTTGTTTTGTTTTGCTTTGCTTTTATTGTTCTGTAGTTTTTTAATTGAGGGATGAGATATATATCAGTTCAATGCAGAGGTGGGATTCTACTAGTTCGCACCTATTCTCTAGAACCGGTTGTTAACATTCTAAGCAGTTCAGAGAACCGGTTGTTAGAAGAAATTACTGGCCTAATCTTGTAAGGAAGGCAGGAAGGAAACATTCTGGTGTTACTTACAGAAATTGCCCTTCCGTTAAACTTTATTACATTCTTGGCAGGACTAGACTTCCTGTCTCTGGAACTTCTCTGGAGTTTTTTTCCCCTCCTTTGCTGGTACTTTGCTTGTGTGGAGTGACCATTCAGAGTTACAATGGCACTAAAAAAAGTGACATGACCATTTTTCACACTTATGACTGTTACAACATCCCCACAGTCATGAGAGGCCACGCAAGGAGATGTGTGCCTTGATGTGAGTGATATTGAGTTGGCCACACCCAGCCAATAACCTGACCATGTCCACCCAGTCACATGACCACCAAGTCAACACCCACCACCTAAGCCACTCCCACAGAACCAGTTGTTAAAAAATTTGAATCCCACCCCTGGTTCAATGTCATTTTTACCATCCAGATTCTGTTGATCAGAGTGGTTTAAAAATTCTAGAAGGAAGGAAGGGAGGGAGGGAGGGAGGGAGGGAGGAAGGAAGGAAGGAAGGAAGGAAGGAAGGAAGGAAGGAAGGAAGGAAGGAAGGAAGGAAGGAAGGAAGGAAGGAAGGAAGGAAGGGATTTATTTGGTTAGATCTTTACTTACATTATCACCTGTCTTGACTTTATGAAAAATTATAAACCTTTATGTAAATAAAGGTAGCTGAATTAAAAACCATTTAATTTTTCCAATAATTCACTAGGTGTAATTTCCATGTTTAAAACTGCAGTTCCTATTTAAAGTTAAAGTAAAATGTTCCTGTATTAAGCTGTATTAAGCTCAAAGCCAAAATGCATTTATCCATATAACAGCTATGCCAGTTATTTAGCAGTTCATTCCCTGGAGTAATTTAGCATTATTAAAGGAACTTTAAGTCTGCCCCATCTGCATCTTTATTCATGAATTGTAATTATAAACTTAATTTTGCCCCATGTGTACATGTATATGATTGAGCACTTCTGTTTTTTCCTCTGGTCTAGAAGTTATTTAAGGGGACTTGTTATTCTACCATTTTTACCTGTGGTATTATGTTTACATTTATATCTACTGAATGTTGCATGTAACTCACTTAAATGTATGTAGATATTATGCTTTATGCATTGTGTAGTGTATTCAAATAGAGACTTCTAAGTCGATGTTCCTATTGGTTAGTAAACGCAACGAAACTATTGGTTAATAACGCGAGTATCTAATTGGCCGCCTAAAGCGGCGGGAAGTTTAAATAGATGCCATTGGTTGCGAGCCACGAGCAGCCACTATAAAAAGGGCTGCCGCGGCTCGACTGCAGTTGAAGTTACTCGTTATTATTAAAAGAGCTGAATTCAACTCTGGTCTGCGAGTCTCTTTATTGGCGACAGAACACATTGTATCTATTTTACATGTTTTGAAACCTTATGAAAAAATGATAATTCTATAGCATTTGTGCATAGAAATAGAAAGCTACCATTATAAACAATAATAATTGTAACAACAATTGAATGACAGCTTCTCTAGATAAGTCATCCCTCTGCTATAATTTGGCCATGCTTGGGTAAAAAAAATGTCACATTTGTAGACCTAACAAAGATCCTTCTTCTACAAAGACACCAGCAGGCATGATGGTTCATATCCAATAGATTTTGGCCCATAGAATCTCCTCTTCCATCTCCATACAAGAGTGGGCAGGAACTGGGGCAAATAATGGGAGCTGAACTCATTATGTAGCATTCGGGTCTGGAACCTGGGCTGTCAACTGTTGAGCTATCACACCCCCATTAAGAATAAGGCATACAGGCCAGAAAAATGAATGAGTAGAATTGTACAACTAATGGGGCTAACGTATTGCAATCTGATAAAACAGTCACCTCATCAAAATACATCATATTAATATTTGGGGAATGTGTTCACTCCTTCCATCAAGGTAACAGGATTCATTATGAAATGTCCATCTATCACTCACCACTTGTTCTTATCCATCTTCTCCAGGCCCCTAAAGATTATCCTACTCAAGTGGTGATCTCATGGATGAATCTTATCATATCATGTTGGAAGACAGACTTGCTTGAGTATATGTCGCAACATCTTGCACAGCCAAACACTAATAATGTCATTGATCCATCTTTGTTGAAGAAACAACAGACCATAGGGTGGAATATTAGTCTATCCAGGATTGTATTTATTCAAATAGAAATCAATTTACCAGAATTAAAAGAGAAAATGAGAAAAGCAATGTTTCTGATGATACATTATAGAATAGAGCTCTTTTTGTTTCTTTATAATAGTTTTCCTGTAATCTGATGAGGATGCCTTTTAAGAAGTTTAAAGAGCAATCCTATATCTACTTGCTTAGGACTAAACTGCAATAAACTAAGTACAACTTAGACATGTAAACAGATTGTTGCTCAAATACTGATATAGGAGTTGTAGCCCATGATGAAAACAATCTGCTTTTATATTTTAATTAATTTATTATGTATCATTAAATTGTATTATAACAGCTATAAACAATAAAATATAATTGTAGAAAGACTTCATATGTAGAGCTTTGCATCTGAGGACATCCTGCTACACTCAGCTATTTTGTGTTTGTAGAGAAAGTTCTATACTGACATCATAAATAAAGGAACTGTGTGCTAATACCTGCATAGTAAATTTTACACTTCTCTTTAGTACCTGGGCAGGACTTTTTATTCAGCTAAAGCTCTTGAAATCCAGATCACAAGCCCTGTAAGTCTTTGTGTAATCTTCCAAAAGCACTTAGAAGACAAATGTCAAAACAGTTCAGAGACAGAATCAAGCATAGCAATTATGGTTTCAAAGTATAACCAGGGACAGGCACCATATTTCTTAATTTCTTAGCATATGAGATATGGAAGAAATGGTTGTCCTAAAATTAAGAATTATTTTTTATTGCACGAAATACATGAGTGCAGATGTTTGAAGAATATATTAAAAGGCAATTGCTATTTCTTAGTGGCCATAAATTGACTACTTACTTGCTTGTTGACACTGCAGGATCATATGTTTATATAAAATAGTCTCCATGAAGCTTACTCACTTGAAGATTAGTTTAAGACTGCAAATGCTTGCCAGTATGCCTCCTACTGCTACACACACATACAATGGATATGATCCAGTAATTAGCAGATGCACTAAATGATTACAATATGCAAATTATAATCCCTTACTGGAAAATTATTTTTCTTACTAATTTCTCTTGCTTTTTTGAAAAATATAGAAGTCAAGTGATGAAGTTTATGATTTAATCCAAAGGATATTTTGATATCCTTTGGATTTGCATTAAAGTTTTCATTTTTATGCAAACTAATGGTTTACCTGGAGTCATCCCAAAATGACCCATTGTTATAAAGAAGTTGTATGTCAGGATTCTGGCAGTTACCCCCATTTAAATCATGATTCTCGAGCCAAACTTCCAAAATTTCAAAAGGATTTATTGGGAGTTAAAATGTCCGGCACTGTCTGGGTGTAGCTGACTCTGAGACACATAATTCATTGTCACCCTTGACCCTGGCTTTTCCCCACCCCCTGGGTGTATCATAATTTATATTCTCCAATAGGACACATCCATAGCCAAGAATCATCAATCATGATCTCCACTTAGAATTTTGCACTGCAGAAACTTCAGTCACCTAGTTACTATCTTTGAAAACTATTTATGGAATGCACTTTCGGTTTGTAAGCTGCCGCACTGCTCCCCCCTCCCTTTCTGTTGGTAACTCTAAAAAGACTATAAAAATATTTTATTAGTTGACATTGTATTCCTGAGTAAATAAATTACTTGGAACACTTTTTATTTCAATTGCCTGAGATTTAGCTCCAAATCTTCCAGTTATAAACTGAAGAGATAGCTGCTGCTTTTGCTGGCAATATCAGATACTCTCAAATGCAATGGCTATAGTGTTAACTAACAGCACATGCTTTATTTCAAATTGATTGTGATGAATTAAGTAATTGCTAGCTTGCAGGTTTGAGCTGTTGAATAGTGGATACTACTGTTTTGTCTCAGTAAAAATATTAGTTGGGAAAAATTGCCTTGTACTTGATCTATATTAGGCCATATGATGATTTTGTATAGATATGATCTTAACATTGACTGTCTTTTAAAAACTGGGCTAAAGATTTAAAAATTAAGATGCAATTTAGAAGATATTTCCTAGTATCTAGAATGTGTAGACAATACTGAGAGAAATTGTGTTTGGTGTACTATTATCTTGCTATTAAGTTATGGTCATTTAGGCAGTTAACTTATCTCTAAGAGATTGTGATCTTAAAGACTAAAAGACATTGCAAATTATGCAGTACATGAAAGATTATACTTCATTACCTTTTCTTTGAACAATGAATAGAACTTGAAGTATCAAGATATTTTCTTCTTCTACAATGCTTTTACAATGCTGTAACAAATCTGGGACTGGAACTAATAGTAACCAACAATACTAGAATTAACAACTGCCTTGATCTCATATTCTGCAATAGTTTGAATTCAATTTATGGAATACAAATTAAAGAACCCTTTTCCAATAGTGACCACAACATGATTGACTTTTGTCTCAACATACGGCCACACAAAAATCATCATAATGACAGGATCCACAATTATAACTTCAAAAAAGGCAACTATGATCTTATAGACAACGATCTCTCATCTCTTGATTGGCAACTTCTATTCACTGGATGCAATACTGTTGAAGACCATTACAACATATTTTTACTTGAAGTCAAAAGATTCATCAAACTATATGTACCAATAACAACTCCCAAAACCAGAAAAAACAAATTACCCATAACAATAAGGAAGCTTCAATCCAAAAAGAAATCACTTTGGTGGAAAATCAAATTGGTCACATTGCCAACTTCAAAAGCCGATACAAAATTTATGCCACCAGATAAAGACTGAATGCAACAATTATCACATTAAACAAGAAGAAAACCTTCTACGCACCAATTCCACCCACGCTTTCTACAATTTTGTAAACAACAAACTAAAAGACTCAAGGTCTAGCCCACCCCTGAAAGGACCTAATGGTAAAGACTGCAACCACGACACCATTAAAGCCAACATTTTTATCACATTCTTTGGCTCAGTATTTGTAAACAGCAATGGATCATGTATTTCCTGGTCGAACCACAGACAACTACAATGATATAATACATATCGATTTTACATAAGACAATGTTGAAAAAGCACTATGCAATCTAAAACTATCTCTATCTAGTGGACCAGACGGAATATGTGCCTACTTCTTAAAAAAGCTATCCACTGCCATAGCAGAACCTCTCAGCATAATCTTTGAAAAATCTTTCAGGAACAGCTCCTTGCCTAACCTATGGTCACAAGCCACAGTCATCTCCATCTTCAAAAAGGGAGACCCCAGCCTAGTTGAAAATTACAGACCAATCTATTTATGCTGCATCACCTGTAAAGTCATGGAATCAATTATTAACCGATCCATTATCCTCCACTTAGAGACAAACAACCTACTCTCTAATAAACAATTTGGTTTCAGAAAAAAACGATCCTGTAATCTGCAACTCTTATACCTGCAAAAACATATGGACTACACAACTCGATCAGGGCAAAGCAATAGACACAATCTGCATAGACTTTTGTAAAGCCTTTGATTCAGTGATACACGACAAACTACTCCTAAAACTAAAATCTTATGGTATCTCTGGACACCTGCATAACTTGATAGAAGCATTCCTGTCAAACAGACAACAAATGGTCAAAATTGGGAGCGTCCTATCAAATTCTGTACCGGTCAACAGTAGCGATCCCCAAGGCAGTGTCCTAGGACCAACTCTCTTCATACTCTACATAAATGACCTCTGTGATCATATTAAGAGCAACTGCGTTCTCTTCGTTGATGATGTAAAGCTATTCAACACCACAGACAATACTGCTACCCTTCAAAAAGACCTCAACTATGTATCAGAATGGTCAAACAAATGGCAACTTCAAATCTCATCAAATAAATGCTCTGTCTTACATATTGGCAAAAAAATCAGAAAATAAAATACAAGCTGAATAGTCAAGACCTTGTTGATGATCCAAACTCTGTCAAGCATCTTGGATTACCTATCTCTAATGATCTAAGTGCTAGAGCCCACTGTAACTACATAGCCAAAAAGGCATTAAAAGTTGTTAACCTAATCCTACATAGCTTTTTCTCTGGTAATATCACACTTCTAACTAGAGCATACAAAACATTTGCTAGACCAATACTTGAATACAGATCATCAGTCTGGAACCCGCATTACGTATCTGATATTAACACAATTGAGAAAGTCCAGAAATATTTTACAAGAAGAGTTCTCCACTCCTCTACCCATTGCAGAATACCTTATACCACCAGACTCGAAATTCTAGACTTAGAAAACCTAGAACTATGCCCTCTTTGGTCCGACCTAAGTATAATATATAAAATCATACATTGCAATGTCCTACCTGTCAATGAATACTTCAGCTTCAACCATAACAATACAAGAGCACACAATAGATACAAATTCAAGGTAAACCGCACCAAACTTGATTGCAGGAAATATGACTTCAGCAACAGAGTGGTCAATGTCTGGAATACTCTACCTGACTCTGTGGTTTCTTCTCCAAACCCCAAAAACTTTAACCTTAGACTGTCTACTATTGACCTCACCCCTTTCCTAAGAGGTCTGTAGGGGACATGCATAAGCACACCAACCCTGTCCTATTGTTTCTTTTTATTTTTCTTATATGTATCCATTTCATGTATTCATAACAATGTTTATACTTATACCTGTTATCTTATAATCGCTTGACAAAATAAATAAATAAAATAAATAAAATATTTTCATTAACAGCAAGCATTGCACGAAGGAGACAGTTTTCATAGCTAATAGCAATAGCACTTATATACTGCTTCATAGTGCTTTATAGCCCTCTCTAAGCTGTTTACAAAGACAGCATATTGCCTCCCAACAACCTGGGTCCTCATTTTACCAACCTCAAAAAGATAGAAGGCTGAAACAACCTTGAGCCTGGTGAGATTCAAACTGCCAAATTGCAGGCAGGCAGCAGGCAGCAGGCAGCAGAAGTAGCCTGCAGTACTGCATTCTAATCATTCTGCCACTGCAGCTCTTAGTCTCCCAAATGTGCCTATAATTGTGATATGCCTATAATTGTGATATTATTTAATCCATCCTATTTTTCTCCCCAATAATTTTTCTTGACTATTTTACATGTTGGATAGCTAGTCTGGTGAGATTATTTAATTTATTACATTTTGGGGATAAATTCTCATTTTAAATGTATTTAGAATAAAATTTTACTGACCAATTGGCAAAGTAAAAGATACAGTTAATCAAGTGCTAATTTACATTACTTGTCTAAAATATTTTTAGATAAATAATCCTTAAGATTTATTTTAATCAAGTTTTAAATTATTACTAGTGAGTAGAGATATTAATTCCATAAGATATTTAAAAAAAAAAAGGTCCTAATTAGGAGCTAACTGGAGCCAACAGGAAGTCCAGTCCCTAACTTAGCCAACCCCTAACTGGAGCCAACAGGAAGTCCAGTCCTCCACCATAGAGTCTCCTCCTAGTGTGGTGTCCTTTTTCCTTTTACCAACTGGTGACTGGGAGCCACAGAAGAGGGATGAAAGAGATACATGTGGCTCCAGAGCCATGGGTTGCTGACCCCAGAGCTAGAAACTTTAAAAATGCCAATTGCAGGACTTCTGGTTTGAGCTTCTTTGGCGATGGATCAAAATCTGCTGGAGCGCCCCGAGCCAGCTGGATTCGGGGCTAAGCCATCCCGTAGAGGTGGTGAAGAGGGGGGAGACCGCCAGCAGGGTCGAGGAGAGCCGCATCTTTCCTCCTCAGCTGGCCATTACTTCCTTTCCTGAAGGCGGTTGCAGCGGTGGTCAGAAATGGCCACCTCAAAGAAGAACTCGACCAGAAAAGAATGTGCAGGAGGAAGATAAGAAGAGAAAGTTTTGGTTGACCGGGTTGAACTGAAAAAGCAACAACGTAAGGTACCCTGGAATTTGAACTATAAAAAATAACATTGTTCCCCAAGAGATTTTGAAGCAGCGAAGGAGAGAGGCAATTTCATACCTCTAGATAAAGCAAAAATGGAAAACTGCTCATTCTGTTCATTAAGTTGCCTTTTTATTTAGTATTTTTTAGAATCTGTTTTACTTTGAATAAATTTGTAAGACAGATAATAAAGCTGCTTCTGCTTAATAAAACTTTGCAAAATTTTCATTATCATAGTAATGTCTCTCATAAACAAAAGCTCTTAATTCTAACATTACATGTCTTATTTAAGGACCTTCTTAACAACAGTAACTTGTGATGACGTTTATTGATATAACATACAAAAAGTTAAAATCTTTGCAGACTGTTATCATTAGCAATATTCCGCTACATTTCAAAAAGATTTCTAATAAAATAGTAGTGTTTGGAAAGAATTGTAGTTAATTAAATTAAAAGGCCATCTATCCTAGGTATGTGCATATGTTTGTATTTACATATACCTGCATGGACAAACCTGTATCCATATACATGAGAATCATTTTGGTGTAGAGATAAGGGCATCAGATCATGAGTTCTAGTCCCTTCTTGGGCACAAAGCCAATGACCTTGGAACAATCACTTTCTCTTAGCCCTAGGAAGGAGGCAATAACAAACCACTTCTGAAAAACCTTGGCAAGAAAACTGGAGGGACTAGTTTAGTCAGATATTGGGCATAGATTCAATGGAAGAAGAAAAATTACACACACACACACACACACACACACACACACACACATTCTGTTATCTGTATAGTTTAAAGCAAAAATTGTGAATCTAGTCAATAGATTAATAGCTAATTTTTAAAATTTATACAACCTATTCTACCTGAAGATCTCTATTAAATCTTTGTATTCATAATGAAATGTTTAAATATTAAAGTTTGTCTTGAAGGAGCATTCAAAGTATATGTCATGACTTTCCAGAACAGAACTGTGTTGTATACATAGTGTTATATGAACCTGTCTTAAACGGGTTAGCAAAGAGCAAAATGTCAAAATGTCAGCTAATTTGTAGCAACCAAGCCTGTCTTTCTCCCATCTGTTTCCTTTCTTTTTCTGGTTCTTCTTTTAATTTCCACTATTTAGTTAATCTTACAGATGTTACTATTCTCTACAAAATATGCAAAACTGAAATTTACTGCCAGAAGCAAAGACACAGCTAGTGGAATTTGGGCATATCTATTCAGTCAGTCATTTCCTAGCAGTATGAAGCTTTTTCTCCAGTGTAAGGAGCCATGTGATAGATCCAACTGAAATAAAGGGTATTGTAATCTTACAGTGTGGAACACTCTCAATAGTCTCTTTCTTTATAATGTCATTTCTTTCATAATGACAGGAACTATTCCTCCAATTTAACTCATATGGATCATATCGTGGATCGTATTTAACTCATATCAGGGGTGTCAAACTCAAGGCCCACGGGTCAGATCTGTTTTGGCTGGCAAATGTTGCTGGAGGCCGTCCAGGTCAAAAACAGGGTGCCCCATTTTGATCAGCAAAGTGCTGCAGGAGGCCATCTAGGCTGAAAACAGGGCACCGGGAGCTGCACGCAGTTTCTCTGCACCCCGTTTTGGCCCGCAGGGTGTTGCAGGAAGCATCCGTGCCCTTTCTCCCTCCCCTGCCGGCCTGCGAAGGAGAACCATAATGCTTATCCAACCTTTGAAGTAATCCAGTTTGACACCTCTGTTCTATATGAACAATATTTTGTCTCTGACTCACTTTTCTATACAAATTTTATATAGTTCATTTTGAACTCTCAGATTCAGAGAAAAATGTAGTTGTAGCATCATAACTAACTCATCAGTATTTTTGGAAATCTTAAGTTTTTATATAATGGAACAGAATTTTCCTAGAATGCTGTATTCAAATATTCTTCACCATAATGAAGTGGGTTTATTCCATTACTTTCTTCAGATTTGCTGTACTGTGAATGCATAACAGGCTTCAAGTCCCAAGGAAAATAAAATATGTTCTCATTTTCACTAACTTTCAATGCATTTTAATGAAAAACAACTATAATGCTAAGCTGTTGCCTCACATTTCTAGGTATGTTTTATTATGTAATGCACATAATTTTGAACAGCAGACAACCAAATCCATATTTAAAAATCTTATTGCAAAAGAATTGTTATGTCAATTATGTTCTGATATTTCATGTATTTTTATCTAACTGTAATACATGCAGTACCTTTTAGAATGAGTTTGAAGAGATTTCAAGCAAGATTTATCAAAGATTTGTTTTAACTGAAGTTTTACGATATGGATAACATATAAAGTACCAAAACAAAGCAAAGTTAGGTTATTGTACTACAAGGGATCTTTTGTTCTTTTAGTTAGCATGTTAGGTATTTCTTCACTTATGTCCTTTAAAGATGTATTCAAATCATTCTGGTTGCTTGTATTTAAAATCTTTCTATTCACTCTTTGACAATTACTTAGAAGCCATTGTTTGCTGCATTACTGACATGGCCTAGTTGTTTCTTTCGAACTAAAGATGGGAAATTCTCAACCTGAAAACAGGAGAATGACAACAGAAAAGAGTACATTCTGTTGCTTTCTGATGTGACACATCCTCAACTCTGCCAGACGCATAGTGTTTTTCTTATTTCAGGTTCTGAGCAGTATTTATAGGCTCTCTTCCAAGTGAAAGTCTGTTATTTTCTCCTCCTTTTCAGGTTTCTAAGGAACTGTCTTTTACAGAATTAGAGAAGAATTTCAAAAGGAAAGACAGATTTCTTAACATGCCAACAAGTATGTGATGCAACTTATTATTTAAACTTCTATTATTTCAATGTCAAATTTAACCATTTTTTAAATTTGTGAAGACCAATATGGTCTCACCCTGTGAATATCCAAGCTATATTACACACTTATAAGGATTAGTTAATTTTTTTAAGTTTCTCAATCTCTGCTGGCATTGGTTTTTAATCTGAATGTTTATTATATGAAAAGGACTATTTAGAGAAGATAATTGAAGGAATCTGCTCAGAACTGATGATTACAACTAATAATTACAGTAGTCTTTATCACAAAATTCCAGTAAACAAACTCTAATGATGATAAAACAAAGCATTTAAAATCACTGTTTCTTGAATAAATTATTCAGTAGATTTGGCATTTAAAGAAAGATAAGGCAGTGACAACATTTAGCTTCTCTTCATATTGGTTTTTAGTTGTTAACAAGACTTTCATATCATATCCAATAAAATCTTGACATTTTCAAATGTTATGTATACTTAGTGTATCAGGAATAAACCAAGCCAAACTTGACACTTTTATCTATTGATCTTTTACAGAAGCTAAAATAAAATAATGCAAAACTCCAATGTAAACTTTCTGCTTTACCATGGAAAATAAAATGCTTTTCTGAAAAATAAAAGTCACTATCAGAGAATAGAAAATATATAAAAAGAATCTGTTTCTACAGTATTGTAGAATTGACATATGCTTGTGGCTGAAAGTCTTTTATAGAAGAGTTTCTATAAAGTGTAGAAAGCTAAGCTGAAAGAGAGCTAGATATTCTGGCAAACAATAGTAATGACAATAGTTTCATCTTGTTCGTGATATTTCAGCCAGTATTTTTACCTACGGTTATTATAATCATTTTGGTCTGATTGTTCTTTTATTCCTTTATTTAATTTCATAGTTATTTTTATCTATTTTGAGAGAATCTGAAGAATTTTTTGTTAAAAGTCTTGAATAATTTGAAATATTACAGTTGTATTCTACAGTGCTTGTCAGTCTTCCTGGATAAACTGGTAGGTGCAGCATAAGTAATAGTCTTAAATGGCTCAAAAAAGCAAGAGAAGTATGTGCCAACTATAATAGCCATTTACTTTAATTTTTGTTATTTCTCATCATCATGGGACAGGGGAAAAAAAGTTAACATAAATTAAAGGAAAATAATGAAACAGAAAGAGATTAAAATAATTTGGAGTTGGAATTCTTCAGGAAGGAGCAACAAAAAACAGAAGATGGTCAGGGAATCTATGTGTTTTAAAGAACTCTGTGCTCAGCTTTGGGGATGAAATTATATATTTAAGATATGTTGTTTGTAAGAGGCATGTGTTAATTTATGCTAATTGCCATTGAAAGATTGAATTATTGATTCTTGCTGTGAAAGTAGAGTACACTACAGTAACTGAAGCAGAAATATGAGTCAGTCAGTTTCTAGGTAGAGAGAGAGAGTTATCAGCCTCGTCACAGTTTGGGCATTTAAAAAACATTTGACTCCATTTGTAACGAACAATATACTTTTACTAAAGTAAAGTGGTTACAGCACAAGCAAAGCCAGATCTGAATATTACAGCATAAACTCCCTTTTCTTAGGCCCTTCTTCCATTGATCGTTTGTTAATGTCCAATGGTATTCAAAATAGGTGTTTTGGTAACAGTTCTAAAGTTTGGCACCTCTTTTGTGGGTGTTTGCATTCCGTTCCCATATCTGTGTCCTTGGATCTTCCAGCCATTGTTACTTGTTGGCACTTCTGATTGCTGTCATCCCCCCTCCCCATATTCCCCCATTCCATCTCTTTATGGTAGGTTGTCATGAAAATGAAGCAAGGCAGTGTGATGGCAGATCTGACACCTTACAGAAACTATGCAGAGACAATACAACAATGTGCAAACAAATATTATTTGAGTCCAGGAAACAAATAAAGCATTAGGAAGAAACTCTCATACTGGCTGTGGCCTAATTCTCTGGAGTATAAGAAGAAAAGGAGAGAATTTCTTTTAACAATTTGTAAATGGCTTGGTGTCTCTGGGAATCAAGGAGCATATACAAGTAATACATTATTTATACAAGTAATCCCACCCCACCCCTGATAGGACCTAATAGTAAAGACTGCAATGACGACACCATTAAAGCCAACATCTTTAACACATTCTTTGGCTCAGTGTTTGTAAACAGCAATGGATCATGCCCAGTATTTCCTAGCCGAACCACAGAAAATTACAACGAGCTAATACATATCAATTTTACATAAGACAATGTTGAAAAAGCACTATGCAATCTAAAACCATCTCTATCTATTGGACCAGATAGAATATGTGCCCACTTCTTTAAAAAGTTATCCACTGCCATAGCAGAACCTCTAACCATAATCTTTGAAAAATCTTTCAGGAACAGCTCCTTGCCTAACCTATGGTCACAAGCCACGGTCATCCCCATCTTCAAAAAGGGAGACCCCAGTCTTGTTGAAAATTACAGATCAATCTCTTTATGCTGCATCACTTGTGAAGTCATGGAATCAATTATTAACCAATCCAGTATTCTCCACTTAGAGACAAACAACCTACTCTCTAATAAACAATTTGGTTTCAGAAAAAAACGATCCTGTAATCTGCAACTCTTACACTGCAAAAACATATGGACTACACAACTCAATCAGGGCAAAACAATAGACACAATCTACATAGACTTCTGTAAAGCCTTTGATTCAGTGGTACATGATAAACTACTCCTAAAACTAAAATCTTCTGCTATCTCTGGACAAATGCATAACTGGACAGAAGCATTCATGTCAAACAGACAACAAATGGTCAAAATTGGGAGCGTCCTATCAAATTCTGTACCTGTCAATAGTGGTGTCCCCCAAGGCAGTGTTCTAGGACCAACTCTCTTCATACTCTACATAAATGACCTCTGTGATCATATTAAGAGCAACTGCGTTCTCTTCGCTGATGATGTAAAGCTATTTAACACCACAGACAATACTGCTACCCTTCAAAAAACCTTGACTATGTATCAGAATGGTCAAACAAATGGCAACTTCAAATCTCAACAAATAAATGCTCTGACTTACATATTGGCAAAAAAATCAGAAAATAAAATACAAGCTGAATAGTCAAGATCTTGTTGATGATCCAAGCTCTGTCAAGGATCTTGAAATACTCATCTCTAATGATCTAAGTGCTAGAGCCCACTGTAACTACATAGCCAAAAAGGCATTAAGAGTTGTTAACCTAATCCTGCGCAGCTTTTTCTCTCGTAATATCACACTTCTAACTAGAGCATACAAAACATTTGCTAGACCAATACTTGAATACAGATCATCAGTCTGGAACCCGCATTATGTATCTGATATTAACACAGTTGAGAAAGTCCAGAAATATTTTACAAGAAGAGTTCTCCACTCCTCTACTCGTTGCAGAATACCTTATGCCACCAGACTTGAAATTCTAGACCTAGAAAACCTTGAATTATGCCATCTTCGATTTGATCTAAGTATGGTATATAAAATCATACATTGCAATGACTTATCTGTCAATGAATACTTCAGTTTCAACCATAACAACACAAGAGCACACAATAGATACAAACTCAAGGTTAACCGCACCAAACTTGATTGCAGGAAATACGACTTCAGCAACAGAATGGTCAATGTCTGGAATACTCTACCTGACTCTATGGTTTCTTCCCCAAACCCCAAAAACTTTAACCTTAGACTGTCTACTATTGACCTCACCCCTTTCCCAAGAAGGGGGGGGGTGTGCATAAGTGCACCAACATGCCTACCGTCCCTGTCCTATTGTTTCTTTTATTTTTCTTATATGTACTCATTTCATGTATTCATAACTATGTATATACTTATACCTATTATCTTGTAAGCCATTGACAAATCAAAATAAATAAAGAAATAAATAAAATATTAATATATAATCAGGCTTTAAACATTATGTTACTACATCCTATATCAATAAATATTGTTCCAATCAAACTTGTGTAATTTCTGGCACATAACGGCTGTCAAGGAACATGTGCTGATTAAACAAATGGTAAACTAATAAGATTTTGGCAGGGATTTCAAGGGAGACGTTTTGGACAAATTTTCAGTCTATGTCTAAAGTGTCTGCTTGGCTAACCTGAAAACCTGACAACAGAATTTTTTTTAATGTAAAATAATAGTGCCTTAAGAAACAGAAGCGAAGATCAGCAAATACAAGACCACAGTCATGATTTGAAATACCTGTTCTTGTTTGTAAACCATTTGCAACAAGGAGATGCTTATAATGATGCATCAATAAATAAAAGAATGGAAGCTGCAAATGGCCACATTACAACTCATGGGAGATTTATTAATCAAACAAGATGAATACTGGAAGAAGAATTGACAGAGAATGAACTGTTTGTTAGAAAAAAAAAATCCAAAACAGGAAGAAGCCCAAGGTGAAAAACTAGAGACATAGAAAATAACCACTAGCTTAACTTAGAAATAGCTTTCGGGGAGGGGAGGAGAATTTCTGAATCTCAGAGACGGAACAGTAATAGACTGGGCCAAACAGATAACGGAATGCTAAGAAGCAACACAAATGACTCAGCTATCGTTCATGATCTTTAAAAAGAAAAGTTGTAGTAGTTGGTGACTTCCAGGTATGAGGAACAGAAACTAATATCTGACAACTAGATCTCTAGCTTCTAAAATGTGCTAAACCAGACTATATATTAAACATCTGATACAGCAAATTGATCGAAACAGATGCCACTACAAATATTACCATATCAACTTCAGATTCTGAAGCTCTAGAAAGGAAGATAAAGAACCAAGTGACCATAAAGATGATTAATTGACTGTAGCAATGGTAATGACACATTTCTCAGAGAATATATTTACATTAGCTGAATCATGACTAGCTATCACAAAATTGGACTTCAGAAAGATAGAAAAAATAACTTTCATTGAAGCATGCTGAATTAGATCAGTTTGAATCTGGTACAGTAGGGAAAATATAACAAGTAAGAGGTAGTCCTTCTTTAGCAACCACAGTTGGGATGGCAATTGTTCAGTAAGTGAAGCAGTTGCCAAATAAAACTGTGACTGTGCTAATGATCTTACTTCAGCTTTCCTTTGATGATCGTAAATATGATGGGTTGGCTATAAAATGTGTTGATCGTAAATATGAGGATTGGATATAAAATTACTTTCTCGTAACTGTTGTAAACTGTGAAAGGTCACTAAGCAGAGCAGTTGCTAAACAAAGACTATTTGTAATAAATACAACTGAAAACTTCTAATGAGATTTTTATGATTGAAATATATCAATTGAAAACAGAAGTTTATAAAAGATAGAAGCAGTAGAATGCAAAGAAGACTTGCTGTACATTGTAATGTATATAGCAAAAAAAAATATTTATCAGCACAGAATGCAAGAAATGGATTTGATAGCACAGTTGCAAACATTTGTATTAAAATTATCAAAGAAAAAATAAAAATGAACCCTTTGTTGACATTTGTTGTCAATCACCCAACCTCAAGCAGAAGTGGTTGATACTTTCCAAAACCAAATTGTAGATCATTTGAACATGCATGGATTAGTAGGATTGAGGGATTTTCATTACCTTGATATCTGTTAAGAGACAAACTCCAAGAATATCCTGTTTTGTCTTGCTAAATATTTCTCTTTCAAAAAGTGAAAAAAAACAAACAAGAATATTGGCTATCCTTGACATACCCTTACCAGTAGTTAAAAAGTAGTAAAGAAATAGAAGTATTAGTAAATATTCATCTATATTATGCTTTCCAATTACAAAACACAATTACATAAAATTCCCTTCTCATCCCCATAGGTAATATCTATCTTGCTAAATCTTGGATCCAATACCAAGGTCTGGGAGTTTGTTATCTGTTCCTAGCACTGCAGTTTTCTGGACATAAAGGTCACAATAAAAACTTCTCAATCTCACAAAACATGGACAAACTCAACCATAGTTTCAACTGGGAAACTGTGAGCATCTTAGATCAAGCTAAATCTAAAATTACTAAAAAAAAATTCCTGGAGGCTTTTCACTTGGACACATCAGCCATCACTAGATATATAAACTGTATGTACATATCATTCAAAAGACACAATTAAAAAAACTTCCCTCCAAGATGGCATGATGAGTGGTGGGGGGAATTGCTTCTGCTGATGAACAGCATTATTATTATATTTTTGCTGCCAAAGCAGGTTCCTTGGCAGTCTTCTCCCTAGATCTAATTAGAACAGCTTGGAATGGCCCAAGATGATTCTTGGTTGAGTAGGAAGAGAAATCCCGGAAGTTGCAATTCCTGGTAGGGAGTTCCATTTTCTTCTCAGCTGTTCAGTTTTTAAGCATGCCTTGGTTTTTAACTACACATTTCAAAGGTTTTTTTCCCCTTTTTAATTTGATTCTTATTGCTTTAAAACTGATTGGTTGCAGGCTGATACTCCAATGGATTTTAGGGTTAACTTTATTTTGTTGCTTTACTTTTTTTCCCCTTTTGGGGGGACAGGCTATGAACTACTTTTACTTACCATATGGAAGATAAATAGCAACTTTCTGAGTAGGGAAATTGACCAGACTGGATTCATATCGATATTTGGATTTCACTACAGGATTTAACAGGATTTAGGTTTTTTCTTTTTCAATTTTTTTCAGCTTTTTTTCCTTTTCCTTTGTATCTATGATATCTATAATATGTAACAATGTTATTAGAAAAGCTAATAAATGAAAGTTAGAGGTATATAATCTTTAAAAATAAAAGAAAATCACTATTACAGCTGCTTATCAAATTTAGCAAAAGATAATAAAGAAATGGGAGCGTTACTGTTTTAGTTCATTGTAGAATGAAATCCATATTAGTCAATGGTAATCAAAAACTAGTAGTCTGGTAGCACCTTTCAAGTAAATACATTTAAAACATTTTTTAATGAAAGCTTATGCCTTTTAATATTTTTTTCTTTACTTTTGTCCAAAAAGATTTCATAACACTCTTTTGTACTTAGTTTGGTCTTCCATGAGAAGAAGGTATCTACCGAAACATTTTTAGGAGATATATGAAAGAGTATGATTCCAGCAGAAGCTTGATCACTATGGATTACTTATGACCATATGAATTGTATCCTATGGTTCTAAGTAAACTAGTTAATATTCAAGTTCTCCTTACCGTTGGAAATCTTGGAAATAGGGTGAAGATTATTGTGGAATGGCAATTCCTCCCTAACTTCAAAATAGTGGAAAGAAAAATACAGTTCTTATGTGAATAAAAGAAGTTGGAACATCATCCAATGGCAACCACCCCTTTCTGCTATAGATAGCTGTCATCACATTATTGTATAATTCCACCTAACATGACCGTCAAGTGACGTTTTGAACCAAGTGGTTCCACTCCATAAAAATAGTTGTCTTTGTTTTGTTTTTGAGAGAATGCTAAGATGATGAACTGGATTCAGCTTACTTTACTTCTGAAAATACCATGGTGTTCCAAATGGATATCACAAATGCTTAGTAGCAATATTGAAATTTGAAAATGTCACGTGACATCATGTGACATATCTTGACTTTTTTTACCTTTGTGGAGCTGGGGTGGGCACAGCCTGCGCATGACATATCTGGCCCATGGGCTGCCAGTTTGACACCCCTGTGCTATGGTATATACAGTGGTACAAATGGTGGCAGTGCTAAAAAAGAAATCCTAGGTAAATCATAACAGGACAATTGGCAGCCTCATAATGAAGTTTCATTAAATTTTTATGCCTTTTGTTGTTACAGGTAGCAAGAATCAATCTTTCTTCTCTAAAGTAAAAAAAAATGAAATGGTACAAAAATTGTTAATATTTTTCTTACATTTAAGATACTTGATAGAAAGGGGAAATGCTCAAACAAACTACCTCATTCTCTGTGATCCTAAGGCCAGTTGGGAAATAGAACTATATGATTATGCTATCATCATCATCATCATCATCAGAATAGGAATCTTCCAAGGGGAGTCACTTTCTCCACTATTGTTCAACATCGCATTAATTCCACTGACAATAATCCTATGAAAATACAAAACTGAGATACCAAATCTCAAACCAGCATGGTAAGATAAACAATCTACTGTAAATGGATAATTTAAAAATATATGCAAAAAAACCCACTGAACTTGAATCAATACTCAATGCAGTTCAATTGTTCAGCGGTGACATCAAAATAAAATTTGAACTTGCAAAATGTGCTATATTATCCATGCAGTGAGGAAAAATGGAAAAAATAGAAGGAGTAGAACTGGGAAATGGAAGCATAGTGAAAGCATTAGCAAATGAAGAAGGTTACAAATACCTAGGCATATTGGAAACAGATAACACTTTGAATGGAAAAGTCAAAGAGTCAACAGAAAAGGAATACATCAGATGGCTCCTCAAAATATTAAAATCAAAACTGAATGCTGGAAACATAATTAAAGCCATTAATATATGGGCAGTTCCAGTGATACACTACCCAGCTGGAATCATCAACTGGACTGTGGTTGAACTGGAAAACTTAGACCGGACAACACGTAAATTATTGACTATGTACCATGCTTTACACCCACAAAGTGACATCGACAGGTTGTACCTGCCAAGAAGAAAAGGGGGCAGAGGGCTATTGCAAATCCATCAAACTGTAAAAGAAGAAAAATTAAGTTTGAATGACTGTGAACCAAAGTACAGAAAAATTGCTGCAGGCTGTGAAAACAGAGAACATTAGAAAAACAACAGAAACAAAGGCAGAATATAAGGAAAAACAGCTGCATGACAGAATGGGCAGCACTTGAAAAACATTGAAGAAAAATGTGATAACAATTTGACATGGGCATGGCTTAAGATGGGAACCATCAAGAAAGAAATAGAAGGTTTAATAGTTGCTGCTCAAGAACAAGTCCTACAAACTAATGCCATGAAAGTAAAAATACAGAAATCCACTGACAATCAAACTGCTGACTTTGCAACAACAAAGTTGAAACTGTTTCACATTTAATATGTGAGTGCAGCAAAATCACACAATGATTACAAATCTAGACATGAGCAAAGTTGCTAAATTAATCCACTGGTCATTATGTAAAAAATATGAATGACCTGTATCCGAAAAGTCATGGGAACATAAAGTGGAAAAAGTTGTCAAAAATAAGAAGGTGAAGATCTTATGGACCTTTCAAATACAGACAGATCATCATTTGGAACACAACACGCCAGATATCACAGCTGTCGAAAACCGAAAAGTACAATTTATTGATATTGCTGTACCAGGAGACGCCAGAGTCGAAGAAAAAGAACTGAAATATTGAGACCTGGCCATCAAAACTATATGATTATGGATGAAACATGAAACAGTGATACCCATTGTCATCAGGGCATTTGGTTCCATATCCAAGAATTTTGCAAAATACATCAAGAAGTTGCAATTTCCTGCTGTAGTGCCAGCAGAGCTGCAAAAGACTGCACTACTTGGAAAAACATACATTTTAAGAAGATACTTGGTTGATACCTATGGTGCTGAAAGCATTCTGTATCAACCATCAGTACCAGTCAATAATATTTGTGATACATTTTTAAATGTTTAGTTGACTGAGTTCTATGTTTAATGAATACAAGTTTATAATAATAGCAATAGCACTTAGACGCTCTACAGTGCTTTACAGTCCCTTTCTAAGTGAATTTACAGCCCTCTCTAATAATAATAATAATAATAACAACAACAATAATGAAGGCTTCATTGGGAATAGTCATAGTATTTGAAACAACCCATATAGAATTTGAATGTTTTCAATAGATTAATGAATTATTTTTGCCCTATCTAACTTCCTTATTAATTTACAATATAAAGAATAACGTGGTAATAAGAATGTTGCACACCTGCCTTTGGTTTAGTAGGCTTTGCATAAAATATCATTAGCATTTTCTACTCATTAACAAGGCAATCCCTTGGTGACAAATGAAACCTGCATTACAATAAAATTTACATGAAACAAGCTGTCATATGTGAGCTATGTGACTGGAACAGTGCCAGGCAATAATAGATTGCATACCTTTGGTTAATTTATTAGCCACCTGTTCCCAGATTCTATTACAGCAGCACATTAAGAAGCTGTCTTGAGAGCACCATTGGAATTAGGGTCTTCTAGGCTATCTTTTTCCTAATATGAATAACAATCAGAAAGGTGAAGTCAAATACCACAGCATATAAGCAAAAGGAAATCTTTGATCTCTTTTTTTAATTTCAAATTTTTCTTTTAATTAATTTGCCTTTCTTTTTCCTTTGAAATTAATAAAGTACCTAAGATAGGAACATTATTTCTCAGTTGGATAAAGGGGATATTACTAGGAAACAATAATTTAAAACGATAAGCGATACTTACCATGAGTGTCATTTATGGGAGTTGATTTGTATGTGTAAATCGAACCAGTAAAAAGGAATTATTGACTTGTGAAAACATAGCTTTTTCAAATATCATATAAATATTATAAATAATGATAATATCAATAGAAAGGTCATTTTTATTTTGTTCGTTACTTAGGATTTCTAAATAACAATTTATATATGTAGTTTTCAGTAGTAGACAGATTCTACCCAGGGTGCACAGATGGGATTTTTTTTAACTCTGAATTTGAAATGTTGATTTATCCTGTCCTTATATTAGTTAGAGGATGAAAGCCAACATTGTGTAGGTGGAAAACAAGTTCTTGCAAGAGATTTTTTTTCTCATGCAGCCTTTGTGCTCTTTGAAAACTCTCATACCCAATCAAGAGATAATGAAACATTTTCAAGCTTGATCCAAACAGCTGAGAGAATTAAACCCAGGCACTATCACTCTCTTTGCAGAACCATATTAATTTTTAGTGAATCTGTGTACTATAAAGCAAGAACAGAGTTTTTTATTTATTTATTTATTTACTCAAAATTATATGTTGCCCATCTTACTGTCAAGTTGCCTTGTGTAATGACATTTGCCGACAGACAGTAGGAAAAAACCAACTATATTGGTTTTCAAATGAATTGCCAGACATCTCATTATATTTTCTGGATTGCTTGCCAAAATTGGAAGTTGGGGATATTTTACAATAGCACTGTCCCACAAATCCAGAACACTGAAGATGAATAGTACTGTATAATCAAATTTTATTCCAAGTAATTAAATACAAATTCTTTGTCTCAACAATTTGTTCAAAGTACTGCAATGTGTATATATAACAATGAAGACATCTGTATACCCATGTGTCTTTATCTTATTGGTCTAAACCAAAAGTACATGGCATCCATTTATCCAAAGTAACTCTTAGCAGCAAACAAATGAAAAACATTCAAATCACGAAACCAAATATAATATTTAAAGTAAAAATAAAATAACAAAACTGTATATAATACTTAAACTTAGATGAGCCATTTATTACTACCAGGTGTTCCATCATCATTTTCAAATTGTATTTCTTTAGAAATAGAAAAATGCACTGTAGACATATAACTTTAAATTAATGAAGTAAAAGGAAAAGCAATCTATTAAATGTGCATATCTTTAAAAATCATCAAGCATAGTGATTCAATTTTTTAATAACTTCCTTAGCTTACTTTTAAGGCAGTCTGTAATTTCTATGTGTTACTTTATATATCAAACAGAAAGCCCAATGTCACTCATGTATTTATTTTTATGTTGTTGAACTAGCTCTTTTCATGAATGCAAAAGTTTGTGATTAGTCTAACACTTCTTAATATTTTCAAACATGTAATCACTGAATTGTGATGGGAAATATATCAAGCAGCTTTTGTTTTTCCCAAAATTATGATAGTCACAGCAGTTTTCATTGCTAAATATTATCATGCAACTCTTCATCCAAAAAAATCATATGCTCTTGAAACATTTGATGGAGACTCTAGTTTGTTTATTTATTTTTCCAGAAATGTTCACTTGATTTAAAAGAAAATGTGTAGTTTTTCATCAAAAACTTTGCGTGTACCAAACATTTTCAGTTTTGGCTGTCCAGAGTTGACCTATGAATTGTAATTCACAAGATCTATGGCAGCAAAGAAACAATTATGTAAACAAAAATAAATATGATTGAAACAATATCGACATCAAACAAAATTCAGGATCTCCTTTCTGCTGTGGTACTTTCTTTAACTTATCCCAAATTGTAATATTATCCTTATTAACTTTCTTAATGTCTTGAGGTCCACTCTTTTTCTCTAGTGATAGTTTGTTTTATGCGTATGATAGCTATCAGAACCATTTTATTTATTTATTTATTTATTTATTTATTTATTTATTTGATTTGCCAATTGTTTACAAGATAATAAGTATAAATGTATACGTAGTTGTGAATACATGAAATGGGTACATATAAGAAAAATAAAAGAATAAGAGAAACAATAGGACAGGGACGGTAGGCACGTTGGTGCGTTTATGCACACCCCCTACAGGCCTCTTAGGAAAGGGGTGAGGTCAATAGTAGACAGTCTAATTTTATTAATTAATTTTATTAATTAATTTTATTAATTAAATTAATTTTATTAATTAATTTTAGATTCCTATATTTCTACAAATATGTGGCTTACCATTTTCTAACAAATCCCTATATTCTGACATTTAGGGAAATCTTAAATAAATAAATAAACATAAATAAATCATGCCACATCAACAGTTTTATTTATTTTTTATTACTGTTGCTATTACTCCTTTATTACAATTCTTTTGAGGAAATCAATTTGCACTCCCATCTATTTATTTTGAAATGATATTTTTAAATTCATGTCTGTGAATCATTTTTATAGCAAAAGCTAAACTGGTTTTTTTTAAGTAAGTATTGAACTATGAGCTTTTCCAAGGTAATAAATGTTGCCTTATTTTGTATTTTGTTGACCATGTTTTGATGAATTTTAAAAAATTACCAGGTTTTGAAAAGCTGATATCTATACATTATATTGTAAAAGTCTGGTTGGGATAGTTATAACAAAAAAATGGACAGAGTTCTTGATTTGACACTGAAATAGAAACTGAGTGGGCAACTGAATAAAAAAAATCATTTTGAAGGCTAGATGACTTTCTTTTTATACATCATTTCTATTAATGATGCTGAGATGGTCTTTGTTCTGATGGTTCAAATTCTAGCATCATGTGGCGGGGATGAGCTTCTGTCACTTGCCTCAGCTTCTCCCCACCTAGCAATTCAAAAGCATGTTATATGAGAGTAGATAAATAGGTACTACTTCAGCGGGAAGACAAGCCTATGCTTCATGCAGATTGTCAGAACCTTGCTAATATTGAAACTTCTTGGATGCAACTCCCATTTGCTAGATGATTTAGGTGGATGGAGTAGATCCCGGATAATGCTGCAAGATGCCATTTATCTTTCTTTCTGGTGAACAGCAATTCTCTCCAATGGTGCTTACCAGCTTGAACCAAACAGGCTAGCAGCCCTAGGCAACCAAATTACTACTCTGTATTAATAGTCTCCTGGCTAATGTAACATTGCCATGTGCTAAAGAAGCAATTTATATTAGGAATTTTTTAAAATGAGGATTAAAAACTGGTACAAATTATTATAATGTAAAGAAAAGTAAAATGGGGGGAGGGGAAGTAAAAGAAGAATAGAAAAGGAAAAAGACACACACAAAAATAGCTTACCAGCAGATGAGAGTCAGGGTACTTCAATCAAAGTCATAGCCGGAATGCAACTATATAAACATAAGTTTCACATGAGCTTCACTTCTTAAACACTTTTGGATGTAATTAATTTACAACAGAGAGATTTTTCTGAATAGCAGGATAAAAATCCCATTTATTATTTATAAAAATAATACGTTATTATTCTTTTTCAGTTACAGAAAAAAGTTTTAAATATTTAAACACTTTTATCAAAAATCTTAACAAGATGGATAAAGGGAATAGTTATTTTCAAAGATGATATTTTGGTGACATACCTTTTGAATAAACTGGAATTCAATTAGACATTAAACTGGACATTTTGGGAAATGTTTTTCATTTACTATTAAAGAGTGCAAGATAATTGCTAAATTTACAAAACGTAAATATGAGTAAGAGTGTGATACTGACCGTAATTACAGAGCACTGCTTGAGATGAAATAATTAAGGATACAGAAAAACAAAGCAAAATAAAAGGATGGACACTTGCTTTTTCTCTTTGTTTCCCTTATTTGAGACATTTTCATTTTTGGATTATGATATAATGCAACCATCACAAAAGGAGCAAAGTAGAGGCAAGAAGCTAGAGAAGACTGTAAAGAGAGAAGTTAGACCACATTTGCTTCAGAAAATGTTTGAATATCTATGGGCATTATTAGCTGAATCACTTGATACTAAATTGACTAAATAAGTTGATATTAAATTGCCAGCTTTTGAAAAAATAGGAAAATATATGTTTGAAATGATTAAAATTTATACTATGTTATATTTCTTAAAGAGTTTTTTAATAAAATGATGTATCATTAAGCTATACAGTATGTCACCAGTATCTGTCACCTGAGAAATTGTCTACAATGTATAAAGTTATGTTATACATAATGTGTATATGTTTCCCCTGCTCTGAAAATTTCCTCTGAAAATTTCATTAAAAGACATATATTATGTATTGGAAATATGAATAACATGAAATTAGATTATATCATATTTGGCTGACATGTTAGAAAGCTAGAAAATACACATACTGATCCAGAAGATATTAAAGGTTAACTTTGTCTTGTACATGGTAACTGCAGTGAAATTATTTATGCCCAAAGATGGTAAGATTCAGCAGTTTCCACAATGGCGGAATGGTTGGTGAATATGATTAAATTTGCTGAGACGGCTAAATAGATTTCTTTGATCGAAGATAATATCGATGTTTATTTGCTAACTGGAATCTCCTTATGAACTTTTTATGTATATCAGAAAAAATGAAAGTACGATTTATTATTTTAATAATTATACAGAATCAATCATAGAAAGAAGAAAATTACTCACTGAGGTAAATTTATAATTGTACTTATAACTGCTGTAAAGAAGGAAAACTAGATGATTTTAGTAGGTAGAGTAATGTACCTGGATAATGACAGCTTATGGTGTAAATTTCATCCTGTTTATCTTAGTGTATTTTTCCCTGTTCCCCAAAATTTATATATTTTTTACTTTGAGGATAAATAACTTATAAATAATTATATTTAAATAATTCTATGCCTGTAAATAAGCAGTCTGAAATTTGAAATGTCAATAATGCAAATAAATGGATAAGGTTTAGAAAATTGAAAGGACCTTGGAAAAGCCAGTTAGAGGCCATTAGAACACTGCATCTTAATAAAATACAATTGCTTCATAGGGCTGACATAAACTAACCATACAATGAGATAAACAGAAAAAATAGATACAGCCAGATGATAGGTAGGATCAATTAAACAACTTACCACAGGAACAGAATACTAAAAACCTCTTATTGTTTCCTGCAGCTCATAGGTCAAACTATTCAAACTTATTGTGAATAAGACAAAGTGTATACAGGACAATAATACTGCATTTTTTGAGAATTTGAGTGGCTAGCCTATAATTGTATACAATCACCCAATCTGAAGCAGACACTTAAAAGAACAACAGCAATAACAGAAATGGGGCTAACAAAGAAACTAAACCTGGCAATAACTTGAAAAATAAGATAGGGAAGGAGTATGTTCACTGCTTTGGATAAAGGAAAAAAAATTAAAAGCCAAAAATAAATTAATTAATAAATCTTCAGCTACATTCTGTCACACTTCACTATATTATTTGTTACTATAGGACAATTATGTGTTGCTATTTGTTCCCCTACCAATTAATGCACAGTAGCATTTTTTAATACTGCACATATGATAATTGTTTTGTGTGAATAACCCAGATTCTTTTGGGTGATCCCATCATTCCTGTCCAATAGAATACATTGGTTCAGCATTTCAAACGTTTATTTATTTGTGCAGCATTTCATTCAGAGGTGGCATTCAGCAGGTTCTGACCAGTTCTGGAGAACCGGTAGCGGACATTTTGAGTAGTTCGGAGAATTGGCAAATACCACCTCTGACTGGCCCCACCCCATCTATTCTCTGCCTTCCGAGTCCCAGCTGATCAGCTGGGTCTTCTTTTGTTGCCCTGCACAGGAGAATGGACCTGAAAAGCAGGTTAGTGGGGTGGGGAGGGAATGGGATTTTGCAGTAACCTTCTCCTGCCATGCCCACCAAGCCACACCACACCCACCAAGTCACACCCATAGAACTGGTAGTAAAAAAATATGAATTCCTCCACTGATTCCATTGCACTACATCACTGGCATAAATCATTAAGCTATTAACATGATGAAAATGTAATTTCTGGTTCTTTCATAATGCAAAGTTGTTTAACAAATAAAAACATTAATTTACTACAGTCTGAGTCATCCAACTGAGTAAAGCTTTAATGGAGCTATCATTAAGTAAGGAAATCAGCATAGAGAACTTTACAATTTAAATTTCTTTTTAAAAAAATATATTTCAACTTTATGAAAGAGGCTTTTGTATTCATTGGCAAATATGAATTATCACTGTAGCTTTCTCTTATATGTAATGGGAACAATTTATAGATCCATAATTCCATAATCCACTTAGCCAATTTTCTTAGAAATAATTTGGAAAATCTTTGAAAATATGAACCAATTAAACAAATCTGTCTTCATAAGCCTGTGAAAACTGGACTTTCCTTAATATAGGTGTAACTTACTTATTTTTTTCAGCACAGAAATTTTAGTGTAATAGCCATTTCTTGCTTGCTCTGAAAACATTAATTTTATATGGGTTTCTGGGGAGAATGAAGCTTAGAAATGTTTTCTTGTCAAGGGAACCAAACCAACCAAATCTTCCATGAAATGAGGCTTTATTGTCACAATAGAAATGAATTTATGCTCCTGTATCTGAACTGGATCCCTTCCAACTACAGGAAATCTCTCACAGGAGTTGTCTTCCATGCAAAAACAACCACAGAAAATAAATTTGCACATAGAACTGTACCTGCAAGTTGTCTTTTTTTGTAAACTAATAATTTAAACTTGGTAATTACTTGATAAGGAAGCACTGCATTTTGTGAAGTTTCTCCTTCACCCTGTATAATGTAAATCTAGGTACATGGCTGCTTTTTGGACAAAAGCCACCATGTGTCCCACTGTCTTGCCAAATAATAGCTTAAGAAACAGCTGGTAAACTTTTGATATCTATTAGCCAGGTAGTTTCTTGGCAAGTTCAAGGAAAAACAAAGCAAAATACATTATCATTTATAAACGTTATGTGAAACTAATCAATTGCAGAAAATTCGACTTCAGCAACAGAGTGGTCAATGTTTGGAATACTCTTCTTGACTCTGTGGTTTCTTCTCCAAACCCCAAAAACTTTGACCTTAGACTGTCTACTATTGACCTCACCCCCTTCCTAAGAGGCCTGTAGGGGACGTGCATAAGCGCACCAATCGTGCCTACCATTCCTGTCCTATTGTTTCTTTTTATTTTTCTTATAAGTATCTATCTCATGTATTCAAAACTATGTTTATTCTTATACCTGTATCTTGTAAGTGATTGACAAATCAAATCAAATCAAATCAAATCAAATAAATAAATAAATAAATAAATAAATAAATAAATAAATAAATAAATAAACAAATAAACAAATAAACAAACAAACAAATAAATAAATAAATATTTAGAGATAGGAAAGATATACCTATTACTTAGATAATTGGATCCTGACATCGTCTCTTCTAGGGTCTAATTTCACAAACCTCAGGAAAAAGAAATGTGTGTTTTGTTCACAATATTGTGTGCTTCTGCCTTTCATCTGGATACAAAAATATAGCATGGGAACCATACTAAGCAGAAGTGCAGGTGAAGCCATCTTTCTACCCTGTACAGCATAGCTCAAACCAGACATAAAATATGAGGTGAAGTAGTGGGCACCACTTTTTAAGAAGGCCATTGGAAAACTATGTAACTACAATGATAAGGGGGTTTATGAGGAGTAGTTGAAGCATTAGATTATGTATCTAATAGCTTGTAGCCTGAGAAAAAAAGACTTTAGGGAGGTGTGACAGTAACCCAAAAGACATGCAAGGAACAATGGATTTAAATAATCAGTAGGTTTTGGTTAATGGTCAGCCCAAAATCCTAATGATAAGACTGCTTTGTGAAATGTTAGTCTTTTCTTTGGAGGTTATTTAAGCAAAGTTGAATTCCTGCCATTTGTTAGGGATATTTAATATTTGATTGTTTATTTTATTTATTTATTTGATTTGTCAATTGTTTACAAGATAATAAGTACAAGTGTATACATAGTTGTGAATATATGAAATGGGTACATATAAGAAAAATAAAAGAATAAGAGAAACAATAGGACAGGGACGGTAGGCACGCACGTTGCGCTTTATGACGCCCCCTACAGACCTCTTAGGAAAGGGTGAGGTCAATAGTAGACAGTCTAAGGTTAAAGTTTTTGGGGTTTGGGGAAGAGACTACAGAGTCGGGTAGAGTATTCCAGACATTGACCACTCTATTGCTGAAGTCGTATTTCCTGCAATCAAGTTTGGTGCGGTTTACTTTGAGTTTGTATCTGTTGTGTGCTCTTGTGTTGTTATGGTTAAAGCTGAAGTATTCATTGACAGGTAGGACATTGCAATGTATGATTTTATATACCATGCTTAAGTCGGACCGAAGACGGCGTAATTCGAGGTTTTCTAGTTTTAGAATTTCGAGTCTGGTGGCGTAAGGTATTCTATAACGGGTAGAAGAGTGGAGAACTCTTCTTGTGAAATACTTCTGGACTTTCTCAATTGTGTTAATATCACATACGTGATAAGGATTCCAGACTGATGAACTGTATTCGAGTATTGGTCTAGCAAATGTTTTGTATGCTCTGGTTAGTAGTGAGATATTACCAGAGAAAAAGCAACGTAGGATTAGGTTAACAACTCTTAATGCCTTTTTGGCTATGTAGTTGCAGTGAGCTCTAGCACTTAGATCATTAGAGGTGAGTATTCCCAGGTCTTTTACAGAGCTTGGGTCATCAACAAGATCTTGACTATTCAGCTTGTATTTTATTTTCTGATTTTTTTTACCAATATGTAAGACAGAGCATTTATTTGTTGAGATTTGGAGTTGCCATATGTTAGACCATTCAGATACATAGTCTAGATCTTTTTGAAGGGTAGTAGTATTGTCTGTGGTATTGAACAGCTTTACATCATCAGCGAAGAGAACGCAATTGCTCTTGATATGATCACAAAGGTCGTTTATGTAGATTATGAAGAGAGTTGGTCCTAGAACACTGCCTTGGGGAACACCACTATTGACAGGTACTGGATTTGATAGGGCGTTCCCAATTTTGACCATTTGTTGTCTGTTTGACAGGAATGCTTCTATCCAGTTATTCAGTTGTCCAGAGATACCATAAGATTTTATTTTTAGGAGTAGTTTGTCGTGTACCACTGAATCAAAGGCTTTGCAGAAGTCTATGTAGATTGCGTCTATTGCTTTGCCCTGGTCGAGTTGAGTAGTCCATATGTTTTTGCAGTGTAAGAGTTGCAGATTACAGGATAGTTTTTTTCTGAAACCAAATTGTTTATTGGAGAGTAGGTTGTTTGTCTCTAAATGGAGGATGATGGATTGGTTAATAATTGATTCCATGACTTTACAGGTGACGCAGCATAAGGAGATTGGTCTGTAATTTTCAACTAGGCTTGGGTCTCCCTTTTTGAAGATGGGAATGACTGTGGCTTGTAACCATAGGTTGGGCAAGGAGCTGGTTCTGAAAGATCTTTCAAAGATTATGCTTAGAGGTTTGGCTATGGCAGCGGATAGTTTTCTTAAGAAGTAGGCACATATTCCATCCGGTCCAATAGATAGAGATGGTTTTAGGTTGCGTAGTGCTTTTCAACGTTGTCTACTGTAAAATCGATATGTATTAGATCATTATTGTTGTCTGTGGTACGGCTAGGAAACATTGGGCATGATCCATTACTGTTTACAAACACTGAGCCAAGAATGTGTTAAAGATGTTGGCTTTAATGGTGTCGTCGCTGCAGTCTTTACCATCAGGTCCTATCAAGGGAGGGATGGACCTTGAGTCTTTTAGTTTGTTGTTTACAAAATTGTAAAAAGCACGGGTGGAATTGGTGCTTAGAAGGTTTTCCTCTTGTTTAATGTGGTAATTGGTGCATTCGGTCTTTATCTGGTGGCATAAATTTTTATATCGGTTTTTGAAATTAGCAACGTGACCAGATTTGTTTTTCCGCCAGAGTGATCTCTTTTTGGATTGAAGTTTCCTTATTGATATGGGTAATCTGCTTTTTGTTTTGTTTTTGGAGTTGTTGTTGGAACATATAGTTTGATGACTCTTTTGACTTCAAGTAAAAATATGTTGTAATGATCTTCAACAGTATTGCATCCAGTGAATAGAGATTGCCAATCGAGGGATGAGAGATCGTTATCTATAAGATCATAATTGCCTTTTTGAAGTTACAACTAGGGATGACATCGTTGTGGTGATTTTTGCGTGGACGATATGTTGAGGCAAAAGTCAATCATATTGTGATCACTACTGGAAAAGGGTTCTTTGGTTTGTATTCGGTAAATTAAATTCAAACTATTGCAGAAGATGAGATCGAGGCAGTTGTTCAGTCTAGTGTTGTTGGTTACTAGTTGTTCAAGACCTAGATTTGTAATAGCATTGAAGAAGGTTGTGTGTATGATTTCAGTTGTACAATTATTTAGGGTCCAGTCAATATGAGGTAGATTGAAATCTCCAAGAAAGATAAAAGGGTATGGGCAGGATGTAGCCCATGTTAGTAGTGTATTTAGCTTGTTTATATGTTCGATGTCATAATCAGGTGCTCTGTAACATAGTAAGAATCGAATTGTGATATTTAAGGATAGTTCACAGATGATGGTTTCAGGAAGGGCAAGCTCCTGGGTAACTTGGATATTTTTTAGATGTAAGGATTTTTGTAGAATATAGCAACACCACCTCCTCGACGATTTTCACGATCTGATCGGTAAACATGATAGTCTCTTACTGTGGTAATGGAGTCGGGAGAGATGCATTGAGCCATGTTTCACAGACAAATATAATGTCAAAGTTAGCCATATTTAAGAGGATGAGAAATTCAGGTATTTTATTCACGAGGCTTCTTGCATTGAGTAGTTTGCATTTAAGTCCGGCAGCAGTTGGGATTGAGGTAGTTGGGGCGTGCGTGCCTAGTCTTGGGTGATGGTGGGTGGTGGGTAGTTTTGGGTGATGGTGGGTGGTGGTAGGTGGTTGAGGTAGGGTAGTGGTTGAGGGTAAAAGTTGGGTATTGGGTTGCGTGTCTTACTTTTGATGCAGTCAGCATGGTAGTCAATGTACAGGTCCTTCTCTCCATTGTCTAGACGGGTTTTGAGTTCGATGCGGAGTGCACGGGAGCGGGCACGTTGCTGTATGGTTAAGTCAGGGCGGCAACGGAGGTTTTTGTGGTTGGTGTTGGTTTTGGCGTTGTGGTTGGATTGTCCATCACCCCATGCAAGAAGTTGAATTAGGTGGTTTTGTAAGTTTCTTGCACCCTGGGTTTTTCTGTGTCAAACGATAACAATTATGCTATTCATTGTTTTTTTTAAAAAAAAAATCATTTGGAAACAGCTCTTGTAGGAAGTGGTTTAAAAGTAACACCCATTAAAAACATGGAACTGATAATTGGGATATGATAACTATATCACCTATGTTTGTCTTCGTTCACTTTCATTGTGGCATTTCACATGGTTTCATTTAAGATTTGTTACTTTGGAAACATCAGGCATAAGGCCTGGCTTTCAATGTTTGGATAGCAGAATGTTTGAATTCATTTACTTATCTTTTTGAAACAGTAGGCAAAACACATCAGTACTGAATTGACTGAGTGTGGAATCCATAAGCTGCTTTTATCTTCTTCACAGTTTTCTAATATGTCATTTAAAGAAAAAGAGCCAATTGGCTCAATTTGGAAAATATCAGAAACATCCCAAAAAGATTTTCAGCATCTCAATATATTCAACTGCACAAATGCCTTATCCCCCCCCCCTTCAAGAGCCTTCTGTACAATGTTATTACCATGAGAAATTTGGTGAATGTGAAATACATCATTATGTGCAGAAATCAGTCAGAGATTTAATGGATTTGAACTCTGATATCTTCAACCAGTTGATAAGATTTTATTTTCTACAGCTGAAAAAAAAAGTATGACAGTGAGTGGGATGTTTTATCTGCTAAATAGGCTGGGATTTAATGATTAGCCTTAAAGCTGCTCATCAAACTGTATAGCTGATTTGAATATAGATTTCTTATCTTCAGGACCAGTACTTTGGTTATTGGCTCTCAGAATTAAATACAAATTGTATTCAACATATTACCATAATTGGCAGTAGAACTGCTATCATTAAGTGATGTGATTATTAATTGAATTGTGCTTGATTATATAACCATTTTGGAACAGTTGTTAAATGAATCCAGCTTTACTCATTCAACTTGCTGGTTGGAAGCTACCTGATAAGGTCACAAATACCAATTGTGAACTCAGGATCCTGCAACTATCATAAATACAAGATGGTTTCCAAGCACTTGGATATTGATCACATGAGGTTCCAATGGTTGTAAGTTGAGGATTACAGTAAGGCATTTTCCTATCTAGGACAGGTGGAGGTGGGACATGTTGCTGAACCTCATTTAAAAAATATTTTATATCAGTTATTCAGTAAAATTTACTGAAACCTTTCACATTCAGATTACTTGTGAGGGAATATGCACCCATGCTAGAGCTCCAAATGTGTGTAAATAACTTAAATTTGGTTTTCTGCCATGCCAACGAGTGAATGGCAATTCAGCAGTTGTTGTATTAACTACATTGTTTAAAACATGATTACTGCACATTATGGCTTCACCCCACAGTGTTTCAGGCAAACCTGAGTCAGATAACATAGTGCGAGCCATGGCTTGTAATGTTTGCCCTCTTTGTTCTACAAACGAGTTGTGGTCTGTAAGGTGCAGAACGTTTATGCTCAACACCTGCCAATTTTAACATAGTTTGGAATCTTTTGTTAACAAACTCCATCCCATTATCAGTAACTAAAATAATTACTTTACTTTTCATTTTTCTCTCAGCAAACCTTAGCCAGTTAAAGAAATGTTGAAATGTTTCTGTTTTGTTTTTCATAAGATAGCAGAAACCGTATCGTGAGTAATGGTCCATAATACTCAAAATATAACAGGCACCTCCTAAACTTGGTTTCTTAGGACCAATTATGTCAGCAAAAGCAACCTCTAAAGGTTCTTTAGTCTTAAATCCATTTAGTCTGTTTGCAGGAGTAACCTTACTTTTCTCTTGGCTACAAGCATTACAGTTTAAATACTTGCTACAGGGTTTCAATTTTACTCCCTCTGACAATTCAACAGTTTGTTTGAGCATTTTGAAATTAATGTGCCCCAGATGTCTATGTAGTAAATGTATACATTCATCATGTGGCTTAACATTGTTATAAACTGAGTTAGCCATCTTCAACTGGTCATCATGTATCACATATAAATCATTCTCTAAATTAGCAGTAACACTTTTACCCTCTTTCTCTATTATACAGTTATCACCCCTAAAGGTTACTATGTAACCAAGATTAACTAAAGCCCTTACTGATAACAAATTAAATTTCAGCTTAGGTACATATAATATAGTTAAATGTTCGTTTATACAAGAACAATATGCAGTACCTTCACCAGATGCTTTAATCTTCCATCCATTTGCCAATGATACATGTTGTTTACTCATGGACATCTTTACAAACCTTTTTCTATCTTTAGTAATGCACTGTGATGCTCCACTATCAACAACCCACTAATCATGGTTTACAATTGAATTGCTAGACATAGCTAAACTAACATTTTTTTTTTAGCCTTCTGGTGTTAACCAGTATTCTGTCTTTTTCCTTTCTTACAGAATCTAGCTATATGTCCCCTAGCCCCACAAGAAAAACATTTCCTAACAGTATAGACAGTTGAAGACAAATCCTCTTCTTGTGGTTGTTCCTTTCTCAGTTGGTCCCTATCCAGCCGTCTTCTTGCTTCTTCTAACAACCTTCCGGTTATGTCAGTCAATGTCAGTTTATCTCTGGGCAGGACTTCCAGTGAAGATATATAAGCATCATAACTTTCATCCAATGAGGAAAGAATGATGTAAACTTGATGCAGCTCTGAAAATATCAGTTCCTTTTCATGTAGCTCCTGAAAAGTTCTTTTCATGAAGTTCAAATGAGCTACCATATCTCCATCTTTCAGAAGACGTGCTCTAAACAGTTTACGTGTAAGATGTATGTGTGCACCTACACTGTCACGAACATAAATCCTCTTCAAATTCTCCCAACACCTAGCAGCAGACTCTTCTCCACGAATATGGACTAGCTGCTGGTCATTCAGTGTTAGTCCAATTATACAAAGAGCTCGTTCATTGTTCTGTTTAAAGTCAGCAAGTTTCTTGGCATCATCCTCATTTTCTGGATCCCAAGCATTTACATCCAGTGGGTCTTGAACTACATTCCATAACCCTTCTCTACGCAGAAGTAGACTGCATTTCATAGACCAGGAAACATAGTTTGTTCCATCCAACCAGGTTATCAGTGATAGACTTGTTGAAGTGTCTTGTGCCATCTTTACCAGGATAGTAACCCACAATTAAACAGTAAACAGCTGTCTGTATACAGTACTGTGTATTCACACTAACTCTCAGTTATCTGAGCCTGGTATGGCCTGGGCCCATAACCAGTGTTGAGGTAATTCCCCGTTAGGGGAATGAGCGCATACAGGGAGACATATTTGAGAGAAGTGTTTGAATAATACACACACATCACACAGATACACTGTACAGTAAATGTAGGTTTTTACTTCCAGAAAAGTTTAAGCAAAGTTCAAGATAAGCAGTCCAAAGTCATTCACAGGTAAATCAGTCAGTTTTTCAATCCAGGGATAATCCAATAACAAAGTCCAGTGTCAAAAACAGTTCAGTATCAGACTTACATCAAATCCATGAATACCAGTCAATTATGAGGAATGGCAATATTCTCCAACAGAAGAAAACAGAGACTCACTGATACTTCTTCTGAGACTAAGACTAAACAACCTAGGTTTCTGGCTCCATCTTACAGCTGTTTGATGAACCACACCCAATTACACTTTTAGGATTCTCTTAAAGAGACAGTATTAAAATGTCTATCCTGGTTTATATATTTCCAACCCAAATAGCTGTTAGGTGACTCATATTCCTAACACCCACCACTGATTGTGTCTGTATTATTGACTCTCAGTGAACCAGTTGAATAACTTTTATTCTAGGGAAACTAAATATATAGGACTTGTTCATATAAAAACAACTGCTGGTAACAAATAGAGTTTTTTTTCCTCCATAATAACTAAATTATGTCACATCATGACATTAACTGAATTCAAAGTAACAAGTTATGCACCTGTGTATACAATTATGGTTTTCAAGGTCATAATTCAGAAATGAAGGATGTCATGTTAGCACATTTACAATTATTCAGCTTATCCATTACAGATGCTTTTCATTAATTCACCAGTATTCTCTCTGTCAGTTCCTGATTTGTATGGAATCTTCATAAAAATTTATTGATGTAAACAGTTTAAAGTATGAGAGGTAATCAATATGCAGAACTAATATATTTGAAAAATAAATAAATAAAATATGATTGTACTTAACAATTTTAACAGTTTAATACATACTCTGTTTTAAATTTCTATTTATTTCATAGTACATAAGTAAAAAAAGCAGGTGCGGATCCATGAAATATTTATTTATAGCAAATATTTGTTTACTTATGTATTTGATTTTAGCATTGCATGACTCCAGACCATCTCTGAATGTCTCACAATATCGCACAAATAAAAATACAATAGACAATAGATGAGCAAGATGGAAAATCTAACCAAAAATGTAACCAGCAGAGTAATAATAATGTAAAAATAAAAATGATAACAATATAAACAATGATAACACAGCCTTTTGGCAGCTATCTGGCAGCTATCTAAAATGTTTATAGTGTTCATACAATCGGCTGCATAAATCTTGTCTAAAACAGCAAAGAATTTCTTTTTCATTTAGCCAAATGCTTTTAATTGGGCCATGTTAACACAAAAAGAGAAAGATAGCCTCCGGGGCAAATCTGAAAGATGAGTTCTTAATGAAAGCACTCCAACCTGGCATTTACCATAGTTTTTCCGCAAGGGTAGTAATTTAAAGTGATGAGTAGTTCTTGTTGAATGACCTTCTAAGTCTGTTGCAGCACTGCCTATCGGATCTGTAATTCACTTTTCATCAATTGCATTTTAGTACAATTAACCATGCCATCAAAAGACCCTGAACAAAGACATTTACTACATATGTTCATCTGTATTTAGCTCAGGACTGAGGAAATGGCACAGGTCCATTCAAAAACTTTTGCCAGTGTACAAATAGATTGAAGAAAGGTGTCAGTGCTCCAACAAATCACCCCTCATCCAAATCAAAGGTCTCTAGCTGCATCTCAGAAAAAGTAAATTGGTTTATTAGAAATTGCCATGCTGGCACGTGGCTGGGTGCAGTTGATACTAAATTACATCATACATTTCCCCCTTGCCCTGGTCTTTCCCCCATCCCCTGGATGTGACTTCTCAATAGGACACATCAGTCTCCAAGAGTCATCCATCATGCTCTCCAATAACCTTCTTATGCTCCAACAATTTTGGGCTGCCATGGTGATTATCTAGGCATTTCAAGAATGCCTTGTTTTCCCCCATTCCCTTTTTCTGGCAGCTAAAAAGACCAAAGGAGTATCTTTTTAGTTGACAAAAAGATTGTATATAATAGGAAGAAAGCAATGCTATTGTTTTCTTATTGTGTCTCAGTTTTTCAAAGAATGTAAGAGGTTAAAGTTATCTAGTTACTGGAGAAAACAATTAAAAATTCCCTTAATCAAATGACATTGTAAAGTAGCGGTCACCAATCGGTGGGCCAGAGCCCACTGGTGGGCCATGAGAAAATTTTGGTGGGCTGCAGAGAAATCTCACCCCCAGAGCACCCCCCAAAGCAATTAATGCAGGCTGCACAGAAACACAAGGCTGCACAGCCCACATGGCCTGCGGGAACTCTCCCCCCCCCCCCCACTCACTCCTTACCCGGCAAACTTGCCTGGGTAAATTTCTATTTTTCCTTTTTCCGACCTTTTTCATCTGTTCTGCTGTGCCAGGAGATTTAGATTAGCTAGGAAGCAAGAAATGGTTGGATTTCTTGCTTTCTAGCTAGTCTTTAGATCTTCGGCTCTGCTTTTAAGTACAGCGAACCTCCCTTAGGACTGAAGGTTTGCAAGCAAATTCACGGTAAGCAAATTTGAGAGACTGAGCTAGCCAATGGCAGATAGATCACTGAATGATTCTGTAAGCAACTCAATCTGCCTGCTTTGCCTGATTTGGGGTAAAAGTTGCTCTTTTTTAAAAAAAAATCAATATTTACATGCATGGTGTGTTTTGAGTTAATTTTGCGAATTTGCTTGCTAGCAAATTTTATGAGTTTGCTTGCAAGCAAATTTTATGTGACAGACTGAACTAGCCGATGGCAGATAGAAAGATCTCTGAATGAATCTGTGGTTCTGTGAGCAACTCAATCTGCCTGCCTGCTTTGCCTGATTTGGGGTAAAAGTTGCTCTTTTTTTATAAAACATTCAATATTTATATAAATATTTATAATATTTACATATAAGCCATGCCAGTCACATGACCATCAAGCCACACCCATGAATTAGGCCACACCCACAGAACCAGTTAGTGGTCCCTGGGATCTAAAATTATGAGTTTGGTGGTCCCCAATGTCCAAAAGGTTGGCGACCCCTGTTGTAAAGTACTGATGTGCTGTTTATAAAAATAGATTATTATTTTGTTGTTCTTAGCATTTGTTATTATTTTGTTGGTTGTGTTTCTAGAATGAAGCAAGCTATTAGCTTTGCTAGAACCCTGGTGGGGTTGGTTTGTTTCTTTTCATTAGTTTTAGTTTTCCCTTAACATTGGTTATAAAAAAACTTATTTTTCTACTTGAAAATTATATGTTTACTAACTGTAGCATAACTCTACAAAATAAATTACAGTAATATACATGGATTTTTAGCAATTTTTAATTATAAATGTAATTGTTGTGATTTTTGGGAGAAGTGAAAAAGTAAAGTGCCAATGTTATGTACATACTAAACAAATATGTACACAACATTGGCACTTTACTTTTTTAAAGGTTTGTTTTTAAGGTAAAAAGAAAAACTAGGTCATTGTCATGCAAAGCAGTGTCATCTAGTATTATATTTGCTTGCAGCAATGTCTTTGGTCTCACAAAAATTCCATTAGTATAATGAACAGTAATGCTATTGTATCTGGGCAGAAAACATATGGGTGAGAACTAGATGGCAACAAAGATATGAAGAAAATGTCTCCATCTAATGACAGTGTGATGTTTTGCAGCTACATACATACCAAATGTGTTTGGCCATATTCCAAGTAAGACACTAGTTATACTGCTGCCAAAATAGGTACGGTCAAGTTACTTTTAGAACATGGAAACTCAGCAACTGATAAACACAGCTGGTTTATAATGTATGTAACCTGGCACTATCTTTGAATGATGTCCTCTTTATAACTAAGCTGAAAACATTGCAGAGCAACATAATTATAACAACAATGACAACAGCAGTAATATTAAATTGCACTAAGCTTTTTTCTAATCATAATTTGGAAAATAAGGGGGGGGGGGCAACATACGATTCTATCCTTAATATTTTTAATCACATCTTAAGGACCTCCAAGCAGACTCTTTTCTGTTACATGTTCTCTGGAACATCATTCCTGAAAAGAAATAGATTAGACTTATTCCAACCTAGCTAGATGTCTACAGGTTCTTGAAGACTTGGCTTTGTTACTGAGTTTGGGGTTCTGGGTATGTCATTGAGCCTATATCATGATTATTTTAATTGTGTTGGTTGTTGTTTTTTTATTTCAGCTACTATATATATTATTTATTAATAATATTATTATTGTTGTGACAATAGAATAGAACAACAGAATAACATAGTTGGGAGCAACCTTTGAAGTCTTTTAGTTCAACCCACTATTCAAGCAAGAGACTCCATAACATTCTGCACAAATGGTTGTCCAGTTTCTTCTTACAAACGTCCAACTTCTGAAAGCAAGCTGTTCCATTGGTTAATTATTCTCACTGTCAGGAAGTTTCTCCTTAGTTCTAGGCTGATCTCTCCTTGAATAGTTTCTATCCATTGCTTCTTTCCCTGTTTTCTGGTGCTTTGGAAAATAGATTGACCCCTCTTCTTTGAGGCAGCTCCTCAAATATTGAAATATTGCTATCATGTTGCCCCTAGGCCTTCTTTTCACTAGAGCAGACATACCCAATTCCTGCAACTGTTCTTCATATGTTTCAGTCTCTAATCCCCTAATCATCTTTGTTGGTCTTCTCTGCACTCTTTCCAGAGTCCCAACATTTTTTATGCTACCATGACAAAATCTTAAAGCAGTATTCCAAGTATAATGCCAAGGCATTATAAAGTGGTATTAATGCTTCATGTGATCTTGATTCTATCCCTCTGTTAATGTAGCTCAGGATTGCATTGGATTTTTTGGTGGCTCAGTGTTCAAATCTGTTGAGATCCTTCTGGATCTTGAGTCTATCTTCAGGAGTATTGGCTATTCCTGCCAGCTTAATGTCACCTGCAAATTTGATGAGTTCTCATTCTATTTCTCCACAAAATCATTTGTGAAGATATTGAAGAGTACTAGGCCTAAGGCAGAAGTTTGGAGCACCACACTGTTTACTTCCCTCCATGTAGATGTAGTTTAAGGACTACACATTGAGGTGGTGTATCAGCCAGTTATGAATCCATCTGGTGGTGATACTAGCCCGCATTTTTTAACTTATAAGAAATAGGTTATGATCTACTTTGTCAAATGCTTTACTGAAATCCAAGTATACTATGTCTTTTATTTTATATATATTTTATATTATTTTTATTTATTGTTAGCCTCTGAAAGTCATGAATTTGAGATGGGCAGCTATACAAACAAATGAATAAATCTTAAAATTATACACAGGATAAATGGAATGTAGTTAAGTAGCTAAAATAATAGCTATCTGATATACTGAGATGGTTCTTGGAAAGCTATTTTTTTCAATACAGATTTTCAGCATTAGTATATATATATATCTAATTTAGATTTTGAACCTTTATTAAGTATTAAATATTTGCAAGTAGCTCGAATTTAATATGTTATACTCAATTAATGTGAACTGCAGAAGATTGATTAAGAATGTCCCAAAATACTCTTCAAAAATCTATTTCCCTTCTGAGTTAGTAGTATAAAATTTTATGTTCTGTTCTGAACATCATGTGTTCTCACATGTTGAGAATTCTGAGTAATAAAAGAACTTAAAGTAATCCTAATATCATGCAGAGACCAAGAATTAATGATATTTCATTATTTACTAAAACCTGTTTTAATTATGTTTAGCTATTTTTAAGGTATATTTTATCCTTAGAATATTGTTTTATGTACTTGCTGAATGTGAGCTGTATCAAGATTTCTTGATTTACTTGTCTCCTGTTGTATACTGCAGATTGATTAAGTAATATGTTTTTTCTCTAGAATAGTCTGACTTAAATACCATTTTTAATTCCATGAAATTGTAGCTGTTTTGCAAGGTGCCATTGTGTTCATTAAAAATAACCCATCATCAAGCATATATAAAGGCAAATAATGTTTCAGGTATTCAACAAACATAGTAGTACATTTATCTCTGCAAATTATTTTCTTGACTTCAAAATTTTTCATTATCACTTCACTTTTCCGAAAGGATGAACATATAGTTTTTTTGCATCTAGGTTTGATTTCTTCAAGGGACTTAATCAAAATATATTGAGGAGAGTTAATCTAAAAGGTCTAAAATAACTACCAACTAAGGAGTTAAAATGTATACTTGCAAATACAAAATTTATAGTTCAGCTGCCTGAGATTAGTTTAAGCAGTTTTAAGAGATTGTAAGAATGAAAGCAGTTAGTAGTAGTGAGATAGAAATGAACATCAGAATCCAATCTTTTATCTATCTCTGCACTGTTTGTAATCTGATTGAAGTAAGATAGCCAACTGGGAAATATAACCTTGATATTTGAGCTTCAGAGCAGAAATATATGTTGTCTGTTGAACAGGTAAACTATTAAACAAAATACACGAATATATAGTCTTTTTCAGGTGCTAAACAAACAATATTACACAATGAGGGTAGGGATAGATATCCTGTTTTGACTCTGAATTATTTGTGAAAGTAGGACAAATCCACAGGAATTGTATACCTTGACTACTGAACACAAACTTCAGTGAAATCTGAACCAAGTCACACATTTATGCAGAAAACTGTTGTCTTAAATCTGCATATTATGACAGATATCATCTGAGAGATATAGGTAGCATTTATTCATCTGAATTTCATTAGCATTCATTAGCCTTCAAAAAACAAATTTTGACTAAAAATTTTAATAACTAATCAATTTCTAATCATAAACACTGGGCAAAAAGTATTTTTAATTAGCAAATCTGTTCCCAAGTTGATAGATGATTTTTTTTTAAAGGCAAAACTTTATAAAATAAATATTGGAATGAAAAAATGGTTAGTTAAATAATCTTAAACTAATATACATATCTATGTGAATTTATGCAATTATGCTATTTGTGCTTGTATTTCAATTATTTTTTATGTAAACAATAATTCAATGGCACTTAGATTTATAAACCGCCCTCTCTAAGTGGTTTATAGAGTCAGCATATTGCCCTCAACAATTTTGGGTCCTTATTTTACCCACCTCAGAAGGCTGGAAGGCTGAGTCAACCTTGAGCCTGATAAGATTTGACTGCCAAATTGCAGTCAGCAGAAGTAGCCTGCAATACTGCACTCTAACCACTGCACCGCCATGGCTCATAATATATGTTTAAATACATTAGGATTTTTAATACCGTATATTATACTATTATTATATTAATGTATGTCAATTATAATTATTTTAAAATACAATGATTTACAACAATTGCATCTAGAGACTATAACAAATTCAACAAATATTTGATTGTGAATATCTGGTAAATATACACACTGGAAACTACAGACATGTCTGCTAACACATGATATTCAAGGTGAGTAGCAAACCAAATGAGATTCCATGGTTAAGAAAGTATTGTGTGTACCTTCACAAACATAGAAATCATTATTTTTTAATACATAAAGTAATGCATCAATTGTCTACTTTCAAGGCGCTGAAGTGGCAGAACAGATGATTTGGGAATTGAAATAATATTCCCCTGTTAAGAAAATTATTTTTAAAAATGTTACTATTTTTCCTGGCAGAGTTTTCAAAGTAGCAATTAGTTTTGTTACAATACCCTGAACTAGCCAAAAACTATTTATAACAGACTGTATTTATTGCTATGTATGAAACATTTGTATACTTACTATCAAATTTCATAGATGTTGCAATCTAGTTATATAAATCAAGGCTGAGGTATTTCGTATAAGAATAATAGTATTTTCCATCTTTCATTACTAATATATTAGAGTTATCATTTAAGAATAGAAACTGAACATTATTCTACTATACATGAAAAGACAACATTGCAAGAAAAAAGATTTATTTTACATTGTCGAGCTAAATCGTGAAAAAAAAGTTTGAAGATAAATGTGTTAAACGTACACTGTTGACCAGAAATAAAGTCTTAGTATTGTAGTTTAACAAAATGGCTAGAAGAATTCAGAAAATAAAAAATTATGTAGCTGGGAATAAAGCCATTTTTTTAGAATGTGTTGATGGCCACAACATATGCACACTTGAAAATGTTTACACAACACTTTTTCCTCTGTATTTTAGCTAATTATGTCATCAAAAGAACTGGCTTACCAAAGCCTTACTGGAAAAATGGACTAACACATATTTTGTTTCAATACTGTTTTACAATATTTTCTAGAATATCATATCCAACATAAATAACATTTGTCATCAATTATAGATCTTGTAGAAATTGATTTTTATTTTATTTTATTTTATTGCAAAGTTGTACAGTTGAAGAGGACAGATTAAATAATGTCCTCAGTGTTCTGAATCCAAATTCTGTATTTCTGTATTTATTGATTTTGGATCCACTCCAATCATGATACTCTCTTGGAATCCAATTAAAAGTTATTTATCATTGCTTGTTCACATTCATTGAAGAATGCCTCACCATCTACCTTAGTAATAATTTCCAAACTGCTCAAAGAAATATTCAATAAAAATCTGTCTTCCTTGATCTAAAAATATTTATTCTATGAATATGCCTGTATTCTTATATGATAAGTTAATAGGTCTTGACCATCATCTGTGTTGCATGTTTTCAGATATTTAGATAGTGTTATTATATATACACTAAAACATTTTTCTTCAATATTAATATCACCCAACGTCCAGAAAATCAGCTTACAAGATCTAGCTATAGCTATGTGTACCTAATCAGCATCTTTCTTCTTGGTACCTTTTCTTATTTATCTGAATCATGACTATGTACTGTATATGCATCAAACATTTTCCTACAACTTTGGAAACTTTCAATCTTAAAACCTTGTTATCATAAGCCATATTTTCAGAATAGTCAAGATCCATAAAGAAATAAGAATGTACAGTATATTTTAATACATTATACCCAATATATAATATTTAATCAATCCATATTATTGTTTGATACCAATTATAAAATAGCAGAAAACATTTGTACAAAATGCAATGCAAGTGACCGAATTTGGGTTACATATTCTACATATTCTGCAGTACTTCATTGCAAAATCATAAATATTTGAAAAGACTCTTTCCCTGACATTTCTGTCAGGCATTCTTCAAAAAGAGAATTAAATGAAGAAAGATTGATGTTTCTAAAATGGAAGAAAGTCTTGGAAAGTTCAGGCAGATGTGAAGAACAGAGCCAATGGAAAGGTAAAAGAAAGTATTAATTGGCTCCAATGCCAAAGCCTAATCTATATCCATTTATAAGCCAAAATGTATTAGTTTCTGACAGCTTCTTCTTAAATCCATTGCATTTTTAGACCACCTAAATTTATTTTGAGCTCAATCACTGGTTTCTTTCACTATTACCCATGATGGGAGGTATGATGTTTCCAAGGTTCCTGTGTGTTTCTCAGTCTCCCTGGAGATGACAATGATTGAAGACAGAATCTTTTGCATGAATAATGTATGAACTACCACTGAACCACTCTAACTGGGAAAGATTACTGTCAATGATCACGAATAAATCAAAACCTTTTAATCTCACAGTGGTTGGATATATCCTCTAAGTACATCTTATTCATCAAATAAACTTACCCTCTACTCATGTTCAGATTATATATTTCTCAAATTTTCTACTCTCACACTTTGCATGTTTACTCGGAATTATATCTCACGCTGTTCTCTGGGATTTACTCCCTTAAACTGCAATCTTATCAATTCTTTTCTAATAATAGACCCTCTTGAGGAAAATAATGTGTACGTCTGAAGTATATAGAAAGATCATGCGAGCAGAAGTAAAATTATAAGACATGCATAATCATATCATCACATAAAGGTCATGACTTATATATTTGAATCAAATGCCAGGATGCAAGTATGGAATAGCATTTGCACAATAATGTCATTCATCATTTTGGAATCAGCAGAAATTGCTATTGATGCCTTTCAGGGTTGCTTAATTAATCACAAATATAAATTCTAATTTTCACTCTATTCACAAACATTTCTTTAGAAATGTCCTTGTACAATTCTAATGGATTCATCTATAAATCAAAAACTTTTCATAAAATGTATTATAAGGTATATAAGGTAAATGATATTTGACATATATTCTAAATCAGCATAGCTTGTACCGTGAACTCTATCCTACAGAAAATATGATAGAACAGAAAATATAAATATATTGCTAATTAATTTATTTTGTAACAAATCTCAAGGCTATCTCTATGAAATAATGGGGATTTTAATAGCATCTAGAAAGAAGTTTTCGTAGCATTAAAAGAAGTTTTCATAGCATTAAAACAGCAAAGTTCTTCTGTGTTAACTTTACATAAAACAGAACCTACAATTTATTTCACTTTATATAGACCAAAGGCAGGAATTCACCATCATGATTGTTTTCATAATATTAAATAGGAGTAAAGAATCATTTTTACCAGAAACTTAGAAAGACAGTTCCAAGAATGTTGGTGTTTTATTTGGATATGCCCAGGAAAGCACCAAATTAGCAGTCTTTCCTCACAAATTCAGCCATGACAAATGTACTCTTTCAAAATAAAACTTTTTTCCATTTGCAGTTAGTTTTGAATTGGCTTTCATCCCCTTACTCTCTTTCTTTTTTTCTTTTTATGATCTTTAATCTCTTTTATTGGGATGGACTCAAGCTGACTGAATGGAGCTGAGCGTTTACTGACCGGCCCTTTCTAACTCCTACTCAAAGTTTGCAACAGATATTTTCTCTTTGTGTCCTGATAAAGAAACATCTGTTACTGCTTAGTATTGAACTCTCAACCTTCAAAATGGGATTCAAGCATCTTCACTTCTAGCCCACCATGTCACTCACTCTCTCTACCTGCCAAGACCTTTTATAATAGGAAGATCTGGATATCTATAGACCATTCCATTCTCCATGTTCCCTTCTTTGTACATAGCTATAATGAAAATAGTACATTTGCAGTATTTCAGATTACAGGTAGTCCTTGTTTAATGACAAGAATGACTTTACAGCTGTAAAGCATTTCCAACTGACGTAGAATATTGTACTGCCTCATGTGACTGCATTTTGGGTGCTTGGCAACCAGCTTATAATTATAACTCATTACAGCATGACTTATTATTTTGTTTGTTTATTTACTATTTTACAGCAAAAATAAATAAATACTGAATATGCTGGATTCACTTAATGCTGCTATGGTTTGCTAAGCAACCATGTATTTCACTAAGAATAACTCACTTTACCATCATAAAAATGATCCTTAAATCAGCTCTAACCCTAGTCTATCCTATGGAGGGAGCCATTTCTTATTTATTTGGAAACAAGTTCAGTGTATGTGTAAAGAGGGTTCTTATCTTGTCCTTCATCTCAGGCAGCCAAAACATCAAAATAGCAAGTTTGGCTATTGTAAAACAGAAAGAGTGTCTTAAGTAATGGAAGTGCATGCAATTGCTAATTGAGTTTCAATAACATCTGTCAATCCTTTTTATCTATTTTATTTTTATTCTGCCTTTCTTTCTTTTCATGTAACTCAAGGTGGCAAATATAATACTGCTTCCTCCTTCTATTTGTAACATTTTAGGAATATTATTATTTCACTGCTTCTTCACCTTTAAAGGCTGCTCTAAATTCCCCATCCCTTCAGAAAGTGGAACAGGAAATATCACTAACCATATCTCATTCCCTTCCTTGACAGGGTAATTGGTTTGATGGATAAGGGGAATGCAATATATATAATGTGACTTTGGCAAGGCCTTTGACAATTCCAGATGGCATTATCAAAAAGTAATTGGAGAACTGTGAGCTGGCAGATGGCTACAGCAAGGTAACAAATTCCACGGGGGTAGTTGTGCTACAAAACCAACAAAGACTGTTATGGCAACTTAGATATTAACTATTTATTAGAGGATAACTAAGGGACTTAGACCCCTCTTCATCAGATAACCAAAGCAATTTCTTCCTAATTAGAGTACCCAAATATCTATATAATGAAATAGGAATAAATCTTCATAATATCATCATACAAGGAAATGTCTAAATTGAATAGAATGAACATTTTGATGAATTCAAGTTTCTCAAAAATCTTCCTTGAAAGATTATTTATTTATGATAGTTTGAGATCATTGCAAGATATAGTAGACGGAAATAATTTGTGATGGTTGACTGTCAGTGTTTGATCCGTGTCAATTTATTTTCTTGTTTACAGACAGCCTATTTATTTTGTACAAATAAAAATCAGAATTGTTGACAAGTGAAGGAAGCAATTAAATTCTGGATGGATATAGTTATTACATTTGCAAAAATTGCTTTAATGTATATAAAATTCAATATTTTCTTGCAGAACCTGTGTCATGTTCTTTACTGCTAGCAGTAGTTATTTTGAAGATAGCATTAGCCAAGTGAGGCAGAATAAAACAGAGATATACTGCTCTGCTTCACATTAACCTGCAACTGTGTCTATTCTTTGATTTAAATCAGTTACATCCTCAGAGAAAAATTGGTTGCTTTGGTTTTTCACAGAATCCTTTCTCAGCCACATACAGTATCTTTCCTATAAATATTTTCTCCTGTGACTACAAGGGTTTAAGAGAAAGGAAGCATCTGCCTTTAGTATCTAATGCTAGAGAACAAAAATAATTGTGTGAACTATGTGTACGTAATGCATAGTTTGAGGCACTGGAAGTTATTGGTGTAAAGTATATTTTCTTATTGTGAAATCTGTTTATCCGTTTGTTGAAATATTTGTATTTTGACCTTCTGAGATAAATTCAAAGGAGTTTCAAATATTTTAGGAAATAAAATTTGTACAAATTGCAAATAGTGTAAATAAATGTGGATCTAAGTATCTATGCATCTATGCATGCATGTGTATAATGTTATATTAATAAAATGATTTCAATCACATGTGATACAGAATACATGCTGCAACATGGATACTTCACAAAAACATGATCATGTTACAAATGTATTTAAAATATTTGTATTTCATAATTCATGCTAACATGCAACAGGTTATGTTATATTCAATGTGAATAAGTACTCTTATATGCCAACTTGAATGTGTTATAAATTTATTTTTACAATGAATATTCTAGGCTAAAATAAATAATACTAAATAAATTACAGGAAAAGCAAACAATAAAGAACAATGTTGGGAAGCTTTCTCTTTTTTATATTCTAAGAGATCACTATGGAAACATGTAATGGCACTTGTAAGCCTGAATATGTTGCTGACCAGTACCTATTATCTATGGCCATTGGCCATGCTAGTTGAGGCAGGTGAGCAATGGTATCTGGAAAGCTATAGGCTCCATACTTTTATTCCAGTGTGTTCTCCATTTTTCATAAATGTTCACAGAGCTTTTCTTCGTTTTCATTCCTAGTGCTCTCCTATGCATATTTTTCCTTATAGCTGCTCTATTAAGCATTTGTACTGTTTAAATTTAACTGATCCCTTTTTGACAGTTGTAGCCATGAGTTAGGAAGTGTGGCAGTTGACTATAAATAGGATATCTTGATTTCATTTGGCAAACATTCTATATTAAGTTGGTTAGTTCTTATTTTGCTCTGTGTATATCCTATGCAGTACTGGGATACAACTTTTTTAACAACTGGTTCTCTGCCCTAATGATTGGCTGGGTGGGCATAGTTGGGTGGGCATGACTGGGAGGGTCATGTGACTGAGTGGGCATGGCCAACTCTATATCACTTGTGTGGGTGGTACCTATATGGGACAGGCAGGGTTGGGGAGGGACTCCAGGTGTGTGTGTGTGTGTGTGTGTGTGTGTGTGTGTGTGTGAGAGAGAGAGAGAGAGAGAGAGAGAGAGAGAGAGAGAGAGAGAGAAAGAGAAAGCCAGCCATGATATAACTCTCCAAGATTGGATCGGATCTCTCTCCCTCTTTCTCTCTCTCTCTCCCTCTTTCTTTCACACATACACACAGGCAGGCTTAGAAAGTCTACCAGGCCCATCATGCTGCAGATGCCCCACGCTCACACCTTTGCCTGGCTCATGTTCTCCTTCACCAGTCTAGCTTGATGCAGGCAGCAGCGCAGCTCACATTGCTCTTTCTAAGCCCGCTCTTGGTTAGGCTGGCACCAGTGAGGACTGGCTTTTTGCCTAGCTTTGTCCAGCCAAGGGAAAATGGATGGGGGCCTGGGGAGGAAGCCTTCATCAAGCTAGACTGGGAAATCTGGCTGCAGGAGAAAGAGAAGCTGGGTGAGCTGGACCCAGCTGCTTCCCAGGTTCCTTCATCCCAGAAGCAGCAACCACACACTCTCCCCTCTCTACTATCCCCTTCTTTACATAGGATCTCCAAGCAGTGGAGAAGGAGTCAGAGAGGAAGAAGGAGGTAGCGGCGGCCACTAGCATTATGGAGAGAGTGCCACACAGAAACAGGTGCACACAAAAACTCTTGCCCCTTTCTCCCTCTCTGTGTCTGTTGCTGTGTGATCCTGTGTGAAGAAGGGGGCTAGCAGAGAGGGGAGAGTATGGGGAAGCATCTGGGTATGGCTCATCCGGCTTCTCTCCCTCTCACAGCCAGTTTTTCGGCTATTCTCAGGCTGTTTTTCGGACTGATTTTGGCAAGAAAAATGGCCTGAAAACAGCCCCAAAATGGCCTGAAAACAGCCCAAAAATCACTTGAAAACAGCCCAAAAATGACCTGTTTTGGGGGGAATTTTTAGTCCATGTTTCAGACTGTTTTCAGGCCATTTTTGGTTCAAAGAGGGCAAGAAAATGGCCCCAAAATGGACCGTTTTGGGGGGCAATTTCAGCCATTTTGGGCCATTTTTCAGGCTAGTATTTTTGGTCCAAAACAGCCTGAAAAACGGCCAAAAATGGCCAAAAAACAGCCTGTTTGGGCTGGTTTTGGACCATTTTCAGGCTGTTTTTGGGGCCATTTTTGGACTGAAGAATGGCCTAAAATGCCCTGAAAATGGCCCCAAAAACAGCCTGAAAAATGGGCAGGGTGGGGCCAACCAGTGGTCTGATTTGCCAGTTCTCTGAACTGCACAGAATTGGAACAATCAATTCGGGTGAACTGGTCTGAACCAGCAGCAGCCCATCTCTGATCCGATGTAATGGTTATTTACATAGTAAATATAAAAAACAAATGTATTTGTCTATGTATGGAAGATATCAATATAAGATCCACATTTTTAGATCAGGCTCTGTAATAATTTTGAATCCTTTATAATATCTCCTACATTAGTTGTTTTCATATGCTGTTGTTGATACATAAAATTAGCATTATGAACAATTATAAATCATATCATTATTTGAAAAATGTCCTGAAGAGGCAGTAGCTCTTAAGTTTCATTATAACATCTTCCGACAGGATAACAGTTAATATGTTTTATTTATTTTATTTATTTATTTTGTCAATTGCTTACAAGATAATAGGTATAAGTAAAAACATAGTTATGAATACATGGATACATAAAAGAAAAATAGAAAAATAAAAGAAACAATAAGACAGGGATGGTAGGCACATTGGTGCGATTATGCACTCCCCCTACAGACTTCTTAGGAAAGGGGTGAGGTCAATAGTAGACAGTCTAAGGTTAAAGTTTTTGGGGTTTGGGGAAGAAACCACAGAGTCAGGTAGAGTATTCCAAATATTGACCACTCTGTTGCTGAAGTCGTATTTCCTGCAATCAAGTTTGCTGCAATTAACCTTGAGTTTGTATCTATTGTTTGCTCTTATGTTATTATGGTTGAAGCTGAAGTATTCATTGACAAGTAGGACATTGCAATGTATGATTTTATATACTATATGTAGATCAGATCGAAGGCGGCATAGTTCTAGGTTTTCTAGGTCTACAATTTCGAGTCTGGTGGTATAAGATATTCTGCAAAGAGTAGAGAAGTGGAGAACTCTTCTTGTGAAATATTTCTGGACTTTCTTAACTGTGTTAATATCAGATACATAATGTGGGTTCCAGACTGATGAGCTGTATTCGAGTATTGGTCTAGCAAATGTTTTGTATGCTCTAGTTAGTAGTGTAATATTACCAGAGAAAAAGCTATATAAGATTAGATTAACAACTCTTAACACCTTTTTGGCTATGTAGTTACAGTGGGCTCTAGCACTTAGATCATTAGAGATGAATACTCCAAGATCCTTGACAGAGTTTGGATCATCAACAAGGTCTTGACTATTCAGCCTGTATTTATTTTCTGATATATATTTTTTGCCAATATGTAGGACAGATCATTTATTTGTTGAGATTGGAAGTTGCCATTTGTTTGACCATTCTGATACATAGCCGAGGTCTTTTTGAAGGGTAGCAGTATTGTCTGTGGTGTTGAATAGCTTTACATCATCAGTGAAGAGAATGCAGTTGCTCTTGATATGATCACAGAGGTCATTTATGTAGAGTATGAAAAGAGTTGCTCCTAGAACACTGCTTTGGGGGACACCACTGTTGACACCACTGTTGACACCACTGTTGACACTGTTGATTGGACACTCCCAATTTTGACCATTTGTTATCTGTCTGATGCTTCTATCCAGTTATGCAGGTGTCCAGAGATACCGTAAGATTTTAGTTTTAGGAGTAGTTTGTCATGTACCACTGAATCAAAGGCTTTAAAGAAGTCTATGTAGATTGCATCTATTGCTTTGCCCTGATTGAGTTGTGTAGTCCATATGTTTTTGCAGTGTAAGAGTTGCAGATTACATGATAGTTTTTTTCTGAAACCAAATTGTTTATTAGAGAGTAGGCTGTTTGTTTCTGACTGAAGGATGATGGCTTGATTAATAATTGATTCCATGACTTTACAGGTGACACAGCATAAAGAGATTGGTCTGTAATTTTCAACTAGGCTGGGGTCTCCCTTTTTGAAGATGGGGATGACTGTGGCTTGTGACCATAGTTTTAGCAAGGAGCTGGTCCTGAAAGATTTTTCAAAGATTATGCTTAGAGGTTCGCCTATGGCAGTGGATAGTATTTTTAAGAAGTAGGCACATATTCCGTCCGGTCCAATAGATAGAGATGGTTTTAGATTGCATAGTGCTTTTTCAACATTGTCTTCTGTAAAATCAATATGTATTAGATCATTGTAGTTGTCTGTGGTTCGACTAGGAAATACTGGGAATGATCCATACTGAGCCCAAGAATATGTTAAAGAGGTTGGCTTTAATAATGTCATCATTGCAGTCTTTACCATTAGGTCCTTTCAGGGGTGGGATGGACCTTGAGTCTTTTAGTTTGTTGTTTACAAAATTGTAGAAAGCGTGGGTGGAATTGGTGCGTAGAAGGTTTTCTTTTTGTTTAATGTGATAATTGTTGCGTCCAGTTTTTATCTGGTGGCATAAATTTTTGTATCGGCTTTTGAAGTTGGCAATGTGACCAGATTTGTTTTTCCGCCAAAGTGATTTCTTTTTGGATTGAAGCTTCCTTATTGTTATGGGTAATAAGTTTGATGACTCTTTTAACTTCAAGTAAAAATATGTTGTAATGGTCTTCTACAGTATTGCATCCAGTGAATAGAAATTGCCAATCAAGGGATGAGAGATTGTTGCTTATAAGATCATAGTTGCCTTTTTTGAAGTTATAATTGGGGATTCCGTCATTGTGATGATTTTTTTGTGGACGTATGTTGAGACAAAAGTCAATCGTGCTGTGGTCACTGTTGGAAAAGGGTTCTTTAATTTGTATTCCGTAAATTGAATTCAAACTATTGCAGAAGATGAGGTTGAGGCAGTTGTTAAGTCTAGTGTTGTTGGTTACTAGTTGTTCCTAGTCCCAGATTTGTTACTGCATTGTAGAAGGTTGCATGTGTGGGTTCAGTTGTACATTTGTTAAGGGTCCAGTTAATATAAGGTAGATTGAAGTCACCAAGAAAGATAAAAGTGTGTGGGCAGGATGCTGCCCATGTTAGTAGTGTATTTATCTTGTTTGCATGTTCGATGTTATCATCAGGGGCTCTTATGGTTTATGGTCACTGAAATAAGAAATTTAATATGTAGTATGAACCATTGCATACTAGAGACATCTATTTGGTTCCATTTCAACACATTTCTAAGTAAATCCAATTTTAATAGTACATTTATTTGGGTAGTGAATCCACTTACAAAGTCTTTGGTGCATACCAGCTATGATATAGCACTTATCTGCAACTTTTTAAAACAGTTTCATTTTTTCCCAGAATTATGTGACAGCCATCCAATCCTAGGAAAAGACACAGTGACTTTAAAGAGGAACAGATAGATTTAATAGAAGCTAATCTAAAGTACTAAGATTTACTAATGCAGAGCAGGGGGGCTCAAAAAAATCCAGAGAATATTATGAACCCTGAAGTGAAAGAGCCCATGAAAATATATTGACAATACACATGTGTACAAAGAGGTAGGCTTTTATCACATGCTCACAATCATCATCTTGACTTTTATGCACCATTTCACTGGCAAAAGCACCGTGGACCGGTCCTTCATTATTTCCAGAGCAGCCACATGGGCCTTGAGTTTGACACCCCCTGTTCTATCACCACTTATTTAGTTTTGCAAAGAGGGATCCGTTGATCAAATCATATAGCATCATTCCAAGTTATCTCTTTATGGTGATTTAAATACACTGCATTGTCTTTAACCTGGAGTTATCCTTTTCCTTTTCAGCACCCTCCTTGATAGGTATGGTCAGGAAGGACTGGGCTTCTCAAAACAGCATTGCCCTGTCATGGCAAGACCCTGCTTTTCCTAATGGAGCCATTCTGGACTACGAGATCAAGTACTATGAGAAAGTAGGTCTTGACTACAATAAAATAAAACCCTTGAATTAGCCTCATTTTCTAACATTTCCCCCTTTTTGTATATCAGTTTATAGTATAGCCTGTTTATGCCAAACAATTGGCATTTTAAATATACAGCTGATATTTGCAGGGTTGTTTTTTTCATTGTAGATTTTGTTCATTAAGAAATTGATTCTTACTTTGGTTTGGCTGTACAACCAATGACCTGCTTCAAATGGGTCTGCTCAGTGGTGACCTCAGTTTATGATGAAAACTTCCAATCATGACTTCAGCACACACGAAATATTACACACTTGGAAAAAAAGAAATAGCATCTTAACCACTTAAAACTAGTCATGGGAAATTAATTATTAGTTCCATGTGCAATTTGTTATCAGTTAAGATGACATTTATGACATTAATATGCCACACTACAGAAATAATTTGGTTGCTTTTCAACTCAATATTAAAGAAAAATACCATGATATATATACATCAGTCTTCCTAAACGATTTTGGCATTACAACTCCCAGAATGTCAGCAAACGGCCATGCTGATTGTGTATGCTGGATATTGTATGAGATGTTAGTTTGTAGGGAGTCTCTGTAAAACAAATTTGAGCTTTGCAGTTTTTTTATTGTTTTGAATAAATGCTAATATTTAATTTGTATCATACATCATGATGATCATACATTAGATAGAGGTTAATTGTGTGTCTATGATACAAACATTATTTTTTTAAAAATACCAAAAGTTATACACCAGCATATATCAAAATACACGAAGGTATTGGCTTAGACTGATTGATTGATGGTTTGATTTTGAGGTGCCTACTCCAAAGAGATTCCAGGTTGGTTACAGTTTAAATATGTACATAATATAAAATAAAACCTAAAAATACAAAACATTTTAAAATGAACTTTAATACACAATTTTCCCATTTCTTCTTCCCACCTTCAATCCTCCACCACCCCCTATTCATCCCACAGCTGTTTTGCAGAGTTTGGGCAGAGTTTCCAAACATTTCATGTAGTTAAGGATTTACTACAAGAAAATATGATATTTGCTATTTTCTAGTCACTCTTTCTCAACTATCCCTTATTATATTCTCATATTGCTTTGGAGTGTCTCCCATCCCCATAATGGAAATGTTGGAATAGAAGTTTTTATTCCATGAATTCATTTTGACTTAAAACAATTTCGGGGGGAAATCATAGTATATGATGCATCTACATATTCTGTAGGCTTTGCTGATGATTTTGAAGTATCCTTTGTCTCAACTTTTGTTAGAACAATTCAGTTAATAGCCTATCATTTTGTATTTCTTCTGAGCAGTTACTAGTGTTATAATTTCTGGAAGAATACATCTGCTGCTCATAAATGTTTGGAGGTTATAGTAAAAATTTCGTTCAGTTGACAGCATCTCGTTGAGGGAGATGTGTAGTCTAAAAACATGAAATATACATAAATAAATAAATCTTATATTTGCAGTGACCTTGTATAAACTAGGTGTGTCTTAATCAATGACTTAAAATGAAAATATTTCTGGATAGAAATACTTTGCTTTTTGTCAGTGGCAAATATCATGTCCTTTCAAGCATAATCAACTAATAATGAAATAATGTCAGACATACTTTTGTGTAAATATAAACTTCCATTACTTAAAACTCATGAATTCATAAGGCAATTTAATACACCATTAAAATCTATACTTGTTAATATGAGCTACATGCACATATGCATCTAGAATTTTTTTAAAAAAATCTATGTTACTTTTATTATGCTTAAAGAAAAGTCTAGAGAAGCAATATGTAGTCAGATGCTTGGCTATGTATAGCAATGTACCAAAACAAGTGTGTTAATGATTTGTGAAATACTATTAAGTCTAGAACCTTAGTTCAACACAATCTCCAAGAGCCAATTTTGCGAATAGAAAATAGTGAAGAAGACAGAAAAATGATGCAGCATAGAATATTAAAAAGTTATAAAAGAAAAGTTGCTCCTGCTAAGAATATAGAGATGGAAACATATATACAAAATTATTTATTTGTCTGACATGAATAATAATGGGTGTTAAAAAATAATAAATGAAGGACAAAAAGCTATAATTTCTCACTTTGGTTTTTCATCTCAAACCTTTTCATATTATTAAGAAAACATGAATATCTGCCCACTGTGCAAATTCACAGTCCAACTAAGCCCAATTAACAAAATATAATGCCATAATCATTGTAAACCTTACCAATTAGTATAAATGTGGAAGAGCTGGATGCATCCATTTCTGTCACTTTCTGTATATGTTAATGATTACTGAATGTAATATTGTATTCTTCTGATATGTCAAACTAGAAAACCAGACCTTTAAAGAGCAAAATTATCTAATTAAAGAGTAATAACCATAGTTGTGTCATGTACACAGTATTTTTTAAAAAAAAATATTTGATGGAGAAAATCACAAATGCCTTAATATTACACTGTATATTGTTGCCTCCCCCTAAATTTCAGCCACTGTAGAGCAGGGGTTTCCATCTTTGGCAACTTTAAGCCTTGTGGGCTTCAACTCCCAGAATTCTGGGAGTTGAAATTCTCCTGGCTTAAAGTTGCCAAGGTTGGAGGCCCCTGGTGTAGAGGACAGATTAGAATTGCAATTCTAAGAGACCTAATAATGTACACCCACATTCAAGAGAGTTTTTAGTGATTTTGCCCACAGTGTGGTGGTTTTTCCCACAGTTTGGTGGGCAGTTGTGTGTTGCATCTGGAAGTTATCACATGCAAAGGCATTCTAGAAAAGAAATTATACTAAATCTTCTCTAAATCACAAAAAATAAACATTAAATGTAGGGCATTGAATTCTGCCAAGTGACATTATTATGGGGCAGACATTGTATTGCAAAGATATTTATGGATGGTATGAAGAGTCCCTACAAGAACAAAATAGTGGTAAAGAGATAAATATGCTCTAGTATAGCCTGCATTGAATATTCTGTTTATTTCAATCATTGTTTTTTTAAACCTGGGATAAATAAAATGAGGGTTGTGAGTCTATAGTGAACTACACAAGAAACTATTTGTTTCTTCTAAGATGAGGTAAGCTGAACAAAGGACACATGGTGGTGTGGTATGTTATAATATGCAGAAACATTAACTGTTTGGATTGGTCATGTACAGCATTGATAATTGTTCCAATTAGATGGCCCAACAGAATGGGTAGATAGATAAGTAGCTAGACAATATCACTGAAGCACATGAAACTGAAAGGTACAAGTACTTTTTTTTTCAAGCTTTTCAGTTATTTCTAATATGGAAATTCATGAATCAGCATATGCATGAAACTATAGACATCTGAAAAGTATACATACTGTATCAGAGATAACTGGAATAAACAAATTATTTACATTACTTTCAGTCGCCGAGTTCTGCATTACCTCTAACTTTGTTAAGTAAAAGTACATGTTCACTCTTAACTCACTGACATTGCATTGAGGTTCAATGGACCTGCTTACATTTTGTATAAATGTAGAAGTGAGGCTCAGAGTCACATTCTATTTATTCTATTCCCCTGCACAGCAGCTTTGTCAGCTGTTATCTTTACCTAGAATGAACTACAGTAATCAAAGCGATGGCATGTTGAAATAAGTCAATATCCACTTATCATTCATTGAGATGCCTTTTTCAAAAATAATTAAATTTAAAATAAGTCATGGATTTGAATTTGAATTTGAAGATGAGATTTTTTACATTTTAGAAATTACATATTCATCATTGATATACAATTGCACTTCTAATTCTGTCTTACTTTGCTCCATACCATAATTATTTTTATCTGTTTTGAATCTTTCTGATCATTGTAATTGAGAAAACCATTGACAAGTATATCTCTCTGCATTAGTTGCTCTCTTGATTTAATTTTATACTGCCCTTGGTGGTTTGTAGAATAGCTTGTAACATTAAACTATAGTGTAACATTATGTCCAAAGCAAGTAACAAAATATGGCAGATAAAAAGACTCAGTTTCACCATCTGAGCAGAAAATGATAAATATGTCTTAATTCTTGTTTTGGCAGTTCTCGTTGCTTTTTCACTCTATGAAGGATTGGATTCCTAATTTACTTTCAAATAAAATAATACCCTTTAATGTGTCTTTTATCCCAGAGGACGTGAAACTTCTTGTAGCTCTGTTACCCCAAGGTAATACAATTTATAGTAATACTGGGGAAGCTTTCTAATTTTAGAAGCCATTATCTCCGGTCATTGAACTATGGGGATATTCAATAAATCTATAGTCAAAGATAATTTGCTGTGGAAAAACATAATAATAGTATCTTACAGAGGGGATTTCATGTCCTATTGCCATATAAATAAATGTTTGTTTATAACCTGTTTAATTTAGACAGCTAGGTTTAAATCCATTGAAAAAAATTCACTTCAGGTTTATATGACCCAGAGATTACCTAGATAATTAATGTCAAAAATCTTAAAACAATACTTGCAGTGTTTTGAACATTTTACAGGAACTGTTTGTCATTTTCTTCAGAACTGCTTTATTTCCTTTTGTTCATTTCACTGCTCTGCCACATTAGGAATTGGGATTAATGGCATCACTTCTATTATTTGGAAGCAATTTCATAAACATGCAAGACTTAGTATTCGACATATTGATTCTGAAGTTTTTGTGCAGGAAAATTGGCATTATTGGAGTGATATATACAGCTGAGAAGGAGCAATCAATATTTTAGTATTTTACAGGGTATATTTCTCCCTTGGCTATTTCCATTTCAGCTATACCAATTTCTTCTAAATTTGTAACTTTCTGTTCTATTGAACCTTGTAAGACCTTATAATCCTTTCCAAACTCCCTTAAAATTAAAATGTAAACTTTAATATATCTTTTTTAATTTTTTATTATGATAATTGCTTGTTCTATTAATTCTATTATGTAAACTAGAAGTACCACCTACAATCTATTTTGTTTTCATTCTGATTTATTTCATTTTGCCTTTTTTCTTCTTTCTTCTTCATTCAGTTATAAAATTATTAAGCTGTAATTGACCCTACTCAATTATATGTATTACTATTCCATCATCCTTTGCCAGTTATACTAAAGCTCTGGGTGGAAAACAGAATTTTCAAAAGAAAAATACATATTCAGTAATTCAAAGGAACAAAACTTATTTTCTATATTATTTACTTATAGGTAAAAAGAAGGGATGTTAGATCTATTTGTATCCCTATAACAGTGATGGCTAACCTTTTCATTGTCACGTGCCAAAAGTGTGTGTGTACACACGCATGCACTTGTCCCTGCAACCATAATGCAATGCGTGTGCGACCCCTCCGTCCCCCTGCACATGCGTGCGCATCTCCCGCGTGTGCCCCATCTCCTGCGCATGCATGGCAGATACTCAACAATCAGCTGGCTGGTGGGAGGCGCACGTGCATGTGCAGTGGATCTGTTCTGGGCGACAGCTCACGTGCCAGCAGAAATGGCTCTGTGTGCCACTTCCGGCATGCGTGCCATAGGTTCTCCATCATGACCCTATAACCTGCAATCAACTTTACTATTTAAAATAAATCATCAAAATCTGAAGAACACAAACTTTCTAGTCATCACCATGTTAAAATAGGATATCCTTATCTGTAAAAAAAATTATTAGTGGGAAAAAAACCCTCATGGAATATCTACCATATTAAATAATTTATTTTAGTGGAACCACATTAGCAGATATAAACATTCAAGATATTCATCTTACTGATTATAAATTGTGTTCTATATTATGTCTTCAGATAGATAGATAGATAGATAGATAGATAGATAGATAGATAGATAGATAGATAGATAGATTGATTTTCTAAGCAACAATGACACTCATATTCAGAATTTGAAAAAGTACAAGCAAAGTACAAACAAAGAAAGAAGAAAGCTATCTCAAAATTCTAATTTATTATTTATGTTTATTTTCTTTATGTCCTTTTTTGTCCCTTCAAGTAACTAATGAATATAATTTCTTCAGCAGGTGTCCAAGTAATTTTTTTTTAATTTTCTCCAAATCTAATCTGACTCAGGCTGATAGCTCATATTGGGTATTATTAAAATCAACAGAGCAATTTTAACAGCCACTTGCTAAATTCATTTCAGAAATTTTAGCTGTCAGGCACCATTTGTATTTCCAACATCCTCCCCTCCAACCTTCTCCACCTGCAATGTCAGCATAATATCTAATATGGTTATTGTTCATCTGTGACCCCCATCTTCTCTTACGAGAACACTCCTATGTGTCCTATGAGAACACTCCTATGAAAATCTAAAGCACTACTCTCAATCACTTATCCGCTAAAGGAATTCAAACTGTTTTATTTAAGGATCTGCAAGAATACACTCTTATTTAAGTATGTGAAGAGCCAGTTAGCCTGTATAGAAAAGAATTGGATTGTCAAAGAGGAAAAATACATGGTTTAAATCCTGAAATACTGTATAGGTAAATCAGAACAATTATACCCACGAGTATTATGTTATATTACTATTTTATCCTCTTTCATATATATTTGCCCTACAAGGAAAAAAGGTTATCTGTGTGCTCCATCACATCCCTTAGCTTTCTAACTATAGATCGTCCTGAACATATATGACTGGTCACATAATGACTGTTTGGAGTTACAATGACCTTGGAAAGAATGCTTTAGAGCCCATAAAGAACTTCTGCCGATCATAAAATGTTGTGCCACATCCTCACTCCACAGTCACATGACACATTTCAGGCACTTGGCACCTGGCTCACAGTTAATGATTGGGGTTTGAAACAAGTTTTGCCACTTTCCTATTTTTAAATTTATTTTTGCCAGTTTTCAGCAAAATATGCCCATTTAGGAGAATGGTTTGGACTTCTCAGGTCCACTTCAGTGGGTGCTTTGACTTAATGACCATCACAATTATCACCAAACTTCCAGTCCCAATTGTAGAAGTTGCAAGTGATATGCTTTTACTTTGATTTTTTTCCAAAATGTATAATGAATAGAAACTTAATTATAAGACTTGGTACTATTGTTCTTTCATAAAGCAAGATTATCTTTTTCAGTTACCTCTATTACAGTTTTATTGTTTTTCATTCCCATTCTCATAATGTTAAACAGAAGTATATCAAACAGGCAAGCTCCATTTTGGGGATTACAATCAGTATTATAAGTCAATTCCTTTCTGTGTTCTAAAATCTGGAACGTGTTTCTCATCAAATGATATTATTGAACTAAGAGGGATTAGTAACCTAGAGTATTCAAAGGTTTGCTATGATCCTGCCCCAGATCTCAGTTGAGGAAGAATGATTCTATCACAATCAAACCAGTGGTGGGATTCAAACTTTTTTACTACCGGATCTCTGGGTGTGGTGTGGTGGGTGTGGCTTGGTGGGCATGGCAGGGGAAGGATACTGTAAAATCTCCATTCCCTCCCCATTCCTGGGAAAAGGTTACTGCAAAATCCTATTTTCTCCCCACCCCACTAACTGCTTTCGAGCTCCGTTCTCCTGTGCAGGGCAACAAAAGAAGACCCAGCCAGGACTTCTGGTTTGCAAGGCTTTGGTGGTGGCAGGAATCCGCGATCGTGCGTGGTTCCTACTGCGCTCGCTGCTGGAGTGCCCCCGATCCAGCCGGATTTGGGGGCTAATAGTTACCCCGTATAGGTGACTGAAGACAGGGAGATCCAGCAGGGGTCCGGGGGAATCGCAACCCCCCCTCCTCAGCTGGCTTGACTCCCTTTTCCAAAAGCAGTGGAGCGGCGGTCAGCAATGGCCGCCACAAAGAAGCTTTCATCCGGACAAGAATGTGCAGGGGGAAGCTGAGAAAGTGAAAGTTTTTGGCTGAACCGGGATAACAAGTAACATCTAAATACCCTGGAAACTTAACTTTATTAAAGATACACTGTTCCCAAAGAAGATCGTAAAAAGCGGCAGATGAAAGTTAAAAGGGAAAGTTTGTTTTTTCTCTCTCTCCTTCCTTACAGAGATAGCAGATGGAAATCGGAAAAACCCGTTTTGGCATCAGCAGGTAATTAAATTTGAAAATTAAAGCCAAGGGAACATTAAAGATTTCTGAACATTGGAATTTTTTAAAAAAGAATTAATATTAAGACTTTGCTGGAGGAGCCAGCTTGAAACTTATAAGATCAGAGTTAAACTGTAACAAGACTTCTAAAAGATACATTTTGGAACTTTGCAATTGAACTGTACCCCAGGAAGAGAAAGTATAAAAAGAAGAAAGTGCTAAATGAAACAGCTTGTGTCTATTTGGATTGCTTGGTGACTTTGGGACCTTTGGAAATTATTATTTGAAAGACTAAAAAGATTTGGGTTGTTTAAAAATTTTTCACAATGGCATTATCTGTTGAAGAACTGAAAATGGAATTTAAAAAGCTAAAAGAAGAGGAACAAGAAGGGAAGGGCTCTTCTGGATCTGTTTTTCATTTCTTAAAAATGGCGATTTCTACCTATCAGGAATTACAAGAACAAGAAGGTTGGGATGAAGAAGAAGAAGCCATCTTTAATGAACAAACAATTTTAGCTGGGGAAGAAAAGGGAAAGAGGGCAAAGAGAATGGAGAATTTAAGACTTAAAAGAACAACCAAAAAAGGGGAAAATAAGGTGAAAAATCGATACAAAGTCAGAAAGCAACAGAAAAGAGGAATACAGAAGAGAGTGGAGATTAAGAGGGTGGAGATCAAGAGACGAGGGGTAAAAAGGCTAGATCGGAGAAGAAAGGAAGGGAAAAAGGGAAGAGAAGTTACAAAGGTTTAAAACAAGATGTAAAGAAACAGTTTTTTTTCAGAGATAAAGGGTAAAAACATAATTAAAAGAGAGATTCTGCAAAAGTACATAAGACTGTATTGTTGTATTTGTATTTGAAATAAAGTTAGAAAACTGGAACATTATATGATTTAATAAAATATTAAAGGGAATGTGTAAAATGCTTAAGATTTAATGATAGTTTAATTTGCTATGGATTATTGTTTTAATTATATTATAAACTTATTATTTTCTTATTTTAAAATGTAGTACGTAGCTTTAGAATGTACTAAGCAGAATCAGAATGAAAATTATATATTATTTTAAGTGTTAAATTTAGTGGAAAGATATAAAAGCGTCATACTTCAATCAGTGATTACAGGAGAAATTTTGTGTTAAAGAGAAAAGATAATTAGATAATTGAAACAGAACGGACAAAAGATACAAGTATAATGATTTAAATTGAGATGAAATAAATAAAATAGAATTAAGAGAGTGAAAAGAGGGGAGAAGCCATATAGAAAATATAGAATGGTAAATAAGATATGAAATGGTATACAAAGTGAGCATGAATTTGATTTATGTCTGTACAAAAAGATGTAACCCGGGACTAAGCCGCTTTCCAAAAAGAAGTTTTATATTTTCATGTTTTGTGTTTTGTTTGTGTATGTTTGTTTATTGAAAATTAATAAAAATCTTTATTAAAAAAATAATAATAAGACCCAGCTGATTAGCTGGGACTCAGGAGGCAGTGAATAGATGGGGGCAGGGCTAGTCAGAAGTGGTATTTGCCAGTTCTCCGAATTACTCAACATTTCCACTACCGGTTCTCCAGAACTGGTCAGAACCTGCTAAATATCACCTCTGAATCAAACTGATAACATATTTTTATTATTAAACAAAACAAATGGATTATCTATATCTTCTACCAATATAATTTTGGTTCTTAGATATTCCTATTCTAGCAAGACAAATCTATACTCACGTTAAAAAAAATATTCATCTCTTCACTTTTTACACAGAAGTGCCATAGTTTACTTATCAGATGGGATTACCCAGCGTACATTGAGCAGATTGTGATAATATGGTAATCAGGAAGTGAAATGTTATGTCATTTTCTTTTTGTTTATTTCCCTTTTGTTGTTTCTTTATTTGATCTTAACTCTTTCAGGGTATTTAAGATTTAATAGACCTATTTTAATAAGACAAAGCAGATCTTAATAGGCCTATTTTAATAAATAAAATGAGAATAATAAAATGAAGGAGTTTCAGTTATACAATCAGTCTGGATACCTACTAGATAGCTTATTAGTTTCTTTGATCTTTAAGGTTAAATGTTGGATCCAGTATCTATCAACAAAATGAGACTTTCTTAGGATGTCAGCTAATATTTTTATTCCTACTGCTTTTCAAGGTGGGAAATATATATTATGTTGAATTTTGAAGGATTAGTAGTATTGGAGCCACATCATTTCCTTTTCCTTGTTGAAGAGGCAAAATTTAATTGCTTTTGGGGGAATAGCATACTTTTATGTTCTGGTTTGTGTATTCTCTTTTATTTATGCATAAATATTTCATATTTTCCTTGTTCAGTTTACCAATGGATTGCTATTGCAAAATATAATAATATGCTGGAGACTTCATTAAAATAAATAACAAAATAAAGACATCCTATAGGACAGGGATTTTTTTTAACTGTCTATCCTCTTTTGAATTATGAAAATGACAGATCATTTAATATTTTCCCCAGTGCTTCATTTTCCCTGAACACAACAACTTAATCATATAGCAATTGTTACATACTGCTAAGATAGCAATGATGTACTTTTTCTCTGGAGCAGCATGTAAAACTTTGCCATGCCATAAATTTCTTCACTTTATAGTTGCATAAGATTAAAGATAGTTAGGGCAATTTTATTTACAGGGCTTCATGTTTCAAACCTGCAGTGCTAGTAGAACAGAACCCCTTGGTGGGAGAAGGGTTTTTTTTTCTAGGGGTTGTTTTTTACAATTCATTATTGAATCTAATATAAAACATCAGGCATAAAATGCCTTTTTCTATATTTATGGTTTATCACAATCCTTCCCAATGGCTCCCAGAATTCCATACAATATTCTGAGAATTCTGAACACTGAAATGTTTAGATTTGTTTATTGAATCTAATATAAAATATCAGACATAAAATACCTTTTAATAATTGATACACTATATTTTTGGTTTACTACAGATATATATCCCAAGTGGATACTTTTTGCTAATTTATTATTTGTCTCTCAGAATTCCAAAGGTTGCATTCAGAATTCTGAAAACTTAAATGTAAATGATACCATTTAGGTTATATGATCATTCCTTTCTAAGTTGAATTATGATTTGTTTAGATTGAAGTTAAGGTATTGTAAGGTTGAAAATATAAAAAAACAAAAAACTTAAAATTACAACTATGTAGTGAACTGGAAAAATACTGCTATTGTTATTAAGCATGTAAATTGTTTTGTCCTATCTCTTATCCCTCAGAAACTGTAAGTCAAAAAATGATCTGGTTTCACTTGTTACCAAATGAGATGCACAGAAACATTTTTTTGAATGTTTTGAAACCTGATCACATGTGGTATATTGACGAGTCTGAGCAGAACAAAAGAGGAATCAAAGAAATTCTCAAAGAATTTGAATTACTGCACAAGTCAAAAAGAGGGCTGTGAAAATATGTACAGACCCCTCACATCCTGGACATAATCTGTTTCAACTCCTATCCTCAAAACGATGCTATAGAGCACTGCACACCAGAACAACTAGACACAAGAACAGTTTTTTCCCGAACACCATCACTCTACTAAACAAATAATTCTCTCAACACTGTCCAACTATTTAGAAAGTCTGCATTACTATTATTATTAATTTTTCCATCCTTCCTTTCACCCATCACCTCCCACTTATGACTGTATGACTATATCTTTGCTGCTTGTATCCTTACAATTTTTATTGACTGTTTCCTAGTATGATTTGATTGCTTATTGTACCCTATGACTATTAAGTGTTGTACCTTATGATTCTTGATGAATGTATCTTTTCTTTTATGTATACTGAGAGCATATGCACCAAGACAAATTCCTTGTATGTCTAATCACACTTGGCCAAGAAAGAATTGTATGTCTATGTCCAAGAATCACTAAACTAATGGTTGAAATATATCTAAAAATAATTTCACTCAAGAATTTTTATTACACTGATTTTGAAGGAAATCCATTATAAGATACGAAAAATATACATGCTTTTAATTTTCCCTGGAGAGTAGGTTCCCTGTGTTACTTCAGTAACAAAATACAAATCTGCAAGATAATTGTATGCTTAAAAACCCATTTCCAATCTAAGAAGATAATAACCCCATTTTACAAGCAAAAATACAGAGTTAATTTTCCTTTCTTTTACCCACAAGCCTGCCCACAGATAGCGCCGGCATTTTGGCACTACCTGCGGGTAGAAGTGAGTAGCAGACATTGGAATACTCCCATATTTATACATTATGCTTTTAGTAGATATTTGCAATCCAAATGTATCTATGATTTAAAGTGTATAATCGCCATTTTCTATAAATGCAGTCTTGTACTAATTTCATATTATGTTGTCTAATTACTAACTCTTGAGTTCACAATTAGTCAACTCTTGCTGTATAAGAAAAACAAACATTTCTTACTATATAGCTAAGCCTAGTCTGTACCACAACCCATAGTTTGATGGCTTTTAGCCTTTGAATGAATGCAATTTTACATTAATAACAAAATTTAGTTTTGAAAGTTTGCTAGTATGTCACATTATATTTTTTCTTCTTTTGTCCTTCAGGAGAATGAGCAGCTCAGCTATTCTTCCACAAGGTCAAAGGCTCCAAGTGTCATTGTCACAGGTCTCAAACCAGCCACCAAGTACATATTTCATATCAGACTCAGGTCTGCAACAGGATACAGTGGCTATAGCCAAAAGTTTGAATTTGAAACTGGAGATGAAAGTAAGTCTCAAACAAAGACCCAAAATCCTTGTATGTCTAACAGAATATGCATCTAATGTTACTCAACTAGCAATTGGGAATATTAGGTCTAAAGTGAATTACTGATTGAAAATGCTTGTGTCTGTAGGTATTCACATTAGTTTATCTATCACTCAGATTCCAAGACATGTGTGGTTGAGTTTGATTTGTAATAAATATGCAGAGTTCAAAAGAAAATCCTGAGTTTTTATCTTATTTATTTATCTATTTATCCATTTATTCCCCCCCCTCCCAAGTCTTACAACAGGATAACTCTGGGTGGCTTACAATATTTAAAAAAATAAATAAAAGTATATAACTAAAATACTAAAAAAGTATCAAAATAAAATATATAACAGCTAAAATTGAGGAGTGGGAAGAAGAATGAGCAGGAGAAAAGTGGAATCTGATATTAATCTATTAACTACTCCCAACATGAGTCCCTCTTTTGGAGCCCAAGCCAGCTAGCAGAGCCAGATCTTTAAGCTCTTGCAGTAGGTCAGGAGGGTTGGAGCAGACCTCACTCTGGGGGCAAGATATTCCAAAGAGCAGGAACACGGCAGAGAAGGCCCTTCTCCTGGAACCTGCCAGCTGCAATGCCCTGGCAGATGCGGCTTGCACCAGGGCTCTCCTGACAGCACAGAAGGCTAATCCCAGTGGGATGAGAGCAGAGGTGGGATCTGATCGGTGTAACTACCGGTTGTGTGATTTTACATTTTGCGCATGCATGTTAAATGCAAAATGTAAAATGTTCAATGTAAAAATTAAGCTATAGATTATGACTTCAGCAATTAAGACTTTTGAAATGGTTACCTACAATGTAGAGAGTTTTCCGCCCATGGATAAAAAAAAATGGGCAGGCAGGATCAGATGAGTGGTAAAAATCCTGTCTATACAAAACTTACAGAATCCAAGAATATATAAATAAGTTGGCACCCAAAGATGAACTCTGAGATAATGCCTGAGACATGGGAGAAAGCTCAAGCAGAGGTAGTACCATAATAAGACAAGACCCTGCATGGGATATATCTAGAGGTAGCTGAAAATGGCAGCCATTGAGAATGTGGCTGGAATGTCTGAATTAAAAGATAGCACTGAAGCATTGATCATAGCAGCACAAGAACAGGCACTAGGCATCAGATCAATAGAAGCAAGGGTATACCTGACAGGATCCAAGGGGCAAACTGTGCAAAGAGACCTTAGAGATAGTTCAACAGATAGTACCAGGGTGTAAGGTACAGAAAGGAATAGCATTCACTTCACATAATCAAGTAGCTGGCATTGTGTACAAGAACATCTGCAGTATAATGGCTAGACCCAGCCAAGTCCAGATGGTAGATTCCACAGACGTTCATAGATAATAACAGGATTAAAATTTGATAGGTCTTTCAGATCCAGATGGACTGGTAGGTATTAGTCAAACAATTTTATATCACAGTAATAAACAAGAAATAAAAGTTAGAGATAGCAGTGCCAAGTGACAGCAACATCAGAGAGGACTGTGAGAAGGTAGAGAAATATCAGGGCTTGAAGGAGGAACTAGAGAGGATGTGGAAAGTAAAGGCCAAAGTGTCTTAGTCATGGTAGGAGCACTCAGGCTGTGACTCCTAAGCTGGGAAAGCATGTTGTATGTAACACAACCTGTGAACAACGTCAAAGCTCTCTGTCCAAACAAACTAAGGAACAGCTAAGATCCTGCAAAGAACCCTCAATTTCTCAGGCCTCTGAGATTGAAGAAGACACATACTACCCATAGGGGTCAGAAAAAAAATGGATGGATGGATGGATGGATGGATGGATGGATGGATGGATGGAGAATGAGCACATTGTGGCAGTGTTTATGAGAGGTTATTTTGTGAGACGGAGTAACCATTTTCAGTATTGTAAAGAAATTTAGAAATACTTTTATGGTTTATATCTCTTCTTTTTAGTTATGATTATAGATTTTCAAATGTTCCTGCGGTACAAATCTACTTCTAGCAAACTCTCATGAATATAACAATCTCTTATGAACATTGGTTTAAAACACAAAGAAAAGACACTATTATAAAGTCATAATTGCAAATCAGTACAGGAACAAAGGGTGAAACAAACAAGAATGAAACTGAATTATTAATCCATTTGTAGGTTTGACAAATGATTTTAATGAGAAATAAAAGGTATAATTCATAATATATTCTGTACTGTTTCGCCAAACCTTTAATTCCTTGCAATTCTGAGTGGAACTTTGATTTTGTGTAAGAAGAAGATGAGAAGATGATCAATGATATAAATATAGTTAATATGGACATAGACATATAGATTATATATTGCTATATCCTCCCCAATGTCCTCTGGCTTTGGAGTGTGTTAGAAGTAATGTAAATAAGTAAATAAGCATAATTTTGTATGGTAAAGTATGCAGAAAGCTTTAAAGTCTTTGTAAAAGCTGATTATTGCTTCTTCCATTGGACAATCTGCATTTCCTGTTTTTCTGAATGGAATGCAATCTATGCTATTTCAATTATTTAGGATGGAATTAGATACATCATTATGTAGAGCAGTCAAAAATTTAGGAATGATTATTAATGATAGTACCTGAAGCAGAAAGAGGATTATCTGGCACTGCAGGAGTAATTTTAAAAGCTCATTAATGAAAGAGGATGTAGTTTTTATACTATATGAGTAGTCAAATATGTACTCATGCACAACATATATTAATAACTGATAGCACGGTTAGAAGTTTCAGATGTGAATTAAAAGGAAATCTGATTTATTCAAATTAGTGTACATCAGTAGAGTACTGCAAAGATATGTCAGTAGTATATACATAGAAATAAATACCAAAACAATCAAAGGGGTAAGTCAAGTAGAAGAAGCGATTTATAAGCAGCAGCTGGAATTGTGGGAGCATAGAAGGAAAAACAAGAAAATTCACTCAGTGACTCCAGATTTCATTTGTTGTGTGTGTGATCATAGATGTACACATAAAAGTTGTGTAGTGTCTTCCTTCTTCATCAGTACGTATATATACCTTAAGCTGGAGGATCTGCAAGCTATACGAATGTGCACTTGCTCCGGTGTCTGTGTTTAAAGTGGAATTTACCCAGGCTACTACAAAGCCAATAGAATAAAACCTTTCACACATTCATTCTTCCTTTCATAATTGTGTTTTCTCCACTTTAAATGTCACTGTCTTCTAACAATCCTTCCTCTCTTTTAATAATAATGTGGTTCTTGATATTATCTTGATTGGGTCTTAGAAGACTACAACAAAAGTTACAAAGAATCAACACTGTAAAAATCCCAAATTACTACTATCATAAAAAATATGAATACCAAATGTATATGATATGGTAGCTAAACAAAAGAATGTTGTTTCTTCCACTAGTGTTGCTTTTGCCAATAAGGTGCTCTTCAAATACATTGAAAATGCAGGTCCATAGTTCACTATGTATCCAGGGAATTACACTATAGTAATCTTCCATTCAAATACAGCATATCTGAGAGTCACACAGTGAATAAAGAAAAGGCAACAAGAAATAAGTAGGGAATAATAAGGAAGTTTTATATAGTATTAGGAAAAAGAAATTAAAGAGTTCAAAAAATGAATAAAATGTTTCCTAAATTTTGAAAAAACTAACAATAACTTAATACTGTAGATCAAATTATAAATGTCTCTACAACCACAAGGAAAACATTTATTGATTTAATTTGATCAATAGTGCAAAAGAGCCTCTATGTAGCTTAAAATTGGATAAACTGTAAAATATGCAACATCTATAAGCAGAAAGTTGTTATATATGTATAATGGGAGTGAAAGAAACGTGTGAGGGTGTGGGGGGTGGGTGGGTGAGTTTTTCAGAATAGGCTACATGAATGTAACTTGTCTAAGTCTGCTTAAGTGGCTCCAGAGAGAAGCCATGGTTCCATGTACATAGTGAGAATATTTTTTATCTATTTATTTATTACATTTACATGCTGCCCATCTCATTCGGAAGTGACTATTCTTTCTTCTTGAGATTGTAGTCCATCTGGATGACACTCTTGAATTAAGAGCAGTTAAATCATTTTAGGTCAATGTAAATTACCCATTATTTAATGTAATACTATGTTATTTCAGTGAAATATAATAAAATGCAAATAATTGATGTAATTATCTACAATGCCAAACATTTTGAATCTGAAATGGTCAGTTTAACAATTATCTAAACTGTTTTGTATCATTTTAAAATGTTCTTCAGTATGATTAAATGTGTAGAATATGAAGAAGGAAAAAGGTGATGCAATCATATCTTGGCCTATGCCTTTAAAAACTGCATTTGTTTTTGTTCTTTATAATGCCTTTTGCATTTATCTATACTCTTGACATTAATTCGTTTCCATTAGAGCTCCAATCACAACAGTTTGTATCTATGTGTCTTAATAGCCGCTCTCTTTTATCTGTCTAGCTGTCTTTCTGTCAACTTTCCTATTTTTCACTCTGCTGGAGGGTCTGCTGGCTGACAGATGTCAATTTGCAATAAGTAAAGCATGTAACTAACAGATAAAATTGAGCTAGTAATAGGTTGTAAGCTCACCCAATGGCTGAATGATCAATGTATTAAAAATGTTCACTTTTAAAATTTAATTTCATTTTTTTCATGCTGTAGAATAAACAGAAGATACCCATACTTTCTGACAGAGAAAAGCACACCAGTCTTCTGGTTTCATGGACTCAGTTAATCAGCATTGTTCTAACATATATTTGTATAGATCTGGATTTTCTGCACATTGGAAAACAGAAACACTACTAAAGATATTAGGTTGAGAAATTAAACTTGGAAAATATGCAGTAATGGCAAAGTTAACAGCATATACTTAACTTCTGTTATAAATTAATTCATAACAGAACCATATATAAGTATTTAGAATATGGTTGTAAGGGGAAAAAGAATTAACTAAAGAACTGAAATCAGAAACACACAAAATGTAAATCTTTATAAAGAACAACAAAGTGGAAATTAGAAACTAATATTTATCTATTAGGATTTTACCTTTTGGGGGACGTATTCCACAACAATAAACAGGTGAGTCTGACACAGTTCAGAGATTCAAATCCTTTCTCATGGTGTTAAAATAGGAGAGGGAGAGAGAAAGAGATGGGGGAAAGAGGGAGACAAGACAGAGAGAGGGAGGGAGAAAGGGACAAAGAGGGGGAGGGAGAAAGGGGGAGAGAGAGGACACAGAGAGAGAGAGAGAGAAAGAGGGAGAGAAAGAGAGAGGGAGGGAGAGAGATATGAGAGATCCCAGTGTTTTGTTTTCTGTGGGAAACAAGTCCAAATGACTCTTTGAGTATTTAAAGTTGCAGAAACAGGCAGCCAAGCTAAGTGCCTGAAGCACCCCGTCCTGTCAGTGGGAGTCCAGGTGCTTCAGCGAAAGGCATGCTGAATTCATATTAGTGGTCTGTGGGATTTAAAATTATGAATTTGGTGGTCCTTGAGGTCCAAAAGGTTGGAGACCCTTGATCTAGTCCAACCCCCCTCCGCCCAAGCAGACCTTACACCATTTTGGACAGGTGGCAGTCTAGTCTCTTCTTTTTTTTTTTTAAACAAGTTTTATTGATTTTTTGAAGACAAACAAAACATAGGACATAAAAGTATAAAACCTCCTTTCTAAAAATTACTTATAAGTTTTAACAAGGCAAATAAAACATTATTTTTTAAGACATAGTTCCACATTATCACATTTCCATTTAAGCACATATATATCTTTTCCAAATTTCTCATTGTTTCTCCCTTCACTTTTATTCAATTATATTTCTTTCTATCAAGGTTTTATTGATTCTCAATCAAACATAAACACACAAAATACAAAACATAAAACAAGACATAAAAAGATAAAACCTCCTTAATTATCATTTATACATGTCTTTTCCAAATTTCTCTCCCTTTAGTTTTATTCCTCCAAGGTTTTATTAATTCACAATCAAACATAGCTAACCAAAACACAAAACATAAAACTTCTTTTGAAAAGTGGCTTAGCCCCAGGTTACATCTTTTTTTACAGACCTAAATCAAATTCATGCTCACCTTATATACCATTCATATCTTATTAACCATTCTATATTTTCTATATAACTTCTCCCTTCTTTTCACTCTCTTAATTATATTTTGTTTATTTCATCTTATTTCAAAATCATTATGTTTGTATCTTTTGTCCGTTCTTTTCCAATCATCTATTTATCTCTTCTCTTTAGCAAAGAATTTCCCCTGTAATCACTTTTAAAGTATGACGCCTTTCTATCTTTCCCCTAAAGTAACACTTAAAATAATACATAATTTCCATCCTGATTCTGCTTAGTACATTCTACATGTTGCATTTTAAAATAAAAAAATAATAAACTTATAATATAGTTAAGTATATAATTTCCATTCTAGTTCTAATTCTAATTAATACATTATTTTAGAATAAAAAAATGAAATAGTAAATTTATAATAACATTAAGACAATAACGAATTAAACTATAACTAAGCATTAATCATTTTACACATTCTCTTTAATATTTTATTAAATATTGAGATCTATCATTATTAAACATTTTGATATTTTAATATTTTGTTAAATCTTATAATATTCCAATAGACTATTTCAAATGCAAATACTACAATCCTATCTTATGTACTCTTGCAGAATCTTTCTTTAATTATACACTATCCTTTATCCTTTATCTCTGAAAAAAATCTGCTTTTTGGCATCTTGTTTTAGACCTTTGTGGCTTTTTTCCCTTTTTCCCTCCCTTTCTTCTCCAGTCTGGTCTTTTTTGCCCTCCCCCTCTCCTAACCTCCACCTTTTTGACTTCTCCTCTCTGTTGTAATTCTCTTTTCAATTGCTTTCTAACATTGTACCTTTTCTTCACCTTATTTTTCTTTTTCTTGGTTGTTTTATTAAATCTTAAACTCTCATTTTTCCTTCCTCTCTTCCTATTTTCTTTCTTAATCGAACTTTTTGGTCCATTAAAAATGGCTTCTTCCTTTTCTTCTTCTTCTCCTCCTTCTCCTTCTTCCTCAAGTATTTGCTGGTACGTAGAAACCGCCATTTCTAAAAAGTGGAAAACAGCTCCCAAAGAATCCTTGCCATTTTGTTCTCTTTCTTTTAATTTTTCATATTCCATTTTTAATTCATCCACAGATGGTGCCATTGTAAATTTTAAAGAACAACCCAAATGTTTTTAATCTTAAAGTAATTTCCAAATGTCAAAGTTATCAAACAGTCCAAACAGACAGAAATTATTTCCTCTTCTTCTCTTTGCAATTTTTCCTCCTGGGGCAAAATCCCAAATATATTTTAAAGCCGTATTACAGTTAGTTGCTGGTGTTATAATCTTCAAGGCGTCTCCTCCAACAAATTTTTAAAGATTTTTTTTAGTCCTCTCCTTCCCATTTATAACAAAGAGCTTGTTTTTACCTTAAAGAAGCAGGTTTTTCTGTGCTCATTTGCTTTCTCCGTAAGGAAGGGGAGTGAACTTTCCTTCAGCACTTTCGCCGCTGTAGCAAACTTCTTTTGGAAACAAATGTATCAATCCGAAAGTCAGGTTTCCAGGGTGTTTTAAAAGTAACTTAATGTCCCGGTTCAGCCAAGAAAACTTCTCCTTCTGGTTCTTCCTCCTGCACAGTCTTATCTGGTTGAAGATTCCTTTGTGGCTGCCATTTCTGACAGCCGCTCCACTGCCTCAGGAAAAAGGAGTCTAGCCAGCTGGGGAAAGGGGGTGCGATATCCCCAGAGCCCTGCCCGGATCTCCTCTGTCTTCCGCTGCCCCTTCGGGGTAGCGACAACCCCCAAATCCAATTGGATCGGGGGTACCTCAGCGGCGAGTGCAGAAGGGACCCGCAGAGAAGCGGATTCCTGCCGCCGCTGAAGCCTTGCAACTGGAAGTTTCGGCAGTCTAGTCTCTTCTTGAAAGCTTCCAGTGATGAAGCTCCCACAACTTCTGAAGGAAAGCTGTTCCATTAGTTGATCATTCTCACTGTCAGAAATTTCTACTTATTTTCAGGTTGAATTTCTCCTTGTTCAGTTTCCATCCATTATTCTTTGTCTGACATATTGAATATTAACTGTACAATATTGCTAATTCCTTTGTATGCCTATTGAAATTATATTTCCATTTTTTCTTTTTATCAGTCTTTTGCTCTCTTTTCTTCTTTTTTAAAATGGTTAATAAATAATTTTTCAAAGATATATACAATTAAGTATCGTTATACTGATTGTCCCTTTACTGATAGGGATTGTTTTTCCCAGAACCATCATATAAGAATAAGAAACAAGATTGTCAAACAAAGATTGTAGCGACCCATAAGAGAAAGCTCTGTGGTGTTTAGTAGTTTTATGAGTGGTGATATAAAAAATCTACTAAGAAGTCCAGCAAGATCAAGACAGTTGGAATTATATTGGATCACAGGTGATCCATAAGAAAATCCAATGTGATTTTGTTAACACATCCAGACATGAAACCTGACTGGATAGATATTGTATTTCCTTCAGGGCTTCTTACAATTGTAGACCCACCACCTTCTCACCTTAAAAAAAGAAGATTTGAGACTAGATAGTAGTTATCCAGAATTGGCGCCCTAATAAAAAATAATTTTTGGAGTCTGTTGACTGGAACAATAGGAGCAGCAACTCAGCTATGGCTGTGTTCCAGTCACATTAAGTTTCTCAATTTGAAAAAAACTTAACTACTTATTCCATTATTGGATATGCTGATTTCCTTTAATTGCTTGTCTTTATAGGAATTAAGGCCTCAGGTGGATAAACATTGCATAGAAATAGTCATTGCATAGATGATAATTAGCAAATTCAAAATAGATTTATATTTTATTTTATGTCATAAACCTCAAAGAAGTGACCCTTTGCAACATATTACTACAAAAATACGAATGTCAATTTGCAATAACTTGAAATATTATAAAATAATAAATAGTTTGATAATCTATAAACTATTACAACCCAAGTTTATCAATTCTTTTACAAATGAAAAATTACAACTTTTAAAAATATAGGTACATAGAGACAGTAGAGATGGGGGGAAATCTTGGGCACTATCAGTCACTGACTACAGATTAACTCTTTCCATGATATTTATAAAGAAACATCTCTGTCATAATATTTTTGAACAAATACCCAAAATTAAACTGTCTACTTTATGGTTAGAGGCACACAAAACTTTCTTGCATATGTTAAACAGAAAAGAGAGACAAAAGAGTAATATACAGAATGTAAAATAAATGAAACTTACATTATAATGGATAAAAAAATGGATTGCAGGTCTCTCTCTCTCTCTCTCTCTCTCTGACTCTCTCTCTTTCTCTGTCTCTGTCTCTGTCTCTCTCTCTCTAAAATTCAGGAACTTTTTATCATAAAAAAATGAGACAGCTACTCATAATACATGGTTGACAACCAGTTCCAAAGTCACTTGCAAAAAGTTTGGTAAAAAAAACTAATCTTTCCCTCAGTCCTATTACAGGCAGAACTGAACACTGAACCATAACTGATATTGGTACCATAAGATTGGTACCATTGGCTCAATGGAAAGGTTTTCTTGGTTAAAGTGCTACTAGCTTGTTGAGTAAGAACCTAGAGTCTAGAAGGTGTTCAAAGGTAATCCTGTCCAAAATTGCCAAGACTCCCCATTCTTTACTGACCACCAGAGACCCTCAGGAAGCTATGTGGATCCAGCACGTCCTTGGTTTATATGAAGTTTCCTAGGATTGAAGCATTAGAAAAAATACTTATCATGTTGATGGAAAAAGACAAACACACATACAAGCTCATATTAGGGCCTAATCTTTGGTCATTAAGTTGGCAAAATGTGATTATTTTTATGCCATATTGCATTTGCAAAAAGCCCCCTTTTAATGGCCCTTTTTAAGACAACCTGGTTTCTTATGGGATCTGAAGAACAGAAAGAACACTCAAAGCACTGCTGTGAAGTCTTGGCTGATGTAAATCTCCCTCTATCCCCCTTTTAATTGGACTAATCAAAACTATGATTAGACTAATGAACGATTAAATTAATAAAGTCCTGAGACCTTTAAATACAACTCAAAATAATGCACGTAATAATATTTTATTATGCTTATTTTCCCCGCAGGTAATTGGGGCATTAAAGAGCAGAAATTATGGAATGTGTAAAATTGATAGTTTCAGCATAATTAATGAACTGAAATTTGAGAAACTAATTATTTAATACTTAAGCAAATACTTCAATATGATACTTACTATGTGGTCACTAAATAGCCTGACTTGATTCTGAACAATTTATAAAATATGCTGTTATTACCACATGTAAGATAAGAAATTCTCATCATCCAGTAATAATTTGCATTGCAAATTGAATTTGAATTATATTTCCTTTTATCTGAATTTGCAGTTCTCTCTAATACAGCTGTAGTCTTTGTGTTTAAATTCATAATATTAGCTACAATTTTCATTCTTACAAACTTCCTCTTGAGTCTGTTTTTCATGGTAATAAGACAAATTCCAACTGCCTGTATTTACAACAAAGCAATTAAAACAGCACTGTGTGCTAGATGTTTTTCTTCACTTACCGATTTATCGGCGTATAACACGCACAGGCGTATAACACGCATCTTCATTTTAAGAGGGAAATTTCAGGAAAAAAAATTTAAAAAATTCTGCCTGCCTGCCTTAGTTTCTGGTTGTTTGGGAGCAGCTTCGGCTGAGAATAATAACTATTCGCCTCTTTTACTCAGCCGAAGCTGTTCCGATTCAACCATTAACGAAGGCAGGCAGGCAGGCAGAACGGAGCACTGCGGGCGGGCGGGCGGGCGGACGGGGTGGGGGTGGGGGAGAAACGGGCGCTTCAGGGAAGCTGTGGCGACAGGAAAGCACTCCCCCGCTTCTTTGAAGCAGTTTCTTCCTGTGCTGGTGGAGGAGCGAGAGAACGACTGAGAGAGCTGACCCAGAGAGAAGGACAGGCTTCGTTGCTTCCTCCCTCCCCTTCTTTCATTTGTGTCCTTGATCCCCGATCCCAGCAGCATTCACCGAAGGCTTCTTAACATTATATCGGCGTATAACACGCATACATCATTTGCCCCCTATTTTCAGGGGGAAAAAGTGCGTGTTATACGCCGATAAATACGGACTTACTTCCTATAATATCTTAAAATATAGGCAACATAGACTATATATATTCTCGTTCATTATACTTTTATACATGACTTATACACGACTTTTGGAGCTGTGAATCACAGGCAAATTATCTTTATGTCTTCTTCTAAGGTAAGCCAGTTGTTCAGCCCTTTCTGCTCCTCCCCCCACAAGCCATTGGGCACCTTGTGAATATCAGTACTGCTGACAGGATTGGTAGAATTTTCAATTCTGGAGAAAATGGTATTATGTGAATATTTGTGTATTGTTTTTGAGTGCAATATATATTCTCATGTTTTTTCATACTATTCTTTTATGCGTATTTCAACATGCCTTTCAACAATACAGACTTTTTAAAATTGGAGTACCATATCACAAAATTGAGTACAGTGTGAAAACCAGAAGACAATTACATTCTCATACATTTATTAATTTAGGAACTGAAAATTAGGTTGGTTCCTTCCAAACATATTTCATTTCATTTCAAATTGGTGGGTACCAATTCCAAACTAGTATCAGTATAGCATATTTATAGTATATTCAATGTCTGTAAGCATGTTAAAACCATTTTATCTTTTATATTCAATGCAAAATATATCCAGAGGAACCAGGCTGCCATAAGATACCATATAAATAGACTGCTAGGTTTGGAAATAAGAGCCAGTATTTGTTTAACATTCTGGTTTAGAACACAAGCTTTTTTAAAAGTCTATCTCACAAGATTGTCTTAAGGATAAAATATAATTTGAAGTGTTATGGAAGCTATGAATGATGTACATAACGCATAGTGGAGTGAGTGGTTCTATATTCCTGTAATGCTATCTGGCATCCTGCAATATGAACAAATATTTCTTCTGTTCAAAGTGCCACCATTTTAGACCAGAAATTTTTATTTCAGGTTTACTAAACTATCCAATCGATCTCAGCGACCATTTTTAATAACTGTTTTTTGTCTGAGGTTGTAGCTGGTCTGTCAGAGGATTGTTACTTGTCCTAAAAGGTATTGCTCAAAACTTGACTTTTATCTGGTGTTTTTTTTCAGCTTCAGATATAGCAGCAGAACAAGGGCAGATTCTGGTCATTGCCACAGCTGCTGTGGGTGGATTCACTCTTCTAGTCATTCTCACTCTTTTCTTCCTCATTACTGGAAGGTAATATTGACACTGCAACTCTCCATGTAACCAAGTACTCATGTGCCATTCTAAATTTTAAAATCTGATCATAAGAGATTAAAATAATATAAAGAACTAATTTCCTCAGTTTTAGACTAAAACTATATTGTGTTTACTTACTTGTATTAAATGATGATAAACAAATTTCACAGCACCTGACCATGTTGCTGAAGTTTCAAAATGCGACCCAATAGCCTCTCCTGACTGCACCGTAAACTATGATTAGCATTTGGTGGTAACAAATCAAAGATCTATGGAAAAGCTGGAAAAATAAGGGCTTTGCAGAAGGAGCGGGCCAGATTTATATAAAATATTAAGCGCTTGTGGCAACCTTGCATGTCTCTTAAATTGAAATTTAGGAAATAATAGCTTCTTTGTTTCTTTAAACTGGTTCTGAGAGGCAGAAGAAGCTGATAAATATTTAAGGAATTTTGCACTCACTGAAAAAGAACATTTCCTCAGGAAAAATGATATTAATTTAGTAAAAAATATAGAATACTTATCACTTTATCAAACCTAAGGTTATTTCATTGCTTAAAAAATATCAAGTGCTTCATTTTTAACTTAGCAATTTTCCTGTTGGGATATTTAGAAGATACATAAGTTAAAGCCCCAGTTTTGTTCAATTTCATTTTTTAAATCTGCCCATCAGCAACAACTTCTTGAAAATGAATATTATCAAATATTGTTATCTTTTACTTAGATCTAAGACTTCACAGCACAGCAATTGGCCATAACAATATTATTACATAAAGTGTTTTATTCTCTCATTGATGAATAAAATTGGGAATGCAATTCTCAGAAGGGTTTCCACAGTTTTGTTACATTTTACTAGGTTTTTGTAGTTTTCACATTCTTAGGATAATATTATTCCTATGTTCTGCTTCTTCAGGAAGTTTCTAAATACAGCTCTCCTTTACACTGAGTTTAAAATATAATTTTCTTGTGATTCATGTGTCATGAAAAATCAACATCATTAACAAGTGTCTTCATTCAAAATGACTGATACCATGATTAAAGCTCTAACAATTAATTTTCAAACTATATGCAAATCCTTTTATTAAGACATTTATGAGGGGCCAGTGAGCATCTCTCAGCTCCATTCACCTTTCAGGATTGTTGCAGTGAAAAATAGGAAGAGGAAAGAATATTAGGTATGTTCGCTGTCTTGAATTACATATAAAAATAATAAAGGCAAGATGAAACAAAATCAAAATAAATAAATCAAAATAACTAAATGCAATCATAATAGTTATCATGGTGAAAAAATTGCATAGTAAATAACATTCTAATATAATGACTAGGCTTGTTATTACGGTGGTAAGAGAAATAAATATATATGAGGTTTTCTTCATATGTATTAGAAATAGTAGGTAATATTAGGAACATAGCAAACAATTTTACTTCTTCTCTATTCTCTTTTTTAATGTTTTCTACATTCAATGGAATCATTCCATTATGTAATATAATGAATTGTTTTCCTGCAATTTAAATGCTAAGGTGAGAGAGAATAAGACAACTCAATGAATTTATTATTGGAATTGAAACAAATTTCAAAGTGCATAATTTGGCTTTGACTAGATGTTTTCTTCTTTGTACTAAAGAATGTTTGATGCTACCATACACTGAATCTTATGGTTGTTAATCTTATGGTTGCTTTATGTAGATAGGAAAAACAGGAGGTCATAAGAATCTGTATCTCAGTTTGATTAAATGATCAGCCTTTAAGCAACAGTTTCTAAGCTATTAATGTAAAACCATTAGTTGGAGGAGGTAAGAAACTGATAAATTTTATAGAATGTATTAGTTAATTATGGTGGAAATAATAGAAAGGTTATTATGTTATTAGATTTCATTGCAGAGTTCAGTGAAATTATGAAATTTTTGGTACCCAAATAAGATCAAGATACTGTTGACTTTTTTTCTGTTGGTAAACTCCTTATATATGTTTAGCCATTGTGGAAATTAGGTTTATATAAATCTTTGGTCTGATCCAACATGACTCTTAAGATTGTCCCAAAAGATCACTTGCACAAAAGTTGAAAATTGATTTCAAAGTAGAAACTGAGAAGCTGTATATAACTGTATGCAATTTCAACAAATTCCTAACTAGATAAAAAAAAAAAAGTGAAATCTTGCCCTCTTTGTAATTCTGCTAGAGTAAACTATAGTGAAGTTATGGGTAGGTTAAGTGGAAGATGAATTTTGTTTCATGAACGTAATGATAAAGCTGCTTTCTTAAACAGATAATTCAAAGTAAGGATTGATTACTTATGTAATATTATTATAAATAATAAATAATTATAGCTTTGTGACTTTTATTTATTTGTGACCCACCTATTGGCCAAAGATCTAAAATAGCCAAATTTAAATCCTGATTTAAGTGCATGATATTTAATTATGGTCGATGACATGGAGCATACCACAATTGGTATGTTGTGGTTGATCAGAGAATTTCAGAATTTGAAAAGGTATCTTCCCTGTTTGGCAGATGTGCTTTAAAGATTTTTACTTGCTGAATAAAAAAATAACTGATGTTAAATCTTAAGAATATCTACCAGTGGTATTTTGATCACAAAATATCTGATATAATGAACAAATTTTGACTTTGCCACATTGGTGTCTCCAATTATCCAAAATATTGGCTTCTTTGGAGAAAATGAAGATGTAGTCAGGTATAACTCAGCCATGACACAACCTTGCCCAGGGATTAAAGACTTCTAATTAGAGAATAGAATCATCCCTTTTCAACTGTCCCAAGATGTAACCTAGTTTTATTGGTCACTAGAGAGCAAGGATGTGCAACTTTACTACTAAGTTGCAAAGATGAAACTAAATCAGTATGTAAATAAACTCCTGGTAACCACAGCTCTTTTACCTTAAGTGATAAAATGATAAGATATTCCCATGCATGAGAAAATGTGGTATTTTGAATATAATTGTAATTTTAAGCATTTCAAAATCTTGAACCTGCTTTGATACTTAAGCCCTTTATAATGAACAAAAATGGCTTTCAAAAACATTCAGTCTGATCTCAAGTGCTAGACACCAATTATTTCTTTCTAACTATATGTGAGAAATATCAGTCTAAAAGGAGCTGTTCCCTTTGGAAGGAACCTTTGAGTATACTTGGAAGAAATATAAACAATGTGTGCACCATTAACACCTGTGAAGTTTGATTAACTGATATGTTACTGGAGTCCTTTTCATACATTTTAGTATCTATTATATAAAATATATTTTAATAAGACATGCTAACTACTACTTTAATTTGATTGTTGGTTTTCTTAGCCCGTCTTCAATTAAATGCAGTACTTTTATGGTTATTATATAAATAGCATATTAGCTCAATATCATTTATTTTATGGCATTAAGACAAAAAGTAAAATAGTGTTTGTTTTCTTAAAGATGCCAGTGGTATATCAAGGCAAAAATGAAGTCTGAAGAAAAACGAAGAAATAATTTGCAAAATGGAAATTGTAAGCAAACATAACCGAAATTTAAAAAAAATATTTAAATCAATTTCACCACTGTAATTTTAACTTGCATTTACATTGCATATCAAGCTGATAAAGACAATTTATGTTCTAGCTAGAATTATCTTTTATATCTTTATCCATTTGAATGTGGAAATTTTTGCAGGAAAAAAGTTATTCATTTCAAAGCTGTGGAAGATTCATGACTGTTTTGCAAATTTGAAATGATTAAAACAACCACTGCATCATAAACTTAATGAAGCTTCTAGATCACTCAAACCAAAATAACCAAATAGCAAACAACTTCTGCACATTGTTAGATGTTTTATTTTAAAAAAAATTAAGCATTTATTCCAGATTATTTTATGAGGGAAATAATTCTGTTCACCTTTGATGTGTGCAAAATAAATACTTCTCATTAGCATTTAGATGTTTACCAGAATTTCCACCTGCTGCTTGTTATATGATTTTCTCCAAACTTTTTGATTTCTGCCTGTTCAAAATCATAGCATACCTCTCTCTCTCTCTCTCTCTCTCTCTCTCTCTCTCTCTCTCTCTCACACACACACACACACACACACACACACACACACACATAAAAATGTTTATTCTACTTTGGTCATTTCCAACTTTTCTATAGTTTTCTTTCCACAATTCATCAACATTTTAAAAGTAACATCAGCATAGTCTGAATTAATAGTTTAGGATATGAGTCTACTTGTGCTATATGTAATAATTACACTGATACCTCTGTGCTCTCTCCTAGAGAGTCTAAGTGAAATAATTTGATTATGGGTCAAAATAAAAGCCCCAAATATTTGCTGTAATGAATGCATAAGCCAGTAGAACAATTAAAATATTAAAGACAGTGCACTTTAAGTATACAGCTTAATTAAGAATCTGATCAAGATTCATAATCCAAATAAGTCAGTTTAGTTAGAGTCATAAGCATGTAAGATAACACAGACTTTTACATTAGTACTTTCAAGTCTTCCTTCTCGCTGGCTTTCATTAATTTTGTTCAACATGTAGGGCTAATCCATACTTTCATGAAATGTTTCCCTTAAGTTTGCACTTCAGTAATTTTCTGCATTTAATTCTGTGTTTCATCACTCTTCTCCAGAAGTTGTGCTACAAAATATGGACTGAAATCTGCAAAAAAAAAAAAAAGGCTTTTAAATGCCTAGGCTTAAGGGGACTGGATCAGGGGATTCAATATTTACCATGACTAGACTTAGTTTTTCTTTTTGATTAGGGAACAAATTATCTGTAGAAGTCATTCTACTAAAGTCAACCAGAAGGACAGTGGGATGAAATAGAGTAAAACAGAAGTGTATCAAGTAAAGAAGAATAATGTTACATTATTAAAAGAGTAAGGAGAATAAATACAGTGTTATTACATTATTAAAAAGTCCTGACAATCAAGGACTATTAAGGAGCCATTTTACTCTGAAGATGGACAGAGGAGCAACCTGATTATTAGTTTCCCAACATCTCCCATGTGTTTATTCTTTTGAAAATATATTGGCCATGGACAATGCACTGATAAAATATCTTCCCCTGCAAAAAAAAGATAGCCTGACAGAATGTATGAGTAAAGAGTTCAGTATAAAAATTGAAGGCAATAGCATAAGTTTAAATATCAGTTATCCTGTGACAATCATGAAAGATAGCCAGATCTAAAAATAACATTTTACTTATAGTGCTTTAAAATATACTGTACATCATAAATGGAATAATTCCTTATTTCAATAAAAGATAATAGTTGTAGCTCAGGATAAAATTATAGAGTCAGGAGTGGGTTTCTACTGGTTCTGTCCACCTCTGTAGAACCGGTAGCTCTGAAGAGCAGCAGACATAGAACCGGTTCTATGTCTGCTGATGTTTTTGCCCACCTGCCCACCTGGGCTCTTACCTGATCTTTATTTCCTGATTTTTCAACTTCAGCTGCCGAATGAGGCACAGCTGCAGTTAAAAAAACAGGAAAAGAGGGCTGTTTCAAAGGCTGCTTCTCTGCACGCAGCGTGCTGATGATGATTTACAGGCACATGGCTGGCAGGTGCAGGGAAGCACATCGTAAATCACCGAACCTCATAAATCCCGAACTGGTAGATAACCCTGTCATATCCCACCCCTGTATTGAGTCCTTAGTGATATGTGAGCTTGGAGGTTTTCTTGCAGATGTTTCTTGCAAACAAGAGCCTAATCAAGGAACCATGAAGACTCTTCCTATCAACAAAGATAGGGTAAGCCAAATATACATAAAATGAGAGCAAACCCAACTTCCTTCTGCACTGATGATGTTATCAAGTTTGGTCATGAAAAGTCTGCAAGAAAACAACCAACCTCAAAGAATACCAATGACCTCACAGTTCCTTGTTTTTCTGAGGCAGTAGGAAAAGTGCTGTTACTTAGTGCTGTAGATTGCAAAATTAGAATGACAATTGATGTAGCCAACTGCCCTCTTCATTCTTCTTCATCTTCTTCTTTCAAACTTCACAATAGCTTGGAAACTTTCTTCCATGAATATATCTTAAAGCAAGTGAAAATGTAAATATTTATCCTTGAATGCTATATTATTTAGATTGGAAAAACCCATGCTGCCTTCTAATTACCTTCATCTTATCCCTCCTTTATTAAAGAAGGAAAAAAAGAAGCTAATTTTCGTTCTTTCTTGGTCCTATTTTAATTGTACCATTTGCGTACTTGCTAATATATAAAGCATCTATTACCTTTCTCTATATGCAGCCTTTTCACAAATTATTTGGGATGAATGTTAATTAAACAGTTTAGAATAACAAGGCAGCTTAGAACAATAATAAGTATTAAATTTCATTATGGGTCTTAATGATCTCATTTGTTTTATTTTAAATGCTGCAATCATTTGTATATAATGCAGAAACTACCTTTCTGATTTTACAGTACAATTTCCAGGAACCAAAACATATATTGATCCAGATACTTATGAAGATCCATCCCTTGCTGTTCATGAGTTTGCAAAGGAGATAGAGCCAACAAGGATTCGTATTGAGAGAGTTATTGGAGCAGGTAAAAATTAATCAATTTTTCCATGATTAATAAGTGCACTTTTAAAATAATCTAGTGATAATACTATCACTATACTTAAGTTTTCGCGGGTACCTACATGTATGGTATTCAGCTTTGTTCGGGTATTTTCCCACATCATTATAGTTTCCCAAATCATTATAGAAAATACCCAAACAAAGCTGAATACCATATATATATATATGGATTATACATCATTTTAACTGAGTCTCAGTTGAACATAAAAAATCCCAGCCCTAATGTAGAAGCTGTTTAAACCTGAATAACTTCTATTATGAGTTATAGAACATAAATGGGCAATTTCTAGTCCTCTAAATGTTGCTTAATTCCAATTCACATTGCTAGATACTTGGCTAGCAAAGAGGCATTGTCACCCTACGTTAAAGAAATATTATATGTTCTTTATTTCAAACACTAGTCATATTACATGTAATTTTCAACTTTCAACCACAACTGGGACAGGGATTTCTGTCATAAATTGATACAGTCATAAAGGGATTGATTAGGTGATGGAACCCAATTTTACAACCACTTTTATCAGATTGTTAAGCAAATCATTAAGTGGCTGTTAAGTGAATCACACTATCATTAAGCAAATTTGGCTTCTCCAATTGACTTTGTTTCTTGGAAGCCAGCCAGGAAAGTCTTAAATCATGATTATGTGACTATAAGATACTGCAACTATTATAAATAGTTGCCAAATCTGAAATTTACAATCACATGACCATGGAGATGGCATGACAGTCATAAGTAACTGAGAAAAAGTCATAAGTAACTTGTGTCAAGGCTGCCATAACTTCAAACCATTGTCAAAGACTACCTGTATTTGTGGAATACTATATGGAATAGCCAAATGAATCCTATTTGACTATCTGAGTGAATTTGTGTGTGTGTGTGTGTGTGTGTGTGTGTGTGTGTGTGTGTGTGTATAAAGCATAATAATTTTACCAAGCCAAGTTTTTAATATTTGAATAGATATTTCATATTTCATAAATTATTGAAACATTTTAAATTTATATAGACAATTTGTATAAAATGTCTTGACATTATTTTAAATAACAGTTTATTTTGTTTCTCTACAAAAACAGTATGCGACTAATCCTAACTAAGGATAATCTGAGAGAGAAGAGCAATTTTGAAATATAGATAGATGATAGAAATAGAGATAGAGAGATAGAGACAGACAGACAGACAGACAGACAGACAGACAGACAGATAATCTATATTCAGAAGCTACAGTGAGTTCCATAATATTACTGTCTGTTATAATTAGAACAAACCTGTGTCCACCTGCACAATTGAATTAGAATTTAATTCCTTAAAACGTTGTCCTTATCAGCAAATTTTCTGTTATTCTATCTCCTGGTTGTTATATATTGTTTTTATGTATGTTATTTTATATTTTATAGTTTTAGATGGGAATGCATATGGAAATGACTCTTTCCTTCTGTTTAGATCTACTCAGAGGACATCTTAGCCACATTATGTACATTATGTATTATCTATCTGTGATACAGTAGTCCTCAACTTACAACAGTTTGCTTAGTGACTGTTTCAATGACACTGAACAAAAATGGCTTATGACCTTTTTCCATACTTATGACCATTGCAGAATCCCCATGGTCACATGATTTACATTTGGATGTTTGACAACTAACTCACATTTATGACAGTTGCAGTGTCCTGAAGTCATGTGATCACCTTTTGCAACTTTCTGACAAGCAAAGTCAATGGGTAGCCAGATTCACTTAACAACTGTATTAATAATTTAACAACTGCAGTGATTCACTTAACAAATGTGGCAAGAAAAGTCATAAAAAGTCACTTAACAATTTCTTACTTAACGTAAATTTTGGGCTCAATTGTGGTCATAAATAGAGGACTTAACCTATATAAGATTAGATTAGACCAGATCAGAGAAGATTATTGTGCTTTTCTTTCAAAGTCTCCATAATAAAAGAACTAGTCTAAAGTCAGTTATATTTACTGAAAAGAAATTGAATCTCTTTTGATATTACACAACTTTGAACATTGCTTTGGATAATAAATGTGTGGCTTTACCTATTATCGTGCTTTCATTTGTAACTAATTAAGTTTACTAATCAGGAATTGTGGGGCAGATACACTTTTTTGTAAATAACTTACATAAGTATGTATGTTTTTATTTATTTTTTATTTTTTTAACAGGGTTATTTTGCCAGAATATTTTCATATATTTATTCACATATTTAAAATATTAGAAGATAGTAAATGGTTATAATTATATATATATTGTTGTTAGGTGAATTTGGAGAAGTGTGCAGTGGTCGCCTAAAAACACCTGGGAAAAAAGAGGTTCCTGTAGCCATAAAAACTTTGAAAGGTGGACATGTGGAAAGGCAGAGACGAGATTTCCTACGAGAAGCTAGTATCATGGGACAGTTTGATCATCCAAATATTATTCGCCTTGAAGGAGTTGTCACAAAGAGTAAGTTGTTTAAGATATATTATATGTTGCTTTCTTTCTCTCCTTTATCCACCCCAGTCCCTTACCTAAAGTTGCTTGCTCTACACATATAGGTAAGCAGTATTGTATCTAAAAGTGCATATATATGTATTCTTTAATGTAGGCCTAGTTATGGCATTGAAACCATATGTGCAATATTAAATATTTGTGTGCAAATATGTTCTTTCAGTTCTATCCACAGTTTGTTTGCTTTAAATGATTAACTTATTCTAAATCAGTATTTATCAATATGGATAAAGTGAGTAACCAATGTACATTTATACTATCCTTCATTAAATAATTACATTGAAATCAACATAATTCATGTCACCTCAATTGTTTCAATACATAGTGAATGAAGCAAAAATGTTATTTGAACTTTACTGGAGATATAACAAACATTTGAGAGTAAATATATTCATATTTGGAAAAGTGTTCTGAATTTTTGAAGAATTGCGAATTTCTTCAATGAAGAATGAAACAAACATTTGATTAATCCACACTTCCTCAGGTGTCTCTGTCTTCCCTATTGTATCTTTTTATCTTTCTTTATTTTTCCTATGCCCTTAAATTGCCATGTTTCTGACAAGATATTTGTCCCAAGCAGTTTTAAGTTTAGGCTGCACAGTCATTTAGATTTTTATATATTAGTTATGATTCAAATAAAACTATGAATAAATTCATAAATTAAAAATTACATATCTGCCATTGCAATATTCTTGGAAGAATAAAAATATTACCTGGTCAAAACAATGGAAATTTTTTCATATGCTCCCATCTACTTTTTTTGCTTCTTTCCTAATATTATTAGGAAAAAAAAAACAAAGCAGTTTATTTCATATGATACATATAATTTATCTGAAAAAAAGAAATCTACTTATGTAATTTACTTTTAAGGTCTATATTAAGACTACCTATCATCACCTCATCAGATATGATGACTTGTTACACTTCCTTATGTTAGTTACTATTTTAAAATTGGCTTGAGCATTCTGAAAAATCCATGTGCTGACAAGATGAGAAATGTGCTGATATTACTGCAGTGATTAAATCTTTTTTTAACTTTTAATTTTATTTCTTGATTATATAAAAGTCAAAATAAGAACAAAAACAAAATAGAACCAAACTTAATGAGTAGTAACAAGTTACTGAGCATTTCTGCAGGAGCAATTTAAAGCATCAAGCAGCGAAATTGTTGTAGCAATATATCTTCACTGAAGCAGGATATGTATTGCTACAGCAATGGCTGGGTGATGTTGTAAATCCTTAGAGTACAAATGCTCCATAATTAACTGTCCTAAATTACATTCTCATACCGATCATAAAGGTTGTTGGTATTGAGTTTATTTTCTTAAATTTTCTTTTCCAACTTATAAGGTAATAAAACTGACAATCAAATAGCATCACTCAAAGGAATGTTGTCAACTGATCAGTTTTAAAAGAATAAATAATCTGGATAGTAATTATTTTGACAGTAAATCACTCTAATATGTATCAAAGGCACTTCAAGAGATGCCAACAGCAGATCTTTCTACACCCTTGAAACACTCATTAGACACAGCAAATGTTTCTTTCCAACCAACAATTTTGGATGGCAACATCACAAAGGCAATATATTATTTCTTGATCTTATATTCTTAATTCTTTCCTGTGGTTGCAAGAAATTAGCATGCAATTGTGAACAGGGTGCCTGAATAAGATCAATGTCTTTTAGCAATTGCATAATTTCAGTACTGATTTTAGCTGATTATTTAGTTGGACTCATTCTGAACAAATAACAAATAGCATTCTTAAGTTGCTCTTTATTCTAATACAAGAGAGCTTTGGGTAGACTTTAAGACCGTGTACTTAAATTCAGTGCTTAAATTTAAAATCTCAAGAGAAGAATAGCAAAGAGTTCTTGTGAAAAAGTCTTCTTACATATTTACATATTATAAATAGAAAGCAGCTATCAGTATGAATAAGGCTGAGCCCAAGGCAGAATCACTATAGATTCTAGAAACGTAGCAGTTCCCTTCAGGCTGCTTTTCCCCAGCTTCTACTTCTGTCTCAGGAGAATCATATCCTCCCTTAGGACTCTCTCTGGAGCAAAAGGTTTGTTGGTTTTTCGTTTTAAAATATCTTATAGCAATGAGTCTAGCCTTCCAAACAAGTTTGAAGGTCCATAATATTAATAAAATTTCCATCTAATCCATTTCAATAACTTCCATTCATGGATGGAAAATACTAAAAATAGCCAACTCTTTGTTTTTCTCAAATATTTTCCCATGATTAAAGTAATAATTTTTAAATTATGCAGATCATAATAGCAGGTTTAGAATTAAGGTGCTAACACAATTTTGTTCTTATATACTTTTAAGAACCTAATTCCTAATTCACATTTAGGATCAGAGGTGGTATTCAGCAGGTTCTGGAGAACCGCTAGTGGAAATTTTGAGTAATTGGAAGAACCGGCAAATACTACCTCTGACTGGAGATTTTACAGTATCCTTCCCTGCCACGCCTACCAAGCCACGCCCACAGAACCAGTAGTAAAAAAAATTGAATTCCACCACTGTTTAGGATTGACTTGAAGCATGTGCAGAGATAAACCAATTTGTGTTTCAAAGATGTACCAGAAGCAAGGGCCATTTTATTGGTGACCATTTGGATATTGTTCATTGTTATGCCATTCTTTGCGCAATCTCTTTATAAACCTAACAAGGCTGGAAAGCTTAGCCTTTAGGTTAGTCAGCTTGAATATTTATTCAATGATTTGTGATAGTTGATTTTTAGTTATCAGAATTAGTTTTTAAAAGCAGGTTTATTTCTGCTTTTCATGTTTAAATAGTACATAAATATACCAGACCCTAATACAAACATGTTAACATTAAAATACATATTACATATACAATTACACAGAAGGACAAAATAGGAATTTCATAGACAGATTTTGTAGTATTATTATTGAATAACATGTTTCCAAGTAAATTATATTTTTCTACTTATTTTTCTATTCTATTGTAATATTCACTGAATATTAAAATATAGAACTAGACACAGATTTGAAATATTTAAAAAATCTAAACATTTCTAGAACACAATTTATTTCTTAATTGCTATAAAATGTTTCAAACTACAATTATAGCATAGAGAAGATTCTTGCATTTGCTTATTATCCCGCCAATATTTTATATAAATTTTTATGAAAAAAAACTTTTAATAAGTCTTACTTTTTATTTTGTGCTCGTGTGTTTGTACGTATCTAATGGTATTTTGTTACAGTGTTAATAGGGAAATAAAAAAGTATAAATTGCATGGTCTTTCTAGAATTATAGTTTTCATTTATGTTAAGAAATATATCCTGTTAGGTAGCTCAAAAAATACTAAGCAGAATTTTAAGTATTAAATGAAAAATTAGTTACTCTGAATACATTTGCACCAAGACAAATTCCTTGTGTGTCCAATCACACTTGGCCAATGAAGAATTCTATTCTATTAATTAAACTGAGATAATCAGTTTGTTCTGTCCCCACTACACGTTAGTCTATGTGCAGCTCAACTGGCAGCTAAACCCGTAATAAAAGCTTTATCGGGAGAACAGGGTATAGTGAAACTGAGAAAAATAAGGATACATACAGTGAGAATCAAATATAAGATATACAGTATTAAGTTACTGCTGAACATAACAATTAATAAATACAACAGTTTGAATCTCACCAGGGATACTCTGTTTGAATTTGTTCTTGGATGACCATGTGCCACAGATTAAAATGGCTGCTCCTTTTGTTTCTGCCTTCTCCAAATGCTAAAGGAAATTAAGTATGGCTTCCTAGTGTGCACTTGGCTTCAGAGTGCGGGCTAATGGGTAAATGGGTGGAATCAGCTTTAAACAATAGAGTTGGGGCATATTTATCTCTCTGGCCACTAACGCCTGCCAAATAGGAAGTTTGATTTGAGAATATTTGAAATATAAAAGTTCAAATTGGCTTTATGGAAATACTATAGACTGAAGAAATACTGAATTGAGATATACTTATGGGGCAATTATCAGATAGAATATGATACTGAACCCTAAGATGTTCACATTATAAGTGGTTAATGAATCGCTGTCTGACAGTGAAAAACTTAGCTAATCTACAGTATGGAGGGAGATACTATCCCCTCTGTTAGCCATTAGTTATTAAGTTGCACAACTTGCTTATATATACTGCTTCAGTTAGTAAGAAAAATGATCCAATGTTTTAATCTATTGGCTTTAAAAACAGAGACCAAATTAATTGAGTGCAATGGATTTTAGAATTCTCTCCACTCATTAATTACTGCTCAGTAAGTCAAAATGTTTTGTTTTGTTTTTTGGTATGGTGAAATTACTTTGGATTTTTTTAAAAAAAAATATTAAGAAAGGACGTACACAGACTTATGCTGCAAGGTATAAAAATAACATTTTGGTGCTACATTGAATGAGAAGAAGATATTTTGTCTTTTAGCTTAATGATTTAAACTGATAATTTTGTCCAATATAATGCAACAGTTTTGCCAAGGATGGAAGAGGCTGTAGAGGTCGAGGACAAAAGAACTGAAAGAATCTCTTTCTTCACTTCTATCACCATAAATGTTTTTCAATTGGCATACCATACACAGATTTACAGTTTGCAGGGACAACAATTCTGCCTCACTGCAGAGTTCAAACACAGTTCTTCTTGTCTGGCTTTTTTATAATAGTGAAGCAGTAGATGCTGAACTATTTCTATTTATTTGAAGCGAAACAACTTTCTGTAGAATAAATGCCTCCTGGAATTCAGTTTTATATTTAGACGTACATTTAATGCATTTTGTGATCACTTTGATTATGGCTATGCACAAAATATATGTCTGAAAATCATGCCACTAGTAGTAGGACACTGCAGAGTGTCTATAATTATTTGAGAGTCAGAGACAAACTGAGATACTTCACATTTGGTCATAGCCTCAGACAATACTTGAAATATTTAGAAGAGGCTACTCCACCTATTCAAAGTGCTAATTAAAGTTTCAGAGGAAACCTTAAAAGTGAGGTAAACAGGGGTGGGATTCTACCAGTTCGCACCTATTTGCCAGAACCGGTTGTTAACATTCTAAGCAGTTCGGAGAACCGGTTGTTGGAAGAAATTACTGGCCTAATCCTGTAAGGAAGGCAGGAAGAAAACATTCTGGTGTTGCTTACAGAAACTACCTCTCCGTTAACCCTTATTACATTCTTGGCAGGACTAGACTTCCTGTCTCAGGAACGTCTCTGGAGTTTTTTTCCCCTCCTTTGCTGGTACTTTGCTTGTGTGGAGCGACCATTCAAAGTTACAATGGCACTGAAAAAAGTTATGACCATTTGTCACACTTACGACTGTTGCAGCATCCCCACAGTCATTAGAGGCCAGGCGAGGAGATGCGTGCCTCGATGTGAGTGATATTGAGTTGGCCACACCGAGCCAATAACTTGACCACCAAGCCATGTCCACTACCTATACCACACCCACAGAACCGGTTGTTAAAAATTTGAATCCCACCCCTGGAGGTAAAATAAGTGGATCAGCCTTTCTAGAAAGAACCTTTTAATAGACTAGCTTATAGAAACCTTCACAGGTCAAACTCCCTTTTGAAATGTTACATAAACCTATAATTAAATTTAAAAAATAAAATCAAGATTTGATTGACAATGATGTTGATTTAAAAGGAATATTAATTTTCTGATACTAGCTTTGATGTTATTTAAAAGATATTCATAAACTTTCTGAGAATGGAAAATATGTTTCAGGTCAGTATGTTTTGATAGTTGCTTTTATTTCACTATTCCAATGAAATTTTATGTGCCCATTTTGGATTTCATGTTGATGTTGTTTATCCTAATTCAAAACTCTATAGAATTTACTTTCCAAAAACAAGTGTATATTTTGATCAGATATTACCACATTAATAGATGCACTCCCAGTTGTTAGATATTTCCTTATATAAAATGCAGAAATCTATTATTGTAGTGTATTATTGATGCAATACAATCAGCAATTTTATGAAGAATGAAGTTAATAGTACCATTTTAGTTAATGCTTATTTAAAGAAACAACTTTATTCGAATAAAATCTTATTCACTATTGTAACAAAATAAGTATTTTGGAATATCAAGATTTAGCTCTGTTGATCAATACACTTACACTATACACTGGGAAATTATTTTGAAAGTAAGAGATGAGTACTTTGTTCAACTGAATATTACATTTATTTGCAAGAATGTCAATGTTTATCTAGTGAATAACCAGCATTATTTAAATGTGAATCCCATCATTTTTTCTTTGCTTCTTCTGCCATAAGTAATTGTCACAAGTAATTCACAATAGGATCATTTTAATTTTCATTTCATCATCAGGCTAAACCTGCTGTGAAATAATCCAATAGTTTGTTTCTTACTCAAGGTAATAAAAATGGATCTAAGCAAAGCATTAAGAAATCAGAATGTAACTTTGAAAATGTAAGTTGGGGGGGGGGAAAGGTCAATGCAAATATAATCAATATCAGAATAAATTATTATTAATGCTGGTAACACTTATGCATGAAATATATTTGTATTTAAATTAGAACGAATAGCTAGGTAGTCTTAATTGAAGTATATCACAAAAAATATTCTGTCTCAATGACCTAATCTTAACTGACTCCCAGTTTGCCTCTAACCATATAAACTGGATCATTCACATTCATATTCAATAATCTGAATCCAGAGTGTGCAATTTGAGTATTAAATTATGGTGGAGATTACAAAAGAAAATGTGTAAACATTCTTTCCTGTCATTAGAGGGTTACAGCATATTGGTTTATTTTCTATTTGGAGGATAATCAAGTTAAGATCATTCAACATGGGGGCATATGATGAAGACATAAAACACAAAGGGTGTCAGGATTCCAGCAGTTACCCCAATTAAATCATGAGTCTCAAGCCACACTCCCAAAACTTCAAAGGATTTACTGGAAGTCAACATGTTGGCATGACCTGGGTGTAGTCGACTCTGAGACATGTAAATCAATGTCATCCTTGACCCTGCTTTTTCCCCTACCCCTCTAGGTGTATCATAATTCATATTCTCCAACGAAACATGTCCATAGCCAAGAGTCATCAATCATGCTTTCCAATTAGATTTTTGTGCGGCAGAAGCTTCAGCCATCTAAACAGTCTCTGAAGAAAATATGAATGGAATGTACTTTCGATTCCACACTGCTGCCTGTTCTTTGAAACTCCCCTCCACTTTTTTCTGTTGACAATTATCAAATGTGTATAGAAAATGTTTTATGAGTTGACAAAGGGGATATAAGAGTCACTGCTAGTTTCTTCAAAACTCATCAATACATCCTCATGAGACTGCTTATATGATGCAACTGTAAACTTTATCCTTTTTCTGTAATACAGTATCCTTGGTATAGTGGTTAGTAAAGGAAGAACCATCTCCTATTTTTGTTGTTGATTTTTTACAACATTAATCTTGTAATTATAAACATCTCATATTGGCTGGAAAATAAATAGTAGCTATTTTTTATTCCATACACATAATACATCTAAACCAAATGTTTTTTAACCAAGTTTCTTTTAGCAATTAACTAAAGTGGAAGCTTTTTTGGATAAAATATAAATGCATACATTATCCTTGTCTTGCTTATTTTGACAAGATGACTGATAGCTTCATTACTTTAAGATATTGCAAACACATGCCAAAAAGTGGAACTTCCAATGTCCTTGAAATGTATAGTATGTGATCAGAATTGAAAAGTGATGCAACATTCTTTTTAAAATTTTCAGTGGTTCCAATGATAATTCAAAGCACATCTTCATCCAGATTAAGTTCCTTTTCTTTACAATGAAAGGAAAAATCCTAGAATGATGTAAATTGGAAATACAGTTTTAATCCTACCTAATTTACTCTGGCAGATATACTAAAGTGATTTGTTTGTATGTAATTATACACATGGATACTGATTTACAGTTTTAAACTATTAATGGCTTTGTTGTATAGTTGAATGTGCACTCAGAATGACCATATATTACTGTCTTATTGAGATGTAACATTTTATGATACAAGTGGGAAATTAGATATGTGGATTCTGCTATAAATTAAAAACAAAACAAAAAAATAACAGTGTAGTTAGAAAGGACTAAGCAGAGACTTTGTTGTAATTTCCACAGTGTTGCAAAAGGAAAATATCTGAACAGGCTATCTTCATCTTTGAAGCAAAATCAAATAGATAAATGTCATGTGATGATTCTGCATGAATGGATTATTTCCTTTTCCTTCCTGATATTCTTTTGAAAAGCTTTACACATTATTCTTTTTTGGTCAATAAATATATTGATCTAAATGTGATGGATATTTTCAAGTTCTATTCCACATGTACTTTTGTTTGGCTTTCTTGGCAATTATTTAGGGCCCATTGCTGATGTCTATTCAGCTTTTTATACTTGTTTGTTTATCTGTTTTATTTGACTATCTAAGCAATGTCTTATCTTAGTGACTTAGTCACTATCTTAGTGACTTCTATGATCATGTCCTGACATTACTCTGGGATATGTTTGGAAATGAGAATGATGCTAGACTATAGTGCAGAATCTTGACACTGTGGTGGCTCAGGGGGAAAGAAAAAAGACAATGAGATGGGGAGGGTCAGTGGGGGCCTCTTGAACTAAAGGCAGCCTTAAATTGGCTGTTGTTGTATCCATCAAGTGTTGGGTAGAGCTGGTATAATTGAATTTTAAGAATCTGGACAACTAAATGTCAACAGAGTGATACAGAAACTCTAACTGCAGGTATTTTCATGACCGCCTACATTTTCAAATCTCAGATTTAGTAGCATTCATTATAATAGACACCTAGGAGTAGTAACAGTGCAGTAAAAGGGTATTTAGACATGCCAACATTCATAATTATTTTGTGCAAAATTGAATAAATCCATGTCACTGCTTTTACAATACTTCTGTCAAATTCTATGGAGAATGAGTTAGACTATGTACTTAAAATGCTTGTAGGCTTTTTGCCGCTAATTTTAATTCCAGTGTTTCCTTAGAATAGAGCAAATATTTGCCCTTATTATCATTGCCAAGCAAAAGATAACAAATGGATGTTATATTAAAGGTCTTTCAAATGACAGTCTTGACCTTTTTTGAAAGTTATTGAATTCAAACATGTGCATTAGAATTATATTACAATAGCAAGCAATCTTGATTCCTATCTCTTCAGTTGAGTTTATTTGGGTAGTAAAGTTCTGCATCTTTTTATCTGCATATCCTAAAGCTTTAGTGTTCAAAATTCCATACATATTAAGTACACAGCAATCACTGAACAATAAGGTGATAAAATATATATAATAGAAGTGATTGATATTTTCTTATTGGTTCAAGGCAATATATATTGACTCTTTTAAAGCATATATTTACCTAAGTGTAGTATGTATTTTTCATATGTACTTTCAAATATTTTTAAAAAGAACTGTTATCAAGTATCTATGGATTGTTATGTACAAATCTGAATCTAAATTGTTGGTTTAGGTTCCAGAGCTATTATCTTCTTCCTCCCAGGAGCACTTTTTTTTTACTCTGCTTCTGTGCAATGAATTTCTTGTTCCTTCTCCTCACTCAGCCATGGTAGTACTTGTTGGGACCAATTATATTGAAAGGCTACACATAGTTTCCTAACAATATTGTTATTCTTCAAACTTATTTCCTGGCTGGTGATGAGGAAAATCATCCCACTCATCTGCATGGCTCACACTGGCTTCTCCACTCCCTACAGGAACAATACCAGCTCCAATAATCAATGTAGTGGTCAGAAGCTTCAAAGAAAAGAAGACTACTACAAGTACCATGCAGTCACCAGAGTGAGCCACAAGTCATCTATGTGCAGCAGTAGCATCCAGTGGCATAAATGGGAGGTTTCTCCATTGTGAGCTGTGTAGAGTGGAGAAGCCAGCATGGACACATCACCTGAGTAGGCCATTTACTTCATTCTGCCAAGTGAGTTGAAGTGAAAGTAGTTAAAGGGTTTTTTAAAGAAAAACAATGGATAAAATATAAGTGCTTCTTGTATATGGAGATTCTTAGTCATCCAGGTCATAGTTGTCTCCTTGTTTTTATTTTCCTTGAAGACATTTTGCTTTTCATCCAAGAAGCTTTTTCAGTTCTGACTGAATGGCGGGGTGGGGGGAATGGAACAATTTATATTCCTTGCAGTATCTGGTCACTAGCATTTTCTCAGAAGGTTGTTGAGCCCCTTGGGAGTTTATCTGTGTCTTCAGGGTCACCAGAATGATAGTGGAAAATGCAACTGGGTGGAATCTTCTTGGAACAGAAGGACACAGTCCTTCTGTGAAAGGACTGTGTTGTAAACAGGAGATAGGTGGTGTCCAGAGGTGGGATTCAAATTTTTTACAACCGGTTCTGTGGACATGGCTTGGTGGGCATGGCAGGGGAAGGATACTATAAAATCTCCAGTCAGGTGGTATTTGCCAGTTCTCTGAACAACTCAAAATTTCCACTACTGGTTCTCCAGACCTGGTCAGAACCTGCTGAATACCACTTCTGGTGGTGTCATATCCCTCCCCTTCTGTTGAGAGAGGGCTGATCTCTCTTTCAAACAAGAAAAAGAAGAGTCAAAGATAGGTATTAATAGCAGTATGAGTAAAAGGGAAAAAAATTACCTTATCCAAATGCTAGAACATCTCTTTAAAAGTTATGAAAAAGGCTGTCTATAGATTGGCTACTATGTCATTTTAATCTCTCTGGGATTCTATATTCCTTTGGTCTCTGATGCAGCTTGCTCCTGTATTTCTTGCACAAATATATTCAAAAATATGTTTTATATTGCAGTGTGTGTGTACATATGTGTGTACAAAATTTTTATTCTTATAAAGTTTTTTTACATTGCATGATACATTCACACATTAAACAATCTTACATCAGATCACTTCTATCATGTGTCCTGTTGAATCTTTATTATATCGTTTATAAAATAGGTAACTTTTTATCCAGCAATTTTAACTGTTTGAATGCACAAATTATATCTTAAGACCTATAGCAATAAAATTTAATATAAGAATCACATGTAATCATAATTATTCTATGAAGTGCACAATTTGTTGTTATAAGAAAGCCATTTTCTTCCATCTTTTGTAGAACTGTAATAACGTTGTGTCATTTAATATCCTTAATTTCACATACTGTATTATCAAAATTATGCTTAGGAATATCCAATCAAATTAGATCCCTATATGGAAAAAGAGGTACCAAATGTTCAAGCTGTCTTTAGAAAAGGCTGAGGAACATGAGACACTATTCTGATGCATGCTGGATAATTGAGAAGCTGCCGAGGTTGAGGGAACACTAGGTTATATAAATGCCTTTGAGTATGTTGATTGCATCAAGATGTGAAATATATTTAGAAAAAATAGAAGTTCTATAATATTTCATCGTCCTTATGAGAAACCTACATACAGGTCAGGAAGCTACAGTGTGCACAGAACATGGCAAAACAGTGTTGCTCCAGGTTGGGAAAGGAGTGAGACAAGGCTACATACTTTTTCCTTATTTATTCAACCTATATGCTGAATTAGGTAGTTGGGTTGCAAGAGAATGGGGTTTTAAAATTGGACAAAGAATCTCAGTAACATACATTATGTTCTACTCTAAGAGCTGGAAATGCAAAGGATCTGCAAGGAATATTAATAAAGATCACGGAATGGAAAAAAGGGACTAAAATTATATTTTAGAAAAGATCAAATTAATGACAACAGATAGAACAACTAGCCCTAAATTGATAATAAAGATATTGAAGTGGCAGATGGCTTCTGATTTTTAGGCTCAACCATCAACAGTAAAGGAAGAAGCAGTGAAGACATATTCCTCACATAGCACATAGTAGAACAGCCAGGACGACTTGGAAAAAATACTCTGATATTGCAGTGTGTCTTCATACATAGAACAGATTAATACAAGCAACAGTATTCCCTATGACTCTCTATGGAGGTGAAAGTTGGACTTTGAAGAATCAGGATAGAAAGTGTATTGATACCTTTAAACTTTTGTGCTGAAGAAGCTCCTTAGAATAAATTGATGGATCATCAAGTAAATCAATCCATAGTTTTCAGTGGAAGCACAAGCAATGGTCTGTTACACTTCCAATTGGTACTCTGTTGAAAGATCTGTAAGATCAGAATAGGAACAGTTCATTATGGAGAAAAATCTATCTTTGTTGTTCCTAAAAATCAACACTGACTAGATGGCACATAATCAATTTTAATTAAAGAAAGCAATAACTATAGAAAGGGGTGAATTCTCATTAATGTATGCTTAGTAGGTATACAGTATTTGCCAAGAGAAATAAAAAGTCACAAAACAAACAAGTCCTGAGAAGATGCAGGGATTGGCTGTGGGAGAAACACATATGGCAACAGAGAAGAGATACAAAAAAGTTTAAGAAGGCGCATCAAAAATGACAGCTTCATTTAGGTAGTATGCCTCCCAATGAAACTTAGCTCAAACTCTAATCTGATTCACAAACCTGTTTTGTTCACAAACCTATTTTGTTTTGCTAATATGATGACTGAATTAAAATTCTACCTAGATCCTACTATAATTCATTGTGCCAGCTTTTTAATACTGTAGAAAATATAAAGTGGTGTTGTGGCCCTGAACTTCATAATTTCACAAATACTAAAGAATGAGATGTCACTTTACAAAAGAAGCCAGGTGCAATTGTTCAGTAATTGTTTTTATTCCAGAATATTATACTTGTACTTTTACTCTGAGGAATCCATTAATGAGGTCATTATCAACAATGCAAACCACTGCAAAAAAAAAACAACCTTTGGTTAAATGAAAGTCATGAATCTTTTTAACAGCATAGCTTGATCCTTACAATTGAATATGCCTAACTCCCTCTTCTTTCATTATGGACTGGCAAAGCTGAGCAAGATTTAACTGCAGAACACTGCAATAACATTATCTGGGCTGCATCATTCGATATACCCAGGATAATATATAAGCAGTTATTGAAGACAGTTCTACCTCTTTAGCATTTCTTATATATGATGCTGAGGAAAAAATGCTTCCAGGGCTTAATAACAGGAGTTAGTAGCTACTCACATGAGATAGGAAGTGCAGCAAATATACAAAAAGTATTTTGAAGACAGAATACACTTGGGATTGATTCTTTTTCTTCTTCTTTTTTTTTTAAACAAGTTTTATTAATTTTTAAAACACACAAATTATCATTATTCATTACATGTTTAAACCTTTTTTCATTGTAAATTTAACAAGTCAGATAAATTATGATTCTGTTTTAAACCATTTCCATATAACATACCAAAACCTCTTATTCAATTTCTCTTTACTTCTCTTTACTCTTATTCAATATCATTATTATTATTTCATCTATTTCTTTCTGACTTAGTTACCATTATTCTCATTCTATATTTCTACAAGTTTTTACTAATTCTCCCCCCAAAAAAAAACATATACACACAACACACAAAACATAAAAAAAATCTTTTTGGAAAGTAACTTGGACCCAGGTGTCTCTCTCTTCATGGACTTCAATTATATTCATGCTCATCTTACATATCATTACTTATTTTATTTACCATTCTAAGCCTTCTATATTAACTTCTCCACATATTTCACCCTTCTTAATTCTATCTTAATTAATCATCTTAGTTTGAATCATTATATTTGTATCTTTTGTCCATTTTTTATCATCCCTTTGTCTCATTCCTTATAAAAAGAAGAAAATAAGTTTCTCCTGAAATCATTAATCAGGGTATGATGCCTTTCTATCTCCCCCCTAAGTTAGTCAAATTAATCTTTAAAATAATATCCAATACCCAATCCGATTTTGCTTGGTACATTCTATCTAACTAATACATCCAAAATAATTAAGTACATAATTAGACAATAAATCCAAATATTAAAAAAAGATACTATAATAAAAATTTTATAATAACATCAATACCATAATCTTATTAAACTCTTTAATTAAAACAGTATTCTAAACCTCCCCTATTATTAAATTTTAAAGCCAATCATTTTTAAACATTTTAACATTTTAATCTCTTATCAACTCTTAAACCATTACAATACTACCATCTCATCTTATGTACCTTGCAAAATCTTTTTTTTTTAAAAAATTATACTTTATCCATTATCCATAAAAAATTTCTTTTTTCCATTTAATTTCAAAACATTGTAACTTTTCTCCACCTTTTCCCTTTCTTTCTTCTCCCAACAAACCTTTCTACCCCTCCTTCTTCTAACCTCTGCCTTCTCTGTCGTATTCCTTTTCCCTTTTGTTTACTATCATCATATTGGTTTTGCACCTTATTTTTCCCTTTCTTAAATGTTTTTTTAGATCTTAAGTCCTTTAGTTTTCTTCTTTTCTCTCTTCCTTCTTTCTTGATCAAATTCTGAGATTCATTAAAAATGGCTCCTTCCTTTCTTTCTTGTTCCTCTGCTGTCTTCATCTGTTGTAATGTTTGTTGATAGTTAGTAAGCGCCATTTCTAAAAAAAGGAAAGCTTCTTCCACACCATCTTTACCATTTTTTTTTACTTGTTCATATTCTTTTCTTAGTTCCTCAACAGAAAGAGCCATTATAAATCTTTTCTTTTCTTTTCCCCTTCTTTCTTCTTACAACAACCAGAATATTCAAAAGAAAATAAAAAAAATAAAACAGTCCCAAAGTTATCAGTCAGTCCAAACCAAGGCAGAGTTCTCACTTTCTCCTTCTGGGGTAAATTCTTTTTCTTCTTCTTGTGAGCTTATGTAATGAACTTCATTTGCTGAATTTAGGTCAATTACAGTTTTCCCTGTATTCCTTCATCTCAAATCCTGAGAATATCCGGATACGTACCCTATTTCCCCAAAACTATTCTGAAAATAAGCCCTAGCATGTTTTTCCGTGTGTGCCTAATATAAGCCCTCTCCCCCACCCCCCCAAAAGCCCTACTTAATAGCTGGCACAGCTAGTGCCCACCCATTCTGTCTGGGTGCCACGCCATATGGCGAGGCAGGGGGTGGGGGAGCTGCCCCAGATGCCCCACACTGGCTTACCTCAGGGCCCCTGCAGCCAGGCCATCCTCGGCCGACACCTGCCTTGCAGTGGCAGTCATGTACAGCAGGAACCCAATTCCCTGAACCAGACTAGATTAGCTAGATATTTTAACAAGAAAGGTCACGCTTTTACTCACTATTAAAACAACTGAACAACTCACTATTAAATATCAATCAGGCAATCAGGGAAATTCAGCTATCTCTGATAACCTGCCACCTAGAAGTTACAAATCAAATTGAGTAAAGATCAAATGGATAAGTGGTAGAATTTACTGCTCCAAACAACCTACCTATATCTTTGGAAGTCACAAATCACAAATTGATTCAATCTAAATCAGTCACCAAATCTTCCTATAATTCATATATTTTAATGGCTGTTATAGAGAAGGATTTTTAGAAACCCTATACACATTAAAATTTTCTCATTGTGGTAAAGGACCATTTATTCGATCATCCATGTTCCCTTGTATTACTCTTTTTATAAAAACGCACAATGATAGTTCATAATAATTTAACATAACTTTTTATCTATAGTTGCTACTCTCTAGCTAACATATTGTTTCTAAATGTACTAAAATTCTGATTTATGGTTTGCAGAATTTAATATTTGATCATAACAATAGTAGAGTTTCACCTGGTTTTATTTTTGTTTGCATTCAATATATATTTTGTTGTTTATTTTTGGAATTCTGATTGTTGAATGCAAAAAAGGAATGGTTTTTGTTGCTGCTGCTGGGTGAGCTAGGATATGCATTTTTTTAGTTCTACAGCCAAAAATGATGGAAGGGACAAGGATGTGTTAAAATAACTATTTAATTTAACTATTTGAAAATCTGTATGATAAAGTTGAAGGATAAGTTTTATATTTGTGTAATAGCTGTTATATGCTCACTTCTATGTGCAGAATGTCATAAGCAGCCAAGCAATGAGCATACAGTTCAGTGGTTTTTTTTTAGCTTATAGCATGCTATACCTCATTTGCCAGACTTAGAACACTGGCAACATAATGCCAGCAAAATGCAGAATCAGTTCAAAGAATAATCTGAGGCCTAATGGAGTGATGATGATTACAGTCCTAACAGGTAGGAGGGAAAGGTCTGATCAAGAAAGGTGCATGTTGAGTGTTGGCCAGATTTCGGCAGTCAAATAGCACCAAGCAGTATCAGGCAGCAAAGTGGACAGTATGCATTTGAACACAACAAAGTCCTGGAAGCAAACAAACATGACCGGTGATTTCATTTATTCTTATAGTCTTCTGACTTGCTTATCACTAAAATGGTGATCACTAATTTCATCTTCTAGTACTACAAATTATTATATATAAGGAATATCTTCTAAATATTTTGGTTTTGATAGCTGATGTACAGAATTTCCTTATACTCCTTTTATCTTTGCCTTACCTTCTTTGAAACGGTTCTAGGAGTCCCTTGGTATCCTTTAGCATATCAATTTCATCTTGAAACCTCATTATTTTGGAGATCTTTTGAAAAACTTTCTACTGTTTTTTCTTTCTTTAATGTCTTTGTTGATGACACTGTAGTGTTGTTTCTTGTCTCTTCTAACAGTGAATTAAAGTTCTTTGACATGGTCCTGACAGTTTTGTTTGTTTTCTCTTTCCTTCTTGGAAATTTCCACTATATGTTTGCTTTCCTTCGTTTCTTGTTTTTTGGCAATCTTTTTCACATTCTTCCTTTACAATTTGTTTGATTATATTTCAGAGTTCCTCTAGTTTCCTATCATTTCAGGACTTTAATTCCTGGTATTGAACTTGAAAATGATGATCACATGCTCAAGATCACATTGTAGAAAGTGGTTGACTCTTCTTCCACTTTAGCTTAATTTGGAACTTGCAAGTGTGCAGTTTGTGATCTGTTTCACTGTCAGCCTCTGGCCATCTCTTTGCTGTTCGACTTATTTATTCAACTTTCTTATATCAATAATGTAGCAATTTGATTTCAATGTGCTTTATCTGATGGTGCTAATGTATATTTGTGTTATTTTGGTTGCTTGAAGGATGGTTAGTAATGAAGAAATAGTGGAATGGATGAACCTGTTTCCGAGGCTATTCAGTCCAATTATATTTTCCTTCTTACCATTTCCAACTTTAACTTGCTTTTCCATGTAGTGTTCTTGATAAAATACCTTTGCCTTCTCCCACACAATCTTAGTCATTGTCATTAAAATTATCATTCACCTCCAACATCTCTGTTGCTTCTGCCTGACATAAGCACCTCTTGTTTTATCTAGTATGACCATTAAGTTTTTGGCAACCTTTTGAAGAATATACAGTCTTGGTGTACCTTCCCTATGTGCTTTCCTTGTCCCTCTCAAGAACCCCTACCCTTTGCATAGTTAGCCATTATAGCCGACTTATCTGTATTTTGACTATAAACTATACCTGAGTATCAAACCATAATATATTCCTAACTGCATAGCATTGTGTACAGTAGAAATATAAAAATATAGAAGCAGGAGGTGGAAGGAAAGCTTAACTCTTTTTCTTCATTTCTGATTCAAGACAGTCCCCTACGTGTTTGTTAATTTATAAGTAAGCATGATGACAGAAGAGGTGAAATGACTGCATTTATTGTCTTGGATCCTGACCTAGACAAAAAAGAAGGAAGTCATACATTGCTAAAAAAAATAATGGGCGAAGGGTGAATAAATCTTTTTGGTAAAGGAATAAAGGACAAACTCCAGCTTTAGGTTAGGAAAATGTCTATGGAGATTCTCAGTCATCCAAATCATGGTTGTCCCAAGGGTGCTTTTTTTCAAGAGGCAAGTGGACTTTCTGGTTTTTCTTTGAAGACGTTCCATTTCTTCAGCTCTGACTGGATGGTGGAAAATGGAAAGATTTATACTCCCTATAGGCCGATAATCATTTGCATTCTTTTAGGGAGTTGTTGAGGCCACTGTATCATCTGTGTGGTCATGGTCACCTACATAGTGAAAAGGGGTGTGGTGCCTTCTTGGAACTGTTGAAAAGACTGTGCTGTAGACTAGAGATAGATGATGTTGTATCACTTTCCCTATGTTGAGAGAAGGCTGTTCAATTTTGACATAATGGCCTCTTTGACCCCTCTTACAAACCAGCAGTTGTCTCTGTCCAAAGTGTGGACTTTGCTGTCTTTTAAATGCAGATGGACTGCTGAATCTTGTCCTGATGGGTTTGTTCTCTTATATCGTGTCATTCATTTATGAAGTTAGGTGAGGAACAACTTAAGGTGATGCAGGGGAAAGTCAAACAACCAAAGTCCATCTTTATGGGGGAGAAGCTGTTTTTTTGTTATCTAAATATTTTCAAGCTATTACTAATTTAGAATAGATTTGTTAAACAAGATAAAGGCCTGTATATGTACAATCAGATCAAATTTTGTTCCTTCAAAGGTATAAATGCATCACACTGAAAGTGTGAAGTGAAGCATATTATGTACAAAAGAAGGATAATGCTTAGGCAAGGAAGCTCAGCAATTCACCATCCATTTATGTATTTCTAAATTTACATAAAACTAACATTACTTTTTGTCACTGTGCCTAAGTAAACTTTGGAATATATAAATTAATTATATTTTAGTTGATTTTTCTTCCTGGGCTTTTTTTTTTTTCATTTTTGTTAATCACTGCAAAATTATATTTCATGAAGATGAAGGAACCTGCTTCTTTCCTGATTATAATGAGAGGCAGGTGTTGGCTGTCTCTGAGGAACAAACATGCAGTTCAGCTTGAAAATAATGGAAGCAGAAGCCAGAGGAAGCAAAACGTGTTATTAAACTTCCTGACAAAGTGCTTTACATTTCCTCTTCACCACCCCAACCTCCAACTAGAAGTAAACATCAGCTGAAAGTACACTCTGCAACTGAGGATTTCTAAAGTAATCAATAGGCAGTCATTTTAGATGAGTTTCTTCATTTGAAAAAAAAACCATAAGATAGATTAATAGGGCTCTCCTTTATATTTGGAAATAGTTACAAGTTGTCTCACAAGCTGCTGCCATGCTTGATAACACTGTAATATTCATAAAGAATCACATTTTGTTCATTCCTTCATTTGTCCAATCATAATTCCAGTTGAGATGAATTTCATAGGTATAAAAAGACCTGGCCTATTAATATTAAGCATAGAGAAACCATACAACTTATTATCCCTTTAGTTGCTACAGTTAATGTAATCATTCACTAATATTAAGGTTTGTTTGCTTTTTTACACCCATAAAATGGCACCTTTCCCATTTTCCTAATTTCTTGTTGCTTTTTCTAAATACTTTTGGCACTAAAATTATGATGTGGCTGTTTATACACAAATCTATACTACATTTTGATGAGTGTTGCTGCAGATGAAATAGGATAGTTTTTGGCATCTACAACAAAAAGTAGTGTTGACATTCACTATGCTGCCAATGATGTCACAATGTAGCTACAATTCGAATGCTATTAAATGTGAAATATTCGTACTCTGTGACTTTTAAAGCTATCAGCTGATCAACTAAACATAAACATTCTGTAGACAAACAAAGAGTTCCCAGGAACCTGGGAAACTGCCTTTTAATGAGTTAGATTATTGATTTCAGAAAGTGCCATATTATCTACTCTTAGCTGGAAGTAAATGTCTACTTAATAAAATTTATCCTTGAGCCTTCTAAAAGAAATGGCTAAAAGTTATGTAGCAAAGGGAAGGAATCCAGACACCCTTTTCTCCATTATTCACACACTAATTATTTTACCCTACCTAATATGATTGGTGCAAAAATGTAAATGTCAGGAAAGATGGACTGCTGGTATGATATGAGCAAGAACTGCTATAGTCTGTCCTTATGTTTGCATACTGTGCACATATGGTTACAGTGAATTCTTCCTAAATCTTCCTAAAGACTATCATAACTGTATATTGTCTGTATTTTATTCTGCCATCTGGTAGTTGTCTAGATATTTGCAGCTCAGAAACAATAGCATTATAATATTCCTTTTAATTACCTCATAGTTTTTGATACCAAATTCTTTGTGATAATCAAAGAGATAACTGGGAAATGCTTGGTGAAATTTCACCAACACACCCAAGAAAGACAATTACTTAGTCTCACAATATTCTCAATGAACTTGATCAATGAAGTCTATTAAGATTATGCTAAAAAGGATCAACTGACCCTGTCAATTGATCTCCAGCATGTTAGATTCAATCCAAAACTGTGTAAGTTTTACACAGGATTGAATAAATCCCACCAAATTCAGCAACAACCACAAATTTTCAGTTTAAGGGGAAATACATTACTCTGGCTCATAGATATTTGGTTTTGGCTTTGAAAACTCAAAATAAGGTAGAGTTTTAATTATAAAAAGAATAGACTTAAATTCAAAGTAAATGACTTATATTTTTCTAGGAATAAAAAAATATTTTCTGATTTCCCTCTTTGCGGAGAAGACAGCAATGTAGCTTCATCACATCCATCCATAATCGGCATGGGGGAAAAAAGTCTGGGAACAAAGGTTTAGATTGAAGGAAGAATCAAAACGATCAGGGGTGAGGTCCTGACTTAAAATTGATGGTCCACAGTTCAAATTCTATAAAAAATATACTCTAATTAATGAAATTTCAAAGCCCACCTGACATTCCATGCCTTTCATCTTTTGGTTTTAAACCAGGCAATCTTTCTCTTCTAAAAAAGATACATTTCAGTATTCTTGATTAAAATAATTTCTGATGTATGAATTATAGAAAAATATCATGAATTTCAGTGTTTTATTAAATACAGATCTGTGTTATAGGACAGATTTATCTTTACTAGTACATCACTAGTATAGGCTGTTCACTGCTACTTACATGAGCAAATAAGAGAAAGTAGATTAACCAATTTATTTTATTTTTATTTTATTATTTATTTATTTTTGTCAATTGCTTACAAGATAATAGGTATAAGTAAAAACATAGTTATGAATACATGGATACATATAAGAAAATTAAAAAATAAAAGAAACAATAGGACAGGGACGGTAGGCATGTTGGTGCGCTTATGCACTCTCCCTATAGACCTCTTAGGAAAGGGGTGAGGTCAATAGTAGACAGTCTAAGGTTAAAGTTTTTGGGGTTTGGGGAAGAAACCACAGAGTCAGGTAGAGTATTCCAGACATTGACCACTCTGTTGCTGAAGTTGTATTTCCTGAAATCAAGTTTGGTGCGATTAACCATGAGTTTGTATCTATTGTGTGCTCTTGTGTTGTTATGGTTGAAGTTGAAGTATTCATTGACAGGTAGGACATTGCAATGTATGATTTTATATACTATATGTAGATCAGACCGAAGGCAGCATAGTTCTAGGTTTTCTAGGTCTAGAATTTCGAGTCTGGTGGAATAAGATATTCTGCAAAGAGTAGAGGAGTGGAGAACTCTTCTTGTGAAATATTTCTGGACTTTCTTAACTGTGTTAATATCAGATACGTAATGTGGGTTCCAGACTGATGAGCTGTATTCGAGTATTGGTCTAGAAAATGTTTTGTATGCTCTAGTTAGTACTGTAATATTACCAGAGAAAAAGCTACATAAGATTAGATTAACAACTCTTAACATTTTTTTGGCTATGTAGTTACAGTGGGCTCTAGCACTTAGATCATTAGGGATGAGTACCCTAAGATCCTTGACAGAGTTTGGATCATCAACAAGGTCTTGACTATTCAGCCTGTATTTTATTTTCTATTATTTTTTGCCAATATGTAAGACAGAGCATTTATTTGTTGAGATTTGAAGTTGCCATTTGTTTGACCATTCAGATACATAGTCAAGGTCTTTTTGAAGAGTAGCAATATGGTCTGTGGTGTTTACATCAGTGAAGAGATTGCAGTTGCTCTTAATATGATCACAGAGGTCATTTATGTAGAGTATGAAGAGAGTTGGTCCTAGAACACTGCCTTGGGGGACACCACTGTCGCAGGTACAGAATTTGATAGGACGCTTCCAATTTTGACCATTTGTTGTCTGTTTGACAGGAATGCTTCTATCCAGTTTTGTAGGTATCCAGAGATACCATAAGACCTTAGTTTTAGGAGTAGTTTGTCGTGTACCACTGAATCAAAGGCTTTACAGAAGTCTATGTAGATTGCGTCTATTGCTTTGCCCTGATCGAGTTGTGTAGACCATATGTTTTTGCAGTGTAAGAGTTGCAGATTACATGATAGTTTTTTCCTGAAACCAAATTGTTTATTAGAGAGTAGGTTGTTTGTTTCTAAGTGGAGGATGATGGATTGGTTAATAATTGATTCCATGACTTTACAGGTGACGCAGCATAAAGAGATTGGTCTGTAATTTTCAACTAGGCTGGGGTCTCCCTTTTTGAAGATGGGGATGACTGTGGCTTGTGACCATAGTTTTAGCAAGGAGTTGGTCCTGAAAGATTTTTCAAAGATTATGCTTAGAAGTTCGTCTATGGCAGTGGATAGCTTTTTTAAGAAGTAGGCATATATTCAGTCCAGTCCAATAGATAGAGATGGTTTTAGATTGCATAGTGCTTTTTCAACATTGTCTTCTGTAAAATCGATATGTATAAGATCATTGTAGTTGTCTGTGGTTCGACTAGGAAATACTGGGCATGATCCATTGCTGTTTACAAATACTGAGCCAAAGAATGTGTTAAAGAGGTTGGCTTTAATAGTGCCGTCGTTGCAGTCTTTACCATTAGGTCCTTTCAGGGGTGGGATGGACCTTGAGTCTTTTAGTTTGTTGTTTACAAAATTGTAGAAAGCAAGGGTGGAATTGGTGCATAGAAGGTTTTCTTCTTGTTTAATGTGATAATTGTTGCATTCAGTCTTTATCTGGTGGCAAATTTTTGTACCGGCTTTTGAAGTTGGCAACGTGATCAGATTTGTTTTTCTGCCAAAGTGATTTCTTTTTGGATTGAAGCTTCCTTATTGTTATGGGTAATTTGTTTTTTTCTGGTTTTGGGAGTTGTTAATGGTACATATAGTTTGATGACGCTTTTGACTTCAAGTAAAAATATGTTGTAATGGTCTTCTATAGTATTGCATCCAGTGAATAGAAATTGCCAATCAAGGGATGAGAGATCGTTGTTTATAAGATCATAGTTGCCTTTTTTGAAGTTATAATTGGGAATTCCGTCGTCGTAATGATTTTTGTGTGGACGTATGTTGAGACAAAAGTCTATCATGTTGTGGTCACTGTTGGAAAAGATCACATCTTCAGCCAGACATCTACTGCAATCCAGATCTGAATTGATGAAATAAATTTCAGAAGCAGCCAGGAACAATGTGACAAACAAACAGTTTAGACTGCAGTGTAAATTACCATTAATGTGGAACTTTGTTCCCTTGTCTCTTCTTTCATGTTCTTGGTCAAGACATAGGCATATAACATTGAATAGCAGGTTTTAAATCTGTGCATTCCAGCATTTTCCTACATTGATCATCATCCTTTGTGTTGCAGTAACATTGGAATGTGAGTCTCACAGGAGTATGCTGTTATATTCTTTCATTCATTCATTCAATTTATACCATCTACTGAGCTCTCTTGGTAATTTACAATAAAACATAAAATCAAAATTAATCCAATCATGTTAAAATTAAAATCAGCAATTAAAATTGTTAAAAGGCTTCTTAATGAATAAAGAGATCAAGCCATTTAACTCAGTGAATAGGTTGCAAAGTATTGTGGCAGATAAAGAGGAAAAGCTCAGTACTTTTCATTGTGAGATGAGCATATGGCATTGTAGCCTGCTAAGATTATATCAGTGATCAGGGGTATGGGTGTATAAAGAAATATTCTCCCACTTAACTAGCACCTTTTTTTTTTTTTTTTTGCTAAAACAAATTTGAAACAGGTGCAATGCTATCTTTTTACTACAGCATAGTGTGTTTTTTTACAAACCAACCTCATTGCTAAATTTGGCATTAATTGAGGTGTTCATGTTAAATACAAAAGTCGTATAAAGTGTAATATGGTAGTCATGTCTGAAAGTTACCAGCATGTGGCCCACAGTATTAAGGTCATTTTGTTGCTGGACGAGACACAGCTAGTAAAGAGTAAAGGGTACTCCTGACTCTTGCAACCAGCAAGACAGTTGCATCCAGAAACAGCACCATGTGAACATCTATTCTTTCTAGGAGGGTGTACTCATTCAGAAAAACAATGTCTATTACTTATCTGGAATACACCAACTCACAGTGGATACCTCTGACATGTCTGGGTTCAGTGTCAATTTATTATCCCGCTTTCAACTCACTGCTAAATATAAATCAGGCAATCAAGGAAATTAAGTATCTCTAATAACCTGCCACCTAGTAGCTACAAACCAAATTGGGTAAAGATCTAATGGATAAGTGGTAGAATTTACTGCTTCAAACAACCTGCCTATATCTTTGGAAGTCACAAATCGCACATTGAGTCTAACAAAATGAGTCACCAAATCCTCCTATAATTAACTTTCCAACAATGCTGGTATCCAGACTGAACCAAATGTGATAATTTTTATTTGCAAAAAAAAAAGTCATTAAAACATAATAAAAAGCTTCTTAAAGTTTTGTAATCGAACTCTGGGAGGTAGAAGACAAGAGTTATATCCTACACAGTAAGAAGGCCATGAACTTGTAGTTTCTTCCTGTAACATGTACAATGGGGGGAAGGATCTACTTTTCTGCTCAAATTATCACGACAATGTCTCCAAATAAATGTTATGCAGTGTCTTATTAGATCTGAATTTTTGAGTCCCTCTGTAATAACTAAATCCAATAAGACATTTACATAATTATGGCTTTCTGTATTTTTCAATCAAACTCGAATAGTCAGGCAAAGATTACTTTCATAGTTTACTATATGCGACTTTTCAATATCTCTAAAACTGGATACCATTAGCAGACCTTATTAATACTTTGAGGTTTGCAGAATCTATGAATTTGTCCAATTATTACTATTCCAACCTATTACAGTATGATGGAACAATAAGATTTCCTGGGTTCTCATAATATCCAAATTGCGGTCCAAGTATTGATTAGAAATTGTTATGTTAAACCAAATTGAAAATATAGTTTACAATCCCCAAGTATAAACATAATTTTGCTCACTGAAATGTTCTGACTTTACCTGTTTAACAGATTTATCGATAAGGAAAAAAGATGGCTGTAAGAATAGGAGAGGTTTTAATAAATGGCATCTACAATAGTGAATTCATACAGTGCATCATATGAAAATATATTGGCTTGCTTTAGCCTAATAAAATCTGTGAGCAGTGCTAGCATGATTGGTAAGCCATGGTTTCTTGCCTAGCATTATGTAGTTTTTCATTTTTACTTATGTTAATAAATTTTACAGGGAAAAATTAAAAAAAAACAGAAAATGGAAAATTAAATAAATGAAAAACTACAAAAAATACAGTTAACCAAGCTGATAACGACAAAAGATGTTTCTTCAATCTCACATTTTCCTCAATTAAAGTGTGGCACCAGAATGAAACCTAATCCTTGGAGTAGTATCTGTTTGGCTGGCATGAGCTGATTATACAACTGGTTGTAAATTAATAATTAAGCTATTTAATATTATCATGGTCCTATTGGAAACAGTTTCTTTTCAGCAACCAAAATCACTGACTATAATTAATGACAGTTTTTATCTTTTTAAGGACCCTTCCCGGCCATTGGGTTCCAGTCTCTTTGCCCAAGATTCCTGAGGGAAGGATTCTTAAATAACATTGCAGCCCCACATCCTTTGTCAGGGGGACGATCTTTGCCCTCCAGGATTTTTTCCGGTAGGTATTCCATGTACATTTTCAAAGCATCCATTGTTAAAATATTTGGGGTCATGTGACCAGAAGAAGGTGGACAAATATACTTTTTTGCATGTCACTTTTGTTACAGATTAGACAAATATACCCTAGGTTCTGTATCAATGAGTAAATGAGTAAAAAAAGTGCATAAAATCCAAATAAGCATTACAAAAAGAGAGATGTTTTTTTCTTTGTTTGAAGTAAATTAATATGATACTGTTAAAAAAATGCTAACTGGTTAGACAGCTGGGGCCCATCTACATCTATTATGATATATAACTTTAATGTCACAAGTAATAATGTTTAAAGATTTTACATTAGTCTGTGTAATATGGCTGTATAAAAGGAGTACAAGTACTTGACTTACAACCATTCATTTAGTGACCATTTGAAGTTACAACGGCACTGATAAAAATGACTTATGACCCATTTTCATACTTATAATCATTGCAGCATCCAATTGGGAATTGGCATGTATTTATGACAGTTGCATCTCCCGGGGTCATATGGTCACCATTTGTAACCTTCCAAGCCAGCTTCAGACAAGCAAAATCAATGGGAGAAGCCAGATTCACTTAAGACTTCATCAACATTTAACAAGTACAGTGATTCACTTAACAACTGTAGTAAAAAAAAAAAAAAGTAGTAAAATGGGACAAAATTCAAGTAGCAGTTGTCTTTTGGGCTCAATGGTGGTTGTAATTCGAGGACTGCCTGATGTTCAGCTTCTTCTAAGAATGCAACACTAGAACTGTGCAGTTCTTTGGATTCAATCAAAAAAGATATTTCTGAGCACCCAATGGTACAAACACTGTCTCTGTCTTCATACCTTTAAAATATCTGTGTCTTCTCCTGCAATGATCCTCTGAAATATTATCTATAGCTATTGGGTTTATTTACTATTTTAAGAAATAGAGAGTCCTTCAAGTCTATATATTAATGTATGTGAAAAGGGTATTGTGTTGCTTTATAACAGAAAAGAATTAAAAAGGAAGTCAGATTTCCAAAATATATCCAGGAGCATTTTAATTTTCTTTAGTGTATGTGAGTTGCATCTAAATGTTATAAACTAGCATTTATGTTTAAAATGAATTAAGAAATGAAAAATTAGTCAATATCTATCATAATAGATCAATGTTTCTTTCCCAAATTCAAGTGTAGTACAATAGTAAAATATAACAATTTTCTTAAAAAGGTCTGTTTATTCACACTAGTCTCATCTGCCATTTAAAAATAACATTAACTCTTTCTTGGCAGCTGTATTTCATAATTACATTTCAGAATAGTATGTTAAATTAATAAATGCTCATCACCAAATAAAATTCTTTTTTTTTTTTTTTTGTAGTTTCAGATGATAATGCTTTTTTAAAAAAAAAAAAAACTTTTTTAAAAAGTCTTACATAGTGATTAAGTGTCTTGGGAGCACTTTTTGGAAGTGTTTGCCATTGTCTTCTTTCTAGATATAAATTAGAATGACTGTCCAGATTCATATAACTGGCATATGTGCCTAAGATAGCACTAGAATTCATTTTCCTGCTTCTAGCCTGGCTCCTGCTTCTAGCCTGGCTCCTTCAGCCATTGCACCAAATGGAAAGCAAGTCAGTATATTATTTTAAATGAAATGTCTTCATGATGAGTCATCAGGAGCATGGCCACATATTTGCAACCAGAAAATGGTGATTGAAATCTGAATCTGTAACTGCAAATAATGTTCCTGGATATGTGTGGTTACATGGCCTAGACTGAAGTACTTGAATAATATGCAGACTTCCTCCAAACCTAGCTGCTGTAAAATTATTAAATGTAGAAATAGTGGTTAAATTTAATATTGATAACATCATTTCAAATCAAATTTAGTTTTTAATCTGACCATATTTATTTCTTGGTTCTGGCCCTACAAACTTTGGAAAACTCTCCAGGCACATCATTCAAAGACCTTAAAATGTTGCATACTTCTCTTGTATAGAGGAGAATACTTCTTGCAAAAAGGAGCCAACTCTGACAGCTATTATATGACAATCAGTTTATTGTCCTAAACAGAAACATCTTTTACCTTTCTAACAACAGAAATAAAATTTAGTGGTCTTGCAGAAAGTGATTTTTCATTCAGGTGTCATTTAAAAATGGCATGCATGCATACAAAGCCATCATGCCAGGTTTTGGGGGGCTAATGTTTTGCAGAAAGCAAAAATGGAATACAAAATAGTAAACCAAATAAATTAAATGAATGACATCAGGGTATAAAAAGGAAATAGTTAAATCTGGTTTATGCCACACATTTCATTACACAATACCTGTTCATACTTGCAAACAATTCTTGTTTTCTCACATCCTCATACCATCTCGTATATTATCTTTTGTCCTTTAAATTTCTCATCTTTCTTTTTTCCAGATCTCATTAATTCCACCCATCTGTCACTTTCTCAACCACCCACTTCCTGCTAAGTTATTCATCTTTCTGTTTATTATTTTGTGATTTGATTTGCATCCTAACTTGATAGGATTAGAAATATTTTGATTCCCTTTCTTTGGAACTATTAGAATCAATGGAACATGGTTAACTGGATTTAATTTAAGGCTAAAATGTTTGGTAGTTTGTTCTTAATTCCTCTTTGTTTATTTTTGTCTGCCTAGCATGGAAACAAGAACAGTGATTTGGCATGTTCAGAACAGACTAATAATTAGTTGGCCCATTATTTAGTCAAATTTAGAGCCCACGGAAATGGAACTTCACTTATTTGTAGCTTAGCAAAAAAAAAGCCCATTTAGTATATTATAATGGATTTCTGGTTGCGCAATATAATTTTGACTTTCTATACCAGGGGTGTCAAACTGGATTTCTTCGAGGGTCGGATCAGCATTGTAATTCTCCCCTGTGGGCCAGCAGTGGGGATGAGGAAGAAGGGCAGTAAGGGAGCAGCAGGGGGCAGGATGGATGCCTCCTGAAGCACTCTGCTGGCCAAAATGGGGCACCTCATTTTTGCCATCCATGGCCTCCTGCAGTACTCTGTTGGCTGAAAACCAGCCACCTGGCCCATTTTTGGCTTGTTTTTGGCCTGATTTCAGTCCATCTTTCATCCCAGTTTTGGCTGGCAGAGTGCACCTCATTTTTGCCTTCCATGGCCTCCTTATGCACTCTGCTGGCCAAAAACGAGCCACAAAGCCTATTTTCTGCCTGTTTTTCAGCCTGTTTTGGCCTGGTTTTTGGCCATTTTCAACCTGTTTTAGACCCACGTTTGGGCTGTTTTGAATCCATTTTTGGCCCATTTTCAACCTGTTCTGGGCTCGTTTATTGGGCTGTTTTGGATCCATTTTTCGGCTGTTTTTGCCCCATTTTTCCCATTTTTTCAGTCCATTTTTGGCCAGCAGAGTACTACAGGAGGACATGGAGGGTAAAAATGAGGGACAGGAGGACCACATGCAGTCCTTTTAGCCACCAGAGGCACTGCAGCCCGGTCTCTTGATATTTCCAGGCTGGCCCCATAGGCCGAATTTTAGGGGTTGGGGGTGGAGCAACAGGGGAGTTGGACAGATAACTCCTGTAGCACCCTGCCAGCCAAAACAAGGGTCTGTGCACAGCTACCCTGTGCCTCGTTTTTGCCCTCCATGGCCTCCTGCAGCACTCTGCTGGCCAAAAATGGGTCCAATAACCCATTTTTGGCCAGCTTCTTGGCTATTTGGGGCCTGTTTTGGACCCTTTTTCAGTCCATTTTGGGCCTGTTTTTCAGTCCATTTTTGTCCCAGTCTATTTCTTTTGTTCAGTCTATTTTGGGCCCATTTTTCAGCCTATTTTTGGCCCTTTTGGTGCTGTTTTGGGCCTGTTTTTCAGCCTTTTTCGGCTCACTTTCAGCCTGTTTTGGGCCCATTTTGGGCTCTGTTTTAGCCCAGTTTCAGCTGGCAGAGTGCTGCAGGAGGCCATGGTGGATGAAAGCAATGCACAGAGGGGTGTATGTAGCCCCTTTTAGCTGCCAGAGGCACTGCGGGACAGTCCTTGATATTTCCAGACTGGTCCCACGAGCCAGATTTAAGTACCCTGTAGGCCAAAACTGGCCCACAGGCCTTGAGTTTGACACCCGTGTTCTATACTATCTTCAGCATCCTGAAAAAAACCTGCCTTGGCTTCTCCATTAGTTTCATGAAGCAGACTAGCAAGCATACAGACATGTGTAGTGGAAGTCAGACTATCACATGTATCACATTTGCACATAATTGGATTTTTAAAACTCAAATTCATGTTTATTTTAATTGATATATCCCAAGCAGGACTTTGTTGAACAACAAATCCTTTGTCTTGCCACAGAAACATTTGTCTAATTCTAGCTGATGTTTTTCCCATGTTAACGTTTCAAATGACATTTAGATTTCTTATGTTGCAAGTTTTACGCCTGCTATTTCAGAGATCACATATGGAAAGGCAGGTCAGCATTATGAGATTAATGCAAAATATGTTACATGTTGCAGTTGGCTAACTATTTTGGAAATGCTACTTATCACAGAATCTTCTCAAGCCCATTTTTAATATATTGTGATTTGCCTTGTTGGAGGGTCAATTAATAAAATTCCTTATGAGAAATAATTGTATCCATATCTGATAAACAGAATGATTTATATGTCTTATTTTATTATGAATTTTATGGACACATGCAGGGTAACCAACTATAACCAATTACTACATTGCCTTCATAATGGGCATCCAAGCATTATATATAATATAGCCAAATTCTGGGTGACGGTACCTGCGTACAATGAGTGTGTGGCAATATCCTGATAAAATTAATGGTTTTGATTATGTACGATTCTGATGTCGTTCTGTGTTAGCACTTCCTTTGTTTTCAGCTTCCCATATGTTTAATATTGTATCAACACTGCTTCTGTGATGTGACTTAAAACAGCATTTTCATGTTGAACCCGGTGTATTTTCTTCACATGAGGTTTTTATAAAATTAAAGTATCTTGTTTTAATTATTTTATAAGGAAAAACAAGTATTTCTAGTTGTGATAAGTTGATAATAAAATTGGAGCAACATTGCCAGATTCCCCAAGTAAAATTTTTATCAGTTCTATTGAAATGTAATTTATTGTTGTATATAAAATTTAAAACTAACCTACTAACCTACTAACATATTGTAGGTTTCTGACCTATGTATAGTAAAAAATAAAATGAAAGACCTATTCAGAAATATTTTTCTGGGATATTAGTATTCCCATGAAAACTGGTTGAATGACTTTGGGCTTGTCATTGTCTCTCAGCCAATTCACCTCACAGGGTTGTTGTTGTAGAGAAAAATAGGAGGAGGAAGGAGTATTAGGCATGTTTGCCACCTTGAATTATTCATAAAGAAAATATAATAAAGGCAGGATAAAAAATAAAAAAACCTTCCTGCTTCACAAGAAAAATCATTCATAAATTCAGTTGCCATTTGTAGATTAATTGCTTTGAATTTTGCCCAAATTTTATATTTTATATTAGATAATAGATAGATAGATAGATAGATAGATAGATAGATAGATAGATAGATAGATAGATAGATGGATGGATGGATGGATGGATGGATGGATGGATGGATGGATGGATGGATGGATGGATGGATGGATGGATGGATAGGTAGGTAGGTAGGTAGGTAGGTAGGTAGATAGATAGATAGATAGATAGATAGATAGATAGATAGATAGATAGATAGATAGATAGATAGATAGATAGATAGATACTGGGTTGGGATACGACAGGGTTAACTACTGGTTCAGGATTTATGAGCTTCCCTGCAGGCTGCGAGCCGCATGCCTGTAAATCGTCATCAGCAACTGCCTGCAGAGAAGCAGCCTTTGAAACAGCCCTCTTTTCCTGCTTTTCTAACTGCAGCTGTGGCAGCTTATTGTAATGATGAGGCAGTCGAGTTGTTTGATCATGAACAACTGAATTATGATGATGATGATCTTTATTGGAGTATAGTCTTGCATTTATATACATTTTTAGTTATCCTCCATCATTGGTTAACTTTGGTTACTGCTTAACTTTCGTTACTGTTTAGTACAGTAATCCATACAATTAATTATCTCTAGTTAAAGTCTAACATATGTCTACTTCCCCTCTCTAATCCTCCTTTATCCATAGATTAGTGACTTTGTTTGCCTGAGTTGTATTTGCTTGGAAACATTCTTTATCTGAGGTTTGCCATCCGAGATTGGAATATTCCTGCAATTACAACTCTACAGCAGCTGAAGTTGAAAAATCAGGAAATAAAGATCAGGTAAAAGCCCAGGTGGGTGGGTGGGCAAAATCATCAGCAGACATAGAACCGGTTCTATGTCTGCTGCTCGTCAGAGCTACCGATTCTACAGAGGTAGACAGAACCAGTAGAAACCTACCCCTGGATAGATAGATAGATAGATAGATAGATAGATAGATAGATAGATAGATAGATAGATAGATAGATAGATAGATAGATAATGGATGAATGGATGGAATGGTATGGTCAGATGATGTTAAACTTTATGATTATGTCATTAGCAATTCAAATTACTGTCCCAATTACCATTATTAAGTGACTTGTTTACATTGGCAGTAACTGAAAACAGTTTAAAGGTGATGCAGTTATCTTCATTATCCCTAATATCACAACATGAGAATAAAAGAAACTGGCTAGAAAAGCAAAAACATCTCCCTGATTCCATACAAAAGGGAAATAAAATAAACTGCTTATACCCAATGGTGGGATGCTGCAGGTTTAACAACTAGTTTGGTGAGCACGTGCAGTGCTGAAAATGGAGCATTTAGAAGCTCAGCTGCTTACTTTCCAAATCAGCAACGGTAAGTAGTGAGTGGGAGGGAATCAGCTGTGCCATGCAATTGAGTTGAGCTACAGAGCAGGAAATAAAGGACAGGATAGGGCAGGGACAAGTGGGTGGGGTGAGCTGATTGTTGGAAATACCTGTTCAAAACTGGTCACTGTTTTCAAATTAGCAACAATCCTCATATATTTTCATATTCATTGAGTACAAGAATTATAGAAAATGCAGTGGTTCTGTTAGTCAATTCACTAAGGTGCATTAATGAAACAAGGACAATGCATATGAAATTATTTGTAGTCAGATATGTGATTATTTAATATGAAGGATTCTTTGTTGCGTCTGTATTATGTGGATTTTTCTGTAAAGATAATAGCAATGGCAATAGCACATAAGACTTCTTGATAGATGTCTGAGCCACCCTCGAACCCCATGAAGATCGAAGTCCTGGCTCTGCACAGAATTAGCCTGCAATACAACATTCTAACCACTGTGCCATGAAAGGCACTTCCTTAAAATGTGGGATTTAATACACAGTAGAAAGATCTAATTGTCCTGTTCTTGACAGCTTCCAAGAATTGCTTCCTTGCTAGTTACAGTCAAGTGAATCAGCCTATATAAGTGTGTTTAACCCACCATTCGAATGAAACAATACTCCATTTAATTTGATATGCAAGTAAAGTGTCAAGCCCGAAATTGTCATAAGTGTAGCCATTTTAGTTTGTCTTAGTATATATTCTTTTTCTTATTTTCCCTGTGGTTGTCATGGCGGGGGGGAGTTTATCGGGCTTGACACATTCCTAAGGTGGGATGAGTGGAGATAAAGAGAGTGTTATGGCTGATCTTCTTTCCCATGGGAAATGAGCTGTCCGGGCTTGGGGCCCTGGAGGTGGAGATTTATGACATCAAGCAACGTCGTAATACTTCTATTGAAGAATGTGATTTATGGGGGTTGTTTCTAACTTCTAATATTGTGGGGTAATTCCAGGTTGGGTCAGATCCGGAATTACCATGGACTTTGCCAATTTGATGTTTTCCTAAATAAAAGAAATCTTTTTGAAGATGGACTTTGTTATTTTTCTTTTAACATGGATTTCATTACTTGGAAACCTGACATAATGTTATTAAACAAAAAAAAAGCACAATGCAATCTATTTCTGAATTATGTATATACTTTTTAACTTTTTGAAGGACTCACAATTATAATCATCATTACCAGCATGAGACCTTGGCACAGAGGATGAGCACTGCTTTGTTTCCTGAAGGTCAAACAATACCTATAGGACGTCAAGATCAGGAGTCAATACATATTCTCCAAAGCTCTGCACAGTGCTTTAATTATACTACCTCCTACCCACTCCCCATTCTCCAGCTTGACATCTATAATTGGATCCATAGATGAAGGCCTATTATTATTAATTCACACTGTGTTACCCAGCTAGGAGTTAACTAACACATTTCTATTCAAAATATTAATATCAGAAACAACAACCGTCATTTTATAAAACTCCTGCTTTGGAGGTTCCTGTTAACTGAAAATGATTGAAAATAATTAAACTGAAAATTTATTAAGGTAGATAGATCATCTGGTTCTTGGTACGACAAGAATGAAAGTTGTTCTGTACTCTATTAGACAAGTCACATTTTATTTTTACTTCCCTCTGCACATCAATAAAGTATTTGTTAAAATGCATAAAATTATATTGAAAATAAGGACATTATTAATATTCAATATTAATTCAATATCGGTGGCGCAGTACTGCAAGCTACTTCAGCTGCAGCCAGCTGCCTGCAATTTGGCAGATCGAATCTCACCCGGCTCAAGGTTGTCTCAGACGTCCATTTTTCCGAGGTGGGTAAAATGAGGACCCAGATTGTTGGGGCAATATGCTGACTCTGTAAACCACTTAGAGAATGCTGTAAAGCAGGGGTCCCCAACCACCGGTCCACGGGACTGGTACCGGTCCGTGGAACAAGTCCTACCGGGCCGCTGGTTTGCTGGGCGCCGCCATCTTTTTTGATGAAAAAGTGCTTCCGGTGAGCTTTTCGGTAGAAAGCTCACAGGAAGCACTTTTCATCCACTAAAAGCTCAGCGCTTCGTGAGCTTTTCCGGGTGAAAGCCATTTCTACCTGGAAAAGCTCAAAACCATCTTTGATGCGTGCTTCCGGTGAGGTCACCGGAAGCACTTTTCATCAAAAAAGATGCGCCCAGCTAATGCCGTACCGGGCCGTGCCATAAAAGGTTGGGGATACCGGACGCGGCATAAGAAAGGTTGGGGATCACTGCTGTAAAGCACTATAAAGCAGTATATAAGTCTAATGCTATTGCTATTAATATTCAATATAAAATGTTGTTATGATAGCTATGAAAACGATCTATTTGATTATGTTTTTCATGTGAGATGATCTCCTTCAGTTTTTATATGTAAATATTTTTCTTAAAACTCTTGCACTGCTCATCTGTTAAGATTTAACTATAAATCAAGAGTGATGCCAGAGAGTTCTGACTACAGGTAGGAAACTTACTTTTTATTATCAGTAATTCATAAATAATATTGGTCCATCCAGAGAAGCCAATTTGCTTTCTCAGAGCTGACTTCCTACAGTAGCAGTAAGGAGCTGTCAATAAGGAAGCTGTTTCATGTCTTTATTAGCCCTGAAAGCAGTAGGAAATTCCCCTTACCCAGATATTTAGTAGTAATAAATAAAGTTCTTAGAAATTATCTAAAAGCCTTGTCAAAATTTTCAAAGAATTTCCAGAGAAAGACTCACTACAATGGAAAAGATTTAAAACTCAGTAAGAAAAGGGGTTAAAAGGACAATTTGAAAACAGTCACATTCCAAGGTTTTAAAAAAGTAACTGTGCAAAAAAGTGCCTGAAAATAGAAAGTGAGCAATTAAAACAAGACTGTATTGTGCACACCTAGAATTATAGTACACTACATCCATTTTAATGAATAGTATTAGTCTGGAGCAAAAAAAAATGGGTCAGAAACTTATATATCCTACCAAGTGTCAGTTAGCAACTCTCTGCAGTTTCTGGAAAGTTTCCTGACCATGAAAAGAACAGATCCAGAAATCAGCAGGAATGCAAAAATGGGAACTCTATGCCAGAGGAAGAATTTTGAGGAATCCAATGGCCTGGGGAGTGTTGCCTTACTTCACTATTTAAAACAAGGCCAAAGACACTAAGTTACTGAACAGTTTGACACTTTGTATTTTCATTCTTATTATCATTCTATTGTTCAATTTCTATCAAAATGGTTCTCTTAAAAGTTATGATTATTATTTTATTTTTAAACAACCTTTTCAAAATGACATGCTTCAGAGTAACATTTAATAGTTTAATATTCTTATTTTTAAGATAGCTAGGAATATAATCCATCAAAAACAGGTTGGTTGGTTGGTTGGTTGGTTGGTTGGCTGGCTGGCTGGCTGGCTTTTTTAAGTGGAAGAGCAAAGTATATGCTAAAATTTATATCAATAAAATTAGATTTATTTTCAATTAATAATTTTAGGCTGAATTGTTTCAGTAGTGTAATCTGATGCATAATTACTTGTAAATAATCCCACTGAAGTAAGGATTTTCAGTAAGGATTAACTATTACTAAATTTTCTTAATGCTGAAACCTATCATAGGTTCAAAAGAATACATGTGGGGATGAAAATTGTAAAATTAAAATGCATGTCTATTTCATTTTGATACTTTTTCAGCTTCCTTTTGGCATCTACTAGAATCATATGGTTTTCCCATTAATTGCGTCTTAGCAATGCTAACTGAGAATTTTAGGAACTATAGTTCCAACACATTTAGACAATAACTTGTTGGCAAAACTTGGATTGTATTCATGCATAAAGTTTTCAGTATTAATGATTCAGGCATAGTTCTTTGTTGTCATCTTGTCCATTGCTCATGTACTAAATCTACTCATATTACAGCTATATCAATTCATCTATTCATCCATTTGCACTGCAGAGAAATATAAATAAGTTAGCAAAATAAATAAGAAGAGTGGAAATAGAGCACATCAAGCTGCAAAGGAAGAAGGGCATCACTGGCTCTAAACAGGGGTGTCAAACTCACATCATCACAGCAGCATCACGTGATGTATCAGGACATTTTTCCCCTTTGCTAAACTGGGCGGGGGCAGGGCCAGCACAGGGCTGCGAGTTTGACACCCCTGCTATAGAGTAAATACTTATTTTTAGCTTACAGTTTGTTGCAAGGAATATGGTATCCTGTTTCCCCCATCTTCTACATCCTATTTTATCTGTCTAGGCAATCCTTATTTATAAAGTTATTTGGCATTTTCACAATTTATGCATATCATTCATACTATCTGAAATATTTTGCAATGGTTACTCTTTCTGTCTTAACAATTCTCTTCAAAATTTTATTTGTAAATATTGGCAAATCTAGTAAATCCAATCTACAAAGCAACTTTCACCCAACAATCCAAAGTAACATAAATATACAATTTATTTTCCAGAAAATTAAAAAAAAAAAACCTGCTCCTGTTCACAGAATGAGCAGAGAAACGTAAAGAGGATTGTCACTGTTATCCATGTTAACATTGTATATAATAAGTACAAAATCATACATGTATTGTATTTTCATTTTGCCACCTCTAATTTTTTTGCTCTGAGGATTTTAGTTTTTTCAATATTTATGACTTTCCATTGGCCAAATGCTGACATAGTATTAGTTCAGATTTTTTAATGATCTATATGGCTTCCTTTGCTTTGGTGGTTCCTTTAAGTATTCTTACCACATGGATAAAGTACTAAATATATTCAAACCATATTGTATACTTTCAGTAAAAGATTTTGATGCTCACTGGCATTGGCATTAACTCTGTTGCCTTAATCTTATTCCCTATATCCCATCAGTTTTCAATTAACCTTTCTTTCCTTTTCTTTTAAGTCTAAAGAAGATTAAATGGTTCTTGGAAACAGACCAAAGACCAATTGATTTACACTTGTCCTGCTAATGAGGACTCAGGTGTGGTAGTTTTTAATGTAATTTCAGCAGCTTTCTTGGCAGTAGCCAATTCACTATTATCCATTCAAGATAGTATCACATACTGTGTGTTGATGTATTACTCATAGGGAAGCAAATTGTATATAAAAATTGGCACCTTTGTGCAACATGACTCAAATAAAATATAGTAGACAGTCTCTCTGGTTTTTTTTCATGCTGTAGAAGAAAGGTTTTTCTGAGATGGGTTCATCTCCTATTAACTTCTTAACATTTCCACCATCTTTTTGTAACAGAATGGAAGACCTTTGCTTTTGCCCTCTTCTGAAATATTTCTTTATTTCCCAGTCTAGCCTCTTACTTCCTGATAATCTTTCATCAAAGAGTTAACCAGATCCAATCTTGCTTAGTATGCAAGATCGGCCAAGACAGATAGGTAATGTCTCTTGGCTGAGGTTCCTTGCTATAGAGATGACCATTTTATTGATATAGTTTACACAGTAATATGTGATATATTACAATACCTAAATAACAGACACAGTAGCATAAACAGTACAGTGGTTATCACAATTATTCACTGTCAGTAATAACTTTATCAAGACATAGTATCTTGATATCATAACAAGGCTGGCTCCAAGTTTGAAAACATTCTATGACAGACTCTCTTACATATTTATAGCCTATTTGTGAGTGTTTCAGAAACACTTCAATTGAGATGGAAGGCCATACAAATCAAATGAATAAATAATGTGACAAGCTTACTTGATAGAAATAGCATTTAGTGTTGAGGCATCAAACTATGTCTAACCCTTTTAATTAACTATAGTGACATCAATATAATCTGTATTATTGTAGGAGATCATTGTGAATATTTAAATGAAATTTAGTACTACTCAGAAAGCCAGACTTGAATTTGTTTAAGTGACATTTAGGACAGCATTGGCAATAGATCTGGATATCAGTTAAACTTTTACTACTCTGAGCAAGAAAACTCGAAATTATTTTGATCTTGACCTTTTTCTATAAGGAAGACAAAAGTACTTTGCATAGACAGCTATACCCTAGCTGGGATATTAAATCATAGTTTAGCCAAGCTATCTGATTCTAACACTATTATATGGTTTTCTTTAGCTGCTAGAATGTCAACAAGGAGTTATGGAAAAATGAGGCAAGATCATTATATTGTTAATAGAAGTGCAAGCCATCTGCTAAGTCTGTTTGAAAAGACTGCAGGGTACGTATATGGTTAGCTACAAACAGAAACCTATCTTAAAGTTTTCCAGAGAGCCAGGCTTCAATCTTCACATCTTCAACTGAGTCTTCAGTCTGATCTTCTGATATTTTAAATGCACTGTATAAGAGGTAGCTTGCAAGGAAAAATCTGGAAGAACTTGTTTCTGAAAGTAGAGAAAGATGAAGTAGGTTTATACCTTTAGACCAAATAAATTCTAAAATGTTTTAGAAGATGTTTAGAAAGTATTATTAGAAGACAATATCCTATCCCAATCATTCTCCCAATCTTACTATTTCTTCCATACACTAACAGACTGAGTATAGTAATTATAACTGGAATAGGCAATCTGTAGCCCTCAATCTGTTTCTAATATTCCTCATCAACCTTTTCTTCCTAATAGTTTTGGAATTATAGTTCAATAATGTCTGAAGTACTATGAATTGCCTATTTTATGGAAGACGCGACCCCTATAAACAGATTCCATACAGCCAAGAATGCATGTGGTTAAAAATGGAATGACTAAAGGGACTTCCGGTTTGGGTCTCTTCAGTGACAGACCAAAATCCGTGATCATACATGGTTTCGATCTGTGCTCACCGCTGGAGCACCCCGATCCTTTGGATTCGGGGCTGAAGTCACCCCGTAGAGGTGGTGAAAAGGGGGGTGATTGCTACCCGAGTGGAGGGGAGCTGCATGTCTCCTTCTTGGCTGGTTTAAACTCCCTTCCCCGAAGGCGGTTGCAGCGGTGGTCAGAAATGGCCACCTCAAAGAAGAACCTGATTGGATAAGATTGTGCAAGGAGGAAGACAAAGAGGAAAGCAGGACAGACTGGGATAAACAACAGAGAACATCTAAGCAAGGTACCCTGAATTTAAAACTACCAAGAGGGATACTTATGAAAGAAAATCTTTAAGCGGCGAAGGAGAGAGAAAAGGAGGTTAAAAACCCTTTTTTAACCTTTATATTGACAATTGCAAATGGTATGGAAAGAAATTTATATTAATCTATTTTGACACTAATAGGCAACCTTAAGCTGAAATCTAAGTGTCAAAAGGATAATAAATATTTTTTCTTGGTCATTTTAAAGCCCTAAAAAGGAGAAGAGTGGAGGCAAAAGAGTGGGACTTGGAATAATGGAAAAATGGAGTGCCACCTGGAAAAATAAAGAAGATTAACAGTGAAACTTTGAAAAGATTCCCGAGGATACATTGTAACTGAAATCTTATTAAAAGATACAGTAACCCATGGAAAGGAAAAGTAAAGGAAAGAAACAAGAAGGAACAGTCTGGGATCATTTGGTGATTTAAAAAAAAGTTTTTGGCATTGTTTTTTTCTTTCTTTTTCTGTTTTTACTTAAAGTTAATCGGGTGGTTGTTCAAAAGTGTTTAAAGTGCCATCACTCCTGGAGGAATTGAAGATGAGTCTTAAAAAACAGAAAGAAGATGCAGAAAGGGGAGGAAGATCCTTTGGCTTCGTATTTGAATTTTTTGAAATGTAGATCCTGAGCTATGAAAAGCAAAAGGAAAAACTTCAAGAGCAAGAAGAAGGGCAGGACAAAGAAGAAGCCATTTTCAATGATAAAATAATGCAAAGTGTGGTAATAAGGGGAAAAGGGGAAAAGGAGTTAAAAGTTTGAGATCAAAGGGAACAGACAAAAAGAAAAATAGTCTGAAAAAGAAGTATAACAGAAAGGAGAAACAGGAAAGAAAACTACAGAAGGGAAAATTAGAGAGAGGGGGGTATAAAAAAAGGGATAAGAAAAAGGGGGAAGATAGAAAGGGAAAGAACTTATGAGGGACAAAAACAGAAAATAAAGAAAAAGGGGAAACATACTAGGATTAAATGTATTTGCTCAGCTAGAAAACACAGAGACAATGGTTAAATTAAGTTAAAAGTGAGGATTCTGCAAAGGTACAAAAGATAGTGTTGTGACAGTAGAATACTGTAATGAGTTAGAAATGAAATAAGTAAATAATCTATGAGATAAAACTGTATTGTTATGTAATGGTATGTTTATTTATAATTAATGCAATAATAAAGAAGAGAGGGAAACATTGCAATTGTTTCTTAAGATTGATAAAATATTGAAAAGAAATGTGAAAGATTTATAAGGAAATTTATACCAGTTATTAGAATGAATTTGAATAATTATTTTGCTTATTAATAGTAAATAATTTATAAGATAAAACTGTATGACTATCCAATGATATGCTTATTAACAGTTAAGTAATAATGAAGAAGGGAGGGAAACATTTCAATTGTTCTCAAAGATTGATAGATATTGAAAAGAAATGTGAAAGATTTACAAGGTTCATACCAGTACTAAAATGATTTTGAATAACTATTTTGTTTACTAATGTTTATATATATATATATATATATATATATATATATATATATATATATATATATATATATTGTTTTTGCTATGTTTTTAGAATTTTTCTTTTTACATTTTCAAGGGGAAGTACCAAGCAGAGTCTGAATGATGAGATCTACATGATATAAAATAGATATAAGAAATTTGAATGTTATAATGTTATAATTTTAGAATGCACAAATTCAATGTTTAATGAAATTTCATATGATAATAACAATAAGATTTAAAGGTATTGCACTTCGATTGGCAATCATAGGGGGAATTTTGCTTCTTAAGAATGTTGGAAGAGAACATATGAAATTGTAAACAAGACAGACAAAAGTATAAGTACAATGAATAAAAAGATATAGAAATTGAATACAATTGAATAAGAAGAAAATGAGATAACCATCAAAGAAAATTAAAAGAAGTAAAGGGAGAAATAGTGAGAAGTTGGAAAAAGAGTAATAAGATATGAAGTTGAATACATAAGATGAATATGCATATGAAATTGTGTCTGTATGGAAATGTGATAACCCGGAATGATGCTGTACTCAAATAAGATGTTTTATTTGTTTTGTTAAAACTCAATAAAACTTTATTTTAAAAAATGGAATGACTAAATGACTAAAAATAGTCATCAGATGATGATAATGATGGATTCTGATAAAATCTATTATATATCACTGATGCTTCCTTGCTTATATTCTGACCAAGGCTTCCTGAGACACCAACAAACACATAAAATCCCAAATCCTTTTATTTTAGTTCAATGTCTGTGAACTATCATCATTCACAGCCCGGAAGGAGTTTCAACTGGTTATAAATAGTCCCAGGAATGTCTGCCAAAGTTCTTCGGAAGAATTCTGATAAGAACGCACCTTATCTGACTTGAAGTGCTGCCAACAACTAAAGTCCCAATTAGTCTTTCAAAACCAAAATGGAGAACAAATTAAACACGGAGCATTCAGAGTCCAAACAACATTGCTTCCTGCAAAGGTTCTCCTACCTTTGCACTTCCTTTATACCTTATGGGAGGGCAATAACCTCCAAGCCTTACTCCCAAGTTGCCCCTTTTGTCTTAGCTGCTCTTGCCTTCTGGCAGCTCTGTGCACACACGCACTGGGAACAGGCTCCCCTTGTTCTTCTGCCTCACTGCTACCAGATTCTGGAGGCTCTGGAGTCACCACATAACTCCCAGATTGTCCTGGTCCCATCTCTGTGTCAGATGCAGGACCCTCATCTGGTCCTCCCAGACTCCTGGACTGGTCTCTATTCTTCCCCACTGTCTGTTTCTGCTGCTGTCTGCACAGGCTGCCGGCAAACCACAACAGCTTAATCCATTCCTTATTTAATTCTATACTGATGTTTCGAACAGATTTCTTTACTAGCTATTCTTATTTCTGCTGTCAAGTAATCCTCCATTTATTTCAATGCAGTAGGCCTTTCTATTGATTAAATAATACCTGAGTTTTGTTTTTTTGCTTGGTTAGTTACCTAAAGTATCTTTCAGTTCACAAATAAAGCTGAAAAATATTTAGTAGGAAATTGCTAGAAGCATAAAATTCCATCAAGGTTAGGTTTTGACAGGCCATATTATATATATCTATTTATATTTCTGGGCAGATGTAATGAAAAATAATAGCAGACAAAATGTAGATACGATTCCTTGAAGAACCTATGTTCTTTATTCTTTTTATTGTTTTATCTGATGTTCATTTCAAACAGAATAGATTCATTCCCACAAATATGTATGTTGTTTTATTATATTGTTTTCAACCCTGCATGTAAGATTATCCATTACAGTAGTTTTGCATATATTATATACTTCTTTGTATTATTAGCATTACCTAAATAACATCTGATGGGATGCCCTGATTAGCATGTAAATTGGACCATTTTTCTATGTTATATTAGAGTAATAGTTTATTCCTGAATACCAATAGTAAAAACTGCTTAAGTAAATAAGGAAAGCAAAATTAGTACCAAAGTGATGTGGATGCTGTCTCAAGCACTGAATGTTAGTGATTCATTTTGTTTAAAATGAAAGACTGTCACTCAGGAATAGAGACCATTCATGAATGCAGAACAACCAAACCAGAATGTCTGAGGTTTAATCCCAGCCTTTTTCACAGAGAAAACTCAGATCTGAGTCATCATCTAGTCTTACTGAGAATATGTTTCCATTGAATTATATCTTAGAATACTACTAATTTTAACACATTAATTATGTTGATATTGTATTATAACTTTTCTTATATATTGCTTTTTCTTTTGGGGTGGATATATATATGTATGTATGTATGTATGTATGTATGTATGTATGTATGTATGTATGGTATTCAGCTTTGTTCGGGTATTTTCCCACGTCATTATAGTTGTGCTTTTAAAGTTGTAGCAACGTTTTGGCAGAATCTCATCTGCCATCATCAGGCTTCTGTATTGTGTTTGTCTGTGAGTCAGACTTTCACAGCCATTTCAGTTTTAAATTTAGGGCTAGCCTACTGCTGTGCCAGAATGGTTTTTTCTTAATCCTGATTGTTTGGGAGTCTTGGTCTGTGTTTATTGGTCTTGGAGTTTGCTGTGTTCTGCTTGATTGGTGTTTCTAATATCTTCTGTCTGTTTTGTGGCTTTTTTTGTGTCTTGATTGGCTGGCAACATTGTCTTCCTGTATTGGAGGCTTTTAGTGCAGCTTGGCTCCAAGTAAATGGACGGCTATCATTTATTAGGAAGCTAGGTTTCATCTGGGTGGCTGGTTGGGGTGTGTTTGAGCTGGAGGTATCGGGGGATCTGTTTGTGCCCAGGTGTTGCCTGGCTTGTGGTGTGGAGATTTTTTTGTTTGTGAGTGCAGGCTTCCAAATGATTGACAGTCTGGTGGAATCATCTCTTCTATTCATGCTTTCAGGTCTTTTTTCAATCTCTATGGCTTCTCTGATAATTCTGTGGCTGGGGTTTTCTATAGTGGCTAGGGTTTTGGTGCCATTGAAGTTGATGCTATGACCTGTGGCTTTCATGTGTTGGACTAGTGAGGAAGTGTGCTTCAGCTTTTTGACTGCATTTTTGTGTTCATCCAGGCGGGTACTTATTCTTCTATTGGTCTGTCCAATGTATGTGGCCGGGCATGATGCACAGGGGACTTCGTATATGCCTTGGTTTTCCAGGTCAATTTTATCTTTGGGGTTTCTAAGGATGGCTGCTATTTTTCTGTCTGTTTTGAAGGCAGTCTTGATGTGATGCCTGTGTAGTATCTTACTGATTTTGTCTGTAGTACCTCTTATGTAGGGCAAGAGATGGAACAAGATAGCATCAGATGAAACTCCAGTAGATTCCTCCCTGATACAGTGGGACATAAGAGATAAAATAGGACATAAGAGGGAAAGCACAGTCAGTCTTGCAACATTCTGTTATTACAATTTTCTCAGTAAGGTGTAGTTCTCATCTTTCTGTGGAATCTATTTATGGTGGTCTGTCCCAAAGAGTTCAATTATTACAACTTACATAGAAATCCTTCTAGCAGACTTTTACGTGCTGTATCCATGATGGGTATGGCTTATACATATTAATCTTTTACTGAAGCTATTGAAACAAAAATGTAGCGTGTTCAGTTTATGTCTTCATTCACTGCTATAACCAAACAATATGTAGTTTGGACATAATAAAATAATGAAGTAATAAGAATAATTTATCAAACTTGTTCGCCACCCAACTCTTAAAGACTGGACAGGTCAAATCAATTTAAAAAAAAATACAACAAAACATTAAAAACATTAAAAAAATAAAGTGCAAAAATGATAAGTGCAGTGAAGCGAGGAGTCTCACTCTTCCTCACCAAAGGCTGGGTGAAGAGTCTTCAGAGGGCTTCTGAACAAGAGCAGACTGAAAGCCATCCAGAAGTTAGAGGGAATCTTGTTTTAGAGGGCAGGCACCATTACAGAGAAGATACACTCCCAGGGTATCGATTTATGACATTTTTAATCAAAGGAAATCAGAGTTCTTCAACCCTGCAGGATTGAATCAGGAAAATGTTAAGGGAGACATGCAGAACCTCTAGTAATCAGGCTCTATATCATGTAGGGCTTTATAGGTAAGTACCAGCACTTTCAATTGCACCCAGAGCAAACCAGTGACAGTGCAGCTTACAAAGCAGAGATGTGACACGGGCATATCAAAGGCATTTCCACTGCTGCTTGTTCCACTACATACTGGGCCAATGAAAGCTTCAGGGTGGTCTTCAAGGACAGCCTCATGTGGAGGATATACTATTTTGTACTTTGCAGAGCATCTTTGCTACAGAAAAGGATTGGAAAATAATATATTTTAGCAACAAAAAATATATTTTAGCAGCACAACTAATCTTTTCACAATAGCTGGAAATATAACAAATATAATCCTAATACATTGTTTTGGTATTTTTTCAGGTAGACCACTCATGATAGTGGTTGAATACATGGAGAATGGATCCCTTGACTCCTTTCTACGGGTGAGGTATCATTTTCTCAGGACATCTGAATAAGAATCCATTCTAAGAAAAGGTTTTAAATCATTTATCCTATTAATTTTTCCCTAATGTTATTCATAGATTTTTACTAGAAGATTGCTTAAGGTAAATATCTTAGGTACAGTAATATAAAAGTACAGCCAGAAAGAATATTTAAACTTAAGAATATAATTGATTCTTTATACAAATTACATTTCTATATTTAGGCAAATGTATTTTAAATGTTGCTAGTATGAAACAAAAAGACAATTGAAATATGAATTCCTTGCCATATGGCAACTGCTCATTTTACTCATTCATTTGAAAAGATGTTTTCTCAGTGGGGCTCTTTTCACTTTGGAAGTGTAGTATAGGTTAGTAGTTGATTTATAATTATTAACGGTTATTTGTGCTTAAATAAATTGAATTAGCAACCACTGAAGTGACTTGATGATCTAATCTTATTTCACTTAAAATCAGTTGTAAATAAATGTAGGGAGCATAAAAAGAAAATTGGAACAAAGTTTTCAATTAATAACATGTGCACAGCCAGTGATGAATTCCCAATATTTAATATATTCATAAGTAATACAGAAAATAGTTTGTTCTATTGACATGTTGCCATAATAAAAAAGATATCTGACATGCAATTCTTATACTGCCCCCCTTCTGCTGTTACAAATGCTTTAAAAACTTACTAAAATATACCAGCTACTTAATTTAAATCACAATAGCTATCTTCATAGTGCCAGAAGTTGTTTTTAGTTCACTTATATCTAATTTAGAATCTGTATGTCATGAACTCATGGGAAATGATTCATAAAAGTCTTTTGTTCATGATAGTTAAAAAAAAGAGTCAGAAAGAGATAAAGGAAGTTTTTTGGGCTATGTGATTGGGTTGGATTAATAGCTTTTGTTCTTAAACTGAACAAAAGAAATTGCCAACAGATTAATGACCCTAAAAAGATTTTCCAGGTTTCCTTTTGATTACAAAGGAGGCTTCAAGTAAGTGCCACCTATGGGATGTGTGCCATGAAAAGAAAAAAGGTTGAATGTCTGCCTTTCATTTAACCAAGCTCAGAGCTATGGAAATGGAAAGTGTGAAGGGGCAAAATCTTAGTTTGGAAGGCTATTTGTTAGTTCTTTTTATTATCTTGTTTCTTCCTTTTGGTTTCTGAACATAAAGTATCTCGGAAGCCTCCTGCCTCCTGCTGAAGTAGGATCCCTCTTCCTAATTAGATATGCCTGCCATTCACTTACTGAATGGGCATAAGGTCAGTTTTGACTGAAAAAGGGAGCTGTTTCCTACAAATATTGTTTATGACCTCTGGACCATAAAGCTAAAATAGGGGAAATGTTTAAAGTCATATAATAAAGACAAAATGAAAAAGTGGAGACAAAATAGAATTGAGTCAACAATATGGTTTAGCAAGAGTTATATATTCATCACTACACTCATAACAGCCTTCAAGCAACAGACCTTGCGTGAAATGGACCACTCTATTCCAATTAATTTGCATAATGATATTATGCAAATGACGCACATTGATTAAAATGAGGTTATGTGGCATTTCTATAATGATGAAATTACACGAATAACACAAAATGACATGGATGGTGTACACTCTGGCCTAGTGAAAATTTGTAAATAACAAACATCTGCCTAAATTAGTCTATAAAGATTAGAAACAGTCAAAAATTATATATTGGTGATTGGTAGAGCATAATCCTGATATTTTCCATCAGAATTGAGGAGAAAAGGTCTGCTTGAATATCTGTGAGTGTATGCTCATCCAAATAGTCTCTATTGGTAACAGTTCATGCATGGCTTATATACAAGGTTTCCACAAGACACTAAACTAAACTAACAAACCAGGTTATTTAGCATTTTATGTACATTAAGTGTAAATATTAAGCATCTCTTTTGTCCATTCTTCTGCAGTTGGTACATGCTTCAGTCTTCAATATTTCGCAGAAGAAATACTTGCAGTGCCTAAAATACATGCAATGTTATCATACTAGGGTATTTGTTTTGTAGATATGTAAAATTAAGACAAATTAATATGTGTGAACAAGTTTAATGGATTTTGAAATGGAGGGGGCTGCTGTTATTCTTTGATATAGGTATGTCATCAAGCTTTTTATGTCAAAATATAAAACTGAAATAGCTACACTGCAGATATATTAAAATAGCAAATCTCCTTTTGGGGATATATACAGTATATTAAAGCAAGGTATCTTGAACTATTTACCAAACTTCAAGAAAGCTTGAGAAGGAAAGGTGAAAAATAGTTATCTATGAAGCAGAAAAGTTAGGATATATGGCTGTACATATGTGTACAATGGAGCAGCTCTTCTATAATTCCCAGTATAGCATTGCTATTAACCTCATCTTCCTGACAGCTAGAGGTTACACACTTAAGTAGAAGCCCTGTGCTAAATAACAGTTGAGAAAGAAGAGACTTCCATAAAATGAAGCCATAAAGTGAGTGCTCTAAATCCATCTAAGTTAGCTTCTCTACCTTAGATTGGATGAAGAGGTTAACATGATGCTGCAAAGCGTAATAGTCAGTTTTATTTGTCAGTTACAAAGGTACTTAAAAAATAGAGCCTGTCTCTATCTCTTTTTTCCCCTTAATACATACACAACAAAATGTTTGATTTCTCCCTCCTTATTTTTATTCACTTCGTTTCCTTCTTTTGTTATTTTTAAATTATAAAAGAAGAAACAAAGCTGAAAAAAGAAACAAGAACACCCAAGACTTATTTTTGCAGACCTCAAGAAACTTAAGCCATGATCCTTTACAGTTATCCATAGCCGATCTGTATTATCAATTCTGCAAACCACCAAATAATTGGAGGCAGGTGTTCATCTTTCTGATGCTGAACACAAGTCAATATATCTATTTTCTTTGCTCGGAACTGAAAATATTAAATCTCAAAGCAAAGTCAATACATATAAGCCTTCTTAACAATATGAACAATATATATAAATAAAGCATTAATTTCACAGCATTTTCAACAATATAAATAAAATGAATTCATTTCTGTACTTCTTGTCGAAAAAAATGTAATCTAAATATCCATGACAATGGTTAGCAGATTTGTGTTGGTTTGTTTATGATTTCTTGTTTGGCCTTGGTTTTAGTTTTGGGTCTGGTTTTGGATGATGATGATGATGATGATGATAATGATTATTTTAAACAATTTGTCTTTTTCTTCAAAAATTTAAACACCTCAATATAAGTGTCTTAGCTTGCTTTGTTGGGTTTTTGCCCTGTCATACAAATTTAGAAATACAATACAAATTTTGCCATTGTTTAAATGGTGTTTTCATAGTCAATATTAGTACTAATCTGAAATAACAATAACATTCTGGATAACACATTAATCTTAATCGCTGAAATTCTACCCAGCAATAACAATTGAATTTTGCCTACTTTATTAAATCCTTAATTTCCTTTCATATCTTGGTATTTTTAATTCCAGGTAATTATAATGGAATTTGTAACCAGATCTTTCCTATAGTAATTATTTTTGAAATTAAAAAAAGCTTTGATTGTGATACTAGTAGTGAAACCATTGGACTTATCCCACCTTTTAAAAAAAAGTATAGAATTTTTCTAACAATATGTCTCTTCAGATTCTTGCCTTTTTTTTTTTCTCTGTATCATAAATCTCTGTGGAGCCCATTGGCTTAGCCTGGTACTTCTATAGTTGATACGTTTCTATTAGACAATGTTTTTTGTTTTATCCATAATAGACAGTTTGCTCCATAATATAATCTGACTGGAAGAAAACTAATCCAGTTCTCTCTTTTCCATCTTGCAAAAGTTTGAATGATACTCTTTTTTTTTCTATTCCATGTAAATATATTAATTGTTCTACAATTTTTTTATCTGGGATTTGAATTAGTGCCATTTCAAATAAGAAGTGTATACAGAGTAATATTTACATTTCTATTGTCATTGTAGCTCCCAGCCAGGAAAGTTTTAAGCTTTTCCACCTTTCTTGTTTTATCTCTTTCTGTAGTTTATTGTAATTATTTCAAAATATGTCTTTGTTGCATCCTGTCAAGTCCTAAATGTTTCACTACATCTTTTGTTATTTCATACCGAGATTCTTTTTACATAGAATGTTCTTCTGTAAAAGATAAATGCCTTGCTATTATCTTTGTTTTTTTTTCATTGATTATATTTGGAAAAGCAATGAAAATCTTTGAGTAATTTCATCCACAGCTATGGATTCATAATATGGTTTCATGATTATGAATATTGTATCTGCGTAACATTTCATCTTGTATTCCTTAATTTTGATGCCAATTATTTGTTTCTTTGTTTATTGGATCTTGTTGGCCAAAACTACCACAACTTTTACCAATAGTAGAGGATAGAGAGCTGGCATTCTTGTTTTGTACTTAAATAAACTTTGGGGGTGGAATCATAGCGTAGTCACTCCATGGAAAAATTTTAAGGTATCAGATAGTCCTCAATCATAATTGAGCTCAAAATTTCCATTACAGTTTCCAAGACAGTTGCTAAGTGAGTTTATCCCATTTTACAATCTTTCTTGCCACAGTTGTTTAGGTGAACCACTGTAATTGTTAAGTTAGTAACATGATTGTTAAGTGAATCTGGTTTCCCCATTGCCTTTGTTTGTCAGAGGTTGGGAAAGGTGATCACATGACCCCAGGACACTGCAATCATTATAAATATATGTCAGTTGCCAAATGTCTAAATTTTGATCATGTGACCATGGGGATGCTGTAAATGTGAAAAACAATCGTAAGTCACTTTTTCAGTGTCATTGTAACTTAGAACAGTCACTAAAAATGGTTGTAAATCAAGGACTACTTGTAAAACATTTAAACACGAGTCAAAATTAGTTCTAATATGAAAATTGTATTTTGAATATAGAATCAATGTTGGACAGTTTTGGTACACATGGTAACCTCCATTAACAAAAGAAATAATTGTTCTTCTCACTAAATATTTGGACATTCTTGCTTCCTCATATCGCCTGTTTTCAGGGACATAAGCAAGGATGTTGAGGACCCAAGGCAAACCTCTCAGGTAGGGACCACATCCCAGGGTAATTCGTTAGTAAATAGTTTGGCAGCCATATCTGAAGAAACACATTGTTTCTAGTGCTGGAGTCTTCTTCACACAAGCCACTTAAATGGAGGAATAGCAACAACAATAGTAGCTCAGGTACAGTTTGGGGAGTGGCAGAGCCAACAGTCCTGTCAATTACCAGAAATTGATTACAAAAATTGAAACAGGTTTTCTGCATCTCTTTGCTGCCATCTAGTGGCACCATCTAGTCAGTTTCTACTAAGGTTCTCCATTTCTCTGCTTGTCGCATTGTATGCTGCTTAGACAAATGCATTGGTCCTCTATTCATGTTGTGTTTGCAGAAGACATTGGGCAATTATTTTTAAAAGCTGCAGCTTTGACTTGGGATTCATCCCTGTGAGCTCTAAAACTGATGCATGCCTTATCTGACAAAAGTTATAACATTATTTGTAATAACTAGCCCAATTAAGAATTCTAAACAACTCAAAAGCTTGCAGATTCTTTAGATAATTAGTCTAAAAATCATACTGCCAGTTATGATATATGATTTTGAAGACACTCATACTTATATTACTAACCTTAAAGACTGGTAACTGATACTATGTTTTCCAATAAGTTCAGAAAACAAAAAGGTACAGTGTACAATTTTGAAAAAAAATGAAAGTGGTTTAATAGAAGCGTTATTGTTTATATGTGCAAATTCACCCAATTGTCCTGTTGAGCTCATCAAACCTGCCCATGAGATTGTAGAAATAAATGTGGACAACATAATAAACAAGAATGGCGTCATGAGTTTTCTGCCAAGCGCAGTGATAAAATTATTGTTCTCGCTCAATTCTACATTCCAGAGCAGACACAAACATGCTAAATAAGTGTTCAGTTGCTGAAATTTAGAAAACCATGTATTTCTGTGTATATATATATATATATATATATATATATATATATATATATATATATATATATATATATATATATATATATTATGTATGGATATGATCTTAATCAGTGCAAAGTTCAAATTCTGGGCTTCTTTCTCCTGTCTATTTGAGCCAGTGCACATTTGGCTGCTCTTTTTTCAGCCTTGAAGCTTTCAGCCATCTGTTCCTTGTTTACCAAATGGGTATCTTTGGCATGAAAATCAAAATCCCATGCTTCATCAGTTTCAACCATTACATTAGGTTAACATCAATTCTCCCTAATGCTTTGGGTTGTTTTTATATTTGTATTGAAAACCAAGGATAAAGCGTTTTACAAATTACAGAGTAAAGCATTTAGGGAAATAGTTTCATGCCTACATTTTGTGCTGTGACACTTCAGCAGACAGAACCAAAAAATCATGAGCCAAGACATAATAGACCTGGCTACAGAAATCATAGACCCAATATTTCAGCTGTTTTAAGAATTCAGACAATATTTTCCAACAGGCTTGGATCTAAAGTGACCTCCCAGGAACAGCAGAATGAGAAAGGCAGCTGAGCAAACACAACTTCTGCTGTCAAATCATTCTAGACATCAGAATATGTGTGTTATCTATCATATAAGTGAAGTCCCATCCAGCTAAGGACTACTTAATAACCATGCTTGTAACTGACCAGGTGCTGTAACATAAGTGCCTGGTTTCTCAGTCTGGCCCCTGATACCCTTGGCTGGAAATGAAACATCACTAGTAGATTACTTTCTCTTTTAACTGAAATGCTGCCGTGGCCATAATTTGAATGAGAGAGAAAGTAACTGAATTATTGTTGTTTGGTCTGCCAGGTACTTCATGACACTAGGTCATTTGGCAGCTGGAACATCTAACCAGGCAACATCAATTTAGAAATTAAGGATAGATCACTGGGAAAAAAAGCTTCCCTGCCAATCTTGCCTAAATTTTCTACAAATCTTGTCATATTTCAAAAGTTTGATAGGGCAAGTTTTTCCTGGCACAGAAAGAAAAACTATGTATTTCTATCACTTGTTCTGCCAGTATTCAAATGTCTTTTGTATACTGGCAGCTAAGAGAAGGAAAGTATTTCTCACAATAAATTAATGAATTTACTGATGAAGAACTGATACACAGTTATCTTACAACTCATTCAGGAAGCACTAGCTATTGCCACTCATGTATCCATTATCCATATAGGTAAAGCTATTGCCATTCATGTATCCATTATCCATATATCCATATATGCTTAGGATTTCAATTTTTGTCATAAAATTGTCAAAAATGCTTTTCAAATATTGATTAAATATTGATTAAATCAATATTTGGTATTAATTAAATAGGTAAGAAATCAACAAAAGTAACATAATTTAAAATAATAAAAAGAAATGGGTTTCTTACTGAAATTAGTATGTTATAATGTTCCAGTACAATTCATACATTAAACATTTTGAAAACAGTAACCAGATGTTTTACATGTGAACCTGTTTTATGTAAGAATTTTTCATGTACATTTTTCCAGGACACTTATTCGCAAAATAATATGGAAAGAACATCCAGAAATCATAAATATGTATGGGGGGGGGACCACTGGATTGAGTAGATTGATTGTATAGGAAGACAGTTCTGGAATTGATTGATTGATTGATATATTTTATAATGATTGTCTTTACCTATTTTCTTCATATCCTAACATTTAGATCTTTTAAAAATATTGTTTCACTTTTCCAAATAACTAGAAGCATGCAATATCTAAAAGCAGCTGCTTCTGTTTTAGCTTTTAGCTTGTAATGGTACAAAAACATGGCATCTTGCTGTGCACTGACTGATGCTGTCAAGTATTAACTGCAGTACATCTCAATGCATTATCAGATTCTTAGAATTCCTGAGCATCCATAATCAATTAATGCCATACAGTCGAAGTCACAAAGGTTCCTGTACTGTTGATATCCATTCAAACCCCAGATTTCACAAATGATATTATCTAAGCATTCACTAATTATTCACTAATCATCTAGCAAGATACAGCTTACCAACTCTGTATTATAATTACCTGGACAAGTGATTTCTGGTCCCATAGAGAGGACAATCAAAGAAGGGACTTTTTTCTCTTTTTTTTTGTTCTTGTTCTTTGTGTTTTTGAAGAAAAGATGGGACAGGTGGATTCCATTCAATATTAGAATTACGACCTTTGCATGCTGATCAAAGTGAGATACTTTTTAACTCTATAGAGAAAATAAGAATATTTTGGAAAGAGTTTGTTCTTCAGCACACTGAGTGGAGTATTGATTGACATTTCCTTTAATAGCCTAGCTAAACCAGAAGTCTGACTGAATCTAGAAACCACACTTCTAAGGAAAAGATATTTAAAAGTGAAACCTTCAAACAATCCTGCATAAATTCACCACTCCAGTTATTTCAGAGTCCTTTCAATGCTGGCAGATTGTTCTACTGATTTAAAATCAGTTTTTCATTAATGGAATCTAACATCTTGAGGGCATGGGGAAATTTTTCTGCTTTTAGTTTTCCTATATAGAAATTCCCAGTCTTTGCTAAATTCTAAATAGTGATTGATTTGAAAAATGCTTCTGAATGATCCCAACATATAGGAAATAGGAAAATCACAAACCTCAGGCAGTAGTGATGTAGCTCTTTTCTCTGGAAAAATGTTAGAAAACAACATTTATCTATGAAATTTATATGCCACCCAACTCACTACTGAGGGCCAATGGGAGTATATTACAACATTTGTTGGGTCATGTTCAATTGAAGATTAGTGCTACAAATTTATTTTTAGAAATATATGAGCTCTTTTTCTCTTTTGCTCTCTCCCCCCCTCTCTCCCGAATTTCCTCATGCTCTATTGATACGTTGTCTATTTTTTCTCTGCATGTGATTCTGCCCTTGGGAATACCTTTGATGAATAATTAAATTTGGCAAGCCAGTTATTGCTTAATTTCAACTCCCAGCTTCCCTCACTGTTAGAGATGCTTCTTTAGGATGCTGGAAGTTGCACTTCAACAATTCAAAATGTGTGCTCTTATACTTTTAAGACGTTTGCATATTGCGCATGTCAAATACAATGTGAAAGATGATTCTTATATTATTAATATTACAATAATAAAACATTTTAATTAGTGTAAGTCAAACTTTTGGTACAGTGTGATATTACAAAAAATGGGGAAATGCCTAGAGGCTACTTTAAATGATGGGTACGGACTACATAACTTCTTTAAATGTTCATTCCATTATATTCCAGTATAAAATGATTCTGCAAAGTTTGGATCCTCCCTTTTTTTTTTTAGTTTGATCCATGCAAACAGAGGCAGAGAAAGTATCATGATTTAATTAATGCTATGCATTTCTAATTCTCCATAATTAAACGTTGAGGGCAACATGCAAGTTTCATTCATACAGTTTTTTGTTTAAAATGGCTGCTTCCTGGAATGAACAAAATGTTTACGTGGAATGAATAGCTTCTACTGGAGAGAGTGGGGTTTTTTGTCAATATTTTATGCAGTGTTCTGTAACTGGACTGGAATATTTCTTGAAACAAGCTTTGCAAAACAGCATCAGCTGTTGAATATAAAATAATTTATTTCATGTACCCTAGAATGGCAATATAAGAGTGAAACCAGCCAAGCATTAGATATACCTTTGGCTGTCAAAAACAGTTTATTTGGCAAACCTATTAAAGGCTGCTTAGAATTTGATGGAACAGTGCCTTGGATAAATTTACTGTGTTATGAATTGTTGCCAAGACTGATAAACACTCTTAAAAGACAACAGAGAATTGTATCAAAAGTAATTTTGGGGATAACCCCTGGGAATCAAAAGTATGCATTAGACACCAACTTCATGTAGCATAAATGTTCAGTAAAAAGTTTCTATTATTTCTTGTGGGAAAATATTTTTTAAAAAATAGCCAAAGAATTTTGTATATCAAAATACATATAAATTTATTCAAATGTCTAACTAAAAAAGCTATGGGGTAATCAGTGAATTGATTTGATATGTCAGGAATCTTGCTAAAACATATATCCAAAAGGCAAGGGCATCTGCATTTTAAAAAAATATTTAATTACAGCAGTGTTTGTTTTATTTGCCCAAAATTACATTGGAGCATGTAGCATGTGACAGGAAATGCTACAATCAGATACCTTACATTTTTACCTTTTGAACCCTATGGCTCTTCAAATATAGATGGAAGTATTGGGCATTACTTGCTGAGAGAAATAGGCAAAATTACTATATAAACTTTATTCCAGTAGATGAACATTGCAACTTCATTCCCCCTATATCTGTCTCAAACTTCTCATTAGTTACAAAAACAAAGCCAAAAGTGGATTTCAGTGAATTCCAGCATTGATTCCTGTCGTTGCTTCTTGGACAGTATGTTGCTGCATTACTCACTTAGAGCCACAGTTATCACCACTTCATGACATGACATACTATTAAAAATATGTCTTAAAGGCTATGGAAGCTGTTTTGAAACAGAAGAACTGATATCCTGCTCCTATCTGTATCAATTGCCCATTATATAAATTTACCTTGGATGCAATGTAAAAATTTTATTACTATTCGGTCATGCATTGTATGCGGGATATTTAATATAATAGATGAAGAAGAAGATGGGAGCCCTGGGTCAGACACAGAAGAAAAAACAAAATGAATGTCTTAACTTAATGCTTCTAAAATTTAGTACTAAATTAATATTAATTTAATACAACCTGTGCAGGGTTGTATATTAGTGTGTATGATACATGTGTGGAATGATATAGTAGCAAAATGTAACATTTCAATGTTTGAACTTCCAAGATTTAGGACTCTTATCAGCTCCTAGAATTTGAAAAAAACAAAATTCAATATCATTTGAATATATCTTTGTTATGATGTGAGAGGAGGTTGAAAGAAAAGGGTCATGAAATGAAAATAAAAGCAACTCTGGCCAAAAAAATAATCATTTTTAAATAATTTATATGGACTGCTTTTTATTGGCATGTATGGAATTATAATTACAAACACTGAATCTCATTATTCATTTTGGTAATATGTGTTGCTGCGTTAAAATTCATATTTAGATTGTCCATGCTCAAAGTCTATCATATCATTCACAACATACGATTCATTAGAGTTGGATGGCTAATAAATTTAAATAGATAAACTTTAGCTTCATTTGTCAAATGATTTTAAATGGGAAGGGTAGGTATGTTAGCTTCTGTGTATATTAAAGCTGAAAAGGAATACTTTTTTTCCTTAGGAGTTGTACAGATATACATAATTATATATAATTATATATATATAATTTTGTGTGTGTGTGTGTGTGTATGTTATTCAGCTTTGTTTGGGTATTTTCCCATGTCATTATAGTTGTGCTTTTAAAGTTGTCGCGACATTTTGGCAGAATCTCATCTGCCATCATCAGGCTAGTGTATTGGGTTCGTTTGTATGTCAGGCTTTCACAGCCGTTTCTGTTGTGAACTAAAGAAATGTATTTAATAAAGATTCATTTGCATAGCAGGATCGTAATCCTGCACTTCCTATTGGCCCATATAATGGCAAGTTATGATTGGTTCATTCCGAGCAATCTGATTGGCTGTTGGCGGGCCGCGCCAAGATTCAAATGCTATAACGCTATCCATTGGTTATCTGGATAGCAGCTTACTCTATAAAGAGTGACTGCTAGCCGGGGGTTTTTGTCTCTGTTATGCTTGTGAATAAAGAGCTGAAGTTCACGGTTTACAGTCTGGTCTCCGTTCATTAAACCCATGCCTCAAACTTAACACTGGCGACGAGGATGGGATACGGAGACAAAAGAGCTGACTAAACCCTACAGAGCACCAACCAAGCACGTGGCTGAGAGCGCATCTACATCGGCAGGATGTCAGGTGGTGCTATACCACCCGCTCCTTTTGACCTGGAAAAGGAAGACTGGGAGTCGTATATGGATCGGTTTCAAATGTTTCTAGAAACCAACAATTTGAAAGACGCTACACCCGGAAAGAAGCAGGCAGTGTTCTTGACCCATTGTGGACCGGCCGTTTTAAGATGGCGAAGCGCGCTGAAACCGGCTGAGGTGAAATCAATGGATTGGGACAACCTCGAACCTATCCTACGGGCTCACTATGCCCCGCCGTACCAACGTTGGTCCGGAGACACGAATTTTATCAACGGATCAGCGGAAGGGTGAAAGTATTGCAGACTTCATCGCTGACCTTAGAAACCTGGGAGGCGTCTGTGGTTTTTCAGACCTAGAAGAAGCTATGCGAGACCGCATAGTTCTGGGATTAGATGACCACACAGTACAGAGCAAGATCATGGCAAAAGGGGACATCGGTCTTGCAGATGCCATTGCAGACGCTACTGCAGCAGAGGCAACCAAGAAGTCGGCCGCTCGAATGCGCCGCACCAACGCACCGCTCCGTCAATTCTCCCATGAAGCCTCGCCTCAACTAGAAAGACACTCAGCAACAGCGCACCTCGAGTCCCAGTCCGAGAGTGATGAAGAAGAGGTTAACAGACTTCGGGCGAACGAGATCAACAAACTCTAAAATTTCAGCGCCCATGTGCGGGTTGTGGGGAAACCACCGCGATCCGGTTGCAAATTCCTCGACACAATCTGCCGTTCCTGTGGGAAGAGAGGCCACATCGCACGGGTCTGCAGAAGTAAGAGGAAATCCAACACAAACAGAAAGGAGAACAACCTCCACCAAACCACAGGGACCTCCCTGCAAATCGGGATCGTTTGAATAACCAATGGAACAACCATGCCTACAGCAGCAAAACATCTGCTCTTCCAGCAAGACGAGAAGAGGCACACCAGACTATTATTATCGGCCACGCTTCATCATTAGACAAACAAAAGATCCAAGTGAAAGTTGCCATTGAGAACCAACCTTGCCTGATGGAAGTCGACTCTGGATCGTCCCTCTCAATGGTTTCCTGGAAGACCCTTAAACAGCTGATCCCTGCCATCCGTCGTCAAGACCTCAGGACACAGAAAATCAAATAGGCAGGTAAAACGACCTGCATACCTGCGTGATTATGTCACCACGGCCGTCAAAGCGGAACCCAGGGGAGGGTGTTGTGAACTAAAGAAATGTATTTAATAAAGATTCATTTGCATAGCAGGATCGTAATCTTGCACTTCCTATTGGCCCATATAATGGCAAGTTATGATTGGTTCATTCCAAGCAATCTGATTGGCTGTTGGCGGGCGCGCCAAGATTCAAATGCTATAACGCTATCCATTGGTTATCCGGATAGCAGCTTACTCTATAAAAGAGTGACTGCTAGCCGGTTTTTTTTTGTCTCTGTTATGCTTGTGAATAAAGAGCTGAAGTTCACGGTTTACAGTCTGGTCTTCGTTCATTAAACCCATGCCTCAAACTTAACAGTTTCAGTTTTAAATTTGGGGCTAGCCTACTGCTGTGTTAGAATGTTTTTTTCTTCATCCTGATTGGTTGGAAGTCTTGGTCTGTGTTTATTGGTCTTGGAGTTTGTGTTCTGCTTGATTGGTGTTTCTAATATCTTCTGTCTGTTTTGTAGCATTTTTTTTTGTCTTGTTTGGCTGGCAACGTTGTGTTTCCTGTATTGGGGGCTTTTAGTGCGGCTTGGCTTCAGGTGAATGGCCGGCTATTGTTTATTAGGAAGCTAGGTTTCATCTGGGTGGCTGGTTGGGGTGTGTTTGAGCTGGAGGTATCGGGGGGGTCTGTTGTGCACAGGTGTTTGCTTGGCTTGTGGTGTGGAGTTTTTTTTGTTTGTGAGTGCAGGCTTCCAGATAATTGACAGTCTGGTGGAGTCATCTCTTCTATTCATGCTTTCAGGTCTTATTTCAATCTCTATGGCGTCTCTGATAATTCTGTAGCTGGGGTTTTCCATAGTGGCTAGGGTTTTGTGCCATTGAAGTCGATGCTATGACCTGTGGCTTTCATGTGTTGGACTAGTGAGGAAGTGTGTTCCAGCTTTTTTACTGCATTTTTGTGTTCATCCAGGCAGGTACTTATTCTTCTATCGCTACAACTTTTAAAGCACAACAATAACGACGTGGAAAATAACTGAACAAAGCTGAATACCATACATATAAATACCCATGAAAATTTAAGATATGTGTGTGTGTGTGTGTGTGTGTGTGTGTGTTTTCTTAAGTTTTCGTGGGTACTTACATGCATGGTATTCAGCTTTGTTCGGGTATATATCCCACGATGTTGTGCTTTTAAAGTTGTAGCAACATTTCAGCAGAATATCATCTGCCATCATCAGGCTTTTGTATTGTGTTCGTCATATATATATATGGTATTCAGCTTTGTTCGGGTATTTTCCTGGATCTTGTGCTGTAATCTCCTGGGTCGTTTGTTTTGTAGTGATCTTTTTTCCATTAGCCTCCAGTGTTTTAACAGCTTGGGTAATGGGTTGTGTGATGGGCTTGCGAGTTCTTTTGTTGTGGTGTCCTGGGTCCTGCATTGTAATCTCCTGGGTCGTTTGTGTTTTGATCTCTTTTCCATTAACCTTCTGTGTTGTAACGGCTTGGGTAATGGGTTGTGTGATGACCTTGTGAGATTTATTGCTGTGGTATCCTTGGTCTTGTGCTGTGATATCCTGGGTCATTTGCTGTGTTGGAACTTCTTGAGTTCTTGCAGTGTAATTTCCTGAGTTTTCTGATGTGATATCCTGAGTGGGTGGCCGTGATGTAGCATTCTGGGTTTTAGTCTGGCTTCAAGTTTGGGGTCTGGGTCTGTGTCCTTGGCGTGTGTCAGCTTGTTTGGTTTTGGGGTCAGGGGTGTGTGACAGCTGGAGAAACAGCCATGGTCTGGTTTCTGGATGGTGGTTGTCCTTCATTTATAGGATGGGCTTGGGCCTGGATCTGATGAGGGGGATAGGCGGTGGTGGCCCGTGTTGTTTCGGGTCTGGTGTTGGTTTTCGTGGCTGGGACTCATTTGTTGGTGAGGGCTAGCTTCCAGATGTCTGGTAGGTGGGAGGTGTCGTCCCGTCTAATCATGTTATGGGGGTGTTTCTCTATCTCGATGGCTTCCCTGATTATTCTCTTTCTAATGGAAAAAAGATCACTACAAAACAAACGACCCAGGAGGTTACAGCACAAGATCCAGGATATCTCCACAACAAAACTCACAAGGGCATCATACAGCCCTTTATACCAACATCAACTCCATCAACCAATCAAGAGGCAGCAGCGCAGCCAACCAGCCCAGCACAACAGCCCCCACCACCAGTATTAATAGAGAGATGGCAGCTCCGATCACATACTGCTTGCACTGGCACGAAGCTGAAAGCACTAGCCTGAGGATGGCGAGTGGAACCTCACCAAAATGTCACCAAGATACTCTTAATCTTACATGGGAAAAGACCCGAACACACCTAGACCAACATAAATATATATATATATATATATATATATATATACACACATACATACATACATACATACATACATACATACATACGTTTTCTTAAGTTTTTCGCGGTACTTACATGTATGGCCTTCAGCTTTGTTCGGTATTTAGCTGCACTAAAGGCCTCCAATAAAGTAACACAATGCTGCCAGCCAATTAAGATACAAAAAGAGCCATACTATGACGTGGGAAAATACCCGAACAAAGCTGAAGGTAATATATATATATATATATATATATATATATATATATATATATATATATATATATATATATATATATATAAATATAAATAATAATCATGATTAATTCAATTAATTATAATTAATTCATAATTAACTCCGTATTCTACTCAACAAAGCCTTAGTACAGTATTTAATTAACAGAAAGCAATAGTTCTTAGCCAATTTTTCTGTATGCAAAAATGAATAATATGATATGAATAATGTTGAAGTTTCTCTTCTTGCAGTATGTTGTCCACATAATTGTCATAGAGACATCCTTGAAAAGTTGTTATTTAGGCTTAATGTAATTATCATGGTATTTATCTTTAATTAAAAGAATGTTGTTACAGGTTTATTCTCATTTAGCCCACAACATTTAATGCATAAGTTATGTATATTTTTGACAGACATGGTAATATGACTTAAAAGGACTTATTGTATTATTATTTTTAAAAGCTGCAGTACAATATTTTTACATCTAGTTGCTATAAAATAAGCTTCAAATAAGCTAGATTTTTCCATTGCAAAGCATCAAATGTTCTCCCAGGATGCCCATCCATGCAATAATCAAGTATTTTTCATATCAGCTAATATCTATTTTCAAAGTCCTATCTGTCTTTAGGGATCTATGATGGAGTTCTGAGAGACTGAGAAAGAAGCTGTCAGTTTGCAAAGTATTATATAGCCAAAACATTCGTAAGTTCCCATTGCTTCAAGAGGCAGTCGGGAACAGAAAACTTGCCCTAACAAATTTACTGATAAGCATTATCTTAAAATATACGTATCCAATCTTCAAGGTCATCAAGCCCCTAGCAGCGGCTCGCAATGAAGAAGCCAAGTTTTTCATATAGTCTTATTAACTACATTCTATCACTTCCTCCTACAAAGGAATGTACAGATGATCTAGTCCTGAATTATTTTGCAAGCTGCCATTGTTTTTCTCAGACTCTAACTCAGTGGTAGTCAACCTGGTCCCTACCGCCCACTAGTGGGCATTCCAGCTTTCATGGTGGGCGGTAGGGGTTTAGTGCCCTACTTTATAAATCACCATTACTGTGGAACCAGTGGGTGGTTAGAGACAATTTTACTACTAACAGAGACACAAAAGTGGGCGGTAGGTATAAAAAGGTTGACTACCCCTGCTCTAACTAGTCAGTTATAGCATGGTAGAGAACTCGCCACATCACGTTGCCATCATGTGATGTTTTGGGACATTTTTCCCATTCGTGGAGCTGGGGTGGGCATGGCCTGCGCATGACACATCCGGCCCATGGGCTGCCAGTTTGACACTCCTGGTATAGACCACAGACAAGAGTCAAATTTATTTCCCTTTATTTCAGGGAAAAATTATTATACAAAAACAAAGGTTTGTTTATTATACAAAAGGTTTATTATACAAAAACAAAGGTTTGTTTTCCAATGCAATACTGTTTTCTAGTTTTTCTCCATTATTTATATCTTGGAACTCTTCTGTTCCTCACCTTTTATGCAGGTACACACCAACGCATGGCCTTCAAAAATATTCCCGCTGTACCTTAGTCCTAAGTCCTAGTCCTTAGTCCTTGGCTAATGAAAGACCTGGCATTAAAGTGAGATGAGGGACAGGGTTATACTGACTGGTGTCAAGCTCTCCTAATCATCTATGCATTCATGCAGGGTATCACAGTGCAAACACCACTTGTCAGTTAAGAGTAAAATTGCTCAATCAAGCATTATGCCCTGCAGTTGCCTGAAATTAGTTAATTCCATGCTGGACATGTTGATAGCTTTAGAGAAATTGTTAGCTATTCTTACACCTTGTAGAAATTGATTGGTTGAATGTGTGCCATCAGTCAGTGTCAATTCTTAGTAATAATATAGGTAGATTTTCTCCTGGACATTGTGTCCCTAACCTGATCCTTCACATCTTCCAATGCTGCATTTATTGCCACTGAATCCATACATTTTGCTGCTGATCTCCTCTTTTTATTTCCACCTCTCCTAGCATTGTAGACATTTCCAAGGTTAGATCTTTGATACTATGCCCAAAATATAATAATTTGATCCTGATCATTTATGCTTCAAGTAAAAATTGGGTTCATATGTTTATCAAATGTATATATTAAATTAATGGAAGATTTAGCTGAAAAGTAACTAGACCTTTAAAATATAAACTGTTATATTTAGCAAATGTTTGACCAGCACAACATGAAAATGTCAACTGGAACTCTATCTTCCTTTCAGAAACATGATGGCCATTTCACAGTCATCCAGCTTGTTGGGATGCTTCGTGGAATTGCTTCAGGCATGAAATATCTCTCAGATATGGGTTATGTGCATCGGGACTTGGCAGCTCGGAATATTTTGGTCAACAGTAATCTTATGTGCAAAGTCTCTGACTTTGGATTATCACGGGTACTAGAGGATGATCCCGAAGCAGCTTATACAACAACTGTAAGTTTATTTGGAGCTTTTATCTAATACAAAAAGGTCACCCATAAGGGTGAGAGTGGAATTTTTTTTATGCATGTACTAATATACCACTCTTCCATAGCCTATAATATACAATATATAATATAATATACAATATATAATATATAATATCAAAATGAGTTTTCCTTCAAAGAAGGCAAGCCAAGGAACAAGGTGAGAAACTGCAATTTGGTTTAGTCAGCTTATTTAGGAAATAATTGGCTTACAATATTGGAACGTACACAAGACCAGACTTGTTTCTAGCAAGGTCTTCTATCCATAATAGCTGTAGAACTTCATCATTTCCTGATAGCACTGTCACACAAAACTCTTCAATATACAGAAGTTCAACAAATGAAAGAAATTAATATTCCAGGTATGGATAAACAGGCACTTCTGTAAAGCTGAAGTTTAGCATCATAATTTCTATGTGGCTCTTATGGGTATGGAATTGTAGATTCCATCCTCCCAATAAAGTACCCCCTTCTATACCTATCTGTTTCATAGTCAAAACAAGAACAAGGATATTTTAAAGCATTCTGAAACATTTGTTGACAAGAGTTATTCATTCAGTCATTCCATTCATATAGGACACCCAACTCAAACAGGTGACTGATTTTCCCCAACAGATACAATTCAGCTCCTTTCTCATATCCCACTATAAACCAAATGGTGATATTAATTCACATCATTTTGAAGCCATCCCAGGGATGTTAAAAGTTGTAGTGTAACACACTTTAGAAGAAAACTACCAAAGAGTTATATTTCACCATTTCTAGTTATTCCCTCTAAACTTTAGTGATGTTTGAACCAATTTTCTCTTTTAATTGGTTGGTTTTCATTGTAGCCAGATTGGTTTCATTTCTGTGTCTGAATATTATTGTTGTATATATTATTTCTGTTGACAATAATGATTGATTGATTGATTGATTGATGTAATTTATTGACTCTTTGGCTCTGGCTGGCATAATAGATTGGATTATGAGAAGACTTAGCATTTTGAACCTTTCACGGCCTTTGTTATTGCTCTACCAAATACCTATTTATACTGCTTCCTACATTTCTAGAAACATACAATCGCCATGCTTTCACAAGTAAAAATAGTGATTTATGCATGACGCAGCATGAGGAACAGGACTAAAGAAATTACTCATGTACCTTAAAATTAGATGAAATTAGATTAAAATTAGATATGATTTTGAAACAATGCCTCAGCCTCAATCTTTACATTTATTTTTTATTTTGGGCCTCAGTAAGATTTTTTCCATTGTGATCAACACTGCTTCAGCCACAGTGGTTAATATTTTATTCTGTTGGAGCTATTCCTTTTGGTTTGAAAAATACAATTCTTAAGAGGTGGGAAAATGGAAAATAAAAATAGATATGTTGCATGTGTTGGCCTATGCTTGGCATGCCAATATTTATAAAGCAGTCCTCTTTTTATTTTCATTTTCACAATGAAAATAAATTTTAATAGTAAAATCATGTTTATTTAACATTCAGTGAAATTTACTCACCTTTTTATTTAGTATATTAACAGTTTCCTAATCTGTTAATCTTGTATCCATATATACTAAATAAGAATGCCTTTCTATACATGTGTATATTTGTGTGTATATTAGTTTATTTTATTTTGCAAAAATATTTTTTAATCCTACTTATACCTATTCAAAATTATATTAATTTATTAGGGCTCACTATCAAGCTGCCTTTCATTGTACAATGGTTTATGTTCTTCAGCGATTTGATTCACCAGAAGTCTTCAAAGAAATGTAAAAAGATGTTTATTTTCTGGATTCGTTTGTCTTTTTTCCATTTTGTTTACAATATAAAACCCATTCAAATATATTAATTTTAGTAATTTTTTAAAAGTAATTTTAATTTTCTTTCAAATTTTCCTTATTAGAATATTAAAATATCTGCATATATGCAATATTAATCATTCTGAAAAGGAGTTAAAAACTTAAGAAGACCAATGGATTCTTTTGTTGAGGCTGTTTGCTATTAGTAATTCATTATCAACTTTTCATTTTCTACTAAATTTGGAATTTGTTGGGGAAAAAACTATCTACAGTTTTTATGTTCCATAAATATCCAAAGATGCAGATAAATCAGGCATTAAGACTGACAAATTTGACTGATCATACCAGAATTTTGGTAAGCTTGAAACAGGATCTAAAAGTAATTTCTAAAAGAGATTTTAATTCTAGAGTTCTTACTATTCAAGAGTCTTTTATTTAAGTCACATTGTAATTGTATTATTCTATACCAAATCTTAATAATAACTTAATAATATATGCTAATGGAAAATGCTAATTTTGTTGTTTTAGAAAACCAAAAGTATTCATAATCATTTTATTAAATGTTTAAAATTACTATTTAAAAAGCTAATAATTTAAAACACTACAATCTAAGAATGTGTCAGCATACAAAGTATATGTTGTTAGGGTTTTTTTCAATATTAAAAAACTGGATACAGAAAATTATGCAAATACTGTTGTCCAGATTATTTAGGATAAGGTTGTTTCTCTTTAAAGTTGACATTCTTTTTTCATTTTCATTTTAGTTCATCTTGTTTTACTTCCCAAGCTGGAGAACATTAAGGCAAAATAATATGTCATTGATTTCTAATTGATCAGATTGGTGTATTTCAGGGGTGGGATTCAAATTTTTTAACAACCGGTTCTGTGGGCGTGGCTAAGTTGGTGGGCGTGGCTTGGTGGTCATGTTATTGGCTGGGCATGGCCAACTCAATATCACTCACATCGAGGCACGCATCTCCTCGCCTAGCCTCTCATGACTGTGGGGATGCTGCAACAGTCGTAAATGTGAAAAATGGTCATAAGTCACTTTTTTCAATGCCATTGTAACTTTGAATGGTCACTCCACACAAGCAAAGTACCAGCAAAGGAGGGGGAAAAAACTCCAAAGAAGTTCCTGAGACAGGAAGTCTAGTCCTGCCAAGAATGTAATAATGGTTAACAGAGAGGCAGCTTCTGTAAGCAACACCAAAATGTTTCCTTCCTGCCTTCCTTACAGGATTAGGCCAATAATTTCTTCTAAAAAGCAGTTCTCCAAATTGCTTAGAATGTTAACAACCTGTTCCAGTGAATAGGTGTAAATACCTTATGCCACCAGACTTGAAATTCTAGACCTAGAAAACCTTGAATTACGCCGTCTTCGATCTGATCTAAGTATGGTATATAAAATCATGCATTGCAATGTCCTGCCTGTCAATGAATACTTCAGCTTCAACCATAACAACACAAGAGCACACAATAGATACAAACTCAAAGTTAACCGCACCAAACTTGATTGCAGGAAATACGACTTCAGCAACAGAGTGGTCAATGTCTGGAATACTCTACCCGACTCTGTGGTTTCTTCCCCAAACCCCAAAAACTTTAACCTTAGACTGTCTACTATTGACATCACCCCTTTCCCTAAGAGGTTTGTAGGGAGCGTACATAAGCGCACCAACGTGCCTACCGTCCCTGTCCTATTGTTTCTTTTATTTTTCTCATATGTACCCATTTCATGTATTCATAACTATGTATATACTTATACCTATTATCTTGTAAGCGATTGACAAATCAAAATAAAAATAAAAATAAAAAAAATAAACTAGTAGAATCCCACCCCTGGTCTATTTCCATAAGATAGATTACACTGTAACACAGATTTGGTTCCTAAAAGTCATATTCAGAAGAAATATAATTGTGTTAACTGCACTCCAGAAGGGCAGGGACCATATATACTTCTGGGAATAAAAATTTAACAGAGCAAGGGATACTAGAAAAAAATGTTGGCCCTCTGATGCACGCTCCTCTAATTTGTCCCTAATTTTCAAGTTTGAAAGTACCAAAGTTCTAACCTGTTAGCCCAAAAATCCTCAGGCTCAAATATATGTTGGTCCTGATCAACATTAAAGTAAATTCCTAGCTAATGATATTGAAGTTGTTCACCACTATCATTAAAGTCCAGTTTTTATAGTTAGAAATACTTGAAATTAAGCAAGGGCAACTACAGGAGGGGTAAAATAAATTGCAATTTACATTCTGCCCCAAAATACAATAACCACACCACACAATGCATATTACAGATTTTGACACCCATTGGAAATGCCCCTGAATTTAAGTATAATGTTCTAGTTGTCCCGGTGGCAGCTCTAATATAACTTTTCTGCCACACTTACATTAAAACCTAGAAAAGTAGAATTGATCTTCAAAGGAAATGCTTCCCAGAGAAGTAGCAAGAAATATCTAATATTTTCAGGTCTAAAACACATGTTGATTTTTAATGCTTTTCACCTGTTTTGTTGAAAGATGGTCCTTGAGAATTTTGGTGAATTAACTCTGATGTTCCTGTATAAATAATGGAAGAAATAGTGTTAAGACATATGTCAAAACAGTACCTGCTGTTGAGATACGCTACACACAAAAAAGCATGAAAGATGATTTCTATATTTAGTTGAACATACTGAACCAACAGAAGGCCATCCAAATCAAAATTGTAAAGAAATATGCTTATAGTTACCTCAGCCTAATTCCAAATACTTTAGAGACCCTAATCCTGTAAAGATTACCGTATGATTTCCCAGCACTGTAACTAAAATCTTTCTAGTAATTTAATGTGATTATTTTAATCCAGTTAATCATTGGAACAACATTAAATGTAATTTGGTTTCTACAAAACATTACATTTCTAAACTAAGGTTCAAACTGTAACTAAAGTTCATGAAGTGGCTTGTACCTCACATTGTTGATTTTTTTAAAGAAACAGTTGGAGAAGATTTGGGATGATTAAAGGCTTTAAATCTTTAGTCTGCCACAATTCCAATCATTAGTTTTACAATAGATTAGACAAATGACTTAGATTGCCAAAAAGTGTAATAATCTTTATTTGACAAATGACCAGGAAGATTTAAAATTTAAACACAAAATTAAAATCAAATGGGTGGGATAAAATACATTAACTAGGATAATTGTAGCAACACAGAATTTGGCTACTGCACAACTGATACAAGATTTGAATCTTTTAGAAAATGATAAGCAGTAAGGAAATTGTCTTACAGCACAGTTTCCAGTCCTTAGCAGTAAATAATTGAGATGTGCAGATTAATAAGATAACTTAGCCTTCTCTTCCCCCCTCCCTGAATTTCCACACAGCCAATAACTTTTGAGTTGCAGTCTCAATAGACTTAGGAGATGAAGGCCAACAATGAAGAGCAGTAGTAAAGAAGTAGAACCAAGACATTTGCATATAGTGTAGCTATCCTGGAAGATACCAACACCATAATCATGACCAGATTCATGGTAGAAAGTTATTTCAAGGAAGATGAATAGAAGTGGTCAGGGATTTCTATATAAAGTGATAATAAAATTGAAATAGATGAAGAAGAAATAAGTAGAGTTAAGATGGGTACAGATAGGAGAAAATATACAATAAACACAAAGCATCTTGCTGTTTACTTAAGCAATTTCATTTTTGTAATGCATCATTGCTAACCACAGTCAATAAGTCTGTGTCCTGCTGGGATTGTTTCTGCCCCAGAACCCTGTGACACTGTATGCCATTTATTATCCACATTATTAATGTGCTGTCAAATATGATTTAATTGTGTGATGTTATCACATTCATATAGTGTATCAGTGAGGAAAGACTAATGAATCAGATCAATCTACAGAATCCATGATGTTGCATGCTCAGTGGATGCATATTAGCACAATATCCTTATTCCCATAATATTTGTTTGAATGGATTTCAAATCAGCCTTTGGGAGACCATTCTGAGCACCTCAATTAACAGTACATTGCCATTACAATGGTTCTGAATATTTATTAATTGAGTCAGTTGTCTATGAGAAGTAGTTGGCAAGTAACATGAAATAATTGCTTTTGTATGCAATTAACTGTTCTTGCACTCAAACAATTTGAGAAGAACGTATATATATACATTGTGACAAGGTAGGTGAGGAACAGGGAATGAAGAAATGAAAGTATGAGATTTAGAATATGATCTAGCAAAACATTTTGTGAGTTATTCATCAACCCTGCAGTCAACCTGTTCAGTTTGGATTGTGGCCTTATGCCAAGCTGGAATGTAGCCCTTCATTAATTGTCCAGAGTCAATTAGTCCTTCAAATTGAAATGTTCCCTGTCCTGCAGTAAATTAATCTAAATGATGATTTGGGAAATAATCAATAATTTGTTTTCAGATAGCATTGTTTGGAGTGATGAATTCATATAATTTTCAGAAAATAAAAATTGAAGTAACATTGTTAATAAAAGCAAAAGAAAACAAATTGCTTTCAGAAAGGGAGCATTTTAACTTTGTTTAAAGAAAAAAGCACAATAAAAATGTTCATGACAGAATAGAATAGAATAGAATAGAATAGAATAGAATAGAATAGAATAGAATAGAATAGAATAGAATAGAATAGAATAGAATAGAATAGAATAGAATTCTTTATTGGCCAAGTGTGATTAGATATACAAGGAATTTGTCTTTGGTGCATATGCTTTCAGTGTACATAAAGAAAAAATAAAATACATTCATCTAGAATCATAAGATACAATACTAAGTGATAGTCATAGGTGACTAATAAGCAATCAAATCATACTATGAAACAAATAGAACAATATAAATTGTAAAGGTACAAGTAACATGGTTATCATTATAAATGGGAAGAGATAGGTACTAGGAAGGATGAGAAGAATAACAGTAATACAGTCTTAGTAAATCATTTGACAGTGTTGTGAGAATTAGTTGTTTAGCAGAATGATTGCATTTGGGGAAAAACTGCCCTTGTATCTAGTTGTTCTGGTGTGCAGTGCCCTATAGCATTGTTTTGAGGGTAGAAGTTGAAACCAATTATGTCCAGGATGCAAGGGGTCTGTAGATATTTTCACAGCCCTCTTTTTGACTTGTGCAGTATACGATCCTCAGTGGAAGGCAATTGTTTTTTCTGCAGTTCTAATTATCCGTTGAAGTCTTTGTCTCTCTTATTTGGTTGTAGAGCCACCAGACAGTTATAGAGGTGCAGATAACAGACTAAATAATACCTCTGTAGAACTGAATCAGCAGCTCTTTGGGCAGTTTGAGCTTTCTGAGTTGGCGCAGAAAGAACATTCTTTATTGTGCTTTTTTGATGACATTTTTGATGTTAGGTGTCCATTTTAAGTCTTGAGATATGAAAGAACCTAGAAACTTGAAGGTTTCTACTGTTGATACTGTGTTGTCTAGTATTGTAAGAGGTGGTAGTATAGGAGGGTTTCTCCTATAATCCACCACCATTTCTATGGTTTTGAGTGTATTTAATTCAAGATTGTTCTGGTTACACCACGAGGGTAGTTATTCAACCTCCCATCTTGTTCTGACCTAAGCCTTGTTCAAATTAAACAAACACAAACTGTGTATAAAAGCAAACCTTTTTTTAATGCGGCGCTGGGAATTCAGTGCATTTCAGCCAAAAGACATTTAAACCTATATCAAAAGCAAGCCCTTTCAAGGTTACAAAAGGCTGCCAAGAACAGAAGACTAATTACTGATTAAATATCCACCAACAGATGTTTCAAAAACAAACCAGGGTAAGAGCTTCAAAAAGAACTCTGAGTCTAAAAAACTTCTTTGCTTCCTGCAAAGAATACATCCCCAGGGCTGGTTTTAATCCATTATGGGAGAAACCATCACCTCCCAGCCTTACTCCCAAGTCACCCTTGCTGCTTCAGCTGCTCTTTCCTTCGAACAGCCCTGTGCGCATGCACACTGGGCACAGGCTCCCCGGGGTCCTCTGCGTCACTGCTGCCAGACCGCAAAAGCTCCGAGGGCAGCACCCCACTCTTCAATAGTCCTGGCTCCATCCCTGCATCACATGCAGGTCCCTCGTCTGAGTCCTCGCTATCAGAGACCTCTGCCATCCGCACCTGCTGCCGGCGAGTCACAACACATCTGTATGCAGATTCATTGTTGTCTCAAATGAGACCAACACTGTTGTATCATCTGCAAACTTCAGTACTTTAATAGAGGGGTCTTTTGAGATGCAGTTATTGGTATAGAGAGAGAAGAGAGGTGGAGAGAGCACACAGCCCTGGGGGGGCTCCTGTGCTAATTGTACAGGTATCTGATGTGATTTTGCCTAGTTTTACCTGCTGCTTCCTGTCTGTTCGGAGGCTTATGATCCATTTACAAGTGTGGTCAGGTACAGCTAGCTGATTTAGTTTAGTTAGAAGAATATCTGGAATGATGGCATTGAATGCAGAGCTGAAGTCTACAAAGATGACCCTTGCATAGGTCTTTGGAGATTCAAGATATTGTAGGAAGTAGTGCAAAGTCATATTAACAGCATCATCTGTTGATCTATTTGCTTGGTAGGCAAATTAGTCTAACAGTGGATCCGTGATGGATTTCAGGTGGGCCAGCATTAGCCTTTCAAAGGTCTTCATAACTACAGATGTTAGAGAAACCGGTCTGAAATCATTCAGTTCCTTGATGAAAGGTTTTTTCGGCACTGGGATGATAGTAGAACATTTGAAGCAAGAAGGAACATAGCATATCTCTAGTGATTTATTAAAGATGCAAATGAAGATGGGGGCCAGTTGGTTCGCACAAGCTTTTGAGCAAGAAGGAGTTATCTTATCTGGGCCTGGTCTTTTCCTGGCTTTTGTCTGTGAAATAGACTTTGTATCTCATTTTCTGTAATCACCAGAAGTGGTGAGGCCCAATGGGTTGGGGTAGATGATAGGAAGCTTGGCTGTTGTTAGTGTGTCTGAGATGGGGATTGTGGAGATGGGTGGCAGTAGTTTTCTCTCAAACCTACAATAAAACATATTCAGGTCATCTGACAGTTGTTGATTTCCTTCAGCATGGGAAGGGGGTTTGCTGTAACCGGTGATATTTTTAAGTTTTCCACATGTTTGCTGGTTCATTTGTTGAGAACTGATTCCTTAGCTTTTTGATATGATATAACTGCTTAAGTTTAGCTGTGAACCAAGGTTTATTGTTTATTGTTATTGTATATGCTCAGGTCTTCACAAAAACTGACATATGATGTTACAGTATCTGTGAGTTCATCCAAGTCTGCAGAGGTATCTTTGAACACATTCCAATCAGTGCAGTCAAGGCAAGCCTGTAGCTTTAGCTTTGCCTCCTCAGTCCAAGGCTTCACTGATTTAATTGTTGGTTTCATGCTTTTAAGTCTTTGTCTGTAAGCAGGTAGAAGATGAATCATACAATGACCAGAGTGTCCCACAGCTGCTCATGGTAAAGACCAATAAGCATCTTTCAATGTTGTGTATGATAAATGCCATTTATCTATAAATAAATAGCATTTATCATACACAATACATACACTCTATAAATTCTATTCAGACTTATACAGCACAACTAGGATCTATAGTTTTAAATGGAGTAGAATGGTTATATTTTGATAGATAAATATTTGAGATTGAAAAATTCAATATTTTAATTTTATCTTGCAAAAGTCCAATTTCAGAGATCATAGTTTATTGAATATTGTTATTGAATACCATTACAATACCTTAATTGCAGAAGTGTATTATTCTATCATTAAAAGTATCTTATAAGTAGATGAATAAAGGTATATTCTCTGGATATCAGCTAGTCAATCAGAGCTGGAAGGGACTTTAGTAGTCTTCTAGTCCAACCCCCTTCTCAAGCAAGAGACCTTATATCATTTCAGACAAGTGACTGTCCAGGCTGAAATGATATAGGGGCTCTTGCTTTTAATTGACCAAAACACAAATACCTGAATAAAACTAAGATGAACATAGTCTTCATCTGATTATATTACATTATTCCAATCTCAAAAAATAAATGAATCCTTCATTAGCATTATAATGCACAACATTTCAGTACATGTCATGTCAAAACTTTTTTCTCGTTCAATCATTCATAGATTCAAGAATAGTGACTGGTGATCATCTGCTCAGAAAACAATTTTTCAAAACATGATTTGAGCATACATCTGTGCAGACATTCCCATCAAAAAGTCTGACTGATTTGACTGTAATAAAAGACTGTGATAATTAGCACAGTTACAAAATGATGGGATGAATGCTCAAAGGAATAGTTCAGAGACCTGAATGGCAATGATATTTTGAAGAGTAAAGTTGAAATACAGATTATAAATGTTAGTATCCAAGAAAAAAAAATGAAAGGAAAGTCATAACTGAATGTTGAAAAATGGGATGCAAATATAGACAATATAAATAAAGAAATGATGTGTGGATCATTTTGGTTTGCTAATGGAGTAGCTGCGCAATTTGTCTAACGTGATAAATCTGAATCTATATCCAATGATTGGAAAATGCCTTTATTATAGTGATTAATAAAGTGTGCCTGGAAAAATGTTTGCCTACATTTCTGTTGGCAGGGTATAAAAGGTAACAGTGACCAAATCTGGGAAATACAATGCACTTTTATAATGCAGAAACACTTTGCAAACCATTTTTTTTCTCTTCACTAAAGACAGAAAGTATAATAGGGAAAGCATAAATGTAAGAATATTTGATAGCTGAATAAAAAGTGAGTGCTATATGTCAGGGATCCCCAACCTTTTTGACGCCGCGGCCCGGTTCCGGCGTCAGCTGGGCGCCGTGGCCCGGTTCTGGCGTCAGCTGGGCGCGCCATCTTTTTGACGAAAAATCACTTCCGGTGGCGTCACGAAGTGATTTTCGTCAAATATGGCGCTAGCGCTCTGGTGAGCTTTTCGGGTAGAAATGGCTTTCTACCGGAAAAGCTCACCAAGCGCTGGCGCCGCCATCTTTTTGACGAAAAATTGCTTTTTACCAAAAAGATGGCGGCGCCCAGCAACCAGCGGCCCGGTAAGGCTTGTTCCATGCCCGTACCGGTCCGCGGACCGGCGGTTGGGGACCCCTGCTATATGTTATAAGTAAAACATACTTACAAATAAATTGAGTATTTAGCAAATGGTTTAACATTCAAATGTGTGGTTCCCATCTGACTGTTTATTGTGCTTAAGATAAATATGTAAAAAACATCAGACTGTCTACTACTGACCTCACCCCTTTCCTAAGAGGTCTGTAGGGGGCGTGCATAAGCGCACCAATGTGCCTACCGTCCCTGTCCTATTGTTTCTTTTTTTTTTCTTGTTCATATACATTTCATGTATTTATAACCATGTTTATACTTATACCTGTTATCAAATAATTGTTTGTCAAAATAAATAAATAAATAAAGTACTGGAATGGGATGGGATGGGATGGGATGGGATGGGATGGAATGGAATGGAATGGAATGGAATGGAATGGAATAGAATAGAATAGAATAGAATAGAATAGAATAGAATAGAATAGAATAGAATAGAATAGAATAGGAGTTAGAAGGTACTTTGGATGTCTTCAAGCCCAACCCCTTGCTCAAGCAGGAAACCCTATGCCATTTCAGATAAAGAATTATGCAATCTCTTCTTAAAAGCCTCCAGTAATATAGCACCCACAAGTTCTGAAGGCAAGCCGTTCCACTAATTGATTATTCTAAGTGTCATTTTTGCTTATTTCTCGGTTGACTCTTTCCTTGATTAGTTTCCATTTCTTTGGCTTACTATTTCTTTCTCTTTATTCTCTATTTCATATTGAATCACTTATCCTGCAAGGTGACAGTGTTAAAAGTATATGTGTATGCTGGCATTCACAACAGTTTTAAACTATGTCATAGTTTTCTCAAAGATAAAAGAATTAATTTCTACAGTGTTCTGTTTTAGCTTATTTCTGTAGATGTAGAGGGTATAGTAATCTATTTATTCAGTTGCTATAGCCACTCAACCAAGTGGGCAGCTTGTATTTCTGTGTTTATGAAATTTATGAAAATTTACAAAATTAGGGCTTTGATAATGTTAAAACTAGAATGTTCATAGTTTGATTTTTATTGATAACTTCTTTATGTTAAAAAATAATAATGCCAAATTGGACTACTATGTGTTTAGAACAAAAGCAGACTATGTCTTTTGAGTTGAGCTTAATTCCTCTTGACTTCATGGACAAAATCGTGTAGTTTCTTGGCAACAGTGTAGAGATGGTCTGTCACTATATTGTTCCAGGATATTTTATTCAACTTTGCAATTCAGCTTGTACCTCTACATTTTATAATGTTTCTTATCCAAGGTTAACGAAGTCCAATTCTGCTTTGCTCTCTGAGCTCAGCCATGGTGCTGCAATCTTGCTAGGTAAAATAGGATAATACAAGGCTAGATTTTGCAAACTCCATATTCTAGTAGTTTAAATAATGTCAGGGGTAAGAAAGCCAATTCATCTCAGAGAATAATAATCCGCAAGATGAAGCAGACTGTGGTCACATGCTCCTGGTCCTGCCTGGAAAGCTAATAAATCCTGCATGAAACTGAAGCAGATATCATGCTTCACTTGGAGCACTTTCAAGTGCCAGCTCTCCCTAGTTTTAATTCCACCATTGGTTTAAACCTAATGTTTATTATCACTTAGCAAAAAGCACAATTACTCACATTCACCCTGCCTAAAAGATTTCATGCATTGACTGTATCAGTTCGTTCTTAGTAGTGAGGAACATTTTCATATGACTGAAATCTACAATAAGACGAGCTGTAAAAGTTTCTGTATTACACTGAGGGAATCAAAGTATCAAATTAAAAATTGAAGTATTCTTATAACCAAATATATCTTGATAACAGTAGTATAAATAGTAGTATATATTTTAATAAGAACATATTAATCTTCTTTTTGTATTTTTTCATTAGGCTAACAGGATGCAGATAGCTGTGTAATAAACAATTGCATATATTATTTCCATTGTGGCAACTTCAAGATGCCTGTACAAATTATTTTTAATTCTTCCAGTAATCCATTAAAATAAGATTGTGTTAATTAGTACTGATAAATAATGTATGGTTGTAATTCATGCTAAAGATGCACGCTAGTCTACTCTGATTTGTTTTTACATAATGAAATACAGCTAAGCTGGAGACATAGAGAGCTGGATCCAGGCTGTTTGTCACTGTGAAAGCCCGTTGAAATCAGTCTGAAAAGTTACAGCTGTCTCATTTCATTCTTTTGGATTTCAATGTGCTTAGGTGTTAAGTGATTTATTCTGAATCTAGCTAAGGGTGACTAAAAATTATGGTTATAATCCAACACAGAATCGGAAACAATGGATTTAACTGTGCCTGCTTCTTTTTTCAATTGTAGCCTCAGTCAGGCAAATCTGCCCTATGATTTTTCTTATCAAATTAAAATAAAATTAAGATTAGTTTTAGCAGAAAACTAAATGCTTTGAGTTTAATATTTGTCAGAAAATGAACACTTTTGTATTGTCAAGTTATTAAAGAATAAATATTATTTGTTGCTTTTGACTGCCCCACAGTGGCTGAATTGGAATTGTACTTTTTTCCAGAAAAAAACGTAGCATTTTTAATCAGTTTGGGATTATCAAACACAAATATTTGCTCTTCTTCTGGAAAGATAAATTTAACGAACACCTTTATTGCAAAGTAGTCAGATACTTTCTTAGCCGAGGGAGCCTTCCCACCAAATGGTAGTATTTATCTATTCACATTTGCATGTTTTCTAACTGCTAGGTAGGCAGGAGCTGGTGCAAGTAACAGAAGATCACCCCATAATGCGGTGCTCAGATCTCGAACCCGTACTGTCAGCTTTGAGCTGACAAGCTCAGTGTCTTTAACCACTGGGCCATTAGGTAGCTTAGAAATAGCATTATGAAAACCTCATTTGCTTTCAGTATGGTGATGGCAATACATTCTTAGTCTGATAAATATCAATTTATGGATGTATGTGTTATCAGTAAGAATGTATTGCCATCATTATACTGAATGCAAATGAGAAGGTTTTTGTAATATTGATGGCTTAAAAAAAGTATAAAATGCCATATTATGTAATATTTATGCCAAAACTAAATGGCTTAATAGAGAAAATGGAAGCTTATATGCATATTTATCATAAATTATTAAATTAAAAAACGGACATGATGCATGTAAAGCTTTTTAAAGATTTTACTAAATGGGTACTATCTAAAGCTATGGATCAAGGAAGAATCCTTCTCATAAAGTATTTAGCAAATTTTCTAATTGCTACTTTAAATAAATATTTGAAATCCATTGTTAATTCATTAGTTACATCTTTTTAAAATACATATGTATATATAATTGTCCTCATGATTGTACACTTCAATAATTTCAGCTACTTGTCTTAAATAGTATAAGGTCTCCTGCTTGAGCAGAGGGCTGGACTAGAAGACCTCCAAGGTCCCTTCCCGCTCTATTCTATTCTTATTCAAGGGATTAAAATCTTAACGTATTATATTCTCGTGCAATGAAAAACAACCAAGAAGTTTATGAGAGCTACCATGATTATGTAATGGCAATTCTAGACATCTATTCTAAAATGATCCCATGAAATGCATCTTGCCTATCATATGCGTTTATGCATTATTTAGAATAGCATTATTCTAAAATCCAGAAAATAATATTACCTCCAGAGTACCCCCCAAAGCAATTAATCCAGGCTGCGCAGGAACACAAGGCTGCGCCGCCCACATGGCCTGCAGGAACCCTCCCCGCCCACTCACTCCTTATCTGGCAAACTTGCCTGCTAAGTTGCTATTTTTCCTTTTTTGCGACCATCAGCTGTTCTGCTGTACCAGGAGATTTAGATTAGCTAGAAAGCAGGAAATCTTTGGATTTCTTGCTTTCTAGCTAATCTTTAGATGAGCAGAATCTTCCTTAGGACTGAAGCAGAGCAGACTGAGCTAGCCGATGGCAGAAACACAGATCTCTAAGTGAATCTGTGATTCTGTGAGCAACTCAATCTGCCTGCCTGCTTTGCCTGATTTTGGGTAAAAGTTTTTTTTTATAAAAAATTCAATATTTACACACATGGTGTGTTGTGAGTTAATTTTGTGAGTTTGCTTGCTAGAAAATTTTATGAGTTTGCTTGCAAGCAAATTTTATGTGACAGACTGAGCTAGCTGATGGCAGAAAGATAGATCTCTGAATGAATCTGTGATTCTGTGAGCAACTCAATCTGCCTGCCTGCTTTGCTGGATTTTGGGTAAAAGTTGCTCTTTTTTATAAAAAAAATCAATATTTATATAAATATTTATAATATTTACATACAAGCCATGCCCAGCCAGTCACATGACCACCAAGCCATGCCCACAAATTAGGCCACATTATCAGAACCGGATAGTGGTCCCCGGGATTTAAAATTATGAGTTTGGTGGTCCCTGAGGTCCAAAAGGTTGGTGACCCCTGATATATAGAAATAAAAGCCCATGTTTTCTCTCAATTTTCTTATCCATAATACCTAAAAGAAAAGCTTCTGGTTTCAATTTTACATCTATTTTAATCATTACAACATACCTGATTCCAATATTTCTTGGCAATCTTATATGTCCACCAAATTGATAAAAGATATCTTATCATTGATTACATTTCCACCACTGATTTGATATTCCATTATAAATCTTTGAAATTTCTCCACAGTTATGTACTAAATATCTTTTTCAATTTTTTCTTTCATTCCTGCTGCTTCTAATTTTTGCTTCCTTACCATATGAACCTAAGTATCACTTTATGTTTCCTTTACATTAAGCATCAGTCTTATATGTTATGATGAACTTACAACTCACTGTTCTTATGTTGACTTTGGCCTTTCAGAGTATCATAGTTTCCCCAATCTTGCATATAATGTATCTTGATTAAATAATTGGGGAACCTGCTGTTCTTATTCTTCTATCTGGATTACATACTCCTCCAGATGCAGACCAATGTACTGGTGTACTGTGACCACAGGGAACTTGAGTTGTAAATCCGCCATAATGTGAAAACCTGGGGGGGAAATAAGGTTTTACATGTTATGAATTACAGTATAACATAATGTTAATATAGTCTAATTTCCTGAATTTCGGAAGCATGGGTGAAATTGTTGTCTTATCCTCTTACCTTCCTGGTCTTTTCAATTACTGAAACTATTCAGTAATTACTAAGCTATGTGGTTTCTGCAGAACTTATAAGCTGCACTTTTTTAATTTAATAAGAGTTTTAGACATAACAGATCTATCTTCATCTTTTCAGAGAGAGAAAAACTTGTGATAAGAGATTATTTAACATGGAAAAATTGTTGGAATAAAAGTTCTGGTTCCTGGTCCCATTCAAAGCTACAGTTTTCTGAAACTCGAAAACAAATGCAGCTCTGTGTCATATTTGCTTTTGGGCTTAGGATGAGCAGAAATATCAAGCTGCATTCAAGCAATGTTTTTAATAATTAGTATAACAATTCTTTTTGCTGAAGCCAATTTTTCAATGTCATTTTAAGACAATTATTACATATAATTATTACTATTACTTTACACAGCTTAAAAACAATAAGCTTTGCCTTTCATCTATGCAACACAAATGGCTCTATGTTACAGCTCTGTAATTTTTATAAAAAGAAACTAAGCTATAGAAAATGATTTCCTTAAGACATTGTGATCATGATTTCTTTGCTGATTATATGCCAAGCATTGAAAAGATTTCTTAATTGTGAGAACAGGTTGGCTGGAAGAATGTTTCTAACATATTATTTCAACTTCTGAAGGATATTATGGGTTTGTTGCCACAGAATTATTATCAGAATGTCAACACAAACCTTCATTTGATTTCCTGAATTTATTTTGCTATTATTTTCTCTCAGAAAGTGTTCTCATAAATTATTACCAGTTCTGTTACTACTTTTTGTATTAATTATTACCCAACATTGCAGGAACATTACTGTGCTAGATAAGTAGAAAAGAACCAAAATTACTTCTACTTTTTAGAATTATAACTTTGACGGCTGTGAACATTCAATAGAGAAGCAAATTTGATGGAGTAAAAATAAATGCAGCTGGAAGTTTAACTATTGAACAAACAGATGAGTTTCTGGGGAGGCAGAAAGGTTTCAACACTTTTGCCCACAGTTTATGAAATAAAAAGGCAATTTTTCCATTGTTTAAGGTTATGTACGCACTCATGGAAGACATTTGGAAAGCAACTGTACGCAGCAAGTGAATTTCCAGGCTGCAGAAAGAAAAAAAAAGATGGGTTGGAAATAATTTTTCTGTTGCATTTTGTTACCAATTTTTTACTAATTAAAAACACAATTGATAATGCATTCTTGCATTTAAATCTTTTAGCTCCTGTTCCAATTATGCTTCACTTTTAGTGTAGACACTATAAGATGTTGTAACACTGTTTCCTAAGGTAATAGTATCAGTCAGATAGAGCTGGCTAAAATGAACATGCCAATCATGGCATAAATGTAGGCAATCATTTGGTAAGTCTGAGTAGAAAAATGTCCTTTCAGTGTGCTCAGAAACTTATGGTGAGAAATTCAGAATTTTGCAGAATGTTGTTTTATCAAGAAAAAAAATAGTAATGAATGAATCAATGAATTCTTTATTGGCCAAGTGTGATTAGACACACAAGGAATTTGTCTTGGTCCATATGCTCTCATGTACATAAAAAGAAAAGATACGTTCATCAGGAATCATGAGGTACAACACTTAATGATAGTCATAGGGTACAAATAAGCAATCAAATAATGCTAGGAAACAATCAATATAAATCATAAGGATACAAGCAATAAAGTTACAGTCATACAGTCACAAGTGGGAGGAGATGGGTGATAGGAACGATGAGAAGATTAATAGTAATACTAATACAGACTTAGTAATAGTTGGACAGTGTTAAGGGAATTATTTGTTTAGTAGAGTGATGGCATTCGGGGGGGAAACTGTTCTTGTGTCTGGTTGTTCTGGTGTGCAATGCTCTATAGCATTGTTTTGAGGGTAGGAGTTGAAACAGTTTATGTCCAGGATGTGAGGGGTCTTGTAGATATTTTTGCAGGCCCCTTTTTGACTCATGCAGTATACAGATCCTCACTGGAAGGCAAGTTGGTAGCAACTGTTTTTTCTGCAGTCTTAATTATTCTCTGAAGTCTGTGTCTGTCTTGTTGGGTTGCAGAACCAAACCAGATAGTTATAGAGGTGCAGATGACAGACTAATTAAATAGATAACTGAGAAAGGCTTCCTAAAAGGTCAAGGGATGAGGGCCACAGCTTTGCAATGTTGTTCTGAGCTTCTGAGAAATAAAAAGTAATAAATAATTTAATAATAAGATTCACAAAAGGCAGGAGAAGAGGTCGAAAAGTGTGAGAGGAGTGGGTATCAGGAACACTGAAAAATGGTGATTTAAGATGTGTTATATGGACACCTGCCATGAGCATCAAGCATAGACCTGCAGCGGGCTTGTCAGTAATACTGATAAAATACACATTTGGAAAGTTAGTGGAGAGATTAGTTGTAGACTGAAAACATTTTAGAAATTAGTTGAAGCATAAGCACACAAGTTGTGGAAGCGTCATCATTTGAGTTTCTTCCTTTGGTTTTTTAGAACTAATGCAGAGTAAGAAACATACAGATGCCTCTATATGTCCAACAAACTTCTTTTTGTAGCACACATAAATAGAAATCCTTTTCAGATTTTCCTGGCATGATTAAGCTAGCATGAGACTTGCATGCATGTCATGTATTTTTCCCGTTTATGTTGTCACATAAATATTTGAAATCTACCCACATAGGGCTACTGAGTTCAACAAGTTATTAAAAACAGTGATATTGGAAGGATATTTTTGCATATATGAATAACAATAAATAAAGTATTATCCAAAGGAATAATAAGCTTTAGGTTAGATTTTAAAGGAGGCTTGGCTTTGCCTATCATACATCAATCCATCAACCCTGTGCAGCTTTGATTGGAAGCAGAAATGGATTCACTGTCTAAATTTCAGGTGATCTGCATCAGTTCCTTTGTCCATATGAGTAGAGTAATCCATTACACACCAACAGACACAAGGAAATTTACAACTGGCTCTTGCACTGCTGTTGTTCTGATGACCTGTTGAATCATTGGAGCCAAGGAGCTTTGGAATACCTGAATGAAATAATGGTAGAAGATTGCTTTCTTATTGGTAATCCAAAATAGCATGGAAACATATACCAGCAGGTTTCCAATTTTCTCCTAAATACAGATTGAATCAGTCCAAACTGGACTATATTCAGTTCTTCTCTAAAGAGGAGGCTTCTATTATTTTCTTTCTGACTATTGCTTCCATCTTCACTATTTGTATATGTTGTTTGCATGTATACATGAAATTACACCGTGCACTTATATAATCATACTATTTGCAGCTGATTCAGTCTTGTGATTTCAGCACTGGCAAGACCATTTTTCAAAACTTTGACAAATCTATGCAAGTTACCATAGATAAGACTGGAGTAGACAAACCATTAGTCTAACCATTAAATATAAGTCTGTTCATATTGTAATTTGTATAACAATTCCTTTAAATAGAAACTTAACCCAGAAGATTGCAATGTAGAATCTATTTAATGATACTACCATAAAATTGTCCTTTTATACCTTCTTCGGAAAATTTTAATTTCTGGAGCCAAATGATCAATGTATGAAAATACATATACAGATGTGCAATTAGCTTGACAGATGATAGCTAGTTATCTGGACAGACAGACACCCAACATTTCATTCTAAAGCAGTAAGGAAAAAATTGAATTAAAACTGGCAATAGATCTATGCATATTTTAACAAGAAATAAATGAAGATATCCAGAATAATTAGTAAAAGTTTTACAAAGGATATTGAAAATTAAAAATGCCAAAAACTTTAATTGGAGAAATTAATTTAGCACTCTAAAGTATTTTCATATTTTTTTCTTTTTGATAATTAGTGACAATTTATTAAAACAAGATGTAAATATAGCTATGTCACAAATGCTTTTGTTCTTGCGATGAGATGAATGTATTTCACTGTTCTCTGTACAGTTTTATATAATCATGTGTGGTGGTCTCCCATGGAAAGAATGAGACACAAGCGTGTGTACTCAGGATGGGAGTCTAGAGCAAATTCCAGTGCTCCCTTTTATTGAGAATTTTGTACATAGTAAGCATTCACATTGTGGATTACAATAATTAGATATAGTACACAGAATTGTTTACAGTTGTCTGAGCTGCTTAATTGTTTCTGGTGTTTGCTTTTAATTTCCTTGCTTTATCTCAGTTACCTTTAGGCAGTCATGTATGTATAAGGTTTTAGACTAATCATTATCCAATACCTAAGTCAAGGTTTTATTCCCACAATCATGAAATAATTTGGACAAAAGATTAAAACATAAACCTGCTTTGTCTGTTTAGACTTTCTCATTTTACATTGTGTGAATATTAAGTACATCTTAAAATTAAAATGAGAGGGATGCAAATGAATAAAAGTAGTAGATTACACAATTATTATCAGTGTAGCCTTTCTAGATTTCCACATGTGACACCAATTATCCATGCCCTATTTATATCATATTTATACCGCAGCTCCATGAAAGACTATCATGGAAGAACATACAGAAATTTTATAGAGTATAAATTCAGGACTGGGTCTGCTAACTAATTTACTGTGTAAAAATGATATGAATACTGAAAAACTGGCACTAGTTACCATTTGTTTTCCAAGTTCATCTAAAGGGAAACCCCTAAAGCTTAGGTTTGAGTCTGATTAGAGTTTACCCAAAGAAAATGCTTGTCTTGTGAGCAAGTAAGTTTACTAAAAACTGCAATAGATGCCTTTTGAAGGGTCCCATTGATAAGAACAGACCATTAATTGAACAGATGGAGAATGAAGTCCTTCTAGAATGGAAATTGACTCATTTTTTGCAGATTTTTTTTTTAAAAAAACTGTCAAGTTAGAGCTTTTTAATTTTATATTGTGTACACTTTTATAATTTCAACATACTTCATACAGGTAGATTGTATGTTTTATTGCTTTAGCTTTTTCCCCACTGTGATAGCTATTAGCAAAGAGGATGGCATAAAAATATTAATGATAGCTACATAAAATAATTTTAAAATATAAAGAAGATAAGTGCAATTCATAGCTCTTTAAAACTCTGTTGACTATAAAGCTTATGTCTGTATTTCTGGCTATTCTAATCAGTCAAGACTATATTCAGCTTCAGTAAATTCCCAGAAATATTGCATCCAGTTTAAAGCTTTGAATGATTTATGACATAAGAGGTGTTCAGAAGTGCAAGATTGCAAAGTTGTATTTGATTTTCTTTTCTTTTGCTATGCAGAGGTTGTTCACAATGACCCCATTTAAGATTCATTACCTGGGTTATTGACTGAGGTATGCACTTCAATCATGTTTATGCTTGCAATCACCAAATATAATGACTCTCAAGGTCCACATATACTATTGGGTACTCCATTCCTCAATTTCCTCTTCTTGGATCAACCCCTCCTCCTTTCTCAATCTCTTCTTTCTCTCCCCTCCTTACTAAGCAATTACATTGGCTTCTCTCTTTAAATTAACTTTGAAAAATATGGATAGACTACTTTATCTTTTAGATAGAATTTGGAGGGAAGGGTATGAGAGGAATAGAATTACTGAAAATTTAAAGACATTTGTTGTATTGAATTAGGAGTCTTCTGGCCATTGGATCCTAAATTCACATATGTTGGCCTAGCCCTAACAGTATATGTATCTGAATATCCATCAACAAGAGATAGTTCAACTATAATAATCTGCAGAAACAGTCATAATTATTGCCATAATTATTGCCATGGCCTCTGACAGACCATCCCGAGCTGCAAAAACTAGACTACTGGAAGTATATACTGTAGCTTTCTGTTTAATTGTACTTAATGCTACTGGAAAGGCATAATACTCTTTAAACTAATGTCGTTACAGCGGTGTCACATGACATATTGTGATTTTTTTCCCCTTTGCCAAATCAGGCATGGGTGTGGCCAGAGCATGACGCATCTGTCCTGCGGGTTGCAAGTTTGACAGACCTGCTTTAAATGAATCTGTCAAACTCCTGAATTTGTATCCTCTTATCAAACAAATAATGACACATTGGGTGATCATTTCGTAGATATTTCTTTACCTAAATAGAGAAACACAATAGCTACAGGCAAACAAAAAAGAATTGGGAGCAAGACTGATGATCACATGACAGCAGCATGACAGCACTGAAGCAGCCACAGATTTGCCAAATTTCAATCTCTGGGAGTCATAGGTTCCAGATACATTCTGTAATTTAGCTCTTTTGAAATATATTCAAAAATTGTTGATGTACAATGCAGTTTCACGCAGTTTAAGGTTACAAATAATCAAACAGAAATGACATTTTAGCGGTATATTGATTCACCATATTTATAACATTCCTGCTAAGCAGAATATTCTGAAAAATAACTTATAAGTTATTCTAAGAGCATGTTGCAATGAAATAATTATTTTTTAAAAAAACAGAACAGGTAGTTAAAATGGCAGTTAAAGTTCCTAGCAGCAACTTTTAAAACTTTACAGAACTTAAAATGGCAAAGGATAGTTTATCAACAAAAAGACTAGAAGAAAAGATTTACAGTGCTGATGTTACAGATCCCAGCCAACCTTTCAAAACAAAAGGATCTAGGCAAATAATTAAATTTATTAGCATAAAGAAAGGGGAGGCTCCTATAAAAAGAAATAGTTTTTTAAGGTACTTTGAAGGCTTCCAAGCTTTAAGACTCAAGGGGCCATCATTCTAAGAAACTACCTCAGAAATGTATTATCATATAGATTTCTTATCTCTAATTCATTAGGTAGACAACTATATAGGGCAACACACACACACAAACTATCTCAGACTAGTCAAACTAGGTTCCTCTTGAGAAAAATCTGGTTAGTATTAATAACATCACTCTCATAAATGAACAGATGTTAACATTATATACAGTGTAGCCTGACTAACATAGCAGATGCTGTGCTTCTCAGATCAAAAGAAGAGATACTGATGATTATCAGCTTCTTGTCCATTTTCAATTTGCATGTAAAATTATCCAAAAGTTTGGAGTTCCGAAAGAAGTTTACTTCATGAATGTGTGCACGAATTTTGTTTATAAAAATATTGTATATCTCTTATAATTCTAAATAATTGACCTTCATCCCCTACATAATCTACATAAATAATTCCAAAAAGGGAAATAAAAGCTATTACAAATCTCAACAATAGCCCTACCAGTTTGAATTTTAACCCTATTTTTTTTTCCTTTTCCATCAAACAATTGCTATGTATTTAGACTTACTAAAAGAGTTTCAGATGTTCATTTTATTTCTGTCAATGTTAGACAGGGAATATTAATGTTGTAATTAAGATAATGTAAAGCATCGGACAAAAGATCAACAAGAGACTTGCATATGATCTTTTACCCCTTTCCTAGGGCCACTATATCTGAACTACAAACATTTGTATGACTAGTAGATCATTTCTATGGGTGGTCTTTTTTTTTTGCACCAAATGAACTTTTGAAACCCAGATATAACCTTCATAAGACTTCAACAATGTTTGCACATTTCTGCCTGAAGAAAAACTGTTATCACTCCTGAATCTATCTTGTAGAAGCACCTCTACTAACACTGAAAAGTTTGCAATTTATCATCTTTCAATCTCCTTTTGCAGACTGATAACTTGGCCAAAAGAGCTGGAATAACCAGAATGTGACCCTAGAGACTTAAATCAAATGATTTATCTGATTCATACAGTGAAAAATATGTGCCAAGAAAACTAAGTCATAAATGAACTTTTGTTATATAAGAATGGGCTTTTCCTTTTCTCTCTCAGAAAAAATGAAGTTTCTCTTCAAACCAAAATTTCAGTCAAGTACTTCAAGATTTGTCTTCTGGAAAGCCAATAAACTTCCACATAGTAAAAAGAAGTTTATATACCATATATTGGGGGGGGGGTGAACCTGTTGAAGAGACGTTGATTAAGGGTAAGGGGCTTTAATGAAGTTGATTCTTTTCACAATAGGCAAATGTTCTTAGAATCATAGGGCTGGAAGGGACCTTGGAGGTTTTTTAGTACCACCCCCTGCTCAAGGCAGGATACCTTACGTTATCTTGGTCAAACCACAAGAGGCAAGCTATTCTACTGATTAATTGGTCTCATTAATTAACTGTCAGAAAAATCCTCCTTATTTCTAGGTTGAATCTTTTTTGTACAAGCTTCCACCCATCACTTCTTGTCCTACATTCTGGTGTCTCTTCTGTCTCTTCTGTGCAGCCTGTCAAGTACTGGAAAACAGTTATCACATTCCCTCTGATCCTTCTTTTTGATAGGCTAGTCATACCTAGGTTCTTCAACTATTTGTCATACAATTTAGACATTTTACTATATTTGTTGTTCTTTTATGCATACTTTCCGGGGTCTCAACCTTTTGGGGGTGGTATCATGGTGACCAGAACTGCATAAATATTCCAAGTGTGGTCTCACCAACATGATTTAAAGCAGTTCTTTCACTTCTTATTGTCTCAATACTATCCCTCTGTTGATGCATCCTAGGATTGCATTGACTTTTTCACAGCTGCAATGCCCTGCTGGCTCATACTTAAGTTATGGTCCACTAGAACACCTAGATCCCTCTCACAGTTACTACAGTTGAGCTAGGTACCACCTACTCTATACCTATGCACTTGGTAGGATCTTACTTTTCTCACCACTGTACTACATCTTGTTGAATAGAGCACAAAGGTCAAATCTGTTAAGATCCTTCTGGAACTTGACCCTATCTTCAAAGTATTAGCTATTCCCTACCCCATCAAACAAGAATTTGCCTGAGTTATTCAGTAGGGAAATTTAAGGCTAAGTATCTAGCACACATTAAAAGAATAGCACATAAAAGAAAGTATATAACAAATTAAATATTCCAGATGCTTATACCAAGGAAAGTTACTAAATAATTATTTTTCAAGCTTTCTTCTTTCCAAGGAATTGAAGAAACAGTAACAAAATGAAAAACAGGTTTAAGTTTCTAGGTCATCATGGAGTTCACCAATTGATTTTGGACCAATCATTATGTCTCAACCAGCCTATTTCAAACGGCTGCTTTGAGGCCAGACTGAGATATGACCACATATTTCTTAGGGGATACACAAGATACAACTTAATTTAAAAAATCATAAATGTCATATTTACAGAAAATCCATGATATGGGTATACTGCTCATAATTAGTGTCAATCCTTTATTCAGTATTAATGCTAACATAATAAGGTACATAAAATGAGTAAGTGAATAACTTGTAAAGCAGGTATTTTCGAATGTTTTTAACTGTTGGTCACATTTGAAATTTAGAGAGCATGTGCTTATTCTGTCAAGACAAGCTATTAATCTTGCTCGCTCACTCTCAGTCCAAATCATATTCCCAACAGCGACTTTTATGTACCAAACCTATAGGGCTCACAGTATTTATGGGCATACCCATAGCATAATCTAGGTCCAAACCATCCAATGATTTGACACACAGTCTGAAAATTGGTGCTAGTCTCTGTCCATGTATTTTTATTTAAAGATGTCTTATGCAAACTATAGAATGATGTAAACAGAAAGCAAAGCAATTATAAGTCTGAGAGCCTTTTTTGATTTGTAAATTCTCCAAGAGAAGATAAGGCAGAGAAGAAAAGAATGTATAAGTTTCTCTTTCTTTCTTTCTTTCTTTCTTTCTTTCTTTCTTTCTTTCTTTCTTTCTTTCTTTCTTTCTTTCTTTCTTTCTTTCTTTCTTTCTTTCTTTCTTTCTTTCCACATGCCTAAAGTAGCAGTTTCCTGGGGTTTGAATACCATATTGAAGTTCAGGTTCTAGTTATCAAGTCATGTGCAACTGGCAAAAGAAAATGGTAAATCTTACACACACACAAACACAAAGACACAATCTCATTAACTCTTTCTTTTTCTTAGTATACTGAGCAAACATAGACACAAAGCACTATAAATTGTAGTCTTTTCCTAAATTGGACAGATGGCACCCAAAAAGCTTAAAATGGGAGGCAGTACCATATACTTAAATAAAAGTATTAAAGATTCTCTAGTTGTTAACAAACTGTTTTATATTGACAAAATAGTGGGTGAATGTGGGTGCAATTATTGCTTTTCCAGAGATTAAGAACTTGAAAGTTTTCTTCATTGGTGAATGAGTAGCAGGCTTTTTATCCAATCCCATGTCACTCATTAATCTTATGTTTATGAACTTCTTCATTCCATTCCAAACTTTACGTTTGCTATTATTTGTACAATGTCTGTTATATTCTGTTCACACTAATACATAGTCTGCTTTCGTAGTAGTTGTTGAATAAGTAACACTGGCCAGATATTGAGTTCTAAAGTGGCTCAATTTGTACATGTGAACCCAAACCCAAATATCACATTTTGGGTTAAAGTGATGCCTGAATTCATTGTGAATTGAACCATTGTGGCAGCCTACAGTACACCTTTTCTAGTTGAAAAATCAAGAAAAACCCAGGAAACAGCAGATGAATACAGTTTCTAGTGCTATAACTAGATTAGTACAATTACTGCTACGTTATACAGAAAACTGAAATTTGCATTTCCTTGGACTTATTATAAATTTAAGAAATGATGTTCAGCTGCAACATGGTTGAAGATGAGAAAAACTGCTTTGCCTTAGATAATCAGCCTATGAGGAAAGTGACCTTTTGGATGATCTGATGTATAAGTTTCATATTAGCAAAAAGGCATATTTATTTTTATGTGATGATAGAGCACCTGTAAACAACAAATTTTAATAAGTATAATTTTATTGATATCAATGTTATTAGAAAGAGAAGCACAGTAGGGCTGAAGTTGTTTACTAGTTTCATCAAACGCTATAAATATTATTTTAACTGTGCAGAAACAAATACATCCTTCTATTATTCATAGTAATATTCACTATTAATATTCACTATTACTTAGTTTCATATTTTTACTTACCGTATGTATGTATAAAAAGGATAACAGGTTTTTTTTGCATAAAAATATATTTTACAAAAAGTAATTGAGTAATGAAATTTTCCATTCCTGTTCATCTTATGGGTTTACAAAAGAATAATCATCTATGAAATATTAAAAATAAAATTTTAGCCATTATGAGTATAATGGCTAAAGTGCAGTGCTTTGGATGTGCCATATATAGATGTATCTTTATAGAATTATCTAAATGAATGTTTGTAATTTTCATTTCTATTGTTTTACTCTACAAGAGAATCTTATAGTATTCAATAAACCAGATAACATTTTAGAGAAATGTGGTTTTTTTAAAAAAAAAATTGCTATTAGAATTTTGAATTAAAAGTTTAAACTTACCTTCAAAATTAGGTTAGAAAACTACATATGGAATAACATAACGGGCATTGGAGAAGAATGTATGCCTCAAACATGGTATTAGTATGGAGATTTTAAAACTTTGCAAGCAATTAAATGGCTTTATACTATTAGTTTTCTCTATTTTAGAGTCTCTTGATCTCTTTCATTTCATTTTTTTAATTTAATTGGCAAAATTATCAGAATTAATTTAGAAACAAGGATACTGGTGCAATGCTTCTATTTAAAAATAAAGAAATATATAAATTAGAATTTACATTTGAGAAATGGGAAAAAGGCAGGAATGGAAAAAAGGAAAAAGAATTAAAATCTAAAGAAACTTCAGATATTGCTGGCAATACAGTAATAATAATAAATAATGTCTTTTTATTTAGCATGTGCCCATAATAATTCTTTTCCCAGTTTTAACAGTTTTCTCTTATATCTATCATAGATATTTAAACAGTGCCAATGTTCTTGTGAGACTATATGACTAGCTGCTTTTTTTGTTCTTTTGAATTGAATTAATTGTGAAGATTAACGGAATAAATTCAAAAACATTTTAAAAAAATGAATTGAAAGAGAAAAAATCACAGAACATTCATTTACTTAACAAAATTTACTTAGCAAATATATTACATTACAAACTTTAATGCATGCATTTTGAGTGCATTTTGACACTATGTAGATTGGGATTCAAAACTTATTCTTCAATAAATAAATTAATATTTAAGATAACAAAAATTATATTTTGATTACTGTTAAAAAATAACTAATGTAATGTATCATTGGCAGATTTTTACAACCAATTACATGAAAGCTAGTATATTACTTTGTGGTAGTAACATTTGCAACCCTCATTTAGCAAACATGATTTACAAGCAGAAATGGTTTAGACTTGAATTTAACCAAGGTGCACAGTTTAGAACAATGTTTACAAAAGTGGAAGCCAAATGTCTTATGAAAATAATAACTACAAAGTATAGATGAGCCACAGTATATTTCAGATAAATATAGTATTAGAGAACAAACTTTATTTCAGAAGGATTTATTCTGCATCATATTTTGAATACAAAGAAAACAGTAATGATTTTCATGATCAAAGTGAAGACAATTTGCCACCTACTCAGTCTGAATATGGTTAACAATATTAAGTGCCTTAAAGAACCAAAATGCATTTCGTTTTCAATTATGATACAACATTACAAAAGCAATATTATGTTAATACATGAACTATAACAGAATTTTTATGTTTCTATCAGCAGTTATGAATTTCATTTATTTTAATATGTTTGTAGGATTATTCAATGGAGAGTATTTTTTGTTAGTTTTAAATACTGAGAATTTTTCAATGTATATTTTCAGGGTGGAAAAATACCAATAAGATGGACTGCTCCTGAAGCTATAGCCTACAGGAAATTTTCTTCTGCAAGCGATGCATGGAGTTATGGAATTGTCATGTGGGAAGTAATGTCATATGGAGAAAGACCGTACTGGGAGATGTCTAATCAGGATGTAAGTTTTAACTGGTCATTACAGATTATTGTTTTCAGGATGCATTTATTCCATTGCTATTGAAAAAAAAAACCTACAATCATCATGAGCTCACCTAGTAATAAGTCCTACTGAATAAGACTTGCCTTTAGAATAAACATGCATAGGAATAATTGTTACTACAACATATTGCTAGAAAGTGGAAAATAAAAATTGATTCCCCACTAATTACTACTAACTGCAACTAATTTAATTAAAATTGCCATGGAACAAGTACCATTGAAATTCTATTTCTATAGGCAAATTATTTAGTATTCTTAGTATTGACATGAAAGATTAATAGCTGGGGAGAAACATACTTGAAGCCAAGCAAAAGTTTCACAATAGAAGCAAAACTCTTCTTCATTGTCCATTTCTACTGCAATCTCTTTTAGTATGATTATTTAGCAAGTGGAGATTGTAAAACACAATACCATGAGACTGCATCATTTAACAACTGCAGTTCCAGCACTTCCACTTGCCACTGGTAAGTGAGAACCTCATGCGATTAAAACTTTCAACTTCCTATTGGCTTCCCAATTGAAGGGAACATTGAAATCATTATATGACTGTGGGGATGCTGCAATGACCAGAACTACAAGGACCTGTCATAAGTACTAGTAGTTCAGCACCGTTGCAACTTTAAAAGTGACTGAATGAATGGTGCTAACCCAAGGACTACGCATAGCATATAATATACAGTACATCAGCAGATTTTCCTTTTTGTGCTTAGCCATAAGCAAATGGTTCTCAAACATTGTGGTATCCCTAAATGATAAATGAATTTGTGTGATTCTCACACACCATAAATAAAATTGAGGGCAAAAAAGAAATATACCACTTATTTTTTAACGACTAAATTTTAATCTATACATTACAACGTTTCTCCACTATTCTGGCATGACAAGTATCAAGTGCAAATGAGGAGCAAATCTCATAATTTTGATAGCACACTCGCTTTGTCTGAGCAAGCTCGATCAAATTTAAAAAGTATTATTAAGCCATAGGTGACCTAAAGTTTGAGAACCCTTGCCAAAACTTCTGTGTAGTTTGTTTTGGTTTAACAAAAGTAAGGTGGGAAAGCTGGTTGGGTGAGGGTTACATCTTGAATTGCACATTACAATAGTTCACCACATTACAAAAAAGATGTTGAGACTCTAGAAAAGGTACAGAGAAGAGCAACCAGGATGATTAGGGGACTAGAGACTAAAACATATGAAGAACGGTTACAGGAACTGGGCTTGGCTAGTCTAGTAAAGAGAAGGACCAGGAGAGACATGATAGCGGTCTTCCAATATTTGAGGAGCTGCCACAGACAGGAAGGGATCAAGCTATTTTCTAAAGTGCCTGTAGGCCAGACAAGGAATAATGGATGGAAACTAAACAAGGAGAGATTTAACCTGGAAATAAGGAGAAACTTTCTGACAGTGAGAACAATCAACCAATGGAACACCTTACCCTCAGAAGTTGTGGGAGCGCCATCACTTGAGACTTTCAAGAAGAGATTGGACTGCCATCTGTCAGAAATGGTGTAGGGTCTCCCGCTTGGGTGGGGGGTTGGACTAGATGACCTACAAGGTCCCTTCCAACTCTGATTATCTGTTATCTGTTATCTGTTACCTGCACAAAATAAAGGCAGGCTATAAATGTAATATACTAAATGTAGTATGAATCTAGCAGATTGTTGTTTATTCAGTGTTTATTTAGTATGATTTGTGATACAAGAATCTATCATACAACATTTAATAAATTGTCCTTTATAGAACTTTATGGTTCTACATACTGGATGTAGCTTTCATTTGAAAACAACAAAACAATATCACTCCATCGAGTAGGATCCAGAAAAAGAGCCTTTACTGCTATGGTTTCCACCCTCTGGACCCTCTTGCTCCCCAAGGTCAGATCTACTCCCACTGGGCCTACTTTTGAAAGATATAGTTGTGCTAATTCAGGGGTGTCAAACTCAAGGCCCATGGGTCAAATCCAGCCTGTGGGGTGCTTAGATCTGGCCTGCGGGGCTACCCTGGAAACAGCGATGCCTCTGCCAGCAAAAATGGAGATGAGGGGCACATGAGGCTCCCTGGGCCCCATTTTTAGCCTGGACAGCCTCTTGCAGTCCTCTTCCAGTGAAAACAGAGACTGCGGGCTCTGTTTTCGCTGGCAGAGGATTTCAGGAGGCCATCCAGGCCAAAAACTGGACCAAGGCTCCATTTTGGCTGGCAGAGAGCTAGCAAAACAAACTAAAAGCAAAACAAAACAAAAGGAGAAATGTTTCCACTTTTGCATTTGAGCAACCAAGAAGAGAAAGGAAAGGAGAAAGGGAAAGAAGAAAGACAAAGAAAAAGAAGGGAAGATTGGAAGAGAACAATGAAGGAAGAAGAAAGAGGGGAAGGAAGAAGAAAGGAGAATGAAAAGGGAAGGAAAAAGAAGAAATGGAAGGAAGGGAGAAAGGAAGAAAAGTCCTACCTCAGCACTTGGCCACCAGCAGCCCTGCTGCCCTTTTGCCATCCCCTTGTTCTCTCCTCCCAATGTCTCCTGGTGGTCTCCCATCCTATTGCTGAATATGCTTTGGTTACAAAGTCGGGTCTCCTTGCATGGAGAGGGAGTGGGCCTCCCTCTGACCCACACACTTTGCCCTCCTGCACACACCATGAGCAACCTGGCCAAGGAGAGTGAGCGCAGCAACAGCAGCCGCAAGGAGGATGTAAGCAGGGCCAGGCAAGCCCTCGGGGAAGCAAAGCTGGGCTCAGTTGTGGGGTCCCAGTGCCCTGAGAGCTTGAGGACTGAGCTGAGCATTTGCCCTCCACTGCCAAGGGCTCTGGACAGTCTGTGTCACCATCCAGGTGTCCTCCGTGTAGCCTGAAAGGGACAGCAAGGCTCCTCAGGAGGACAAGGATTTGGTGCTCTCCCTGGTCTCACCTTCTTCCACTGCAGACAATGGACCCCCTCAGCCCCACCTGGACCATCATAGGTGCCTCCAACATAAGTGATGTTGAGCTGACCATGCCCACCCTGGCCACATCCATCCAGCCCCCAAGGTCAAACACAATCTTGATGCAACCCTGAATGAAATTGAGTTTGACACCCCTGTGCAAACTAGTCTGTGGTCCCAATGGGTGTGACACTTTGGAGGTAAATAATGGGGTAGAAAACACCCCACCTCCCCCCAGATGCCCTTTGCTCCCTCCCTCTCTGTCCTGCTTGGTTTTATTTTAACTGAATTTTAAATTTATGATTCTTATTTGGAGAGATGGACAGGATACAATTTTGATAAATAATTAAATAAATAAATATCCTCTCCCACTTTCTACATAGGTCATTCTGTCCATTGAAGAAGGATATAGGCTTCCAGCTCCCATGGGCTGCCCAGCTGCCCTCCATCAACTAATGCTTCATTGCTGGCAAAAGGAAAGAAGCCATCGGCCAAAGTTTACAGACATCGTCAGCTTCTTAGACAAATTGATACGAAACCCCAGCTCTCTTCATACTTTAGTGGAGGATGTACTAATGTAAGAACCATAATGATTTGTTTCTGCATTAAACTAGAGATTTTTTTTTCATCATCATTCCTTTTTGTTTCCTCTATCATGTCAGATAGAGTTGAGCGGTCTGTTGGTCCCGTAACTTCTCACATTCATTCAAAGTCTATGGAAAACTTCATAAGGAAATTCCTTGTACTAGTTGTGTGTGTGTGTAAATTAATAAAGTCACAAAACCTTTAATGCACATTTCTTTATACCTCAATATTGTCTCAAAGGTTCCTTATTAACTGTCCTCCACTATCTTCAGCTAGGAGCTAAGGCCAAACATGTAGCAGCCAAATGTTGAAGTCTTATCTTCTTCAGCTTCAGGAAGAACTTCTTTCAAGCATTGCATAATGTGAGACCATCAACACTCCTAACTGGGCACTTGCTTCAAAATCCCCTTATCCAAATATGTCGGCTCTTGTGATTCAGAGAAGACTGAAGCTATTTCCCTTTGTTTTCCTTATTCTTATGCTGCATTGTAATTTCTATACAGACATGTGGAATTGTCTTATTTTTTGCTCTATGACAGAATATCACCAGACCTTTATTAGACAAGTTTCTATTATACTTTGTGATTCTACTCCTTGCCCTTCCAGCACTTCGGCTAACTTCTGTGTTGCTATGATTAAAACACATCATCACATACTGTACGTCTCAGTATTATCTTTTTATATGTTTTATATCCTTTTATTTGGATCATTGATAATGAAAATAGTAATAATAATAATAATGCTAGCTAATATCAGATTTATATGTACTGATTGTGGAAGGGATGTTTTCCATCTGATCCTAAATTTAGCCTTTTTATTTTCAAATGAGGCACATGGGCAGTGGTCATGGCAATGGTATTGCTAGTGGATAGGATCTGCCCACTTCATATAGAACCTTTTCTCAAAAATAAGAAAGTAGGTACATGGAAAGTGCACCTTTTCAGTCAGTACTTTATAATGTCTCTTGGACAGAAATAATAGCTTCCAAACAATCATTGTAGCCTGCTGTCTTCCTGTTGAAATTTTCCCCTGGCAGAATTTTTTAAATATATTTTATTAATAATTTTAATTACAGTAATAAAAAAAACAATACAAACTAAATTTAGAGAAAGAGAAAACAATGTAATAAAGAAAACATGCAGGGAAAAAATGTAATAAAGAAAAAGAAGAGAAGTATTATATAGAAGTGATTTCCAGACTTCATCACAAATATAAACAAATGTAATAATTCTTTACTCACTGTAAGATTAAACAGATATCTTTTTACCCCATATCCCATCCACTATCTATAAGCAAATCCATAAAACATCGATTTTTTTCAATCCTGGAGTAAAATGTTCATAAAGGATTGCCAGAATATTGTGGAAGGAAGCGGGGTGGGATCTTATCTTAACCTTGACCAATAAACAAACTTTATATTCTTTTCTTTTACTTCTAACAGTCTTAATTTTTAATTCAGTCAAATATTGTCATAGAATTTGATTTCTCTTCAATTCTTCTTTATTCCATCACATAGATTTTTTCAAGGCTTTAACTTGTAGAATTCTTCTACGTCAAAACTATTCTCAGCTTTCTTTGCATGTGCTGCATGTTTAACATCTTCCAAAAGATTGTCAATACTATTCAAGTTTCAAGAGTTTGAAAGCCATTCTAAAATCTTTATTTTTCTTTCCTGTTAGTGTTTCATAGTTGAGTTGGAGGTCTGGTTATGATTATTGTCTTGTGAAAATGCCCAGAGCTTTTCAGGGTCACTTGTGCTAATTTCTAGTTTATATTGAGATTTAGCTGAATCTATTTTCTTCATTTATGTAACAGTCCCTCTAGCCCTGGATGACACAGCATCCCAATCAGAGGTGGTATTCAGCAGGTTCTGACCAGTTCTGGAGAACCGGTAGCAGAAATGTTGAGTAGTTCAGAGAACCGGCAAATACCACCTGTGACTGGAGATTTTACAGTATCCTTCTCCTGCCACGCCCACCAAGACACGCCACAGAACCAGTAATAAAAAAAAATTGAAACCCACCACTGATCCCAATGCATATACAGCCCAACATATAAGCTTAATTGTTAGCTTAAAGTATTCTTTTCTGTAAATATTTCACCTTTATACAAAGTAGATCCTTTATGATTGTGGCAAAATAGTTCAATTTTTCTTTTGTCAGTCCAAAGCATTTTATTTCAAGTTGTTACATTTTTTAAGGTTTATCAAGGTTTTCTTTTGTATTTTTATGGTGATTTTTTGTGATGATATTGGGGAAAATGGTTCCCTTTAAGAACTTTTCAAAGAGATCGTTGTTGTGTAAGCAATATTATAGAATAAACCTATGGACAACTAATCTACTAAATCAATAATATATTGTTCTTTTCACAGAATGCCAGATTCACCTGGTGAAATTATAGAATATCCCTTCTTTGTATCAGTCAGTGATTGGCTGGACTCAATAAAAATGGGCCAATATAAAGCTAATTTCATGGCAGCAGGGTACACATCTATGGATCTTGTTTCAAGAATGAGTATTGAGTAAGTACATTATTTATTAGGATATGTAATTTTTATATGACAGTGGTTAAGATTGGAATTTTAGAAAGTGCAAGGATACATTACAAAATGGCAGGCATGGGTTAAATCAACAAATATTTATTCCCCATAAAAAAATAGTAACTGGATTTGAAATGTAATGAAAATTTGCATTTTAGTCTTACCAGAATAAAAAATGCAAACTTTCAGTACATTTCAAATCCAGTTACTCAATATGTATAATATCCAGTATCCATTTTCTAATAGTTTTCAGACAGAAGAACAAAATATAGTATAATATATTTGAATTATATTCAATATTTCAGGTTTAATATATTGAATATTTCAGCTTGGAACAATTTGTTTTTATATTTTCTGTACTTCACCCAATATTTCCCAACATTACATTTATCTTGCAGTGACATTAGAAGAATTGGAGTTGCTCTTATTGGACACCAGAGACGAATAGTGAGCAGTTTACAGACTTTACGGTTACACATGATGCATATACAAGACAAAGGATTTCATGTATGAAAATTCTAAAAGCAACTGTGTTTTGTGCCTCAGCATTTCTAAAATGGAAAATACTGTCACTCCTTTTCTTCCCAGCTTCAAAAACTGAAATGTCTTCTTCATACTATAAACACAAATATTTATGTTAATTCTTCCAGCTTGGAATTTTTACTTACATTACATAGTTCCATCCTCAATGAACTGATGGTAACATCCTGGCCCCTAATAAAAGACTGTTGCTATATGATGTTGAATAACTTGGCATGGATGTATAACTTTATATAACAGTAAAGTATTCAGAAAACTTTCATCATTTTTTTTTTTTTTGAAAGTGAAGGCTTTCTTGGCTTGGAATTGCTACCTTCTTGTTGTATTAGAATTTCATGGTTAATTACTAAATAATAATACTGACAACAATAATGATGATAGACATTTATTTTCATGTTTTGTGACACTTTAGCTTCCAATATAAAATGTGCAATCAAGAAAAGAACTTGACACATGTATTTATTTTATTGCTTACCAAATCCCAAATTTAGGGTTTTATTACTACATTTATTTTGTGATTATTATATTTAGTTTATGACAACTAATATGCTGGAATGGAAGCATAAAAATTCTTGGCCAAAATGAACAACTAAAAGTTTATAGTGAAATTTTATGCAGACAGATGTTTACAGAATTTGTGTATAAACAGATAAAGTGAATTATTGGCAAAGGTCATCATCACATTTTTAATGGTGTTTAAATGCATTTCTTTGAACATCAGATTTCTCTTAGAAAGTTTAGAGTACATAGAGTACAAACAAATTTAACCATTGGCTAGTTTCATTATTATTCATGTCTAAGTTTCTATTCAGTATGCTTCCACAACACTGAGCAAAGTCCAAAAATACGTTTTAAGCAACATAAAATACATGATAAGTACCAGTGATTTTACACAATGCAGTTATGTAAACTTTATAAATATGTATTTAACATGAGAAAATATAAGAAATTGCTATTACACATAAGAAAAAAATGTCTTTAAGCCATTCATTGTGACATAGTTAACTTCTTCAGGTTAGCCATTTTTTAAACCAAGAAAAATGGTATTTTTCTTAAACCATCGTGAAAAATATCAGTTTAATTCTGATACTTTTCAATCATGGAAATGTTTCCAAATTTTCCAATGAGTACAAATGGAACAACATTCTAATTACTACATTACTTTCAGGTCATCCTGAGCTTTGGCCAATGGGCAAAATATCTGTTTCAAAATAAAAAAAGAAATAGCATCATTAAGGATGCTATTATTTGAGTAGTAAATGAGGCCATATAGGAATTGATGCTCATAAATAGACACTTCAACAGATATCTTTCTTAAGCCAGATATGAGCTATAAACTTTAGTAACCATGTCATATTTCTCAATGATGTTATCTGTATCTCTTACAAAAATTACCTAGATCTAATTTGGCTATATCATTCCATCTTTGCATGGAATAAGTTCTGTTCCAATATAAAAAATGAGTACATCTGCGTGCTCTAAAAGCCATGCACAAATTGCATATAAGAAATAGTGTAAAAACATTTATAGCGAATAATTCAAGAATGGATATGACTAGCCTATACAAGGAAGACTTAAGATGCCCTAGCCATATAAGGGAATGAGTTCAGAGTGGGTTTGGGGGCAGGTGCTTTTGAGCCAGTCTTACTTCTGACGACTACATAGGCTCTTGCAGTTTTCTTGGCAATTTCAGAAGGACTTTGCCAGCTCCTTTTTTCTAGGGTTGACAGAGAGTGACTGGCTCAAGGTCACCTAGCCACTTTGTGCCCCAGGGAGAACTGGAGCTCACTATCTCCTGGTGCCCCTAACCACTATACTACATTGGTTCTTCATTCCATTCAAAGTTAGAAGTGCTTAAAAGGTATCTTGCGTCAAGTCTTTTTGTCTAATTTCAGTAAACACTTATTGACTTCCCATGCAAATGTTTTATTATTTCAGGACTATATAACCTGCTTGTAAATTAGACTGGGGTATCTTTTTCTTAAACTTAAGCCCCTAAAATGCAAACAAAAACTATTTTTAAAGACATGAAATGGAATCAATAAGTATATTTCTTTTATTGCCCATGTATTTACAGAAATAGATACTAATAGTCAGGATTTTAGCATCTTTCAGTTACCATTATACATGCATTATGATTACTGTATAGGTACATCAGGTTTGCTAGCTTGGAAGTAACATGTTACTTTATGCATTTCAATACTGTTTATGAAAAATGATCATTGTAATGATTGTGGTGGGTTTGCTCTTTATTAAGGGAAAAGCCATATAAATTATATTTTATATTTAAAAATACAGCCTCATGTATAGAAGAAATCTTTCCTTTTTCTTTGGCTTTTCAATTTGCCTGCCAAGATTAATTTCATTCCTAGGCTTTTCTAATAGGGTTGGTTTTTGGTTTTTGGTTGTTGTTGGTTTTTTTGGCAACCTTATTGTATTATATTTTGTTAACATATATGGACTAAGGCTAGTTTATGCAAACAAGCAACCTTCTAAAAAAATATAAGCTCTGCCTGGGCAGCTGCTAATCCCACAAAGACAGCATCTTGCCACAGTTCTTGTTATGGTTGAAGTTATGAAGCATGCAACTGTACATGAAATACTGGCTAGCTAGATAAGCAGTCTCGATATGACTAGCTTTAAGTTATCAATCAAGGAACTATGTCTTTGGAAAAGTCTATTTGAACAATAGTGATGTGCCAAAAGCCAACTGCCAGGAAAAGTCACTGGCAAAAGCAGCAATCCCTTCACTAAACAAAGGAAAAGACAACGCTCTGGCCTGCACTGATAACATTTTATAGCTATTTGAATTGTTGTTGTTTGAACATAATGGCTACTCTTAAAATAATGTCAGTCCCTCTTCCCCTCTCCCTCTCGTATTTGAATGTTGAATTCATCTGAAATGATGCCCCCATCCTCTAATCCAACACTAAATGCATATTCATTTCAAATTCCCAGTAATTCCTTTTGGGCAAATTCTTCCTTGATCATAACAAGCACCAGCAAGATTCAGAATGCTATGCATGGGGGGGCGGGGGAGTGTAGGGATGGCCAAATTAATAATACAGGTAGTCCTTGATTTATTATCACAAATGATATCAGAAGTTCCATTGCTTCCATTGCAATGTGACCATAAAGCATGACATTGTGTAACCAGTTCACTTATTGACAGCAATCAATAATAGCACTCCCATAGCACTCCCCCAATAGCACTCCCATTGCTATTGTTAGCAATAATGGCACTCCCATTGCTATCGTTAACTGAATTCCACTGGTTGATAGCCTGGGATCCACCCCAATCTAAGCCATTCTAGGTTTGGTCCGTCCCAGCCCCTGAATCTCAGTAAAGTAAGGGACTCCCTTTATCTCTGCCCTTTTAGATGCCCTGCACTCTGCCTTTCAGGGCAGCAAAAAACCCAGAACTTAATGGTTCTGGGCCTGCTTGCCACTCTGCACTCAAGTGCTTCTTCAAGGGCAACTCTGGATCAGCAAAAAGCCCCTCATCTGCAGCACAATACAAAGTTGAGCTCCCTCTCAAAGCCTCGGCCATCCCAACAGTACAATACAAAGTCACTGTGCCCTGGGAAGTCCCAGGAGCAACAGTGTGGTACAAGCCACAGCCATCCTGGGGTATTTCAGCCCAGTCCCAGCCACAGTTGTACTCCACAGTCCCAGCTGAACTTTTCCAGTTTTTTTCTGCTGCCGCTGATGAGGCAGCTGCTGCCACAGGTCCATCTTCTCCAGGTCTTGCGAGGAAACTGCAGTGTGTGACCTGGGGAAAAAAGCCTCATGCAGCCAGCAGCTGGGCATGTGTGGTCAGTGGTGGAAGCAAGACAGCAACGGTTAGCTAGCATGTGGCATGGATGGCAAGGAGCCAAAAGGCATAGATGGAGACAGGTAGGTAGGGGAAGGGGGGAATTGAAGCACTCCTGCAGTCATAAGTGCTGGCAAGCTGCCAGGTGCCAAATTTTGGTCACATATCTGCAAGAGTTCTGCAACAGCTATAACTTGGGGGACCAGTGATATCTCCCTTCGCTCAGTGCTGCACTGAACATTGAACAGTCACTGATGAATGTTCATAACTTAAGGACTACCTGTATCTGAAGCTACTGGTCAATGTCCTTACTTTTAAGTAAATATGTGGAAGATAAGTGTATGTGTATATGTGTGTGCATGTGTTTGTGTGTTTATATATACACACACTTACACCCACACACCTACATTGATATGGGACTAGAAGCTCTCTATTTATATGTAATCACTCAATTTTTAAAATAACTGTCAGTACAGTTCTTCACACAGGTAGATCTATACCTTTCCATTCAGATGGCTGAAATGATACACATTACTCTTCATTAATCTAGCTACAGTATAAAAATACTTATTTCCTCTTTTATCACTCAGTGGGAATATATATTTTCAACAGAAAGGAACAGGAGAAAAATATTGTAGATGTGTATTTAATATATTTTTATAATAAGCAACTAAATAAAGAGTAAAGGAATACATTCTTTTAGCAATGTATTAGTTAAAAACCTTATTGTTCTTTTGAATTCTGTCTATGGATTTGTTTTCTTTGTGTACTATATTCTCCCTACCTTTAATGATTGTATATTTCCAAGCTTTAGAAGCTACATTTTGTTTGTTGACAAGACAATTCCAAGCATATCATTGCAACTATACAGAGAAAGACAATGCCAATACTGTTGTGTTCTTTAGTCCATTGATTTCATTAGGCTTAAGAAGGATTGAGTCTATTAGGAGACGAGCCATACATCAGTGACAGATAGCAATGCACAAGTTGCATATAAGGCTACGTTCAATCTCTGGAGTCTTCAGTTAAAAAGATCAAGTAACAGGTGCTATAAATAAATCTCCCAAGATCTTGGCGAGTCATTACTGATAAAGTAGGTAAAATTCAGTTAAATTATAAATAGTTCTGCCATAACACAGCTTCCTATAAATACTGACTCTTCAGAGTACTGATATGATGAAAATATGGTGAACATTATCATGTCCCATGTTCTCTCCAAGGCTACTTTTAAAATTCTGTTTAAGGCCATTTGCAACATAACCTTTAATGAGCATACAATTATTTTCACTTAGCATTGTTGTGTTCCAGATGCATCAGAAAAACATCTAGAATTTCCTACCAATTTGACCTGTAGCCCTCATTGGAGAAAGTTATCACAGAAGTGGTGTAGTTCATTTTCAAACTAACGCCAATGTAGCTTGTGCCATGTAGAATTTTAGGTTTCCCGTGGAGACAAAAAGAGTAAGGCAGTCCACATTTAACAATTATGCAGAGAAGCTAAGATTCATTCATTCTATCCTGTCAATAAAGAAACATTGGTTCAGGCTGAATGTAGACTTTTCTTAATATGGAAGACAGAACCCTAAGTTTTCCAGTCTGCATGAGTCCCACAACTCTTTGAAAAATGCCCATCAATAAAATTGTCAATGTGGCACAAAGATTTTTTTTAAATTAAATACATGGAAATAATTATATTAACTGTATTCAATTAATTTGTTAATTCAGTTTGCATATAAATTGAATCTGTTTTAGCAATTGGCCTTATTTTATTAATGAAGTAGACTCTGGCATATTACTCAATGTCAAATGTAGCCTTTAGCTTGACAAAGTTGATTGTTTCTGGCTTGACAGAATTTGGTATAGTCTCTTTGCTACATTTCATAACACCTTTTTGTGAACAGGAGATCAGAGTACAAAGGATGCCCAGTCTATGAAAACCTTGCTGGATCAGGGTGAATTGTGCATCTATTAGTTAATGAAGTTTTTTAACTAGTTGGTTTGTGTAGTTAAGTCAATTATACAAAATGTTAACTCTGCAGAAACTCTGATATAAACCTAATTATTTCAATAAAGCTTCAAGATGACATAGTATAATATTTTGACAAGAACAATTTTATTTTAACAAGAACATTCTGTCCTGTTATTTTAAGTTCAAGTTTTTATGTTTAAACAAGAATTGATGTTGGCCTGGCACATGATCTTGCTTTTTCTTTTTTCTTTTCAGATAGTGATAGTAACTGGAATATTCACACCATAATTTTATTTAAGTAATTTATTTACACGTGCTGCCATTTTATTAATATGTGAATTTAATCAGATAAGAACTATGTAATGATAAACATGGCAATAAAAGTAGGGCTTTTTATACCCCAAGATGTAGTTTCATATGTAATTTAACTTGCCTTTTGTGCTTTGGAAAGTATATTATCAGAAACAATTCAATATTATAGGCATGTTTTAAAACAGATTGCAATATTTAAAAACTCAAAAAAATCCTTTAATATTAAATATGCTCCTTGAAAAATAGTCAATTTTAGAAGATCTGCTGCTACTGCTGCTGCTGCTGCTCATCCCACTGTGGAAAGCTCTTATAATTGATATGCACGTGTAGCTTAAAATAAAATTCATTAATTCCAACAGAGGATTTTTCCAAGACCCTGACCTTAATACTGAAAGATTTGTTAGTATTAAGCAAAAGTTAATCAGGAATTTCAAATATATTTATTTATTAGTTGATATTATTGTAGCTTATTTACAGTACTCTTAAACCTTGTGACAAAATAAGATAAATACAGAATATAATTCAATTGTTTTATTATTGTTGTAAACATTTATATTAATTATTCATCATTACAATTCCATAAGTTTTCATGTAATATTTTTAATGTTCCAATTTTTCATACAAAAGAATTTATGACCAACAATAAATACTTAGCTAAAATGTAATATACTTCTACTTAATAGTAACCTTTGTAAACTTAAAGTAATAGACCTAGAAGGGCTTCCTGTTTGTTTTATGTATAGGTCCATCAAATACAAAAATTAACTTCCAGAAGAAACAGATAGGTGCTATTACTATATTCTGCAAAAAACATCTTTTTTTGGAAATATAAAACTGCTGTTATAGTGTAATGTAATATAACTATAATAAAATTTATATTTATACTTGTATTCATAAGATATGAACCACTCAGGATACAGGATTATGCTACTGACAGAAACTCAGGTATTTATCCCCTACTTTAGTGTTAGGTATGATTAACAGAAAATGTTTAACATTCCTTTTAACATATCTAAATCATTGTCTATACTATTTCTGTCTTTAAAAACAAGTTTTTAGAAATTTTCAAATCTCGTTTTCCTGATTCAAACAACTATTTTAATGAAAAATACAGCAACACAGAAGACCTATTCCTATTTCTATTGTTTCCTCTTTAAATAATACAGCACAGTAATAAATGCTGACTAAGAAAACTGTACTTTTTTCCCCCTTTTCATTATTGCTACATTTGCATTGCTAGTACAGGCACATATTTAACTCAGTGTGAAATTATATTTTAAATAGCAATGTCCAAATAAATGAGATTTCTAAAACAGTAACAGGAATCCTGTCCTCACAGAAGAAACTTTAGTGGGTAAATTATTATTCCTAAATTTTACAGGAATCACATCAACCAGGAAAGACGTTTGGAGATTTGTTAACACTAGAATGGGATAAATACATATATTCTGTTGCTAACATAATCTAATACTGTGTCTTAAGTGGGGCATATCTTATAAATTCAAGACTGACCTCAATCCACACCCATGAACACATACTTGTTGAACAATTTTATTTTAACAAGAACATTGTGTCGTGTTATTTTAAGATGGCAGAGGAGAAATGGCAATGGACATTCCTGTCAGAGGAATGAGGACACCTATTCCAGTGAATCAGCTCCACTGATAGATATGGAAATGCAAAATACTTTTTAAATTTCTAGGATTACATTCTAGCTTAGATGGCAACCTAAATTTAAACTCTTTCAAGCCATCATTTGAAAACAATCAACTTTTTAAAAAGTTCTCTTTGCTTTACTTTAAAAGAAGTAAAACTAATAAAGAAATTTTTGTATTTGCTCCAAGTTGCAATGGCAAAAAAATATTTTTGTCCTCAAATACACGAACTTGGGTTTGAGTTTCAAACTCATTTTATAGATTTACACATCTGATATTTCCCATTTCACTCCAATATCTCTATGCATATAATTTGGATGCCTAAGCTCATTGCATTAAAACTATGACTTTTACCCATTTTTAATATTTAGTGTCTAACTGCCAATTGCAAATTAGAGCTACTATGTTTGAAGAGAAGGGCTTGATATCCATTTTGAGGCTGCTCCATTAATTAAAATCACATTCACATTTTCTTTTATTAGCTATAGTAATAAATCAAGAATAGTTGTTCAAAGGAAGTGTGTGTGTATTCAAAATTCCAATTTCATCCTGATTCCCATTTTTAAATTAAATATTAATAACTTTACTTGAGATAAATTATTATCCTTATGTGAAATCTACATGATATGTTTCATGTGAATTTTCATGTGCTAGCTTGCCTATTAAGTTAGCAATGTAATAAAATGCTCAGCTCTCATAACAAGGGCATTTTAAGGTGAATTGCATTCATATGCCATCTATTTACAGAAAGAGTATGGGGTTTGGCAAAGCTACATGCTGAGCAACATAATAAGATATTTGTACAAAGTACAAGTTACTGATTATTATTGTGTTTTATTTTTCTATGATTTCCTAAGAGGCATTATCAAGTCTTACAAAAGGAATATGCCTGTTTACTAAGATATTTATTAGCAAATAAAAGTATAGTACTCGTGGTTACTTCTCAGTGTGTTTGTTCACCTAAACTGTGTAATTTTAAAAAATCCTACAGATTAGAGAAACCAGCTATTTTTATTAATGCACACATTACAGATAATAAACTCAGAATTTTTAGAACCAGATAATGCAAATGGCTATATATTTTAAAAAATTAACATATGCACTGGATCAAAGCAAATCCAAGAGCCATTGTTCCCTGTCCGGTATTATCCCACCTGTTTCACATAAGGTCAGAAAATGTGAACTAATGTAGCCTACACTGCATCTGACCTTGAACTACAGATTTAAAAGCAAATGAGTAGAGCAAAGTCTAGTTTGGCTATGGGGAGTGGGTCTAATCCTTCCTTGCTACTATTAACTTGGGAAATAGAGCTAAGAAGCTTGACTTTTCTCTAGTTCTTTTATAGAAAGAGATGTTATAAATCTAGCACAATCTGAAATCTTGGTATTACCTCTAGAAATAAACTGCAATTAAACTGATCAGGGCTTCATTCTTTAATGAGTAAACCTACCAATACAATTGGATTGGTGGAACAGTTGCCATAAGACAATTCAAGAGCAGCTGACTTTAAAGCAGCATGTTAACAATCTGCATCTTGGTTATTACTAAGAGGGAAAAAATCACATTTTCTAGGCACAAAATAATTCAAACATTTTAGAATCTTGCAAACTATCGGCAAATTGCCCATTATTACCTGGAGTGGAAGTACAAAAGCTAGAAAACACTGGTATACTTCCTATAGAAAATCTTAAGTACTGTTTGGGCATGGTTCTTCCAGACTCACGTGAGTACAATTCATATTAATGTAATTTATTTTGTCAAGCATGTATTAGATATAAGTATAAACATGGTTATTAATACATGAAATGGACAGGAATAAAATGGAAACATTAGAACAGGGACTTGTAGGCAGTTGGTGCACTTATGCACACCCCTTACAGACCTCTTAGGAATGGGGTGAGATCAAGTCTAAAGTTAAAGTTTTGGGGTTTGGGGAAGAAATAATTTTACCATAGTTTACCATTAGTCAATCCTCAATTTCAGCGGGAAAATTAAATTCAACAATATTCTATAAAGCAAGCAAGAATGCAATGCTGTACTTTCTTTCCTCTTTCCCAGTACAATATGCTCAGTTATTATTACAGAAGGTAAATGCCCCTGAATTATTGTGCAAATCGATGCCACACAATATGCAAAATAAGAAATAAAGGGGAATTGCAAAGGTTAAAAACAAGGAAACCAAGCTGTTAAGTCTGCAAAAAAAATAAATCTTTATTCAGAAATGCATTAGCAAACAGCAGATATGGCCAAGAAACACAATCACATATTAATACAAGAACACGGATAAACCATGCTGAAAGATGAACAGGAATGATTTAGGGAAAGATCCCTATGCACACCGAATCAGAAACGGAGAAGAGAATTATAAAATAAACGCCCATTTAAGTTCAGATGTGGATTTTTGTTGCCTTAAAACATTTTAACTCTTCAAGCCGCCAACACAATTGACAACTCTAACATACAGCAGGAAGAGGAGGGGCTGTAAGTAGGCGCGCAATATAATTTGGTAGATTAATGCTTGGAGTTAATAGAATGAATGCGGTTAATTTGCGTTATACGTATTAACAGGCAGGCAGCCGTCTTTCTCAATCACATCTCTGACACCCTCCCTCCTATCAAAATCCAACCCTCCCCTCGCTCCTATGCAGACATATTGAGTTTTTAAACGTTTCATTTAAAGAAGACATTGACCAGGCGCCAAATGTGGAAGGCGGGGGGGCAGACTATCGGGATTATCGTTCCTTCCCACGGCACTTCTTCGTCACCGTTACATTCAAACCCTGGATCCGTCATTCTGTATTCCTCCTGTCACGAAAAGCCTCAGGGCGGAAGGTGAGGCCTTCTGTGGCGGATCAGCCCCGCTTTTTTATCTAGGCAATGGCGATGCTTCACCCCGCAAAGAACCGTCAAAAGTTCACCGCCACCCTGGACTGGAAAAGAAGCTCCGCCTCGAGGAGGGCGTGGCTTACAGAACGGTTCTGTTTCCGAGGTAACGACGTAGGCGTCGGGGCAGGGGGGGAAGAGAAGGGGGTTCTTGCTCCTTCAAGGCCCGACGGACAGCTGTTGTTTCGTAGCGTTTGCTTTGGTGAGTATAGTAGAAGCGCGGATTCCTGCTCCTTTAAAAAGAGAAGGGGAGGGTGAAGGTACGTCGGGTTGAGTGTTTTTCTTGTACTTATAATTTAAAGTTATGTCATCTTTCTAAGCAAGATTAAGTCACCTGGCTTTCCCCATCCCATTCCACCCCTCCTTTATTTGGACGAACCCTGGGAGAGGATTAGGTTATCTATCCAGGGGTCTCCAACCTTGGCCACTTTAAGCCTGGAAGACTTCAACTCCCAGAATTCCCCAGCCAGCAAAGCCGCCAACACAAAGCTGCAAAGCTGGCTGGGGAATTCTGGGAGTTGAAGTCCTCCAGGCTTAAAGTGGCCAAGGTTGGAGATCTATACGAAAGAGCGGGATCGACTCACGCTAACCGGCCGGCTTCATGGCAGATCAAGGATTTTAAATCCGGGTTTTACCTCGTGAACTTTGTGTTGTTCTTTCAAGCGGCTCCCCGGATGCGTAGGATTTAAAGGCGCCACTGGTAATAGATGTTATAATGTAAAACTCAAATTCTTTTTAATAAGGCATGAAACTCTTATTTGTGGGTATAATAATTATTGGATTCACTTCTTGATCCTTGAATATTTTTAACAGTGCACTGTATAGAATGTTCTGATTTTGGTTAAACTATAAAACAAGAAACATGGATCTACTTCTCTTTTTTAACAAATAAAAAACTAGCTTCACTGCACAATGCTTTATGAATTGTAAAATCACATTTATCCATTGACAGGAATATGTTGTGCTTTAACAAGAAGATAAGTACCTAGCCTGTTTTGACCAGAAGACTTTCCAAATAAGCAGCTTATCTTGTTCCTTAGGCTAACCAACCTGCTGTGACATGATTTGCAACAATTTCTTCGCCAGATGCTTCTGATTTAATTGTCTTAGAATCTTTGCCTTCATGTTTATCTATAGTAATTTCAATTTTAAATCTATCATCTTATCTCTCTCCAACCTTTAGATACACAAATTGTCTGTGCCATTCAATCAAAATTATGGGATTATTTGATAAACTGGCAAATTGGCTTGGTCTGAAAAAGAAAGAAGTTCATGTTCTGTGCCTTGGATTAGACAACAGTGGTAAAACAACAATTATCAACAAGTTAAAACCATATAATGTAAGTAGACATTTTTAGTTTATTACCAATTCATTGTATATTGTTGAAAAGCTGATATATATAACTAGAGGTATTTGTGGAAACATGGAATATTTAATACATTGCAATATTTAATTTCAAGACAAAATTTATATATACCTCTTTTAGAAGGAGTAAATTGTAAGTAAACTTTTCATGTTTGTACGGTTTCCAAAAATAAATGCTAATAGGAATTGTATTTAAATTTGTAAAACTGAACTTAAAAAATATTCTTTGGACTGTAAACTTTAATCATCTAATGAATAAATAACTTCAATATACAGTAGAATTAAAAAAACATTGTGAAAGTATTAATTACTAAGATCTCAGACTCATTGGTTCAGTGTTAATATTGGCTATTTATCCTCTAAGGAAGAAATAATCAATATTAACACTGAAGCAATTAAGAACTAATAGGTCCATTTTGCTGAGGACCATTAGCAGTTTTATGACTTTTAAACTAGTGTTGCATGGTAAAGTAAGTTAATGCTATTTACTGTACATACATAGGGGTCCTAATTATACAGGTAGTTGTTGACTTAACCATAATTGAGCCCAGATTTTATGTTCCTAGGTAAGAAATTTGTTAAGTGAGTTTTGCCCATTTTATGATTTTTCTTGCCACATATGTTAAGTAAATCACTGGAGTTGTTAGTAACACAGTTAAGTGAATCTGGCTTCCCCATTGAATTAGCTTGTCAGAAAGTCACAAAAGATACTTACATAACCCCGACACACTGCATATGAACCAGTTGTCAAGCATCTGAATATAAATCTGTGACCATGGGGATGTTGCAATGGGCATAAGTTGCTTTTTCAGTGCCCTTGTAACTTCATACAGACACTAAATGAACTGTTGTAAGTTGAGGACTACCTATAGGCAGCTTAATGTATTTGCAGTTGATATATATGGACCAGAACTAATTATAGTAAAGATTTTGGCACAATTGTGGGTTTGGAAATGCGATTCTTATCTGTCTGCCACTTTGTATATGTATAAAAGGATTCATTTGGCCTCAAATACATTTTCCCAGTAACCTGCTGCTGTTTTTACCAATCTGCTCAATCTATATTTTCCTGTAGCTTTTCAGTATTTGCCACTAACCCCCTCATCAACGCTCCCACTTTTCATTCCCATACACAGCTACCAGTCTTTGCAGTGCTTTTTTCTTTTCCAGCAGGTCATTCATCCCTGATTTTTTTCACAATATACCCTCCAATCAGTCACTGGTCTTCTCTAATCCCTATTGGTTTCAGACTTCATTATCTGCAGTTTTATTATCCATAATTATATAGTCATAAAATATTTCTCTAGTCTTTTTAGGGTTGCCAACAGAAAGGGAGGGGGGAGCAGTGTAACAGCTTGCAAAACTGAAACTGCATTCCATAAATGTTTTCAAAGATAGTAACTAGGTGACTGAAGTTTCTGCCATGCAAAATTCTAACTGGAGAGCATGATTGATGACTCTTGGCTATGGATGTGTCCCATTGGAGAATATGAATTACGATATACCCTGGGGGTGGGGGGGAAACCAGGGTCAAAGGTAACAATGAATTGTGTGTCTCAGAGTCGACTACACCCAGGCAGTGCCAGCATGTTAACTCCCAAGAAATCCTCTTTAAGTTTTGGAAGTTTGGCTCAAGACTCATGATTTAAATGGGGATAGCTGCCGGAATCCTGACATAAAGGGTAGAATGAAATCCCAATGAAAATTAAGTACGTGTATATGTAATGTAATAATATGTGCTTGTAAGCTTTTTTTGGCTTGGTATTCCATTATGGATGTCCTTTTTAGGGATATTCAATACCACATTAATATCTTTATTTGACTTATTTTTTAAGACAATTTAAGATTTCAGTCCTATCTTTTTAAAGAATTGGAATACTCTGGGTTAAAGTGAGTATATTTGTACAATTTATATTCTGTTTCACATACTGATTGCTGTGGAATTTTATGTTTTTACTCTTCTATGCAATTAATCCTGAGCATTTTGTTTTTCTGTAGCTTAAAATAAATAATAAATCATTCACTCTATAATATTTTTGGATTTAAATGAGCAGTGACTTGTTTGATTATATCTCTGTAAAAGAATATTTAAGTCATGAAAGCATTCAGATAATTTATATCATTATAAATAATGATTGATTTGTTAAAGAAACAATTTAATAACTACCAAAAACATAGAAAGTATATGTGTGCTGTATTTAAATGCAAAATACAAAAAAGTTGAGATTTACTGGTTCCTAAACATTTCAATGTTTCTTACCAGTAAATCATCTTCCGGTTAAGAAGATGAAATACTTATGCTTGACAGATCATAAATATTTTTATATTTTGAAATTGGTGCATCATTCATTCTATCTTTCTCAAGTTAGGAGATTCCACAATGTACTTAGATTGCAGGAAAACACACTAATCCCTATAGTTTGTGAGGAACACAGAAAGAGTACATTAAATATTGGATCTACATCCACAGTGTTGATGACTAACATTTAGATAAGTGATTGAGACAGATCCAGTGCTTATATTCTTTACTACTTTTCTCAACTACATACTTATTTGTTTCAAAAGTGAAGGTTGTAATTGAATTATCATAAGATAAACAACAGTATCAACCCTGATGAACACCTGCTACAGAAGTTACAGGCAAATATTTAGGCTTGAAATAAATGTATTTATTTATTTATTTGATTTCCACACCACCTAATTCCAGACCAATTGTTGACAGCTCATAATAAAACACGATAAAAAAGGTGGGAACAAACAACAGAGAGATACATACAAAACATAGTCAATAAAGGCTCATCCAAATTAATATAGCACCTGAACAACTCACATTATAAGATAACAGGAATAACATAACATTGTTGAATACTAATAGATGAAGTAAAATTAAATGTAAGGTAGTGTATATACTATTGGACTGAATAAAATCAAATTAAAAAGCCATTATGCAGAGTAAAAATTAGGGACAAACTTAAAAGATAAATATTATTTCAATTAAGAGCAGGGGTGGGTTTCTACCAGTTCTGTCTATCTCTGTAGAACCAGTATGTATGCTGATGTTTTTGCCCACCCACCTGCCCGAGCTCTTACCTGACCTTTATTTCCTGCTGTTTCAACTTCAGCTGCCATGCGAGGCACAGCTGCAGTTTAAAAAGCAAGAAAAAAGTGTTTTTTCAAAGGCTGCTTCTCTGCAAGCAGTGTGCTGATGACGATTTACAGGCGCGCGCCCAGTGTGCAAGGAAGCACATCGTAAATCATCGAACCTCGTAAATCACCGAACCGGTAGTTAACTCAGTCAGATCCCACACCTGATTAAGAGAGAATATATATTACTGATTTTAAATATAAAAATAATTTGTTTTTAATTCAATTTTTTTTTGCATAGGCTCAAGCTCAAGATATTGTTCCTACAATAGGATTCAGTATAGAGAAATTCAAAACATCTAGGTAGTATGCTTTTATTCCAATATTTTATAGTTTTTATACTGTATATAATTATGCATTAAATCATTAAAGAAAGTGTTTCAGATGTAACATTTAAAGTGACATATTTTCATTCTGTCATGTCCTGAAACACATAAGTAAGTCTGAATTGTTTATGTCACATGTGAAGAAAGTTTTAATGAAAAACTTTCTTTTTAAGAAACCCAAATCTCTGGGAAGAAAAGTTTATTAGAAAAATGGAAAACAACCTTGATACATACATTTTCCGATAAAATCAGCATCGCTACAGTGTCTACCTGAACTTGCTTTTTGAATAAGATCTTGGATTCAAGACATGTTAAAGATGCTTTAGAGAAACTATTGGAGACAAATCATGCGGCTAATTTGTTTAGATGTTCTTAGGCAGACCCACATTGCTTCTTCATTTCTAACACTATTCTCGTAGTTTAATAGGAAGTGTTGGATAAATGAATAACTTTCTTTGCAAGCAAAACACACCCATCTGTTATGTTATGGACATGACCAGTAAATCTGAAAGATACTTTAGAGCTGGGCTCATCTTCCTGACCATATGATGATTGTCTATTAAAGCTACTGATTAGCTTTTAATAGTTAAGGTGTTGTATAAAATTATAATCTGGGAACATGCCTTTTTTTTTTTAAGATGAATACTATTCAAGCAGTTTAGAAATCTGGAACTAGATGTGATACATTTCAGATTAGAAGCAACACTAAATTATATCATATAGTATATAGCCATATTTTGGACTGCAGGTTAACAAGATTACAGAGGTAGATGTTGTTCAAGGCAAATTTTGGGAGCATGGAATGGAATACAAGAGTGATGAGAAATAGTTTTCTTCTTCTAAATGTAAAGTGCACAGCACTGAGTAAGACAACAGTATGAAGATCCAATTAAGTTCTTTTCTTTAATAAGGATTATTCCTTTGTATAAAACTGTTTTTAATTTAGTTTGATACTTATCAATAAAACTCACACATCATATTAAATCAAAGGTCAATTTTAAAAATGTGTACCAGTCAGAAAGTTGTTATTACACTGAATTAGCATAATATAATTTATGCAAGATTGCAATCCAGAATGCGTCACAGATCTAATGCTCTATTTTATTGTTTCTTTACAGTTTATCATTCACTGTGTTTGATATGTCAGGTCAAGGTAGATACAGAAATCTCTGGGAACATTACTATAAGTAAGTCCATTTTTAACAATAAAACTTAGTTGTACATTCTTCTGTTATTTAGTTAAAACAGTTTGCAGAGTAAAATTATAATTAAGTTTCTCTTAGTCTTGTCTGCAGCATTCTCAAGCATGAACAAAGGGAATGAATGATGAACTGGAATAATATAAATACATATAATCTGTATAAAAACCTCAAATCTGGGAATAATTGGGTAATATGTGAAAGGAAGTTAATTATCTGTTCCTGTGAAAATTATTGCTGTAGCAGCAAATACTAATTTAATACCTTTTAAAGACATCATCCTTTAAAATGCCCAAATTAAATTCCTTTTTTCTAGCAATCCTGGCTAGTACAAGTAGTCCTGGATTTATGACCATTCATCAATTCACCATTCATTAATACTGAACGAAAGGACTCATGACTGATACCCAAAATTATGGCCATTGCACTCCTCTTATGGTCACATGATCACAAACTGGGCACTTGGTAACTCATTCACTCTAACGACTGGCTGCCAAGCATCCTGCAATCATACAATTTCCATTTGCAATCTTCCCTGCTCATTTTCCCAGAAAGTGCACTCTTCCACACTGTTCCTGACTTATGCCACACCTCCATGCATCCTCCCCAACCTGCATGGCACCCAGAGGTGGTATTCAACTGGTACACACCAGCTCGGATGAACCAATAGCGGTGATTTGGCATGGGACCCCTTTGGACAGCTGGTAAAAATAAATAACGGCCTTTGGTTGTGGTCTTTAAAGAAAGAAAGAAACCAGGGTTGCTGATGATCCTAAACAATTTTCAGAGGTATCTTGTTTTATTTAGTTGTTCCTATTATCAACACGATGCAAATAAGGGCAATTAAAGAGCATGTACCAATATGTGGCTTTTCTGTGTAATTCTGAGGCATAGCTTATAACACTTTTTTGCCTCATAGCTTCTTACCATCTTACTATTCAGATTTTTCACAACATGTAATGCGTGTCTTTTGTTTTTATATTATACAGAGATTGTCAGGCCATTATTTTTGTCATTGATAGCAGTGACATACTAAGAATGGTTGTGGCCAAGGAAGAACTTGACACGCTCTTGACTCATCCAGGTAAGGAATCTTTTTCAGAATAAATCAATCGCTTTTGAAATAATTCTACTTTACTTTTTTTTTTCTTTGTGATTAAAATATGTGCATTATTGGTATATTTTTCATTATAACTATGAAATGTATTTAATTCAATATTAAAACTTCTGAAATTTATTTTATTAAACATTAAATATTTTTATTAAATAAGAAATTGAGTTTAACTTGCAGTAAAAACTTCTAAAATTAGACAATTTTTTAACTGAGTATGTTCCACCAAGTCAACTCTTAACAATATATAGATAAACTTCTTCTAGGATAGCCTGTCCCCAGTTTGGTTCTTTAGATCTTTCAACATTGCACCAGTCAGGGCTATAATAAAATCCATCCCCCTTGGTGCAGGTGCTCCTCTCATCTTTCCTTACACATTTTCCAGCATTGTAGATTTACTTAACAGAACTAGGTTTTTACCTAGGGTATCTATGCATGATAATTTGAGCTGATCATTTGTGCCTCAAATGAGAATTCTGGATTTATTTGAACTTTTCTTTGTTTCTCTGTTTTGTATGGTATTATCATGATTCTACTTCAAGATCACAGTTCAAAAGCATCTAAACTTTCTATCCTGCTTCTTCAGAGTCTAAGTTTCATTTCTATAGAGCAGGGGTGTCAAACTCAATCTCATTGAGAGCCACATCAGGTTGTGTTTGACCTTGGGGGCGGGGGTGGACAGGGAAGGGCCAGGGCCAGCTAGACGTCACGTGTGATCAAATGCCAGTTTTGTTAGTTTGTTTTGTTAACACTCTGCCAGCAAAAACGGAACTCATGAGGGCCATGGGCGGCCTTCCCAGGCTCCGTTTTCACTGGCAGATGCACCACGGGCCAGTCCTTCCAGGGCAGCCCTGTGGGCCAGATCCAAACACCTTGCGAGCCAGATACAGTCCACAGGCCTTGAGTTTGACACCCCTCCTATAGGGGATCACAGGAAAACTATTGCCTGCACAATTCTGATCTTTGTAAATTGCAACATCTGGGTATCTACTGCTAGTTTGCAGTGTATTTCTTGATAGCTGGTTCCTTTAATTTGATAGTTAATCCTGAAAAGCAGAGGCTGTCCACTACTTCAGTATCTTAATTGTCCATTCTAAGGCTAACTGCTGTACCTATTTCATTAGTTTAACATAAATCATAATGTGAACGAGCCACATAGTTTGTATCCTCCCAGTCTGATTTAACATTTCTTTTTAAAGCAATTAATCATTGCTTTTCCCATATTCTCTAATACATTTATTCTGGTTTATATGTGCTTTTTTGTTATTTAGAAAACAGTACATTAATTTCATATTTTGGAGATTTGTATTGAAAGAAGAGTTTTAAAATGTTTTTACTTGAACAACAGGATATATTGGTGCATTTAGAAATGTGTTTTCATTTGCAATAGGTTTTGTGCTTAAACATGCGAGTATTTTATTTATTTTATTTATTTATTTATTTATTTATTTGATTTGCCAATTGTTTACAAGATAATAAGTATAAGTGTATACATAGTTGTGAATACATGAAATGGGTACATATAAGAAAATAAAAGAATAAGAGAAACAATAGGACAGGGACGGTAGGCACGTTGGTGCACTTATGCACGCCCCCTACAGACCTCTTAGGAAAGGGGTGAGGTCAATAGTAGACAGTCTAAGGTTAAAGTTTTTGGGGTTTAGGGAAGAAACTACAGTCGGGTAGAGTATTCCAGACATTGACCACTCTATTGCTGAAGTCGTATTTCCTGCAATCAAGTTTGGTGCGGTTTACTTTGAGTTTGTACCTATTGTGTGCTCTTGTGTTGTTATGGTTGAAGCTGAAGTATTCATTGACAGGTAGGACATTGCAATGTATGATTTTATATACCATGCTTAAGTCAGACCGAAGACGGCGTAATTCAAGGTTTTCTAGTTCTAGAATTTCAAGTCTGGTGGCATAAGGTATTCTACAACGAGTAGAGGAGTGGAGAACTCTTCTTGTGAAATATTTCTGGACTTTCTCAATTGTGCTAATATCAGATACGTAATGTGGGTTCCAGACTGATGAACTGTATTCGAGTATTGGTCTAGCAAATGTTTTGTATGCTCTGGTTAGTAGTGTGATATTACCAGAGAAAAAGCTACGTAGGATTAGGTTAACAACTCTTAATGCCTTTTTGGCTATGTAGTTGCAGTGGGCTCTAGCACTTAGATCATTAGAGGTGAGTATTCCAAGGTCCTTTACAGAGCTTGGGTCATCAACAAGTTCTTGACTATTCAGCTTGTATTTTATTTTCTGATTTTTTTTGCCAATATGTAAGACAGAGCATTTATTTGTTGAGATTTGAAGTTGCCATTTGTTTGACCATTCTGATACATAGTCAAGATCTTTTTGTAGGGTAGCAGTATTGTCTGTGGTATTGAACAGCTTTACATCATCAGCGAAGAGAACACAATTGCTCTTGATATGATCACAGAGGTCGTTTATGTAGAGTATGAAGAGAGTTGGTCCTAGAACACTGCCTTGGGGGACACCACTATTGACAGGTACTGGATTTGATAGGACGCTCCCGATTTTGACCATTTGTTGTCTGTTTGACAGGAATGCTTCTATCCAGTTATTCAGTTGTCCAGAGATACCATAGGATTTTATTTTTAGGAGTAGTTTGTCGTGTACCACTGAATCAAAGGCTTTACAGAAGTCTATGTAGATTGCGTCTATTGCTTTGCCCTGGTCGAGTTGTGTCGTCCATATGTTTTTGCAGTGTAAGAGTTGTAGATTACAGGATAGTTTTTTTCTGAAACCAAATTGTTTATTGAAGAGTAGGTTATTTGTCTCTAAGTGGAGGATGATGGATTGGTTAATAATAGATTCCATGACTTTACAGGTGATGCAGCATAAGGAGATTGGCCTGTAATTTTCAACTAGGCTTGGGTCTCCCTTTTTGAAGATGGGGATGACTGTGGCTTGTGACCATAGGTTAGGCAAGGAGCTGGTCCTGAAAGATTTTTCAAAGATTATGCTTAGAGGTTTGGCTATGGCAGTGGATAGCTTTCTTAAGAAGTAGGCACATATTCCATCCGGTCCAATAGATAGAGATGGTTTTAGATTGCGTAGTGATTTTTCAACATTGTCTTCTGTGAAATCGATATGTATTATTAGATCATTATTGTTATCTGTGGTACGGCTAGGAAATACTGGGCATGATCCATTGCTGTTTACAAATACTGAGCCGAAGAATGTGTTAAAGATGTTGGCTTTAATGGTGTCGTCGTTGCAGTCTTTACCATCAGGTCCTATCAAGGGAGGGATGGACCTTGAGTCTTTTAGTTTGTTGTTTACAAAATTGTAAAAAGCACGGATGGAATTGGTGCTTAGAAGGTTTTCCTCTTGTTTAATGTGATAATTGGTGCATTCGGTCTTTATCTGGTGGCATAAATTTTTGTATCGGTTTTTGAAATTGGTAACGTGACCAGATTTGTTTTTCCTCCAGAGTGATCTCTTTTTGGATTGAAGTTTCCTTATTGATATGGGTAATCTGCTTTTTTGTTTTGTTTTGGGAGTTGTTGTTGGTACATATAGTTTGATGACTCTTTTGACTTCAAGTAAAAAATATGTTGTAATGGTCTTCAACAGTATTGCATCCAGTGAATAGAGATTGCCAATCCAGGGATGAGAGATCGTTGTCTATAAGATCATAGTTGCCTTTTTGAAGTTACAATTGGGGATTACATCATTGTGGTGATTTTTGTGTGGACGTATGTTGAGACAAAAAGTCAATCATATTGTGGTCACTACTGGAAAAGGGTTCTTTAGTTTGTATTCCGTAAATTAAATTCAAACTATTGCAGAAGATGAGATCGAGGCAGTTGTTTAGTCTAGTGTTGTTGGTTACTAGTTGTTCCAGTCCCAGATTTGTAATAGCGTTGTAGAAAGTTGTGTGTATGATTTCAGTTGTACAATCATTTAGGGTCCAGTCAATATGAGGTAGATTGAAATCACCAAGAAAGATAAAAGGGTATGGGCAGGATGCAGCCCATGTTAGTAATGTATTTAGCTTGTTTACATGTTCGATGTCATAATCAGGTGCTCTGTAACATAGTAAGAATCGAATTGTGATATTTAAGGATAGTTCACAGATGATGGTCTCAGGAAGAGCAAGCTCCTGGGTAACTTGGATATTTTTTAGATGTAAAATTTTTTAGAGTATGGAAGATTATTTAGAGATTCCTTCAGAAATAGACATTCCTAGAGTTTTCATCTTGAGGGTTGTAGTCTGTAAGGAAGATACTGACTAGTGAACAATGTATGTTTCCTATTTCTATTTAAAACAATTTTCATATATATAGTGACAATTTAACAAATGATTATGTTCTAGATCTCAAACACCGCCGAATACCAATTTTGTTTTTTGCAAACAAGATGGATCTTAGAGATGCTGTATCCTCTGTTAAAGTCTCTCATTTACTGACATTAGAGAACATCAAAGACAAGCCATGGCAGATCTGGTAAAATTTTGATTTTATAACTATAACTAAAATAATATTTAATATGAATTAAATACATCATTATATTTTGCATTTGGATTTTGAATGTTCTGGTGTTTGTTAATGTAAATAAGCTTATGAAAGCAAATTAATTTGATTCCATTGTGCTTTAGTTTTCATGCATACTAGTTAATAATGTGCTATCCAATAAATACATTTACTCTCCATAATTCTTATTTGGAAAGTTATTAATGATGAATATGCAAAATTTCACTGAATACAAGGTTTTGTGCAAAATGAGGAAGAGTTGATTTCTTCCACGCATATATGATCAAATACCCACTGTATGTATGTATGCATGTATATATGTATTTTAAACACATATATACATATACATATACATATGGGATGGGGTTGAAAGAGAACCTTCTATTTATATTTTTGGGTTCAATTTGTAGCTCTCTAAATTTAAATAGTTTCATTGTGGCTTACATTCAACTATAAAATTTTATTTCATATGACATAACAGAATGCAGCATTAATGCATAAAGATTCACAAAAACAGCTTATAAAATGTGTATTAAAATATTCATTTTAAAAACTCACAGCATGCATAATGAATAAAATTATGAATAAAATTGAATTATGTATGAGCAGCTACTAGGATTACTAAACCTATGGCCGGATATCTAGATTGTTTAACCATTAGGCAGCAGTGTCCTGGGTTGCAATGTAGATTAGCCTCCTCGTGGTGCACCCAGGCAATGTGACTTTATCATTGCTAAATACACATTCTAGCTGCTGGACCTGACAAGGCTTTCCCAGCAAGAAGCAGCATGAATACTGAAAACTATAGAATATTTTAACCCTCTGCTTTATCATTGCTATTTTTCTTGGCAGATGTACAAAATTACAAAGCACTAGGTTGCAACTGCCCCCAAATTTATGGGATTTGTTTGGGGCCTAGAAGCATTGTTGGAAATAAAAGAAGACATTGGCAGCTGGCTCTTTGATGCTAATTTTTTTGGATTAATTTTTAAAGTGTTATTTAGATATAAAGCACAGTAGGGCAGATAACTTGGCACGCACCAGAGTAGACATGTAGAGAAAATCCAGTGTGTTAACTTCTTTAGCAGATCAGCAAGCAGGAAGTAACTTCACACTTGATACCATCGATGTTTGAAACTAGATCTTATAACTAAAAACCATTGTTTATGTGTGTGATTCACTTGAAGCTGATTAATTTTAAAAATATTTCTTCAATTGCTTATCACTTACAAGAATGTGTTCTTTCAGTGCTAGTGATGCTCTTAAAGGAGAAGGATTGCAAGAAGGTGTGGACTGGCTGCAAGGTATGTTTTAATTTTGCCTTCCTTGTTTTTCTTTCCACAAGCCCTCCTTTTTAAAAAATATTTTCCATCATTTCATTTTGTTTTTTCCTGCCTATTTCTGCTATCAGATCAAATTACACAGTAAGTATCCTTACAATTATTTGGATGCTTCTTTCAATGAGACATTGTCATTCAAACAAGGTTATCTCCATTTAAAATTGTTGATTAGTATATCAGCAATACTTTTATTTCTGTGATTAAAGTCAAAATAATATAAAAATACTCATTTCCTTTTTTAACTTAATTGTAAATAATGCAATAAAAAGAAGAATAATGGTTTTAATTTCTGGTCTAAGTGATAGCTTTTGTTTAAAGCAGCTCAAAGTATGTATGTATGTATGTACACACACAAGGTTCTCACAGTTATCACAATTTTTAAGGTGTGTTTTTACTGTTTCCTTTGTTAAAGCATCTTAAAATGGGTTGCAGAATACAACACACTAAAAACATTATAAAAATCAAAAGCATTTACAAATATATAAAAACCAAAAGCAGTTAAAAAAGAACGGAACAACAAATACTGAACCAGAAGCCATTTATAGAACTTCATTCCAATATAATTGTTCATACTCATATTACAAATATGCTGTATGTGAATTATTTCATCACTTCCAAGGCTAGCCATTCCATTAGTCCTCATAAGCTATGTACTTAAGCAATTCAGAAAATATGATTTTGCTACTCCTGCCCTTACTTGAAGTTTGCTTGCTTTAATATTATCTACAAAGCAATAGTGTTGCTTGAGCTGCCATAACAAAAGAGCAGCTAGAGGCATTTTTCTCAAAAGTAGCTTTTAGGAAGAGGCACTGGGCCTCAAGTTATTTTCCCACAGCAAGCAGAATATAGCAGATAAATTACATTAAAAGATCCTTCGGCTCCTTTATATCATTGTTAAAAGAGTTAACAACAGAATAAGATATTGAAAATGAGCTTTGGCTTTGGCAATAAAAATATACACGTTTTGAAAAAGAATAATTGGACAGCAACTAACAGTTTCATATAGTTGGTTAACACATTATTCTAAAACGTTCCAATCTTAAGTTTAAAAAAACACCACTAGATGTCAGCAAAGATTGAAAATTGAGTTGCAGAGAAACCTCATAAATAACTACAATATTTATTATATGGAAATTGAAAACTTTAGTAAATATTTTGAATTTTGAAATAATATGTCAGAACTGTCTATCAAAAATTAGGCTGCTGGACGTTTCTTGCAAGAACCACAAAATATATAAACATATTTGTACATTACTCCTTAGTAGCCTAAATATTTCTGAATGGAGAGGTGGAAATTATTTGATGGTATCTTATAAGAAAACTGCATTTTAATGTGAATTTTTATTTGTTTTTATCTAGATCAGATCCAAATAATGAAGACATGAAAAGCTAATATGCGAATGGAAATATTAAAGATAATTTATAGATACTGAAGGCCTTGGAGACAAAAACTTTAGGCCTGTGTGTTTTCTTGTGTTGGTTTTTATAAAAGCCTTTAAAAATAAAATAGTATTTTTGCTAATAGTTCATAATGGCCATAATGTGACCAGAGATTCAGGTGAGGTCAAATAAAACAATGAAATAATTGTATACTATTCAAAAACCTTTGGTATATTTTTGTTTGATTTTTAGTTAGAACTTAGGGGAAAGCATATGATATCTTAACAAAAATGATTACTGAAAAGCTTTGCATAGTGTCTTACATTCAAAACTTCACGCTGGCCATGTCTCTTCCTGAACTAAAATTAAATGTAATAATCTTAAGAAAGAAAGAAAAATGCTGTAAAACTTAAACTTAGTGCAATTCTTGTTGTTTTAAACTTTTTTTCCTGCAGCTGAAAAGACTCTGCTTTTGTCACTTTTCTTCCCCATCCATTATTTTTTATCATCGTGTTGTATTGTCTAGCCCATAGATCATGGTTTACCCTAACTCTTGTGTACAAAATAACTGCAAACCATAGTCTGAAATTTGACTATAAATCTGTTTTATATAACGAAGTATTGAGAAAGAGAATGAATAAGGGTTAATAAAAAATAGAACTAAGGTTATTTTTCCCGACAGCTGATAAAAGAAGATGACAGGTGTACAAGCACCAAGCTAGAAGTGTTTTGCTACAAGCAAAACAAGAATGGTTTTTTTTCCCGCAAAATATTCAATTTTTTCTAAGAATATTTTTTTTCTTCTGGAATAGGCTGAAATTGCAGGGAGGTTTTTACATGTCCGGAATTGTAACATTTCAAAGTATGGTATTCTGGATCATACACTTCTGAAAAGGCACAAACTATCAACTCCTTTAGGGTAGGGAAATTGAACATTTCTAAAACACACAGTTATATTTTTCATACTTGTACTCCCATAATACTCATAGGCATCTTCCATGTCTTAGAAGGCTTTGTTTATGATGTAAAATAGCCCACTGCAACAGACATTTGGTATAATTTTAACTTGCACAGAGATCAGCTATGTCATACAATGTTTTAATTAAATGTAAATTGTGATTTTACAAGCTATTTGGATGTTTATGATGTGCTATTTATGTGCTAAATTATATTGATTTCTGTAATAGCTAAAATATTTTGATAAATAAAGTACAGAACTGACATAATGAATTCTGTATCTTTTAAGATAACAAATTTGAAATTGCATTCATGAAATGAAGTAGTTTGAAATATTGGAGGGAGCGTTTTCCAGAGGGCTTTCCTTGGGAAAAATGTAAAGCAGGCAAAGCACTCTGTAAACATTGCTTCAAGATATCAATTATCTGGACTAATATTTTTCCCAGTTAAAAGTTGAAGGAAACAGACTTTCATTGGTGCGTGAAGGAAGCTAGCAGGACAGAACTTCCACATCTTTGGGCTATATCAAGAGAAGGAAATAGTTAGAATTTATTACTTTTTCAATTTTGGGGCTACATTAAGTCCTTGGTGATTCAGGGCAGCTTAAAAATGAGAACATGGTTAACTAGAGGACCAAAAGTAAGCTAACTGAAGGGGACACTACAACTACCTCAATCACAAGGCCTGGGAGAACAACCACATGTTGTTCATTTCTGGACTATCACGAGGATGGAAACTGCATGAATCAACTGAATGGCTTTAAGGATAAATTTTATATTATTCGATACTTGAAAAACATAATTGAACTTTTCAACTGTCTTTATGGAAAATGACAATAATCCAATTAAAAATAATATTTTTATTTTGTAGTACAGAACTTTTCTGACCAAAGCAATTTCTATTTGATATATCCAGTTGTTAACATACATCTGCAGGTATTAACTGTATACCTCTCTGTTGTTAACATGGTAATAGACTATTGAACAATTAAGAACATAAGGAACTGGTACGAAAATGAGCAACACAATCCACAGCTTTAGGTTGGACATCTATCATGAGTACAAAACATACAATATATGCAGTATATAAAACCTAGATTCAAAAATATATTGATGCTAATTATTAGATTTCTGCAACTCAACCATAAAAAGGGGCATAAAAAATTAAGAATGCTCATTGCATGCACAGCAGTGGTGGTATTCTACCAGTTCGCCCCGGTTCTGCCGAGCCGGTAGTGCTGATGAGCAGCGGAGACTGAACCAGTTCTCTCCAATGCTCTGCTGTTGGGCCCACCCGCCTGGGCTCCCATACTAACTTTTATTCCCTGCTTTTGAAGCGCAGCTGCTTTACACGGCACAGCAGATAGTTGCTCAGCAGCTGCTGAAGCAACGGAGTGCAGGATTGCAGGAGGTGAGTCGGAAAGCCTCTGCGCCTGCACAAAGTGCATTTGGCATGCACGCACACGCAAAGTGTATGCATGTGTGCAAAGCACGCCCACCAAGCCTAGCCCACTGAACCGGTGGTAAAAATGTTTGAAACTGATGGTCAGGTAAATTTTGCAATCTAAACATAGTGTGGTTAAGAGCAACAGATAGGTAAATACATCTAGAAATCTAGTTGAATATTTTAGAGTCAGTTCAGGGCAGCTGAGTTCCATAGGACTTACTTCCAAATAAGTATATTAAGGCTAATTTTCTAATACTAAGAAGTCTAAAATCTGTGGAATTTACTAATAAGCAGCATACATAGTATTGTATTGTTCATAAATTAAAAGGGGAATGAAACGTTTTTCAAAATTAGTCAAAGAGAAAATCATCATGCAATTTGTTCAGAAATAAAACTTTAGTAGTTGGGACTTCTGGTTTGTTCCTCATCGGAGTGGAATCCGTAATCGTGCACGGTTTCACTCAAACTCACTTGCTGGAGGGTCCCGATCGGAACCAGAACCACCCTGGTGAGGTGGTGAAGAAGGGGGAAATCATCTGGAGGGTTGCAACTTCCCTCCCTGACAGGGAAAACCCTACCAAAGGCAAGCTGCAGCAGTGGTCCTAAAATAGCCATCACAAAGACAAAGAACACTCAGGAAACTAAATTTTGTGCTGGAGCAGAGAAGTAGAGAGTGTGAACCAGGCAAAGGACATCGCTTTTGACCTACCCCGGTATTAAAATAAAGGGCTATCTTGGAGGGAAGTGTGTGGAAGCGGTGACCAGAGAAAGTGAAAAAGAAATTGGATCTTATAAAATTTGGATTGGATTAATTTGGAGGAGAAAATTTAAAGGAAAATACTTTAACACAACAAAGGTTTAGAAATTAAACTGGATAACTGTTGAATTATGGGCATAACTAAAGGGCATAATTAAATGCTGAAATTGTGTTGAAAAGAAAAGAAATATTAGCTAATGATTGAAATTAGTGAACTTAATAAAAGTATTATATTCAATAAAGAAAGTTAAAAGTAAAAGGACTCAAGAGCACCACTTGATGGTATAGGAAAACTTTATTGTTATAGAACCATCCAAGAGTATGGATTGTTGAAAATAAATTCAAAAGATACTGGCTGAAATAATATAGTGGACTCTGAGATTGAATATATCTATTAAAAAACAGGATTTTAAATATGAAGGAAGAGGAAAGAAAAGGAGAAGATATAATGGAGAAACTATTTGTTGATATAAGATTGGACTTACAAGAGTTAAGATTGGATTTGCAAGATATTAAGGGACATGATAAAAATTAAATTTGAAATGTGCAATTATGTACTACAGAAATTAGAAATGGTGACTCAGTATACACAAGAACAAAATAAACCAGAGGGGGGGGAGTTCTATAAAGAAGAAGCCAACATTGAAGGACAAAACGAACAACAATTATTTAAGTGGGGGGAAAGGAATTAGAATTAAAAATTTGGCCTGATGGGATGATAAAAGGGAGAATGGTTCGGAAAATGGATTAAGGGAGAGGGAAAAAGCAGAAAAAGGAAGGGCAAAAGAAAAAATCAAAAGAGGAATAGGAAACAAACAAGGATGAAAAGAAAGTACATTGTCCAAAGAGTAAGAGATAATGGGTGAAAATAAAAGGATAAGGAAGGAGATTCCACAAGGTAATATGTTGTGATGTATAAGAATATATTGAAAATAGTATTTTGTACTGTATAGATGATTCATAAGGTGTTTGAGAAAATATAATGCGGAATCTGAGAAAAAAATATATATTTGTATTATATATTAGATAGGGAGATTGATATTAAGGTAGAATGAAGGTAGTTAGCTCAAATTATTAACCAGAGGGGACAATTATATTTACAGATAAGGATTGATAAAATGACAAATGTGACAGAAAAAAGTAATATGAGAAATGACAACAGAAATGAGAATTTTAGATAACATTGTAAAATAAGATATGGGAATGTATTAATATAACATGAATTGGAATTGGATAAGGTAAGCTTAATATTTAAGAATAATAAGGATGATGCAATATGAAACTAAACAAATATAATGAACAGGTAACTATGGTCATGTTGTATTGAGATGTGAAACCTGGAACCACACTGCTTGCCAAATGAGAATTTTTTATTTTAAAAAATAAAATAAAAGCAGGGAGAAATGGAATAATGGAATTACTAGGTATGTTTAACTGATATGGTGGCATTTGGAGAGAGTTTTGAAAGGTTGAAAATCAGCATTGAAGGATTATGAATTAATGTGAAATATATGCATTGAGAGATATGATTGATATTATTAATTTTGCCTATACTAAAATGTATGATATATTGATGCCACACTGTTAATGTATTGTTGTGCACATGCAGACTGAAATAAAAAAATTTGGAAACAAAAAACTTTAGTAGTTGGCAGCAAAGCAAGTTGAATAATTAATATAATTTAATGAAATCTTATTGCTCTTAGCAATATATTCTAAATAAAACATTTAAAATAGCTGAACTTTTTTGTTGTAAGTTCAATCTTGATTGCTTTTCAAAGCTATGTAACATATAAGAACCTTTAGAATGTAAAATATATATTTAGCCTTTACATGGTTTCACAAACAGGCTGTTTCCCCTTGCCGGCATTGTAGTTTCTACATGGTAACTAGGGCCTCATAGTTTTCTGTTTAATTTGCATGCATTTATATGATTCTTAGTGGGCAATTAGGGTCAGAGGCTAGAGGCTTTTGCTACCTACCATATGACAAATAATTTCTTATATGAAATATAAGAATGTAAAGCTAATCCCAAAGTGTGTATTGCTACAGGGACTTTATCACAATGCTTTTGGTAAATGTTTGTTTTTACCGTATACTAATAGAGAGGGAACTATCATCTAAATGATCCAAACCTTCTTACCAGAAGTAGAAGTAGGTTATTTTACTGCATGCTAGAAAGAAAAGCTATAATTATTCTAGCACAAGGTCCCTTGGACAGCTGCCAAGGCCTCAGAAGGTGAAGAGAGACAATACCTCTATATACCTATGGTACCTATCTATCCACCTAATCAATGGGAGGGGCCTATTTGATGTAGTGCTTAAGGTAGTAGCCTAGACTGTGAGTTCTAGGCCTCCCTTAAGCATGAAAGCCAGTTGGGTGATTTTGGACCAGTAATTCAGCCCAACCCATTTCCCAGGGTTATTGCTATGGGGAAAATATGAGATGGGAAAATTGGTATGTATACTTCCTTGAGTTGACAAAAAATGGCAGAATAAAACTGTAAAGTCCCAAGCGTCAGATAACTACTTTACTACTTACTATTTACCATTTTAATCTCAGAATTGCAATGTAATATTAAATTAATATATAGAATTAATCCTAGCAAGAGTATTGTGCTGGGATTGCCACTATTGATCTTATAACTGATTTTAAATGTTTCATATGTTTGGAGTATAATATTTGCCAAAGACCTTCTAAGGTAATTAGGATATTACAGAAGTTGGTTTTTAAATTTCATCCCATATCCTGGAGTAATATAGACACCTAGTCCTTTGCCAAGGCGGTGCAATGGCTCGGCAGTTAAGATGCTGGGCTTGTTGGCTAGAAAGCCAAAAGCCCAGGTTCGAGACTTGAGCACCATGCAATGGGTAGGCTCCTGTCCTCACCCAGCTCTGGCCAACCTAGCAGTTCAAAAGCATGCAAATGCAAGGAAATAGATACCACTTTGGGTACCTATAGGTAACAGTGCTCCATGATGTCATGCTAGCCACATGACCATGTAAATGTCTTCAGACAGTGCTGGCTCAATGGCCTCAAAATGGAGACGAGCACCGCCTGCAATGACTAGGGAGTAAAATACGCAGGGAGTCTTTTACCTTACATTTGCCATGAATCTAGAAGTAGGGGCTTTCTGGAAGTTGGATCCAACTCTGCAGGATTTATTTAGTGCAGTGTTGGCGAACCTATGGCACGCATGCCACAGGTGGCACGCAGAGCCCTCTCTGTGGGCACGTGTGCCATTGCCTCAGTTCCACTGCACATGAACACATGCCTCCCGCCAGCCAGCTGGCCTTTGGGTCTCTGCTGTGCATGCACAGGGGGCACGTGTGGGGATGTGTGCATATGTGCAGGGGCACCTTGCATTTTGGCTATGTGTGTGCACGTGCACATTTTGGGCACTCGGTGCCCAAAAGGTTCGCCACCACTGATTTAGTGTATGGCAAATATGTTAAAAAGCACATCACAATTATATGCTCAATGAAAAAATATGAAAATATTTACTCAAGGGTAGATTATACTGTCAATGCATGATGGTGTAGCATACATAAAATCTCTGGAATTTCCCTTATATGTGCTCAGAAGGCATTATTCCACAATATGTCACATTGGCTGCTACGTTCCAAAGAGGAGAGCTTTTCCATTTACAGAGTAGGCTAGCGTACCTGCCCTGTTAAGTCCTAATCCTAAAGCCCCTGAGCAGGCCTTACAGGATAGATTGAATCCTTTTGGTTCAGCTGTAAAGCAGGGAATATTGTGGCACTCTGGAGGAGCAATAGAAGATCATTCTTGCATTCAGGCCTGAAGCAGACTGAAGTTCTTATTCAGAAAGTTTCTGGATGTTCTAATATGTGGATGTCTGGAACAAAGCCTGTTGTTTATAACATCAGTAATATATGCATTGATTGGCATGTGAGGTTTACTATTTTCTTATACTCTTGCTGTATTCCTTTTATGGTGGAGGAATATGACTCAAAACTGGTAACCAGAAAGTGGGAGATCTTATTGTACCCACATAGCATAGTTCACTCTACAGGATGAAAGAAGTATTCTTGTACTTGCTCACTTAGCATTCCTACTGGCATTTATAGAAATGTTGTAATACATTGTTACTTTTTTATTTGTATATTTTTCTGTCCACACAACATTCAAAGCAGCTCAAATGTAAAATAGTTTCAGATTGTTTATATTTTGGGCTTTTATTTTGAAGGTAGCACATTGAAATGTTCTTTAAAAAGAAAACTGATTTATGCAATGGCACGCAATTATTTTAGGCTCCAGTCCAAACTCATTTATTCAGAGGGCTTCCTTCTGTGTACATGCCTTAGAGCATTTTTTTTTTGTTATGGAAAAGGAAGTGTCTTGGAGAAATGATAATAAATAATAATAAATACATTTAAAATTATGTAGAAAGACAGGCATTGTAGTTACACCAGTTTTTAATACGGGTGAGAAAAAAACCAGACCCATTGTTATACTTTTTATAAGGAATCTAAAAAAATATATACATTGAGTGCCTGTAGCACCTAAACACTAAATAGGGCAACCCGTTTATGTCTATCTGGGAATAAGCCTTATTTAAGCAATTCTGACTGCATTTAATTCTGGAGCATGATTTCATCAATGTTTAGTGGTCTTAAGGCTCAGAAATATGTACCCTACAACAGTGGCCCCCAACCTTTTCTATACCACGGCCTGGTACCGGCATCACAAAATGATCTACGGACCGGTACCGGCATCAGCACACACGACCAAGGCAAGGCAAGCCGAGTGACCGGCCAGCCAGCCGTCCCCCGCTTCTCCCCGCCACCTTCAACTCCTCCTTTGTACCTTTGTCGATGGGCTTTTCGGGCTCTTTCTTAATCTCCTCCTGAGTAACGCGAGACTCCACTGCCATTGGGACGGCTCTTCATTCGAAGCCGCCCCCCCCCTTCGACGAAACTAAGGCGCGAAGATTCCTCAAGCACCCAAACGCCGCTTTCCAACCGACGACCGACAAGCTCACCCGGAAGCACATTCTCAAGCGCCGTCGAAACAAGATGGCGGCGGCCAAGCAAAATAGGTGGCCCGGTACAAAATGATCCACGGACCGGTACCGGTCCGGGGCCCAGTGGTTGGGGACCACTGCCCTACAACATATCTATTTTCCAGATTTCCACGAACGTATTTTCTTGTGTTTGTTGTTTTGATGTGTTTTGTTTGTTTGGGTTTTGTTTTTATTGGTTTTTGCTATCATAGATAAGAGGGCTCTCAGTCTTAGGCAAAGGGAGGGTCACTAAGTTATTTTTTGAACGTTTTAAGAGTACTTCTAAAACAGGTTTTCAGCAGGTTAAATTAGAGGTGTTTGTGGCAGTCACTTCAGTGTTGCCTTCACGCTGCGGTCGAGAACTAAACACACCTATCGATGGTGACTGTTTATTTTCGGAGGAAAGGCAAAACTCGATCAACCTGAACTTCTCGGCCGCAGAGCATAAGGGAGGAGCAGGGGAGGCGACACCGGCGAGCGAAAACTCACAGATCACGCGCGCGGGAACTAAAGCTGCTGCGTTGTGGGGGAGAAAGGGCGGGACTTGGAGAGAGGGGGAGGTGCTGCTCAGGGCCGAGGCCCGCCTCCTGGGCCGGGCCGCGGAGGGAGCCGTGCAAATATTTCTGTCTCCACAGCACAGAGGGGAAGGTTTCGGAGGCAGGCTTCCCTGTACCCGGTCCCGTTGGGACAATAATGAACTAGGAAGCTAGTCAGAACGAGGGCTTCCGTTCCCCGGGACAAGCGTCGGAGATTCGCCACCTGTTTGGGGGCTTTTTTTTCCACCTTAGAAAAAAAAAAGTAGCCTGTTTGCTTCCCTGGTTGTTGAAGATGTCTGGAGGGAGTACTCGGAGGAGAGCCGCTTCCCCCTGGCACAGCAATTTATCTCGCCTTTTTATGAGAAGTTCTTCCAAGGAACAGGAAGAAGAGAACAAAGTAGCCCCTGAGCAGCGCTGCGCACGAAGGTAGGGACGAGACAAAGTTTGAAGGCAGGAGCGGCGGTGACCCTTCCTTCCTTCCTTCCTGGCTGGAGTAGGTTGGCTTCGCGTCTTTTTCTTTCCCCCTTCACCTCCTCGCCATCCTTCTCCCCGCCCCGCGCTTCGATACTTCTTTGGCATCATCTCTTCCTTTTGGCTGAATTCTCCACAAACAAAACCTAGAGCCGTAAACTTGCCAAACGCCTGTTAGCCTGACGCGAACTCGCCCAGAGTCGTTCCGTGGAGGGGTTGAACGTGATGCGAATTTCCTGCAAAATGGGGGTTTGAGGAAACTTTTTCTTAACCCCGGATAAATGTATAAGCCAAGGCGAACGCAGCCTTTGTGATGCAAAGTAGGCGGTGGTCTTCTGTTTAAATAAGTCTTTTAAGCCCCAGAAGCTGAGCATCTTCAGTATAAGTACTGTAATTTCACGCGGGGCATAGCAGATGTAATCTAGGGATTACACTTTTAGGCTTTTTTCCTCCCGTTAGCCAGGAAAAAAAAATGGATCATTTAAATTCAAATACTAGTGTCAAGGTTTTTTTTTTTCATTTTGGGGAATACAGCCTTTGCCCTTGGAGAGCCTTCTGGCAACACCTCTTCTGGGTTACAAAGGTATGGAAACTCCCAGGGATGCCTCTGATAATAAAAGCAACTGGTCTAGGGAGAGTGGCAGTGCATCTATTTCTCACATTTTTTTTATTATATTCTACATTTTATGAGCACCTGTGTGTATATGCACATTTTACATGGATATATGATGGTACTATATAAAATACAAGGTAAAAGTAACAGTTAATAAATACTGTGGTAATCTAAACTAATTCTTTGGTGATTTAATATATCCAGTTTCTGTAAGTTAGGTAAAGTCTTTTCTCCCACTCCGGATCAAAAGAGCATTAAGAACAAATCCAGTGAGGTTGAACTGCTTTCATATATGAAAATTCAAGATCCATTTTGAATTGCTTTCATATATGAAATATGTTACACACTTTTGGTTCAAATTATTTAATTGACAAAACTTAACAAACAAGATTGATAAGTAGCAATACTTATCAACATCATGCATTCTTGTCCATCCCCCCCTTCCTTTCCTTTCAGCACACCCTGAAATGGAAAGGGAAAAGAATGAGAGGAAATCCCATTGTAAGAGTGTTTTTTGGTGATACAATATATATGGCAAAAACAAAAAGTTAAAAATATATAATATTTTATTATATGCCTTTATAATGTTTTATTTTCAAGATTATAATATTAATAAACTCTAGATTGTGAAAATAAACAGTCAAACAATTTTTGAAAGTAAGCTTTCATTTCAAATTTTAGTCCACCACAGTTTTGGTTAAAGCTTTTCCATGTTTTATAATTTGGTAAATAAGAAATAGTGTGTCTTAAAGTTGGTTAAGAAACTGATCAGTTTCTTAGAGAAACCATGATTGCAGTCTAATTTTGTTTAAAGGTATAATTACTTTGTACAGGTATGTTTTTATTTTCAATTTCAATATTACAGGGAATTATAAGTATTTTGGCATTTTGTTTTCATTTTTATTTAAGCAATAATAAGATATAACAGTATTATGGAATTTTTCTGATTATTCAATGATGTAGACCAAAAATTATTTGTTTAGAAAGCATCATTAAAATGCCAAAATACTTATAATTCCCAGTAATGATGGTAGTAAACAAGGAGTAAGCTTGATAGAACTCAAACACATGTTCATGTCTGAACCCATCCTATAGTGATAAGAGTAGCGAAGCATCAACACTTCTTTGTCCTAGTTGTTTCAGCAGAATGTCAGTTAGTGCTGCTATTTATGGTTATCTCATTATGACTATTTTTTCCTTGACTTTTTGCTGATCAAATTGCTTCAATTCACTTTAGCATAGACTCAGTTTGAACATATTTCATTAGGCGATTGAGATAATGTCTTGTGAAGATCTAGTTTGTGGATTCTAAGAAAGTGGACAGATTCTTTCCAATCTGAATTCTACAAAATGCAGACTGAATCATCTGCTACTTGGTTTCTTTGAGTTGCCAAAAGGAATATCACCAGATACCAAAAAGGTTTCTATACAAAAAATACTTTTTCGATTAATTTGTTTTTTGTATTAACTACCTCAAAGGAAATAATATTGCAGCCATGTCTGAAGAAGCCATCTCTTGATCCAACTGTATTGATCACTTTTACCTAGCCTCTTCTTTCCTTCAGGTCTGGATGTGGGACAGAAAGTTTGGGGGTGATGTTTGTTGAGATTTGAAGAAAGAGAATGAAGGCCTTTTGGTCCCATTATACCTCTCAATATGGTATTCTCTTGTACTACCTATAAAGATTGGGTTGAGTGGCATGCCTTTTTCTCTGTTTTGAATAGATAATTCCATTCAGTAGCAATGGAGGATTTGCACTTGAGGTGTTCAGCCATATTTCCTGACCTATCAGATCAGTATTAAACTGCTGGAGGAGATAATTCATCATTTTGGGGTAATGTATCAGCAATGAATGGATATGTGGCTATAGATTTCTACCATGGCTAATTGGATTAGATGGAACAAAATAAGCTAAAACCAAATTCTAACAAGATGGAAGTACCGTTCATTCAAAAAACATCTTGGCTCCTCATTGGGTCCAGTGCCAAGTCTGGATCAGATTGCACTCTACCTGAAGTGACATTGGGGTCACTTCACCTATGTAAGGCTTCTGCTTGATTAGAAGAAGGAAGCTGCCACCAAGCCTTTATCCAATTTTATTGTATGTTCTAGTTGTGGCAGGGGAAAACTTGGAATACAAGACATTGGCAAGAGTCACACATGCCCTCATTTGAGACTGGACTACTGCCACACTATCTAGAACTGCTTTTCAAGACTACTCAGAAACTAAATGGTATAGGATGCAGCAGATGAGAGTTGCTTCAACAATATTACACCTGGATTAGAAGCTCTGCATGACTTACCAATATATTTCCAAGTGAGAGTCAATTTGCTGTGGTGGTAAATGCACTGGATTAGAAACTGGGAGCTTGTGAGTTCTAGTTCCACCTTAGACAAAAAGCCAACTTGGTGACTTTGAGCCACTTATATACTTTCAATCCTAGGAAAGAAGCAATGGCAAACCCCTTATAAAATTTTTTGCCAAGACAACTTAGACTTTTCCAGGCAGTCACCAGTAGTCAACAATAACTTGAAGACTTACATACATACATACGAGATACCTGCCAATTTAAAGTGCTATTTTTGATCTATAAAATCATTCATGCTTTTGTTCTTCAATATCTTCTGAGTTATCTTTTCCAAGCAGAAACTGCCAAGCAGTTGGGTGGGTGGGTGGGTGGATGACCTTGGAAGACGAAGGGAAGAGATGCTGTCTAGCAAAACTGACAAAAGAGGGAGGATCTTCCAGAGGCTTAAAGGTCAACTAAGCCTAGGAAGAATCCGCCCTAATTGATCAAGCAATTAAAGGCAACAGGAAGTTTGTACTTTGCAAGATTCTGTTAATGTAATTTTACAGTACAATAGAGTAGAATTAGCTTATATACTTGGGTTTCCTGTAATTTACCTGGGAGGGCTGATTTGGGGGGGTGGGGGACGGACTTGAGGTGCATCCTGTCAAGAGATACAGAGATAGGTGGCCTCCATACTGGTATTTATTAAGACAGTGAAATGCCTTTAATTAGGTATTTGTTTTTGTTATTGTTTTATTAGAATACTAGCTCGATACACGTGCTTCGCTACGAAACTATGTGGCCGGGCTTAGTTTTTGGGGAGGAGAAAATAAGGGGGGGTGGAATTCTGCCTCTGCCTACTGGCATCCATCAATATTCATTTGTCTAGCATCCTGTCAGTGTGAGAGAGTTGAGGGCTGTTTGGAAACTGAAACAGTATTCGCTGTGTGAGCAAGAAGGAGACAGCAAGGAGCCTGGGCGTGGCTTAGCTCAGCTGTCCTGTACTAAAGCTGCTTGGTGCTGTGAATCTGAAACAAACTCTTTTCCTCTGCTTGTGTTTTGCAGGTGGGGAGGGAAAGTAGAACTCCTTAGCATCAAAGCGTATTAATAATAATATGTGAAATAGTAATGCTCTGATGGTCATTTCAAAAAATCCTTTCTTCGTGAGTACCTAGAAACCAAGAGGAATATAGTTTCAAGTTTGTAGGCTTTATGGTTGTGGAGATTTTGTGATGATGCGTGAGTGGTATTTTGCTTTTATATAACTTTACAATATAATAAGGTAGAATTAGTTCATATACATATATATTTTAATGCTTATGAACCATCCAGAGACTTTTGAATAAATTTTAATTTACTCATTTTAAATAAAATGAGGTGTGATAGTAATAAATAAGTTGTCAAATTAGAAAGGCACCAATTAAATACCCATTTAAAGTAATAGCAGCGGAGCCACTTATAAAGCTAACAATTATGGGTCAACAAATATGAAACAAAACTGAAGCTGAAGGACCGGAAAGACTGGTATATATGCTACAACATATAATGGGAATTTAAAATAATACACAAATTACTGAACCTATTCACACAAGCAAAGTTTTAGCAAAGACTTTACAAAAAAACAACAACACAATATTGCAAAAACATGAACTCAACAGGTAGGGTTGAGAAGGTTTCAGAAAAGGTAGCTTCTGAATAATTAACCTGATAGATAATACAACCAGCTCTGGATATGAAAGATGAAGCACAACTCGGAGGATGAAATTAGCACTCATTAAAATAACTGTTGGGGTCCAATTTACAAAGAAAAATGGACAAAGAACAATGGAAATACAGTATTCTTTACATGATTTTGAATTGTTAGATGGGAAATTCTAGGGCCATTTTAGATTGTGTAAATTGTTAAGAAGCCCCATGCTTTTTAGAGAGACTTTCTCCACTTTCATATGTAGACGCCTATACTGGGCTAAAGGCCTGAACTATAAGCCAAAACAAAAAGCAAGACATTCACAATAGTAGGTAAGTAGCTGTTCTCTTGATTTGTCACATCACTGCCAGTCAATCCTAATTCTTCAAATGCTTTTGAATTTTGTATTTGATTTACAGGTTGTCTTCGCTTAGTGACTGCCTTGGATAGTGAATGTTCACTGTTATGAAAGTAAGAAAAAAGTAATTTTGTGACTATGCCCGCATTTATAACCTTTGTAGCGTCTTTCTGTCTCTGTCACATGTTCACCATAACAGTCAGTAAGCATTGTCTGTGCCTGACAGGATTTTTCTCCCTCCACCCCACAGAGTGGAGAGTTTGCCTGAGCTAACTATCTATTCCTGAACTTCTTTTTAGCATATCCCTAAAAAGTAGTAATTGCAAGTTGTTAAACTCAGCTCTGTGGCCTTAGAACCCTCCAACTAATTCAGTATTATACCTGACACTGAAGGACCCTAATCAGTTTCATGCTAAAGGCTTCCCTCCCTGTTGTTTCCCTCATAGGGAGCTCACTGGAGCCTGTGCTAGCATATTCCCTCTGGTGTGTATTCCTCTTTGCGTACCTGCTTATTCTCTTGTAATCCCTTCCTCTCCAATGAATGTAAATAAAAAGACTAATTCCCTTCTTGCTAATTACCTCAGCACTGGACTTCTTTGATTAGAGAAAAAATATTATCTACATTTATTCCTGACTGGAAGCCTCTTACGGATTTTTTGCATAAAAATGAAAAAAATATATCTTGGGACTTATGTTTTTAATGATTAAACAGAATAGATTATACAAATAAAAGTAATATGATGCAACTGTAGAGTGAGTTCAAAATGTATTTGTAATGGCTGTGGAGAATTTTGGAAACCAATTCTTTATACTTTTTTCCTTTCGTTGTCTTGCACTTTTTGTTTTTCTCTGGGGGGTTTTCTCTTTCTTTCTTTCCTTCTTTCTTTCTTCCTTCTTTCTTTCTTCTTTCTTTCGGTTTCTTTCTTTCTTTCTTTCTTTCTTTCTTTCTTTCTTTCTTTCTTTCTTTCTTTCTTTCTTTCTTTCTTGTAGTTTGTATTAGCTTTTACCTTCTTGTTTAAAAGTTTTATTACAAATTATATTGAGAATTACCTTATACTCTGAGCAATTTTTATTTAAGCTTAAATTAAAGCTGTATTGCTGTCCAATATCAGTCCTGAATGACGGTATCTTTATATAGCCTGCAATTGTTGGAACTTATTTTGAGAACCCTTATCTTCCTGTGTGACTCCAAACTCAGCCAATTTTTATTGCCAAAACTAATATATTTACTTTCTCCTGCCAGTACTGCTTCCTTTTGTTTTCCAAGTATTGGTGCCTAATGCTGCAAAATTTTGTATATATAACATGAGTGGGTAGCTTATTAAAGGAGGATAGATTTTGTTTTGTTTTTTCCCTTAACACTTACAGATGCTTTTTTATATAAAGAACAGAGATGGGAAAATATACGTGGTATGATGTTTAGATGAGCTTTGAAGAGTTAACAGTGTTAAAAAAGTGTCTAACATGTTGCTGTCTAAGGTAATCTGTAATGATTTGGAGTGTTTTTTTAATTTGAACAAGACTTATTAAATTTAGAATATATATATATATATATATATATATATATATATATATATATATATATATATATATATATATATATATATAAATTTTGAATTTGAATTATTTATATTTACATTTATTTAGATGTAGCCAGTATGATGTCTGTCCTTTATGAAAACTGTGTGATAAGTATATTAATAAACACTGTATTTTCCCTATTTTTGCGGACTCTTGTTATGCATTTCCATAACAGGGATATGCATTTTTAAGTAAAGTATCAATGAAGATCAAGTGATTTGTAATCTTCTTTCCCAGCCCAGTTCTTGAGACTGAATTTATTTCACATTTTGGAGTTTATTAGGAAAAAATGTTTAGAGAAAGAATTAGCAAATGGCAGAAGATTAAATACTCTCCCTCGTCTGTTGCTTTTTCTCTGCAGATATCAATCTTTCCCTTAGCAGTAGTATTATATTATGTAGATTTTCATCAAAAGCTTGTTTGAACACATCTTTTCTGTTTCAGTAGATGAACCCAAGTTCCAAACACTATCTTTAGACTTATTCTTCTGAATCTTTCTTCTTGCAAAGGTTACTAACTATAACAAGTGTTGCACATTTTTTCTGGTGCTTCAAACCTATATTCTTACCTTAAGGTTCAGCCTTTCAACCTTCTCTTCTTTTTACTTCTATTTTTTTCCTAAAAATAAGTAGTCTTCTAAAGTACATTTGACAAAGTAGATTACAACTTACATTTTGATAAGAAGGAAAACTGTGCAATAGTCACATCACCACCAAACAGATTTGTAACTGGCTGACCAATCTCACTCAATGTTTTGGAATGGAATTTAATGGAACTACATTGACATGGAGGGAACCAGGGGCAGGATTCTCCCGGTTTGGAGTGGTTCGGGTGAAGGCCTAGCTCTGATGATCAGCTGGCTGCGAACCGGTTCGCTCCGATGATCATAGGGGCCCACCTGACTTCCTCTGTGCTGTACTCACCTATATCTGCCCAGTGATTTGCATGGCAGAGCAATGTATATATAACTTTATATGTTTTTATTATCTCGCGCAAAAGAGTCAGTTGTGTACATGCATTCAAATGGGAAATCAATTTATTTTAGAAATGAAGGACCTTATTTTTACAATTGGTTATAATTGCCATTCTTTAATAAAATAGCTATTATTTAAAATAGTTTTGTTTTTTTCTGGCCAAATTTTGAACTCCAGCTTAAGTTTATATGTTTGCTACTGTTTGTATTCAGTGTGGCATGTGTAGTATGAAATTTAGAGGTCTGTATGGAAAATATGTCTTCCTTCTTAAGAAGCCATTCAACTATTGTTGTACACCACTACTACAATGTGATCTATGTGGAGCTGCCCTTAAAGATTACCCAGAAATTACAATTGGTCTAGAATGCAGTAGCTCTCTCAGTGTTTGGCACCCCTAGGTTTGCCCATATTATACTTTCATTGTATGAGAGGCCTTGAGCTTCTAGTTTTGTTCCATTGTTCCATATAATTTTAGCATGGGCCAGCTTATTTGTGGAATGATCTCTCCCTGACAGTATATTCCCATTCCATCAGATCAAATAAACACACCCCATATTCCTTCCCATAAATGCTGTGGGATCTAGCAACTTTTTTCCACAGTAATCCCTATCCTGTGGAACATCTTCCCCTTGAGATCTAATAGGTTCTCATCTTTTTGAGAAGGCTATAGAGAGCTAGCTTGTCATCCAAGTATTGGAATAGGGTGAGGTTAAAGCCTGTGTTTGACTGCATCAGAGGAAAATGGCTAGGGCACCAGATTTTACGTAGCTTCTTGCTCTGTGTGTGTGGGGTGTTTGGTTTTGTACTGCTGTGAGGAACCTACAATTATGTTTTTAAAAATAGATAGCCATATAAGTATCAAATAAATAAAATAACTGTGGTATTTTTCTTTTAATATGGAAGATCTTGGTTTTAAAACATTGCTTTTGTTTTGGAGGAAATTTGAATGAAATACTCTGGAGCTTAACTGAAATCTAACATAGAATTTGTTTTAGCATAATTTGATATCTTATCTTATATACAGTCTAGTTTCCAAAAACACTGTTTGGTCCAAACCTACTGAAATATAAATTGTGTATTGAGAAATAGAATACAGAGTCCCAGATAGACAAATTTGTATTGATTTTCCCTCATGTTGATGCTGTTAATTCAGCATATTCAACACTTAAGCATGTTTACACTTAAATGTTGTCTGAGTCTTCTACTATATTTAATCTTTTAATTCAACCAACTCTTTACTAATTATTCAAATTATAAATTGTTAACCATTTAAATTGGAAATTAGTTGAGCTAGTATCATTTCAACTGAGCAAAAACAAACTTTTCTCTCTACGACTATAAAATCAAGAGACTTTTAGAGATTACCTTTCTTATACCAAATTTGTAATAAATTTAATAAAATAAAGTGATATTTAAATTTTATATAATTTAAATATGTGATTTATGGTATGCAAAGATTTTCAATTTCTTTCTTCCAATTTAGGATTAAATTATTGGGAAATTCATTTTTACTTATAATTTTATTCTATATCAGCCATCCAGTATCATTGGATATTAGATAGCATACAAATCTAATCAATAAGCAAAAAAATTTGTAAGGCAGTTACAATTACAGCTACCATTATGTGAGGATAAAGGGAAAAATTCTCGATTAAACATATGGTAACCTTAAGCTAAAAATCAAATTAATTGACTAATTTTGAAAATATACTACAGAAGAGTTGTGTTAAAAATAGATAGGAAAAAATATTGAAGTTTAAAAATGAACTTGGAAAGTTTATGACAATAAAGGAAATGCTTTGATCAGGTTTAGTAAAGCTGTCTAAACACAAGAAATGCCAAGATGATAGAAAGCAAACAGGCACAATAAATGCATTTGGTTTCTGCACTTTCTTTCAAAAATGCTGCAAATAAATTTGGGCTTTCAATAGTTTACATTTGTTTCTCTCTTTTTCAGTTTTGAAATTAAGGAAGAAGAATCTACAGATGTGATTTGTCCAAGAAAAGAAAGCAGTCCTCTTCCAGAATTATTAAAGGTCTTTCTATTTATTATTATAAATAGGAACGAGAATTATGTCTTATAGTTCCTAAAAACTATCAATTTATATTTATTTAGGATTTCCTGTATTATTATCTGTTTCATTATATGCAGAAAATGTCCTGAAATATGTGTGTGTGTATGTGTGTATTCATATATGATTGTGAGAATAAAAATTGTAAATAATGACATTAGAGTTGGTATCATTGCAATGATTATTTTATGACAAATTGAAGATCCCTGGCTTTGTTATCTTTTCGTCATGGATAGTTTTTAATTAAATAATTGTTTCAAAAGTTTAATAGCATGAAATGTAAACTTAAAAGCAAGAAAATAGATACAATTCAGCCATAAACATAATTAATATAAATTATGCCAGCAGTTCCAATTCTAGCTTTTCAAAACTAAATATTATAATGAGATAAGAAAAATATACACATGGCTATACAATGTGCTTGTTTCAGTAGAGCATTGTGGTATCTATGAAACATAGGATTTTTCTGTAGTCTGTTTTGCCTATATCTTATATATAATGTAATGCTTGTAATGATAGTTACTTAGAAAGTGAAATGCCTTTTGAATTATTATTTATTTATTTGTAGAATTTAAATGTATCAGAATCACAATATGTTCATGGCGACTTCTAATATACAGCACAATAAAACCACTAGAATAAGAATTCATTAATTTTAAAAATCCAGGTTCAGATAATGCCCAGTGCTCTGTCTTTGTTGCTTTCTGCAAAGCTATCACTATAGGGCTACTCTGGATTTTGAATAATACAAGTGTCATGATGGACTTGTTTAATAATTAAATAATACAAATGTCTTGATGGAAAAACTGGCTTCATCCCTCATCATCCCAAAATCTGGGATTTTGTGGAGAACTGATATATGTCATTTTGAAAATATTTCTTAGTCATACATCATGTACCTGAGTATATGCAAAAGTTTGGGCATTTTCAGCCAAACTATGTAGTGAATGGCATGTGGCACAACCTCTATGTAAGTACCGTGTCTCTCACAAAATAAGGCCGGGCCTTATTTTTTTTTTTGACCAATGAAAAAACAGCTAGGCCGTCTTTTCGGGGGTGACTTAATTTCCTCCCCCACCTAGAGCGGCCCATACGCACATACCTCACCACGAGGCCGCTTCTATTGGCCGACGAAAGCTCCCCGAAGGCAAAGTCCCCAGCTGCTTCAGAGCGTGGCGTGGCTGCCTATATCCACTCGCCTTTAGGCAGTCTCTTTGGGCGATGGAAGCTCCCCAAGTGCAGTCATCAGTCACTTGATCGACTGGTAGAAGCGGCCTCGGGCGAGCGCACACACACACTCCCTCGCCGCGAGGCCGCTTCTATCGACAGATGAAAGCTCCCTTGAAGGCAGAGTCCCCAGCCGCTTCAAGGCGAGGCGTGGCTGCCCATGTCCCCTCGCCTTTAGGCAGTCTCTTTTGGGCGATGGAAGGCTCCCAAGTGCAGTCACCAGCCACTTGATCGCCAGTAGAAGCGGCCTTGGGGTGAGCGCACACAGACTCCCCTCGCCGCAAGGCCGCTTCTATCGGCCGACGAAAGCTCCCCGAAGGCAGAGTCCCCAGCTGCTTCAGGGCGTGGTGTGGCTGCCCATGTCCACTCGCCTTTAGGCAGTCTCTTTTGGGCGATGGAAGCTCCCCAAGTGCAGTCATCAGTCACTTCGATCGACTGGTAGAAGCGGCCTCGGGGCGGCGCACACACACACACTCCCCTCGCCACGAGGCCACTTCTATCGGCAGATGAAAGCTCCCTTGAAGGCAGAGTCCCCAGCCGCTTCAAGGCGAGGCGTGGCTGCCCATGTCCCTCGCCTTTAGGTAGTCTCTTTTGGGCGATGGAAGTTCCCCAAATGCAGTCACCAGCCACTTCAATCGGCCGGTAGAAGCGGCCTCGCGGCGAGGGGAGTGTGTGTGCGCGCTCGCTTGAGGCCGCTTCTCCCGGCTGATCAAAGTGGCTGGTGACTGCACTTGGGGAGCTTCCATCGCCCAAAAGAGACTGCCTAAAGGCAAGTGGACATGGGTAGCCACGCCACGCTCTTGAAGCAGCTGGGGACTCTGCCTTCGGGGAGCTTCTATCGGCTATCGGTGTATTCTAGCCTAGGCTACCTGCAGGGCACTCCTAAAGGCAAGTTTTCTCGCCATCCCCCCTGCCCTTCCCCCCCATTTCTCTTCACCTCATGTAGTTCTAACAAACGATGTGAGAAATGGCGGAGAAATGCATGGTTTAAATAGGCCTAAATTTTGGGGGCTTAATTTCACCTCATGCCTAGAAATCATGCTGGGCCTTCCTATTGGTGGAGGCCGTATTGTTGGAGAAACACGGTAGAAAGTTGAACATATGTGTATGCATATTTCTATGTGCAATTATTTATAGATTCAAATCAAGAAAAACATAAATATATACAATTCAGGACACTCATCTGTTGATTTGGTGTCACTTTTGTTATTATAAAACTATTAATAAGGCTCAAAAAGTTGATTGACTATTTAAACATATAGTTAGCTAGATTAAAAACAATTCTATGGGTGAACAAATACTCCAGTCTTAATTTATCAGGTTGTGACTTTTCTGTCTATTTTCAATGGCCATATCTTCTAAAGTTTGTCTGCACATCTGAAAATAAAGATAATTTGTTTTTTAAAACAAGAGGACACTATTTTTTTAAAAATCCCTAAACACTTGCAACTAACATTTTTAATTGGGAGAATCATAAATTAAGAAATGAAACTGATTCAAGGCAAGAACTGAACACCAAGAAATTATGTTAGCACTTCCTGAAAGTTAGTCAGATCTGCAAATATAAGCCATCATCCTCCAGTTAGAAACAAACAACCTACTCTCTAATAAACATTTTGGTTTCAGGAAAAACTATCATGTAATAATCTTGGTTATTCTGGCCTCATCACAGATGTTATAGCCTAAAGTACAGTTTTTCAAATTGGGTTCCTTAAAACTCTAGGGTTTCATATGGGCCTGAATGGGGCTTCAAGATTACAGGAGGGAGGGGGAGAATCCTTTCCTCAAGAGACGAAGGGGAAAAAACATCTCATGAGAAAAAGTATCCACAAGGCACTGGAGAGGGGGGGATTCTTTCTGTAAGGATTAGATAAATTTTTCTTCCTAAGTACTTGTGTACAATTCTTCCCTTAGACCAGGGGTGTCAAACTTGATTTCATTGAGGGCCATATCAGGGCTGTGTTTGACCTTGGGAGGCCAGGGGGCGTGGCCAGCTCTACATCACTCATCAAGGCTCCATTTTTGGCCATGATGGCCTCCAGCCCTCTGCCAGCGAAAACAGAGTTCAGGGAGGCTGTGCGCAGCCCTCCTGGGCTCTGTTTTCAGCTGTGATAGCCTCCTGCAGCCCCCTGCCAGTGAAAACCGAGCTCAGGGAAGCCGCATATGGTTCGCCCGGGCTCCATTTTCAGCCGAAACAGCCTCCTGCAGCCCTTCACCAATGAAAACGGAGTCCAGTGGGCTCTGTTTTCGCTGACAGGGGCACCACAGGCCAGTCCTTCGCTGTTTCCAGGGTGGGCTGGTGGGCCACATCTAAGCACCCTGTGGGTTGTATCTGGCCCTCGGGCCTTGAGTTTGACATCCCTGCCTTAGACTATAAGAATAAAAAACTCTCCACAGGGAACTAAGGCAAAATTTCCTCCAAGGAGTAATGGGAAAAGAAAGACACTAAATGAGAGATACTGAGGAAAAATTCTTCATAAAAGACTAATAGTCTGAGGAATTAGTGAAATAGACACATCTTATCTAAGCAATCTTTATATATAAAAGCGAAATACCACTCGCGTATCATCACCAAAACCGTAAAGCCTACAAACTTGAAATTTGGCACGTATGTTCCTGTTGGCTTCTAGGTGCTCACAAAGAATTTTTTGAAATGACCATCACAGTATTAGTATTTTGTATATTATTATTAACATACTCTGATGCTAAGGAGTTCTACTCCCCCCCCCCCTTGCAAAACACAAGCAGAGGAGAGGAGTTTGTTTCAGTTTTAGTTTCACAGCAGAAAGCAGAACAGTTGCACTAAGCTATGCCTAGAACAGTTGAACTAAGCCACGCCCAGGCTCCTTGCTGTCTCCTTTTTTACACAGCAAATGCTCTTTCAGTTTCCAAACAGCCCTCAACTCTCTCACACATTGACAGGACACTAGACAGATGAATACCAATGGATGCTGGTAGGCAGAGGCAGAATTTTTTTCTCCTTATTTTCCTCCCCAAAAACTAAGCCCCATCACATAGTTTCGTAACAAAGCATGGGTATCCAGCTGGTAGTCAGATATACTGCTCATAGATAAGAAGAAAGACAAAGAGACACTGACTTTTTAAAAATAGGTTTTCTTGGGGAAGAAGCCTGGCAGACATTAATCATTCCTTGGGAAAAAGATTTACTAACTAAAAATAGCTGATAATTCTGCAACTGTTTGTTTTTATGTAATGCTATTACATGCATTACATATGAAGAACATATATTTCAAAAAAATAAAAGGCAACTCTCATAGTGGAGATTCTTTTTCATGTGAACTTTTCGTAAAAGAGCTAGTTTTTTGCCTTTATAGAATCAGTGTTATGCATACTTAGCAATGTTCAGTGTATTGTAGATTTAGATAATATTATGTATGCTGGAAATAAAGCATTAGCATTAAAATTGTACATTAATGTATTCCAGTTCACTTAATGAGAGCCAGCGTGCTTAAGCAGAAAGAGTTCTGGCCTTAAATTGGGAAGACTCTCATCTGGCCTTATTCTCTTATACGAACAATACAATGAAAAGAACTGAGTATGTACTACCTTATGCTTTTCATAGGAAAGACAGGATACAATGCAATACAATTCCTCCTATAAAGACAGTAAAATATAGTTCCTCTTCAACAATTGATAAAATAATCTGTTTTTTTCCTTGTAGGTATCAGTATGTAAAAATAAGGATTTCTCTACAGAAGGCCTGAATAGATCTACCACTCAAGAGGAATTAAAGAAAGCACAAAGTCTTCCTAGTTTGATTCATGAAAGCAAAACAAACAATAACAATAAACGGTCTAAAGAAGGATTTTTGCAATATCTTGGGAGTTTATTTGGTATTTCTTCTAAATCATCATACAAAGAAAAAGAACCTTCTAATTTTGGAGATGGGCATTGCAAAATGAAACAAGGCTTTTCAGATCAAAGTAACCATCAAGACAAAGGACCCACTGAGCATCTCAAATCAAAAATATTTGCCATTTCGAATTTTGAAACTGAACAGAACATATCAAGCAAAGAAGAAGACAGTAATTTAAGAATTAAATCTAGTCCACAACATTTACAGAAACCTCAGGATCAATCTGCTGAAACAGCCAAGTGAGTTCAAATATAGTATCTAATTATATATTTTAATTTGAGCTCATAGGATCATAAAAAAATTCTTCAGTGTTCATACTGAACAATGCGTAATGTACATAAATTAGTTCTCCTGTATGATCTACTCTTTAAAGATTCATCAGTGGGAGAGTCATGCAAAAGATATAGTCTTATATGTAAGGAGTTTGAATTTACAAAATTAAAAACAAAGAATGAGGAGAGATTATAAACATTTTACATATTCCTTATCAGTTGAATCTAATTAAGGAGGTATCAAAAGATGGAAAGGTGGCCAGTATGAAACCAATTTGTAAAAATTATACACCACTCATTTTAATGACATTTATCAGGCAAATTGTAGAAATAGTAATAAAAGAAAAAATGAAGTGAGCATATAGCAGAACTAGCCTTAGTGCAGGAAATCACATAAATACTGCAGAGGTAAATACTACTATCTGATTTAGTCACTGTGCAAAGCAAAATTGTTGTAATGACGAGGCTCTCTAATCCTCCTTTATCCATAGATTAGTGACTTTGTTTACCTGAGTTGTATTTGCTTGGAAACATTCTTTATCTGAGGTTTGCCATCCGAGATTGGAACATTCCTGCAATTACAACTCTACACAAAATGCTGGACTATGATGGTCCTATTATCCTGGAGCTGGAAATTAAATGTCATCACTTCCAATAGCTACACAAATGTTTGTTTGTTTATGCCTTTAGTGAGTCTTGACTCTCGCAGACTACATGAGAAAATTCATAACAGATTTTAGGGAACAATTTTAGAATAGAAGAGAAGAGAATACTTTTATTGGCCAAGTGTGATTGGACACACAAGGAATTTGTCTTGGTGTAAATACTCTCAGTATACGTAAAGAAAAGATACATTCGTTGAAAAGATACAGTCAAGAATCATAAGGTACAACACTTAATGATAGTCATAGGGTACAATCAACAATCAAATCATACTAGGAAACAGTCAATATAAATCATAAGGATACAAGCGACAAAGTTACAGTCCTACAATCACAAGTGGGAGGGGATGGGTGATAAGGAGTGATGAGAAGATTAACAGTAATAGTAGTAGACTTTTTAATAGTTGAACAGTGTTGAGGGAATTATTTGTTTAGCAGAGTGATGGCTTTCGGGAAAAAAACTGTTCTTGTGTCCAGTTGTTCTGGTGTGCAGTGCTCTATAGCGTCGCTTTGAGGGAAGGAGTTGAAACAGTTTATGTCCGGGATGTGAGGGGTCTGTAAATATTTTCACAGCCCTCTTTTTGACTTGTGCAGTATACAGGTCATCGATTGAAGGCAGGTGGGTAGTAATAGTTTTTTCTGCATTTTGGAAGTGATTGGCCATTGCCTTCTTAGAGCTAAGAGAAAATATCTCAAATGTCCAAGTCCCCAGGCCTTGAAAATTCGGAAGTGAAAAACTCTGGAAACAATTGGTACTTTTTATTCAATCCTGAGGCATAGCACAAATGAGTAACTGACATTTGAAAAGTCAGCGCTGGGAGCCTCCCAACGCTCTATTTATAGGCAAGACCACGCCCTTCCCATCCCCTAGCACCAATGTCAGTATTCGGTGTCGTATCAGCAGTGCCTGCGTTTCTGGCCTCTTGAGTTCCACATGCTGTCTCCTCCAGCAGCAATCAGCTGGGCTTCGGAGAATTATCAGCTGTGCAGATGACTGGAGAATGCCGTCATCGGCCTTTTGCTCATGATCGCTGCAGTCGAGGCTGACACCACCCCAGCCAAATGCTCTGTCACCGGCAAGGTCGTTGCTGCGTCGTTGCTCCCTTCATCACAGCGATTTCCGTTCTTTCCCCTACCTCCCCCCCTTTTGTCAAGCTTTCAGGGCTTGACAAAATAACTGGTCCAGGCAAGCTGCTAAAATTTAGGCAAGACTAAACTAAGGCAAGACAAACTCTGATCTTCTCAATCTTAGTCCAGTATGTTAATCTTTAAAGCAAATTGTTTCTCATAGGTAGGCTTACACAAATGCAGCTACTTCTGTAATGTCACTCACTATTGCAAAACAGAATTTCCCATTTACAGGAAACAAATAAGCACCTTTGTTACAGCAGGAAGATAAAACTAATCACAATGCAAAGTACATAAAAACAGTAATGGCTACTCAGTGGAAAGTAAGTCTATAGAGGTTAGAAGCTATATTTGATCATGTCCAGGGTCACCCTTTTTTGTTTGACATACATGAACTGAGCATAGGCTTTCCACATCCATTTCTTCATGTATGCATTTTGCACAATGAAAATGAAGATATGTAGAAAGATGAAGAGTGGCTTATTTTATGCAGATAGATTCATAGGCTATATTACAGTTGCGAAAATGCAACACAGTGTTTTGAGTGACCAGTTTTGAAAATCTTTCAGATTGTCTCTTTTGTGCTTTCAAATAGTTCTCGCTTAATGACGATAATTGAGATTGGAAAGTCTATCACTCAGCAATGTGATCATAAAGCATGACATCCCATGCCCACTTCATTTAGCAATGGCAAACTTAGCCATTGGTATTATTAAACAAGGATTACTGGTCTTTAAATGAAAACATCATCACAACTTCCTGCCGGATTCCAATAAGCAAACTCAGTGGGGAAGCCAGCAGGAAATTACTAGTCCAGGTAGTCTGTAAGCAAGTGAGTGGGTAAATGGTTTCTATGGCATGGGCGCAACAAAGACGGGGGGTGATTCTAGGGGAGGAAAAAGCACAAAGGCCTCCTGTGGCACAGCATGAGCATGCTAGACTAGGGATGATTATTGCCAGGTGAGGGAGCATGTGCACAAGGGTGATTTGGCTACTTCCAAACAAGAGCTGGGGATGGCCACTAGGATAGGCCTAAGTCAGCAGAGAAAATCACAAATGATGATCATGTGACTATGGGATAACCCAAACATCATAAGTGGGATCTGGTTGCCAAGTACCAGAATTGTGACTGCAGGGATTCTCTGATGGCTGGAACTTTGAGGACCAGTTATAAGTACAAGTCATTCAGTGTCTTAACTTCAAACAGTTGCTGAACAAATGGTCATTAACTGAGAACTACTGGTGTATATGAAAGACATTGTCAAGTGTTGAAATGAATTTTTGTCTTTGCAGTAATGGCACAAATTTTTCAACACTATTCAATAAAGTATATGACTTAGAAATATATTGTTGCATTTTTTTATGGAAACAGTTCTTTATGCATTTTTGTAAGGTTAGTTGACAGGTAGATGTAGGTTGTCATAAAAATATTCTATAAGTTACAACAGAAATAAAGAGCTTAGTTTGAGCTAAATTTTCTCAGTTAACATTTCAATTTTTAAAATATATCTTAAAGTGATTTATAGACTGTGAACTAAATTCTGTAAATATAAAAACAAACATGCCAATACTATATTATATAGCGTTACCTTCTCTTTTTTTCCTCAAAAGTTAGATATTTTATTTCAGTGAAATCTGTTACAAGGATTAAAGTGTTTGTCAAACATCTCGGGAGCTCTGAAATACCAGATGGAACTATTGGAATACATAAGCTGCTTTCCTTCCCTTCCCTTCCCTCATCACCAACAAAAAGAATAAGGATGGTATCAGAATAATCTCTCCTGGCAACATTATTATAGCTTCCATTAGCATTATGTGGGCTGTTAAGTGCAAGAGAATTTGTATTTATTTTAGATTCATTAAGTCTTTATTCACTTTTAGTTCTATGAAATACATTTAAGGCAGAGATTATACCATTTATATATAATCCATAACAGAATATCACTTTTTGTAGGTTTTTAATACCCGAGTCATACATCTTTCCTAATGAGACATAGTCAGCTTATTGTACACCCAACAGTAACCTAATACATGACCTACATATCTGATTTTACAGTCAATAACATTCTTTAATTTTATTTATACAATGTGTATATTTCTCATTTATGCTTACTCATGTCTGTATTACAAATCAAATACTATATGTATATTGCTTTAACAATGCTTTTTAATGGTGGCAGAGTTATATTCATTTTAAATCATAGAACGTTGTGTTACAGAGTAAGCATGCTAAGTTATCTGTGCATGTGTGCACTGAGCTTCATTGAATTGCAAATAACAGCTTATTGGCACATAGTCGATATAGCCTTCATATTTTTTTTAAGAAAATCAGCCAATCAAAAATACATGAGCAGAAAGTAGGCTATCTTGTGTTTGCTAAAATCCTACTGTTCCAAAAGAAAGAAAATTTCATACTGTTTCTAAGTCTAATGATAAACTCTTTTTTTAAACCACTACATCAAGTAATTGATGATACTTAGCTTTGCATGTTCTGTTCCCATATTTTTAAAAATGGTACATGTGAGGATTTTGTACATTGTTTTGTAATGTAAAACAGCCTTTATCAATGTACAGGCAGTCCATTTGTCCAACCATTTCTTTAGTGATTGTTTGTAGTTACTATGACAGTGAAAAAGGTGACTTATGACGGTTTTTCACACGTAAAACTATTGCACTATCTTTGACACATGATGAAAATGTAGAAGCTTGGTAACTGCACTGTGTTTATGACATTTACACTGACCCGGGATCATGTAATCACCATTTGCAACCTTCCCAGTTGGCTTCCAGCAAGCAAAGTTAATGGAAATAGCCAGATTTGCTTAACAACCGCATGATTCACTTCGCAGCAAGCAATGATTTGCTAACAACTGTGGCAAAAAGATTATTTAAAAAAGAGCACAACTTATTTAACAACTGTCTTACTTAGCAGTGGAAATTTTGGGCTCAATTGTGGCTATAAGTTAAGCACTAACTGTAATACCTTCCAGATGTTTTGCTATAACTACCATCATTCCACTAATAGCATTGGCTATTGTGATTTATGTTAGTGTAATGATGTAGTTTCAGTGCTAATGTATTAATTTCCATGAAGATAAACTTTTCCAAAGATTCTTCCTTATCTGCATCTACCTTTTGCACAAGCATGCCATATTTTTCAGCCATTTTCCCATGACATTGCCTTTGCCTCATACCTGGCATTCACGCAAGACAACCAAAAATCATCCTTAGTTGTCCCAGTTTTTTAAAGTGGTATTTTGCCACTCCTTCTGTGGGGTGTAAGGCAAAGATTTCTCTGATATACAAAAAAATATATTGCAAGAGGAATCTTCCTTAGACCAGGGATTTGGCCTTAATAGTCCAAAAATTGTTCTGTTTCAGTAATTCTACAATTATTATGTAGATAACTATTAAATGTATTACATAACTTACACTTTTAATACCATTCCCTCTCTATTACAATATAGGTTAACTACTTGAGTAGTAAGTATATTTATAATTGCATGTGGCTAGAAACATTTGCTAATATGCCATTAATGATGTTTCTATTCCAGAAAAACAGAAAGTGAACCCCCAGCATATGCAATTACTTATGCAACCTACCGAGGTTCTGCAAGAATTAAGCAGTTGCTTAAGAAACAAGCAGACTTGGAACAAGAAACAGTAACCAGAACCAGTATTAGCAATTCTCCTGTAGAAAGCAAAAAAGAGGAAATCACAAATACTTTAAGTTCAGAAGCTACAAAAGAACCAGAATCGTTACTGCAGAATGGAAAATCTGAAACTAAAGATGACAAACAAAATTTACAAGAAAACATGCTTTGGTCTGAAATGAATCAGAAGGAAGATATTCAGAGTGATTGTGAGCACAATGAACTAAAGAACAAAATTATCTTTTTGACCAGAATTGAAACCATTGAAAACTGCGTTGAAGAACTTGAGTCTGTAAAATGTGTACCGGTTTCAGATAAATCAGAAATTAATAGGAAGCTTTTATTAGAGCCACCAGCATTTCTGCCAAATCAAGCCAGTTCTAGCTACCAAAATATAAATTCTGCAAGTATCAATTCAGAAAACAGTAGATTAGGTGAAAAGAGAAAAGCATTAGAAGAAATACATATGCAGCTACAGTCAAACAATGTTAGCACTGTTTGTTTTAAAAAAGAAGCACATTTCTGTGTTTCTTCCAACACAGAAACAAAAGGGACAATACAAAATGAGTTTTCATCTTATCCCGAAAAAGAGTCAACTAATAATGAGCATAAATTGTTAGAAGATAAATATTCTTGGACTGACGATCAGTTTAAATTAGAATCCGTTAATCCATCATACATGAATAGCCATAACTGTAGTGATCAAATAAATAATAATGAAAAATTAAATACAGATATGATGTCTGAAAATCATTCTCAGTCGTTTCTCCATAAACCAGCAGGTACAGAAGAATTGCCATTATTTTTCAAATCAGGAATGTCAGCCCTTTCCACAGAAAATGGGTCTGAGTTGCTCTTATGCAGCAAGAGTGGCCTAGAGAGTAAAGAAACCACTGAGCCATTATTACTTAGAGATCTACAAAATAATTCCAGGATCTCCATAATGGCTAATATTGGAACTAGTAAAGTGAGTGAGGAGAATGTTGGAATACCTGTTGTGGAACTTGATGCAGTTTTGTCTAATGATACAGAGGAAAATAAAGCCAACATTTCTTTATTAGATACTGAATATACACATGTTGACTCCTTCAAAACAAATGCAAGTAATGTCCCTCAAAGTCTTGAAGCTAAGAATGACTGTTATCCTGTCAAGAGAAATGAGAATAAAACTCTGATCCAACCAATAAACAGCTTAAATATTTGTTCATCTCTTGAGAAACAAAATAAGCTCTTTGAACTGGAAAACATGAGACATGTAAAGAACACAGATATGTCATCTCTTAAAACTACAAACTTTGATGCAATTAAAACTCCAATTATTTCTGGGAAAACAAGCAATTCAGTGCTCAGTAGCATAAGAAATAATGTCAAGCCGCCTGAAAATAAAGAATTCTCTTGTCTGTCTGTTATTTCTTCCGAAAATGAGTGTTTGACCCACAGTTCTCTACCTGTGAAACCTGATAAAACTAACTTGGCACCAGATAATTCTTCCTCTCTCTTACCTGTATTGATCAGTAATGCTAACATCTTTGAAGATAACATTCATTTGGATACTTTGGCTAAATCTGCATCTAATTCCAAAGATCAGAATTTTTTGAAGAGTTCATATTTTTTGCCTGATGAACAGGAATATATGTTGCAGTCTGCAAGAGTCACCACTGCAGCAAATTCTGCAGAGACAGACTTTAGTGAAATATGCTACTCTGATTCTGTATCTGAAAACTCAAAAGCTGTCTTAAAGTCTCATTTTTTCTTGGAATCTGGAAATAACTTTAAATCCCATGTTATGCATGATACTATTGACAGAGATAGCTCTGGAAAAAAGATTTTGCCACGTTCAAATGAAACAAAATATTTGACTAGTTCTTATTCAATGGATTCTGAATCCATTCTCATAAAAGAGTCCTTTCCTGAGTTAACATCTGACAATATACATGTACCCAAGTCTGCTATTCCTACAACTTCTTCTAAGGATTCTTCAGACCTTCATTCTCCTGCCTGTGAAGCACTAGAGGCTGTTTTTGACAATATCAATTCTCTTCATATAAATTCTGAAGAAGATACTGTAAAATTGTCATCAAAAGATGAATTAAGTAGTCTATCTTCTGAATCAATATCAGATGTTACTTATTCACCTCCATCAATAGCCTCAGTTACCTATTACATGGATATTATAGATTCTTCAGAGTCAGAGATACCTCTTATTAACCAGCAGTGCAAAGAAATTCATACAACTCCCTCAGGACAGAATTCTAATTGCCTCATGGCTTCGCCTTCAAAAATTGCTACTAGTATGGAAAAACAAGCAATTGCTGCTTTATTTTCTAAATCAAACAACCAGTTTTTTAAGGAACCATTAAAAAATGTTGAAACAGGAAAGCAACTGCAAATTAAATCTCAAAACTTAACACTCTTGTTTAAAAAGGCTGATGAAATAGTAGATGAAGTTCTCCATTTAGCAATAGAAGAAATTAGATCAAAACAAACAGCTTACATCTGTCAAAACAATGACACTAAGTATAATGAAAGTCCCAGCTCTCAAAAAGATCATACAAATACCAAAATGATGTCAGAATCAAAAAAAATGCAGTCAGGGAGTTCTTCATTAAAGCCCTTTAATGTGAATGATATCACAAAGTTCACTGGACTTAAATTTGACAACGAGACTCAGAATGAAAAGGAACCATTGAATATCACTGATAAAACTGATTTACACAATTCAGTAACAGTAAAACCAAAAGAAATAACTGACAATGTTATTAAAACAGTCAAACAAAAACCAGCAGTTGTGCCATATGAGAAACATTTAAGTCAGGACTTTTCTCAAAATACAAATATGTGTTACACTGAAGCATCAGAGATACTTATAACTGATGCAGAATTATCAACTAAGCTTTCTGAAATAATTGAAATACCGTTAAATCTAAGTCCAGTATTCCCAAATGAAGAGCAGAAGATAACTATTGAGGGTGTAGCAAATGTCTCAGTTCCTTTTAACTTCAAAGAAGAGAGTAAAGAGGTTTCTGGAGAAATTATACCAAAGAATGTGTGTTCAGGCCAAACAATTTGTGAAGAATGGTATGATGACATAACTAAAGTAAATTCCAGCCCTGACAAAATAAATAATGCCAAATACAATAAAGATGATGATTGTACAACAAATAGGGCAATTGTTGGTGATATCACTAGTAGCTGGATATGTGAGAATCAATGTAATTTAGTAAAAGGAGAGGCTGTTAAGACCTGTAAGCAATTGTCAGCATGCTCAGTTTTAACAAGGAATGTACTACCCTTTAACTCAAACATTAATACATATGGTAGCTCTTCTGATAAATATAAATATGAACAAACATACTTAGGTTCACCTGAACATAATATAGAGAATGATTTCCCCAAAAATGAGATAAAAAGTGAAGCTATTACTGCTGAAAGAAAGGAACCACATCAAAAATATTATGAAATAAATAGTGAATGGGGCAGTAGCAAAATAGGAAAGGAAGATATAATACAACAAGATTCTAAGTTCAATGTCCTTTTTAATATATCTGAATCATCTCTGTTGAACAACTCATCAAACATTGGTTTTGTCCATGAAGAAGTAGTAAATGAGGAGCCTTGTTTAATAGCAGATAATGTACCTATGGAGTATTCTCTGGATGTTGACAGTGCAAATGAAAATAAATCCCCAAATTGTTTTGCCTTTCCTAAACCAGAACACTGGGAACACAATTCTTCCTTTAATATTTTGTATAAAGACAGTCTTCAAGATGAAAGCTATTCTTTTTCAGGAGAAGAAATAATGAGTACCTTATCCCATCCTGATTTATCCTTGGATAACAAGCATAAAATGTATGAAACATCCAGATTGAAAGACAACCTGTTTGCTTCTTATGATGAAAGCAAGCAGTTGACTGAGATGCTGGGTGATACTTGTTCAGAATCTTTCATGACTGTGGAAGCAAAGCGATACAGGATTTACCCCTTTTCTTTGTCTCCTATATATGAAGATGATGGTTCCCAAGAGGACTTGTCTTCCACTGATATCTCACCAAGAAATTATTATAGTGGATCACCAAGAGAAAACCAATCTTTATCTGTCTTATCACTTTTGCAATCAGTATCTGAAAAGTTGAAATCTAGTAATCAGTATAATGAAAATGAACAAGACAAACTTTATGAAGAAAAAAATCAAGAGGAAGAAAAAGAAATATCTATTTCCAGTATTTGGCAAGGCAATAAAAATACTGAATTCCCAAAAGACTTTTCTAGACAATTTATTTCTAAGGAAGTATTTCATTCAGAAGAAACCTCATCTTTGAGTTCAACATTTGCAGTTCATTTTATTCAAAAATCTGACTCTGGCATGAAGCCTTTTTTAAAGGATACATATTCTGAAAATCTGCCCGGCTTAGGTTATTTAGTTGAAAAAGGAAATACACTTGGAAGCAGGATATTGCCAGCTGATCCTCCATCGAAATCTACAAAGCTGCTGAAATTGGTAACCTGTCAAAAGGTAATTCTTTTCACTAAATTTATACACAGTAGGAACCTAATCTATACGTTTCATTTCTTCTGTACACACATTTTAGGCTAAATGTATCATGGAGATGCATTTCCCATATAAACAAAGTTCTATTGATTCTGCTTAATTTACTGTGAGAATTTGATACATAATATGTTACTCTTTCAATGTACTGTATCCAATATACACTCTATCAGAGGTGGGCAACTATGGCCCCTTTATGACTTGTGGACTTCAACTCCCAAAATTCCTGAGCTAGCATGGCTTGCTCAGGAATTCTGGGAGTTGAAGTCCATAATTCATAAAAGGGCCATAGTTGCCCACCCCTGCTCTATATATTGTACAGTAAAATATACTAGGCAGGTGAAATGAAAGAAAGCACACTTTTTTAGCAGAATTTGAACTGAAAAATACTTTTCTCTTTAATGTAAGAACTAACTCAGAATACTCTGCTGATAGTTTTGAACAAAGTCGCAAAATATATTTTTCTACAAGTTTAACTTGTGTCTTTAAGGTTTTCAGAAATGGTTTGTTAGCATACTTATACACCTTTACTTTAAAATGTTAAGATATGCTTCATAAACATGTTTTTTAAAATATTTTTTCTTGGCTTGTTGAATATTAAAATTATTTCTTTTTTTCTGATTATAGTGTCCTGTTGGTAGAAATATACTGAAGTGTAATCCAAGACCAGGAAAAGTAAGTGTGATTTTATATAAAACAATAAAATTTCAGTATTGTCTGCTTTGTCATAAACTTTTCTCAAAAGTAAGGAATAAATGAGTAACAAGTATTGAAAGGAAGTCTATTTTCCTTGATATACAGGTGAAACTCAAAAAATTGGAATATTGTGCAAAAGTTCATTTATTTCAGCAATGCAACTTAAAAGGTGAAACTAATATATGAGATAAGCTCATTACATGCAAAGCAAGATAGTTCAAAATGTGATTTGTCATAATTCTGATGATTATGGCTTGTAGCTCATAAAAACCCCAAATCCACAATCTCAGAAAATTAGAACATTACATGCAATCAATAAAACAAGGATTGTACATAGAACAATATCAGACCTCTGAAAAGTATAAGCATGCATATGTACTCAGTATTTGGTTTGAGTGCCTTTTGCAGCAATTACTGCCTCAATGTGGCGTGGCATGGAAGCTATCAGCCTGCGGCACTGCTGAGGTGTTATGGAAGACCAGGATGCTTCAATAGCGGCCTTCAGCTCTTTTGCATTGTTCAGTCTCGTGTCTCTCATCTTTCTCTATGGGGTTCAGGTCAGGCGAGTTTGCTGGCCAATCAAGCACAGTAATCCCACAGTCATTAAACCAGGGTTTGGTGCTTTTGGCAGTGTGGGCAGGTACCAAGTCCTGCTGGAAAATGAAGTCAACATCCCCATAAAGCTCGTCTGTGGAAAGAAGCATGAAGTGTTCCAAAATCTCCTGGTAGACGGATGCGTTGACCCTGGACTTAATGAAGCACAGTGGACTAACACCAGCAGATGACATGGCTCCCCAAATCAACACAGACTGTGGAAACTTCACACTGGACTTCAAGCATCTTGAAGTGTGTGCCTCTCCATTCTTCCTCCAGACTCTGGGTCCTTGGTTTCCAAATGAGATGCAAAAGTTTCTCTCATCAGAAAAGAGGACTTTGGACCACTGAGCAACAGACCAGTTCTGTTTTTCTTTAGCCCAGGTAAGACGCTTCTGACGTTTGTTGTTCAGGAGCGGCTTGACAAGAGGAATACGACATTTGAAGACCATGTCCAGGATCCGTCTGTGTGTGGTGGCTCTTGATGCACTGACTCCAGCCTCAGTCCACTCCTTGTGAAAGTCCCCAACACTTTTGAATGGCCTTTTCCTGACAATCCTCTCCAGGCTGTGGTCATCCCTGCTGCTTGTGCACCTTTTTCTTCCACACTTTTCACTTTGATTCAGCACTTTGGGAACATCCAACTTCGTTTGCAATTACCTTTTGAGGCTTTCCCTCCTTATGGAGGGTGTCAATGATGGTTTTCTGCACAACTGTCAGGTCAGCAGTCTTTCCCATGATTGTGCTTCCTACTGAACCAGACTGAGAGACCATTTAAAGTCTCAGGAACCCTTTGCAGGTATTATGGCTTAATTAGCTGATTAGAGTGGGACACTTTGAGCCTAGAATATTGAACCTTTTCACAATATTCTAATTTTCTGAGATTGTGGATTTGGAGTTTTCATGAGCTGTAAGCCATAATCATCTCAATTATGACAAATCACAGCTTGAACTATCTTGCTTTGCATGTAATGAGTCTATCTCATATATTAGGTTCATCTTTTAAGTTGCATTACTGAAATAAATGAATTTTTGCACGATACTCTAATTTTTCAAGTTTCACCTGTAACTAGCATAGTTATCTGCTACAACAATGAAATACAATAAGGAGGTTGATAGGTTTGAGACAGTATTCTTGTAATGTAGTCTGGTAAAATTCATTTTATGGCCTAGATAAGCTAGCCTGGTGGGCTAGACCCATAAAATTCAAATTATCGAAACTAGCTTAATGATTATGTCATGCAAATATGTTATGTTTGCACCAAAAACACAGTATAATCGATACAAGAAGAATAGAAAATGAATGTACCGAATTTGCTTTACATTATTGCATGTCATTTGCAGATGCTTATTTATGATTTTCATGGAAACACAAATAAACTAGAAATTTATCGTGATGTGGTAGATGCTACCCTCTGGATGTTTTCAAAAGAAGCATTAATCGCAGTTATTAGAGGATGGTAAGAAAAACGTATCTTATAGCATAGATCACATTTGACTAATATAATGACAATGTTTGATAAAAGATATATGTGGACATACAAAAAAGACAACACACTTGCAAAGTTTATTCACTGTAATTTTGGCCATATAATACTTATCAGTAAGTAATACTTTGCATTTTCCTTAGTTTGAATATTTTGTCAGAGCTTTAAGAAGACAGAAACACAAGATAAGCAAGTAAACGTAAACTTTCCAGAAATCTACATTTGTTGGTAATTAAAGAATATATCCATACCAAAAAAAAACAGAAAACAAAGTATATTTTATTAAAAATAAGATTAGAGACATAACATCTCAATTAATATACATATATAGATGTGGAAATATTGTAGTTTAATGTGCAGTAAAAATAGTTTAAAGTAATTTCCAGACAGTATATAATAATTGTAATATCAGAAAATAAATATTTATTTATTGTTAGTTTTATATCCCACCTTTCCAGTTTTGCCATAACAAACATATGAGGTGGATAAGGAAGAAAGAATCACTGGTACAAAATCAAATGACGTATAAACAATCTTTGCAATAATTTCCATAATACGTAATTATGTAAGCTTCCAAACAATGTTGCGAAGTAGACAAAGAACAGAAAAATCTTTAAGTGAGAAGCTCTAAATCATTTATTTGTATTGTGTTCCTAAAACTATGTTAGAGTGAAATTATTTTTTGTGATCATTGTTGCCAATCTATCTTATTCTAATGCTAGAAAAACAATTTATATTCCCCTGCCCATTCTGAATGACAGGCTAAAGTATGTGAAAGTGGTCTGTAACCATCCATATGAAACTAAAAGAAAAAAGACTGGCTTTGCAATTTTTTTTTATATTGATTTTTTAAATCTTTAAAAATAAGACATATATGTTTAACAAATGAAAATAATGTAGCTAAGTGGCAGGTGTTTTTCTTGTAGCGGTGTGCAATGTAAATCTGTTGTTGGAAAAGCCATTGCTCATATTATATATCAGTGTGTATGTGTGCTCATTGTACACATGTGAAAGGCTGCAGATAATTATCACTGCAAATATTGATCCTTATTAGTATTGGTACTGTGCTTGCAATGTGAGTGGCATATTTATATTGATATATTCATTAATGTAGCTGGATTTTATATGAGAAACCAACATTTCAAGGTCAGAAATATGTTCTAGAAGAAGGAGAAAGGATGCTGACTGACATCTTGAATCTTCACAGAGAGAAAGCTCAAGGAAGTTTCACAATTGGTTCCATCAAGCATATAACGAAGGTATAACAATTATAATAAATACTTCTATGCTTGTAAAAATCAGATACCACTAGTGGCTACCAAATGGATATCCTTATATATATTTCCCTGTCACTACTTTATCTTTCCTCAATGTTTTATTATTTGTTTCCCTGCCTAGAGTGTTATAGTTGAAATTATCAAAGATTACGCTTTTGATAACTCTTGTAATTATTTCTATGCCTCAGATTTGTCTTTCTTATGTACAGCTTTAATCATCACATTTTATTTTGCTTATTATCAAACCAAATGTTTACCAATCTTTTAAAAATGTGCATGAGTCACAGTGACAATGGCAGAGTGAAGTCAAAGGTTATAAACACCACTGTATCCCCATTTGTTTGCTGTTTGACAAAGAATGCTAAATTAGTATGTACTATGTACATGAGACCTGACTACAGATTGTGTTGCTTATGTGATCAAATGGTATATTTGAAAATACAGCAAAATAGAGCCATAAAAATAGCAAAAATATTGTTGAAAAGAGGGAAGTGAGTAGCCAATATTGAAATTTTAATGTGAGAGCAAATTGAAGTCATTTAAATTCAAGTCTCATTATGCCTTTTTTGCCTGGCTTTATTAACTTTAAAAAATCCAAAAGGTTATTTTTAAAGTTGTTGAATTAAAGGATAACCATAAAGTACTATCTTTGCTTTTTTTTAAGTTCCAAACTTTTGCAAATGATAAATTGGTTCTTAAAATATGAGGTATCCTCTCAAAATTTCTGCTGAAGGGAAACTTCAGATGACCATATCAACATTAAATAAAATAAATTCACAATAATAACTAAAATATAGTGCTATAAGCAACAAATTATTTAGCAATTTGGAGTTATCTTAGCAGTAAACAGAACTACTGTTTCTTATTCTTTTAGAGTAAGAAAACAAAACAAGTGATATAATTAATAACAACAATGAAGTGGGTTCCAGTCTAAGAAAGGTTCTTGTCATTAAAAAGTTCTTAAAATCTGTGAATACAATCCTATTTATGAACACTTGTGTCCTTAGTTGTGTGCTTATCCTATTTCTAAGATACCTTTAACTAACCAAAGATATATTATATTCTAAATTTGTCAACTATTTTAAGAGGATGAATGGAAACATTTCACTTTTGCAAGTTTTTAATGCTAATTTTATCAATATTAATAAAAAGAAAAGTACTTTCAGACTTGCAAGATTCTGTTAATGTAATCTTACAATAAAGGTTTAGCTCATTTAGCCATGCTTCCTACAAAACTGACAGGAGTATAGAGAGAACTAATGTCTACCACATATATATAATATTTCTTATCTGATTTGTTTTATTCTGGTTTAATTTGCTTCACAGGATTGTAGTATTCCTGAAATTGAACTTTGCTCGCACAATAGTACAGGTCATTTTCCAATCTGCATGCAGACTGGCATAGCCAATTTAGATGAATTGGAAGTTGAAAATCCTATCATCTCTGTGAAAGCAGGAGTGTGAGTAAATATTTATTTTACTTACATAAATAAAGGTCAACAATAGCTATTTGTTCATCATACAAAAAAAGTAACCAAAGTAATTGTTATTTTGCTACACCTTCAAAGAAAAATTCTTATAAAATTACATTTATGTTTATCAGAAGGTTATTACCCACAAGATACAGATTCTTTTGATCATAGTTTTCCTAGACTTTTTCTGAAGTTATCAAAATACTATAAAAATAAAAGTTTGATTGAAATAAAGTTTTAATTTTAGGACTTTTCTTATATCTAGTATATGTCTATGATATTTGTATGTGTAACAAGTAATGTTGCAGGGAAAAGATGAAATATTTATGTCGTTATTTTGAATAATATATACTCTAAATAGAGGAAGTTATGCCCTTTGGTAATCCTTCTTTTTAGATTGTTCTAATTAAAAAATCAGAAGCAATCTGGCTATTATTACTTCAAAATATTCAAATAAGAACAGAGAATATTGAAAAGAGAACAGAAAATATTGAACAAAGAACAGGGGAAACTGATGAAAAGGTGGAGAATATTCAACAAATGATGATGAAGTATGATGAGAGATTCCAAAAAATTGAAGAAGAAGATAAACAAAGAGATAAGAAGATTGGAGACATTGATAGCAGATTAATTGTGGTTGAACAAGATAAAAGTGGGATGCTGAGATGGGAGATGGACAGATCGGAATTTTATCTCAGATTCCAAGACATAGAGGATGAAAAGGGACAAAACGTAGCTGAGATAATGATAGAAATTTTGGCTGAAGCTTTGGAAATAACTAAAGAGAAGATGATGGATGGAATAGATGAGGTTTATCGAGTCTTCACAAGATATGCAATGAGAAATAGCTTACCAAGAGAAGTTCACATCAGATTTACAAAGAAAGCCATTAAAACGCAAATATTGCAGGTGGCAAGAGAGAAAACATTGAAATATAAAGACAAGGAGATTGTGGTCCTGAAACAAGTACCCAGAAGAATGAGAGAGATGAGAAGAGAATACCGATTTCTGACCAAAATGCTACTTAAAAAATAGGTGATTATAGATGGCTGATTCCAGAAGATTTAATGTTCACATGGCAAGAACAGAGACATAGAATTGACTCAATTGAGAAAGCTGAATCATTTTACACAGAATTTTTTGGAGGGAAAGAGGAAGAGGCAGAAAAAGAAATCTCACTAGTTGAATTCCAAGTGACTGCCAAATGACGATTGAAAAAGAAGAAGGTGCAGTGGGTGGAAAGGTGGAAGCCAAAGAACAACGTGAACCAAGATCTACGAGAGCTGCTAAACCTAACTACAAAATATAATCATGCAACAGAAAAAACTGATTACAATTAATATAAATGGACTTAACTCAGCTATTAAAAGAAGGAAACCTTCTCATAAATTAGAGAAATTAAAATTTGATATAATCTGTCTACAAGAAGTACATATCCAAAAGCAACATGAACAACTGTTGATACAGCCAAAATTAGGGAAAATATTTACTTCTTTGACACAATGCAAGAAAAGAGGAGTGGTTTTATACATTAAAGATATTATCCCAGCGAAATTGATTTATACTGATGACGATGGAAGAACACTAAAGGTGGAAATAATGGACAATAATATGAAAACACTCCTGATTGCAATCTATGCCCCGAATGACAATCAAGAAGAATTTTATAAAAAATTATACATGAAAATAATTGAACTGGACTATGCTAATATAGTTATGATTGGAGATTTTAATGGAATTGTAAACAATAAACTGGACTATACAGCACAGAAAACAACATAGCAAAACAGAAAGACTCTCCCTAAATCTTTTTTTAAAATGGTAGATGAAATAAATTTAAAAGATACATGGAGAGAAAGAAATGCTAAAACTAAACAATACACCTTCTACTCAAATAGGCATTTATCATGGTCCAGAATAGATATGATATTGATGTCAACAGAATTGTTAGCTAATATTCAAGAAATAAATATTGAAACAAGTACTTGGGCAGATCACAATCCAATGACAATTAAATGGAAAGGACAAAGAAGAAGATCTAGATGGACGTTAAATAATACTATATTAAAGGAAAAAGACTTCACACAGTGGATGGAGAAAGAACTGGCTTTCTTCTTTACAGAAAACAAAAAAGAAGATACATCAATCCAGAATGTATGGGATACAATGAAGGCATATGCCAGAGGCTTGATAATAGACTATACAAGGAAAAGAAATACCATGAAAAGACTTGCCTCTAAGGCATTAGAGGATGAGTATAAAGGACTTGAAAAAGAGCTACAGAAAATGCCACAGAAAAAGGACATTAAGTTAAAAATGGATATAATCAAACATAAAATGGGTCTAATAGAAAAAGAAGAATTAGCACAGAAAATCAGAGGTGCTAAACAGTAACTATTTTGAAGATGCAAATAAACCAGGAAGATGGTTAGCATATAAATTGAGAAAGGAGAAAGAATCAAGGAAAATATTGCAATTAATAGATGATTTAATGTTTATCAGAAGGTTATTACCCACAAGATACAGATTCTTTTGATCATAGTTTTCCTAGAGAAGTTATCAAAATACTATAAAAATAAAGTTTGATTGAAATAAAGTTTTAATTTTAGGACTTTTCTTATATCTAGTATATGTCTATGATATTTGTATGTGTAACAAGTAATGTTGCAGGGAAAAGATGAAATATTTATGTCGTTATTTTGAATAATATATACTCTAAATAGAGGAAGTTATGCCCTTTGGTAATCCTTCTTTTTAGATTGTTCTAATTAAAAAATCAGAAGCAATCTGGCTATTATTACATCAAAATATTCAAATAAGAACAGAGAATATTGAAAAGAGAACAGAAAATATTGAACAAAGAACAGGGGAAACTGATGAAAAGGTGGAGAATATTCAATAAATGATGATGAAGTATGATGAGAGATTCCAAAAAATTGAAGAAGAAGATAAACAAAGAGATAAGAAGATTGGAGACATTGATAGCAGATTAACTGTGGTTGAACAAGATAAAAGTGGGATGCTGAGATGGGAGATGGACAGATCAGAATTTTATCTCAGATTCCAAGACATAGAAGATGAAAAGGGACAAAACGTAGCTGAGATAATGATAGAAATTTTGGCTGAAGCTTTGGAAATAACTAAAGAGAAGATGATGGATGGAATAGATGAGGTTTATCGAGTCTTCACAAGATATGCAATGAGAAATAGCTTACCAAGAGAAGTTCACATCAGATTTACAAAGAAAGCCATTAAAACGCATATATTGCAGGTGGCAAGAGAGAAAACATTGAAATATAAAGACAAGGAGATTGTGGTCCTGAAACAAGTACCCAGAAGAATGAGAGAGATGAGAAGAGAATACCGATTTCTGACCAAAATGCTACTTAAAAAATAGGTGATTATAGATGGCTGATTCCAGAAGATTTAATGTTCACATGGCAAGAACAGAGACATAGAATTGACTCAATTGAGAAAGCTGAATCATTTTACACAGAATTTTTTGGAGGGAAAGAGGAAGAGGCAGAAAAAGAAATCTCACTAGTTGAATTCCAAGTGACTGCCAAATGGCGATTGAAAAAGAAGAAGGTGCAGTGGGTGGAAAGGTGGAAGCCAAAGAACAACGTGAACCAAGATCTACGAGAGCTGCTAAACCTAACTACAAAATATAATCATGCAACAGAAAAAACTGATTACAATTAATATAAATGGACTTAACTCAGCTATTAAAAGAAGGAAACCTTCCCATAAATTAGAGAAATTAAAATTTGATATAATCTGCCTACAAGAAGAACATATCCAAAAGCAACATGAACAACTGTTGATACAGCCAAAATTAGGGAAAATATTTACTTCTTTGACACAATGCAAGAAAAGAGGAGTGGTTTTATACATTAAAGATATTATCCCAGCGAAATTGATTTATACTGATGACGATGGAAGAACACTAAAGGTGGAAATAATGGACAATAATATGAAAACACTCCTGATTGCAATCTATGCCCCGAATGACAATCAAGAAGAATTTTATAAAAAATTATACATGAAAATAATTGAACTGGACTATGCCAATATAGTTATGATGGGAGATTTTAATGGAATTGTAAACAATAAACTGGACTATACAGCACAGAAAACAACATAGCAAAACAGAAAGACTCTCCCTAAATCTTTTTTTAAAATGGTAGATGAAATAAATTTAAAAGATACATGGAGAGAAAGAAATGCTAAAACTAAACAATACACCTTCTACTCAAATAGGCATTTATCATGGTCCAGAATAGATATGATATTGATGTCAACAGAATTGTTAGCTAATATTCAAGAAATAAATATTGAAACAAGTACTTGGGCAGATCACAATCCAATGACAATTAAATGGAAAGGTCAAAGAAGAAGATCTAGATGGACGTTAAATAATACTATATTAAAGGAAAAAGACTTCACACAGTGGATGGAGAAAGAACTGGCTTTCTTCTTTACAGAAAACAAAAAAGAAGATACATCAATCCAGAATGTATGGGATACAATGAAGGCATATGCCAGAGGCTTGATAATAGACTATACAAGGAAAAGAAATACCATGAAAAGACTTGCCTCTAAGGCATTAGAGGATGAGTATAAAGGACTTGAAAAAGAGATACAGAAAATGCCACAGAAAAAGGACATTAAGTTAAAAATGGATATAATCAAACATAAAATGGGTCTAATAGAAAAAGAAGAATTAGCACAGAAAATCAGAGGTGCTAAACAGAACTATTTTGAAGATGCAAATAAACCAGGAAGATGGTTAGCATATAAATTGAGAAAGGAGAAAGAATCAAGGAAAATATTGCAATTAATAGATGACTAAGGCCAAGTTTGCTATGGTAGTAAAGAGAAGAAGAAAATCATATGATACTATTATGGGAAACTATACACACAAGAGAATATTGATGAGGAAAGAGTTAAACAATATTTGCAGAATGCTAATTTACCCCAGATACCTAAAGAGATTGTAACAATGTTAGAAAGCAATATAACGATGATGGAGTTAACTGAAGCACTCAAGAAGCAAAATAATGGAAAGGCACCAGGCCCAGATGGACTTCCGGCAGAATTTTATAAAACACTACAAGAATCGTTGAACCTTCCATTGCTAGAAGTTATGAATGAAGTTATGTTAAAGAAAAAGGTACCCAAATCATGGTCAGAAGCTTATATAACACTTGTCCCAAAAGAGGAAGCTGATCCATTACAAATCAAGAACTATAGACCAATTTCCTTACTAAATGCAGATTATAAAATTTTTGCTTCAATATTGGCAGAAAGACTTAAAAGATACTTAAACAATTTTATCCATCCTGATCAAAATGGATTTCTGCCAAAGAGACAAATTAAAGATAATATGAGAGTAATCTTGGACACTTTGGAATACTACGAGGCATACCCTGAAAAACAAATGGCTTTGATATTTCTAGATGCACAGAAGACATTTGATAATGTGAATTGGTGATTCATGTTATTACAACTGGAACAGATGGGCTTTGCTAAAAAATTTATTCAAGCAATAGAAGTTATATATCATAAGCAAACGGCAAAGGTAATGATAGAGGGAGAACTGACAGACTCTATAGATATAAGAAAAGGAACAAGACAAGGGTGCCCACTATCACCTCTGTTGCTTGTGTTAACCTTGGAAGTGCTAAACAGAAATATTAGAGAAGAAAAGGATATAAAAGGGATAAAAATTAAACAGGAAGAATTTAAGTTGCAAGCATTCGTAGATGATCTGGTTTTCATTTTAGAAGACCCACTAGAAACAGCATCAAAATTGATAGAAAAGATAGAGGCATAAGGAAAAGTGGCTGGTTTGAAAATAAACAAAGATAAGACAAAGTTCTTGACAAAGAATATGCTATTAAGACAAAAGGAAGAACTGGCAGATCTATTGAAAATTCAGGTCACGAATAAGATTAAGTAATTGGGGATATATTTGACAGCAAGATGCAGTACACTAAAAGAGAATAATTATATCAAACTTAAGCAGCAGATAGCGTGAGATTTGGCGAAATGGGAAAATTTACAATTGTCATTAATAGGGAGAATATCAACAATCAAGATGAATATGCTACCCAGAATTTTATATTTGTTCCAAACAATTCCAATTAGGCTTGGAAAAGATTACTTTGAAGATTTAAATAAAATCGCGTTGAAATATATATGGCAAGGAAAGAAAGCGAGAATAAAGCTAAAGCTTTTGCAAGATGCTAGAATAAGAGGAGGATCTGGTTTGCCTAATTGGGAGTTGTATTACCGAGCTACAAATTTGATGTGGGTTAAGGAATGGATAACATTAAGAAACACTAGATTGTTGACATTAGAAGGACATGATCTGTTGTTGGGGTGGCATGCTTTTCTGTGGTATAAAGGAACTAAATCACAGGGGTATTTTAGAAGACATTATATACGGGAGTCTCTATGGTTAAACTGGGAGAAGACTAAAAGACAATGCTATTTGAAAATTCCAGTCTGGCTGTCAACTATTGAAGCATTTTCTTATCCTATAATATATAAAAAGGAACAAACAGTTGGATATGGTGAAATATTGAATGAAAAGGGTGAACTTAAATCTATACAAAAATTAGAGGAACAAGGTATAAAGATGAATTGGTTTTCATATGCGCAAATACATTCAAGGTATGATAAAGACTCTAAAACAGAAGGTTTCTATGATAAACTGACTGATTTAGATAAGATTTTGACAGGTACTGATGAAAAGGTGATTTAAAAATTGTATGGATATTTATTAGAAATTAAACTAGAAGAAGAACAAGTTAAAGAAACAATGATTGCTTGGGGGAAGAATTTCGGATATGGGATTGATCTAGAGAAATGGCAAAAATTGTGGTTTCAAAATTATAAAATGACATTGTCAACAGCATATAAAGAAAATTTGTATAAGATGTTTTACAGGTGGCATTTTCCCCCGACAAGAATAGCAAGAATGTTCAAGAACAAATCAGAAAAATGTTGGAAATGTCATCAGACATTTGGCTCATATTACCATATGTGGTGGACTTGTGCGGATGCTAAAAAATATTAGACTAAAATCCACACGTGGTTGGAAAAAATGACAAAAAAGCATATAGATCTGAAACCAGAGATATTTTTATTGGGAATTTTACCTGAAATATATAGTAAAGAATTGAAATACCTGATTGTAAATGTATAAACAGTGGCTAGGATTGTATTTGCTAAAAATTGGAAAAATGAGAAAATACCATCACAAGAGGAAATCATTAAGAAAATATTGGAATGTGCTGATATGAGTAGATTGACATTTGAAATCAGAGAACAAGATGATAAACAATTTTATAAAATCTGGGATCTATTCTATCAATGGTTAGAAAATAAAACATGGTAATGAAATGTAATGAAATATGGTAATGAAATATGTAGATTCTTAGAAAATAATAAATATATAAAGATGTATTCTTTTCTTATTACATCTACAAAATGATTGTAGGATAGATTTGAGATGATAATATGAACTGTCACAAAACAAGTAAAATATGATTATTTTGTAAAACATGAATGAATAAAAGTATAGTCAAATGATTGATTAACAATGATATTAATGTATTTAATACGATTGAAAATATGAGAATATATACAGTGTAATTGTAATTGAAGACTACGAAATGGAAGCACAATTTGTAAACCAACCGGCACACTGTATGTATATATATGGAAGATGGCTTGATGTTTTTATGTTTTGTTTGTCTATGTTCGTCTTAAAAACCAATAAAATTTTTTTAAAAAAAGACTATATGCTCCTTGAATAATGTGTATTAATCAAAGATATATGAATAAAGTTGTACATTAATTATCATGTTAATAGGCTAATTCTTCATTTTAATAGATGGCTTGCTTATTCAGATACTGATTACAAAGGAGAAAAAACGGTATTAGAAGAAAATCAAAGTCCATGTAAACTTTCAGCCACTGATGTAAAATCTTTTCGACCATTGAAAATGGTAAGGAGTTATTAATGCCTATAATCAGTTTAATTTTCTACAGTCCGTTCTGTCTTTTGGTAATTTTAAATCAAGATCTGAATGTGGCTATGCTTGAAAATTCATATTTATTTTGTCATGTTATTACAAGTTCAGAAATAAGCTATTAATCTTATGATGAAGAATCTATGTCTGTTAAAATCAAACTTCTGGTACTTGACAAAGAGAATTATGTTTGACTTAGAAGAGATTACTTAGAAATACTGAAGAAAAAATAAATAATGGTCATAACCTTTAGTTATAAGATGCTAAGTGCTAGCTGCTAAATCAGGATTGAAAAAGTCATAGTGGTTTAATACTCTTACTATTGTAGATCAATCCATGTCTCTATAGACAATCCTAGGAGGTACTCAAAAGTTATTTTCTATAATAGAAATGTATATCTGCAAAATTATTTTGGATTGGTACTAATATATTTCCTGATAACTTGTATGAATATATTTTGCCACTTTCAGTTTCCTCCCTGTCTAAAAATATCAAGAAAACAGTATTGTGTCATTAAAAACTTTGCATTCATGATTCTTAAAAATACCAATTTCCTGGGAAAAATTACTAATAAAATATAGACCTCCTTGACACCTAACCAGTTTATCTCAGTTTATCTTGATTTGACTAGAAAATCTCAGGTACAACTTGACTAAATTGAAATTGTTATTGCAAATAAAACTGAAGCCACACATGGTTGTTGGTTGCCTACTTCTAGGGCAAAGATGTAGAGGACTACATTCTCAAAGGTTTCTCCTATCCATCCAGATTAACGGGTTCTGTAATTTATTGCTTTGAAAACAAGTAGTTGTATGCTTATATAACAGTCATATCTGGTATAGGAACTGCATGTACCCATCCCAACTGCCTCAACCCTTATAAGTATTTAAATATTTAATATTTAGTAATTCTAAATAATTTCTTGTTTGGTGCTATGAATTAGAAAGCAAAAGAAAAAAATTCCCAGGCATATCTGCCCTCTATTACAAAACACATTAATTTAGTCAGCTGTGATGTTGACGAAGCTTTTTTATTCATGAAATCAATCAAGTTTCTTAAAACACAGTAAAAGCAAAGATAAGAAATGTAAAAAATTACTCATTGATTGATTTATAAGGTATCTCATAGAATCAATATGTATTAATATTATATACTATGTATTAATATGGAAGTATGTATTCATATTTCTTATTTTATTTTGTACTTTAGGGTGGCCTAAAGGTGCAAATGCCTATGAATACTATGGTAAGCAATATCCTTTTAGGAAGAGGAATTTATTCGTGTAAAAAAACCAAATTGGTATTCTTTACCCCTAATTTTTAAAGATTTATTTTGAATATTAAAGATTTATAAGTATGGAATGCTCAGTTGAAGCTGCTGTTCAGACAGACTTTGCAGTTTCTTCAAATTGTATAAATATTTTGCGTTTTATAATTAAACCTTTCTTCAATCTCCCAAATAAACACAGGATTAAAAATGTATTTTAAAGGATCAATTTTCTCATTTTCTGCAGATGATAATATATGAAAGACCACACTTTGGAGGATGGTGTAAAAATCTTTCTGAGAATACAGATTGCATTCCAATACTTTTTGAAAATTCTGATGCTTTCCAGGGAATTGGATCAATACGTGTCATTGGTGGAATGTAAGTATGATTTTGTTACTATTAAGAATATTAAAATATGTAAATATCTTTCCACTAGAAACTTAATCAGTAAAAAAGAACAATATTTCATTTAAAAAAAGATAAAAGCCCACACCCATCAGCTATAAATATCTTAACTTGATAATCAAAACCTTTTATAAATGTACTGGTATTAGTTGGTGGTTATTAATGAAAAAGCTAAGTGCAAGTATCATCATTTAAAATTCTTTAATTCTCAAACAGATCTTATGAGCTTGCAGATTGTACAAGACGACTTTCCTAGAGAATTTTAAAAACTGGATATTTTGTATTAATAGTATGTTTATCTTATCTGGACTGACAGTAGGAAGATAAAATGTAGCATGTGGCCAAAGGTAACTTCATGTAAGATACAACTATAAATCAGTCTATCATTGCTTGGTTTATTGTCTCTTAAGTTATTCCTCTTTTGTGGACTGTAATGGGAGTAATTTACATAAGTCACTCCCAAGTCATAAAGCAGCCTAAGGGGGGAATATGTCTTCACATTTTTCAAAACTGCAAAAAATTGGCTTCAAGGTTTGCTATGTAAATGACACATCTTTATTAAAAGATGCTTTAGAATGGTTTCTGGTTATGCACTCATATACACACATATACAGAGAGAGAGAGAGAGAGAGAGTCAGGTTAATAACCAAATATTATAAATTAGTTCTATTTTGTATGCAGGTTTACTTTATTATTTTCTTGCTCATTTGTTGCTGATGAATGTAACTCTCTCTGTTTGTTTATGAATGCATAGCCAGAACAGTTCTAAAGCATCTTCTTTAAGATATGTCATGTATATAGCAAACCTGGGAACTGTTTTTTGATGTTTTAAAAAAATTAGTAGAAAAAAGCTCAAACAGGTATCAATCAATCATTTTTTCTTTGGTCATAAATCAACAAATAAGACAAGAAAACCACAATTAGGCTAAGAAAGAAAAAAAGTAATTGTTCTAAAATAACCAAGAAGGATTAGAAGATACACTACAGTGTACTGTACAAACTATAGAGTAGTACTTAGCTGTGAACAAAGAAGTAAAATCAGATTGATCTGATAGTAACAAGATAAAACAAGGAAGTTCAGTGAAGAATGCAGATAATTCCTGGCAAGCATCTGTATAGGAGATATTAGTAAAGAATGTATTCCCTGTGCGGGTTCTCTCTAAGAACCGGACTTAGCACAGCCTAGCAAATCTATACACATGCTTTATTGCAAGACACACCTTCTCCAACAATAGGTTATTGCTTTGGATCAACTCCACATTTCTATGACTTTACCACAATCCTTTTATTCTTTTAGTACTCAGTTCAAATTAAAGTTTCAAAATCTTTAAGGTAATATATAATTGTTGCTTTTTCTCAAATGTTCTTGTACTTGTTGGGATAAGGTGGTTGCTCCTTTTCTAGTTGTTGCAGATCTCCAGGAAAAGCTTCAAGGTCTAGGTAGGACTCCCACCAGAATATGCTTATGGTCCTGGCAATTCAATGAAAATGCTCTTATCTACTTGTAATAGCTGCCAGTCTCCAAACCCTTCAACTCCTTATCTGTATGTCATTTGCACCTTTCCTATTATACCTACCCTCTTCTCACTCTGTCTTAGCATTCAAAAGACTAAGTAAATCTGCCTCTGGATGTCAGCATGACCTTGAAAACCCAGGGTGTGGCACATTTACTCAGGTAGTTGGAACACCAGCTTTAATGCCTCTGAGTACTGGAGGAATGGACAATTACCTGAGAGAAGATATTTGCATGACTACAACTACTGTTGAAATGAGCAGAGAACAGTTTCAACACCACTTCCTCACACTCTGTCAGTCCAAATATTCAACTATTCTTCCATCACTTGGATGGGCTCTGTACAAAAGAGATCTTAAATAATTCCCTTCAATAATAACTGTTGAATATAGCCAACGTTAAACCCCTGTAAATTTTGAAATTGTTATGTAGTTAAGGTCTCTGGCTGATTGAAGAAGATGTGCAGAGTGACTCAAGTTTTTCTTAGGTAGAACTGATAAATTTGCTTGAACTCTAAATCAAGGCCATTGGTTGAGGTACTTGAAGAATAGATCTCAAAAACCTGAACTGAACTCTTTCAAGTGAAAGAGTCACTTCCAGTGACTTGAATGGCAAACTGGCATTCCTCTCAAAGAAACAAATACATTGTAGCCAAAAAAAAGCACCCAGGAAGCAGCTGTAATCTCTCTGGAGTTAAAGACAGATTGTCAGATTACACACACTTGTTCCATACAGCTGCATATTTGTGAGCTGATGGCGGGAGCTGTGTTTTTGCAATCAGGAAAATTGTGTAGAGCCACTAATGCCATTTAATATGGATTCTAAGTTTTCCAGATCATCTTGTAACCATTTTGGACTCTTTTTATTCCTTGATTTTAAAGATTAAGAGTCTTCAGACTGGCATATTTTATTGAAATCACTGGGTGAGCATCATTCAATCCTTAAAAAAAAGTTTAAAGATTTTATTTATTGGAATATCCAGCAAGAGGCTAATTATTGACAAATATCCCATCAATAGACACATAGACATTAGCAACATCTATAGACTATGCAAAAGAGACTATCAACCAGCCCCACCAAAAAACCCAAGAGCCTCTCAACCAGCAATTAGCACCCAGATCAGCATAGATTAACTCTAAGATTAACATCAGACCAACAATCAAGTAAACAGTACCCAATCAAGAAACTGCCAAAGAGCCAACAGTAAACAGCCCAACCAAAGGATCTTTAAGACCACCTCCACCAACACTGACAGGGCAAGCCAGCAGGATATAAACTGACAGCAAACTAATCCTTACTAACACTGATGATGTTATCTAGTTTGGGTAATGAAACATCTGCAAGACTTCCTTAGTATGATTTGATTGTTTATTGTACCCTATCACTATTATTAAGTGTTGTACCTTATGATTCTTGACTCTTGATGAATGTACGTTTTCTTTTATGTATACTGAAGAGCATTTGCACCAAGACAAATTCCTTGTGTGTCCAATCACACTTGGCCAATAAAAGAATTCTAATTCTAAGAAAACAAGCATGGCCAGAGAACACCAAGGAACCCTCATGTCAATCCTGAGTTACAAATATTCACCTTTATTAGGATGATTATTGTTTTGGAAAGATTCACACAGATTTGGGGCTCATATGTTGTTCTCTCCCATGAGAAAAAAAACCCTGTTTACACTCTATAACGATGAAAAGTTTTGAAGATTAGACATTAGTGGGCACCAGATGACTGTTTAAAAGAAACATTTGACTCACAGCAACTGAAGGTTTTTGAATTATTTAACTCTTTATTACCATCAACTGGTATTACTAGAGAGTCACGTTCCATTGAATAAAACTACAGGTGGAATTAAAAATCAGTTTATAAGAAGGAGATGGAAGTAATGGATTTACAAATGAAAGATGATGACTCAAAATGTGAAAAACAAATACAGATAATAAACCTTATCAGTGATTTGAATTATTTCCTTATACTAAAATTACAATAGGGGTTTGCTGGAATTGCTACCTTGGATGTATAAGGTGGGCTTGAAAAGGTGGGGAAAAAAACTTTGAGAAAAGAGAGCAGGAGCAAGCAGATGCCAGAAGTTTCTTACAGAATTTTAAAGACATTCTGCAGAAAGAAAAAAAGATACAAAATTAGTCTATGACCAAAATTAAAATAAGAAACTGTTATTTGGTGGAATATTTAATGGCTTCTTGATTACGACTGGATTATAATTGTTATTTCTGGTAATGTTTAATTGTTTTTTAATTGAGACTGAATTTTTATTATTTTAACAAAAGTGAGATTTATTTAAAAGGAAAGGATGGGTTCAAATTGGATATAGAAGATAAAATTTGTAATACTTGTGTTATCATTAAGCCTTACTGGATTTTTCTCCTTAATAGAGAGTGATGACATTTTAGAAATGGGTTTATAGAGACTAGGGCTGTGATGGCGAACCTATGACGTGCGTGCCGGAAGTGGCATGCAGAGCCATCTCTCCAGGCATGCCAGCCGTCACCTGTTGCTCTTCTGAGTTCCGGTGCGTGCTTGCACATGGCCAGCTGGTATTCACGCACATGAACAATACTGAAGGTTTTTGAATTATTTAACTCTTTATTACCATCAACTGGTATTACTAGAGAGTCACGTTCCATTGAATAAAACTACAGGTGGAATTAAAAATCAGTTTATAAGAAGGAGATGGAAGTAATGGATTTACAAATGAAAGATGATGACTCAAAATGTGAAAAACAAATACAAATAATAAACCTTATCAGTGATTTGAATTATTTCCTTATACTAAAATTACAATAGGGGTTTGCTGGAATTGCTACCTTGGATGTATAAGGTGGGCTTGAAAAGGTGGGGAAAAAAACTTTGAGAAAAGAGAGCAGGAGCAAGCAGATGCCAGAAGTTTCTTACAGAATTTTAAAGACATTCTGCAGAAAGAAAAAAAGATACAAAATTAGTCTATGACCAAAATTAAAATAAGAAACTGTTATTTGGTGCAATATTTAATGGCTTCTTGATTACGACTGGATTATAATTGTTATTTCTGGTAATGTTTAATTGTTTTTTAATTGAGACTGAATTTTTATTATTTTAAGAAAAGTGAGATTTATTTAAAAGGAAAGGATGGGTTCAAATTGGATATAGAAGATAAAATTTGTAATACTTGTGTTATCATTAAGCCTTACTGGATTTTTCTCCTTAATAGAGAGTGATGACATTTTAGAAATGGGTTTATAGAGACTAGGGCTGTGATGGCGAACCTATGACGTGCGTGCCGGAAGTGGCATGCAGAGCCATCTCTCCAGGCATGCCAGCCGTCACCTGTTGCTCTTCTGAGTTCCGGTGCGTGCTTGCACATGGCCAGCTGGTATTCACGCACATGGAAACTGCTCTTCCAGTTTCCAGCGCTCCCCCGTGTACATGTCGAGGAGCTGATCTTCCAATTTTGGCATTCATCCGCGTACATGCACGCTCCTATTTTGGCGCTTGGTGCCAACACTGAACTAGGGAATATAAAGAATTAAGATATGTTTGTTTTATTTTAAGATATAGTGATACGTTCTTAATGTTGATTATACTTGCTAGGGATGAAGAGTGGATTTTTTTTTCTTTTTGTATTTGTTTCTTTTTGTTTTTTTTTACTTTTTTATTTTCTTCATGGTAGAAGAAATATTTTATAATTGTACAAATTTTACATGTATAATATAATCCCAAATAAAAGTATTGAAAAAAGAATTTTTTCAAGAATAAAGAATGACCTCTAGGGACCCAATTCTACAACAACAACTGAATGAGAAACTGCTGGTGACCTTCTACTGCTGCATCATAGAGAGTATCTTAACTTATTGCACCTCTGTATGATTTGACAACTGCCCAGTAGCAGATAGGACAGCATTCCAAAGGGTTAACGTCATTGCCCAGAAGATCATTGGCTCTCCCCTCTTTGGAAGAGCTTTATAGCTCCTGCTGCTTTAAGAAAGTTCAAAACATTCTCAAAGATCCATCTCATCCTGGGCACCCTTTTTTTGAACTATTACCCTCTGGCAGAGGGTACAGGATAATAAAAACAAGGACAAATAGGCTGAAAAACAGCTTCTATCTCAGAGCAGTTAACTATTGAATTCTACTGTATAGTACAATATTAATGCAATATCAGGGGTTTTTAATTCAATATTGGAGTGTGAAGGGATGTGTGTTTGTGTTTATTTTCATAGTCATAAATTGTACACTGAGATGGTATTTAATTTCATTGTACAAGATGCAATGACAATAAAGTAAAGTGAAGTAAACTATGTATTAATATCCTTATTAATTTATTTCATACATTCAAGAAAACAAAATTTGAGTTTAAACTGTTCATTGGAGTAAAATTTAATTATTTATAGAAAGGCGTTAATAACTTCTTCTAGAGAAGATGAAATATGTAATATTCACAAGTCATTGAAAAGAATTCAGCACATAGAATGTCTTCTGGAATCAGAATCCAAATGTATGTAAAAACAAATATTGGAAGCTTAATTGTTCTGAGTTCAACCAACAGTGATGGATGCTAAATTAGATATGTAACAAACAATGTTATATGTTAGAGAATTTCCCTTGTATCCCACAAATGGAAGTATATAGGTACTCTATTTCCAGGGAAAATTCAAATCATTCAGCAAATTCTTTCCTTGCTGTTTAACCTGAATGGGAGTTGTTTTTTCTCGAACTATTAGCCAACTGCTCCAGCCCCAGACTTATCTTGCTAAAGGTAGAATTGATTTGTCAACAGGTAAATGTGGGGATGTCTAACATATCTCACACTATTGCAGTGGAAATCTAATTGGATAGATGCTGTGGATTATTCTGAATTGCTTGGATTAAGGATAGGGCAAAGGTTATAGAGAATCATTTGTTTTCCTTCTTGTAATGGAAGCTACTAAAATATGCCATAGAGGAGCAGTGCCAAATGATATGCTTTAATGATTACCAATATATTTGTAATATTCATTCATTCTCTAACTTTGTCAAAATTTGTGTTATCAACATTGTAGATGGGTTGCTTACAACAAGGAACGATATAAAGGCCAGCAATACTTGCTAGAGGAGGGAGAATATGAACACTGGCAATCATGGGGTGGAGTCAGCAGTGTTTTGCTCTCTGTTAGATTTTTGCAAGCTGTAAGTACTTCATTTGTTCTTTAAGGCAATATTCTTTCAACATTTTATTTCTCAATTGGAATTGAACATGTATTAGTAAATTAAGTGTTGTTGTCAATTCAATTCCATGTATGATATGCCATACATTAAATAAATAAATAAATGTCAATTCAGTAAGATTGAGGAAATGAAAAATATTTTAAAATTCATAGTATTGACTTTGCAAAGCACTTCTTTATTTTTGCTCATTAAATTTGATTGTATTCAAGGTAACATCTGATAAATGTTTATGGAAGCTTGAAGACCATAATGGTTAACCTTTTAATGCATCCATTAAAAGAATTCACATAATAAAGGAAGAGAAAATAGTCTGCCAAGAGTTTTTGCATTGTTGTTTTTGTTGTTTGGGTGTAGTGGTTAAGGCACCAGGATAGAAGACATTGTGAGTTCTAGTCCACCTCAGCGTGAAAACAGATCTGGTGACTTTGGGCCAGTCATGCTTTCTCAGTCTGTGACATCAGGCTCAGGTATGAAACCAGTCGGTCAATTCCTGGCACAACCCATGGATCAACACTTGGTTGATCCAAATAAAACTTGTGCAGACATGATATTCTTCCGACTAAAATTGGAATTCCGATTTTTGGGGAATCGCCCCCCTTTCCCCCTTCTTCTCCTCCTTCCCCTCCCCTCTTCGACCTGCCGCCTTTGCTCCGGCAACGGCCTGAGGAGAGGCAGAGGCAGAAGTCTTCTGACGGGCTCCTCCCATGGAGGATTGGGGCGGCGGCGGAGGCGGCTTGAATTACCCGCCCCGCTGTCTTCTCCAGCTGGGAGGAAGCCGTAAGGCCCCCTTTCCAAAGAAAGCGAGTCTAAAGCTGGCAGTTCACGGGAGAAACGCGATTGGCGCCTTTCTTGCCGCTCCGGCGGTTTAGCTAACCCCGCTGGCGGCGGCGGGAATGAATGGAAGCCCGTCCCCTGGGTAAGTGCGGGAGCACCACCGCGTTCCCCTGCAATGACGAGAGGCCGCTCAGCACGCCGGCGGAACATCCCCGCTCTGTTCGGTGGAGGAGATTCCCGAGGAGACCAGAAGCACGAGGTCAAAGGACTTTATTGCGGGGGGACCCGGGAAACACAGGCGTTTGCGCTCTGTCCCTGCACCAAAAATGCCCTTGGGGAAACTACTTGTCCCGCCTAATAAAGTAATAATAATAATAATAATTTTAAAAAGCGTCCTGCGCACCCTTAGGCTCCCCACGATCTGCCTTCTGACCTCGCTACGGAGGCTGCCAAGCCGAAGGAGCGGGTGGGAAGCGGTGAGGTTTATTCTGCCTGGGGTTCGGGGGAGGAGCAGTCCATTCCTGACTGGAAAAAGCTCGCCTGCAAGGTCATTTCTGACCGCAGCATACAAGAAGGAGTAACTCAATGTGGAAGTGGCTTGGGACCAGGTTAGCTATTGCCGGTCACATCTACCTGATCCACCAGAGCTGGGAGGTAAGGAAACATCAGAAGAAGGGCTATCTCCGTGGTGGCTCCCTCTTTCTGGAACATCATACCCCCACCCCCAGATTAGACTGGCTGTCTGGAAGGCCCTGAAAACTTGGTTCTGCCAGCGGGCCTGGGGAACCCAGAGCGGGATGGAGGCCATTAATTGGTTAGTTTGAATGTGTGTTGTCGCTAGCGTTGGTGTTGTGTGTGCGATTTCTTGGTGCGTGGCGCGGGTCTCTTGGCCGGCCTTGAAAGAGCGCACACGGGCGGCAGTGGAGACGCGGGAGCGAATGCGGGAAGGAAGCGAACCTCGTTGCAAAGTTTTGCCTGATACTCTGCTAAAGCTTCAAGGGCGTTGCCAATTTAATTCCCACCGGGCGCTGTGCGGACCGTGGTGGGTGCTTAGGCAACCCCTGCACCCCTGGCTACTTTTCAGATTTTTTTTTTCAGAGGGGAATATCATGCCTGCTTGTGGGAAAGTCTAGATCTGTGATGGCGAATTTATGGCACACATGCCACAGGTTGCATGCAGAGCCATTTATGCGGGCACTCGATCCCCAGCCAAACTTACCTGCACTGTGCATGCGTGTGCCTCCCAGCTGATTTTCAGCCTCCCAGAGGCTTGAGGGAAGCCTCTGCAGCCTTGGGAGGCCAAAAATGGGCCTTCCGGAAATACCAGAAGTGCCCGTTTTCAGCCTCCTGAGGGCCTCTGGAGCCCGGGGAAGGCCATTTTCACCCTCCCAGAGGCTTGAGGGAAGCCTCTGCAGCCTTTGGAGGCCAAAAAACAGTCCCATTTCAGCACTTCTGGTATTTTCTCTGGCAGAGGGCTAGCAAAACAAACTAAAAACAAAACAAAAGGAGAAATGTTTCTCCTTTTGCATTTGGGCATGCAAAAAGGAAGGAGAAAGAGGAAAGACAAAGAAACAGAAGGAAAGATTGGAACAGAGCAAGGAAGGAAAAATAAGGAAAGGGGGAAGGAAGAAGGAACAGGGAAGAAAAAGGAAGGAAAGGGAAGGAAGGAAAGAAGGTTATGAGAGTGAGGGAGAGTCTGAGGGAAGTCCTGCCTGAGCACTTGGCCACCACAGGTGCCCCCAAAATGAGTGACATTGAGCTGGCCACGCCCACCCTGACCACGCCCCAGTGGAGGTCAAACACAACCCTGATGTGGCCCTCAATGAAATCGAGTTTGACATCCGTTTTAGATCATATTTATTGCATATTGAAAATTCAAATGGGTTTACAAACCTTGAAGCACCACTGTATTTAAACGTTTTAAGAAGAGGAAAGTGGAGAGCAATTACAGACTATTTTATTTAAATTCTATGACAAAAGAAAGCAAGTTAAAATGTAATACATGTAAAAAAGGAGCACTATTAAATTTTCACCATTCAGCTATAAATGTAGTCATTTGTTTATTATAACGTTTTCTAGATAGACAAATTTATATTAGCTTTGGATGATTCTAGACGTTGTAATAATGAATTGAATTATATGCATACTGAATTTGATGTATGCCAGTATCTTGGCCAGAACAAATCAAATAATTTGAGGAAAATAGCTCTATATTTATTAGCTGAAGAATTTTGTGAATGCACAATATCACCCATGATCTGCTGGGTTATCCTTTCAGAAATACTTACTTCCTAAACAAATAAAAAGAATGGCTATGGTTGGGGGTGGACAGTGGGAGCAGGAGTGTCTTCCAACGTCCTACCAGCTCCCTACTGTTTTTGCTTGTGGAAAACTGAAGGGAAGTATTGGAAAACAGTCATGTGACTGCAGTTGACCACAGCAACAGCCACAAACTTGTGAAAACAACTGGCCTGAGATCTTGAAATTTTGTTTCCCCAGAAGTGATGGGTGCTGGATTTTGTAGCATTCTTTAAATTAGCAGATGTGAAGTAACTTGATTCAAAATTGTTGCACTATTAAGCACTGTTTGGGCTAGTTGAATGTTACAAACGAAAGGATGGTTTTAGTAGTAACAGATGTTCCTAATTTAATTTTTAAATTCCAGAATTTTATGGAATCTGAAGTAACACTTTTCAAAACTGATGAGGAAAATGGAAAAGTATTGGATATTATAAATCAAGGAATTCCTGATTTGGAATGGGCAGGGTTTGGCCTCGTGACAAGATCAATTAATGTGAAAAGTGGAGTGTAAGTTGAATTTCAAATGTTTGTGCAGCTTGAATTGCCTGATTTTTCCTATTTTATAATTTCAGTCTTAACTCCATAAATAAATTAAATAAAAAGGTATAAGTAATTAAAAGTACAGTTTGCCCTTGGGTTGAGTTTGACTTTTAGCGACCATATAGATATAACTATGCAGTGGTTTGCTACGATCTTCTGCAGGAATATTTTTCAACTCCCCATTCTAACTTTCAGCTTCCTATTCTAATCTAAATTTATTACTTAGGATGGGGGTGAAGGATGCCTCCCATATAGGTACTGCACTGGTCCATCCCTGCTTAACTTAAACAACACTGACTTGGCTTAGCTATGATCACAGAACAATCAAGTAATAAAAACAGATAGCATATATAGATTCACATAGCATATATAGATTCTAATAATAAAGATGAACTTGAGTACTTGAGATGAACTTGAGTTATAAGTTTAGTCTTAAGCATATAAAGAACAGAATATTTTTTCTCTTTTTATCAAGAGTAACAGCTTATATTTAGTAAAACATTTAGCTACACTATAAAGTATTATATTCTTCATAAATGACATTAAAATGTTTGTCAAACAATTAATCCATTATTTTGAAAAGTAACACTTGGAAGCTAAGAATTCAGTATTGTGGTTTGATACGAGTTCTTGGTTCTGTTTTAACTTTTTATGCTTATAACTATTGAATCTGGAAATACTTTATATCTCATAGAAACATTATGTACGGTATATGTTATATTTCAATAATTACTTCTCAAATGTAACTTGGCTTTTGATAATTACCGTATTTACCGGACTATTAGCCACGACTTTTTTCCCACGCTTTGAACCCTGCGGCTTGTACAACAATGCGGCTTATCTATAGATTTTTCTTCGCTAACTGCCATCAGGGGACGCAAAAATGTGACAGATGCAAGAGGTCAATGCAAAGAAGAGGATGCTACCGGTAGTTTTTGGCGCACTCAATACAAGCAGCACGACACACACGAAGGCAAAATATTTTTCACACCCTCATCATGGAAAGTACATGAAGAAAAGCATATGATGCAGCTTTTAAGTTGAAAGCAATTGATCTGTCTATCCAGGAAGGAAATAGAGCTGCTGCACGTAAGCTTGGCGTTAATGAATCAATGGTGAGACGTTGGAGACATCTGTCTGCATGCGAAGAGCATTCTTCTCTTTCTGTGTAAATATCTCATTTCACAACGTATATATCTGCGGCTTATAGTCTGGTGCAGCTAATATATGTAAAAATATTTTTTTCTTTTAAAATTTAGTGGGTGCGGCTTATATTCCGATGCTCTCTATAGTCCGGTAAATACGGTACACAGACATGTTATATACAGTATTGTTTTCTTGGCAACACTAAACTAAGCAATTGATTTGTTTTTGCCATTTCTGGGTTGTATTTTTAAACTTTCCAGCCTAAAACCCTGGGATTCACATTACATTATGCCTATAGAGCCAGAATTGGGATGGATCAGCCATCCCTTTTTCAAGATGAAATAAGGGCATACCAAGAAATGTTTAGAGGCAACCTGGTCAAAATTTTAACAAGGAGTTGCATATAATACCTTTTTAAAAAAAACATAGAAGTTGAACAGATGAAAAATTCAGGGTTCTTTTACAGTGTTTTACGGATTATTAATATATATTTGACTTATCTTAAAATGTCTGTTGTATGTTATATCTAGGTGGGTTGCTTATCAACAGAAGTATTTCTGTGGAGAACAATATATATTGGAGAAAGGAAAATATAAATGTTTTTTGGACTGGGGTGGCACTAGTGAAACAATTATGTCAATTCGCCCCATTAAATTGGTAAGCTATCACAATTTCTGGAAAAAGATGTGCAATAAACTGGAAATTATTTTTAATAATATTTATAAATAAAATAAATATTTTATAATAATCAATGCCTTAAGAGTTAAGACAATCCTATACAAACTCTTCATATCATGCATGAAATTATGGTTTCCTATTCTTTTAAATATATTTACAACGTATTCCTATAAATCTGTTAGGATTTTTATGATTGCTTCTTAGCATCATCAAAATAAAGAAATACACGGAATTAATTAGCTACTATGAAAACATTTCAGAGAAGAAGAAAAAGCAATTTTGTGAAAAATTTAATACAAAAAGCGTTATTTGAAATAGAACGCAACAAATAAAATTATAACCAAGGATATACAGTATATACATGAACCTATATTTTATTAAAAGAAAGCCATTTGAATAGGAAATTGAAATACAGTTGGTTAAGTCAACTTATAAAAGACATATTCAATTTGTCATCCTAGCTACAATAACTATATTTCAAGGAGCTTTCAGGTCATTTTTTAAATCTATGGATCAACTTCAGTTATTCCTCAGCACTTAGAGAACTTTCACAAGCTTAGTTCACCAGGAAAACCTTCAGACTATATCTTCTTGAATTATTTTCTCTATGTGTTTTGGATTTTTCTTTAATAACATACTTTTGTGTATATGATATATATATGTTCTTTTTATAGGAACCATTGGGAGATCATCAACCTATACACTGGGTAAGTTCTTGAAATAAGGTGTTGTTCATTGTGGTCAACCTGTGACTATAAGCCACAGCAGAATAAGAATGTGTTGAAGGTAAGGACGAGAATAGAGTCAAGTAAGGAATTGCTTATATGCTCACAGCAGAGGCTGAAAGACTTCTTTATACTTTGGTATAAGAGCAAGAAAATGAACCTCAAACTGCTTCTATTAATTTAGTTTGCTTCTTTGATTAAATGTTGTATTTTGAATGTTATTTTCAACGTTTTTGGTTTGAACTGCTGAGAAGAATGGAGTAAATTCCATTGCATTCCATTGCAAGCCACAATGTAACAGCAAGAAGCTCAGGATAATGAATAACAGTGCTGGTGGGAACAAACATGCAAGGCATCAGAAAGAGAAACAAGAACCTATTAGGAGCTAAGAAGTCAGTTGCATGTGTCAGCTATCACAAACATACTGTTTTCTTCAAAAGGCAATTGGACTGGTTTTTTTCCTTGAGGAAAAAAACTAAAACTACTAAATTTGTGAGAGGATGAGATAGTTGAAAAATATTTGTTTCTTTGATGTTCTTGCCACTGTGGATGAAAGATGAGAATTTTCATCTGTGAAATACCTAGAAGTGCTGTATTCCCAACTTTATTAGAACTTGACTTGAACATGTCTACTATTTTTTAATTATAGCAGTTACTGTTTCATCAGAATGACAAAAGCAGCATTGTAGCATTCTGCTACAAACCATACCTCAGTTGCCTGTGTGTGCAAACTTTACACCAGATCATTTTGCACCCCCTCCCCTGCCACCCATGCCCTCCTGTGTGGTTACTACTACATTTACTGAATGATTTCGTATTTTCTAACAGTAATGAAAGTCTTGCACATTCTGTCAGTTTTTAGGCTAGATCTATATGTTGCTGACAAATAACTTCCTGGAAAGCAATAATATGTTCTGAGTCATATGTGGAATACCTTAACCTTAGTTAGCAATAATACACTAACAATTTCTGCATCTTACTAATTAATAGTAATAAGCAGGTTATTATGTCAATGTGTGTGTTTGTAACAATCCTTTTGGCAGAATCATATATAAACAATTTATTATTTATTAGCCATATTTCTATCCTGTCACATTCCAGAAACTCAGCAGCTTACATAAATATGTTTTATATTTCAGTTGATTGGGTAGTGCCTGACAAAAGCTCTTCCATTACATAGTTCATTTTCTGATTCTTACACATTAATTTTTTATTACAGTATTTTGCTTCTTTACAGATCAAAGCTTTTGATAATATACACTTCCAGGGATCATGTATTGATTTTACAACAGAAGCTGCTGATTTTACATCATTCATACCACGCTCATTTAAAGTTTTACGGGGATGGTGAGCTGATTTATGCATACTTTTTAAAGCATTTTGGAAAACGATTTCAATCTATTTCTGTGATTTAGTTCTTATACATTTTTAAACTGTTTTGAAGTATTTCTCTCCTAAAAGAGAAAGAAATTGTTAAGTGTCTTATACTTGTTGTTCTTGCATGCAATCAAATTTGTACCATAGTTAAGCAGATTGTGTAGTGGTCTTATATAGGACTACAAACCCTGAGTCTTATACATCATAATGAGGCCTGATGTAGCACATAATGTGGTCAGATAAATTGTTAGGCATAACAGAATTAGTATTGTCACCATTAGTGCCTTCCATCCAAACCTTGGGTTATATGGTTGATTATGTGCTAAAAATATGTCAGGATATTCTTCACTATTGGAATTGAGTCCATCCATCTTGCTGCTTCTTTCTTTCATTTTTCCCAATATTATGGACTTATAAAGAAAGATGGGTTTTTACATAAGATCTCCGAAATTAAGCCTGATCACTTGTGCCTTTTGTTTTCTTGGCTATCCATATAGTGTTCTCAGGAATCTTTTCAACACAAACATACAAAAATATCAGTACTCTTTCTGTCTTGTTTCTTCAAAGTCCAATTTTCACTTTTATAGAATCAGAAGAGGAATCATTACTGAGACAATTCTGATCTCAGTAGGGATACATAGCATTTGAATATCTTTTCTAACGATTTAATTGCTCCCCTACCAAGTGCTAGTCTGTAAAATATTTATTGATTTCTGGTTCCTTTATTGTTGATAACTGGTCTTAAAAAGCAGAAGCTATTTTGATGTTTTTAATATTTTCATTGTCATTTCTAAGACTGTTAGTTGTATCTGTTGCCATTAGCTCCCTTTTCTTTACATTTAATCATTTTTTCATTGTGCTCCTTTATATACTAAACCATACAGATGATTTGCATTTTCAGAGTGGTATCATCAGTAAAGCTGATGTGTCTTCCTCCAATTTAAAAACACACTCATCTTCTTCCACTCCAGCTGCCTTCAGTACAGATTCAGCACATAGGTTGAATAAGTAAGGGGACTGATTGTGTATTGCCTTGCCGATGTGAAATCAGTCTTTCATCATACTCCATCCAGATTGTGGCTTCCTGTCCTGTTAGACGTTACACATGATGAGAGTGAGTGGCCACGTTGAGGGCCATCTAACTTGAGGAGCCCATAATGCAGCACCATATCCTCAACAATTTTATATTTTCTATCCATGAGGGTTTTATGGTAAAATACAAAACTTGTATAATATTGTCTTTTACACGTAATAAGAAAGAGTGCATTTTCCATTATCCCTAAAGTGATCCTCTGTCTCTAGCATCAAGGTTGACTCCGCTTTCTATTCTTCCGAGGTCGGTAAAATGAGGACCAAGGTTGTTGGGGGCAATATGCTGACTCTGTAAAGCACAGAGAAGCAGTATATAAGTCTAAGTGTTATTACTATTGCTATCTTCCTGTATTGCTGCTGCCGAGTATGGGTGACTTAACTAGGCAACTGGGGTAACTTTAATGCCTTAAAGTTGCTAGGAGTATATAGTCTTGGCACATACATCTAGCATTCTTCACTTATACATTCCAGGGATAACTCTCCCCCCCCCAGCTCCCCACCTTCCCAGCAACCAGCCAGTATAAGGTAGCATAGTAGGCCTTTTTATTTTTTATTTTTTTAACGTTTTTATTTCTTTTCATTCTTTACAACCCAATATACTTTTAAAAAGATATTGTGTAAAAAGTTATACAAGGATTTATTACATGGCCATCAGCACCATAATTTCCTGAAAACTGAATAGAACAGGGCCAGATTTGGTACCTGCAAGGAGAAGCTGGCAAACAGTCACGGTAAAAAAGAGGCCAGATAAGATCAAAGATTGCAGAGATAGATTCATAACAAATTCCTTAAACATCCCTATAGAAGGGCAGCTGGGCAGAATTTTGGAACAAGCTCCATTCTAAGCCGCCACCTTCCTGGTTACATGGCCTAAAATAAAGTGTATGCAGCCGGCCTTGTACCCCCAGTCTATACATATAGATAGATGCAAAATATTACCTTGTTAAATAAAATAATATTCAGATGCTTCTTTTTGCCATTTCTGGGAAGGGTTATAAGAATTTCCAAAAGTCATGCTTTGTTTAAAATGCAAGTTACTTGGTTCTAAGGAATTACCAACTATAGTGAGAATGGCACAAGCATGTATATATGTGCATTTAGACATTTCAGGGTAACTCATTATTTTTTCTGAAGTTATCTGTAATCATTGAACTGTGACCATCTGCCTAAAGGACTGAAATAAATGTTCTTTTGTTGTCAGCAAGAAATCTATGGAAACTTAAGAAATTGTGGCTAGCCAAGAGCTTTTCTAGTCTAGAGTACAACAGTTTCTATTACAGTCGGCAAGGCTCGCTGCAACTGCTTATATTTTTCACTTTCAAGAAATTAACTGCTATAGAAGAAAATTAATATGTTTTATAAAGAAGATCCTGCTAGATTAATCAGTTGAATTAATTTGTAAAATAGTTTGGTGAGAGTTACATGTTGGGCTCGAAAAAATTGGAATCTGAAATTTGAATTTTTAGACTGAAGATCATTATTGAATGATTTTAATTTAATAAATAATAGCAAACCCTTTGAAACTATTAGTAGTCTGCTAATTGAATTTGAATAACAGCAGTTAGAGGGAGTCCAGTTCACTGCTTTTTGCTAATTTAAAAGTTCAGATCTAAGGGCAGTCTGCCAATTGTTGTGTTTTCAAAGAGCCTATTTGAGATTCTTCAGATAACAATGCAACCCTTAGCAGTCCTTTTATTATCATTGAAATACATAACATTGAATTACAAGTTCTGGTCAGTACTATGGTAGAGATATGAAGATTAAAATAGTACTTTCACAAATGCTGCACAGAGATTTTTCTCTCTGTTCCATTTCCTGAATAGAATAATAGAAATAGGGAATTCTAGGAACAAGGCCATTTGAGAAGTTCATCAAGGGCATTTGGAAACGAATGCTAGCAATTACATATTTTTTGTTTCTACTCATCAATCCATCAACATTTAGTTGTAATTTGCAATAATAAATCTATATTTCTATGCTATGCTATTTTATTTGGTAGAACCCAATACAACTTCATGTCGATTTTTTTTTTATCTTTCAGTTGGTTGCTTTATTATCAGGGAAAAACTGCTGTTGAACAGTGTGTGCTAGAAGAAGATCTCTACCCTGACCTTGCTTCCTGTGGGTGTTCAGCAACTAAAGTCAAGTCCCTTAAGCCTGTTGACCATGTAAGAACTTACCAGCTAGCCATATTCAGAAAAGCCTTATAACAGTCCAAAATGTAGTACCCTCAAAAGAATATAACCAAGCAATTGTGGTTCTGATTTATATTTTTTTATCTTACATGAGTTGAAGCATACATCTCTAACAGATACTGGTAAGAAGCCAAATTTATCCATATAAATAAACTTTTTATTAAATGAAAGCAATCCAGTAAAGGATTTACACAACTTGACAGAGATCTTACACTGAAATACTATCCATATAGTGTCACATGGTTGTCGTAAAATTATAAAGGAACTACCTGACTTATATTCCTTACATGAAAAGTTATTTACTGTGTAAGAAATGATAACCATTGGAACAATAGGGACAGATAAATTTGGGAGGATTTCCTGTTCTAAAGTGAAGTTAACTAGTAATCAAGAATCATTTAAAATGTTATGAACCATTTAGCTCAATAAATTTAATTCACTTAAATTATGCAGCCATTGAAGTTGCCTCAGCTTCATGCCCATTCAAGAAGAAAGGAATAATATGGATATTAGCCCTTCAAGGTAGATCAGACTAGGAATCCAATGTCATGTAGGTCAGTACTATTTTTATTGTGAAGCTTAAGAGTCTTGCAAATCTAAATCTGCTTTTTAACTTCCTGTCTCTATTTTTGTGAGAATGAGGCATGGTCTTGTCTGAGATATTTACTCGTGTTACTTTCTTACCCCACTTCAGTCATTACTACTTCAAAAATCTAGATTGCACAGAGACAGAAATTTTTGGGGGGGGGGTTTGTCTGATGTTTACGTAGCAGATCTGCAAAATCTGTTACATAAATAGGAAGTAGCAGTCCAGAGAAATAATTCTAGAACGGGGGTGTCAAACTCAAGGCCCACAGGCCAAATTCGGCCCGCAGAGTGCTTAGATCTGGCCTGCAGGGCTGCCCTGGAAACAGTGAAGCACTGGCCTGCGGTGCCTCTGCCAGCGAAAACGGAGCTTGGGAGGGCCACAGGTGGCCATCCCAAGCTCTGTTTTTGCTGGCAGAGGGTTGCAGGGTGCTGCCCCACCCGAAACAGAGCTCAGGAGCCCATTTTTGCTAGCAGAGCGCTCAGGCCACCATAGGCAAGTGATGTTGAGCTGGCCATGCCCACCCCATCCCAAGGTCAAACCAGTGGTGCTATTCCACCGGTTTGGCCTGGTTCTGGTGTGCCAGTAGCACCAAAGATCGGCTGAGACCGAACCGGTTCTCTCTGATGAGCTGCTGTTGGACCCACCCGTTCCTCCGCCCAGGCTCCCATACTGACCTTTATTCCCTGCTTTTGAAGCGCAGCTGCTTTGCGTGGCACAGCAAATTGCTGCGCGGCAGCTGTTGAAGCTACAGGGATTGCAGGGGGTGAGTAGGAAAGTCTCTGCACATGCGCAAAGTGGTAAACATCTTTGAAAACCACCACTGGGTCAAACACAACCCTGATGCAGCCCTCAATAAAAGTGAGTTTGACACCCTTGTTCTAGAAGATAAAAACAAGTTATTTCCTATGACTTTCTGATAGATTGTTTGAAAATCTCTAGCATTTGTTTGTAACAATAGGAACAACTATAGTTGCATCACATTACAAAATTAATGTTATGTTCAACATTCAGTGGTAACTTATACATTACAAAATGGTTAAGACATTATAAACTTAGTCATGGTAATAGACAATATGTAATAACCAAGTAAAACAACAACATTCTTTCAGAATAAGGGATAGCTGAAATGTTGCTGAACAGGACACACATGCTAACTTTTCTGCTGGATTAGCAGATAATTAAATTTGTGCTTAATTGCTTCAACAAAAAACCATGAAAATGGTTTCCTCAGTTTTCATTATTCAACATTAATATTGCAATGTATTTTAAAATATTTTGAAATAAGTTTTTTAAAATAATTTAATAATTTTCACAAATTAAGTTAATTCACCTTATCTCATCACGTGTATACAGCAGGCATCTATTTTAGATAAAAGAGGATAATAATCATCACTTTGAAAAAATAGGTTTTTTACAGGTTGTCCTCATTTGGTGACTGCAATTGGGATTCATCGCTTGGTCCTTAAGCAGAGCAGTTGCTGAACGAAATCACAATTGTGCTTATGATCTTACTTCAGCTTTTCTTTGCTTTACAGAACTGTAAAGGTTGCAAAGTTACTTTTTATCATAACTACCAACAGTTGTTGTACATTAAAGTTGTCAAACAAAACTACCTGAATGAGCACAGTAGTTTCTGTTTGTTTGTTTTTAAGAAAGCTTTTTTTTCTGGGCCTTCTATTTATTTTGCTTTTTTAATTGGCTTAAATTCATATTACAAGGTATCTTCTTCTTGGAAATGTATTAAAACATCTAAAAATTGCAGAGATTGGCAGAGGGTTAAGGGAGATTGTAACAGAAAATAAAGTGCCCTAGGTAAAGGATGCATTTTTCAATATTATACTTCCAAAACAGCTAGTCTATCGGAATGGTGTTCTTCTTGGTTGTTGTTTTCCTCAGTGGGAAGGAGGTAATATTAGATGTTAAACACTCAGGGCAATAATGCAAAACATTTCTTTTACTTTTGTGCATAATTATACCAAGTTTGGATCTATGTAAATATTAAATATTAACCTTATTTGTTTAAGGAGTTCACAAATTAGTTCTTTTGCCTGTGTCTTTATCAAAAATTTAAAAGGTAAACAAAATATATTTCAGTCAACTGTATACTTAATTGCTTAATAATAAAGTTCATTTGTAAACAACAAAATTTATTCAATCAAGTTATTTTAATATGGATGACTATCAGTTGACCTATTACAAGGAATTCTCATTACAATTATTTCTGTAATTACAGCCAACTTTTATTTAGTTTAGCTTACATCTGTATCTATTATTGGTGTGAAGAAGTTTTGGCTCCATATATACTTCCCACAACTCTCTGCCATCATAGCTGATTTTAAAGAGTTGCATTTCAACATTTGAGTTTTATATACTCTCTACCTTTAAATCTATTGGATCTGAGATAATTTTGCTTGTGAGATTGTTTTTAATCCAATTTTCCTGTCTTAAACAATATAACTAATTAGGACTAGTATGCACTGAATGACTTCAGAGGATTAGAGTTACTTGAATGAATTAAAGACATATAAATTGATAGACAAGTAATCATGGAGAAAAATTGAAAATTAAGCTAATATATCCATATTATACATGCTTGCCTAAAATATAGATCACATCACACCTTGGTCCCATTTTTTATTATTTAAAAAATGCTATACAGATAGATGTATGAAAGTCCATTTTATAAGATTTCAAGATCAGCAACTATAATCACTGTTTATCTGTTTATCTTTATCTATCACTTACAATAAATTGCCTGGAACTAGTTGATTAGAGAACTCAACAAATAACATTAAATAGATGGATAGATTAGTACTGAATCTACTTTACCGTGGATTTATGCTAATTTTGGTTTATTCTTTAAAATTTGCAGAATATAATGAAGCCAAAGTTATTTTCTAAATAAGCGTTTCCAAACCAAGTAAAAGCTTCTTCACATATGAGGAGCTAAAGAAAATCTAAATGTAACTAATTAACACGATATTCATCTTTTCCTTTCTTCCAGGTTTTTGCTGAGCCATTGATCAGCCTTTTTGCACTGGAGAATTGTGAAGGCAAAGAGCTGCACTTGCAAGAAGCTACGAGTTCAGTTCTGAATAAAGAATTTCACTTTCTTACTCAGTCGATATGGGTAAAAAGTGGCATGTAAGTATGACAACGATAGGATAAATTAATGTACTGAGAATTTTATTTCTTTACTCAGTATGGAGAAATCACATACTCATATCACGTAGGTGAACATACTTAGTTTTTATTTTAAAACATTTATATAGCTTTCCATCTTATATCGAATTCTAGGTGGCTCTCAGCCAACAATTACAATAAATTAATAAAACAACATAATACATACATCCATTAAAACTATATACATTAAAAGCCTGGCACTAAAGTTAAGCTTCTACATGCAGTCCCATTGAATCCTCTCATCCACCTCACTCTATCCCAGCAGTTAGAGGGAAAAAAGGGTCTTAAGTGCTTTTTTGAAGGCTAGGAGGATAGAGGCCTGCTGGACTTCAAGGCGAAGGGTGTTCTCCAGGGCAGGAGCTGCCATGAAAAAGGCAATTTCCTAAATCCCATAAAATGGCAATGTTTAAGGGAAGGGACTAGAAGCATGCTTACCCTATTTGATATGGTAGGATTGATAGATAGGTAGAGGTGATCCTGTAAATAACTTGGCCCTAGAGCCATATAGTGCTTCAAAGTTAATAATTAACATCTATTTATCCAAGCATGGAACAAATTGTATATCACTTCCTTCAAATACTTTCTTCTTCTTCTTCTTCTTCTTCTTCTTCTTCTTCTTCTTCTTCTTCTTCTTCTTCTTCTTCTTCTTCTTCTTCTTCTTCTTCTTCTTCTTCTTCTTCTTCTTCTTCTTCTTCTTCTTCTTCTTCTTCTTCTTCTTCTTCTTCTCCTCTTCTCCTCCTCCTCCTCCTCCTCCTTTTAAATGTGCTAAACTGTTTTTTTATCATAAGGATAGGGAAAATGATCATTTTTATCTTAAACAAGCCTCCTCCTCCTCCTCTTCTTCTTCTTCTTCTTCCTCTTCCCCCCTTCTCCTCCTCCTAGTGCAGGGTCCACTTTTTTCATATCAATCAAGAAACTAAAACATGAAAGAACTATGATCTTCATAGTCTTCCAGAAACTAACAGGATGGAGCCCTATACACTCAGGGATACCACAGTATGGAAGTATTTACCGAGAAGGATCACTTCTAAGTCCCATTCACTTCACCTTGTTGGATGAGGACCCTTAACATCCTCTTTCAGAAAAAATGCAAAAGACAGGCAGAAACGTAGTAGCAGACATGGCCCAGAAGGTATAAATGGGGTAAAATAGGATTTTATAAGCTAACAAGTCATTTTGTCCTGGATCTAGAAATCTATTAATAACCAACATAATAGCTGTTATAATGCTATTCATGCCAGTTAGGAGCTGTGCTGTTGAATCTTGGACCAATTGCAATTTCCATGTCTTCTTAAAAGACTTGCACGTGTGTGTTTTGGAGGTCACATAGAATCTGCAGGAAAAAATGTTAGGATAATGATGACTTCTAAGATATGGGGTGATTATTTAGACTCCCAAGAATCTTCCTATTCATCTTTACCTGTTGCAAAGAACATTTTTCTCTTTAAAGCCAGTATTTGCTGAATTTAGCAAATCTTTTCCTTAGGAAAAGAGGTCTACCTTTTATTTTTAAAAACCTTATTAGCCTTCTAAATATTAGGATTAGGCATGCAAAGACAGAATTTAAAGTATTACTTTAATAGCTATGCAAAATTCCTAATTAAATAATGCTCTTTTGAGACAGTTTGACAATTCCAGGAAGTAGTTCTCCAAGCTAGAAGCAGTTGATGTGTCATGGACATGGTCCATCCCATCTCCTCGCCCTCTCCCCCTCCCTCCCGGCCAGCCCACGGAGGACAACTACAATGCTGATCCAGCCCTCCAAGAAATCCAGTTTGACACCCCTGATGTAAACCATTTTGAACTCAAAAAATTATTTCATCGTCACAATTTAAGCTGAAGTACATTTTTGTGCTGATCTTTTCATGGTATTTACACAAAATATATGACCCATAATTGCACCAGATTTTCATATTTGATATAAGTTCTATGTTTCTCTGTTGATCTAAGCAACAATAATAATGTTTCAAAATTAAATTATCCTATATTGCAAAATATCAATATCAGAACTGTTTGGTTCATATTAAAATAAAAATTTAGATATTATTTTTGGAATTGAAAGTTTAACACTGTTAAAATTTCTCTGGGTATTTATGTCATTAGGTAAGTTGAACTATGATTACTAATGAATGAAATTCATAAGAATAAACTATTTTCTCAATCAGAAATAATGTGTTATTTAAAGTCTTGATTACAATGATAAAGTTTCCAGTAGAAACAACTTCATATAATATTTACCAAAAAATGAATTGATATACAAGACATATATAAATGTAGATACAACAGTTTCGCAATAATATATTAAGAAATACTAAAAATGAAAAATAATGTTGTTTTGTTTTGCTAGCATCTTCCAAGCAAGGTGGAATTAGCAAAAATGTGTAGTTAAATTACATTTTTAAATAAAGCTTCTGACCTGAAAAGCATGAAGTATGCAATCTTATTTTAGGATATTTAAGAATGTGCAATACAGTAAAACTCAGATTTGCAACTGCTGCAGTATCTATGGTACAATACTTTTTAGCAGCTCAACTGGAAGCAGTAAAATAAATTATGAACTTATAAAACTTACAATTTATCATAATATTCTTATTGTGCCATAAATATTTTACAAATTAAATAATCAGTACAAAACAGTGTTAGTCTGCCTTTATACTATAATATGACCATATACAGTATTTTAACTCACAGAAGAGGTTGTACAACACTATACAGATATGCTGATTCTAAGTGTGTGGTCTCATACTGCTATAAACAAGCACTTTGCTTAAAAATATTTAAAAGTATTACGTGAATTATTGATATGCCTTTTGTAACATGAGGCTTCTTATTTAACTAACCATGACCATTGAATACATTTAAGAAATCTAGAGTCTAGAATTTTCTAAATGATTTTCTTTAGATTTAAATATGAAAGAAAAGTTCCAGTATTAAATGGTATCTTTGGTACTACATTTTCATCTCAATAAGCTTTCCCAAGTAGGGAAGCTTGTAAAAACAGCTGTAGTAAAATAATCAAACAACTGCAGATAGCCCTCAACTTACAACCACAATTGAGCCCAAAATTTATGTTGCTACCAAGACATTTGTTAAGTGAATTTTACCCCATTTTATGATCTTTCTTGCCACAGTTAAGTTTTTGTCCCACTTTTGTATTATTTTAAATACATATTTAGACCTTCCTTGACACAGTTAACACAGTTGTTAAGTGAATCTGGCTTCACTTTGGCTTTGCTTGTCAGAAGGTCACAGAAAGTGACCCCAGAACACAGCAACACTCATAAATATGAACCTGCTGCCAAGTGTTTGAATTTTGATTATGTGACTGAGGATACCGCAAGTCATAAGTGTAAAAAAGTTATAAATCACTTTTTTCAATGCCATTGTAACATTGAATGGTCACTAAATGAATGATTGTAAGTCGAAGACTATCTGTAATAAGAAAAATAAAACTTTACATTCTGTATGAATCATTGCCATAGTAAAATATGAACAAAAGCTAGAATGTTTAAATTGTTTTGGGTTTTCTGTTTCTGGAACTCTGCTTATTGTAATGAACGTATGTTCCATTTTGAAACAGATGGATTGCTTATGAAGGCTGCAATTTCTTGGGAAAACAGTTTCTTCTTGAATCAAGCAAGATTTCAAACTGGACACAGTTTAGTGGATGGAAAACAATTGGCTCTCTTCGTCCCATAAAGCAGGTACTAGAGTAAAAGTAATTTTTTCCCCTAAACCCAAAGTGGAAATTTGAAGTTTTTAGATGAGAACCACTGAAAATTGGTATATGAGTTCTTGCCATTTTAAGGCTAGAAATACACAAATCTATCTACAAAGCTAACAATATCACAATAAGCTACACTTAGAAGCATGAAATAAAATAAAAAATGTTTCAGTATTGTTCTTCCCCAGTATTGTTTAGGAATAATACTGTGATTAAATACAGACTATATTAAAGTAGAGATTGATGTATAACTAGTTTGGTATCTACTTCACAAATATTGTAGTAGGAAACCATAATTCCAGGTTTTAGTCAGCAAAACAGTGTGACTCCAAATTCTTCTTTCCACAGATTTTTCCTACATCCACTTTTTTTCAGACCAAGCAAGTATTGACATGTTGGTTGTGACAGGAATTGACCAACTGGCTTGTCACTCAAATCTGACATTGTGAGCTAAGAGAATGTGACTGACCCAGTCACCCAGCCAGCTTTCTTGCCTTAGACAGGACTAGAACTCAGTATCCTGCTTTCTAACCAGATACTTTAACCACTATGCCAAATTACTTATCTAGTTTAATCCCAAATATCACTCTTTATACTCAGTTTGGTACTTCTTGTTTTAGAAAATTCTGAATAACTATCAGAATGAATTGAAACAATTGCTAACAATTATGGAGCCTACCCATTGCTCAAAATGCCATTGGTACTGGTACTAATCCAAGACCTGAACTTTTCTTGGTAGGGATAATAAGAGGAGATTACAGCAAAAAAGATAATATATTATTTTGCATATAACTACTGCATCCAGAATCGTATACGTACAAATCTGGAAACAGTATAACCTCCGAAGGGATAGTGATAAAAAAGATCTTAGGGCAGAGATGGACAGGTTTACACTAGAATTAAAAGATTGAGGTGAATCTGAATACTATCTGGTCTGGGACGCTTGGTACAGTTGGTTAGATAATAAAAGTAAAGATTAGTAATGTAATTACTATGTATATACAAGTATCTGCGATGCTGTAGTGTTGTAAAGAGTGTATATATGTTTTAAACTGTTGAAAAATGTTCAATAAAAATATTTTTAAAAATACTGGTACTAATCCAATGCTTTACCCATTGCATCCCATCATTTCATATATATGAAATATAAATATGAATCTAAAAATGGTCTTCAACTTGAGACCACAACTGGGAACAGAGAATTTGTCATTAGGCAACATGGTCATTTAAGATACCACACTTATTTTTATGATCCTATTTGCCACAGTCATTAAATGAAAAATCAAATGCTTAGAATTCGCTACCTTCTCTGCCAGATTCTCCATTGACTTTGCTTGTCGGAGGCCGCTGGGAAGGTGTTGTGATCAATGCTGATCACTTGACTGCAGGAAGCTGCAACTATTGTAAATATGAACTGGTTGCTAACCAATCAAATTGCAATCCTATGACTACAGTGGAGGTGTGACAGTTGTAACTTTGAGGACTGGTCATAAATAATTTTTTTCAGCACTGTCATAACTTCAAACTAATTAAACCATTGTAAGTCAAAGACTGTACTATTAGAGAAAATGTTCTATCTATACAAGTTTTATCATATGGATTCATGTTTCTTCATGAATTATGCTTTTTATTTCAGCCAGCGATGTATTTCAGAATAAAGAACAGATCCGTAGGAAAGTACTTGACCGTTGCTGGCAGTTTAATGGATGGAAGAGCTACATCAGTATGTTTGTTCCCACAAAATGGCAAGAATACTCAGATCTGGCATTACAGTCGTGGACTCATTAAGTCCAAGGTAGTTTATTTATCAAATTTATATAGCCATTCATTTCAACTTCTAAACAGCAGACAAATTAAAATAAGAGCAGGGTAATTAATTGATTTTTAGCTCATCCTTATTTACTAGCTTATCTACTGCATGTTTTAAACCTGCACTTGCAGTCTGCTGTAACAACTGTAACTGCAAGTTTTTTAGAATAAAAATGGGCCCTATTTTAAAAGCAAATGAAAGAGATCTTTAGAGTTTATAATAGATTTCAGAGAATAGCAAACTATTTCATTTCTAAGAGTTTCAGAAATATTCTGAAGGTGGTCATCATTGCAATGGATATTTTTCTAGGTTAGAAAGTTCCCTAAATAGTTGGTATATTTTAAAATGAGAATTTGCTTATCTATAATTCCCTACCAGCATGTCAATCTGAAGTGAAGGCAGATTTGAAGCAATTTCAAAATTCTATTACATGTGTTTACTTTTTTTATATATTCCAGGAATGTTTTATTTGTTAGGTTTATATCCACCTAAACCCCACGGGAAAAATATACAACTCACTGTCCTCTAAATGTTTCTTCACAACTATTATGAGACAGGTTTTGCTCTGAGGTATTGACCCAATGGTGGACTTGAATCACATCTCACCACTCTTAGTGCAACACTTTCGTCTTTCTAAAAATCTATAATCAGTTATACTATGTACACAAATTCCACTGGTTTCAATGGTAAATTAGGCAAATTATTAGAAATTCAGAATGTGTTTACACTCTTAAACAAAAAAAAATACACTAGAAATTCTGTTATTTATGTACTAAATCAAATTTCTGCCTATCATTGTTGCTCCACTAATTAATGTTCTTTCAAAAACTGTTAGCAGTTTGTCTAAAATTATCGTTGCCATCATTCATGAAAATTATTGTTCTTGTAAATGGAGCATGAAGGGCGAATTATGTTTTTAAAAGTAAATATTTTAATTTCTGGCTTAATTTATACCTAACTCTTAATACAACTGGTCAAATTTAGACCACTGCCTAAATTTAGCCACTGCCTACCTATCCCCAACAATTCATTTTAGAGCTACCATTTCCTTAAGAGAAGGTTACATTTTATGGTATTATTTATTAGACATATGCCTGACAGAAGTGTATACATAATTAAGCCCTTTAAGGCAATAAGCAAATTCAATTTTTCTCCTACTTGTCTAGGTCAATGATGCTTGTCTTGATGTCATTGGAGGCAGGGGTATACCTGGGGCAAAAGTTGCACTGTGGGCAAAACATGGAAAACCAAGACAGAAATGGACACACAACAAGGATGGAACAATCACATCTTATCTCAGCAATCAGCTTGTTCTTGATATCAAAGGTAAGTAGCATCGATGGGATATAGAAAGTGCATACTCATTAAAATGTCAGGTTTTTGAGGTGTAAAAACCATCAAACCAAGATTACTTCAGAATTCTTTCCACTTTTAATATAACATATAAGCTGCACAATTCAGTTGAAAAACAAACTGAAATATTTTAAGTGAAAAATATAAATAAAAAACCAGAATAATGTGGCTGCATAAGTGTTCACACCCTTTTATAAGTAGGGATGTGGCTGTGTTCAGAATCACATTCAAACTAATATTAAATAGTTGTCAGTATACACCCGCCATCAATTTAAGTCTGATCAAGCCCATATAAAGTTCAGCTGTTCTAGCAGGATTTTTTTGTCATTTAGTCAGTTGCCTCTTACATCAAAATTTATGGTCTGCAAAGAACTTACAAAGCATCAGAAGGATCTCACTGCATATACCAAGGAACACAATGAAGACAGTCATCAGCAAGTGAAGAAAACATGGCATAACATAGACATTACCAAGACCTGGATGTCCTTACAAAATTGATTTAAAAAATCTGGTTGAGAGGCTGCCAAGAGGGTTAGAGCAATATTAAAAGGCTGCAGGAATGTATGGCAAATACTAGTTGTGTACTATATGTGACAACAATCTTCATATGTCTGGGCTGTGGAGTAGGATAGCAAGACAGAAGTCTTTTCTTGCAAGGAAAAACATCCAAGCCTACAGAAGTAATTTTAAAAAATATAGATTGTGCAGAAATGGACAGATTGACATTAAAGGTAAAAGATAAAGAAGATACAGAATATTTTTGAACATGGCATTTGTTTTACAAATGGTTGGATAATAGAGGTAGAAATTAGGAGTGGGAAAAGTATTATTATATAAGCAAAATGATCCAGAGAATGTGCTGTTCACTAAGCACTTATGTATGTAAGGTAAAAATGTATAAACAAACTTTTTTAAAAAAGGAAAAACATCCAAGCCCAGCTGCATTTTGCAAAACTTTTAAGTCTGACAAAAGCATGTAGAAAAATGTGTTATGATCTGAGACCATGGTTGAACTTTTTGACCATAATTCCAAAAAGTTAGTTAGGTATAAAAAGAGCACTGCACACTGCTAAAAGTTCACCATACCCACACTGAAGCATGGTGATGGCAGCATTATGTTTTGGGGCTGCTGTTCGTCAGCTGGAACTGGGGCTTTAGTCAAGATGGAATTATGAAGTTCCAAATATCAATCAATTTGGGCACAAAATTTTCAGGCATCCACTAAAATGCTGAAGATGAAGAGGAATTTCACCTTTCAACACAACGGCTCAAAGTATATCTCCAAATCAATAAAAGAACGGCTTCACCAGAAGAATATCAGTTTTGAAATGACCTGAATCCATTTGAAAATATGGTTGGATAACCTGAAGAGGGCTGTGCACAGGAGGTGCCGATCTGACAATTTTGCAGTGCTTTTGCAAGAAAGATTCCCAAGGCAAGATCTGTAATAGGCTCCTGCCCTAAAAGGCTTAATGTTCACAAAAAAATCAAAAGGTGTTTGAAACAGGTGTGCATCTTTATGCAACCATGTTATTTACTTTTTTGTTATTTTCCCCCTAAAAGATTTCAGATTGTTTTTCAATTGAATTCTATAGCTTATGTTATGTTAAAAGTGGAAAGAATTCTGAAGTGATTTATCTTGGTCTGATTTTTTTAGCATCTTAAAAACTTCTCATTTTAACAGGTGTGTATTGACTTTCTATATTCACTATACACATAATTGAAATTTTGGTGAGATTTACTTTGCAATTTGCCTAGTTTTTAAAACAGTTTTAGGTTAAGACTGAATATTCCAAAATAATTATATACTGCATAATTTGCATCTGCATTGGAATAGATGCTTGAATACTGACCCATTTACATAAGCAAATAAAATATTACTATTATTAGCTATCCAAATACAGTGGAATCTCCAGTCACGACTGTAATCCGTTCCAGGACTTCAGTCGCAACCTGATTTGGTCGTGACCAGAAGCAAGACTGACTGCACATGCGTGTACAAAAAAAACCAGTGCGGAGGGGGAAATCACCGCACCAGGGAAAATTGCTGCAGCTGTGTTTGATCGCCACCCAAGCGGGTGGGATTCAACCGGCATTACTACCAGTTCGGTAATTACGTTTTGTGCCACACAAAGCAGCTGAGGTTGAAAAAGCAGGGGGGCGGGTAGGTGGGCCAAACAGCAGAAGACACAGAACCGGTTCTGTGTTTGCTGCTTTTCAGAACTACCGGTTCTATAGAGCCAGGCAGAACCGGTAGCATACCACCCCTGCACCCAAGGATGTGTTTGCAGCCACATTTAGCAGATTTTTTGGTCGGCACCCGATTTAGTTGTGGTCAGAAGTGTTTGTGACCTGAGGTTCTACTGTACCATTATTTGGAATATATATTTGATTTTACACAATTGCATGCTTTATTTGTAAAGCTTTCCTTTTTGGAAAAACAATTAGAGTATTATTCCTGGATAGTATAGTTTTCAAAAATGACCATTTTCTTTGTTTACGGGGTAATATTATAGACTGAATCGTAAGTGGTTTTTAATTCATTTTGCAGGTAATCCATTTCAATATTCAGCTCTAAATTTACCTCTGAATACAAAGTACTTTAGGATTGAAATTGGCCAATGCTATATCATCTTAATCCATCCAAATATATTGCAATTTTAAGGTTCTTGCATTCATAAAGGAAACTTTATATCAAATACTTGTCAGAGGAAAGCTATTTAATGCAGTTTAGAAAAGTAGGGAAACGTATGATGCAAAAACAAAAACAATGTCATTCAAATCCTGAAATTCTGTTATGGTTAATTGATTCCTCTTGCCTACCCTCCTGTTTCTTAGGTAAGATTTTTTTTTTTTTCATTACAGCTGAAAAGTGATCCTAAAGTGGTAATTTTGTAACATTTTTAAAGGACAAAATAAGTAACTTATTTCTCAAACTTTTCTTATAGGAGGAGATTACTATGACAAAAACCACATTATTGTAAATCAACTTAACATCAATGAACTTACACAGAAATGGGACTTTGAAATATTATGAATGGATGTTCTCAAGATAAACAAATTTGAAAATATGTATTGTCTGAAAACACTTGAACTACTGCAAAGACGTAAGATCTGTCCAAGACTGCCAAAGAAAGAATAAAAAATAGCTTATTTCAGGTTAACCACTTAATTTTTTACTTTCAATAGTATTGTTATTCATAAAATATTGCAGGGTAATTTATGCCAAATATTCTTAACAAGTTTGGATTGTTGATAACCAAACTTAAAATGCAACTTTATACAACGTATGCCTTCACAGAACTGATGCATTGAAATATTAGACATTTATACTGTACTTTGATACCATGACTCTAAATTGATTAAGAGAATGGATGAAATTGTCAATCCAGATTGTATTCTAATGTAATGAATTCTGCATAATTCTAATTAAAAGTTACAAGCATGTTAGAAATAACAAAAGGTCAAAAAAAGTGGTCTGTATTTATTTATTTTTAAATAGCCAGAATTGGCTAGTGATGATGGGATTAACTCTTTGCCTAATGTTTTCCCACATTATGCCAAATTTCTTGGTGGATTCAAAATTCCAGTGCCGTAAGACAAGAAATTATAAAATACCTATTCCTCCTAGGACTGTTTCTTTGGAAAACTGATGAAGGCTCTACTGTTGCTTTCAAACAAACAAGTTGGGAAATAGATGTCTGATCTGATTGTCTCTGGCCTAATGGTTTCTTTTTGATACTGCTATTGCTTAAATTTAGCAATTTGAATTGGTAAATCTTGTCATTAACTTCATGAAAGACTGGAGGAAATTTACCATATTATTTACCTACAAACTAAGGAAACAAATACAACTATTATACAACTTATATCTATGCAGTTTTTTTTAAAAAAAATCTTCCTTTATGTGAGCTTCAAAATATCCATAGTGTCTGGTAAAAGAAACCTAGTCAAAGTGGGATTCAGATTAGGGTTTCTCTTTTTTCATCCTCAAATTTTCCACTATTCATCATTTCATTTTCAATAGTCCTGTTTTACACAATTTGAGTGTGATTTAATTTATTTTCTAGTATCAAAACCAAAAGTATTTCTTGTAGTTTTTAGTCCCAGTTCAAAATAAAATACTGGAATATCCAAATATTCACAGCTCTTCAAGCCCAACCAAAGGCAGTGGTTGCAACTTATATTGATTTTCATAACAGAACATCCCTGGGTCTCTACTTCTTGACCAGATGTTTTGCCACAGGATCTACCAATAAAAGCAGTTGTCAAGTTCCAGACCCTAAGGTAAATCTTGGTGTGTATGGAGCCAAGGAAAGTATGGGGTACAATGCTGCTCAGATGTGTGAGCTACAACCCTGTAGCATTTTATATTGTAAAATAAATCATTTATTTACCTCTTGAATTTATTTTATGTAACCAAGGTATTGATATTTTAATCTAAAACACTTATTTAATAGATGGATTTGTATGTATACTAAAACAAACGATATATTTGATAACACACCTTTTAAATAAATTGTTCTTTCCAGCTCGTTATCCTTACTCCATTTCTGATAAGATAATCTGATTCATCAATGTTGTAGCTACAGCTCCAATCTTATGTCTGCTTTCTTGAAACTCATATTACTACATAAATCTGTAATCCTAAACATAATTCTAACAAAGTAAGACTGGATAAATACATTGCCAATTATTTCTGAGGAAATAGCTGCAAAGATTATACTCTTACCAAATCCCTATGTAGATTATGAAAGCAAACTGTATGTAATTAGCTTTTTTCTGGGTATGCTGAATTTTATTTATTTTTTTATTTTTGTCAATTGCTTACAAAATAACATAGTTATGAATACATGGATACATATAAGAAAAATAAAAGAAACAAAAGGACAGGGACGGTATGCTTAGTTAGAGGGTTGGTGTGCTTATGCATGCCCGCTACAGACCTCTTAGGAAAGGGGTGAGGTCAATAGTAGACAGTCTAAGGTTAAAGTTTTTGGGGTTTGGGGAAGAAACCAGAGTCAGGTAGAGTATTCGAGAAATTGACCATTTGTTGCTGAAGTCGTATTTCCTGCAATCAAGTTTGGTGTGGTTAACCTTGAGTTTGTATCTATTGTTTGCTCTTGTATTGTTATGGTTGAAGCTGAAGTATTCATTGACAGGTAGGACATTGCAATGTATGATTTTATATACTATACTTAGATCAGACCAAAGGAGGCATAGTTCTAGGTTTTCTAGGTCTAGAATTTCGAGTGGTGGCATAAGGTATTCTGCAACGAGTAGAGTGGAGAACTCTTCTTGTGAAATATTATAGGTTTAATTTAATGTCTTACAATGAAGTGGTATCTATTCAAGAGATTACCATAAAAATAGCTTTGAAAGAAGCCTACCATAGTGCATCTTTAAGATACAGTCTTGTCTATTTGGATTCTAGTGAATACAGGGGTAGTTTCAAAATGGCATTTTTTCTGTTGATTCTGGGGAACAGATAAGCAACAAGGAATAAGAATTATCATGCTTTTAAAAGGCATTTGGGAACTGTTACAGATTCATGCTCTATAAGGTTTTATGGAGTTTTATTTGCTGCTACTATACAGAGAATTTTCTCATTCTGTACTATGCTAAAGTGAAATAATCCTTTAAAAATAGCACAAAAGGAAGGTTTTTATAAAAGAGCATTTCCTTTTTTTAAAAAAAGAGATCACAATGCCGTTGATAAACTTTGCCTCCAAATGACTTCATATATGGGATCTATAAGTAATTATCAATGCCATAAATTGTACTATATTTTTCAAACCCAACTATCACTAAAATAACATGCATATTGAAGAAAAAAGGGAGAAAATATTGGTGGCTTGGAACTTAAGACTAAAATATATGTAGATTCAAAATTGCAGAGAGAATATTGTGAAAAGGCTTCTACCCAATGAAAAAGTAATCAAACACACTCCACCCATTTCCACATTGGTACCTGGGTAAAGAAGGAAAAGAAACTAAGAGACATAATTTTCACTCTCCTGCTCATGAGATAGCAACATGCTGCTTCTGATATTCATGGACACAAAACAGGATGTTACACAAATTGTAGAATTTTCTTCATTTGAGGAAATTTATTATACTGCAAGATGTTTATTAGAAATGTATTGGCTTCATTCAAAGAACACACCACTAGGCACAATATCAGATGACACTTTAAGGAAGCAAATTTAAATAGCACAAATAAACAACTTTCTGTATTAACTCATCACCGACCCCACCTATATTTAGCACATTCAGTGTGTTCTTACTTTGCACGTTAAGAAATCAGGCAGTCTCCTCATATTTCAGATTCAAATGCCTAAATTCATAACTATCAGGCATTTGGAAAAGAATCAGATGTTTCACAATCTTACTAAATGCCCAAGACTGTATGACAGCCTTTTATGAATAATTTCTATGTAATATGCTTTACCTGATTATCAAATCTTTGTTCAGTAAGGTGATTTACGTTCATAGTAGATTCCTCTACACAAATCCAAAATATATAAGGTTTCTTAACTGTAATAAGAACCTATCTTTAGATTACTTCAACAAGGCATTCAGTCCACAATGATATCACTAAGTTCTCTTTTTCTGCTTCTGAACCAAGATTAAGGTCATTAACACAAACAGTATCACAGCTCCATATTTGTTTCAGTGCATCCATGTGAGAGAGAGGAAATCGTAATCCATGTGCCTTCTTAAAGAAGAAAAATGCTTGTTAAAAATCAAGTAAAATTAAACAGTTACATATAAATTAATGTACAAAACAATACGTATTCTGGCCTTATAATAACTATACAAAATTGTGAGTATAACTAGTGTTTCAGTTGGCTAAGGCTCATGCTGATTATAATTATTGTAGGAACCCAAGTGTTATGTATCAAGATGTCACACAAGTAGAAGATAATTTTATGATACTTGTATTGTCCATAAGGAGCACATTAAACCACAATTTTCTAAATAACAGTTTGCAGACATTGAGATCACTAACTGCATTAAGCCATAAATCAAGCTACAAAGACTAGATCCATATGGTTTAGAATACAGTATGCAATCATAGGTCTAACATAATACTAGAAAACTATTTCAAATGAGGAGAAAATGTGCAATATACTTGCAAAATGATGATATAATAGCATGTTTATGAAAAATTGCTTTCCTGGAGTTTGGGTGTTTTTTTGGTTTTAACTAATTGAAGAGAAACTAAATTTCTTTCCCAACTGAAATTACTTACACACTAATAATCTTCCCAACTTTATTATTATGGTTTCATTTATTACGTTTGGTCCTTATGCCAAAGAAGGTATGGTGTTTTCCCATTTCAATTAAGAAAAAAAAATAGCATCCAAAGATGACTGACCAAGGCTTCTGAGAATTTCATTGGCAATCAGGAATGTGACAATAAAGTTTTCCAAACTTTACACAAAACAAAACAATTTGTAAACCAACCAGCACACTGTATGTATGTATGTATGTATGTGTGTGTGTGTATATATATATATATATATATATATATATATATATATATATATATATATATATATATATATATATATATATATATATGGAAGATGGCTTGATGTTTTTATGTTTTGTTTGTCTATGTTCGTCTTAAAAACCAATAAAAATTTTTTAAAAAAATAAAGTTTTCCAATCAAATGAAAACCGCTATAGTATGTAAGAATCAGCATATATTGATATATCAATATATGCTGATGTACATTGATGTATCCATGTATAAACAATACCATACCCCTAAATATTTGAGCCAAAATAAGTTATTTTCGTTCTCGTGCTCTAAAAAATAGGGAAGTCATGTTTCATATCCCATCAATTAACAGGACATCTTGTGTGCTTTTTTTGTGTCGTGGCACACACCCTCTGGAACTTCCTGATATTAGATTGGTCCCAAGTTTGCTGGCCTTCCAAAAGTATTTAAAGTTTGGTTGTTTGACTAGGCACAGGAGGCAGGACTTTAATGAGGCCAGGGTGATTTATCACCACTTTGTAGTATCTATCCTTGGCACCCATCTCTTTATAGTTATTTTTATTTTTTCAATTATATATTTTCTTTGTCTTCCAAAGTCACTCTGGCAAAAGGGGTGGCCATATAAATCAAAATATATAAACAAAAGTTTTCTTCCTGAGAACGTGTATTCACATGTAACTTAAAAGTGCATCTATGGATTACATTTATCTACAAAAATTATGAAGAGGAATCCAAGCAATTTCAAAAAAGAAGGAAAACGAACGATATATGTAAAAAGACACATGTACAGTTAGTTCTCGACTTGCAACCTTGCCAGCCATCTACTGACAAGCAGAGTCAATGGGGGAAGCTGCATTCATTTGACAACTGCATTCACTTAACTAATGTAATGATTTACTTAACAACCATGGAAGAAAAGCTCATAAAATTGGGCATGATTCACTTAATAAGCATCTTGTTTAGCAACAAAAATTCTGGTCTCAATTGTGGTTATAAATCGAGGACTACCTGTACTCCTGACAACTGCAGAGAAGAAAATATAGACATAATGCCCAGTGGTGGGATTCAAATAATTTAACAACCGGTTCTCTGCCCTAATGATTTCTTCCAACAACTAGTTCACCAAATTGCTCAGAAAGTTAACCAGGTCTCCCGAACTGGTGTGAACTGGCTGAATCCCACCACTGATAATGCCATTTGAGAAGATATATTTAGGATTTAAAAATAATAAAATATGGACTGTAGCACTATAAGATCTGATAAACAGAAATAAAACCAACCTCTGTTATTTCTTCCTCGTTCATATTCTCATCCCCCATCATATGGATCTGCCTTTTATTCTTTAAGCAGTGATAAACAAAAACCATTTCTCTGACTGAATCATTCTGAAAAACCATAAGAAATATGTTTTTATACATTAGCTTGCTAGTGCACAATGTAAACCCATTTTTATACAACCATTCCTTTTCTTCATGGCTGGGTGAATAACTTTCATTTATTATTTGTAGTGATACTTAAATTATGCTCAGTATTTCTTTTTTACAAATTTAATGAGATTTCTGACCTCAGCTCATATTTCAAGTTTATAGTGCATAGCCTTTTAACCTTCTTAAATACTAACGGTTTCTATTTATGGAACAGAGCAACAGTATTACTATAATACAATTATACATCTCAATTAGATGATCTTGGACACAACTATGCACGCTAAGAATAGCATGCTGACCATAGAGATGGCCTCATGGAAAAACACATTTCTGTGAGCCTTCTTCCTCTGTACTCACCGGAAGATCTTGTTCTAATTCTGTTGTAATTATTGTGTAGTCTTTAAACCTTAACCTGATTGTGCTGTCTACTTTTGGTGGTGCTCCATCTAAAAAAGAAACATCCAAGAGAAACGCTATTAGGAAACATTAACTTCTTGTCACACTCAAAACTAAGAAAAGCAGCTGCAGCTACTCCAAAGACTAATAATGGCTTCTTCAGGTGTCTGCCTGGATGAGTAGTGCACACTCAAAAGGCTGCTAATGAAATCTTCCACAAATCTCCTTAATAAATATAAATAGAAACATGGATTTTTTTTTAATGTAGTAATTGTGTTGTCTCTTCTTTAAGTATGAATTTTTGCAAGCTACTTCCATGTGGTTAGTTTTTAAATATTTTGTAATTATGATTACAATAAAAGTTGTCCCCTTATTTTTTGCAAAATATATCCATAGAGAATTTAAACGTCACCTGGAGTGAGAAAATCCAAACTAGTTCCAATAAATGGAGGTAATCTGCTTGTAATAAAATCTTTTTTCATATAGGATGATCTCAGTTTCCCCCCTTTTTCCAAATGGCCTTCAAGGCGTTTCAGGAAGCCACTTAACTGCCTGGATGAATCAGATAAATCCATTTTCTAAACAAAAAGACAAGAATAACTTGCTAACAATCTGAAATGAGAACTTAATTACTGTGGGCTTGGTGACCCTGTCGTAGATCTTAAAAAAAAGGTGGGGCGGGCCCGGTGGCGGACCCCGCGCGGAGGGAGGCAAAAGGTGCCTTCCCTTCCGCGCGGGACTGGGCCCGCCGGTAGGCCCGCCAGGGGCCTCCGAGAGGGGAGAGGGACCCGCCCCCGGTCCACTCTTTGGGTGGAACAATAAACCTTCGATGTGAGCGCCATTTTTTTTTGAATTTACCGTAGCGCGCTTTCCCCCTCGAGCTGTTTTCCCGTTTTGTAAAATAGGGCCCCTATTGTGGCTGACTTCAGAAACCATTCACATAAAGCAGACTTGTGAATGCTTTATATTAGTAACTGTTGTAGAACAAGAAAGAGTCAGTTACACACATCCAGGATTACAGTATTTTTTAAAAAAATGAAAATGTACATTTCAGATTCAGTTTTAGATTATTTATTTTTAAATTTTACAGTTTTGTAAGAAATATATAATTGTTCTATGATCTTACCCATAGGCTGACAAAGCAGCATGAAAAATATTACATTATAAATATGGAGAACTCATTAACATACTGTTTTCACATAAAGGTATTTAAAATAAAAACATTTGTAAGATCTTTTCCTAAGGGTCACAGTTCCTGCAACAGCATCATGGAACTCTTAGTCGTGATTAAAAGGAATTACTTTACAATTAACACTGGCTATAAAATTTGTTCCTGGAAGCAGACAAATAAATTATTTTTCCTTTAGCCTCGTAGCTTTACCATTAATAATTGCCTTGGAATGTTCTTTCGAAACTCAGCATCTTCTTTTGCTATATCTAAAAGAAGTCCAGGAACCGTGTCCAGTAAGTAATCTCTCCAAGAGCTGGCATGCACAAAACAAATTAAAGTTATTAAGAACAAATAAGATATTAACAATCTATAGAAATGTTTCTTATTGAGGGTAAAATGTACATAAACAGGCAAAAATAGCAAAGCTCAGAACCTCATACCATACATTCAGATTTTCAGAGAAGCCCCACTGGCATCAGTGAGGATTCAGTTTTACCAGGGTGCTTGGACTGTATCAGATAGCATGTTTTGGAGAAGGGATGATACTGAATCTGTGGCTCACAGCGCTGTCCGAGATCCACCTCTACCTTGTACTCAAGGTCTTGAGCACCTTCATGTCTTTTAGAATCCTGGTTTTAGTTTTCCACGAAATGAGTGCTTTGTGCATGTTCAATGCCTCTCCGCAACTATTTTATGACACCTTTCATGGCAGTTTCTCAAATGCAAAGTATTGTAAGTGATTCTAAAATGTTAAAACATCCGCATGATTTCTTAAAAACTTAGTTTGGTCTCCTTCCCTAAGAGGAAGGCTGCAGATCTTTCTATTAATTGCAATTTCAAAGAGACCTTTAACGGGACCTCAAAGAAAAAAAATGGTAAAGTGCTGAAATTCCAGGAAAAATTAATTTTCCAACGTACATAAGAGCCTACAGAATATTTTATGAAAGTTATTATGCAGATCTCACAGTAACTGAACATGAAAAGTAAGGAAAGACCCAAGAAAAAAACAGAGGTGATATATGTCTTAAGAGTTCTTGCCTATATTATATGTTTGATGTCTCCCCATAGATTTTCAGAAATATTCAATCTGAGAGACTATGAAATCCATTTCAAAAGTTACTTCATCAATAATTTGGAGGTATTTTTCAGGCTGTAATCTTACTGAAACATCCAATCAGTTTTCAGCTTCTATTTCTTCACTGACCATGGGACACTAGCTTCTAGCATACATTGATGCTCAGTTGATTCCTTCTTCCTGCCACCCGAATGGTATTTCCTGTGCTGCTGGGTATAGACAAACCTAAACACAATACAGCAATCTCTGCACATAACAGCAAAACATACCAAATTTTGTTTTTAAAACTGTTCTGGTATGACTGAAGTATCAACGTGCCAACAACTGTCTATTTTCAGTAAAATCATCAACCAAATTATACTAGACATATAATACAAGATGCTTACTTGTTCTGATATGTGCTAATGGTAATATGAGTAGAATGAGATATCCCAAGAGGAGTGTCAGCTTGATGAATTGTTCCTCTTGGAAAATACAGCATGTCTCCTGGCTTGAAAGGAAATGCAAGCATGATAGTTATAATAGGAATTATAAGCGCTTTTGCTCAAGTTGCTATATTTGCCTACCTACTGTCAGTAACAAAACAGTGACACAGACTCTCATTTCATGCAGAGCTGCATTGGAATAAAAGCAGATATCAAATTCTACATCAGATATTTTCCTTTTACATGCTTTTTCAATTTATGTTTGAAATTAGGAAATCCTCTGAGCAGATGTGACAGGGAAAGGAAAAAGAACAGTAATGGGATATACTGTTACATGAGCACAAATGTATTCTGAAAACATTAAATTAAGTCTATCCTCTTTTTATGGCTTAAGAATAAAAAGAGGTTTTGCATATGCTACCTTTAACATGAAATCATGAGTTGGCGTTCCAATTCTCTCTTCAGGTTCAGCATTGTATTCTTGAGCTAGATGTACAGTTGGGCGGTAGAGTCGCCAGTGTTTCTCTCCTTCAAGTTGTAAGATAAACACCTGGGAGTGTCATGTCAATATGCATCAGAATACCTTATAGCAAACTGTACTTTTACCTATTCTTTCTAAAGAATACACATTTATGGCAGCCAAATTCCACATACACAGATGATTTTAACAGAGATAGCAAGAATTTTTCATTTAAAACAAAATGTGTTTGTAGACATACGTTCAGCATCTATTATCAGTTTTTATCATGATTATCTAATTTATTACAACACAACTTCCATATTTTTCCGTTCATAGCATATGTGACAACTCTCCTCAAATTTCTGTTCTTGAAAATAGTTGTGAGCAGAAAATTTACAGGTAAATAAGGATTTATTTACCTCAACGTCATCATAGTGTGGAGGTAAGCCTTGGGATCCAGGAGGAGTGATGTAAACATTAGATCCAACCAATGAGCCAAAGTAACATTCCAATTTTTCTTGTATCCTCCAGAGCTCATCCTTATTTTAATACATAACAAATAACTTTAACTATGGAAAAGCAACTATTTTTGTCATACAAATCTGTATTGATATCAGTGTTGCATTCTACTATTCCAAATATGGTAAAGATCTACATAAGAGAAAAATTGTGTATTACTCAGGAAAAGGAAGCCTAAATAAAGCTCACTAATACCTGTATTAACTGAGACAAATCAATGTTCAAACAAGCAAAAATAATAAACTTTATCTTCTTTAGCAAACTTCTATGTAGGTCGTTTTCAGGACCTTGGCAGTACAAGTCTTCTAGCATTTAAATGTACCCTGCCAAGACTTGGTGAATCTAACTCCATTTGGGTAGAAAACAAGCGAGGAACAGCAACTGAGTGTTGTTACAAAAAGGAAAGTCCTAATATAATTATGTTATGTTATGTTAGGAGGAAGCCTAAGATCTGTGTATGACAACATTACTTGTGAAAAAAGATTAAGCAGCAAATTATTCCAACAAAATCAGATAATAGCTATAGAATACCTTTGGAATACTGTGGAAGGAAAAGTGTAATCATCTGGACACAATAGAGAGGATCACTCCACACTGTGTTACATGGTGGATCCCAAGGACTGAAATAATGATATCATAGCTACTTCAGCTCTACTAGAAACGAATTAAGGCTTTATATAGAGGCTATAATTTTGAACTTTTATTTAACCAGTCCTACAGCTCAAATAGGTTCTCATTCATAAAGTGTTGGTTTTACCTCTGCATTAGTATCTGAAAGTTACGAATTTCCTGCAAGACTGATACCCAGTGCACGCATGGTGTTGCAGCCTCCTTCCTCTAACCCCAAGTTGGTGCCAAGCGATGGTCCCCTTTCCTTGGTTTCCCTATATAATGAAGGATGCTAGGGCACCCTTCATGAAGCTTCCCTGCACTCACAAAACCCACAGCCACTTTCCCTCAGACTCCCTGTACTCACACCCACCTGCGGCTTCTTCCAACTTCCCTCAATCTTCCTGGGCTTACACTGGCCCACGGTCTCTTTCCCCTTTCCATGGTTCCTATGTTGTGCCTACCAGGGACTCTCCCATCACCCATGGCATGACCCATGATCCTTACCCAGGACTCCTGCTATTTAACAATCGATGTATCTTGGGGTTATGATGGCGACTAGGACTGCTAGGATTGTTGTCATTAAGTGATAAATTTATGTAATGTTGCACTTTAGAAATAGAAATCCGGGTTCCAGTTGACATCATAACCCAAGGATTACCTGTAATGTGAAATAATACCAGTAATCTCAGCAATACATATAAACAGTAACTATGTAGTCCAGTGTTACCTTGGGATAAGATGGCGGCCTATAAATTTTATAAATAAATATATTCACAACTAAAAAATACGAAACAGAAAAACTAAAAAATACAAAATAGAAAAAATACAAAATACAAGTCAAACTAATACTAAATAGAAAAATTAAGTAATCTGTGGGATTTTTTTCTTTCAGTTTAAAAACATTAACCTAAAGCAAAGAGTGGGCACACATCACATGATGGTTTTCTTCCTAAATTCATTAAATCAAGAAGCACAAAAGCAGACAGAAAATGCAAACAATTGTTCCTTATTTACCTTAAATCTCTGTGGCTGATGAAATTGTATTGTAGCCTTTTTCTGATCAAAATCTTTCTTCAGTTGTGCATAGTTTACTTTTCCATCTTTATTAAAAATAAGTTTTTTGCCATTCGTACATCTACATATATTGATGTCTTTTCCATAATACAAGCCTAGTTTGACTAGGTCTTTCAAGTCAGTTAACTGAAAGAGAGACTGATAATATGATGCCACGGATGAGTCATCTCTCTGAATCAACAGTGGCTTCTGTTCCCAATATTCTCTAAAAAATTCATCTTCTTTGATAGGAGCAATCAAACTCCCAAATAAGCTTTCTAGACTGTCATCTTTCCAAAGCAAAGGATTGACTGCTTCTGTTTTTGCTTGCTTGCTTGGCAAATCTGGTTCCTTCTCTATTCTAGCTCGTCTTCCTCCTTTCTTGGGCATGATGCTATACAAGAAACAAAGAAACAAACACCTGATTTTATACATATTTCAACAAAATACATCCAATAAGTACATTCGAATTCAATTTTTCATGTAGATAGGATGACACAACATGATGTATTGAAACCGGTGGATTTTATTTCTGTGCAGTTGCTTAGGATCAGGAAGCATAGGCGGCACTACTAGATTCAATTTCAAGCAGTTCAACTTTTTATTTTATTTTATACCTTGTTGCTCTTTTAAATTACCGAAGGGGCTTATAATGTTTAAACCCAAATCATAAAGTTTAGAACATGATATCAACATCTGTAAAAACTAGTTAGTCCCTCCAAGAAATCTTAAGTTTTATTCACACAGGATCACACCAATTCACTTACCAGAAATGTTGAAATTCTGAAAAACCCACAACGAATCTAAGCTTATGTCATCAAAGTTATTGACAGAGGTGATGATGGGTCACTGTATGAAACATACTTCTTTGTAATGATTCTCCACAGAGAAAAAAGCTTGCACAACAATGTATATTAATTTTTATTACCATCATTAACATTATTATACTGCTTCTACCATGAAAGGAAGTGTGTAAAAACATTTTTTTAAAATGCAGAAAATCTCACATAATACAATCACAGAGAACAGATGCTTTTGAGCATAAAAGTGTATAAAAGAAGAAACAGAGCAGTAACATAAAGCTTCAAAAATCCACTTGAGTAAAATTGTTTTGAGAGTCTTGAGAAAGTGCTAGGGACACCTCCCAACCCTTTAGCTAGCACAGCAAAGGCCTGCTTTTGTGCCCACAATTCCCTCATCTACCCAATGGATAGAACCTTCAATTGGCTCTCTTAAAATTATCTAATAGGGTCAGCAAAATCATTCTGGGAGAAATGGTCCTTAATGGAGCACAAAGCCATGTTATAAAGGGCTTTGTAAGTAATAACCAGTATTTTTCATTTGGCCTACAAGTCTACCTGTACAGAAACCAAAGAACTGGAATGTGTGTATACTTGCATGTACTAGTCCGTCCTTTTTAGGCTTCCTACAAGGCATCAGAGAAAACAGCAAACCTCTGCTGTTTAATCTCAGAACGATAGAAAAATACATCAACATAATTCTGTATTAACAGTACCTGAATTGGCAACCCTGGGGTATTAACTTTACATGGAACAATTTTTGATTGGAAGCAACCCAGAGTTAGTTGTAAGATGAGAGGCTATATAAATATTTTACGTAAATAAATGAATCGTTTTCCTCATTGCAAGGTCTAGAAAATAACAAAGAAATATAAACACTGTTATTGTTCATTATTTACAAGTTCCCTACATAAGTCAGTTTCAACCATCTTCTTTCAAATCCCTCTAAAAATATGTGACTCCCAACAGTTTCTAAAGCCCCAGTGTACAGGTCCTTATTAGTTGCATAATCATGGCACAGGCTGTATCCTTCCTTCTGGGCTTTTGCTGCCCTCTTTTCCAATCTGTTTATTTCATAGTACCATAGAAGATGCCATATGGAATGCAGAATAAGGACTCCAGATAGCTGGTGACAATCCTGAAGAGATCCAGCAGTAAAAACAGAAAACCAATTATGGTACTTGTATAGATCAGAAAATCAGCATCCCGCAAAAACTCACAGATGCAACAGAAACAGAGCAGAGTTTGGCAATTGGAATCGAATTCCAGTGTTGCTTTATGATGGTTCAAGAAGTGGCTACTGTTTTAATCCAGTAGTAAAGAAAGACAGGCTCACTGCAGCTATATCCAATCCACATAAGACTAGGTGCTGTTTTCTTTAATACTGAAATCGATCTAGTCTTTTTGAAAATGGAGCAAGTTTATGCATCGGAAAAGAAAGTAGTACACACACACACACACACACACCACCACTACCTATGGCTTTCCACTTTTTTCCCCTTGCTTGTTGATCATCTTGCCTGACCTACATGCTATTTTGAAATAGTATCAGAACTTTTTTTTCCCTTATCCCTATAAAGAGGAGTAGCCGTGGGGTGTGTGTGTGTGTACTTTCTTTTCTGATGCAGGAACTTGTAGCATGTTCAATCAAGACAGCATGCTGGTCACAAACTCATGGAGAAGAGACTGGAGTTGAGTGTTAACTAAAACAGCACCTAGGCTTATCCTTCACAGCACTGGACTGCTTTTAATGGAAATCCAAGTTAATCCTTATTAACAGTGTACACCCCAAAAGATGCGGGTAGGTGGATACTATAGGCTCCATTACCCCCAAGATCTGCAAAGGGCCAAGCCCCCAAAACAGACTTCATTTTACACAGGTCCCTTTCGTTCCACTTCCTCCGAATCAAAAGGTATATTTCCTTCCTACAATCTGTCCCGACGTTTACCAGGAAGAACAGATTTTCACGCCAGTTCCCGTCCCCAATTTGGATTGCAAGCTTCGTAGCTTCCCAACTCCCTCTGAATCACGCGCGTTCCGGGAAGAAAAGGTCCCACCATGCCCGTTTCAAGAGCAAAGCTTAAACCGGCAAAGAAGAGCGGAAAAGGCCCTTTGTAGAAAATATCCGATAACATGGTCTGGCAGCATTCGCCGGGGGAAAGGCAGGCAAGAAGGGACCGGACTCCCCCACAAGCGGGAATGGACAAAGAAGCGCCAGACTCTCTTTCGGAAAGCGGGCAAAAATAGCAGCACCCGCTTCTGGTCCCTTCGCCCGCGCTTCGTACCGACCTGATCTGACCTACTTACAATTCAGCTCTGGAGGGGCGCCGGCAAAACCACGTGGGCTGCAGGGCGAGCAAAGGCCCCTGCTCGGAAGGAGGAGAAGGAGAAGGAGAAGGCGTAGACGCGCCAGCCTCCCTTATTGAACCGGACTTGTTGCTTTTGCCCGCCTATCAAATAGACCAGGCGGGGCAATAGCTTTCCTGACAAACGACGCGAGCGCCGCCTTCGCGGTTTTCTGAGGCCTTGAGAGCCGAGTCGCGTTCAGAAGTGCACCGGCTTGAGTGTGTTGTTGTCTTACGCACGCCCTCATTGGCTTAGAAAACCTGCACCGGTGGGATTTCTGCTTTTTAAACCCTTTTAAATATAGACCGGTCCTTCGCTTGTTCCGGCCTTGGTCAGTATTGGATGGAACCACCGGCTTGCCGGTAGTCGAAAAATGTTCGGGGGGAAAAACAATGGCAATTCTTTTTTTCGTGGTTGGCTGGGGGAAAAAAAGATGCTCTCTTCAAAAAGACACAGTAGTCCTCGACTTACAACAGTTCACTTACAGCAGCACTGAAACAAGTGACTTATGACTGTTTTTCACACTTAGGACCATTGCAGCATCCTGTGGTCAAAATTCAGATGCTTTGGTAACTGATTCATATTTATGATGATCGCAGGGCCCCGCAGCCATGTGATCACCTTTTGTGACCTTCTGACAAGCAAAGACAATGGGGAAAGCAGATTCACTTAATGTTGTTACTAAATCAGGGCAGCCATTAAGTCAGTTCAATTTCAATTCAGGTTTATCCATAATTCTAGTCTAATACTAAATGTGCCAATTAAGAAACTCTTCCTCTTCAAACACTACATAATACTCTTGATTAAAATTTAACTGTTTTATTTGGTGTGCTGTATAAATCCAGCTACTGTGGTTAGTTTATGATTCAGGGTTTTGCAGAAGTGCACTTGATTTGGCTAATTCCAGCAAATCATGGTTTAATTAACTGAGATAGCATATTTTATGGATAAAGCCACAATCATTGTGCTGTTGTGGTTTGTTCTGTGGTAGATGCGTAAATATGTAGAGTAGCATTCACTTTTCAACACGAGGGCTAAGGCAATCTGGAAAACATCAAAACCACATTAATACTGTACTACCCACAACTTCCACTGTTTGTCAGCAGTTTCAAAGCAAACAAGTATTCAAACCAACAAGTATGATTTGAGAAAATGATAATGGGGATTAAACCAAATCCTTTCCTTTCTCCTAAGGATAAAAGCTGTCATTTTAAAACAAATGCAAATGTTGAGAATCAAAAGACAAAGTAGCTCATTATATCTTCCTAACGACCTCAGAATTAAATGACTAAAATACTTAGGGATCTGGAAAAAAAAACATTCAGAAGCATTTGGGACAAAGAGAAATCTGTTTCAAGAAAACAGTTAACTTTGAAAGGATAGATTTATTTATTTTTTTGCATAAGATTGAGTATTTCTACTTGTCTTCATGTGTTTAGTCTAATTTGATATCTTTGGTAATTATGTTCTCAGGACAAGGTGAGTACTTGCATGCAAAGTTCCCTTTAAATTAGAAATAGAATAGCATCATTTTATTGTGTACTCAGGACCAGTGGTGGGATTTAGCCAGTTCGCACCAGTTCGGGAGAACCGGTTGTTAACTTCCTGAGCAGTTTGGTGAACTGGTTGTTGGAAGATATCATTAGGGCAGAGAACCGATTGTTAAATTATTTGAATCCTACCACTGCTCAGGACCTTATATTTTCCTTTTTTTTTTTTTTAAAGTGAGATTACGTTTCTAAGATGTGTACAACTCTGTATTTTAATATATTGCCACTGAGTTTTTCTGGTGCCTATTAAAGCAGAAAAAAAAATCCTTTAATAACCTACTTTTTTTAAAAAATGATGTTGTTTATCTCTTGTGAGATTAGTGAGCCTTCCCAAAAGGGAAGGGGGAAAGAATGATATCTGTAGCCTTAAGTTACACAAAATGTAAAAGCCCTATCTCACATATCAGAGTTTGAAGGAGGGTGCCAGATGAAATCCATCCTAGAAAAAACATGGTGGCTAAAGAACTACTAAGTGTAGCCATACCATGATATAGAGACCTGTAGGGCCTTTATGCTAGTGTTAACCTGGTTAAGCTAGCTTTAACTTGAAAAAAAATTGAGAGGATTTTTTTCCCTTTCTGTCATTAGCTATAATAACTCCAGCGTTATGTCATAATGCAGGCTAGCTTTAGTAAGGAAAAGAAAACCAAGATATTTGCCAGTGTTATTTTTCACTCAGAAAAAGATGGTTGCTTATGGTGCTGATTTTGCCACAAGGTCCAGCAACAGAGCAGCCTGTCCTCCTTCCCCACCCAGACCGCCTGAGCTCTGGGGATCTTTGAAAGGTAAGTGAATGATTAGTGACAGGCGATGGGGAGGAGGCCCACGGGGAGGAGGCCCACGTGGCTGTGAAGACTCCAGGGGACAAGAATGGGAGCATGGAGTATTTCAGGAGGTGGGAGGAGGCCTTGGGAGGCCCGAGGCAGGTAGCCTTGTGCCTGCACTAGGTCCCCAGAGTCTCCCTCATCATTGAGGCACCGCCATGCTCCACTTAATGACCCAGGACACACAAGAGGACATTAACTCAAGTTTCCAAGACTGTTTTAAACATAGCCAGGTTAGGGTCTAGATCAGGCCTGTCAAACTGGCAGCCCAGAGGCCAGATGCATCACATGCTGGCCATGCCCATGCCTGGTTTAGCAAAGGGGGGAAAAGTCCCGATACATCATGTGACACCGCTGTGACGCCATGAGTTTGACACCCCTGATCTAGATCATCGACATGCAACCTTTTGGCTAGCCTGAGCTGTCAAAAGTGAATAGAATTGGCTTGGGCCACATATAAAAAATATAGTTTAATGTGTATTGATAATGAACTTCCTTTATTTTTTATATTTTTTATTATCTTGTGGGACTGTGTGATTAGCTGTCCAGGGCCACATGTGACCCACAAACTGGATACACCTGGTCTAGATGTATCTCAAGAAAAATGATTAATATTATTATCTTTATCTGTATTAACATGTATGATGCATTGGTGCCACACTTTATGTATTGATGTGTATGTGTAGATTACAATAAAAAGAATTTGACAAAAAGAAAAAGAAATTATTGTAATGTTAAGAAGGGAGGAGGGATAATGAGTTTGGAATGGTTGTAAAGAAGGGCGAAAATAATTTTTTAGCTGTCTTTCTTATTTCTGTATTTTTTCTTTATTCACTTCTGTATTTGTTTCTTAGCTATGTAAAAACCTATATAAAAAGTTATACAAAAAAAAAGGAATACACTCTGTGCCTTCCCTATCATAGTCTCTGCATACTAGAAAATCCATTCTCTTAATACACATATTTGCATTAAATTATAGTCCTTCATTGTTTAATTATTCAATATTCCAATATTTCTTCTACTGTCAATCACGATATTATTTAAATTTACCTAGTAATTTCATTATTCAATTTCTTTTTTTTATTTTTTTAATAAAAATTATCTTTTGGCAAACAGTGTGGTCCCAAGTTTCACATCTCAACACAAACATGACCATAGTTACCTATTCATCTTACATTCAATTTCATATCACATTATTATTTATTAATATTAAATTCATTAACCTTATTTTATCCAATCTCAGTTCATATCTTATTTCATTTTTCTTAGGATATTTTCATATCTTATTTTACCATGTTATCTAAAATTCTTATCTCGTTTCTATATTCATATTGCCTTTATCTGGCACATTTGCAATTTTGTCAATCCTTATTCTATTAATTTTAAGAATTGTCCCCTTTAGTTGTTTGTTTAAGCTTACCACCTTCATTCTACTTTCATAACAATATTTCCCTATCTACTACATATCAGATATACACATCTTTTAAATCAAATTACACATAGTATTTTTTCAATCACCTTGTAAGTCATCTATACATTGGAAAAATATTAATCTAGTCAGTTAATTATAGAAACTGATATTAATCTTTCCATAATGATTCTCATATTTTTATACATCTCTGATCATCAATTGAAATTCTTATTATAAATTCCCATTTCCATATTTATTTCATTACATTCCATATCTAATATAGTGTTAATTTAAAAAAAGAGAGAGGGAGAAAGAAAAAACAATATCAGTTCCAGTATTAACTATTTTCAATACTTATTCTTATGAATCACAAGCCAGTACCTTGCGGAATCTCCTTCCCTCTCCTTTTTTACCCATTATCTCTCACCCTCCTAAACATTTAATTTCTTTTCATTCTTGTTTGCTTCCTGTTTCTCTTTATTTTCTGGTCCTTTCTCTTAATTCCCTTTTTTCTCAACATTACAATAATTTCTTCAGCCCCTCATTAAATCTTTTTTTTAATCATTTAGTCTGGGAATCACTATTTCACTTTTTTGTATTTTCAGCTAATAGTGCATACAAAGTTTCTTTTATCAAAGAACTTAGTATTTTGTGCCTAACCAAGCAAGTCAGTTTTGTCAGCAAGCAATGCTAGTTCTGGCATCTTCAGAATACATTCCTCCATTTCAATATTTGAAATATCTTTGTGCATATAATAATCTTACTTTAAGTATATATAACACAGTCTTCCATAAGTCTTTTCTAACTTTACTATTCATCAGTGCCAATAAAAAGAGTCCACATTTAGTCTCAATATTCATCTTCAAAATTCTTGGTATCATCAAATATGATACATATTCAATATTTTTTTGCTTTTACATAAACCTACCAGTACCATGTTTTCATTTTTCAGCATTGACTAGAAATACCTTTATATATATTAGACAAGTTTGTTTTTGTTTTACAATAGTTTTTTATTTTAATTACCATCAACATATAATTTTCATAATTTTAACCAAAAAATATTTCTACACTGAAAATTAAACTGAAAAAATAAATATTAATTAAAAGTGCAACCTAGAAATCAGTTTCTCTGAAATTTTATTGCAATGAATGGAGGTACTCCAATGTTTCTGGAGCTATCAAGAATAAATAGGAAATTATGGTTTCAGCAAGTATGTTTTAAAATATGAATTATTAATATGCTATACCATTTTAAATAATAAATGTAGTATTACATGCTCTTTCATGGATTAAACTTTGCTTCATTAGATGCATAAGAACCAACCAGCCTTGAAAGCATGGTATTTAAAAGTGTTCTTGAAACCGCTTCACAATTGTTCAAAAGTATACAAGCAAGAAGCCATACTTAGCATGTGGGATGTATATGTAATCTTTACAAGTATCCTTTACATTTTCTCAGTTTAGAAACAAATGACTGCTACCTCCTTAAAAGTTATGGTTTAATTAAAAACCTTAAGAATTTATACACTTTTAGTATATAAATATAATGCACATTATACATATCTGGGAGCTAAATTAGCTCATGTGTTTATATGTATATATATTAATGCTCTTGAAGTATTAACAAGAAGTGGAAATACTTTGGAACAGAAAACAGAAGAACAAATATTAAACAACCTATGTCTCTGTGTTTGTCATTCCCCCCTTTAAAATCTCCTCCTGTAGTTATTCAAAACAAATACATATAACTCACACCTAGTTTGTGTACAATACCATGTGAATTTATCTGAGAATATAGTATCATCATCATCACATTATCTGATTTGGCTAACAAGACTTCCTTCCTAAACACAGTCAGCTCATAATCTCCACAATAATTTTAAAAAAACTGAAAATCAAGACTTCTGAAATACATAATACAATTTAATCAAAAATTGGATATGAGATCAAACAATTGTTGGGGGAGGGGAGACATTGGTTTTACAAGTGGCAGAGTCATAACTGATCTACTTATGGGATCAGACTATGTATGTGTGTATGTATGTATGTATGTGTGTGTGTGTGTGTGTGTGTGTATATATATGGTATTCAGCTTTGTTCGGGTATTTTCCCATGTCATTGTAGTTGTTAGTTGTGCTTTTAAAGTTGTAGCAACGTGCAGGCAGAATCTTCATCTGGTCTGAAAGTCAGACTACATTTTACTTAAAAACACAATACAAAGACGATGGGAAAATAGATCCCTAAACAAAGCTCAATGGTGCCAGCTAACATGTAAGTACCCGCGAAAACTTAAGAAAACAAAAATATATATATATATATATATATATATATATATATATATATATATATATATATATATATATATGTTTTCTTATATATATATATATACACACACACACACACACACACACACACACACACACACACACACACAGAGAGAGAGAGAGAGAGAGAGAAGACACTGGAGTAGAATTGTCCATTTGTTGCTATATTCTGTTTTTTAGTCTCAATCATCTTTATATTGATCAGTGCTTGGGTATATTTAAACAATGTATATACTAGAATGTAATAGCACCTACCTGTTCTTAGCTGAACTTAAAAGTGTAATCAACAAGAAATCCAGCTCACCTACTAAGGGAGTCCTTAACTTACTATACCAAGTCTTAGTTGTTCACATGAAAATAAAATAAATAAAATAGTTATGACTCTCTTCATTTATATATATAAACCCCAGTAAAAAAAATTAAATACAATATATATTGCAGGAAATACAATCCTGGAGTATGTATCAATGACGTGGTTATTCTGCAAAATAATTCTGCCCACAGTTCCTTTCAAAAATCTTTTTCTTTTTAAGGGACCTTCATCCAGATGGGTGATGCTGCGTGCTCGCTCGCGTGCTGCTCCCTCTTCTAAAAGAACACTCAAGGTGGCAAGATCAATGTCAGTATCATGATAGCACCCATCAAAGGCCATGGCTTGCATTGCATCAATGTTATACAAACCAGCAACCTAGAAGGAAGAACAATTGAATCAATGGATTTGTATCACTGGGGATCTCACGTTGTTGCAGCTGTAGTCTTCCGCAGTCTGTGTCAGGATGAATAGAAAACAGATACAGCAAGCATTAAGGCATACAAAGAACTTCTTTGTTTTATTGTAGAAAAGCCAACGAAGCCAATATGAAAGAATATTAAAAGAATTTCAGTGAATTCCATGCCTCCAATAGAAGCATTGATTATAATGAAGTCAAATTTTATATTCTTTGGGTCTTTTTTGCCACCTTCATGGTATGACTGCTTGAAACTTCTTCCTATTTCTTGGTTATGGACTAATCTGGTTTCAAACTGTTGCATTCTAACAAGCCTAGAAATTGTCCTGAACTATTCTTCGTATCATCCACAGCCAAATATTAAGAAAATGTTTCCTTGATAGTTTTAATCTTCTCATTTTTGAAATTAATACAGAGGTGTTTTCATCAGTGATATTCCTTGTCTACCTAAGAGAATCAAGAGGATTTATTTTCCAATATTTTCATTTATATCAACTACTGCTTCAGCTAAAGTACTCATTTTTATCTCAGCCACCAGAAAACAAATGTCCTTATGCCAACACCAATGGCCTCTGTTCTGATTTGCAACTGAAAGACATATCCTCATTTCCCATCAAGGAAACACTGTATTCCACATACCTTCTTAGTGTTACCAGCACATGGAAAAATTATCTGCCATTGCTTCTACTCTGATTTTCAGTAGTTTTGACAGATAACTAGACACCCCTATTTTGTTGCCTGTTAAAACTTCCTCTCTCTTCTCCAACTTTTCCAGCTGTGGGGTCAACTGCCTGGAGTGGAAGGGCATCCATAAAAGGAGAAGAAGAGGCTGTTTTCATGTCTATGAAATTTGGTTCAAATCAAAGTATTAGTAGTCCAAAAAAGCCCTATTGCTAACAGGTGGGGAAGCATTCAGGTATGACGAAGAGTGGAGTCCTGGTGGATAAAGGGGCAAGGCCCAGTTTGGAAGAACCACACTCTCTTTCTGCTCAAAGAAGAATGGCCTTTGAAGACCTAGGAGGACAGGAGGTATGCCAGCAGCAGCCTAAACTAGCAAATCTGTGTCAGGTAGTTACCACCACCAGAGATCAACTGACAGCAGCACTTTGTCAATGGTCTGTAATGTGTGCGTAGGGTAAAATTGGCACAGCTGGTTGGAAACTTAAGTGGGGAAATGCTATTTTAATTGGAAATATTGAGCACCAGGAGTGGATATATGATTGGTTTGTCCTGTTCATATACAGAATAACTGATGAGTCCCAAACAGTTCTGGAGGAAACAGTCATGTAATGCCTCCAGATGCTCAAAATAAATCAAATAATAAAGCACTCCTAGGCAGAACATTCCAACATGCTCTGATATTTCCATTGTAGCATAGGTGACAGATTGCAAAGAAAAGCAATGTTTGTTTGCAGCCCTTCCATATGCTTTGGTACAAATAAATTCAAACAAGAAAAGGAATATTAAACTTATGAACTGTCGTCCAGTGTCTAATTTAAGGAAGAGCAAATTAGGAGCTCAGTCATTCTCAGACCCTGTCCCCTGCTTCTTCCCAAGTATCCTTTCCTAAATCTGGAACCCTTAATGTCAAATATCTTGTGATGTTGATTCTGGAGGGCCCCCATACATTTCTGCTCCAAAAACGGAACTTTCCAATATCCAATGACAACACCATTGGATCTAGTTTCCATGAGGAGTTTTATTTTAGTATATAGCAATATATAGCTATATATAGTAATATAGCAGTAACTATATAGAATTCTACTTTATAGTGCAATGTTAATGCAATATCAGGGGTTTTCAATTCAATTGTATAGAATGCGAAGGATGTGTGTGTTTTATTTGTATAGTTATAATGTACACTGAAGATGGCATTTAATTTCGTTGTACGAAGTGGAGTGACAATAAACTAAACCAAACTATTTTAAGCTGAAATTAATTTGTCCATGTTTAGAATGAACATTATCAAAAGAAACTGAGAAAGATAATATTGGTACTACATAATATGGTATCATTGTTTAACTTATTTTTGAATATTTTTACATGAGAAAAATATTTGCAAATATATACCTTTCCTCTGTTTTTCAGATGTTTTCGTTCTTCCACTGTTGTGAGATAATTTACAGCTGCATATTCAATAACAGATAGGAAGACGAAAAGGAAGCTGATCCATAAATATACATCCACAGCTTTTATATAAGACACCTGGGGCATTGAGGCACTAACTCCGGTAATTATGGTTGACATCGTCAGCACAGTAGTTATACCTGCCAAAAGAAAGGAAAAGATAGGAGGACAGATAATCCCTGACTTACAACAGTTCATTTAGTGACTGTTCAAAGTTCCAACGGCACTGAAAAAAGTGACTTATGACCATTTTTCACACTTATGACCCTTGCACCATCCCCATGGCCATGTGATATACATTCTGATGCTGGACAACTGATTCACATTTATGATGGTTGCAGTGTCCCAGCATCATGTGGTCACTTTTTGTGACCTTCTGACAAGCAAAATCAATGGGGAAACCAGATTCATTTAACAACTGTGTTAATAATTTACAAATGCAATGATTCACTTAACAAATGGGGCAACAAAAGTTGTAAAATGGGGCAAAACACATTTAACACATTTTTCACTTAGCAACATAAATTATGGGCTCAATTGTGATCATAAGCTGAGCTGTATTATCAGTTTGTTCTTGCATTGTATGAAAATATGCCCAAAATGCTATGTGTATAAATGGCTGTGAATGTCTTCTCTTGTTTCTTTCCATGGCTAGAAAATGTAATATTTGTTATAACAAATAATTACACAGAACACCTCATATAAAGTTGATCCCAGATTTCAGTCAGCACATACATACCAATAGGTTAATAGAACCACTAATTAATTTATGGTCTTGATTGAAAATATTGAAGCTGACCCTGATTTTATTCCACTTTTCCTTTGAAAATGATTGAGAAAATGATTGAGCATGTAGAATCAGAAAATCTTTTAACTCAAGCTTGGGGAAAAACTGCAGTATAAAGAATATGTTTGATTACAATTATCCTGGATTCACTGTTTGGAACAGATTGTGCCTCCTGTATGGTGAGAATTTTATAAATATTCAATATAAAACCCAATATTTATTTAAGATCATTTATTTTCACTTTAACGGTAATAAATGTGGCGACCATGGTAAGTGAGAATAGCAATTGTTCACTTTTAAAACATTATCCAACTGCTTTTTAAACAAATTCCTATATTATTATTACAATCATCATTATTAAAAACTGATAGCTCTTAATACCGTGTTTCTCATATAATAAGGCCGGGTCTTATTTTTTTTTTTGAGCCCCGAAAAAAACAGCTAGGATGTCTTTTCGGGGGTGAATTAATTTCTTTCTACCACCCCCGCACACCCTCGCCTAGGGCGCCCTGCAGGCAGCTACGCCTCGCCACCAGCCATTCCAAGCGCCCAGGCCGAGCTGCAGCTGTCCCTCTCTTGCCAGCGCTGTCTCCAATAACAGCGGCAGCAACGGCAGGAACTGTGGAAGTTACAGAGGCAGCTCCCCCACCCGAGAAGCGGCTGAAATGCTTCCACAGTTCCTGCTGCTGCTGCTGCTGTTGTTGGAGATGGCGCTGGCGAGAGAGGGACAGCTGCATCTCAGCCTGGGCACGCTTGGAATGCAGGAACGGGCTGTGCACCGGGACTTTTGGAAACTTGCAGAGCCTGAGGCTGGAGCACCAAGGGTAGCAGCAGCAGAGATGCTTGCTCGGCTCTTCTCATGCCCACCCAGCCACTCGGGATTAAATCAAAATGCAGCGCGCAGCGCTCCCAGGTACCTCAAAATCTTTTTTTTTCTTGTTGTTACGGGGATGGGGGAAAAGCGGGAGTGACTCAGACGCTGTTGTTGGAGACAGCACTGGCAAGAGAGGCACCAGCACCGGTGGGAACCGTGCAAGCTACGGAGGCCTGAGAAGTGGCTGAAACACTGCCGGTGGACATCCACACCGACGCCGTCTGCCTGCTGACCTGGGTCTGCAGCAAAGACGCTTGGTGTGGGTAGGGAGCCCTCCGCACTCCGCCATTTTTGGCTGTTAGGAGCAGCTGATGGTGAGGCGTAGCTGCCTGTGGGGCGCTCCTAATGGCAAGTTCCCCCCCGCCTTCCCCCCCCAATTGCACATGTTTTAAAATAGGCCTACATTTGGGGGGAGGGGCTTAATTTCATTTTATGCCTAGAAGACATGTTGGGTCCTCCTATTGAGGGGGGTGTATTGTTGGAGAAACACGGTAGTATATTTTTAAAAAGAAGCAAAATTTCACATGGTGAATACTGTTATGTTAATTAGAATGACTAATGGAAAATTAATGTTTACTTTTAAATCTTTCCTGCAGTTCTGATTCTGGAAGCAGATATGTCAAAACCATGATGGAAAGCTAGGATATCACAATCCATTAAACATGTTTTAAGCATCATAGCTGGGAAAGAAAGCAGGTGAGCTATATATTTTCACTTATTCTACAATTAATAATTGAAGAAGAAAGCATCAAAGATTAATTATTTATTTGGTTTCAAAATGTGTCCTTGTATCTTAAATGGGATTTAAAACACTATAAAGAAATATGTAGAGAATGTCATTTGAATCTTTTTTTAAAAACTCCTTTAGCAAAAGTGACCATAGGAGGCATCTGTAGTTTCTTTTGTGTGAATTTACAGCACAGTGCAGTACATCTGCACAGCAATTCTCTCCAGGGTCATACTGGATACTGCCTTTGCCTTACATGTATGAGTTTATAGATACTGCCTTTGCCTTACATGTGTGAGTCTATTCAGGATGGATTTATATGTGTTGCCTCAGTGTGGGCACATAGGTGTATGTGTGGGGTGTGAGAGAATCCATTTGGGTTGTTCTCATGCAAAGCAAAGTGATTATTCCCCCTAGAACAGACCATTTCCAAGAAAATTTGAGCTAATAATTTCCTCTTGTTATATTGAACCTTAGAGCACCTTTACGATCAATGGACAACTTGTGGAAGGAGATGATCCATTCTTTTTCCTAATAATAGAAAGGAAAACTATATAAAACCATATAGATCAGAATGATATTAACCGCTTTCCTATAATCAAACAGTTCCTGTGAGACACTTCATAAATACAATCTAACTATTAACTACCAGACTCTACTACACAACCTTAAATAGTTTATAATGAAATTTTACCTAGTGATACTCTTGCAGGAACAGCTCTTCGGTCTATCCAAAAGGAAACCCAAGATAGCATCACCATCAACATAGAGGGGAAATAGGATTGTAAAACAAAAAAGAAAATGTGTCTCCGTAGAGCAAAGTTTATAAAAAGTCGATTGTACCAACCTGAAGAAAAACATAGACAAGTCTTAATACCCAGCCCATGCAATGTTATGTTATCCTTTGACTTCATAGTGTCTTTCTAAAAGAACGACATTTCTCTTTTATGAAAAACTTGGTAAATATTTACTTAAATGTCCTTCAGGTGAAATTCATCCTTTGGAAAATTGCTTAGAGGGCACTGGACACATTGCATAGAACAAGCAAAGTAGATTTATAAGGTTTAAAATGCAAACAGGGCTACCTACTTCTTCCAAGAAAGGATGTAAGGAAAATTCAGCTCATTCATTTAATAAAAAAACACATTAAGTCTTTTATTATCTTTATAAAATGTATGGAGTTCATGTAAAGTTAGTAAAATGATATATAAATCAAAGATTAAAGAAACTGTATATCCAATGTGTAGAAAAATAGTATATTTTTGAATTGATTTTCTTTGTAATCCTACTGATGTTATTTTTTGCTAAGGTCAAAATAAATACAAAAAGGGCATCTATTTCTCACTCTTAAGAGTACTATACCTGTACTGCTGTAGAATGCTAATCCACTAGAAGCACTAAATTCTTCAATGAAAAACTGAGAAAGGGAAATGTACTCATCTAAGCTTAAAGATTCATTGCCATGTTTCCAGTACAGCATCAAGTCTTCTTCATTGTAAGCATCTGTGGAAATATTTTAAAAAGTTGCTTGTCATTGTTATTATGCACGTATGTACATATCTTCAACTTCTCATTTTCCTGCTTTGAGTGTAACCAGTGACATACCTAGCATTTTGACACCTCAAGTGCATTTTTTTAAAACAGGCCCCTCCTCTGTTGATGAGAATTAGCTTGGTGTGGCAACAGGCAGAAAACAGGAGAGTCAGTCTAATCCTGCCTTAGACTCAAAGCTAACAAGATGACCTTGGATCTCTCACTTTCTCTCAGCCCTGGGAAGGAAGCAATAGCAAGCCATTTCTCAAAAATGCTGCTAATAAAACTGCAGGGGTCATTATCAAAAGTCAAAGCTGACTTAAAGGTACACTTCCTTTTCCTGTGCCAGCATTGTATTAGTTCACTGGCAGCAGGACCCAACTCTATACCAACCTCTCTATCCTCTTCCTTGCCTTTGGCAGCATCTAAGTGGAGATAACCTAAGGTCTGCACTCTAGTCAAACTGCCATCACTACCACATCACTCCAAGTACACTAGTGACTACAGCTTTCATCTTTGTAACCCATAGATGGAAATGTGGAAGTAATTATAATTTAATTAGAAATCTATTTCATATCACTATAGCAGGGAAGATTGATAACGTGATCTTTTTTTGCCCACCTGATCTCTTATTTAGCTCTTGGTAAGCACTTTCCAAGTCCTGCCTTGCTCATTTCCTATCATGATACCAGATTTGAGGATGGTAGTTTGGCAGCCTTTCAAATAAACAAAGGAATGATGATATGGAATCATGTCATATTATCATCTCGTATCATTCCTCTACCAAACCACCATTTTTTGACCTGCCTCACTTTGTCTCATCAAAATTGAACAGAATTAGGTGTGGTACTGGAAGAAGTGCCTCAGCCCTATATCAGTGGGGATGGAAATATTCCTCTTGTGATTATAATGGTTTTATGATAACTATCAAATATATTGTGTAAGATTGCCTAAATCATGCATTCTCTGGTTTCCTAGAAGATCTGCATTTAGTAACACTAAAGGCAATCACCTGGATAGCTGAATTGGACATCCAGTTATGAGGTCCCTGCCATATCCCCACAGAAGTTTTACTTATAATTACATAGACTGTGTATATACTGTGTGTTTCCTTCTCTTTTATCATGTGCTCATCATATGCTAAATAATAGTCTCATCTTACGTAGAACTTGTTTCAACTGTCATATTCAAATTACAACGTGGTAGCCATATTTCAGGGTTTCCGGGGTGTGGTTAAGATTTTGGGCAAATTTGATACATGGCTGGGATTATCTCTGGTTTTTTTTCATTCATTATCATTTAGAACACAGTTGATGCAAAGAGAAATAAGGCAGATGAAAAGTTAGAAATTTCAATATATTTATTGGCACAGGATAGAAACTAGTTACTCTATCTCATCTATGGAGATTCTCAGTCATCCAGGTCATAGTTGTCCCAAAGGTGTTTTTTCAAGAGGCAATTGAATTTTCTTGACTTTTTTTTTTTTTTGAAGACGTTTCTCTTCTCATCTGAAAAGCTTCTTCAGCTCTGACTGGATGGTGGGGAATGGAAGGATTCTTGAATGAGAAGCAAAATGTCTTCCAAGAAAAGAAAGAAAAAAGAAAAAGAAAGTCCAGTTGCCTTTTGAAAATTACCTTTGGGTTCCTCTGACTTCTTTCACAAATGTTTAGAAATGTGGTGGGAGGTCACTTCTCAAAATCATTTGGTAACATTAGTATTCTTCAACAGACAAAAGCTGATTTACACACCTTTAAAATGAATTATACATTTGAAAAACATACTTTTTAGCAAAGCTATACTTACAGCTTTCCAACTCTAGAGAACAATTCTGAGTGTCAAGTGGGAATCTACTGAAGTCCATGAAACACATGGCAGAAACTGTTATCCTGTCAAAAGCAAAAAATAGACAATCTCAATAATCATAAAATGATTCACAAATATATAAAGCGCTTAAATGTTGAATATTTCATTAAGCGCCTATATTTGTTTTTCAAGTTTTCCTAAAAATACTCTTGTGCCCTCACATTTTAATTCAGAGAAGTGGAATATATCAAATGTAGACTGCCCCTTGTTTCAAGATAGCAAAAACAAAGCTACAAAGGACTTTTCAGGGGAAAATATCCAACAATGTGAAAAAGCTCAATTTTCTTTCCCACTTTATCATATCCCGATCACATCAGGATAAATAGGGTGATATTCTCCAGCACCATGAAACTCTCAGCTGCTGCCATTTTGGAGGCAGGGATTAGACAGTAGTGGTTAACATTACTGTTATCTTTCTGTCATTGGGGGAACCTTTGTTACCAAACTCTCCTCTCTGCTACTTCCTATTTTCTTTTTATTTTCCCAAACTAACAAAACATTGGAAAGAAAGTATGGAAAGGAACCAATTGCCTGTCCATCGGCAGCGTAATCCTCTGAACAAATCTGATATAAGAAGGAATAAGTGGCAAAAGAAAAACTGATTTCAGAAATGCACAGAACCTGGTTGTGGGCTGTAGACAAAAAATATTCTCCCAGTAGGTACACTGCTAGAAAACAACATTTGGACAGCAGCTTAAAATATAGATGACTGCTCCATCATAAACTCCTTTTCCTCCTCCCTCCACGTCATCTGATCCAGAGTAGAGCCTATGCAGCTCACCATAGGCTACATAGTGAATACATTTATCTGAACATAAGACTGCCTTTGTTAAGGGGATTGGGAAGAGTCCAGGGGCCATACAGTACTCTGCATGCTTTTCCAACCTTCTTTCTTTCATTCATTTTTTTCCTTTTGGTTTATGACCAGAATTTTTTTCTTTACCTTGAGCTTTTTAACTGAACTTTCTAATGCAACCTTACACTGGGAGAGTTTTTAGATCAATAGCTGGGCTGATCTCCTATGGAACATACAAGGTCATCAACCGACCCAGAGGCCCATCTTTTGTCTGAAACTCATCCCAAGGATTCTTTTCTCAGAGCACAGGAAAATTATAATAACATTATGTTGACAAGTTGTTGTGTAATCAGCAGAAGCAAAGTTTGTATATTCTTAGGGAATTGGCAAAACATACATTATTATATTTTAATTGTTTTACACCAGACCAACGCAATATGTTACTATAATCCCCATTTGGCAGTGTGGATAAATTAAGATGCAGAGAATCTGGCTTATTTAATACATTATTTAATACTTTTGATGGCTAGACAGAGGCAAGTTTAGACAGACATGGAAGAAACATTGCTGTGAAAGTGGTCTGTGGAGCTGAAAGTCACACAACACTGATGTAATTCAGGGATAGTTGCATAGGCTCTATAAGTTATACAAATAAACTAGCTTTCCTTAAACATACATATTCCAAACATGTTGTAGAATTGTACCATTCCTAAGAATTATGGGGAGGAATATTCCCATACATCTAGAAGGTACCAACTGTGGGAGGACTAATGTATCCCACTCCCCATAAGAATTCTCCCATGTTGTATGTGTTCTCCTGATTGAAAGGCAAGAGATCTGTGCTTACCGTAAACTGAAGAGCACATTGCCATCTGGATAGATACGTAACATAATATTCTCCATGGTTGTGTCATGGATAAAAGATCTTTTAGAATGAACAAAAAATGTGTCAGGTACCCAAATCTTTTTTATTAATCTTCCATCAAAGGTCATGCTTCTGTTTCTGGTACTAGGAAATGAGAGTCTTTCATCCTTCCAGTAATGCCTGAGATACAAAGTCATTGTGAAATCCTATAAAGAAAAGAGAGGAAAAATACCAGATATGCATTCATCCATTTACTAATATAATCTGTAAAAGTTATCATGGCTAACATTACTTTTTAGTAGTTAAACTATTAATATAAATTAGTAGTTCGACTATTGGCATTAAAAGCCAAAAACATACTTTGGACTCTGAACAAACATGGTTTCAAAAAAAGGTGGAACTGCTTTAAGGAGCTGCAGAGAGATGCTTCGTTCAATATACCTTGTAACATCTTTCCCTCCCTTTGAATTCAAATGATTGTAAAGCCATTTTAAGTAAGCTCCCTAGGTTATTTATTTATTTATTTTTAATTACGACTGAGGGCAGAAGAAGAACAGGACGACAAAGAATGAGGTGGCTGGATGGAGTCACTGAAGCAGTCGGCGTGAGCTTAAATGGACTCCAGGGAGGATGGTAGAGGACAGGAAGGCCTGGAGGAACATTGTCCATGGGGTCGCATTGGGTCAGACATGACTTTGCAACTAACAACAACAGCAAACTAATTTATTCACAGAATAAATCTCGGTGGCGCAGTGGTTAGGGTGCTGTGCTGCAGGCCACTTCTGCTGGTAATCGGCTGCCTGCAATTTGGCAGTTCAAATTCCACCAGGCTCAAGGTTGACTCAGCCTTCCATCCTCCCAAGGTGGATAAAATGAGGACCCAGATTGTTGGGGGCAATATGCTGACTCTGTAAACTGCTTTGAGAGGGATATAAAGCACTATAAAGTGGTATATAAGTCTAAGTGCTATTGCTATTGCTATGATGGAATATTGTTTCATATAACATAACCAATATTTCCACAGTATAGATTGCATATGTTCAATGGTAAGTTTATTATTCAATATTTCAATAGATTTAAAATTACAATACATTTAGGAAAAATTGGTTTCTCTATGCTGAACACCTATAAATCTTTTCTTTAAAAAATTGGAGGGTTGAGATAATTTTTATAATGGATGCTCAAAATGTTAATATATCAGAGTTAAACTATAATAGCTTCCTTTTGGATTCAAACATTCATCTGAATTTGCCTATTAATATTCACAGATTCTTGTAGACCTTTATGTTCATGGATAGCTAGAGGGATAAGTGTGATGAAACAAACTCTATAACTGTAATTGCACCAGATAATACAAGTACATAAGTGCAAGATTTACATCATGACATCACAATGCAAACATCATAATTTTGACATTATCTTCATATGATGTATTTGCCTATGCTGGCATATTTTGAAAACACATATCAAAAATTTGAGATTAATGGAAGAATACATGTAATCCTCAAATTCTGACCTCAAAGGAGCCCCAAATTTCCAAGGCAGTTAAGTGAGTTATGCCCCATTTTATGACCTTTTTGCCACAGTTGTTAAACAAATCACTGCAGTTGTAAAATGAATCATGCAGTTGCTATGGGAATCTGGCTTCTCCCATTGACTTTGCTTACCAAATCATCTTGGAAGGTTACAGATCTTGGTCACAAGTCTATGGGATAGTGCAACTGACATAAATCCATGCCAGTTGCCAAGTCCCCATATTCTGATCACATTACTGTGGGGATGCTGCAATAATTGTAAGTGTGAAAACGGGTCATAGGTCACTTTTTTTCAGTGCAATTGTAACTTGTACCAGCTATTTCTCCATAATCTTCAAGTTTTTCTAATAATATCGGACCTGTTTGTTCAGGATTTTCTATAAAAAACCCTAAATCATCAGCGTTTGCTTGTAATTTAAAATTTTCTTTTTTAATTTCCAATCCTTTAATCTGTGTTTCTTGTCTGATTATTCTTGTTAAGACCTCCAATGTATATATGAATAATAGTGGAGAAAGGGGGCAACCTTGTCTTGTACTTTTTTGTATATAAAGTGTACTTGACAATTCTCCATTTATTATTATTTTTGCTTCCTGTTGCGTATATATTACCATAATTATCTTTAAAAAAAATTCACCAATATTCATGTATTTTAGCTGCTGTATTAAAAAAGACCAGTTTATGTTGTCAAAGGCTTTCTGGGCATCTAGGAATAAAAAGGCTGCCTGTCGATCATTATATTCTTCATAAAATTCAAGAGCATCTAATACTATTCTCACATTAAATTTTGTTTGTCTGTTTGAGAGAAAGCTGTTTTGGTCGCTATGTATAAATTCATTTAGATATTTTTTTAAATCTTTCAGCTATGATCGTCGTGAATATTTTATAATCTGTATTTAAAAGAGATATCGGCCTATAATTTTGGATTCTTGTCTGGGGCATTACAGGTTTTAAATGTCATAAAAAATCAATATTAGAAAGCTGAAAGGACATTCTCTGCAAGTTACACAATGATGTGAATAAGTCATCTCTCTTTTCATTTGATAGGACTATTTAGAACTTCTGTCTGCCTACTCTTAATTTGTACACTTAATTTCCCTTTTGCATTATTGTCATGAATATAGTGAAAAATTAATTATAGGCTATTATTATATGAATAAATAGGTCTTCATTATGCTTATGACATAAAAATGTTTGCTTTATAAAGTCTTTTTCAGTTTCTCAGATAAAGATACAGTTTGAGAGGAAACAGAATAATTAATTGTATAAAACAGTGATCCCCAACCTTTTCGACGCCGCGGCCCGGTTCCGGCATCAGCTGGGCGCCGCAGCCCAGTACCGGCGTCAACTGGACGCCGCCATCTTTTTTTGACGAAAAAGTGCTTCCGGTGACATCACCGGAAGCACTTTTCGTCAAAAGATGGCGGCGTAGCGCTCGGTGAGCTTTTTCGGTAGAAATGGCTTTCTACCCGGAAAAGCTCACCGAAGCGCGGCCGCCATCTTTTTGATGAAAAAGTGCTTCCGGTGAGCTTTCTACCCGAAAAGCTCACCGGAAGCACTTTTTTACCAAAAAAAGATGGCGGTGCCCAGCAACCAGCGGCCCGGTAAGGCTTGTTCCGCGGCCCGGTACCGGTCCGCGGACCAGCGGTTGGGGACCCCTGGTATAAAACATGGTCACTTATTCAGTGAATTATATACAATTATTTGAAAATTCCTCACTGCCCAATTTTTTCCCCTTATTCTCTATCATCAAATTGCTAATTATATCACCTGCATTTTTTGAATTACATTTTCAGCAACTGAAGAAAAACTTACCATGTCAACTTCTGAAATTTTGTCAATGCTTTCTACTTGCACATCAATGCCAACTGGGATTGGTGATCCTTTAACATACAGAGAACAAACATCAGCAATAAAAGAGTCTGTGAACCTTTTAAGTCTTTTGCTTCATCAGAATTTAACCACAGCATAAATACGGACTTCACTATTGCTTTGAAGTTCTTTTAGAAGCAATTGTGTGAACACTTTTTTTCCAAACAGAAGAGAGCCTTCTGATCACATACAGCAGTTGGCAACAACCTAAGATCCATGGGAACTATCAGAGATACTGGATATAACCTGTATACACATTTGGTCACTTGTTTTTGCTTACTTCTTCAAAAGTTGGTGATCACAGGGCACCCGCTAGTTGGTATTTCCTTAAATACCCTCATGTAAAGCTATGAATTATTGGGAATTTAAAATGTTGGATGCTTCATCTCAAAATATAGTAGGTCTACAAGGGCAAGCAGATATTAGAAAAGCCAGCAGGCCTGGAAATATAATGTGCTACAAGTAGTCCTCAATGTACAACCATTCATTTAGTGACCATTTGAAATTCCAACAGCACTGAAAAAAATGACCTATGTCCATTTTTCGTACTTGTGACCATTGCAGCATTCTCATGGTTATACGATCAAAATTTGGATGCTTGGCAACTGGTTCATATTTACAACAACTGTAGGGTTCTGGGATCACCTTTTCTGACCTTCTGATAAGCAAAGTCAGTGCGAAAATCAGATTCACTTAACAACCATGTTAACAATGGCAGGGATTTGCTTAACAACCATGACAAACAGGTTGCAAAATGGGGCAAATCTCACTTAACAATTGTCTTGCTTACCAAAGGAAATTTTGTGCCCAGTTGTGGTCATAAGTTGAGGACTACCAATATTCCCCCTTCATTTTGCTACCATTAACAGGGGGGGAAATGCTATAGCACTGACTGTGCATTACCGGTCAGCTTTTAGACTGGACAATTAAGAAAAGAGAATGTTATATTGTGGCTTTTCTCATAATGCATTCTTAATGCTTCCGGGATACAAAAATAATTCCATGGAAATTATGTGGTGCTTACACCGGGATGTGCCACAAATTTTGGGATAGGCATTGTAGCACTATATTGTAAGTCTATAGAAGGCCAATGTATTTCATAACTGACCTTAAGAATTCATCACTTGGAGCTCAAATATATACTGTACTTAATGTGTCTTTTTCATTCAGCTTGTGAAAACTGGGAAAATATTAAGAAGTAGTTTAAGGCTTCTCATTCCCTTGCATAAAAAAATTCTTACATCAGATCTCAGGATAAATTCTCTCTTTTCTTGTGACTAGCTCCTGATCTGTGGACCTGCAGTGGGCCTCAGCATGCCAGAAACCGGGCCACGCAAACATGTGAAGCCCTGCATCCGTGGATGCAGGAAGCACATGAAACCACGCTCCCTCTGGTCCATGGAAAAAACTCAGCAGAAGTGGCCCCTGGTACCCAAAAGGTTGGGAGCTGCTGGTCAAGATGAATAAAAGTGTATGCATAAAAGCAATTTTGTTAGAAAAAATGGACTCGCTTTAAAAGTTCCCCATTAAAATACTGTATAAATATTATAAATAATGTTTGAGGCTTCCAAATAAACAGGCAGCTTTCCCCCTGCTTTTTATATTTAAAGCCTCTTAATAAAATTTAGTATGTTGTTATATAACTTTTCATATTAGGTCATATGCAAATTGTAATTTTTCTTTAATCACAACCATTTTTGGGACTGTGGAGTTGGATGACAATTATTGGTTAACACAATATATTTCAGTAACTGGGGCATGCTACTACATAAATATGCATGCATTTAGCATTGATGCAACCTTCATTCTGCTGATTTTAAAGTAAATCATATAATTACTGTGTTACATTTGTACAACTGTAAAACTAGTTTGTCTTATTAGCTCAACTAACATAATATAATGACTGGAGTGTTTAAGTCTAGAATATATATTTCTCCCTTCTTGGTGCAGCACTAATTTCTTCTAGATGATGGGATGGGATGTTGCAAACTTCTGTACATAATGCTCATCCAAAGCATTTGAATGACTTAAAACTAAGCAAACAGGTTGTCACCATCCACTTTCTGGAAAACCCATCACAAATGAAGAAGGTGACCTATCTGAAGTTTGACAAACCCCACATGGTACTTTGGTGGATTTAACTAATGATGGAAGGCAAGAGGACATTGACACTAACCCTGATATACTTGAGCAGAGGGTTGGACTATAAGACCTCCAAGGTCCCTTCCAACTCTCTTAAGTGTTCTTGAAATAGCATTTTTATTCAATTGCAATCATTCTGTATAGAATTAGTGCATAGAATAGAGAGCAGATTCCTGAATAGCCATTTTCCAACTAAGTCACTAGAGATTCATTTAGGTGCATTAAAAGATAACAAGTCATTATTAAAAACATTTCTCTAACATTTTTTTAAAAAATGTTTAGGCTCACTGTAGTTGAGATGTACAACCAGTTATGAATCTACTGAAGAAAATAGACCACCAAGGAAGAGCATAGTATACCTTTAACTGTAAGTTGCCTTAGTTTGTACAACTCAGGCTTGTCTATAATGTTAACATAAGGGTTACCTTAGCTAGAAATGTTAAGAGTATGTTAAAGATTGTCACGTAATGGCTGTAGTGGTGGATGTGGTCAGTCACAAAGCAGCTATTTAGCAGACAGCAAACTGGGAACATTTTTACTCTCTACAAAAAACAATGTTTTAATATTTGATCTATATACCACCCAGAACCTCTCTGTGAGGGAGGTGGCTGTTTCAAAATTTGATAAATAAATAAATAACCCCAAATAAATTGAAAATAATAATTGAAAAAATCAGGAGAAATAATGAATAGAATAGAATAGAATAGAATAGAATAGAATAGAATAGAATAGAATAGAATAGAATAGAATAGAATAGAATAGAATAGAACAGAATAGAACAGAATAGGCTATTTTACCTCCAAAGCCAGGTCTCATGGCAAAATCATGGTTTTCTATATGGAGAAGTTGTTCTGATTTCACAGGTGGTACTTTAGTGCTGTCTAGTTTCCTTGCCTTAAATTGTTGTTTGCTGCATTATAAATAAATAAACATCCGGACATATACTATTCATATTATATATTATATATCCGCCAGCAATTATTAGATCACTCTAGTTTCTTGTATAAAGAAGTCAAAAGATTTTAACCATACAAGCAAAATATGGAGAGATAATCCAACCCTGGTTTTAGTCCAATCCACATATTAATGCATGAACAAGCCAACTCTGAGAAGTCATCAATTTATGAAGGCAGTTGGAACCAAAGTTTTTTTTTTGCCAAAGATCATTAGGTGAGGCAACTTCCTGCCAAATTCCCACAACCGCTGGGGAGGTTGACAAGAACTTGTAAGTCACAGGAACTCACAAGCAGGCCAGTAGGAAGATAAGTGGCTGTTGGGTGGGTGATGTGTGGGGGTATTCGAGAGCATGAGAGATGCATGGCAAGGATTTGAGACAATGTATGAGGGTACCCAAGGCATGTGAGGGTGCAAGAGAAGTATGGCAAGGCTACAGGAGGATGTGCAAATAGCAATAACACTTTGATTTATATACTGTCCTATAGTGCTTTACACACTCTCTGGGTTGTTTAAAATGTCAGCCTATTGCCCCCAACAATCTGGGTCCTCATTTTACCGGCCTTGGAAGGATGAGTTCAATCGTGAGCTCCATCAGGATCGAACTCCAGGCTGTTGGCAGAGTTAGCCTGCAATACTGCATTCTAACCACTGTACCAATAGGGCTCCTAAGGTTCATGAAGGATGGAAGGGAGACATGATGAGACTTGGGGAGAGTATGAAAGAGCACACAAGGAGTTGGCAAGAGCTGAAGGAAGATGCATGGGTAGGAGATGCTTACCTCAGCAACTTGCAACTTCCCTGCCAGCTTTCCCATTGACTTCCTGGAAATCATGATCATGGGGCACTGCAACCAGTTGTGTGAGGGATGAGCACAACTCTGAGGATCAGTTATAAGCACTATTTCTTCAGTGTCATGATAACACTGAATAGTGGCTAACTGAATAGTCAGAAGGTAAGGATTATCTCCCCTTTGTCAAGTACACTCCATTTAATCATTACAACTCTTCAGGCCCCCTTTCACTTTCTGTCCCAGCTACTTTTCTTTTCCTTTCCTTCCTAACACCTGCCTGGAGTACTGCAAGATTTCTTTCCTTTTCCTTTTTCCTTTTTCCTTTCATTTTCAATTTGTAATATAAAAACATTGCTACTTTGTTTTGTTTTTGTTTGAAGGTGAATTATCACTTCTTCCCTGCTACAAAGTTTATTTTGGCTTACAGGGCACTATAGGAACAGTAGGATTACCTGTTTCCTGCTGTTTTGTTAGTGGACTGAAATTTCTGAAGTTAGCTTAAGAAACAGCTGGAAGCAAAATGGGAAACAAGCAGCTTAAGTTTGTGGGGATTGTCAGTGAGGGTTGCCTTGGAAAGCTTGGAATTCTGGAAGTTAAAAGCCACACATTTTAAGATTGTAAAAGTTGAGAAAAACTGTCTTAGAGTGTACTGCAGTTATTTATAATAGTGAAACTGTGTTTTGAAATCAAGTTTCCAAATTATGGTTTCATATATGGACTTGGTGGGAAAATGTTTACTATAGCAAGGCAAAATGTCCAATAATCTTATATTAAAATTTTAAAAAAGATTGTAGAAAATCAGGTTTAAGAAACTCTCTCATCCTTTTTTAAAAAAAAATCCAGTTAACATTCGGATAATCTAAAAACTGAAATGGCTGTTTTCAGTCTACAAAATGGAGAATACACAACAAACAAGAATTAAAACAAGTAGTTAAATAGTTTGTGAATTATGTTGTATCATAGAAAGTAGATTTGTAACAAAACTTTCTGTTCCTTTTAATGAAGTTTAAATCCATATAAAAGTTAATTTCTATTTAGATAAAAGGATACTAAATTTATGTATGTATGTATGTGTGTATGTTTGCTTTAACTGTAATTAATTCTAGCCATAATTGGCTTATTTTTCTTGAGAAAGCTGGTATGTTACTTTCGTAAGCATCAGTTGCATGGAATTAATTTATAACAGCAACTCGCTGGACAATTGTTGGCTTTATTTATTTATTTTATCATAAAAAATAGCATCACCTTTGAACTGGATTTGGTTCCTTGTTAATTCAGAGGATTATTATTATGTAGGTTTTTTTGGCAACAGTGCAACACTGACTTCATATTGCCCTCTTCTAGTGTGTTGATACTTATTTCCTACTGAAGAATACAGCACTAGCAATTTTCTATCTAAATATGTTCCAGGTCAAATCCCATTGCATTTCTAAGTGCAAATAAGGTCAGTCATACTGTCGCCATTCCATAAGACTCTATTTATAGACTAGCTGGATAAATAATAATCTCAACATAAAAATAACAGCGGCAGCATTAGCTCTCTGTCTCTTTAAGTGATCAACCCATTGGTCAGACTTCCATTTTCCATAATTAATGTGGAGTCCTGGGTAGATTCTGGGAATTAAGAGTATCCACAGGGGTGGTAGGCAAAATGAAGATGGCAATCATGATGTTTTTAGTTCTGCCTTTTTATGGCTGTCACACATACACAGAACTTCAGTTGAACTATCATGCTGCGATCTTGCCTTTCTTTTTTCCGCACTCTGCAAATACCCTTGCTTGACATTTTACTCATAATCTCCTGTTCCAGGCTTTGGATTCTTGTTGCATTCTTCTCATTTTAAAGACTTATAAATAAGTCTTGGTCGAGGGTTTGGTGAAATTAAATGAATTAAATGCTAAATTTAAATGAAACCTAATCCCTGATCAGTGGCTAGTTTACTTTTTCCCCCTTACTATGGAACTGCAAATAACTTGTAGTGGCAAAATGCTAACTATGACTTCTGCATTTTTGTCAAAATAAGAATATATATAAAAGGACCTATTTTTACTTAAAATGAGGGAACTGATCCAGATAACTACAGATATACCAAAGCATGTAAGACATGTGTTTTTCTGCTAAAGAGCTAAGGGTGACAACATTTCATCTCTATTCTCCAGTCCCTCACACTGAGTAGATCAGAAGCTATGTACAAAGTAATCTTATACAATGTTAAACTCTAGGTCTCTGCATTCAAACACGACTCTTCCCAATCCCATACAGAACTTTTGAAATGCAAAGCTCTACAGGAATTTGCCTGACTTCTTTTGTTCTCCAATCTGCAGCATTTTGATGGATGATCTATTCTAGAGAATTAGAGACAGGGGCAATCTGTATATAGAAGCCTAAATCTGAAAGTCAACTCTGTTCTTTGGATTGTGACTCAAAGTAGCAATGCTTAAGAATTTAAAACTTAGATTTTGATATTAGAGAATACTCTCTTCTCCCTACCATATTTTGGTAGGGCCAATAATGTACAGCTTCCAATTGTCTGAGTCTTAAAATACAGCATTAAACTTCATGAACTCAAATAGAAATTGAATAGCTAGTTAAAAAGCTTCTCTTTATATATGGTAATTAAATAATTCCACCAAATTAAAGCCAATGTAACGGAATAACAAATACAAGCCTTCAATTTCATGAGTTTAAAAGAACATCAGTTGTGATGCTTGCTGGCTATCTCACTCACCTGTTATGTCTTTTCATGAATGACCTTTGAGGATGTTGGTGGCTATAGCAATGATTATGATGATCGCTGTTATAGGCTAAAACAGAAGTAGGCCAAATAAAGGTGAACAGCAGCAGTTTTAATGCAAGGACCATGTCTTCCAATCCACAAAAATCAATTTGTATCAGTCATCTTTCATTCCAGTAGTCTGCTTATTAAGAAATAGTCTACTCATGTGATGAAAAGGATGCAAATAATATGAGGCATTGCAAATTCAAAGAAAAAACATTCCACTTTTCTTTATCTGAAGTTTCTTCTTATTTCTGCAGTCTTCAGCTTTCACATCCTATGGTTTACCTCTCCTGCTGTTGCAGTTTTACTTTTAGAAATACATTAAATAATATTGTCTATCTTGTTTATTCACTGTTTCATCCATTATTTTTCTGTCTGTGGGAGCATTTCCAACCCAAAGCCTTAATGCTCACTCAGTATACTGTGTGATAAAACATTGACACAGACAAAAGAATGATGTCATATTTAATCTTCTTAATCCTCCACATTACTGTTTTTTTAAAATAAGAAAAAACTTTCCTTTCCCCATGAAAATCTGTGTTTAATAAAGAAAGGTTAGGCAAATGAACTTACTACATATGCAGAAAATAATTCAGAACACTGGGCTTATTTATGTGTACAAATTAGCTGTATGAAAAGTTTGTTTGAAATAGAATTTTTGTAGATTTTAATGAAAACCTAGTATCACAGTATCCTAATGAAAGCAAGTTAAAGCATATTCCCATGGTATTAGTTGATCGAGGCACTTAAGATTCTTACATAAAATACTATCAACTTGAAAAGGTATTGCAGCAAGTTTCAGTGAAAATATTTGTATTTGTATTTCCAAATGAGATTGGCCTTTCCACATTTGTACCGAACTATGGCATAGCATTTTTTTCTGTCTAACCCCAATAAGTTGCTTTCATCTATTCCCCAAAGCATTCTGGTTTGGCAAGCTAATGTGGAATAATAGTGGAATAATAGTTGCAATGCCTGTCTTTTAGAATAGGAGTCCCCAACCCCAGGGTACTGAGCCATGGAAGTGTTGGGTGAATGTGCAAAGCTTCATTTGCCCATGCGCAGGATCTATGTTGTGCATGTAAAACCATCCCTTCACACACACACACACACACACACACACACACACACACACAGAGAGAGTCTCTCTCTCTCTCCCTCCCTCCCTCCCTCTCTCTCTCTCTCTCCTGGTCCATGGAGCCAGAAAGGTTGGGGACCACTGTTCTAGAAGATTAGATTTTTCTGATGATACAAAATCAATACAAAAAAGGCTGTACATTCTTATCAAATGTATGTGTGTCCACAATTGTTTCTCATTTGGGACAAATCTCTCTAGGCACTTGTGATAAAACTTTGTTTACCATCAGATTAGACTAGAAGATAGTCAGATTGTGTCAAAGTAGATCAATATTAACTGAAGCTAAATAGATAACTCTCTCTATCCTGGACTGCAATGATCCAACCAAATTGCAATTATATTGAATTCTGAGTTGTGTTTTAACTTTCTTAGCCCATCAGTATCATAAGTTTAACTGTCATATATATTATATGTGGGAATCCAGTAAAGATAACAAGTATTTATTTCAAACACTGAAAGATAACTTATGTCTGTTCATTTGTACAGAAAGGTGATAGATGCTCTCTAGAGTGATTCTAACCATCAAAATAGCTGTACGCCAAATTAAATTTGAAGAGGTTGTTACTTTGTGTCGTGACTACGCAACACATGCATTTGCATCGAAGCCACAGCTACCTGAAGGATGGCATTCCTCTTCATCAGAATAAACTCTGTATCATAATTATATATGTGCGGTCTATGTAAAATGCTGTGAGGTGAAACTCTATGCATTAACCACGATTCATGTGATTGAGTTCATACAAATAATTATCATTAAAAATGGTAATCATGGGTAATAAGGGTAATCGGGGTAATGAAGGGCAATGAGGGGAAATCATTATAAATATCGAAACTCGGGTTAGATCCAACTTTATTTCGTTTGCTTAGCTATTATCTCAGACTCCTTGCGGAGGAAGGAATAAACAATAAGCTTTTGTGTTACGAAATACTGAAGTGAAGAGTGTCTTATTTTCTCCCTGCATTTGTGCCAAAGAGTAGCTGAGAGGAAAGTTGGATCTCTTACATCCTATAATATTTCATTACCTGTGATATTATGGCTGAAAGTATTGCTGTTGATGGAGGTTTTGAGGATGTTTCGGAGGTGGATGTGGATAATGTTGGAGGGGCTGGCGTGGTGCCTGAGCAGCCCTCAATTCAGTTGGACGATAATGTGGTGTCTTTGGAAAGTGAACAAACAGATAATGCGAGATGTGAAGAGGATCCTAAGCCTGTGGTAAGGCCGAAAATCCAGAAGGAACGGAAAGCAGGATTGGAATTGAGAGATGATATGAGGGGAAAGGTTTCACAAGGGAAACCTCCTACTTTTATGCCACTGACCTCCGGGACATTTGAGAAGTGGAGAGAACGACGGATTGCTGATGAAGATGAATGTAGTACTTCTACGACCAGTTTAAATGCTAGTACGTTGGAACGTCAAGTATGGTGACTTAAGCATTCATGACTCCCCCGACCATTTCGGAAAGTCCAGGGAGGGGATTTAGAATGGAAGACACATCTTTCTTTAGTTCAAGTGCCAGAGATAGCAGGGAGATGAGTAGGAGGAAGTCAGAGGGACCATTTTCTATGGAAGTAGATGAATCATTAGCAGATGTAATAGGAGTATCAGGAACTTGGAGTAAAACCTCTAAACCAGTCCCAGGTTCCAGGGTTGAATTTAGGGATGCACAAATGGGGAATAGACAAACAATTCACTCCTGGGGTCCATCAGGCAGGTCTGGATATTGGCCCCAAAGAATGGTTTGGGGTGGTCCTCCTCCTATAAACACTTCCTTTGATGGGAACCCTGATAGGTTAGCATTATTTTTAAGCCAAATTGTGAACCACTTAGAATTATATTCAAATTGTGATCCTTCTCAATGGTCTATTATAGTTGCGTTAACAGGTGATGCTGCCGATTGGGCTGCAGAGTTACATAGTGTGCATGCAAAGGAATTGATTGATGTTGGTTTGTTTTTGGATGCACTCAAAGTTCAATTTGAAGATAGGTCAAGAATACATAAATATGAAGAAGCATTAATGTCACTGAAGCAGGATGGGAGGCCTGCTGTGGAGTATGTCAGAGAATTTTAGAAATTAGCAATTAGGTTGCACACCTGGCCAGAAAGACTATTGATTAGAAAATTTAGATCTGGTTTGGATAGAGGATTGAGGCAGGCTTGTCTTTATAGGGGGGTTCCCCAGAAACTGGGGGAATGGTATAAAACAGTTGTGGAGTTGGATGTGGGACTGAGGGAGTTCCGTCCTATGTTTGGAGAGCCCAAAAGACAACCAGTAGGAGCAGTAGCACCATGGGGTAAAGTGGGGGAGGAGACTAAAAGGATTGGTAGGGGAATAGGGTCCATGAGGTGTTTCCGATGCCAAGGTCTGGGACATAGGGCAATGGAGTGTCCATCTATCGAACCCAATGATAGAAAACAGGTGGCTCACATTCCTAGCACCACAAGTAGCAATTTACCAGGTGGTATCATGCCCCGTGGTACAAAACAAGGGACAATTACATCTGAAAGATCTCAAGGGGTGTCACAAAAAACAAACACGGAAGTAATAACAAATAGACATGAGAGGAAAACACCTGATGGCAAACAACTACCCAAGGTAGTCTTGGGGTCATACGATAGTGGAGATGACAGTCCGGATGAGGATGATTTGGTGAGTAATCCTGTGTGACCATTTGTTATACCAGTAGTATTAGAAAATCTAACAAGTAAATTGATGGGTCAGTATAAGACATAAGACATAAGAATTTATTTGTCATTACACTCGCAAGCGGGTGCAACAAAATGAGGTGCTCTTCCACAAGTAAAACTGGACAAACACCACTAAAAAAGAAAAAAAAAAATTAAACTAAACACAACCAACCATACAATAATCTCTATACAATTTAAAAATGTAAATACAGTATGGAGCATTAATCGACACTGGATGTACTAGACGTTTAATTAGTAAAAAAGTGGTCAATGAATTACAGTTAGCAGTGGAAGAACTGCCCAAACCTATGCGTTTTGAACAAGTGGATGGTTCATTATTAGGTGGGAGTACTGCTACAATAATGATAATCCCTATCAAACTAGAGATAGGGAGTCATTGGGAGTCTTTACGATTTATTGTAGTACCACAGAAGAGGGAGACACTAATTTTAGGTCTAGTATGGTTAGACAAATGGAAGCCCACGATATGGTGGGAAGACGGTTTTAGGAAGTTACGAATTGCAGTTGGCCCTATGTCCCCTCCATATGTAAATAATAGGGAAGTTGTAACAGCTATAGATGATTCTGAAGAACTACGTTATCCAGAGGAATATAAAGACCTAGCAGATGTGTTTAGCAAAAAGGACTGTGAAATATTACCACCACACAGAACAACTGATTGCGCAATTGATTTAATTCCTGGAGCAGTTTCCAAAACCACTAATGTATGCCATGACTCCAAAAGAGATGGAGGAAATGAGACAATATATAGATAAAAATTTGGCGTGTGGATTTATTCAACCCAGGAAATCACATATAGCTGCCACTGTTTTGTTTCGCGAGAAAAAAGATTGTTGGTTACATCTTTGTGTTGATTTCCGCTGGCTCAATGTTATTTGTATAGACAATGTATATCCTTTACCACTGATCAACAATTTGTTAGCAATGTTAGTGACTGGCAGGTATTTTACGAAATAGTACTTATGAGAAGCCTACTATAGAGTTCGAATACGAGAGGGGGATCAATGGAAAACTACTTTTAATTGCCCCCTTGGAAGTTTTCAGTTTAACGTTATGCCATTTGGGTTGCAAGGGGCACCCGCTGTCTTCATGCAACTTATAAATGAAGTATTATAAGAACATTTATATCATGGCGTTCTAGTATATTTAGATAATATTTTAATTTATACCAAAACAATGGAGGAACATGTGACCTTAGTGAGGAAAGTTCTGAAAAAATTACTTGCTGCCAAATTATATGTGAAACTTTCGAAGTGCGAGTTTCACTGTACGTAGTTGGATTATTTGGGGTACAGAATATCCAATAAAGGAATAGAAATGGATCCCAATAAAGTCAGAGCTGTAGTTGATTGGAAAGAGCCAAAAACACGAAAGCAATTACAAAGTTTTTTAGGATTTGCGAACTTTTACCGGCAGTTTATTCCTAAATTCGCACAATTTGCTTTACCACTAACAGAATTGTTAAAAACTAAACATCAGGCGCCAAAACCCAGACCTACTCAACCCATTGTATGGTCACAGGAGTGTCAGCGAGCGTTTGACAACCTGAAAGCTTTATTTGCTCAAGAGCCCATTTTAAAACATCCTGATACAACTAAAAGTTTTGTAGTACAAGCTGATGCAAGTGATATGGCTCTGGGGGCTGTCCTCTTACAGTATAACATTGATGGACAATTACAGCCATGTGCATATACATCATGGAAATTTACAATCACAGAACACAGGTGGGGTATTTGGGAAAAGGAGGCTTTTGCCGTAAAATGGGCAGTTAGTACATAGAGACACCTATCAGAAGGGTTGAAAGAAAAATTCAAAGTTTGGATGGATCATAAAAATTTACAAGCATTACAGAAACCAAGAAAACTATCCCCTAAACAAGTAAGATGGGCTTTGTATTTTAAACGTTTTGATTTCCAGTTGCGATATGTTCCGGGAGGTAAAAACTTCATGGTGGATGTACTGTCTAGACTACCTCAATACAATGTGTCTAGAGACAAAGTTATTCCGCCCATGATCTCTGTAGAACCATCAACCGAACAAATTCAGATGTTGACCATGAAAGCGATAACCAAAAAGGAATTAGAAGAGGCTACAAAAATGGATGTATGGATAAAAACAAATAATAGTGCCTGTTTACATAAAGATGGATTGTATTAGAGAGGGGATAAAATATATTTTCCATCAAATTGTAGGAAAAAGATATTATCCCAATGTCATGATGTAAGGCAGGCTGGACATTTTGGATTTTTAAAAACACTACATTTGGTAAGGCGGCAGTTTTGGTGGCCAAATATGAGATCAGACATTGAACAGTACCTTAAAGAATGCCACATTTGTGCTACTACGAAACCTCGAGTAGGAAAACCTTTAGGACTATTACAAACTGTATCGGATCCAAACCGACCGTGGCAAGATATAGCCATGGACTTTATTGTGGAGTTGCCCAGCAGTAACGGATATACAGTAATCTGGATTATTATAGACTTGTTTTCAAAACAAGGTCACTTTATACCATGTAAAGGATTACCTTCGGCAACAAAATTAGCCAACCTGTTTATAAGACATGTATATAGATTACATGGCACACTTAGGAGGATAATTTCAGATAGAGGTGTGCAATTCACAGCATGATTTTGGAGACCGTTTGTACGCCTTTTAGGATGCTCTCAAGGTCTTAGCTCTGCATACCATTCCAGCACCAATGGTGCTGCTGAAAGAGATAATGCGATGATTGAAAGATATTTGAGATCATATACATCTTATCAACAGCGAGAATGGGCTGATTTGCTTCCATTTGCTGAAGTAGCATATAATAATGCTACACATGAAAGCACAGGATATAGAACATTACAGGTAGTAAATGGGATAGAATTTGCGCCAATTCCTGATTTACAATGTGATGAACAACAACTCATAAATCTCCAAATGTGGTCAAAAAAAGTTCAGGATAGTTGGGATAAAGTAAAAGAGACTCTCAATAAAACAGCACTAGAATATAAACACCAAGCAGACAAGAAAAGGAAAGAGTATAAAGCATTCAAACCTGGAGATCATGTTTACCTATCAACTAAATATATAAAATTACAGCTAAATAGTCGAAAATTGGGACCAAAATATATTGGATCTTTCCAAATTATGAAAGTGATAAAACCCTGTAACTGTAAAACTTAAATTGCCACCACGGTTACATCGAATACAACCTTTATTTCATGCTAGTTTACTTAAGCCTGCAGAACACATTGATATACCTCAACTTCAGGAATCTGTAGTAGCTAAAGATGTAACCCATGCTGAAATTGATAAAATTCTAGACTCGCAGATATGTAGAAAAGTGTTACAATACTAATAAATAAATACTTAGTGAGATGGAAAGAATATCCTGAAACAGAAGCAACCTGGGTGAAAGTAGCAGATATGTGTGCAAATAGACTGATAAGGCAATTTCATACCAAATATCCCAATAAATCTGGACCACAAGTAGAGACATAATTAGTGATATAATGTATATTGTTTTTAGACTGGTTCCTGGTAGAGAGGGACGATGTCACGACTATGCAACACATGCATCGAAGCTACAGCAACCTGAAGGATGGCATTCCTCTTCATCAGAATAAACTCTGTATCATAATTATATGCATGGTCTATGTAAAATGTTGTGAGGTGAAACTCTATGCATTAACCACAATTCATGTGACTGAGTTCATACAAATAATTATCATTAAAAACGGTAATCATGGGTAGTAAGGGTTATCAGGGGTAATGAAGGGAATTGAGGGGAAATCATTATAAATATCGAGTCCCAGAAAACTTGGGTTAGATCCAACTTTATTTTGTTTGCTTAGCTATTATCTCGGACTCCTTGCGGAGGAAGGAATAAACAAGAAGCTTTTGTGTTACAAAATACTGAAGCGAAGAGTGTCTTATTTTCTCCCTGCATTTGTGCCAAAGAGTAGCTGAGATTTTGGTCCAGATGTTACTGGCAGATCGTTGTAGCATTATAATTTGAAACTGCTCATCAGGTCTCACCAATGCAAATAGAATAGTTATAAAATCTCTAAGAAGAGTGATGTTTTTAGAACTAAGAGCAGAAAGTTATCTAAGGGTGCTAGTTTTATCCATGCTCCCATCTCTTGCTGCCCTATTTGTCACATGCTTTAGCTTTTATCTCATTTAAAAATGTATTTTATTTAAAAGTAATCAATAAAGACCAGAGCAACCGCCTTAAAAAGGTAATTAAGGTGTAGTCCATGCAACCTTTCCCTTTTTACTTTAAATATACATCTTTGTCTTATTTCCTTTTCACCCGTTATGTGTATTCTCTTAAATCTCTCCTCTAAGGAGAAAACCAAATATTTAACTAAAACATATTTTAATGCATTGCATACAAATGAGGTTACCTTGAAAGGACCACCTTTTTTACCTCAGTCAACCTCCATGTCCCCATGTTATTGTACATGTTAAACTGATTTGTGACATTATGCACATCCTGAAAGACAGGGGTCCCCAACCGCCGGTCCGCGGACCGGTACCGGGCGTGGAACAAGCCTTACCGGGCGCTGGTTGCTGGGCGCCGCCATCTTTTGGTAAAAAGCGCTTCCGGTGAGCTTTTCCGGTAGAAAGCTCACCGGAAGCACTTTTTCATCATAAAAAGATGGCGGCGCCAACGCTCGGTGAGCTTTTCTGGGTAGAAAGCCATTTCTACCCGAAAAAGCTCACTGAAGCGCTAGCGCCGCCATCTTTTTGACGAAACAGCGCTTCCGGTGCGCCACCGGAAGCGCCTTTTCATCATAAAAAGATGGCGGCGCCCAGTTGACGCCGATACCGGGCCGTGGCGCCCAGCTGATGCCGGAACCGGGCCGCGGCGCCGAAAGGTTGGGGATCCCTGCTGAAAGAGACTGCAATATCTGCCTGAGTTCTTTTATATCAAAGCTAGGAAGCAGCTTAATCCTATGTAGGCTGTAACTTCTGCAAACTACAGTGGACAAATCTTGTTTGTATATGTCAGCTGTTAAAGATAGTCCAGACTAGGAAAACAATGCCATGTAGATCAGTAGTTTTATTGTAAAGCTATAGAAACAGAAACTCGTACATGTAAATGCACTTCCCTCCTCCCTCCCTTTATATTCCTGTGAGCTAGGGGGACTTGTCTGAGATATTTACTTTCTCCATCCGGGATAGGGCCCCTTTTATTTATTTATTTATCTATTTATTTATTTATTTTATTTTATTTATTTATTTATTTATTTTGTCAAACAATTATGAGATAACAGGTATAAGTATAAACAGGGTTATAAATATATGAAATGGATACGAATAAGAAAAAAAGAAACAATAGGACAGGGACGGTAGGCACGTTTTGGTGCACTTATGCACGCCCCCTACAGACCTCTTAGGAAAGGGGTGAGGTCAATAGTAGACAGTCTAATGTTGAAGATTTTGGGGTTTTGGGAAGAAACCACAGTGTCAGGCAGAGTATTCCAGACATTGTCTACTCTGTTGCTGAAGTCGTGTTTCCTGCAATCAAGTTTGGTGCAGTTTATCTTTAGTTTGTATCTATTTAGTGCTCTTGTATTGTGTTGGTTGAAGCTGAAGTATTCATTGATAGGTAGGACATCGCAATATATAATTTTATATGCAATACTTAGATCTAACCGAAGGCGGCGTAATTCTAGGTTGTCTAGGTCTAAAATTTCAAGTCTGGTGGCATAAGGTATTCTGCTACGAGTAGAGGAGTGGAGGATTCTTCTCGTAAAATATTTCAGGACTTTCTCAATTGTATTAATATCCAATATGCAATGCAGGTTCCAGACTGATGAGCTGTATTCAAGTATTGGTCTAGCGAATGTTTTATATGCTCTACTTAGTAGAGTGATATTACCAGAGAAAAAGCTACGCAGGTTTAGGTTAACAACTCTTAATGCCTTTTTGGCTATGTATTTACAGTGGGCTCTAGCACTTAGATCATTTGAGATGAGTACTCCAAGGTCCTTGAAAAAGTTTTTGTCATCAACAATGTCTTGACTATTCAGCTTTTATTTTATTTTTTTATTTTTTTTGCCAATATGTAAGACAGAGCATTTATTTGTTGAGATTTGAAGTTGCCATTTGTTTGACCATTCTGACACACAGTCGAGGTCTTTTTGAAGGGTAGCAGCATTGTCAGTGGTGTTGAATAGTTTTACATCGTCAGTGAAAAGGACGCAGTTGCTCTTAATATAATCACAGAGGTCATTAATATAGAGTATGAAGAGAGTTGGTCCTAGAACACTGCCTTGGGGGACACCACTGTTGACAGGTACAGAATTTGAGAGGACGCTCCCAATTTTGACCATTTGTTGTCTGTTTGACAGGAATGCTTCTATCCAGTTATGCAGGTGTCCAGAGATACTATAAGACCTTAGTTTTAGGAGTAGTTTATCGTGTACCACTGAATCAAAGGCTTTACAGAAGTCTATGTAATTTGCATCAATTGCTTTGCCCTGATCAAGTTGTGTAGTCCATATGTTTTTGCAGTGTAAGAGTTGCAGGTTACAGGACAGTTTCCTTCTGAAACCAAACTGTTTGATAGAGAGTAGGTTGTTTGTCTCTAAGTGGAGGATAATGGATTGGTTAATAATTGATTCCATGACTTTACAGGTGACACAGCATAAAGAGATTGGTCTGTAATTTTCAACTAGGCTGGGGTCTCCCTTTTTGAAGATGGGAATGACTGTGGCTAGTGACCATAGATTTGGCAAGGAGCTGGTCCTGAAAGATTTTTCAAAGATTATGCTTAAAGGTTCAGCTATGGCAGTGGATAGCTTTTTTAAAAAGTAGGCACAAACTCCATCCGGTCCAATAGATAAAGTTGGTTTTAGATTGCATAGTGCTTTTTCAACATTGTCTTCTGTAAAATCGATATCTATTAAATCATTGTAGTTGTCTGTGGTTCGACTAGGAAATATTGGGCATGATCCATTGCTGTTTACAAATACTGAGCCAAAGAATGTGTTAAAGAGGTTGGCTTTAATGGTGTCATTGTTGCAGTCTTTACCATTTGGTTCTTTTAGGGGTGGGATGGACTGTGAGTCTTTTAGTTTGTTGTTTACAAAATTGTAGAAAGCACGGGTGGAATTGGTGCGTAGAAGGTTTTCCTCTTGTTTAGTGTGATAATTGGTGCATTCAATCTTTATCTGGTGGCATAAATTTTTGTATCGGCTTTTAAAGTTGGCAATGTAACCAGATTTGTTTTTCCACCAAAGTGATTTCTTTTTGGATTGGAGCTTTCTTATTGTTATGGGTAATTTGTTTTTTCTGGTTTTGGGAGTTGTTATTGGTACATATAGTTTGATGACTCTTTTGACTTCAAGTAAAAATATGTTGTAGTGATCTTCAACAGTATTGCATCCAGTGAATAGAATTTGCCAATCACGAGATGAGAGATCATTGTCTATAAGATCCATAGTTGCCTTTTTTGAAGTTATAATTGGGGATCCTGTCGTTATGGTGATTTTTGTGAGGACATATGTTGAGACAAAAGTCAATCATGCTGTGGTCACTGTTGGAAAAGGATTCATTAATTTGTATTCCATAAATTGAATTCAAACTGTTGCAGAAGATGAGATTGAGGCAGTTGTTTAGTCTAGTGTTGTTGGTTACTAGTTGTTACAGTCCTAGTGTGGTAATGGCATTGTACAGGGTTGTATTAATGGGTTCAGATGTACATTCATTTAGTGTCCAATTTATAAGAGGTAAGTTGAAGTCACCAAGAAAAATGGGAGGGTGTGGGCAGGAGGCAGCCCATGTCAGTAGTGAAGTTAGCTTGTTTGCATGAATTATATCATAGTCAGGGGCACGATAGCAAAGTAAGAAGTGGATTGAGATGTTTAAGGACAGTTCACAGATGATGGTCTCGGGAAGAGCAAGCTCTTGTATAATTTGGATCTTTTTTAGATTTAGAGACTTTTTATAGAATATAGCAACTCCACCACCTCTACGGATTTCGCGATCTGACCGAAAAACTTGATATTCTCTTGTAATGGTAATGGAGTCTGGGAAAGATGCATTTAACCATGTCTCACAGACAAATATAATGTCAAATGTGGTTGAGCTTAGAAGGATAAGGAATTCGTGCATCTTATTTGCGAGGCTTCTTGCATTAAGTAGTTTGCATTTAAGATATGAAGTAGTGGGTCTGGTGGAAGTAAGCATCCCTAATATTGGATGTTTGGGTGATGGATATTGTGATGTGGGTTGAGGCTCTTGCTTTTGATACAGTCAGCATGGTAATCAGTGTATAGATTTGTATTACCTAATTCATGTAATCTTTTGAGCTCAGAACGTAGCTCCTGGGATCGTACACGTTGCTGTAAGGTTAGATCAGGGCGAGAATGAAGGTTCTTATGGTTGTTGTTCTTTGCGAGTGAATTTATTGAGAAAATGAACTTGCGTTTGCTTGTTTCGTTTTTGCAAACAACCCTGCAGAGGCATGGGATAATCAAGCCGTCTTTGTTTTTAAACTCAGGACCAACACGGGAAATATCAAGTATTTCTTCAGGGGAGATGGTTGCTTGATTTTCTCTGATGATGTTTCGAACATTAGAGATGTTGACCTCTAGACCAAATAAGATGGCATTTGGTCGCTTCCATTCACGCTCAACAGCTTCTTTGATGAGGATGGGGATAATCAATATTTGTGGGATTTGTTGTTTTTTGTGGATTGGGTTTTGGTTGCGGTTGTTGAGTAGAGATATGGTCTGTAGATGTTTGATGTTCGTTTTTTAGTGCTGTCTCTTTTTTTTCAAGGTTTGCCAATCTAGTTTGTATAGTGTCCAGGGATGCTACAATGGTGTCAAGGGATGTTATATGTGTTTCAATGGTATTGACTCTTTCAAACAGGGTAATGTATTTTTCTAGTTTGGGTCTGCATGGCGGACAGAAATATGGAAAAGCATTGGCAGATGTTTTTAGGAATAGAGCCATTTGCTTAGGTAATCCTAAGCAATTATGGTAAGCATAGTTGTTACAAAGAGAACATTTGATGTAATCTTTATTCTCCTTTAAAGATTCCTTACAAACAAGGCAAGAGCAAGAGTCTTGTGGTTCTTTAGTAGGGGTTGCTTCCTTTTTAGGTTGAGGTTTGACATTGGATTATTTTTCTGGCATGGTGGGTTTGTTGAGATGGTTTGTTGATTAGGTTGTTCAATCAAACAAGGTATTGTGGTAATCAATAAAATAATATTGTGCCAAACAGTCTATTATACTAATCACACTAGTCAATTAATTTAACTAATCAATAATCACCCTAATAATTCATTACACTAATCAGTAAACACACTAGACAATTAATTGTCCTAAACATTAATTTGCACTAAACATACTAATCATACTAATATTCAAAGTAGTTAACCAAACTAATCAATAACCACTAGTCTATGATAATCTGTAATAATATATTACTCACTAATGATAAATAATTGTAAAAATTAATTAATCATTTAGTAAGATCAGTTAATCAATTAAACAGAGTTATATTGGGAAAAATTAGGGCAGGAAGAGAATAATGGGAGGAAGAGGAGAAGATTTAGTTTGGATGGTCCTGGGGGGTATAGGAAGAGGGCATATATTAGGTTGGAAGTATAGATGAAAGTCTTTTGGCAGAAGGTTACTCTTTACTCATTTCTTCAGATCTTCAGTTAGTGATTTTGGGGAACCAGATCTGTCTTCACATGGATCTTCTTGTCTTCAGGAATATATTAGGCTGAAGGTAACTATGAAAGTCTTTTGGCAGGTTAATCTTCACTCGTTACTTCAGATCACCAGCTAGCGATCTTAGGGATTAGGTCTGTCTTCTCACGGATTCTCGTCTTTGGTCAGCGATCTTAGAAATTAGGCTACTGAGTGAATTAGCAGGGCTGCACTCTGAGATCAGGACCTCCGATGTGGGATTTGACGATAGCAGATGATCGATGATGTAGGCGGAAGTTTGGGCAGCAGTTTTACTGGAAAGTTAGCACTCCGGGATCAGGCTTCCAGCCGTTGGAAGTTCGGCAGTTGGAGCTCTGCCGTTGATCAAGGCTCCAACGGGTTTAGGGCTACAGCGCTGCTTTAAAAATTAGGAGCTTCGGCTCCTCAGGATCTCGGGTGCAGGCAATGGTTTTATAGGTTTTTATAGGTGGGAAAGGCTCCAAAGGGCTCTGGGCTATAGCGTTTTGAAGGAAACAGTAGCTCCAGTGCTCTGGGATCCCTGGCACAAGCGGTCCTTCAGGGTGGCCACAAGAATGGCAAGCGCTCCTGAAACCGGTCCTCAGTCATAGGATCGGGTGATTTTTGCCGATAACTGATGCAGGTGGCAACCTAACAGTCTCTTTTGTTTGGAGATGAACAGCAAATCTTCCCACGATCAACTATTTATTTTAATCAGAAAGGGAAACAGTAGGGACCCACTCACGATCAAATGACCATCAGAGCAAGAGCCTCACCTTGCTAGTTATACACCGCCATCTTCGAACCCCTTATCTGACCATTGCCTTGATAGTGGCTCCTCTTCATGTCCTTCAAGGCCATTGTCATTTCCATCTACGGAATATGAATTCGTTTTCACTGGCTATGAGATAACTCTAGCTAAGCACCAGACCTTTGGAACATCACTCGAGGTATTAGATTAGCCCCGATACTGCAGGCTTTTTGCAAGGCCTTCAAGGTGTTTTTTGTTAATGGGCTTGGGAATCAAAAGGTGTAACAGCCTATACAATTGTAATATGGTTGCTGATCCTATGCAATGTTTTTTTTTAATCACAGTTGCTAATAATACATATGTTATGAATAAATTTGATATTTCAGTTATATGCACTGAAATAAACATTCTGCAGAAATTATGTATTTATTTTGAAAAATAACCCCAATTACTTTAGCAGAATTTATTTCCAAAGCCCAATATTCAGATATAAAATGTTGCAGGAGTACCTGTTCTGACCAAGGCTTCCCAAGACCATAATTAAGCACATGCTTATTTAAAACAACTCGTTTTATTTCAACTCTGGGAATTACGTTCATTCCCAGCCGGTAATGAGTCCCAAACAGTCCCTTCAAGATAAGCACCCACCTTTCTTTCCTTTGAATTGCTGCCAACAACTAGAGTGCCAAATGAATTATAAAAAACCAACCGAAGTACAAAGTCCACACAGATCTTCAAGGATTAATCCAAACAGAAAATGACTTTGCTTCCTACAAAGGTTTCTTCACCTTTTGCCTGTTCTTTATACCTTATGGGAGGGGCAATCATCTCCAAGCCTTATTCTCGAGTTGCCCCTTTTGTCTCAGCTGCTCTTGCCTTCTAGCAACTCTGTGAACACCGTGCACTGGGAACAGGCTCCCTTTGTTCCTCGGCCTTGCTGCTGGCAGACTCCGGAGGCTCTGGAGTCAGCACACCACAGTTGGTCTTGGCCCCATCTCTGCATCAGATGCAGGACCCTCGTCCGAGTCCTCTCCCGACTCCTGGAATGGTCCCCGTTGTTCCCCACTGTCCAATTCCATTGCCATGTGCACAGGCTGCCGGTGGACCATAGCAGTACCAAATGATTTCACTACAAAATTTGGTTGGAGGAAACAAGACTAAAATAGACTAAAATTCCCAAGCTTTTCCTTTATATGGATCCATGCACTATTGTGTAAGGCTTTTAATAATTACAATATAGAACATGGCAACAGGTCCTTAAGTGGTTGTTTGTGAATGCTCCGAAATTAAATTCAAAAAACAATAATGAACTGTGAAATGTTACAAGATGTGCTCCCATCTGTAATGTTGCAAAAGTTTGGCAAAAATACAATTGTCTTTTGTGATTTCCAGCAAAAATATCCTGTTATGAAAGGTAATGCTCTCATAAGGTTTAGCTATTTAAAAAAATATTTCCCTTTGTCATTACCAAAGGGATTATTTGCAACGCATTGTGGATCACGATGGTTAGGGAGCACTCATCTAAAGACCACCTGGCATCTTTTTATTATTTTGTTCACAATAATATTAGTGGAGCTTAAGTTTGCTAATACAGACTTTCATTGTAAGCCTATATGATTGTATCTACACAAAGAATGGCCTTGTAATTACTCCTCCAGCAGTACTCTATGCTATACTTTGATAAGACATGTATTACAATTGGAACAGAGAAAAGATTAGCATACCAATGCTTACAGATGGCATGCAAATTTATGAATTGTTCCATATTATTTAGAAGGTTGAGTTTATTTTAACTTTTACTCTGGACATATTATTGTATTTTATAATTGCTGTAAAGTGGAAGAGTGATATGGCAACATATATTATGTGTGTGTGTATGTATACACAAATGCACAAATACATATGTAACAAACTGCTTTTATAAGGAATATTAGTATGATTTTATAAATACCTTAATATAAAATTATTTCATTCCAACACTTGCAGTGAGCACAAGAAATGAAATTCTCTTGTTTTCTTTTTAAAAGATTAATCTTTTAAAGATTAACCACAGAAGATCACTTGGTAACAGAGGGAGGAATGAAATCACTCTAATAAGTAAGAATGTAATGTAGCAGGTTGGTTGGATTGCTATGTACAGTCATAATGAAAAGACAAATACAAATGTAAAACAACCACATCTTTTAATAGAAAGCAATAAACATGCAAATAGCAGGTATAGAAATTTATTTGAACCAATGTTTTTACTATTAGGTAAGTTATTTTAACATTGATCCAAGCTCCCATATTTGCAAGTTAAGGGAAAATATTGCACTTTGCATTGTCTAGCACTCCTCATACATGGCAAAACATTTTAAAAACATTTTGCTTTTTTAACTTGCACACTCGCACAAGTCATGCACACACATTCAAAAATCAGAATGTTAGATTACCCAAAGCAAAACCTTAAAATTGCACTAAAGCTTTGTAAGGAAAAATATAATTCACGAGTTATACAAATTTCATGACATTTTGTTGTTTCCAGAAAATAGCCAATTACTCTTCATCTTCATTTTCATTTTCTTGGCCAGAACCTTCAGACCTGTCACCTTCCAGCCGGTCTATAAGATATAAAAGCAATATTTTATAAGAGAAAAGTATTCATTTTCAAATGGATTAGAACATACAATTGTTCTATAAATATTTCTACAAATATCAGAAAGAAAATGCAAGAATAAAAATATGTAAAGTTTTCCTAATTTAAAGTAGTGCCTTAATAGAATCTACTACCCAAATATAAAATTACTTTAAATGATGGTGTCCTCCTGGGAAAAGGCAACTTGCATGTACAGTAGCCTTTATGCTTACATTTATAAGTATCCAAGAAGAGGAGGATGTAATAAAAGAAAATAAGAAAGCGTGTCTCATAAGAAAGGGTGTCTGAAGGTATCTTACCTGCTCGTATGTGATTCAAAGATGCCAACATCCTTAACATAAAAGAAGCTGGAACAGTAATTGTGTTTCTAGTTTCTTCCAGCATTAATTCATTTCGAGTTATAACCTACAAATGAGTAGAATGGCAATTAAACAAGAATTTAATAGAGAGTTGTTTTCTTGGCCAATTATATATGATAGTGCAACTATTACCGTGTTCCTCACAAAATAAGGCCGGGCCTTATTTTTTTTTTTAGCCCTGAAAAAACGGCTAGGACGTCTTTTCGGGTGTGAATTAATTTCTCTCCCCCACACACACACCAGCACCGTCTCCAACAACAGCGTCTGAGTTGCTCCCGCTTTTCCCCCATCCCCATAACAGGGGAAAAAAGATTTTGAGGTACCTGGGAGCGCCGCGCGCTGCATTTTGGTTTAATCCCGAGCGGCTGGGTGGACGTGAGAAAAGCCGAGCGTTTCTGCTGCTGCTACCCTTGGTGCTCCAGCCTCGGGTTCTGCAAGTTTGCAAAAGTCCCAGTGCGCAGCCTGTTCCTGCATTCCAAGCACCCAGGCAGAGCCGCAGCTGTCCCTCTCTCACCAGCGCCGTCTCCAATAACAGTGGCAGCAGCGGCGGGAACTGTGGAAGCGTTTTAGCCGCTTCTTGGGTGGGGGAGCCGCCTCCGTAACTTCCACGGTTCCCGCCGCTGCTGCCACTGTCATTGGAGACGGCGCTGGCGAGAGAGGGACAGCTGCGGCTCTGCCTGGGTGCTTGGAATGCAGGAACAGGCTGCACACCGGGACTTTTGCAAACTTGCAGAGCCCAAGGCTGGAGCACTAAGGGTAGCAGCAGCAGAGGCGCTCGCTCGGCTCTTCTCACGCCCACCCAGCCGCTCGGGATTAAAGCAAAATGCAGCGCGCGGTGCTCCCAGGTACCTCAAAATCTTTTTTTCCCCCTGTTGTTACAGGGACAGGGGAAAAGCAGGAGCGACTCAGACTGTTGTTGGAGATGGTACTGGCGAGAGAGGTGCCAGCACCGGTGGGAACCATGGAAGCTACAGAGGCCTGAGAAGCAACTGAAACACTGCCAGACATCCACGCCGACGCTGCCCGCCTGCTGACCCGGGTAAGGGAGGGGTAAGGGAGCCCTCCGTGCTCCACCATGGTGTTAGGAGCGGCTGATGGTGAGGTGTAGGTGCCCACGGGGCACTCCTAATGGCAAGTTCCCCCCCTGCCTCCCCCCCCCCAATTTCGCATGTTTTAAACTAGGCCTAAATTTGGGGGGAGGGGCTTAATTTCATTTTATGCCTAGAAAACATGCTGGGTCTTCCTATTGGGGTGGGGACGTATTTTTGGAGAAACACGGTATATTAATACACAACAATGATTTTGTCTCAGTAATGGCTCATATTTAGCAAATAGATCTTCCAATTTGAATTTCTTGATGTACAACCACTGAAATGAATTGTTAATTGCTGAAGTTTTATGTATACTTTAATGAAGTCTCAATTCATGTTGCATAAATTTTATAATTCACCTCCATGTTATTCTAAGAGTAATTTATGATCTTTTAGGGTAATGCAGCTATGAAAATAGTACTTCTTTCTAAATGATAGATATTAGAGATACAACAGGTTAATTTGCTCAAATATGGATAACTTACTTTGAAAAAGAGTTATCACTTTTTATCATAGTTTGATGTTAGAGCAAAAGCACATCTTACCTCATCAGCAAGTTTCCGATTAAAAATCTTGGATTCTTCCAATGGTGACCAGATTTTAATATCATAATCAATACCTGATGAAGCTAAAACTAAACAATCATTAGAAATATATTAGAAACAGTGTAAAGCTTTGTAAATATAAATAGCATCTGAGAGTAGTCTGCTACATCATTATCTACAGATAGTCCTTGACTTACAACCATTCCTTTAGTGACTGTTTGAAGTTACAATGGCACTGAAAAAGTGACTTATGGGTGTTTTTCCCTGTGGTCATGGGATCAAAATTCAGATGCTTGGCAAACGGCGTGTATTTATGATGTGTCACAGAGTCATGTGTGTTTCTGCCAAGTAAAATCAACTTAACAACTGCTGTGATTCATTAAACAGCTGTGGCAGGAAAGGTCATAAAATGAGGCAAAATTCACTTAACTGTCTTGCTTTGCAATGGAAATTTTGAGCTCAACTGTGGTCGTAAGTTGAGGACTACCTGCATTTTAAAGTTGTTGTTTTTTTTAATTAAAAATTCACTAAGATAGATGAGCGATCCCTATCCTGCAATATCCTTCAAGATATGGAAAGGTATATTATTCATAAAACAAAGAACAGGAAGATATCTCACATTAACAAATATGTAAATACCTTGATACAGAAGCATTTTTTTTTTAAATCTCAGAAATAACTAAGTAAATGAAGTCAATAGCAGAGAAAGTTTATCACCAAATGTGCATCCTTTCCAGACAACTGGCTCTCAGGCTTAATTTAATTAGAAATATTGTTTAATTAAAGAACTTTTATGAGTAATGATTTTCTCTTTTAACAATTAAATTGTTTCAATAAAATTATTAATTTCTATACAGCCCAAATCTCCAGTTTAACTGCCTTTAAGCCCCTCAACTATTCTTTTAAAAATATTTCTACATTCTCCTTCCAAATAAAACTTTGGGGATAGCATGTTATCTATAACTGAGCACTGTAATATGGGAAGGGTGATAACTAATCAGTTTATCCATTTAGGATATTTTGAATACTAGAGTTAAAATTTAGCCCTAAATTAGCCTTCATCAGAAGGATTCTATGTAATTGAATAAAGAATAAGACGTATATCCTCTCATAGAGGCACATTCCTTCCGGGAAGCTGTGATGCTATCATAACTTGTAACCATAATCACAATGGTTGTCGCATCTAGAGAAGGATTATAATTCTGCCCCTATATTTAATTTTATTATTTTTAAGTGTTTGATTTATTTTTGTATGCTTTGTTGAAGCTAAGTATACTGCTTTACTATTCTAGGAGGAGTTGTTTATCCAACTTTAGAATTCTTCAAGGAAGAGGCTATGCTTTATAGCACTGCTTTGCTATTTTATAAAGTCTCTGGTTGACTTCAGTTACTCCAATGAACACCGTGTGCTCTCCACTTTTTAAACCATGGAACACATGTTTATATTCATGATGGAAAATAAAATATGAAAATATTTAAATAATCGGTTTTCCACTCCAGCTGAGTATCAGTCTGTTTTTTGAAATTAGGTCCTGATGGAGTATATAGCACGGTAGGATTTGCAATTCCTGGAATAGGGGCAAAGGTGCATTTTTCCCACACCAGTTAAGAGAAATAAAGACAAAAACAGAATGAAATATAATAAGGACTTTTTTTAAAATAGAAAAGCCTGTGATATTTCAGTCACAGGTTTCTACTTGGCAGGGGTGGAAATGACAACATAAAATACAAGTACAGATAGTAATCGACTTACAACCACAACTAAGCCTATAATTTCTGTTGCTAAATGGGACATTTCTTAAGTGAGTTTTGCTCCGTTTTATTATCTTTTTTGCCATAGTTGATAAGTGAATCACAGCAGTTGTTAAGTTAGTAACATATTGTTAAGTGAATCCTGCTTTCCCATTGACTTTGCTGGTCGATGATCACATGACCCTAGGGCACTGCAACCATCACGAGTCAACTGCCAAGTGTCTGAATTGTGAGTGTGAAAAATAGTCACATGTCACTTTTTTCAGTGCAGTTGTCACTTGAAATGATCACTAAACAGACTGTTGTAAGTCCAGGTCTACCTGTAATGTTCATGCTTCAAATGTCAGGATGCAAGAAGATGAACCGGGGTTTGGACTTTCTTGCAATGCACATTTCATCATTTTTGCACCAGCCAAGGGATTCCACACAAGGTATCTATGAAATTGTCTATTACCAATGGAGAGAGTCTTACTTGGATCAAATGGATGTGGCTGCAGACAGTTCACTACATGATTATCTGCTTCCAGAAGCATCAGGTGCTCAGCGGTATGTCGATCCCAGATGAAGATGTGTCCACAATCTGAACCACTCATTACGAAGTTAGAACCCCAGAAATTAGCTTCTTTTATCTACAGGTAAATCAAGGCACTTCATTTTTATGTGTAAGAAGCATCATTGAGAAACATGGACAAGAAAGCATTCAATCTGTTCTCTAAATCAGAGACACGCTGGGCCTGAAAAGAGGCTTGTTAATTCTCATTAGCAGAAGGGAAAGCTTTCACATTTAATGTTTAGATTGCAATTTATTATGCCCAAATCTGGAAAAGTTTATAGGATCAAATAAAATTATTTTTGTTCAAGTAGCTTGGATTATGCTTTGAAAATAAATATAGTATTAAAGAGCAAAAAACAAAAGTCTGCTGTATTTGTTTTTTATATTTTTATATAATTATAGCATCAACTTCCTATCCTATCAAAACCAGATATAACAATCCAGCTGATGCATCTTAGAAATATTTTGAATCAATTTGGAACAGTCTGTACAATATCAGTAAATATAACATTTAGACAGCTTTCAAAAGGCCAATATAAATTTTGTTCATTTCAGAAAAAAATTCCAAAAAGTGATTTGGATTAATTAAAAGGAAGATGAAAAGGGTGGATGACAGAGTGTCATATATGTTTTAAAATGTAGAGATTATTTAAAATTGCAACAGAAATAATAGACTGTCCAACTATAAAGGAAGTATTTCCAGAAAGGTCAATCATTTCAGCAATCACTAAAGGAAAAACCGTTTAACTTGGATAAGAACTAAATTATACAAATAACTGAATCTGCTCATTGTGTGGGTAACCTACACGAAAGCTGAAGGGCACAAATGGTCACATGATCAAACAATAACTATGCTATATAGATCATTTCACCAAACAATAAAATAAATACTATATTGCACCTGACATTTAAATAAGTATTCTGAATTACATAATTTCAGAAAAATGTTTTTCTTTTTTGTAAAGAAGATGAACACCTGCATGCATGGAGAATATTATTCCTTTTGTTAGCAGTAAATTCTGAATGCAGTCCTACTTGTCAATGACTTGACAGAAACATTTTTTTAAAAAAAATTAACATGTCACAATTTACTCTAGTCACTCGTATAGCATCTATAGCTTTCAGCACTTTTAAAAGAAGTATTCTTAATTTTTTTTCCAGTGGTTTTCCATATCTGTCCTCATGGAATGATTGTAATTTTTCTATAAAATTAGCCAGGACAAATATAATCTATTATTTTTATTAAGATTATTTTCTACGCAAATGATGACATCTATATATAAAGCAGCTTATAATATTTGTCATGAACGAATATTAAAAAACAAAGGTGCCCATTACTTGAACTGAATTTCTGGTAACTACACAAACACAGAAATGGGTTGATATTGCCTTTTTCTGGGATTTTGTTTTTCTTCTGAGCATAGTCTAGGGCAGTGATCCCCAACCTTTTTTACGCCGCGGCCCGGTACCGGCATCAGCTGGGCGCCACGGCCCGGTACCGGCATCAGCTGGGCGCCGCCATCTTTTTTTTGATGAAAACGTGCTTCCGGTGAGCTTTCTACCCGGAAAAGCTCACCGGAAGCGCTGGCGCCATCTTTTTGATGAAAAGCGTGCTTCCGGTGAGCTTTCTACCCGGAAAAGCTCACCGGAAGCGCTGGCCGCCATCTTTTTGATGAAAAGCGTGCTTCGGTGAGCTTTCTACCCGGAAAAGCTCACCGGAAGCACTTTTCATCAAAAAGATGGCGGTGCCAGCAAGCCAGCGGCCCGGTAGGACCTGTTCATGCCGGTACGGTCCGCGGCCCGGTGGTTGGGGACCCCTGGTCTAGGGCACCTGGAATATTCAGAGGGTTCTCGGGATCCAACCTTGACCTGCTTCTGAGATTAGTTAAATTTAGCTGATATTGCCAGCTGCTAAGGTATAATTAAATAACTTATCATAAATATATAACATCTACAATATGTTTAGAAAAGTGACAATACTATTATCTGCATATACCAGAATATTACCATGCTTTTTTCCCTTTTTATATGACAAGGTTTATTTAGATATTAGTGCTTTGAGAAAAACCTCTCCAGGAAGATAATAATAGCAATTGTTAAGACATTTATTATTTAATGTTCATTATTTAACAATAAAGTAACAAATAACTTTACTATTAAATAATAATTTCTGAAACAAGATAGTATAGCAATATATTTAGCCGAAATGAGGTACCATTGTCCGTGAGTTCCGATGACCTTTATAAACCATTTTTATTAAGGGGCGTCTAATATTTAGTGTTTCTAATTCTTCCATTTCCTTTCTTTCTTTTCTTCGTCTGAAAAGTTCCTGGATGCGAGCAACAGCAGATCGTCTGTAGATTATGAACAAAAAAGCTAGTATTATCAGAAAGTTACATTCTGTCATTTCATGCACAGAAAGAGTGATATTTTCAGTTACATAGTAACTGCCTTCCCATTGACATAGAAAAAGAACATTCTGCAGCATCTAGAAATAGACAACAGTAAATCATTAAGAAAGGGAATCCTATGGTCAGTTGTAGGTAAATTTTGAAACAGAATAACCATGTTAAATATGAGCATCTGATAGATGAACCCTAGAACACTGTAAATGCTTAAGAAAAGAAATAACTAAAGCATGGCCAACATTGAGGTAATGGAAAAATGTCTATATGTGGGAGTGTTATAAAGAGTAGAACACTAGGCTTTGCCAATAGTCACCATATAGGGGAAGTGAGGCAATGGAAAGGCAGAGAGGTATTGAATATGTATGCCTGAAAAACAACGTTGTCTTGGAATATGGAAATTGAATATTTAGGACAGTTGCTCTTAAATGGGGGTAATTAAGGGGGATAATTTGGGCACATTGTGAAGATAATGAAGCAATTTTAATTGCTTGTTGTGATGAGGATTCAGTTTGGGATTGCTGAGTTGCTTGTGTAAAACAAGAGCACATGAACTTTATTTTTTGGGGGGGAGGTAATGACATTATTTGATATTGATGAGTTGAATAATTTAAGGATTGGAAAGAAAGGAAAAAGAAAAAAAAAAGAATTCTGAACTAGAAAGGGGCCACATCATAGTGGAGGTATGTAATAAACTGAGATAAGACTTCATCTCCTACCTATGAGCATCTTGCTCCTTCTATGTCATCATTGTTAATTCTTAAGTCAACTTTAATCTTAATATTGTTTTAATGTTTCATCTTGTTGCTTTTATTGGTTATAAGCTACCTAAAGTCACCTCTACACAAGAGAAGTAGCATGACAGACAGACAGATAGGGCCGTTATGGGCTAATGTAATGTACATTTTTGCAGTTTCTGGAGAATCCCAAACATTGCACCAGTAAAACTGAGCAACGAAATTGCAAAATAAGCACAATCCCAGTCAGTAATAATTAAGTGCAGATTTGTATATTAAAAATATCTGTCTATTACTTTGTCTCATGTTATTTGTATTCTGTTCAAACTTGACTTGCTTTCTTTAACTTCTTCCTAATTTAATCCAATTTCACTGCAATTTCAAACATACACATGTATTTCATTCTAATCACATAAAGTTGTCAAGTATTCTAAATATTTGCCAGTAAAACATATTTTAATTTAAAGATTCAACATGTGCAAGCAAAATATTTGTTTTTGAGGTCTCTGGTACTCTGAAGATTTCTCTAAAATTTTGTGGAGTTTTGTTTGTTTTTAAACTTTTCTTAAAAGCTACCTTCATCTTTAGACTACAGAAATAAGGAGAAATTTCTGTCAGTGAGAACAATTAAGCAATGGAACAGCTTGCCTTTGGAAGTTGTGGGAACTTCATCACTGGAGGCTTTCAAGAAGAGATTGGACTGCCATTTGTCAGAAATGGTGTAAGGACCTGCTTGGGCGGCGGGGGGGTTGGACTTGATGGCCTGCAGGGTCCCTTCCAACTCTGTTAATCTATTAACATGGTTTTAAACTATAGAGCCTGAATGTTTATATGTGTCAAGGCCCTGCAAAAATATTAACATATGATTTAGGATAAGAATGAAAAAGAAATGGAAGAGTTCCTCCATTTTCTTTTCACCCAAGCAACTTCAAGGAGACAAAATCCAGTCAAGATGACCCAGATTCTGACCTGAGGATATGGATGTTGCATCTAAGCCAGAGCCACCTAGTTCCCCAAAATAATGACACCCATGAATAAAGGACTAGACAGAGATAAAATAGATGAACTCTCCCAAATATATGGATAAATAGTGAAGCAATGCTAAAGCCAACTTTTGTAATCAAGGATACTACATACAGTAGAGTCAGCTATTTCTGGGTAGAAGTTGAGGGAATCTGGAGCCCAGTCTCTTTACCTGAATGCTTCAAACTCTACCATACCTGCTATTAGGAATCTCTGACTTGTTTACCCAGATGATGTTACAGTTTTAAAAACTCTCTGTACTTTTGTCAGATGGTAGGAATTAACTAGGTATGGATATGGGCTTAAACCTTTTGTGGAAGATGCCATATATTTAGTATGCATCAAGTCAAGAAGGTCAAGACAACAGGTAACTATATACAGTACTTCCAAATTCTTCTTTGGCATAATCAGGTATCCTATTATCTGAAGTAAATTGTACAGGTTTTCCAGCTTTTAGCATGTGGCTAGGAACCAAAGACACATATGCTTATATTTTCTATATAACTTTAAATCCTCCAGAAATTTAAAAAGCAGTTTATACATTAAATTATAAAAAGTCTAAATTTAAAATTTTTAAATAATGCATAACTACTAAGCTTTTGAACTTTCAGAAGTTTGAAGATAGAGATATTTTTTAAAAATAAACTTAATAATGTTAAACGCTAAATCCCATGTATACTCATTTGGTTCCCAACTCACATTTTATAGCTATTCTACATGTTGTCTACGATTACTGTTGAAAAACAACATTAAACAGTTGATGATCGATCAAAACAAATCATTTCATACTGATATTAGCAGTGGTTCATGCAAAATATGCTATGTGCTTAAAAGGGGAAATAGGAAGGCTGGATTTGATTTTCACTATGTTTTTATACAATCATCTCCAATAAATGATGTTAATAAAGTTATTAAAACTGTAAACATTTTCTTCTTACTATTCCTGGGCACAGCATGCAGCTAAATCATCGCTCCATAACATCCTTCATATGCAGTTTAGTAGATTTAAACAGGTAATATAACCACTAACATAGTTAGATACTGCACCAATCATTTTTAAAAAAATTGAATTGTTTATAGAATGGGAATTTTGAATTACCTCATTATTCTATCACCTACTGCTGTTCCTCTGTTATATCTAGCAAAAGGAATAACAGCTAAAGTCATTCAAGTAAAAATGTTATATGAATTATTTTTAAAGAAAAAAAACTGCATTCTCAGGCCAACTTAACCATTTGATTTCAAAGTTCATAATACTCTAAGTATTAATAATTGATTTTTTCTTCTCATTGGGCCCAGAAGCAACACATTTTCCTATAAAATCACAATTAATTCTTCAGTACCTATGTTGTTTTCAAATACATCATTTGTGTTCAAAATAAAAAGTGGAAGAAAATATTTTTGTTTTGCATTTAGTAATGACAATTAACAGAGAATCAGTGTAGAAAAGCCTTGTTAACTATTACAGCAATCTAGGGCCTGAGATGACTTCATTCTAAATCTTTTAGCAGTTGCTTAAATCCTATTGCTCTTGAAGAATTCAGTCATTAGGATGGATCTTCTGATCAGAGTATGGATGTGTCTTACTGTATAAATCCAACAGAAAAAAGAACTGGAATTGTAATCATCATAAATGAAAGAGCTAAGTATTGAGGTACCAAACTACAACAAAGCATTAATGAGTAATTCTATCCCTATAATGGATATCAGTCTACAGACAAAAAAGGTGCTCACTTGGGATGAGGAGATTGGGAAGATTCAGCAGGTGAGTGTCCTGATGATAAAAAAGGAAAAAGAAAAACTAGCTTTTCTACTATGTCCCTTTCCCCAGCTATTTCCATTACAGTTTTACTTATCTTGATTCAAAAAGTTGGTAGTGTGGCCACCATTTGATGCTCTGAAAAGGAACATGGGGCCAACTGAGATCTAGAATGAATGAATAGATCTGAATGACTGAAGCAAAAAGCGATGGGAAAACCAAATATTGCTTTTAAAAATCAATACTGGGTTTCTCAATTCTTCTGAAACATGCACATGTACGTGAATAACATACAACTTAAATTCATACCAATTTTTAGGGAGCAATAAATCAAAAGACTCTAAAAGAAAATTTGTGAATGCTTTGGGGCTTCTCAAAACAAAATTTAAAAATAGCATTAAATTAAATGTTGCTGTACTATCACTTTTTACACAGCTCTGTAATAATAAAATGCTTTATTACAAAGAAACATTTTATTACTGTTGTATACCAAGACATAAGTGTGATTGTATTTAGTGCTAGTATGCAGGTGTCCAAACTAAACGATTCACAGCATTTTGCAAACTCTACCACTTTCATGTCTGGTGCAATTACACTGTGCAACTATGAAAGGAGGAACTTGCATCATGAAATTATATCCTGATAGTTAGCAATCAAAATCCATGTTTTAATGACTCTAAAATTTGGCATTAATTTTATTTGAGGCTGCAATTCTAAATATGCTTTAATTGAAATCAAGTATGACCTCAGAGCCATCAGAATGCAAACTTTTCTGTATTTTTGTATGGCTCATAGAGCATATATTAAACAAAAATGCTGAAAAGAGACAGCATGGTTTCCCAATACAGCAAGTTAGGAAACATTGCAATATATTAGAGTAAGCCTTGAGCAGGCTTAAATTAACATGGTTTTAAAAAATGCATTCTTCTCATCAAATCTACACAAAACAAACCTGGCATAACTAGCATCACGTAACCCCACCTAGTGGTCTTTTAGACATCCCAAAAAAGTTTAGTACAGCCTCTGAATTAAAAATGTTAGTCCATTCTGAGCAAATTAAAAAATATTTAAAAATAATTTTTCTATTTAGTAAATTATAGACACTATAAAATGCTGGTCTGTAACCATAGTAAAATGACTGAATTATAGATAAAGTAACTTTTCTTCTAATCATAATGCATAACAGAACCTATTTGCTCCAAAGGCCCTCTTTTTAGAATCATTTTTAAAATAAATCAGAGAGAAAATATAATTCCTGAAAGACATGAAAAAGAACTAGGAACATTTGCTGTTAGAAATTTTAAAAGTCAACTTGAATGTTTGTAGGAAAATGGCAACGTATTTTATATTTCGAGAAAAATATAAAATATGGAACAAAAGCTCTCTTACTATATTTATGTACATCTGCATAATGTGTTTCTGATGCCATTATCTCTATTTTCTACCAGTTTCAAAAGGGATTTACATAATGGGTAAGAATATATGTATGCATGTTCACTAGTCTATTCTCTACTAGCCAAAGAAGGTTTGCACAAAATAAGAAACTTTATCAGATATTCTATTTTGGTCAAGCTTCAAGTCACACCATTTGAGGTGTGACAGCCAATGTGGTGCAGATATTAAGTACGTTGAAGACACTACAGAAACACAGATTCAAATCCTCAGTCAGCCATGTAAGCTCTCTGAAAAATTCTGGACCAAATATTCTCTCTCAGCCAAACCCTAAAAGTCAGCTGGGTGACTTTGTTCCACTCTGTCACAGCTGAACCCATCTCAGAGGCTTGATGTGAGGAAAAGTGGGAGGAAGGGACACTACTTATAGTTTCTTGAGCTGCTGAATGAAAGGCAGGATATAAATCAAAGAAATAAATATGTGTAAACACCACTGCGAAAACCTCACTGGACTCTACATACTTCTAATACAGCTGAGCCCGCTCTCAAGACAATTACCTAGATATCTCCCCAGAAGTTAAATGATCCAGTTAGGAAACTCTGATAGAACTCCACCCTGAGTGCATCTATGCACCAAATTGTACACTGAATAAACAAGTTACTGTAAGTTACTGAATAAATTTAATCTAGAACATACTATATTCAGTAACATCAGTGCAAATACATGCAGAAAACCAGAACTGTAGCTACAGCAAGAGTAAATAGTGAAATGAAGAAATGATCTGTCATGCTTTTAATCAATGCAAATTGTCAGCAAGAGAATGTTGAGATCTGAATAAATATTCTGCAAAGTTTTTGAAGACAGGAAAGAAACACAATACTAACCTGTGACCAACGCCTCCACGATACCGTGCACCAGGTATGAGAACAGGGTCATCGTCACTATCATCAGTTTCATGGAAAACAGAACTTCTTGTTGATGATTCTTCATGAGTGGCAAGTCCTGAGGTATCTGGTTGAGAATGAGGTTCATTATTGGTATTATTTGGGATGGTAGAAGAATCTGTACTTTGTTGACTCAAGCTTTCTGGCTGTTGCATGGTTTTGCCTGATAAATCTTCACCTGGGATCTGGGAGATTAAGTCATTTCCTTGTTCCATAGTACTTTCAGGCTGGTCAGATATTTCATTCTCTGATAGAATAAATAATATTTGGTTAATCACACACTTTTGAATATGCTTAACAGGAAAGAACAACATGAATTACATTAACTATATGAAATTGATGCGATCTATTAAGAGGTATAATAGTTGTAAATGGTGAAAAAGCATTTAATTTTGTTTTAGCTGTTGCTCTATTTGGGTACAACATTTTCCACAACTATTTTACTCAAACCAGTTCTTTGAGAGTAGTTAGATAATGTACTGTTAGCAGAGAGTTACAGTAACAAAACCATAATATACTATCGTAGATAATTGGCAGTTCAGCACAAATTAATTCCAAATATTGCAAAAATTTGCAGGAGCATAAAACAAAGCTAACAGTATTAACTGCTGATACCTGATGATACTAAATAAAATAAAATTCCTAAGTTACCTTCAACATATGTGTGTGTGTGTGTGTGTGTAATTTATACATACATATATACATATATACATATATACATATATACATATATACATATACATATATATACTAGATATATACAATAACAAAGATCCATATACATATACATATATATACACATATATATATATATATATACACACACACACACACACACACACACACACACATACACACATACATACATACATATACCAGGCATGATATTCCCCTCTGAAAAAAAATTGGGGCCGGTCAAAAGAGACCCCCCACCGTGCGCCAAGATATCGCTGCCCAGCTCCCTTTTCCTGCCGCTCAGCAGCCTCCGCTCGCACCGCCCGCCGCCTGCCCGCCCGGGCTCCGCTCGCACTGCCCGCCGCTCGCACCGCCCGCCCACCCGCCCGGGCTCCGCTCGCACCGCCCGCCGCCTGCCCGCCCTCCGCTTGCACCGCCCGCCGCTCGCCCGCCCGGGCTCCGCTCGCACCACCCACCCACCCGGGCTCCGCTCGCAACGCCCGCCGCTTGCACCGCCCGCCCGCCCGGGCTCCGCTCGCACCGCCCGGCCGATTCCCAAAAAAATCGGAATTCCGATTTTAATCGGAAGAATATCATGTCTGATACACACACACACACACACACACATATCATTATTTTACATACCCGAATGTGGTTTATCAGCATTTTCATTTGTTGACATTAGCTCTTCAGTATTTGTACTTTCTTCAGGTGATTCTTCAGGAATTTCTAAACCAGAGAATTTTTTTTAAAAAATGGATGAATTCTGCAGATAGATAGAAACCATTTCTAATATTTGTTACTCTTTACTATAAATGATGTTTATAATGATTTCAAAGTCTACTATATTTTACATCGGAAGAAGCAATATGGTGCTTTCCAGATGTTTTAAATCAGTGGTCGCCAACCAGTGATCCACGGATCACTGGTGGTCTGCAAAAAAAATTTGGTAGTCCGCAGACAAATGGCCCCCAAATTGTCATCTCTCGAGAAGTGCTCACTGAAGCAGCATGGGAAACTTCAGTCGGACTCTCGAGAGATGAGAGTGATTCTGGCTGCTTCTCTCCACTAACAGGCAGCCAAGCTATCTGCAAAATCATCTCTCTCTCTTGAGGAGAGCTCAACAGTTTGGCTGGAGGGGGAGGCTTTCTCGGTCCCCCCATGGGCTCTGCAAGGCAGGTGGCGGGGAAGTGGAGTTTGGGAGGAGCGCATTGGCCACTGCCGGGCTCCAGGGAGTGTTTCTCTCCCGTCAAGGGTATAGCCGTCGGACAGGGAGAAACGGCGCCCGGATCCCCTCCCGGGGCAGTAGAGGCGAGGAGCAGCAGAAGCGGCGGTGCAAAGTTGGAGGATGTTGGAGGAAAGCAACTCTCCTCTTGGAGAGGGAAGGTGTCAGTCTCCCCCACTTTCCTTGCCCGCCTCCAGGTGAGCTGGAAGAGCCCCAGCATTGTCTAGAGCTTTTCCTCAGCTGCAGATCTGAGCTCTCTCAATCCTCCCCCAGGGATCTGAAAGGAGCCCCCACTTTCTCCTCTCCTCCCCCCAATTAATCACTTCCCCGGCCTTTGTCCAACCAGCCCTCCGAGGGCGGTAGTCCTTCTGCAGGCAGCTGCCTACTGAGAAGCCCCTGGAGGGGTGGCCAAGGGGCGCTGCCCAAGGAGAGCAAAGCCCCCTTCCTGCCTCTGCTTCTCCCAGCGGCAGTTGCCCTGAGGCCCCTCAGCTCAGCCCCCTGCCTGATCTTCTGTCTCTTTGGAAAGTGCAGGTAGGGGGAGGGATGGAAGCAGCCCGGCCCTCCTTCCCTCCCCCAACTCTAGGCAAAGGAGGTTTCCTCTGACTTGGGGAAGATATGAAAATGACAGGAGACCAGATTGGGATGGGTGGGTCTGCTTTTCTTCCATTTGAGGGAGAGCTGGTTCCTCCTTGTCCAGACCTTCCTAGCCTCCAGGCACTGTGTGACTTATTTTGAATCCCAGCAGTATTAAATCCTCCCTCTTTTCCCCCAAAGGATAAGAGAGCCCCCCCTTTCCCTTTGCTCTGCCCCACAGTTCCCAACCTTGCCCCCCCCAGGACAGCCCCCACTTGCCCTCCACCCCCCCCCCTCATTCAGCCAGAGCACTGCCTTCCCTCCCTAGATGGGCTGGTTCCATATTCCAGAGCTGTAGTTGTCACAGGAGCAGCTGCTTTGGGATGACCAAAGGGCCAGTCCTGTGGCTACTACACCTCTGGAATATGGGACTAACTTTCCTACCACTGTCAGTCTGCCCGTCTTCATTTTCCTTCACTCAGATTGACCAAGCTTCTTGAGAGAAGGAACACAAAAGAGGTTCCTGGAAGGCTGTGCGCCTGGAGCAGGTGCTTTCTCTTGGGCTTCCCGCCCAGAGGCCAAGAGAAAGTACCTGGTCTGGACACACAGCGCCGCAGGCTCAAGCTAGGTTGATGTCCCCCTGCATAGCTCCAGCAGACAAAACAGGAAAGGGGGGGCAGAGAGAAATACTTAGTTGCCAAGATACACCAGAGTGGGAGGCAAGCAGACCAGAGAGCTTCTTCCCCATCTTCTAGGAGCATGGGACTTCTCATGACTGGGCCCTGAGATCCCTTGCAGTTTGTTCTGCTGCTGGAGGATGGGCTGCATCCTCCAGCAGAAGAACAAATAAGAATTTTTTAAAAATTAATATGAATTTTTAATTAGTTTTTAAAAACTAATATGATTTTTTTTTAAAAAAAAATCATATTAGTGGTCCGTGGGATTTAAAATTATGAATTTGGTGGTCCCTGAGGTCCAAAAGGTTGGAGACCCCTGATTTAAACTGTATGTTTTTGCTTGTCCTCTGCATCCAAAATGAAACAAAAATATTATTTGGCCTCTCTAAACAAATATTTTAGAGTTCCATGAGAGCAGATCAACAATGTTATAATGATACAACATGGTGCTTTTAAAACAGAAATTACAATATATCTTACTTGATTCTTCGCTCTCTGATGTTGGTACTTCTGAACCTGGAGTTCTTAGGGATTCTTCCTGACCTTCTATTTTGCTCTGAGTTCCACTTCCTCTTGAACTTGAAGCTGTACTACTCCTAGCAAAAATGCATGCAACAACATATGCACTATTTTAGATATTTTTCCCGTTCTTCACTTACATCTTTAAGAGTGTGAACTATAGTACCAGAGTCATATGGCTGTGCGATTCCACCCTATTTTGGACTTACCCGAATAGAACAGCAGGAATGACAAGAATGTGAACAAGCATCCACCATCAATTGATATTAAAGATAAAAGGAAATTCTCTCCTAAGAGAGCAATGCTTTAACCAGCACGAAGGACTCCACAGAAATAAAGACAAAAATGTCTAGAAACAAGTGGCATTTGTAACAAGCTGCATCAATGTCAAAATGATACACAGGTATCATGACATTATTATCAAAAATAACATGGTTTGGTTCTTGCATTACAAGTAGATAAGTTGCATCATGACATCATGTCATTATCTTCACCTTCTCTGTGGAAACTCATAATATAAACCATGTCTTCCCTGTATTCCAGGAAAAGGTAAACATATCAGATAGCTGGCTGTTTCTGAGCAAATAAGAACGACAGTTCAGAATTTATAACTAATCAGATTTAAAGTACTTTACATTCTCTTATAGGACTGCCCTTTTAGAAGAGGAGAGCTGAATTTCTTAGCTTAGGCCCTCACAGCATCTGTTGATAACCGACACTTAATTGCATTCTCTGAAGTCCTGCTCCCTGTCCAGGTTATGTTGCAATGTTCCAGTCAACAAGAGAACATTGATATGTGCCTGGAAAAAAAGCCTCAAACAGCTTCTGAGAAAAGATGCTTTGTAATAAGTCCAATGTATCATTCAGTCACTATAGAGCCTCCATGGAACTGTCTGAGATCATGACTATTGCCAGGAACAAACACATTTTTGCCCCAAATCATTTTGTACAGAAAATATATGTCAGAGGTTCATCATAAACCCAAACTATGTATGCACAAATAACCACTTAAGGAATCACTGTTATAGGCAGGCAATCTACTATTTCCTAATTGGGTTTCTCATATTGATAACTTTATAGTTTAGGACATGGTGATATACATAATAGCCTATTCTGAATAGAATCAATCTGTCCAGTAGGATTGGGGAAAGGGTTGGTTTAGAGTTTCATTTTAGCCCTCCTTGAGGATAAACCTCCTCCTCTGAAATAGCTTGTACCCTGGAATAGTTAGCCTCATTCCTACTAGTGTTCCAGAAGATTGTTAAGATCTGTGTATTCTGAATGGACTTTGGCATTGAGAGAATGGATGGAATATTGCCTCAGTAAGTGAATCTATGCTTACTCAAGGGACATATGGAAATCAGATGTCCAATTATTCATTTTATTTATTTGTATGCCGCCTTTTATAATTTTACAAATAATTAAGATAGCGGACATATTGAACACACTTCCTCCTCTTTTCTCCACAACAACCCTTTGAGATGGGTTGGGCTGAGAGAGAATGACTGGCACAAACTCACCCAGTTGGCTTTCATGGCTAAGGGGGAACTTGAACAATGAGTATAATATGTATAAAATATATGTTATAAAAATTAAAGTTTCAGTTGAAAATATAACTCGCGTTTGTAATAAGTACTTACCATTCATCAGTGAAATCTAATTTAATTGTACTTGTAGTTGTTCCTTCTGTGCTGTAATGTAAACTTAAAACAGGTTCACTTGTTCCTGGCCGTGGACTTGCTTTTTCATCATCTAAAAATAAAGTGTTACAAATGCAAAGAGATTGATTGATGGATGGATGGATAGATTTATTGATAAAAAGTTTATGGCTGCCCAAATCCCTCATAGTGACACCAGTTGGCTTTCAAAGATAAAACCCTAGTATAAAAACCAATAAACTCCCACATAATTGTGCTATTTAGCTTGTGCTAGCCTTAGTCTTTTAAAGATATATAATATGTAATATTAATATGCAATATGTAATAACAAATTTGTAATTCTGTCCTGCTTGGCAAAGGCAATAAGCCAAGGAGGCACAAAATTAAAATTTAGAAATGAATAAATAATTTCTACGCTAATAAATGCTGGAGCAATTTTATCTTTTTAAAAACAGTAATGATTATTATATTCATTGTATGAACATTTCCAGATTAAATATATTTAATCGTTTTAATTTGACAATTGAATATATTCTGAGGACTAATAACTTTCAATTTTATTGTAACTTAGTAGAAAACTTCAGTAGTCAGCAGGATAACATGACTAAAACAGTAATACTTTTATGTTTATATGTAGCTTAATTTCTTTTGAGGAGTAATAATAAAAAATGCAATTTCTTATTACAACAGAACTAAAATACAATTATAACTCATGAATTTAGATATTTTAAAGTAAGCTTTATGTTGAATTATATGTATATATGCAACCACCCATAACGGTGCATCAATCTGAATGCCACTAAGCTTATATGAACCAGTAGTCAAGTTGGGGCACATTATCCTGATCTATGTGAATACTAGGAGACAATACCAATTTGAGGGCATATCATTATCATTGAGTCCAGAAACTTGTAATAGATCACTATTTTTATTTCACAAAATTTATCTTATACAATAAAAGTCATGGAAGGAATGGCACAAACTACAAAAATTAGGATCTCACACAAGTTCTGTAATTCAATGTAATTTATATATTCATATGCCTACTTTCCCTACAACAATCCTGTGAGGTGGCTTTTCTGTGACACAATAATTGATCAAAAGCCCTCTACCCTGTTTCTCCAACAATACGGCCTCCCCAATAGGAAGTCCCAGCATGTTTTATAGGCATGAAATGAAATTAAGCCCCTCCCCCAAATTAAGGCCTATATTAAAACATGCGAAATGGGGGAATGGTGGGGGCTTGCCGTTAGGAAGTACTTTTGTTGCACACCTGGATATGGTGCTGCCTGCGTTGACCCCGATACGAAGTGCCCCACCAACGCCGAGGTCAACATCTAAGCCATCGCCACCCGCCCACCCAAAGATGCAAGGGGGGATTAAGTCACCCCCAAAAGACAGCCTAGCCATTTTTTCAGGGCTCAAAAAAAAATAAGACCTGGCCTTATTATATGAGAAACACGGTAGTTGGTTTTCCTGCCTGAAAGAGACTTATAACTTACGGTCTCCTAGTTTGTAGGCCAGCACTTAACCACTATATAATACTAATTTATACAATGTATCAGAACTGTGTATCAGGAATTAAATACCTGGATTTATAACAGTCAAAAGTTCTTTGTAACCATCCAGTGATATATCTAATTGGACAGATGATATAACATTTACCTTTGAGAGCTCTGGAGCTAGATTTTGTTACCTCAATTGCATGTCTACATGATATTTTGACTTAATAGGAAGGAAAGAGAACTTCTAATATTATACATCTTTAAATATATTTCCGTCACCTCATATATAAATCTTAAAGTGTGGCAGAAATAAAAGTATTCAATAACATGTCATAATTTTTAAAGAAATTATTGAAGCCTGAATAGTGCTTAGAAATATTTAGATGCATCCTTCTAAAAGACAGGCTGAAGTACTAAAAACAGGCAGCTTTTTTCTTCCTTTTTAAATTTACTTATGTCATGACTAGAGAAATAAAATTGCCCTGCTGGTAAACAAGACACCTGACTAAGAAAATGAAGATAATATTATACAAAGAATTATGACAGTTAAATCAAAATAATTTTTAAAAAGACAATTAAAGCTGAAATCTTAAACATACTTTAATGTAGGGAAGTACAAAATTCTTCCATTTCTAGACTGACACATTTTGCACAAGCCCAGTTACAAAGAAATAAATGCTATAAAATTTAGTATTCCAACTTGACATATAGTACTTAATATGACTTAAGAGTCATACTTCATACTATATCCATTTACTATATCAAAACATATGGATGTTCAGTGAATTGTAGAGCTGAGTTCACATATTCTCCCAGTAGTGTGTAGTACCTTCAGACTGCCTGTCAAAAAGCCTACACAAGTAGGCTTGGCTCAAGAAATCATTTCAAAGAAGTGAAGTTTGTTAAGGGGGTCAATTCTTATACTCAAGCCCTAAAAGGCAATTCATTTCTACATGTAGATCCGTCACTCTATGTTGTTGTGTCACGCAGTGAAAAAAGGAACAAATCCAAAATATTTTGAGGGGGAGGTCCATTCTGTCAGTAAATTAGAACTTCATTCTTCAAAAAAATCTGATGTAAGATACTAAAAGGTAAAAAGCTTATTATCTTATATTGCCTTAAAGCATGAAAAAGATTTTCTGTTTCTTCTAAAATCAATGGTTATATCAGCAACATGGAATTTCTCAAACTCATTTCAAACAAGGATTATGCTTTTATATATTTATATTTATTTATAAGATTCAGCAGCATCAATTAATAAAAAAATCCAAACCATGAAGAGCAAAACTATCAAACCTGTCTTTGCCATGCATTGGTTTTTAATAGATGAGATAAATTTTAGTAATTTGTGAGTTAAATGAAAATGCCACCTAACAGAAGGATGTTTATAGTTTTGAACAGTTGTTTTTACTTCTTCAAATGGAAGCATCTTATAATTCCATTGTTATTTCTGTGAAATTGAGTTGTGTGTCCCAATAAAAGAAAACAAAGCCAAAAATGTATAAACCTTTCATTGTTGCAAATCACAATGGGGAAAAAACCCTAGGGGAATTTTCCTACTACGAAGCCTTACTATAAACAGCCTCAGATCAGATACCCAAACAACAATCTTAGAAAATCATACATCATTCCTGGTTGATCTCAAAGACTACCTTTGCAGTTTTATCAGAAATGAAGCGAGATAGTTTCTCTTGGACTTCCATTCCACGGAATTGTTAACAAAGTTTAACTAAGCTTAGTTAAACACTGGCACAAGGAATAATGAATTCTTTCAATTCTTCAGGTTGGTATAGAAGGGCCATAATGGTACAACTGATTGTGTTAGAACAGTGTTGTTGTTTTTTAATTTTAAAAACCATATTTTATCCAGACATGACATATCCTTAACTAAAATGTGTTATAGAGATGAAGAACGATACAGCCAAGAATTAGTCAGTTAACTGTGCGATGATAAATACCAACAAATGCAACAGGCAAGCAGCAACTGCATACACTATTTTGTTCCTGGGGGAAAGCGTCTTGAGAAAACAACAGCAGCACAAACTACGTAACTACATTAGCTGCTTAATAAACCTTGACAAATGACAACCTGTAGGCTGAGGGTCCTGTGAGGATCCCTTAGGGGAAGACTGATCAGAGCTGGAGGACTGCTGTGCTGAACCCTCCGCTAGCTCTCGCTGTCTCTGCTGTTCAGCCTTCTTAAGCCTCAGCCGCTGCAGGCCCCTACGGAGTATAGCTAACTCAGGTGCCATTAATTCTGACAGGAAAAAGGGTGTAAAAAAGAAACAGGCATAGAACATAAGATAAAAGGAATATGACTAAAGATCAAGGTAATAGATACTATGTAGAGAATACAAGCATCAAATTTCATTTTTAAAAGCAGACTATTAATACTCAGCACAGGAACAAAATGTGCTTTACTTGGTTTATTATTTTTTTTAAGTATGAGAATTATGCTCATTATATATGTTTCCTAGCTCTACTTGCTCAACTACTAAGGCAGTTAAGTTCTATAAAATAAAATAAAAAGATATAACCATGAAGACGCAAAAAATATATATATGATAATTTCCTGCAAAACTTCCATGCATATTCTAACAATATTCATTGGGAATTAAGAGATCCGTGTAGTATGTGGGCAAAACTGAAGCCTAACTATCAAAGTTGCCATCAAAATTTTAGGTTGTAAATTACAATATAAAATGTAGCTATAAAGCCCTATTTAATGTAAATGCGATAAAGCACATTACTGTAAAAGTTGTCTAATGCTGAAATGAGGTAGGGGGTATTTTTGTTTCTGTTTTGTTTTGTTTTTTGCTTAGAAGTCAGTTTTAAAGTTTAGGATTTGTTTCGAGTTTAGGTCCTTCTGCCAATAAAGAACAAAATTGAAATATGAAGATACATGCATACTCTAATATATAAGCGTGTCATAATTTTTGTTTTTATGATAAAAGTAATTAGATTAGGCAACTGCTATGCTGAATGTAATGAATTACTTCTCTATTCCAGGCAACCACAACATATTAAAAGGTTTCCCAATACTCAGCCGTAATTACCCATGAGGAATAGGGCAATTAGAAGGTTTTAGTGCTCAATTTGCAGAAAGGAAACCATTGCTGTTTGATATATTCCAAGGTTTCATGTTCTAGTACATGAATAAGGGAGAAACCAAAACCCACTAAAACAATATATCTTATGTAAAGAATTAACATTATGTAATTCAGAGCATTGCTTTATTTTCAGACCACTATTATTTTGCTGAATTGATTTCATGACACTTTTTGGAAATAAGGATTAAAAATAAGAGCAGAAAAAAGGAATTAAACATTCAAGATCACTTGTACTACTAAAACAGTGACAATTACTGCAACAAATTAGTCTCCTATAGGCAATACCTTTTCTTAGTAACAATGCAATTTAAATAATATTTAAAGCATTACCACTTGTGAAGGAGTATTAACTACCTTACATCAGATTTATTCAAATACATTAACTGATTTGTTTTCTGGCTACATATCACTTAAAAATAGTTTGGCTATAACAGCCACAACACAGTGAGCTAATTGCTGAAGTGTACATAGAAGATGCCCAGTTATGTGGCGCTATCAAAGCATCTCAAAAAAGTAATCAAGGTTGGATGGAGTCAATATTTGAATAAGAGATAACCAAGAAATTTCGGCCCTATACTAGACTTGGGGAGGTGGAGATGGGAAGCCACTTTCACTGTTGCCAGGATAACAAACTGAGTATCTACTAAAGTTGAGCTGAGATGTCCTCAAAGGAAACTTCTTTTTTTTATATGAAACATATTATTTTTGTGAGATGTCTTCTGACAACATGGCCTGGCAAAGGAACACATGCTAGAATTTTATTGTGACAGGACTGAACAATATAAATAAATGAAATAAATTCTAATAAACTGCATTTTGATTTGTTTATTTATTAAATTTATATAGTTACTCATCTCACAAGAAGTGATTCTGGGTGGCGTACAGCAAAAAGTATAAAAACATGTCAAACACGGTCATATTTTACAAAAGCACACAAGAGATTTGATCGGCAATAGAGTCACCTTAATATATCGCCGGTGCTCTGAGCCCTCTCTGATGACACTGATGACAAAGCTAGGTAAATATAGTTCACCTCATAATGCCAACAGAATCAGTTAAGATGCTAATCCTCTAGGACCAAAACAATCAGGTTAACTTAGACAAAGGTCTATGGAATAGTAATAGCTATTTTCTCAGTTAATTCACTCCTAATAAATCACACATTTACAAAACTAATATTCATCCACAGGAATTCTATAGATGAGGAAGCCCATATTAAGTTCCATTTGTAAACCTATAAAGCAATGTTTGAGAAAAATCTGCAATTGATAAATGTGTTTTACCTCTAAATTCAATTCTTCTATATTCCATTTGAAAGAATATAGTAACAGTTTTATAGTGATATTCAATATTTGAATAAAAGTATCTTATATTTTATTTTCTAAGAATTAATGTTGCATACCATACTGATTTTGAAACTGAATGAACAGCTATTTTAAATTTATATGTGGGGCATTACTTGGGAATTACCAGTTCAAACAAAAGCAATCCAAAATTCCACTGAGTTGATATAAGCTCATAAGTATGTCTTCAAGTGTTTTTTAAGTTATCCTAATAGCACTTGAGAGGAGCATTTTCCAAAATGATAAGAAAACAGATTCTTCAATAACAGCTGGCACTAGGTTTATTATTATAGTTGATTAACCCTGTTATGGTTTCAGTCCCCAGCAAATTTAACTCTAAACCTGATGCTTAATTGCTAAAAATGAAATTTCTTTACTTCTGGAATAATGGTGAGCAAGTGGATTGATTCCTAAGCATAAACCATAAGAGGATGAGGCTCATTTGAAACAGTGGAAATATTAAAGCAGTTTTTATGGGATGTATTAATCTTTACCCAGTCTTTTTATGTAATTCAGCTCAATAATCTTTACTGAAAACTGCTTCATATTTAATGCAGAAATCATATTTGCTATTAATATAGTAGAATTTATTGTGCATGCAACTGATGCTACATGTGAAGCTTAAAATGGATTTTATATATTTTAAATATTTTTAGTTTCATTCCTGGAAGCAAGAAATTGTAGGACTTGATGCATGAAGCAAAGCTAACAGATATCATTATTCCTACCCAGTACATAACATCAAAACATATTTGCAGTCTGTGCTATGCAGAGACGCTCTATGAGGATGTAAAGCAATTTTGAGCTATCTTTCCTGGCCCGTTAGATCTGGAAGAGATGCCATCTGCCAGGGACCACAAAATGGGACTTTGTCTGCCCTAATATTGGCCTTATAGAACATTATCCCATTGGAAAGTACATCAGGTCTATTCCTTTTGGTGTCCCAGAAGTCCCTCAAGATTTGGTTATGCCACCAGGGCTGAGGGTCCCAGAGAACTGGAAACTTATTTAGATGGCTCTATTATTGAGGTGGATGTACTCACATCCTTTTTGCTTGGGGTTTGCATATATTTTAGTTTAATCTGCTTTTAATGTATTGTAACCTACCCAGAATCATTTCCTGTGAGATAAGAGACTATATAAATTGAATTAATAAATACATAAAATAAATAAAATGACTCACAAGAATTTAAGGTAAAATCTTCCTAAGCTATAATTAAAATTTAACAATGAAATGATAATATAAAACAGTACATAATATGTGAAGCTTGCTTTCCATTTACCTACACCTCAATTCTTTCCCATCCTCTGTTGCTTATGGTAATAAAGATGAAAATTTATTTCTGGTGTTTAAGTGTTGTTGTTTACATCCATTTAAATTACAGAAATGCTAAAAAAAACAGCGTGTATTCTAATAAAAACAGAGTGAGAATAATAGAATCTAGGCTCAATTTCCAGTGAACTCACAAAAATTGCTTCTATTGGATTGTAGCAAGAATGCCAATATATTGAATACTCCACTTCTAAAGGGAGCTGAAGGTCACTGTTTTTGATACAGATTTTCAATTATCTTCTATCCTTGCAGGTTTTATAAATCTTCACATAGATTAGCTGTCCATATAACTAAATATAGAAAAGCTAGGCAAAAGCAGCATAACCAATGAAGGGGAAACTACTTTATACTATATTGTAACAGTTAGCTCACTAAGTTGCATGAACAGTGCAGATATAGCACAAGATCGATGGTTCAATTAAAATAAGAAAATATCCATTGTAATGTAAGTCTAATTCTTGCCTATAAATGATTAGTACAATAAAAAACAGAACAATTAAGAGACAATAAGTGATTGGTTCCTTAATAGAAATAACAAATGCTTAAAAACTAAAGATTCACGCAACTAGTTCTACAAACCAAAATAACATTTTTACACTTTTATTTCTTAAACAATAAGCTTCCATTCATGTAGTGAACAACTTTTTTTGGGAAAGTTTTTTTTTGAAAACTGCAACTGTCTTACACTCAATATATACAGTAATTCTTGTGAAAGGTGGTTGAGTATATAAAGTAGTTGTACATATCTTCTTTTTTCTGCTAAGAACCATCTCCACATTAATTATTGCTAATTTAGTTTATAAAACAAAGTTACTTCATATTCACATATTTGCATTATGGATTAAAAAAATATTTGTAACCTAACTAGTCGAACTAATTTTAAAACAAGCTCTATCAATGAAAATCTGGGAATGAACAAACTCAATTCTCCTACAATCTTCCACATACATTATAAAGCTGAAAAATTGTTCTGTTCAGAAGTTGAACTAAACATTTCATGGCCTATCATTTTTGTGAAAAGTATCAATATACTGTGTTGTAACAAATTATAGCCAAACTTCAGAATAGTAAAATTTTTAGTGAAGATTAATGTAGATTTTATAATTGGAGGTCATTCATCCAAATACTTGATCACACTGAATATTGGTATAACAAATATGTATTTTAAACTGCTTATTCAGATTCAATATGCTGTTTTAACAGGAAAACTTTACATACCAGGTTGATGAAGTGTAGGAGGTGCAGGTGTCTCCAAGAATGGTCTTTGTTCATTGTCAGGAGAGGAGAGTAAAGAAGTAGAAGGAGGACTTTCTGTTGATGAAGATGTTGAGGGCGCTTGAGCTGACACTGTAGATGAGGATGACTGCAGTTGTTCAGGACCATCTACTTCCATGGAATTTTCTGTTTCAGCACCTGCCAAGACAGTTCCTGGGGTAGAAACATCTGATCTACTTGTTCCACCTTTGAAGAAAAGCATCAACTTAACTTTTCTTGTTTTTTTTAAAGATTATTGGTTTATATTTATTCAACACAATAACAAATTAATACCTCCAACAGAGTAGATTAAATGTGCTAAATGTGATACTTAGAACCAAAAATTTGGCAGGCCTATTTACACCATCAAGTCCAATCCGTGCTCAATGCAGAATGCCAATTAAATCATTCACATACTGCCAACCCTCTGCTTGAACACTTCTAATGAAGGGGATCCTACAAATTTTTTTGGTCATAATTTCCACTGTCAAACTGATCTTGTTGTTAGGATATTTTTTCTAATAATTTTCTGGTTTTTGTTTGATTGATTTCATGAGTCTACACCTTCCGATAACTGAAATCCATTACTGCATGTTCTGCAGTCTGCAATGAGAAAAAAATGAGGTATTCTTCTACATGATAACTTTTCAGGTATTTGAAGAGTGGTATCATTTCCTTTTTGTTGTTGTATCTTTTCAAAGTTATATATGCTCATTATCTTCAAGCTCACTTTAGTTTCTAGCCGCTCCCTCCCCCCAATCACTCTTGCTGTACTTCTTTGAGCCCTTCCATTTTCTCTGAACCTTTCTTAAAACTATTCTCCAGAACTGAAAAAGTATTTCAGGTGACCACTAATCAGAATTGGAGAGGGTGGATTTGGAAATTATGCTTCTGTTGATGTACTCTAAAATACAATTTGCTCTTTTGCAGTCACTTTGCACTATTGATTCATATTGGGTTTGGCCTCAGCTATTCCAAGATCTTTTTTATAAATACCAAGCCAGGATTTATAAATTTCATCCTATGCTTGGCATTTGATATTTGTTTCTTAGGTAAAGAATTTTGTACTTGTTTCTGTTAAATTTGATGTTGTAACTTTTGGATAATTTCTACCAAGATAACTTTGAATTTTCTTTCTGTCTTCTATAATACAGTTTATCTGTATCGTCTGCAAATATGGTAAACATTTCTCTCTTCCTTTTTATTGAAATATATAGTATTTCACATACAGGATTGAGCCAATTTTGAGTCAACAATTTTCACTGAACTGTCAGATTACTCAACCAACATTTTACTAACTTATTAATCAGCATGCTATGCTGAAGTCAAAAAATTTCATGTCTACAGCACTCCCACAATCAGTTACCCAATGAAAAAAATAAGTATGATTAATCAGAAAAGATTTGTTTTGACAAAATTACTCTTGAGTTGAGAAAGCAACCTTATAATATCAGCATATTTTGGATTAAATAGACTTGTTACTGTCACTTGATTGTGAGGGCAGTTAAAGGCATTTACCTCTAGAGTGTGATCGTCCTCTTCCTCTGTTGCTCTGTGCAACTTCACTTGCTTCTTCAAACCATCTTGACAACATGTCAGACATTCTTTGCATTAATGAAACGTTAGGGCTCTGTTCACCTATGTATAAATAGTGATATTAATGCTTTTACTGTACTTTTTCTTTTACTAACTGCAATCATGTAAATTTACATCTCTGAAAAATGAAAGAATAAAAACAAGTGATATTTAATTTTTATATTTTGTATGGTTTTTGTCTTTTATTACTGTTGTTGTTGTTATTGTTATTTGTATGGCTGCCTATCTCATTAGGTAAATCTAAATAGCTCACAACAGGTAAAAATAATCTAACAAAAGCAAGTTAAAGAACAAATATGGAAATTTCTAAAATCATCAATAATCATTTAAAAACAAAAATAACAAAGATGAGCAGCAGAATCCAACCTTACATCAGTTCAACACAGCCCCTGTAAAAGCTTCCATCATTGCCAGACCCCCAGGTCTTCAAGGCCCTTCTAAAGGCCAGCAGAGTTGGGGTCAATCTAAATTCCAGGCATTATGTTTCACAGGTTGTAGACTATAGCAGAAAAGACTTTCTTCCTGGGTTCTACTAGATTACATTCTTTCATGGATGGAACCTGTAATCTCTCTTGCCAATTCTACTGGAACAGATAGATGCAACTTGGAGAGGTGAACTCTAAATTAACCTGATCCTATGCTGTATAGGGCTTTACAGGACATTATAACCCAGAAACATACTGGCAATTAAAACAGTTTGCAGAATGTAAAGTATTATGCAAAATATTATTTTTACAATAAAATCAGAATATAACTGAAGTACATTCCAGAATCAATCCTATCCATTTTCCTATGCAAATTAAACACTGGAAAAAATAAAAATGGATGAGAGGAGGATGAAAATGAAGAAAGAAAACTGTAGGAATAGTTAAAGGAAGAGAGGCAAGGCTAGCAAGTATATTCAATCTCTCAAGAAACAGAGCACTCTAAAAGTGTACATGTTACTGTGATCACTTCAAGTAAATTTCAATCTTATTTAAACTAACATCTTATTGCACAAAACAAATTCTCTTTGCTTTGTTTCCTGAATCATTCTGTAGAAGAATCTGAAAGGATAGGGAAAATCAAAGGCTCATGGTATATAGTACAGTTGCAAAATTAAGGTTAATCCACAGTAGTGGTAAAATTGAGTGAGCTCTGCAAGTATGAGAAAAACCAACTGAAAAGCATATAATTATATAATTTGTGATATTGGACCACATAGAAGAAAAATGGCACTGATATTCAAAAAGAAATTTGCTAAATATATTTCTGACAATAACCCAATAAATTATAGGACCTATTACAATGAGTATATATAATGAATATCAGTGAATGTATTTGCTACATATGCAGTTAAGAAATGAAGAATTGTATGGCCAATTGAAAAGGATGCTAAAAACAGTATTTAAAAAGATATAATACAGTTCAGTAAGGGGTGACTTTAATACAGAAATCAGAGAAATGGAGGAACAAGAATCACAGGAAAATTTGAACTAAATTAACATAATACCTGCTTTAAGGAATAGAAATGCAGGCTCAGCAAAATCACATCATAAAATGCACAACTCTGGAATCAAATTGATTCGATGATAGGAAACACATGATAAGTGCAATTTAGTCAACCAGGATACTACCAGATGCAGATTGTGGAACAGACCTTGAATTCTTGGTATCAAATTTATGCATTAAACCTACAAAATCAATCTGGAGGACATATAAGAGTATAAGAGCAATGCAAAGAAAAAGTCAGTATACTTAATTTAAGTGAAAGAGAATCTGAGGAGCTAAGATTTAAGAGACATTATGAAAAAAAAAGTAAAAATATGTTCCCAAAATTCCAAAGACAAAAAGATCCAAGTGGTTTTCAGAACAAGCTATTACAACAGCCAGTAAAACATAAAGAATTAAAAACCTTGAGCAATTTACAGCAATTACTGAATCACAATTTTCAAGGGTACATAAGGAAAGATATCAATCAAGAGTGTTGACAAATAGAAGGATATAACATCAAAAGGAAAAGAAGAGATATTGTTAAGAAGATCAGAGAAATAAAGAAAAAATCTACAGGAGAAGTAAGAATATTTAAGAATAACAGAAGAAACTACCGTATATACTCGAGTATAAGTCGACCCGAATATAAGCCGAGGCACCTAATTTTACACAAAAAACCTGGGAAAACTTATTGACTCGAGTATAAGCCGAGGGTGGGAAATGCAGCAGCTACTGGTAAATTTCAAAAATAAAAATAATTAATTTGGGAAACGATCTCACTATCTCACGTCACCTCGGGAAGGGAAAGGCAAGCGCTTTTTGCCTCCTTCCCGGCCGTTGGAGTCGCGCCGCCTGCCTCCTTCCGGCTGGGGCCGTTGGGAGTCGCCGCCGCCTGCCTTTCCCTTCCCGGCTGGGACTGTTGGGAGTCGCGCCGCCTGCCTTTCCCCCTGCCTTTCCCTTCCCGGCTGGGACTGTTGGGAGTCCCCGCCGCCTGCCTTCCCCCTGCCTTTCCCTTCCCGGCTGGGGCTGTTGGGAGTCGCCGCCGCCTGCCTTTCCCTTCCGGCTGGGGCGTTGGGCGCGCGCTGCCCTGGGAGTCGCCGCCGCCTGCCTTTCCCTCCCGGCTGGAGCCGTTGGGAGTCGCCGCCGCCTGCTTTCCCTTCCCGGCTGGGGCCATTGGGAGTCGCCGCCGCCTGCCTTTCCCTTCCCGGCTGGGGCCGTTGGGAGTCCCCGCCGCCTGCCTTTCCCCCTGCCTTTCCCTTCCCGGCTGGGACTGTTGTGAGTTGCCACCGCCTGCCTTTCCCTTCCCGGCTGGGGCCGTTGGGAGTCCCGCCGCCTGCCCTGCCTTTCCCTTCCCGGCTGGGGCTGTTGGGAGTCCCCGCCGCCTGCCTTTCCCTGCCGCCTGCCTTTCCCTTCCCGGCTGGGACTGTTGGGAGTCGCCGCCGCCTGCCTTTCCTTCCCGGCTGGGGCCGTTGGGAGTCCCCGCCGCCTGCCTTTCCCCTGCCTTTCCCTTCCCGGCTGGGACTGTTGGGAGTCCCCGCCGCCTGCCTTTCCCTTCCCGGCTGGGGCCGTTGGGAGTCCCCGCCGCCTGCCTTTCCCCTGCCTTTCTCTTCCCGGCTGGGACTGTTGGGAGTCCCCGCCGCCTGCCTTTCCCTTCCCGGCTGGGGCCGTTGGGAGTCCCCCCCGCTTTCCCCTGCCTTTCCTTCCCGGCTGGGGCCGTTGGGAGTCTGCCTGCCTTCCTTCCGGCTGGGGCCTGAGTCGCCCCGCTGCCCCAGTCCCGCGTTGCCTCGGGAAGGAAAGGCCGGCGCCCAGCGTTGGAAGGCCACCACTGGAGGGGCTGGAGCGGCGCGCAGCTGCTGCGCTAGCATCGGATCGGGCGTGCCGGACGGTTCCGACCGAGCCCCGAGCGTCGTCTTTGGCGCCCGCCCAGCACCGCGGAGCTCCCTGTACCGGGAGAAGGGGAAGACCCCCGGGCGGGGCAGGGAGAGGAGCTTCTCCCGCCCTCCCCTCTTTCCGCGCCCACCGGTGTCCCCGCAGGACGACCCCCGCCCACAGTCGCCGCCGCTTGAAAGAGACGGGCCGGGTGTGGGTAGAAAGGCGCCGGGCGCCCTTGGAGGAGAAGGTCCGCGTTCGCCTGTCTGCCCGCGGATGTCAGCGGAGCAGCCGCTGCTACGGAACAGTTTACTGCCATCGCCCTCAAAAGGGGGCAACTGGACAGGGAATCCGAGGGCAGCGCTCGTAGCGTGCCGGAGGCGACAAGCCCCGCTCGGGTGGACGTGTTTGCCCAGAGACCCTGGACGAAGCAGCAGCAAAGCTCCGCTGACATCCGCGGGCAGACAGGCGAACGCGGGACCTTCTCCTCCAAGGGCGCCCGGCGCCTTTCTACCCACCCCGGCCCGTCTCTTTCAAGCGGCGGCGACTGCGGGCGGGGGTCATCCTGGGGACACCGGTGGGCGTGGAAAGAGGGGCAGGCAGGAGAAGCTCCTCTCCCTGCCACGCCCGGGGGTCTTTCCCTTCTCCCGGTACAGGGAGCTCCGCGGTGCTGGGCGGGCGCCAGACGACGCCGGGATCGGTCAGAACCGTCCGGCGCGCCCGATCCGATGCTAGCACAGCGGCTGCGCGCAGCTTCGCTCCAGCGGCGGCCTTCAAGCCGTGGCCTTTCCCTTCCGGGACTGAGGCGCGGGACTGAGGTCGCGCCGGCGGCAGCGACTCCCGACAGCCCTGGCCGGGCTGGGAAAGGCAAAAAGCTCTGTGCCTTTCCCTTCCCGAGGCGGCGGGACTGAGGTCGCGCCGGCGGCAGCGACTCCCGACAGCCCGGCGGGAAGGGAAAGGCAAAAGCCTTGCCTTTCCCTTCCCGAGGCGGTGGGACTGAGGTCGCGCCGGCGGCAGCGACTCCAGACAGCCCGGCCGGGAGAAAGGCAAAAGCGCTTGCCTTTCCCTTCCCGAGGCGGCGGGACTGAGGTCGCGCGGCGGCAGCGACTCCAGACAGCCCGGACGGGAAAGGAAAGGCAAAAAGCGCTTTGCCTTTCCCTTCCCGAGGCGGCGGGAGGTCGCGCCGGCAGCAGCGACTCCAGACAGCCCCGGCCGGGAAGGGAAGGCAAAAGCGCTGCCTTTCCTTTCCCGAGCGGACTGACTCCAGACAGCCGGCCGGAAGGGAAAGGCAAAAGCGCTTTGCCTTCCCTTCCCGAGGCGGCGGGACTGAGGTCGCCGGCGCAGCGACTCCCAACAGCCCGCCGGGAAGGGAAAGGCAAAAAGCGCTTGCCTTTCCCTTCCCAGGCCGGGACTGAGGTCGCTCCGCGCAGCGACCCAGACAGCGGACGGGAAAGGAAAGGCAAAAGCGCTTTGCCTTTCCCTTCCCGAGGCGGCGGGACTGAGGTCGCGCCGGCGGCAGCGACTCCCAACAGCCCCGGCCGGGAAGGGAAAGGCAAAAAGCGCTTTGCCTTCCCTTCCCGAGGCGGCGGGACTGCGACTCCAGACAGCCCGGCCGGGAAGGGAAAGGCAAAGCGCTTTGCCTTTCCCCTTCCCGAGGCGGCGGGACTGAGGTCGCGCCGGCGGCAGCGACTCCCAACAGCCCGGCCGGGAAGGGAAAAGCAAAAGCGCTTTGCCTTTCCCTTCCCGAGGCGGCGGGACTGGGGCCGCTCCGGCGGCAGCGACTCCACACCATTATTTTTTTCAGAGGGGAATCTGACTCGAGTATAAGTCGAGGGGGATTTTTTCAGCACAAAAAATGGGCTGAAAAACTCGACTTATACTCGAGTATATACGGTAAGTAAGAAAATTGTATTAAAGGAAAATATTCTGAAACTCTAATAGACAAGAATTAGAATATAAGAAACATCTGCAGAATGCTAATACATTCAGGAACTGATAGAAAATAAGTAGAGTATTGTCAAATAGAAAAGCACCAAGCACAGGTGAAATGCTTTTAAAACCACTTAGAACAGGCAGTTAAATAGTTCTATGTCAACAAATATAAAACATTATCTGGTTTTAGAGTATAGAGAAGATTAATTGGTAGTTATAGCTATAGTAAAATTGTGAAATGTAAAAATTACCAAATCACAGTATAAAATTCCACACAAAACTTTAACTTACTTCCTTACAAAAAAGATTACAGCTATATATTGAGAAAAAGGAAAAAAACAACCAGATTTCTAAAATGGCATAGGATAGGCAGCACAATGAAGTCAGCAAGAGGATATAAGGGTTTTTTTAGTCTTTGTTTTAATGATCATGCAGAAGGTGAAATATACTAAAGCTAAAGGATGTACCAGAATATTATTTTCCTGAGGAATTTGTACAATAAACAAAAAGGAAAAAACAGAACAAGAAGCGATGACAACTTTGATTTGAATAGTAACTCATAACAGTAACTGGAATATGTAGATAGTTAACACAGTCTTGTTAATTGAAAGTCAAGTTAGGCTGATTGTGAAAATAAAAACAACATGAGAAATCTGTTCTTAAAAAGATAAAGATTATAGCAATTGACAAGCGTTATGAACTTTATTTGAAGGTGAAAAAGTGAAATTGGAAGCTAGGGTCAATAATACCAAAAAAAAAAAAAAAAAAGGAAAATCTGCTGGAAATGTAAAGAAAAGATTAATCTCAGGGAGAAAGATAAGGATAGTTAAAGTAATGGGATTTTTCATTGCAATTTTCAGTGATAGCACTTGGCTGTGAAAGCTGGACATTGAGAAAGAAAGAGAACAATAATTTTGAATTATGGATCTGGAAACAGTTGCTAAGAGTATAATGAATCACGAGAATCTCCAATCAATGAAGTTCTATATCAAATAAAAACTGACTGCTCCTTTTAGGGAATTAAAGTCAAGTTAAAACTCAAGTGTGAAAGAAAGCAGTGATTGACAATGAGTTAAAGGAAACAGAAGATGCAGAAGACAATGGATAAAGTGGAGAGAAGAAATTAAAGTTACTGCTAGAATGACTTTGAAAGGACTTTACACTTGGGGACTTAAGCATTTGACAATATTGTCACTCTGAGTTGAATTTGAATCAATTGCAAGTATGGTGTATAAACAGAGATTTTGCTACATCTCCTGATTGTACTCTTCCAGCAATGACTACCCCCCCCCCCCACTGCTTTAGTGGGTACCCAATCTATCAGAATAGATTTGGAAAAATTCAGAAAATCAAATTCTTCTCACTAGACTTTCCCAACTTAGTTATAATGGGGAAGATTGGCTTAACATAAAGTAACATTTCTGCATCAGACCTGATGCTTGATAGAAGAGAAGAACAAAAAACAATTTGTCTGCAGCCTGAAAAAACATAGTTTATGAAGTCATGGATAATTGTCTAAACGTGGTCATTATCTACAATTAGAGATAGACATTTCTACCATGTCTAAAATTTTAACATCATTATACATATAACTAAGCAAAGTTTGAATAAAAATTAGTATAAATATAAATATAGAAATTTAGTACCTTCTCTTTCTCTTTCACTTTCTGGCCTTGCTCTTGGTCCAGTATCTGACCAATCTCCTCTTAATCGCAAACGTTTGACAGGAGGCTGCCGTAACTAAAGAAAAAAAGCAGGGAAATTATAGATGCAAATGTTCTATTCTATTTAGTTAAAAATATGAGATAAAGTTAAAATTCTTACACTATTATTATCTTATTTTATCAGCATGGACAAAGCTGCAACCATAATTTGGTTTAGGAAGAAAGGTAGAAAACCAATAGTCATTATATATAAATGGACTACTTTAGATATCTGGAAGAGGTTGAGAATGATGAGTGATATTTTTAATAACCTTTTTCTCTCTATTATCAGTGTCCAGGAATAACAACAAACTGATGCACATTTTTTTAACTTTCAGAATCCCCAATTTTTAACTATTAGTTGGTATTTATGGCATTATATTTAAAATCATCAAAAGAAGACCATGTTGGCTAAATCTATGCCATAGCATAGATGCCTTTTCAATCTTTCCTCAGATAAAAAAAATGCCATAAGGTACAGATACACATAGTGAAAACAGTTGAAAACAGTGAGCGAGCTGTGGAACTATTCAGATTAATATTTAGTAAAAATAGAAATCTGGCTATAGTATTATATGCTCCCTTCCCTCAATCTCTCTCTTACCCAGAGGATACTGCTTACCATTAAAAAAAATTAATTTTCTATTTAAAAGACACAACGTACTCTATAGAAACATTATATGATATGGGCAAAAAATGATATGCCAAAAACCAGAAATGTCTTAAGCGAAGTTGCAATTTGCCTATGATTTAATAATAAACAATTCAGAATTTATTTTGCTTGTGTGATAGCATAGTGCTATTTGCTTCAAAACCAAGATGTACTTTAAACCTTGAATAAACACAGCACTCTTACTATTCATTAAAGCAACCTCCCTTTTTAAAGTTTGTGTGGAAAGTTCAAATACTCCTTCTGAATAATTTTCAAATGTGTACATAGCTCTAATAATCAGCTAAAAAATAGGATTGTCTGTTGTGCTTTAAAATAAGAAAAGCGAACCTGTCATAACTCATCTTCTGTTTGTTACGAATGTTTGTTTATTGTCATATCAACAGACTTTAGTGGGTTTATATAAAGCAAACAATTCAGCCCAAACAATTCAAACCATGTAATACCAATTCAAAATATATTGAATAAAAACAACTGGAACACATATAAAATGTAAAAACTAAAAACACCAAAACAACAACAAAGCGAACCTAAACCTTATTTAGTTTCCAACTGTCTCACAGAATAAACGCAAATTTATTCCGTTTCTGACATTCAAAATGTGGGGATCAGTTGGATATCCAGGGCAAACTGTTCCTTAATAATGGGACAACTACATAGGTCTGTCTACTGAGTTCCAACCTTACCTCTCATGAGAAGGAACCCAAAGCATCCTTTCAAAAACACTGTTTATATGCTCTTACAGATTAAGATCTGAACTTTGAATTTCGTTCAGAATCCTATTTATATCAATGCAGTGCTTGTTAAAGCTGCTCTTACCCATCAGGAAATGGACAGATGCATTCTGTTCCACTATAATTTCTAAGTGTTCTGCACAGGAAGACTCAAATATAGGTAGTCCTCGATTTATGACCATAATTGAGCCCACAATTTCTGTTGTTAAGCAAGATAGTTGTTAGGTGAGTTTTGCCCCATGTTATGACTTTTCTTACTAAAGTTGTGAAGTGATTCACTGCAGTTGTTACGTTAGTAACATCTTGTTAAGTGAATCTGGCTTCCCCATTGACTTTGCTTGTCAGCAGGTTGCAAAAGTTGATCACATGATCCTGGGATACTGCAACCATCATAAATACATGCCAGTTGCGAAGCATCCAAATTTTGATCATGTGGCCCTCAGGATGCTGCAAAAGTTGGAAGTGAAAAACGGTCATGTCACTTTTTTCAGTGCCATTGTAATGGTAATTAAATGAATACAACTGTTTGAGGACTACCAGTACAGTATGTTGCAATTGTCAAATTCATAGATAATGGATATGAATCATTGTAGTCATTTTCTAAATAGCAAGCAATATTGTTATAAATAACACCTGCCCTATGAATATTTATCGAATGTAAACTTCCCTTGCTTAATGTTAGATCTATGTTTCCTATGTTTTGTTCATAAAACCTATGAACAAAAGAAAAAAGGGGGTTGCAGGGTACAATGTCAAATTTGTAACTCAAATGCATTGATGAATATGCTCATAGTGTCATTCTTAAGCACTAAATTATTCAAGCATGTTTTTTTTCTTCTTGTCTCAAATTCAATATATAGTGAAATATCTTCTCCATGTTTTCTACCAGTAGATTTCTAATGTGTGTGGTTATCATGACAGAGAGACCAAATGCATTTTAATACTAAAACTTTTGTTAAGCTTTTTCTTTTTGGAGGGGGGGTATATTGCACAATGTAGAGTTACCCAGGTTAAAAGTTTGTTTACCAGCTTTGGCCCAATATAGTTTGCCCAAATTTCTTTCATATGCCACAGATTCTTTTCCTTTTGTGTAAGGGGTTGGACAACATGTTGACAGCTCTTTTGTCTCCATAGTAATGGTAGTAGTGATTGCAAGTATGGGATTAAGCGGGAGATGAGACGCACAATTAAAATGACCATACAACATGATGGTAAATATGTGAGAGCCAAAAAAAGAAGAAGATGCTGACGGAAAACTCAAACAGTTTTGGCAAGAAATTTGCGATGTTTTTAAACCTTTGGTACAAATTAACTTTCTAGCATAAATTCCATAATAGCTTCCTTTTGTTGTTTTTGCATAAAGAGAATTTATGCAAGAGAAAATAAGAGAAAATAACAAAACACAGCAATAAAAAATCATTTAAATGAAAAAAATATAGGTAGCAAAGTGCTATACTTGATAGTCAGTAAACTTCCTTATATCAAAACTACAGTATCAGACTGTAATCCAGCATAGGTTGAATCATTCAGTGTTGCAATTGTTCATAGCAAATTTAAAATGTATAGTTCAGAAAGGAAACATCAGAATTTCAAAAACAAGAAACAGCACATCTATTTGCATATTTTCTTATATGCTGCCCAAAGTTACATAGTTGGGCAGCCATTTAAATGCTTAAACAAACTTACTTTCTTCTAATATGTTTTCTTCTAATACTGAAATTGTAGCCAATATTTTTGTTTATGGGTTTTCTTTAATATGATTGTGTCAGAATCTCTAACAAAACTACCTATCTGACATTGATCATTGATTAAATATTTCATTTTTTAAAATGCAGCTGATTATCTTGACATCAAATCAGCACTATGAAAAGCTTACCTCTTCTCTTCGCTCTTCTGCAGAAGGAACTTTCAATTCTCTAGCTGTATCATCCTTAGGATCAAATAGGTATATGTAGTCTGAAGAATAGCTCACAAGAATTTCTTGTCCATCTTCACTGTAGCAGAGAGATGTTACCCTACAGGATTTATTATTAAGATGAGGAGGAACAAAACGTGCCACCAATCCTGTAGTACCCCTGCCTGCATAATTACCTATATGGAGGGGGGAAAAACAGCTGAAAATGTTCTCCATTGCTCAAATGCTAAACAGCATATACAAAAATGGCTGAAATTCTTCATCTGTTATGAAGAAACTTTTACTGAAAAAATATGCAGCTTGCAAGAAAAATAAAACCCTTTTTAATTATCTCAAAGGAGCAGTTTCTCACCAGAAACACAACAAAGCAACAGGAGAAATCTGAAGAACCAACTATTATAGGGTTTTGTAATTTGTTGACAAGTTGGGCAAATTTAGATTTGATGGGCCAGGAAAGATATGTCAGGAATCACTCAGTGAACTGTTTCAGGGAATTTAGTTCAAGTCTCATCTTCTAGCCTGTTCATGGTTTTGGAAGATTGTCCGTGACCTCAGCCTCAGGCTCCACTGAGTAAAAGCCAGGTCTGTTTGTAATAAAAATGCATTTGCTCATGATTTGGTCATGGATAAGCAAGCAAAAATGACGTTCAAAATTTTCTTCCTATCAGTGGTAGTATAGAGTAAAATGAACTCAAGATCAGTAAAACAAAATAAGATTGATTACAGTTCAATTGGTTGATCAATCAGATCAATCAATAAATATCTAAATATCCACTCAAACTTAATAATAATCCCCCAGAAGGCCCTTTCAATCATCTTCCCCAAAAACCCTAAAATCTAGCTTTCCTTCTTTTTCATATTAAATTATTTTGTACACTGCAATCTTTGACTTCTTCATGATTGCAATGGCCTCCAAAATATTTCCCTCCATAGCTTCAGGTCATTAATTTGGACATGCCACTGCAAGAAGTCACATTCTGTTGGATGGTATAAAGTATCTGTAACAAATTAATAAATAAAATAGGAGGTTATTTATAAAATATATAAAATAAATTTAATGCATAAAGTCTATTTCTTAGTTTAAATTAGTTTTCTGTGTTTTCCATCTCAAAGTGGAAGGAAACTATATTTAAAAATTAGCAATTGTAGAAAACAAAAACCAAAAACCAAAACAAGGCAAAATCAAGTAAAACCCCATATTTGCTCTAAAACTGCCCTAATTTTTTTTTAAATTAACAGAACCATCACCTTTAGTATTTAAACCATGAAACAACAACTAAAACCAGTTTTTTTAAAAAAATATTTCTACATTTATTTCTCATGAAGCTCAAAAAAATATTGTTGATGGGCATGCAATTTCTTCCTTGAGCTATTCTCTTTTATATCAAACCAAAAAGCTGTATTTTCTTTGGAGTTCAAAAATTAGCTTGGAAATTAGTGGAAAGCCAGCTGAATGAAGGCATAAAATAATACTAGGCTGAATACAGAATACAGAAAAACAGAGTTGGAAGAGAACTTGGAGGTCTTCTAGTCCAACCCCCTGCTCAGGCAGGAAACCCTATACTATTTTAGACAAATAATCCCATCTCTTCTTAAAAACTTCCAGTGTTGGAGCATTCACAACTTCTGGAGGCAAGTGGTTCCACTGATTAATTGTTCTGTCAGGAAATTTCCCCTTAGTTCTTAGTTTTTCTCTGCTTGATTATTTCTATCAAATGCTTCTTGTCCTGCCTTCAGGTGCCTTGGAGAATAGATCGATTCCGTATTCTTTGTGGAAGCCCCTGAGATATTGGAGCACTGCTATCATGTCATCCCTAGTCCTTCTTTTCATTAAACTAGACAAACCCAATTCTAACAACCATTCTTTATATGTTTTAGCCTCTAGTCCCCTAATCATATTTGTTGCTCTTCTCTGTACTTTTTCCAGAGTCTCAACATCTTTTTTATAATATGGTGACTAAAACTGGATGCAGTATTCCAAATGTGGTCTTACCAAGGCGTTATAAAGTAGTATTAACATTTCACGTCATCTTGATTCTATCCTTCTGTAATGCAGCCTAGGACTGCATTAGCTTTTTTTGGCAGATACAGCTCACTGCTGGCTCATATTTAAGTGATTGTTCACTCGGACTCCAAGATCCCAGTTACTACTATTGAGCCATCTATACTATACCTGGTTTTTCTTGTCTAAATGTAGAACTTAACTTTCTTCACTATTGAATTTTATTTTGCTAGATAGGGTGCACAAATCCCATTTAAATAAACAGAATGTCAATACTTTTCAGTCCACATTGCAAGAAAATACTGAGAAGAACTTTAACAGACTTTGGGAGTCATTTAAAAGAGTAGTATTCTGAATATTATGAGTTGTTATGAATAAAAACAAACAGAGCGGATAAAATATTTTGCATTACATAAATTCATTGGAAATTCACATCCAATATACTGTATCTCAGTCATACATACATACATACATACATACATACATACATACATACATATTCGTAGATTTTCACGGGTACAGGTATATAGGTCTTGGCGTGTTCGGGTCTTTTCCCGTGTAAGATTGAGAGTATCTTGCCAACGTTTCGACGAGGTCCCACTCGCCATCTTCAGGCTGGTGCTTTCGGCTTCGTGTTTGTGCGAGCAAAGCATGATCGGAGCTGCTGTCTCTCTATAAATACTGGTGGGGAGGTGTGGTGTGCTGGCTCTGTTGGAAGCAGGCTGGTTGGCTGTGTTGTTATTTCTTGATTGGTTGATGGAGTTGATATTTGCAGATTGGCTGGCTTTTTCGTAAGAACCTGTGTGGCTAAGGTGCTGGCTGTATGTCTATCAGCCTCCTGTGTTGTAACGACCTGAGTAATGGGCTGTTTGATGATCTTCTGAGTTTTATTGTTGTGACATCCTGGGTCTTGTGCTGTAATCTCCTGTGTTGTAACGACCTGGGTAATGGACTGTGTGATGACCTTCTGAGTTCTATTGTTGTGATCTCCTGGGTCTTGTGCTGTAATCTCCTGGGTTGTTGGCTGTGTTGTAACATCCTGAGGTTTTGTGGTGTAACCTCCTGAGTTCCGTGATGTGATATCCTGAGTGGGTGGGTGTGATGTAATGTACCGGGTTTTGGTTTGGGTCCGAGTTTGACGTCTGGCTATGTGTTCATGGCGTGTGTCAGTTTGCTTGGTTTGGGGGTCGGGGTGTGTGGCAGCTGGTGATGCAGCTGTGGTCTGGTTTCTGGATGGTGGCCGCCCTTCGTCTATGGAATGGGCCTGGGTTTGAGTCTGGTGAGGGAGACTGGTGGTGTCATGTGTTGTTTTGGGTCCGGTGTTGGTTTTCGTGGCTGGGACTTGTTTGTTGATAAGGGCTACTTTCCAGATGTCACAACAATAGAACTCAGAAGGTCATCACACAGCCCATTACCCAGGTCGTTACAACACAGGAGGCTGATAGACATACAGCCAGCACCTAGCCACACAGGTTCTTACGAAAAAGCCAGCCAATATGCAAACATCAACTCCATCAACCAATCAAGAAATAACAACACAGCCAACCAGCCTGCTTACAACAGAGCCAGCACACCACACCTCCCCACCAGTATTTATAGAGAGATGGCAGCTCCAATCATGCTTTGCTTGCACAAGCACAAGCACGAAGCCGAAAGCACCAGCCTGAAGATGGCGAGTGGGACCTCATCGAAACGTCGGCAAGATAGTCTCAATCTTATACGGGAAAATACCCGAACAAAGCTGAATACCATACATGTAAGTACCCGCAAAAACTTAAGAAAACACACACACACACACACGTACCCGCAAAAACTTAAGAAAACACACACACACACACACACATATATTATAACATACATACACACACACACACACAAATCATACTTGCATCATCGTACCTGTTGCTCTTGTGCCAAGCATACGTCGATCATATATTCTTACTGAACTATCAGAACAGCCAACTGCAAGGTAATATGGTATTGGTGGGCAGATGGCTACAGATGTGGCAGCTCTCCTACAATTGATTAAAATATCCTAAAACAAAAAAGAGGAAATACTGCATTTATCTGAAAAGCTCACACAAATATTGTATTATCTCATCTATGACTACAATACAAATGAATTTGGGATGATTAATTTAAGACAAACTAAGTCTGCCTCTCATCAAAAAATATTTTAATCATTAAAAAGCAGACAAGAATACAGTTCCCAGACCAAGAACAGATCACAAAAACAGTGTGTGTGTGTGTATGTGTAATTTATTAAACAAATTTATACAGCCACCCATCTCACCAAAAATGACTATGGGTGGCAGGAAAAAAAAACAGATAAAACCCAGAAATGTAAAAACAACAGATATAAAATATAAAAATACATATTGATAAATGTAAAAATACACAAACCGTAGGTCAAGGAACAATAAATTGTCCACCTCAACAATCAAGATATCTAAGAAAGTTTCCATTTCCCTGGGCACCCTAGGGCTGACAACATAACCAGGTTTTGAGAGCCTTTCAAAATATCAAAATATAGCAATTTCCAATCATCATTATCTTTCTATGTTTAGATTTTCTTGAAAAGAAAAAGACTAGAAAATATATGAAAGGAGGCAGGTATTGCATAACTTACTTTAGAAAAGCTGAGTAAATTGGTTTTACATACAAAGAATTGGATATAAATATCAAGACAATTAGGGCACAAGTAAATAAATAGCTAAATATAAAAATGCAAAACTGATAATGTGTAGAAGTAAAGAAGACTGAAATCATACCTGACTCCTTTAATCAGCATATTTATTTTAAAAATAAGTATTATATACTCTATTTTATCAAATTAAGTGTTAGTTATCTATTTCCATTCTAAGTAAATCTTATGTTCTATTTATATTAGTAAAGGGCACTCCTGAAAAAAATTGCAAAAAATCAAATAATTTATTAAATGTGAAACTAAATCCATATACTTCTTTCACCAATAACAGTTTTTCCCTGTTCAGTAAGAGTTTAGGTTCTGTTAGACCAGACATAAATACAGATTATAATTTACATTTTTACATAACTTGGTTATATATCTTGGACTCCTTTCCAGAATTTCTATTGCCAGCACCAAGTAAATCAAGTTCTGAACTTAATGTGATACTTCACATTTTTAACAAATTTCTCTTACATCTTTACAGTCTTCTTTTGTACAACTTGTCCTGATTCTTGTATCAAACCATCTTACAGTACCATCTTCTCCACAAGACAAAAATGTATAGGGATCATTTGGGACTGTCATGATCTACAAAGTAAACATAAGTAGAATTAAAAATGGCAGCAATAGTTGCCTTAAAAAACTGAGGATATGATCCCAAAATTGCAAAAACTGTACCTATATAATCTTCTTATATAATGAAAATAAATCAACATATAATTAATAGTTAATATAAGAGATTGAATTTGGTATTGAATTATATAATCAGAAAATAAGGAGTAGCATTTGAAGCATTTTTGGCAGAGATTGAATTTGATGTATTCATTCAATAATAGACTGAAAATAGATTTTGAAGTATTTATATTCGTTGGTCTGTTATATTTGCAAGTCACTGAAGTTCCAGTTAATGATCACAATTTGCATAAGTATTTAATTAATGCTCAAGTCTTTATAGTAATACAGTATTATATTGTAGTACCTCATATGTAGTTCCATAGTGGCAAGTAAATTGGCACTGTCTATTAGTTTCAGCATCTTGTTCAACATTAGTATAAAAAATGACCCCATCTCCAGAACAGGATATTATTTGCTTATCATTGGTGCATGGTAAAAATTTTGCACTAAAAATATTTGCCCTGTGTCCTGAGCGAATGGTTGTTAATACCTAGGAAACAAGATTAACATTTTATTAGGCTACACAAAGGATGGAGAATGATAATTCATGTCTACCTTTTCTATCATCACCCCATCCATCCACCAAAATCACTTAATTATGATGCCACTTTATTTTTATAATTGATTCCGATATGTTGAGTCTCCAAATCAGCCAATTAATTTCACAGCTATAGAAGAATCTGACCATTGCATTAATACAATACTTACATGATAGCATGACTGGGAGTAGTAGAAAAGAAATAGGAAAAATTCATATGATCTTTCCTGTGTTTTTGTGAGATTGGTGGACTTAATGGGTTTTGCATCAATCATTATAAAATATTTTGAAAACATATAGGATACATGATATTATAATATTATATAACATATATTATAAAAACATGTATTTATATTTGAACCAGAAGAATGAAGAAAAACAATTGGCTATCTTACCTTTCTACTATATGGATTAGTAATTACAAGATTAGTATCATCAGATCCAGATAGAATATATTCTCCTGTATCATTCCAGCATATTGTATTCACCTGTGAATAAATATTTAGTAGCTACATTAATCTTGAGGAGTTTTAAAAATTACATATAAAAATGTTTAAAGTATTTAATTTAGCCACAGCAAAATATTAATGATTAATAAATAAAGTATTGCAAAATCCTTGGTTTGGCCTCACATTATTAACAAGCCTATTTTTCTGAAAACCGAAGCCACCAAAAATAATACCACTCCAAAGATGAATCCTGTCAAGATTAATAATCAATTCCCAATATAAATGAACAAACAAAATCCTAATTTAAATGTGAAAAAAAGATTTAGCTGAACATGCTTTAAGTGTGGAATAAACTAGACCTAGGAAATATGGAAATATTGTTTCCAATAGAAAATATGTAGCCCATGGTTGAATTGTGGAATCCTTGTTGCTTTTTGGGCTTTGCTCTCAGACATATCATTAACTTGGCAACATCATAAGTGCTTGTTATTGTAGGGTTTGCTCCGTTTCCATAAAATAGCTTGCCCTGCCAATGTTGGTGGAGGTGTGGTTTTCTCTTTGATAGTTCCTTGAATAGGATATTGTTTACTGCTTGATTGTTTGACTTATATTAATCCATACTTATCTGGGTGTTGATTGCTAAAGAGAATGTGTTGTGATCTTTTTCTTTTCTTCTTAGCTTTTTACTGTCCCTTTTGGATGGTATGTAAATGTGCTTTATCTCTTTGTGTCTACTGATCGATGATTTGTCTGACTGCAAAGTTTTCAGGAACTCCCTAGTATTTTAGATTTAGCCTGGTCTATATTGTCTAGGAGATTCTCAATCATCCAGCTCATGTGGCAACTGGACTTTCTGTTTTTTTCTTTGAAGACATTTCGCTTCTCATTCAAAAATCTTCTTGGATAAGAAGGGAAAACAAGAAAATCCAGTTGCCTCCTGAAAAAGCAACTATGACCTGGATGACTGAGAATCTCTACAGATGTTTAGCTATACAATTTGGGGTGAACACCCCTTGAATAGTGTGGGAGTAGGAATGGATTTCCAGAGGGGGGAAAGCAGCCATCATCGTCCCATGTCTCTACTTAGTCCTAGTGCTATTTCTGCCACCATTGTAAAATGTTGTCTCAAGCCTTGCACCTCAGCCAGCCACCCCAGCATCAAGTGCAAAGCCACAGCCATCTCTGCCAGCCTCTACTTTGCAGACCCTGCCATGCCCAGCCAACTTTCACCATCTTCCTCCCTCTGCTGGCAAGACATGCCTGGCCTGGGCATGTGTGAAGCAGCAGCTGGCTGCACTAGGTCTTCTTCCCCAACCTGCCTGCATGTTCTCCCAATCTTGCAATGCAGTGCAGCAGAGCCGGTGGGCACAGAACATCAAGGCCAACAGGATAAGTGGACTGCAGGTGGCAAAGATGGCAGGCCAGCAGGGCAAACAGAGTGCAGGATGGTAGAGTCAATGAACACAAGGCAGGAGGAGCAGCAAGTGCAAGGCAGCAGGCCAAAAGGAACATGGGCGGATAGGGCCAGCAGGATGAACAAAGTGCAGGGTGACAGGGGGAGCAGGAGCTATATGGTGCCAGGAGGCCAAGAGGGAAGAGATGGGAAAGAAAATAGAATGTTCATTTCCAAACAAAGCCTTTCTTTCACTATATGAAATTATTTGCAATTATCTTATTAAATTAACCAAGGTTGCATGCTACTGTGCTTGTCCATTTGTGCAATGAACACTTTTAAATAACAGAGTACTTTTTACTCTGAAAATCCTTGCCTACTCTACAAATCTGCCCCTCATATTCTTATCTGGAGGGAGGTTTGCAAGGGTATAGTCAGTTCCAATTTTAAATGAGAATTTTTAAAGTGTTTAAAATTTTAAAAGAAACAAGAAATCACTTACACAGCCATCATGCACATTCAATGTTGCTTCAAGTTTTAATCTTTGGATAAATTCTCTTCTCCCTGGGGAAAAAAATACCAGAAGATTAACTGTCATATCTTAATATTTACAAACAACAGGTGAAAAACGCCATGGCTCTCAATTTTCTGTAGAGGTATTGCATTGCATGTAGACCCAAGATTATTAAACATCAATATTTAGACATTGGGAATTTGATTTCCTAGACAATAGATAAGCATTTATTCAGCCCAATCAGTCAAGCAGGCAAAGAGTTATTCAACAAGCATTTAGTCAGAAATATATACTCTACCATTACATATAGTATGTCAAAGGTAATACTCAACTGTCCCCAAATTTGAGTAAATTTCACCACTTGCCCTCAGAATATGAAGGTTTACTATGATGACTTTTCCTTGAGGAGTAGTACATCCCAACATACTTTATTACCTTCATCTGTGAGAGCAAAAATGAACACTTCTGGAAGAGTGAATTGCTTTTAAGGGGAACGTTAACTGCAATGATAATCAAATACCTAGTGTGGAATTTTTAAAAAACACTAATACTAATGGAAAAATAAATAAATAAATAAATAATAACAATAAATATAAGAAAAATAAAAAATACTATTTTCCAATCCAGTAATATACAGTATATGTATTCAGAATGAATGTAGGCAAATTTAGGCAAGAGGTCAGCTAAGGAAATGATATGAATACAGGTCTAGATATTTAATGGATAAGAGAAGTCAATTCTCACATAAGTTTTCTTCCATGAATGTGTACAAATTAATTATAGATTAGGGCAGTATTCTTTCTAGTTTATAAAGGATATAAAGATATAAACATTGTAAATAGAGGAATTGCCAATACTGTAACAAGCTTACTCTCACTACCCCAAATGCAAGTCAAGTGTCACATTCTACTTTGAGCACATTGTTGTGATCACTGCCCAAAAAATGTCATTGCTAGGACTGATCCAGTGCATTTTAGGTCTGCCAAGTGAAAACTTTTTATTTTTGAACTCTAGAGATTTAATTACATACAAAAAGAAGCCTACCTGCTATTTAGTTTGAAGAACATGAAACTAGTCTATAAGTGCTTGAACAAACTTGGAAGATAATTAGGGAAATACAAATTACTTCATAACTGAAATGGTGCCATTATAGTCAGTATAAAATCATCTATAATGTTTTTACATATTTTTTATAATTGTACATACTATAATGCAAAATCCAGGAATGTAGAATGCAAAACATATCTACGTTCTGGTGTAAATTACATCAATTTATTTTAAAAAATAGATCATATAAGAATTTTCAAGATTCCTTGTTATCTAATTCTTGCGTTAGATCAGAGTAGGCATAATGATTAAATTCTAATATTCTCTCTTTAAGTTTTCATTGTTTACACATCACTATGTAAATATGATTTTATCTATCAAAGATGGCATATTAGTCCCTTCTTTTCCTACTTCCAGAAAATATTTTTATGTATTTATTTATCATATTTATACGGACACCCATCTCACAAGAGCGTACCACAGTGCATTACAAATATAGCTTATATTTCATTAGTATTCTTACCAGTAAAGCTGATTTAAGCACTAATTCTATATATGGATAGCTATGGTTATTTAGATGCTGATTCTAACAAGTTTTAAATGTTATGAGCTGTTCAGCTATAGAGGCTTTACATTTGTTGTCTTATTAGACTGCATCTAGTTACTGGTGCATAAAAAAAAAACTATTATTACTGCTGGACTTAACACTCCACATCACTTTTTCAGTATTTCTTGCAAACATCACTGTTTTAAAAATATTAATTCTATACTATCTATATTTTTCTTCTACAATTGTTGTAATTAAAGAACTTATTTGCCTTCGGCAATTGATTCCATACCTCATTTTGTTTTATTGAACAGTAATTCTGGAATTAAAGCAAGAAGTTTCAGATGAAAGTATATCACAATTTGTGGGCATAAGTAAGTTTCAGTATATCTTACAAAATAATGTGATTCCAGTTGCTGTATTTCTTAATTTCTTCAATACAAGGAATCATTATATATTGTTTTGTTCATTAAAAAGCAGCTCTGCTCAACCAAAAATATTCCCAAGAAAATTCATATTTTAAGAAGAAGCTATATTGGCAACTGACAATTCTGACCTTGTTTTCTTGATTGACAAAATTATTAAACTTCAACTATTAAATTACTATTTTTAAAAGCTTAACATAATTAATCAATTTAAAGTAATTCTTACCATCTATTTTAATTTTAATAGTTGAGATGCACTTTGCTGTCATATGATCACTATGTTATTGTGTAAGGAAAAGCAATTTTGTCTATAGCAATATTGCAATCTTTATTGGACTTTCAAACATACGACGCAGCAAATGAGTACATAGCTAAATATAACCCTTACTGCTTAGTCAATGATAATGTTACACATACTTGAATGTTCAACTGAAGTAAACAGTGTTAGAACAGCAGACAAGATTTAAAATATTAACTTGCAAGTAAATAGTTATTTCCACTATTACAATAATGTAGCGTGCTTGCATAACTTTTACTTTTTTAAAAAAATATACTGATTTCTCATGTTTCAGTTTATTTACAAAACAACTGCATAAACTCAAGAGATTATTTTTATAGGAAGCAAATTACAAAAACTGAGCCCTCATAAAGTGTGACTCTGACAATACAACACTCACTTGGTTGAATTTTTTTTGTATTCTTTTTAAAATCCTTCTATATAGAAAAATAAAATCAAAGATAAAGTGCTTTGTGTCAGTGGGAGGAGGATTTGTATATGTTTATCCTCTCTAGCATTCAGTTACAGGACCCGGTAGTGGTACAGTCATTCAGGGGTTTACTAACAGAATGAGAAGCAGCCTGAATAATTTTCTGGACATGCACAGTCATCTCTTTCTCAAAATAGAACTTTCTTTCACCTTTCTACCCTTTTCAAATTGTTCCTGATTATATACAGAGTTAAAATTAGATACTCATTCAATTACTATCACCCATAAACTCAAAACCATTTCATACATGACCTTTGCACCATTCCAAAATCAATTCTGCTATTCTTGGAGTCCATCTTCAAAGTAACTGCTGAAAGGTTTGATTGTTCAGTTGGTAAACTGAAAAATGCAATCTGTATTTGATACTTTAAAATGGAACTGGGCTGTTTTGACTTTCTTCAGATTCATGCAACTGTCTCAATGTGCAGAAAAACAGAGGCAAAGTTTATGCTGTGCTTCTACAGAAAAGCGTAATTCCTGGGGATATTCCCAGTACTTTAAATTTATTTCATTTCTGATCATAAGATTTGAGTTGGCATTTAAAGCTCTGTCAGTCAATGGATAACTGATCTGAGAAGTTGTAACTAAAAGCTATACCCATATGAAAATTCTATCCAATCTGTTAGACCTTCCCAGGGATATTTTTCCAAGAAAACATGTAAAAAGATGTGTTTCCCACTACTTTCACAAGGTCCTAAATAGCTACAAATTGTAAAGTTGTTGTTGAATTATGTTTTGAGCTCTCCTTTTAGGCAGATGAAGGAGAACACTAGCTCATGGCATTCCCTGCCTGTTCTCTGTGTTCCTGAGTCTGCAACACAGAAAAACAGATTTAAAAGAATCTGCAGAATTTGGCATGGTATTACTTTCAAATGACTATTACTGGATAAAGCTTTTATATATCAGTGGCAGAAAGTTATTTTGAATGATAAATAATTCAGTCATTTATATTAAAGAAAAACAATTACTGAAACCCTAAAAAATATTCCAATATATTTTGTTGTCTATCAACTGCACATGAAGTGCTTGTAGATATGAGAAAGCAAAACTGTATTAGAATCTAATCAAATCCCAAGTGTGCTGAACAAATAGTTGTGTCATCCAGTAAGAAATGCAATGTTCAGCAAAACCTCTCAGAAGACTCATAAACTTTTTCAAGCAGCATTGGAGAGCTACTTTCAAACTAAAGCTGTAACTTTAAAAAGGAATTCTGTGACTATAAACCTGTATCAAATACTGAAATACTGCCATGAAATTAATATTCTGACAATAACGGTTGAGGTTTTAGTTATTTTTAAAATGTATTTTAAATAGTTCCTTATGTTTTTATAAAGTCACTTCCCCAGCAACAACATGTTTACGTATTCTCTTAAATTAGTTAATTCATGGTGATCCAGAATCACTGGCTGAATTAAAAAAAATACTTTCTACATTAAACTTGGACTTGGATAGTATATAGATGGGTTCATATAATCTATTGCACCTGGTCACTCAAGTATATGAAAAATGTGCTACATATAATCTCTCTCTCTCTCTCTCCATAGCTAGCTAGCTAGATGGAGGGAGGGAGAGAGAATATAATATTTGAAGTAGTTGGTGCTTGTCTTGTTCAATAAAGATTAAGATATACATTAACTGGAATAATTTATTATTCCAAATTTTATATCCAATTTTTAATTTGCTTTAATATCTGCTTCATTTTAAATGTTTATATACCACTATTGAACTGTAAGAGTTTACATTTTAAGAGAAACATTGACTATATTTAATACTTCCATTCCTTAACATGTCAAAATTTATGCCTCAATCATTTCAGCTTTAAAACAGTTTAAAACTTGTATATTTTAGTAGCACAATAAACAATACTCTAAAACTACCCTATTTATATCCAGTTTTATCTCAAAAAATGTGATGCATCATAATCTATTAGTTATAAATAAACCAAAATGTTAATGTTATCAAATGTAAATGTTATCAAAAATTATTGCAATACAAAGAAAATATTCTTTGCTTTCCTACGAGAGGGTATTCTAAGATTAGTTTTTTATCTGATGTTTGAGAGCATGCACAAATGTTTCATGCTTTAGATGCTGAACAGGTGTTTCATATGTGGCAGTAGAAAGAAAATGCAATTTTTTTATATTTTACTGTATACATTTTACCTCATATTGTTTGCATCTGTGTATGTTGTTCTTACCATGAACAACTTCAAATGGTTTTATGATCAGAAATGTGGCATATAAATTAAAATAATAAATCAAATTAAGAATGTTTCGTTTGAATGGATGCAACAGTCCTGACAAAAATAAGTCTGCAATCCTTATGTTACCATGTTTACAATGTTTTCTCTATACCTTTTCAATCTATCTTTGGTCATACATGTTTACTGAAACACCTTTTAACCACTTACTGTTATGTCACTTCATAGAAATATTATGAGGATCACTCATACAATAGAAAAAAAACAAGTGTAAAATAGCTAAAACATTAAGCAGCAACAAATAGCAACAAACTTGTTCCAATCATATTCATTTTAGTATTATTATTTATATGCTGCCCGAATCTAAATGGTTCTGAACAACTCTGAATAGGGTCCCAGTATTTTAACTGAAAACAAAAACTACAACTGATCTTTGAAACTAGCTAATATCAGTATCTCAAGAATTTGAAGGTCTTTAAGAGAAAAGCCAATTTGTTCTGAATGTGAACAAGTCAATTTGACATGTTTTAGTTTATCTCTTCATAACAATAAGGGAAGAATTCCAAGAGTTGAAAAACCATCGCCCAGTCTTAGACACTGCATTGACTGAAATATTCATCTGGACCAAACAGAAATGGATGGTGGGCAGTCAGTCAGTGGCCTAGTACTTTATTACATTATATACATACAAGACATTACTCAATTTCTTTCAAGATAAGCATCATTTTACAAAGTGCAGAAAAAGAGTAAGAAATAGCAAGCTATACTAAGTAAAGCTAAGCAATAAAAAAAAAGAAAATAGCTGGCTATAGAGTTAATTGGGGATTCTATGTCTAGCATATCTAAAATATATAGTTGTTCCCATCTTAAACTTACACATTCAGATAAAATATTTAAACAATAAGCATGCCATGATCCTCCAAACTATCACCATATCACTCCCTGTAACTGGGATGCAATTGGAAGACTACTCTTGAAATGAATTTGAGGAAACTTATCAAAATGCATTTATTTTTATGCAAGACAAAATAGTATTTGGAGGAAGAACAAGATTGTGTCTCATTTCTTATCTGCCTGATTTTTTCTAGAATTGGCTTTTCTTCTTTAGACATTTAGCTTTTAATATCCATTTTTGTTGATATTAATGTGCCATAATAATTAAACCCTGTTATATACATAAATGTTCACCTATTTAATCATGTACTGATGGCAATGAGCTTGTAATTCTGCATAATATTAAGTGATCTAATTCACATGGAAGAGAAGGAATCATTATCTGGTTTGTTTGTTTTTTAAAGCAGCTTCCAGAAGAAACAGCCACAATTTGCTCTAGTAGATTTCTAGACCAAGTTTGACAGATATGATTAATACTTTTGGAAAAGAGTATTGGGAGAGCAGCCTGTAGAAATGAAAATAACTCTGAAAATAACATCTTTTCTGCAGCTCTTAAAATTTTTACATTTTAATAAAATTCAGTACTCAGAAAAATTATTCCCACACTCGTTTTTTGAAGAGGGTATTCATTTTTATTAGACTAGTACATACTAAAACTAATTTGGGAGGAATCAAATATACACCTGTATGTAAACAGGTAAATCACGTGTGCAACTCTATTACATTTTGTCTACCAAATATCAGTCTTTTAATAAATTATATTCTAGTATCTAAAGTACAAGACTTTAATATAACTACAGCAAAGCCACAAAGAAGTTTTAAAAACAAAAAGTTATTAGTTGAAAAAAAAATATTATGGCTATCACCCAGATATTGATTAAAAGTATTTTTTTTTCTTACGAAGTTTGAGAAAGTCCCTAACCATACATAGAACACACAGAAAAATTAGTGCTACATTGTTTTTCTGTATTAATAAACATTAAAAGATAACTATTTGATTTTATTTTACTGCCTAGCATATTTAAGGCCCGCTGAAGATTAGCTCAACTTTGGGAGAAAAAAATGCACCCATTCTGCATCGAAATGAAGTTGTTATCGTATCTTTATGATTGATTATTCTGGAACGATTCACACTTCATTTTTTTTTGGGGGGGGGGGGAGAAATCCCAAAGTCCATGAAAGCCAGAACCTCCTCACGTTTGAGTTAAATGTTTCCAAGGCTTATATGTGCATCCTGAGCTCACGCTAATGGAAGGCAGCAAACGACACTAAACCTCGTTGTGATTTCTTCGGTACTACAGTGTATCTTGAACAGGGCAGCGGACGGGAAAGAAGAGCAGAGCCCACAGAGTCCAGTTGCTACTTAATGAAACTGAACTCCGTTCAATTAATTTCGACTTGCTCCACGGCCAAGTGCAACATGTGCCGAAGAATGGGATATTAAAAGGCAACCAGAGGAAAACCGCAAGTTTGACGTTTCGTGTTGGGAAGAGATGGTTTTCTTTCCCAAGACTCGCCGCGGGAACGGGCTAAGGGCAAGGGGGCACGGAGGGCGCAGGAGAGCTAGGTCAGTCGAGGCTTTCTAGCCGTTTTTACCCACCACCCTGGGCGTCCGACCGCTTGTTCCCCGCTTCGGCATTCAAATGTACACGGCGCCGCTCTAAAGCAGAAGGGCTGACGGTCAGAAAAGACGCTGCACTACCAAGGTCCCGACGGCTCGCCGTCAAAAGGATCGATCCCGACCTTCGGCGCGCGAGGGAATCGACTACAAGGGCCGCCGCGTCCCGGCGCCCCCGACCCCGCCCTCCTGCCCCCGCTCTTCCCTCACCTAGATACCGTCTCCGCAGCAGGCCCGGCTCCTCCAGGCCCAAACTCCTTTTCTTCACATCCCACAGGAGGTGGGTGCAGCACCCCCGGGACATGGCCCCGCGTGCTCTGCCAGGCGGATCGGATCTGCCACCGCGGGCACCAGCGACATCAGTCGCTGCCACTTACTGAGGGCCACCCCTCCCCCGCTTCACCATGGAGACCGTGCGCGCGCCTGGTGCGCGCGTAACCACTGCCGCTGCTGCCATTCAAACCCCCCCCCCCCACATCGCCTCTTCGGAGAGCTGCCACAGTAACAATAGCTCCTCCTCTCTCCCCGCCCACAGACAGGGAACGGCTCACTGGAGACATCGCGAGAGTTAAAGCGAGTGGGGTAGGTGGTAGAGGAATAGCTATTTGCGGCTGCGGCGTCTTGCGCTGGCTTTCTGGACGGAAACCAAGCCAACCGCCGGATCCCTTAAAGGTCTCCTCCTTCCGTCACGTCACTGAACGCTCAAAGGTGTAAACAAGTCAGGACGAGTTCAAGGGCGCGGGTTCGGCCCTGACTATCGTGTGTAAACAAGCTCGTCGTTTCCGAATAAGGTCTAAAGAAGCACCTAAGTCGAACATTATTTCCAGAGCCGATGTTCCATAATAGAAAATAATAGTTGCTTCACTCGTCATTGCTTCGCGCTCGTTTTACTAGCGTCATAAAAAGCAGACAAGAATTGACACTCTCCTACTGTCATCGACCCTAGAGAGAAAGCCGGTGGTGGCAATAGCACGGCTGGCCAATAGCACGAAGGACAGCTGTTTAAGTCACGCCCCTTTCTCAATCCAGCAGCAAATCGGAACAAAGCAAACCGGGCTCGTCCTACCACCGGCTTATGTCCGCGGGGCGGGTTCTAAGGCCGTGTGAGGAAGAGGAGGAGGAAAGGAAGGACGCCAGGTCGAGCGTCGGTGTCACTGAATTCGGGGCTCCCGCTATCAACGAACGCACAGGATGGCGGCTGCGGTGGCTGGGTTTCGTGCTTCTTATCACCGTTTCTTAGACAAGATCGAGCTTTTGTTGCCGCCTCGGCTGCGCCCTTTGTATAACCACCCTGCAGGTATTGAGGGAGGGGAGAGAAAGGGGGAAAGACCGGCAATTGCTGTAGGTGATCCGTGTAAGGGTGTGAGAAGGTGAATGTGAAAAAAAAAAAAAAGTTAATGGTCCTGCAGACGTCCACTCGAAGAAGGCCGTCCAAAAGGAGTTTCCCCGGTAAATGCAGTTTTACATGCCACGGTACTGTAGTTGTGAGAAACCTCTATTTCCGTTATATTTGGATATGTTTTGCCCCCTTCCTATTGCAGTATTATCACAAAGTGTCCACGTATGATGTGTTACCGAATGTCGAAAGTCAAATATCTGGCTAGTTTCTGAGAAATTGAAGTTGAAGCACAATTTACCGTGAAGTTTGTTAAGTGACCTTGGAGCAGGTGTTGTGCTTTAACCTAGTGCAATGCTTTTTTCCCCCCTCCAAAATGAAAGGCAGAATATAAATAAATAATACAGAAGACCTAGTGCATGGTCTAGTTAAATGGATGTGACTGTTACATTTCCCCCCCAAGAAATTCTGCAAAGAATTCATTTCTCCTCTTCTCTGGAGGACAGCTAGACTGGCCTGCCCACGTTATTGCCCTTTGAATGTTTTAGGTCACAGGGGTCTTCAAACTTGGCAATTTCAAGACTTGTGGACTTCAACTCCCAGAATTCCTGAGTTAACAATGACTGGAGGAGGAATTCTGGGAGTTGAAGTCCACAAGTCTTAAAGCTGTCAAGTTTGAAGACCAGTTTTAGAATTAGAATTTCATACATCATTGAACACCCCAGCTACATGAGCAACCACCCTATACACTGAATAAGCTCTAGGAGTTGTAAATGTCTATGGGGAGTCTCAGTCATCCACATCATGGTTGTCCCAAAGGTGCTTTTTCCATTGTTACAACTGAAGAAACTTCATGGATGAGAAGCAAAATGTTTTCAAAGAAACAAATCTAGAAAGTCTAATTTCCTTTTGGGAAAAACACCTTTACCATTTGTACTTCAAATTCATTTGATAGGCACTAGGTTGGAGAAAGCTATAAAATATCTGGAAAGAGTGAGGGTAACAATCCAATAGCATATTTCAGTGTCCTTTCTACAATTCAGTGGCAGACGGGAAATATTCTGTAATATTCACCATCCTTTATTAAGCCTCTTACCAAAAAGATGTTGAAGTTCCAATACATTTTAAATTTTACAGGATTATATATAATTTAAATTTGTCACCTACTACTTCTCCTTCCGTTTTAGTAATACAATCATCAAGGAATTGACAAAACTTACAGAAAATGTAACATCTGTTTGTTCTCCTTGACATAGAAGTTTCAGAAATAGGATCTGTTATCTTTATTGCTAGCAATAAAGAGTGAAAGACCGAATTAAGGCAGCTAAATGGAAAGTCAAACTGTCATCCAGGAAAAATACAATTGATAAGCTGCAGCGCTACAAAATAGATAGTGACTTGAATTGCTGAAACTTAGCCTAAAATTAAGATTCCAAGATTAACCTGCAGAATTGCCTCATGGCCAGGCAGAAGGCAAACAGATTTAATTAATAATAAATGTGTAACTATTAGTATGAATTTCAAAATAGATACTTTCTGGTGAAGGAATGTTATTAGCTAAGTTGCAACAGAAACTTGCTAGTCTGGAAAAGATCATTGCCAAGTTCTTGCCTGCCCAGAAGTGCTGACTGGTGTGCTTGCCCCATGGCTGGTGTCAGAGCCTTGTAAGAAAAATTAACAATGACTTGTTCCCTATTATTTTCAAATAAAAGTTGCAAGAGGAAAAGATAGCTTCAACCCCATATTTAATGTAGCAACAAAGTACATCTATTATGCAGCTATTGTTACATTACACCTTGCTGCAGAAAGAACTTTTCTTTCTTGGGGTTCATAAATCCTGTCATACTGCAATAACAATGTATTTTTAATTTAAAAAATGCCTTATTCCGGTTTTGGTTGATATAAGAGTTATGGTGGTATTATGGTGGTATCTGGACTATGAAGACCTTGTAACAGTTATTCATGCTCCTATCACCTTTTATTTGTTTCATTTCAAGTTGTTTTATACGAGGCCGTCTTTGAAGACTATCAAGAAATTTGAATTGGTCTCAAATGCAATTACATGGTTGTTAACAGATATATGCCGGTACAAACATCTATACTCTCGCCTTGTGCTGGCTTCCTGTTGGCTTCTGAGAGCAACTCAGAACTATTGTTTTGTACTTTAAAAGCTATATGGCTTGAAACTGGAGTATTTGTAGGACTGCCTTCTGCAACCAGTTTTATCCAATCCAACTTGTATGTCCTGGAAGAACCTGTTTGTGGTTCCCCAATTCTATGAGGTAAGAATGATGGAGGCCTGCAGGTAGTGGGGTTTTTTTGTGGTGTGTGTTTGTGTGTATATTTATCTGCCCTTTGGAACCATTTCCCTCAGAAATTCAGTCAGATCCTATACTAGTGACTTTCAGTAAATTACAACAAATAGTTATTTCAAAGAGCTTTTGGACATGAGTTGATGCCATCAGTTACTGATTGCTTTATGTGCAGTTAGGGCAGGGGTGGGCAAACTACGGCCCGCGGGACACATCCGGCCCGTTGGTCATTTTAATACAGCCCGCCTCTGGAAAAAAAAAATTCCCCTCTGAAAAAAAAAATTGGGGCCGGCCAAAGAGCCCACACAGGCGCCAAAAAATTGCACACACAACACGGAGCTGGGCAGCCGCTTCCTGGTAGCGGGGCCAAGGCCACTGCCCGGGAACGCCCACTGCTTTCCCAAGCCAGGGCTGGGCGGTGGCGTGTTGCCCTGCGCCGCGTGGCCCCCGCCTGGCAGCGTGCTTCTCAGCTGGTCTCCTCTTCCTCGGCCATACAGAACAAACAGGCAGAGAAGGAGAGACCAGCCGGCTGGTTGGGGAAGCTTTCTGCACCGAAAGAGGCAGCTACTAATCTCCGGCTTTGCTCCGCTTCTCCAATGGTCTGGCACCACCTGTTCTTCTTGTGCTGCGAAAGAGGCGGCTAATGATCTCCGGCTCCGCTCTGCTTCTCCAACATCCGGCGCCACCCTGTTCTGTGTCAGGCCCAGCAAGTCCGAGCAGCCGGCGCACAGAAGAAGGCGGTGCCGGATGTTGAAAAGCAGAGCGGAGCCGGAGATCATTAGCTGCCTCTTTGGCAGCACAAAAGCCTCCCAACTGACCAGCTGCTCTCCTCCTTCTCTGTCTGTTTGTTCTGTATGGCTGAGGAGGAAGAGACCAGCCGGCTGGTTGGGGGAAGCTTTCTGAGCGAAAGAGGCAGCTACTAATCTCCGGCTTTGCTCCGCTTCTCCAATGGTCCGGCACCACCTGTTCTTCTTGTGCTGCGAAAGAGGTGGCTAATGATCTCCGGCCCGCTCTGCTTCTCCAACATCCGGCGCCACCCTGTTCTGTGTCAGGCCCAGCAAGTCCGAGCAGCCGGCGCACAGAACAGGGCAGCGCCGGATGTTGGAAAGCAGAGTGGAGCCGGAGATCATTAGCCGCCTCTTCGCAGCACAAGAAGCCTCCCCAACTGGCCAGGTGCTCTCCTCCTTCTCTGCCTCTCCCCTCTTGCTCCTCACAGTTGCCCTGAGCTGGTGCAGTTCTTTACTTGGGCAGCCAGACGCCCGCAGCAGCAACAGGCAGTTCTGCCTGGGCTCTGCTCAGGTGTCCGGCTGGGGCTGTCAGGAGTTGCTACGCGCCGGCGCAGCTCCGCGCGGCTCCAGTCCCGCTTGCCTTGGGAAGGGAAAGGCAAAACCAGGAGCCGCTGAGCCTGAACCTCCGGTGCCGCTGCTGCCGTTGCAAAGCACCGCACGCGGCTCTTCTTTTTGCCTTTCCTTCCCGAGGCAACGTGGGACTGGAGCCGAGTGGAGCCGTGCCGGCAGTAGCAACTCCTGACTCAGGGGCCTCCGAGGGGAGGGAAGGAGGAGAAGAAGGGGGGAAGGGGCGATTCCCAAAATCTTGTGCTGACCCGGCCTGTCTGTCAAATTTTAAAAGTGAATGCGGCCCCCCGAGCCAAAAAGTTTGCCCACCCCTGAGTTAGGGATTAGTTATTTTTTTATGTCTGTAGTTAGACTGTAGACATTTTATTGCATTGCATAGAGATGCTATAAACTACAAAGCACAAATTCCTCATCCCTTGTTGATAATCATATTAAACTGTATTTGTATTCCTTTGGTTTTTATCCAGTGGAAGAAAGGAAATGTGTTATATGGAACAATTATTTTAACAACAAGCTGTTATTTCTTTTATAAGAAATTAGCTTCAGCATCTCTTCAGTATACTTTTTCAGGTTATTAATGGCTGGGCTGTATAAGAAGAGAAAAATTATTAACAAGATTCTTTCCCAATCACTTGAGTGTGAATTGTATTTGAATATAAGAAGAGGTGTCTTATTTAATCTAGCAGTCTGTCCTACAGTGGTTCAACCAGTATCTGTGGAAAATTCACAGAAAGAACAAGAGTACCTTATTGTTTTTCTTCCTTAGCAACAGGTTTTGAAAGGGAAGCTGATGCCAGTGGTTGAGGTGGTAAATAAAGTGAATGAAAAACAAATTTACCTTATTTCCAAACTTCGAAGCTTTTCATCTCCAACCTATTGGTTATTTTGGTTTTTCCTTCAGTAGCTATTCTCTATCCTAATATATTTGACTTGTGATGAACACAACTATATTCAATGCTCCAACTGTAGTTAGTTACACCGTACATTTATACAAATCAGTATATTACTGGTAGTTGTACTGAATTAAAGCTTTTCTCAATAGTTACACAATGAATCATTGTTTGTGCTGAGCTACAGTACAATATCAGGATGGTGCTTAGGCATTTTCTTCTTAGCTTTAATGTCAGTTTCTGTTCAATTTTAAACATGTATTCATAGTCCATGCCATGTGAACCTGGAACAGTTTGATGGCCTGATTTGATACACTGTGACATTTCCCCTAGATTGGAACATAACCTGCAGTATTGGAAAGAAATCTTACTTCTGGTTTGTGAAATATTCTTTGCAGTTAACACTTTCATTTCTTATTCTAGTAGTTCCTTGCACTCTATAGATAATCCTTTTATTTAAGATGGTTAAATTGGCATTTTTTAATTCAAAAAATATACAATATGAACCTCGGCACTAGATTCGAAAACGTCGTCACTACAATTTACCATACTCAACAGGCAAATATTCTAATAAATGGGGAACAAACTGACCCGATAAAAATAGAAAAAGGGGTTAGACAGGGTTGCCCTCTCTCTCCTCTGCTTTTCATATTCGCCTAGAATCTCTTTTGACGTATATTAGGCAAAATTCGAGAATTAGAGGACTGAGGATTAAATCAGAAGAGTACAAAGTACAAGCCTTCGCTGATGATTTGGTTTTTTTCTGGAGGAGCCTATAGAAAAAGGACATAACTTATTAGAAGAACTAGAACAATTTGGAGAAGTCGCAGGATTTAAAATTAATAGGGATAAAACAAAATTAATGTCTAAAAATTTAACAGGAGACCAGAATAAAGAACTAGAGACAATAATGGGAATACAGGTGACAAAAAAAATTAAATACTTAGGAATTTGGCTTACTCCACAAAGCAAATCATTAAAAGAAAACAACTATGACAAACTTCTCCAACAATCCAAGAAAGATTTAGATTCCTGGAGTACATTACAACTTTCCTTATTGGGCAGGATTGCTCTGATTAAGATGAATATTCTGCCAAAATTTCTATATCTATTCCAGACAATTCCAATCAAATTAAATAAAATTTTTTTATGGAATTAAACAAGATAACATTGAAATTTATTTGGCAGGGGAAAAAGCTAGGATTAATGTAAAAGCCCTACAAGATTTGAAAAGCAGAGGAGGGTTAGGCCTGCCAAACTGGGAAGTATATTACAAGGCAGCCACCCTACTATGGATAAAGGAATGGGTGAATTTAACTAACAAAAGAACACTAATATTAGAAGGCCACGATATGCAGAAAGGATGGCATGCCTTTCTGTGGGAAACTGAGAAACCCAGGCAATCATATTTCCATAGGCATCTTATCAGGGACTCTTTATTAACCAATTGGGAAAAAGTACGTAAAAAACTTTATCTAAAAATACCGATTTGGCTATCTCCAATGGAAGCGATAGTACACCCTAATAATTTGGATATAACTAAAATGATTAAGTACTAAAATTTATTAGACCCACAAGGAAAACTGAAAACTCGACAAGAATTACAAGAGCGAGGATTTAAAATTGATCAGTGGGTGTACCTTCAAATTCATAGTAGATATAAACAAGATATTAAGGAATTTGGAATCTACAATAAATTACAGACTTTAGACAAAATTCTATTAGGACCGAGCAAAAAAAAAATTATCTAAATTTTACAAACATTTATTAGAAACTGAATTAGAACAAGAAATTGTCAAAGGAAATATGATTGCGTGGAGCAGAAACGTGGGACGGAGCATTACTCTAGCAGAATGGGAAAGGATCTGGAACAGGAACATTAAGATCACGAAATCAGCAGCTTATAAAGAAAACGCATATAAAATGTTTTATAGATGGCACCTGCCCCCTTCGAGATTGGCGAAGATGCACCCCAACACGAGCCCCAATTGTTGGAAATGCCAAAGCATAGAAGGTACCTTCTTCCATTTGTGGTGGTCGTGGCAAGGAAACCCAGAAGTACTGGCAAAAATTAGGCGCTGGCTAGAGGAAATAACCAAGGAACAAATAGAGTACAAACCAGAGTCCTTCCTTCTAGGAATTTTCGATAAACAAATACCCAAAAATCGAAGTATATTGTAATTCATATCTTAACCGCAGCCAGACTGGCATTTGCCCAGTGCTGGAAATTATCTTATTTAAGATGGTTAATTACCATGCAATGAAAAGTGAAGTGTTGACAGTAAAAGAAAGCAGCTGATGTTTTCTATTCATTGTAATACTTCTCTTAATAGAAAACTTTAGAACCTCTTTAAAGTAGCAAAAATAACTATGCTGGGAAATAATTTATGGCTTGTAACAAATGTATTTATAAAGAAGGAGTCTTGTAAAACAACTGCTAGTTATAGTTCAAAGTAGCATTCATAATCACTTGGATCAGGACTGACATAAAATAGATATAGATATACTAAGATATTCTGATCTAAACTTAAGTAAATGAAGGATTTACCAAAAAAAACCCACCTGAAATTAAATGATGAAAAAAATAAGGGCACCGAGAAACACAAGTTGTGAGAAGCAATTTGTACTCAAAATACATTTCTATGCTGGACATTTCTCCTGGTTCCATATTCACCTAACTAAACCATCATTTTATATTTTCTTCTCATGTAGTTGTTTAGCACTCTAGTGAAAAGTAGAGTTTAAAATCTGACCAGGTATTGATATATGCAACTGCCTGATCCAACAATATGTATTTAGCCTAAATAACTTCATTCTAGGGGTGGTGTGATGGCTCAGCAGTTAAGATGATGGGCTTGTCAGCTGAAAAGCTGATAGCTTGGGTTTCAGACCCAAGCGCCATGTGATGAGCTTCCATTACTCATCCCAGCTTCTGCCAACTTTGCTGTTTGAAAGCATGCAAATGCAAGTAGATAAATAAGTACCACTTATGCAGGAACATTACTGCATTCTGTATTTTCATGTTGGCCATGAAGATGGAATTATATCCCAGACAATGCAGGCTCTTGGCTGGGAATTGGAGATGAGCACCGCCCCTTGATTGGACAGGGGAAACTTCATTCTACAATAATTGTCACAACCTTTATATCTCATCTTGTATCATTTAAAAGCCTATTATCACAACATTATTATTTATGTAAGGGCATATCCAAGTTTGCCATGAGTTGTACATTGAGAATATTTCTTGAACTCAGTAGAGCTTTGTTATTCTCTTTGTTTCTGCAACTACAAGTTAACATAAAAGATACATACCACTAGATTTCAACAGTTTTCTGAAAGATTTAATTAGAATTGAGTACTTCAAAGTATTAACTTTAATAATAAGGTGGTTATCAAATACTTCCCTAGAATGATGTGAAATATTACATGTCTAAAACTTCTTTAAAATAACAGAAAAGTAAGAGTTTTTTTAAAATACACTACTCAGAGATGCCATGCATGCCCCACAACATTACTGAACTTAGTGCTTTCCAATTAAATTGAGTAACAAGCTCCAAAAATCCTGGTGTAGCATAACTATTGGCCATGCTGAGTTGAAATTGGTCATGCAGAGTTGAAATGCTGGAATTTAAAGCACCAGGATGAGAAAAATTTACCCATGTCAAAAGATAGGTCAGCTGATGCCTGCTGGATAGTTTGGATTTCAGTGTTCATCAACCCCAGCAAGTATTAAAAGATTGAAGTCTAAAACTCTAAAGCATGTGGTTTTGCTCATACTGTCCTTCATTCCTTGAACGTTCATGGACACTATTTCCAAAAACCTACTTACAATTTATTCCTAAATAGGAGCTGGACTTGCATTTTTTTCTGATCACAAAATAACTTGTGAAATGACAGCTATGTGGATAATCTAATAATCTCTTTAATTTCAGAGATATTTCAGATGCCCTGTTCAAAATGGGTTGGTTTGTCATTAGGGCTCACCAGAAGTGGGATTCACTGCATTTATCTAGCTAAAAGAGAGATAAAACTTTGTTTTTGTGCCTGAAACTACATCCTCCAAAGTGGAAATGATTTTGAGATATTCTTAGTGTGACTCAACCCTGAAATAGATCTGTTCTCTTCCCGTTAGGTCACCTCTATAAGGCATTGCATGCCAAAACAACTAGACCCAGGGACAGTTTCTTTCCTTATACCATCACGAGGAATTAGGTGCTGAACACCTAATTCTTACAATACTGTTTAATGTCTATGTACATTTGCCCAGGTTGTATGGCTGTAGCATTATTGTTATCTGTCTTACCTTTTCTACTCCCTTGTCTTTTTGGTATTATCATTATGATTATTATTACTCTGTTGCTTTGCATGTAAACTGAGAGCTTCTGCACTGGAAAATTCCTTGTGTCTAATCACACTTGGCCAATAAGTATTCTTAATAAGTCTAATGTTTCATGAAGAATGCTTACATCTGGAACATCTTGACCTGCTTCTGCTTTGGAGGGATTACTTCTGGAAAACGCTGAACCCTCTGTCTGTAGGGTCCAAAGGGAATAGAACAGTTATGTATAATAGTCCAATACATTTTACACATCCATAATTATTTACTTATAGATAATATATGCTTTTTCTAGTGAGGCTTTGTATGTCCTACTTTCAGCATGAAAAGCAGTCCCTTGTAGCACCTGACATTTCAAAAAAGGAACTCAATTATTACAAAAATTTCATCCATTCCTTGAATTCATTTTAGAAGGTTCTTTAATAGTTTTCAGAGAAATTATTTCTAGTGAGCAATATTGTACTCAGGATTATTTCACTTTACAAACAGCAATTTATAACTCTTACAAGTATATTATGATCCCTACACTGAGTGATTTTACAGTTATACTCTGTGGGATAACAATAGAAAATGAAAATGTAAGATCAACTTGGCCAGATTTATTGTTAGAAAACAGAATAAAATACTGTATAAAGTTCTATGACCTAGGAAAAAAGCAGCTTTATGAATCCATTTAAAATATTTTACTGTACCAAATATTTAGAGGTTGCAATAGTTGAGTGAATCCAATAGCATTTGGGCAAAGGTTAGGAAAATAAGAGGAATTTCGATTGTATAAGTAGATCTACTCTTCCACCCCCAAGTCTGAGAGAGAATTGCTGGCCTAAGGTCATCCAGCTGTCTTTGTACCTAAGGCAGGACTAGAAATCATGGTTTCCTGTTTTCTAGCCTGATGCTTTAACTACTACACTCTCTAAAGTTTACTTATATAATTGTTATTTTTACTGTTTATTTCTGTCCCACTTATTATGATGACTCAAAGCACTTCTGATAGTTTTGTCCCATACTTACATACTAAGTGATAATGTTCGAGGTTAATATCAGGGAAGGAAGTTATTTATTTATTTGCACTCACTTATTTATTGCTTTACTACTGACTACTAGAATCGAGAGTTTGCTGTTAAGAGTTTACCATAAAGAATTTTTTTCTATATAGGTACAAATAATCGTTAACATAAGAGGCTGTGGTCCACCCTCTTCTCAAGAAGCCATCGCTGGATTCCACCCTGTTGGATAAACCCTGATGGATAATTTCTGATCTGTCTCTAATCTTCCCTTTTGGGGGAAGGTTGTTGAGAAGGTGGTTGTGTGGCATCTTCATCCAGAGATTTCTAGATGAAACAGATTACCTAGACTCCTACCAATCAGGATTCAGGCCTAGATATGAGACAGAAATGGCATTGGTCATACTTTTTTAATAATCTCTGGTGGGAGCAAGATGGGGGCAGTGCATCCATCCTTGCTTTATTGACTTCTCAGTAGTTTTCAATACCATCCACCATTATATCCTTCTGGAGCAACTTCAGGGGTTGGGAGTAGGAGACTTCGTGCTATCCTGGTTCACTTCCTTCCTCTGTGGCTGCTCTCAGTTGGTGTTAATAGGAGGCGAGAGATGCAGCCCTCACCCACTGCTTTGCGGTGTCTCGCAGGGCTCAGTACTCTCTCTGCTCCTATTCAACACCTATATGAACCTGTTGGATGAGATTATCTATCACCATCAATATGCTGATGATATTCAGCTGTATATCTCAGCCCCTAGTGAGTTAAGCAATGCCATGATCTCCCTCTCGCAATGCCTGAAGGCTCTTCAGGCTGAATGGAGAGCAACGGGTTGAAACAACCCTGACAAAAGCTGAGTAGCTGTGGGTTTGAATTCTTTGGTCCAATTGGAGAATTGCCACCTTTGGTCTTGGATGGGGTGGCACTGCCTCAAAGAGACCCAGTGCATATTTTGAGAGTTGTCCTGGACTTGTGATTCCTGCTCAAAAAGCAGGTGGCAGACGTGGCCAGGAGGGCCTTTCCGCAACTGCGGATTGTGTACCAATTACGCCCTTTCCTGGACCAACAATACCTACTCATGGTCACTCATGCCCTAGTCACCTCCCATCTTTTCTATTGCAACACGTTCTACATGGGGCTACCCTTAAAAAGAATCCGGAAGCTCCAGTTGGTGTAAAATTCAGTGGCCCACATGGTCTTGGTGTGCACATATGTTACTTCTCCTGTGGGAGCTGTATTGGTTACTAATTTGCTTTCAGGTGCAATTCTAAGTATTGGTTGTTACCTTTAAAGCCCTTCATGGTTTGGGACCAGGTTATCTGAGGGATTGTCTTTTGCTGGTCACATCCACCCAACCCACTAGAGCTGAGAGGCAACGAATGTTGCAGGCCCCATCCCATAAGGAGATACATCTGGCAAGATCCAGAAGAAAGGCCTTCTCCATGGTGGCTCCCTCCCTCTGGAACATCATCCCTCTGGAAATTAGACTGACCCCCACTTTGACACTCTTTTGGAAGACCCTGAAGACATGGTTCTGCCAGCAGGCATGGGAAACCAGAGCGGGATGGAGCTCGTTAAATGGCTGGTATGAGTGTGTGTTCTCTCTGGAGGGGGTTATTATTATTATTTATTTCTTTTATATTGTGTTTTTATTTCTTATGAGCCACCTTGAGTTGCCATGAGCGAGTAGGTGGCAATATAACATTTGAAAATAAATAAATAAATAAATAAACATGAAACATTTTCTACAAATGAAGAAAAGCTGCACTTTCTACATTCATTTGGGAAAAATGTATTTTTGTCATCACAATTCCTTTTTCCTGCAATGTGGATATACTTCATGAATTTCAAGACATGATAAACTACTGCATAAGTTTTACTCAGACAAATTTAATCATAACTTGTTTCTTTCTTGGCTTTCAGATTAAAAAATGTTTTACTGAAACAAATTTAATAGCTTTTTGAGACTAAGTAAAATCTTCTCTTGCAGGTCCTAAAACAGTGTTTTTTTGGGCACCTGTTATGAAATGGGTAAGTTGATTTGGTGATTCATACAAAACATGCATAATTCCTGTGTTTCCTGTGTTAAAAACCCATTATATACTTCTACTGTAGTTTTTAAAAAGTGGTTTACCGGACAATCTCCTGGTATACCAGCACTTGCTTTTGCATAGCCAAAGACTATATTAACTCAATCTTTGAGAAAAAATTATTTCCTCATTCTGTAAAAGGTCATCTGAGAACTTGGTGGAAAAAATTATTGGTCAATATCTCTATCAGACTTTAGATGCAATGTAATTTCCCAAAAGTCTATATTAAAAATACTTTTTAATCATGTAGCCAGACATGATTAAACACATTATGAATCAGTTAGATTCTAACATAATGGTCCTGTTAGGACAATATGGCTGACCCAATGGTCACATCTTTTATACAATTTCCTCAACTTGTTGTAAGCTGCCTTGAGTCACCTCTTGGCAAGATGGGTAGTGTATACATTTCATAATAAATAAAAAAGTAATAAAATAAAATAAAATCTTCATGTGCCAGCTGAACACAATCTGAAATATCTGGGCTGGTTGTCTATAGTTCTCTTGGCCATTGTAAAGGAGGCTTTCTAGTTTCTGTCTCATTGGAATGGGAAAATCTACTTTGTCTTGACTATAGTCAGCAGCAGCATGGGCAGTTTGAGAGCGGCATATCTCATCAATAGTCAGGTCTGCCTATTTTTCATGTCCCTTCTCCCCCATCCCCATGAGACCATGGAAGTAGGCTGAAAAGTGAAATCACAAAAGTGACAGAGCACCTCTGGATTGTATGACTCATATATGTCGAAATATAGCTTAAATTGAGCCCCAAATCAACCTGGTTTTATTTGATTCAAGCATGTTAATGGCAGTCTATTGGACTGATATGGAATCATGTATCACTCAAATCCTAGTTTTTTCTTTGACCCAATTTAAAACTCAAAATGGATTGGAACATATAACTCCAGCTATCTAAATGGCAAGCATGAAATATATGATTTCAAACTAAATGTTATAGACCACTGGTTCTCAAACACTTTAGTCTCAGGACCCCTTTACATTCTTAAAAATGATAGAAGACACCCAAAGACCTTTGGTTTATGTGAGTTATATCTATCAATATTTATTGTATTAGAAATTAAAAGTGAGAAATTTAAAAATATTTATTTGATTTCAAGGACAAAGGAAAGGGTCCCTAGATCATACTTTGAGAACTGCTGGTATAGACTGTGGCACTTTGATATTAATAAAAAATGAAAGTACTATTACTGACACATTAAGCTATTGCTTTCTTATTGCAGGGTTTGGTATGTGCTGGAATGGCTGATATGACTAGGCCTGCTGAAAAACTCAGCACTTCACAGTCTGGCGTTCTAATGGCTACTGGTATGTATGTATTCTCTTTTAGTTATTTCATATAGGGAAAATGTTAAATCATCAGTTCTGTTTTAATACCAAGACAAAACTAAATTAATATTTTATTTTAGGAAAGGTTTTCAAACCATATACTTAAAATATAAATATAAAATTTTAGAAATGTTTATACAGTTATTAACTTCGCCTGACTGTCTAACAGGAACACCTAAAAATAGGTATATTTGAACCAGAAGCACATTTTGCTTAGGTTATATATGTAGTCCTTGTTTAGCAACCACAATTGGGACTGGCAACTTGATTGTTAAAATGATGAAGTCCCTAAGGAAGAAATCACATAATGGCAACTGTGCCTATGATTTTACTTTTATCTTTCCTTTTTCCCAACTTCCCTGCCATTCAGAATCAGTGGTAGGATTCAAATTTTTTTACTACCGGTTCTGTGGGTGTGGCTTGGTGGGCGTAGCAGGGGAAGGATACTGTAAACTCCAGTCAGGTGGTATTTTCCGGTTCTCCAAACTACTCAAAATTTCCACTACTGGTTCTTCAGAACTGGTCAGAACCTGCTGAATACCACCTCTGTTTGAAATGCTTACTCAGTGCTGGAATAATTAACAAGAAGAGAATTAATGTTTATATTTACATTCATTGGGAAAGAATTCATAAAAGAAAGTAAACAGCCACACATGGGGAATACACATTGAAAGGAATGCTCTAGTGCCTGCAACTCTGTAATTAGGTGATTAGATGAGAGCAGAGAGTGGATAGCGGACAGCAGATAGAGATAAGAGCCGGGACGAACTGTGTTTAGATGAGAGTGTGATTCGGACACTTACAGAGAGACTGATTCTGAGAGAGAGCCATTCTGAGTGGCAAAGATTGACTGGTGAAGAGTGTGATTCTGAACTGCAGAGAAAGAGACGGAACTGACAGAGGGTGATTCTAAACTTCCGAAAAAGAGTTGGGACTAGAGAAGAGCAAGAGAGTGTAATTCTGAACGGCCGTGAATTGCAGAGAACTGAGGAGACTCACAGAGAATCGATAGTCTCCATTTAAATCACCCAGCTCCATTTAAATCACCCAGCTGATTAGTCAGCCTGCATTTAAATTCCCACTCAGCTGATTGGACAACCTCCACTTAACCCCCACCCAAATGTCATCCATTCCAAACTCCCAAGTAGATGATTGGTGAGCTCATTCAAATCTTCTTCATTCAAATCTATCAAGCAGCAACTCTTCCTCTTTAAAAACAAAAACAAAACAAAACAAAAACCAAACAACATGGCTTTAAGGAAAAACAAAGGAACTTTCCACTACAAACCTCCAATCCTTCACTACCTCCACTATTTCAGTACCTCAAGGCCAAATATTGATAGATAATGCTTTGTCTACAATAACTGATTTATCATCTAATAGTATAATAATTAATTGTTAAATGACCACTAATTTACTGATTCATTGAATTGATAGAGATTTAATACTGCATCATTGATTATCTAGTCGATTGATTAATTGATTTTTAGTAATAAGTAACCTTACTTTTGATTTGTTCTCTAATGTATCAATTAACATTTATTAATTACCAACATTCATTAAGTAACTGTCTACCTATCACATTAATTAGCTACTGTAATTGTTTAGTGTACTATTGTCATTGACCATGCCAGCCAAAAACTCCAAATCCTCCACTACCAAACAACAACAAAAGAATAATATTTCTACCAGTGACCTCCCAGACTCCTGCACATGCTTCAGATGTCTTGAAACCATCAATAAAAGCGAAAATAACATCAAATGCCACCTATGTGACAATTAAGCCCACCTTGCCTGCTTAAACTTAAACAAAAGCACAGCTGATCTCCTAAAAGCATCAGATACATTCCCTTGTCTATGACGATCATGTTTTCCTAAGCTAAACAAAGTACCCTGCCTGACAGAGTTGATAGCATAGAATCACTCATTCACTCATTAGAAGAACACTTAGCAACACATTTTGAAACAACTATGCAAGCAAGCCTAATCTCTCTTGGAAAAAAGAAATACAGCACAGATAAGTGGATACCTATCAGCTCAAAATGTAATCCCAACTCAACAACCACTACCACAAATACTACCTCAACTACAATCACAACTACAACCAAAAATAACCACCAAACCACAGCCACAAATAATTACTATCACATCAAATAATTCCACAAATGATACTTACTCATCAGAGACATCATGTAACGTGATCAGAAATGTCCAAATGCCATCTTATTTGGTCTTGAAGACACCAACGAATCAGACGACATCACCACAGTTCGCAATATCATAAGCAACTCAAATACAACAAACATCACTCCTGAAGATATCGTTGAAATAACCAGAGATGGCTCTAAGTTCAAATATAATGACGGCTCGGTGGCCTCAAGATTTTGTAGAGTTGTTTGCAAAAATGAGTCCAACAAACGCATATTCATTCATACAATAAACACCATTGCAAAAACCAATCCCAACCATAAAAAACTTCACTCAAGACCAGACTTATCCATATTGCAAAGAATCCGCTCCTGTGAACTCCGCACAGAACTCAAAAGACATCTAGACAATGGAGAGAAGGACCTGTACATTGACTACCGTGCTGATTGTATCAAAAGTAAATCACACAGCCCACAACTCCGCATCCAACACTACCTCATCCAACCCACCATCATTCAAAACTAGGAACGCACGCCCCAACTACCTCAATTCCAACTAATGGGTACATATAGTTTGGCCTTAAATGCAAACTACTCAATGCAAGCCTGAATTTCTCCTCTTACTAAATACGGCTAATTCGACGTCATATTTGTCTGTGAAACATGGCTCAATGCATCTCTTCCTGACTCCATTACCACAGTAAGAGACTTATGTTTACCGATCAGATCGTGAAATCTGTAGAGGTGGTGGTGTTGCTATCTTCCATAAAAAGTCCCTACATCTAAAAAACATCCAAGTTACCCAGGAGCTTGCTCTTCCTGAGACCATTGTCTGTGAACTGTCATTAAATATCACATTTCGATTCTTATTATGTTACAGAGCCCTGATTATGACATCGAACATGTAAACAAGTTAAATTCACTACTAACATGGGCAACATCATGCCCACATGCTTTTATCTTTCTTTGTGACTTCAATCTACCTCATAATAACTGGACCCTAAACGAATGTAAAACTGAACCCATACATGCAACCTTCTACAATGCTGTAACAAATCTGGGACTGGAACAACTAGTAACCAACAATACTAGACTTAACCACTGTCTCGATCTCATCTTCTGCAATAGTTTGAATTCAGTTTACGGAATACAAATTAAAGAACCCTTTTCCAGTGACCACAACATGATTGACTTTTGTCTCAATATACATCCACACAAAAATCATCATAACAACGGGATCCCCAATTATAACTCCAAAAAAGGCAACTATGATTTTATAGACAACGATCTCTCATCTCTTGATTGGCAAATTCTATTCACTGGATGCAATACTGTTGAAGACCACTACAACATATTTTTACTTGAAGTCAAAAGAGTCATCAAACTATATGTACCCATAACAACTCCAAAAACCAGAAAAAACAAATTACCCCTAACAATCAGGAAGCTTCAATCCAAAAAGAAATCACTTTGGCGGAAAAACAAATCTGGTCACGTTGCCAACTTCAAAAGCTGATACAAAAATTTATGCCACCAGATAAAGACTGAATGCACCAATTACACATTAAACAAGAGGAAAACCTTCTACATACCAATTCCACCCGCGCTTTCTACAATTTTGTAAACAACAAACTAAAAGACTCAAGGTCCATCCCACCCCTGAAAGGATCTAATGGTAAAGACTGCAACAATGACACCATTAAAGCCAACCACTTTAACACATTCTTTGGCTCAGTATTTGTAAACAGCAATGGATCATGCCCAGTATTTCCTAGTCGAATCACAGACAACTACAATGATCTAATACATACCGATTTTAAAGAAGACAATGTTGAAAAAGCACTACGCAATCTAAAACCATCTCTATCTATTGGACTGGACAGAATATGTGCCTACTTCTTAAAAAAGCTATCCACTGCCATAGCCGAACCTCTCAGCATAACCTCTCAGCATAATCTTTGAAAAATCTTTCAGGACCAGCTCCTTGCGAAACCTATGGTCACTAGCAATGGTCATCCCCATCTTCAAAAAGGGAGAGCCCAGCCTAGTTGAAAATTACAGACCAATCTCTTTATGCTGCGTCACGTGTAAAGTCATGGAATCAATTATTAACCAATCCATTATCCTCCACTTAGAGACAAACAACCTACTCTCTAATAAACAATTTGGTTTCAGGAAAAATCTATCCTGTAATCTGAAACTCTTACACTGCAAAAACATATGGACTACACAACTTGATCAGGGCAAAGCAATAGATGCAATCTACATAGACTTCTGTAAAACCTTTGATTCAGTGGTACACGACAAACTACTCCTAAAACTAAAATATAATGGTATCTCTGGACACCTTCATAACTGGATAGAAGCATTCCTGTCAAACAGACAACAAATGGTCAGAATTGGGAGCATCCTATCAAATTCTGTACCTGTCAACAGTGGTGTCCCCCAAGGCAGTGTTCTAGGACCAACTCTCTTCATACTCTATATAAATGACCTCTGTGATTATATTAAGAGCAACTGTGTTCTCTTCGCTGATGTAAAGCTATTCAACACCACCGACAATACTGCTACCCTTCAAAAAGACCTTGACTATGTATCAGAATGGTCAAACAAATGGCAACTTCAAATCTGAACAAATAAATACTCTGTCTTACATATTAGCAAAAAAAATCAGAAAATAAAATACAGGCTGAATAGTCAAGACCTTGTTGATGATCCAAACTCTCTCAAGGACCTTGGAGTACTCATCTCTAATGATCTAAGTGCTAGAGCCCACTGTAACTACATAGCCAAAAAGGCATTAAGAGTTGTTAACCTAATCCTACGTAGCTTTTTCTCTCTAATATCACACTATTAACTAGAGCATACAAAATATTTGCTAGACCAATACTTGAATACAGGTCATCAGTCTGGAACCCGCATTATGTATCTGATATTAATACAGTTGAGAAAGTCCAGAAATATTTCACAAGAAGAGTTCTCTACTCCTCTAATTGTTGCAGAATACCTTATGCCACCAGACTTGAAATTCTAGACCTAGAAAACCTAGAACTACGCAGCCTTCGGTCCAATCTAAATATAGTATATAAAATTATACATTGCAATGTCCTACCTGTCAATGAATACTTCAGTTTCAACCATAACAATACAAGAGCACACAATAGATACAAACTCAAGGTAAACCGTACCAAACTTGACTGCAGGAAATATGACTTCAGCAACAGAGTGGTCAATGTCTAGAATATTCTACCTGACTTTATGGTTTCATCCCCAAACCCCCAAAAACTTTAACCTTAGACTGTCTACTATTGACCTCACCCCTTTCCTAAGAGGTCTGTAGGGGGTGTACATAAGCGCACCAATGTGCCTACTGTCCCTGTCCTATTGTTTCTTTTTATTTTTCTTATATGTATCCATTTCATGTATTCATAACTATATGATACTTATACCTGTTATCTTATAATCGCTTGACAAAATAAATTAAATAAATAAATAAAAGTTATGAGTGCGCCTGCAAACAGCCACTTTATTGTGTGTGTGTGTGTGTATGTGTGTGTGCGGGGGGCTTATTTCTTGTAATCTTTTCCAATTTTCTGCCCTATGAGGAGGGAAAGAGGAAAAAAGTGGGTCAGGCACAAGACAATAGATACTGGCTGTAATGGTAGTCTGAGAAAAACTCTATAAAGGTCGTAAATGCGCACCTTGGTCCAAAAATTATTTTATGACCCTTGTAAATTTGAACAATCTATAAATGAGATACTACCTGTATATAAATTATTGACTTTCAGCAGAGATGTAAGGAATATTGCTAAATTCTATTCTGAAAATTAAACTGACTGCAATCTGTACTTTGCTGTAAAAGTGTATTGGTTTACATACATGATTTTTCATCTTCTGCTTAGTTTTAAAGTTTCAGATTATCTTCCTCAAAGAGCAGAGTTATTTTGTTAAATAAGTGTTTACAAGTTGCAAGTTTCAAACATTAGTTTCTGTTTCATTTCATAATAGTAAAAATGTGAGCCAAAACTGTATGCAGTAATGAATTGCGAGTTCATTGCTGGATAACAGAACTGTTCAATAACATTTTTAATCTGTCATTCAAACATACACTTTTCTTGTACTAGCCTTGCATATCTACAGATCTTCTGGGTTTTAGATTAAGATAGTAGTTCTAGAAGCTTTCATTCAGCTTTAAGGGAAATAGTAGCAATCCTATAATTACTAAATAAACTTGGTGAGAGAGTAGACTGAAAGGGAGAAACTATGAGATTTTCCTAATACGTTTTCATAATTTTTGAGAATGCTGTCATTATTTTAAATTGGTAATAGATCTGTATTGTGTTTTCTAATTCAACAGGCCTTATCTGGTCAAGGTATTCTCTAGTAATTATTCCTAAAAACTGGGGTCTGTTTACTGTTAATTTCTTTCTTGGCTTTGCTGGTGGCTCTCAGCTGTACCGCATATGGAGGTAGGTGGTAATTAGGAATAATGTTTGCCAATGTTGCATTCTATTGTTGAATTCTGAAAGTTGTACTTCCAACATATTTAAAAATAGAAAAGATATTATGATAGGGCCAGAAAAAAAAGGTAGCTCTTCTGACCATTTTTTCTCATGTTGATGTCTGATCCTATTCCCAACTATTGTTATAGGGAGTTGGGATTGGTCGAGTGTTAGAAATAGTAAAAGATAATTCCTGATTTTTTTAAACAAGAAAAATTGTCTAACGAGAGACAGAAGCATTAGATGCGTTATTAGCTAGCCTTTGGTTCTTATTAGTTCAGCTCATCTGTTCTGTTCCCTACAATAGTAGTAGGTCAGTCTTTGAAAACTTGCTATAACAGTTTTCATTTAATAGAAGCCATTTTTCTTAGGCTGCCATTAGATAATATTTCAGTTATCTAGATTTATTCAAACCCATTGTTTCCCTTGTATATAATGCAAATTGATAACCTGGTAGTAGCTATCTTGCTTATCTTCACTTTGAACATTGGAAAAATGCTGCTCTAGTTCTTCTATTTATTACTCTCTTTTTATGCAATCCATTCAATATGTGTTACTCATCTTCTGTTTAGTAACAATATTATCAGAGCAGGTAGCAACAGTTAGGAAATTTTGACAGATCTTTAAAAAGCTAAATAGGACTAGACTTCTGCAGTCCAGATCTGATATCCTTCTTTAAACAGAATATATAATAAAACCCATCTTTTGAATTAAATTGCAAGCAAATTAAAATCAATGCAGTTTAGTTATATTTCTTATCTTATTTTCTATATTGTTTTTCCTATCAGTTCTTTAAAAACATGTTTGATATACAATAAGAGCTATAACTAAACTAACTACAGTTTAATTATATGTATTATTGTATATCAAACATGTTTTTAAGAAATGACAGGAAAAACAATATAGCAAACAAAAATATAATTTCTAATATAATGCAATGTTTTTTATTTCTTCAAAATATATTGGCAATAGTGAATAATTTTTATTCTCTTTTTCTGACAGGTATAACCAAGAGTTAAAAGCCAAAGAACTGGAAAAGCAGCAGTAGAAATTCTAGTTAATTTCTTCTAATTTCAATGTAAACTACTTCCTATGGGACCTAGTTTTAATCCTGTTCAGTTGCCCAGTATGAATTTTTACTAAAAGTGGTAGAGCATGTTTTTCTATAAAGTTAGAAAGCAGCCTCTTTGCATTTAAATAAACTCTTTAATAAGCTCCTAGTCTCTTCTTAAGCCCAAATGCAACTGGTGAAAGTATTTTTAAGGACAGAAGCAAGCAAGATGACTTTTTCAGCTGCTCAGAAACCTGAATTTGAAGGGGGAAAGGTGATTTAGGGGACTCGAGTTCTCACACCATATCTTTCACCAGCAACTTAAAAATAATCTTTTCCAGGCTCATGGAACTGCTACTTCACAACCAGAAAAAGATAGGTTTCAGGAGGTACATAGGTGCCAAATATATATTCTTCTTCAAAGCAACGTTAGTCTTAATAGCAGTAGATCTAATGGTCCAAACTGCACAAATTACTGTAAATCTGGCCTGAACGCAGGACTAAATTCATATATTTTGCTATATTTTAGAAATACACACTTTTTCAAAGTATGAAAATTTGTCAGACTCATAGGATCATTTAAAAAATATTTTTGGGATACATCTGCAAATTCCTGTTGAAGACTGGGATTTATATTATATTTTGTTTTTACATAACTGGAGAAATATTCCTTTTTCAGCATGCTGCTGAACTTCATAGACCCAGAGACAGACTTAGGAAATAATATTGGTAGACATAACAATTATAAGTGAATACACACATAGAAAATGAAGCATTTCATATTTGCTGAGTTATTTTCAAGTGGCTTATTTTATACCTATATGCAAGGCATATATTTGATTACTGTAATGTATCCTACATTGGTCTGTCCTTGAAGACCATCCAGAAGCTACAACTGAATTAAAACATGATGACACACTTCTGACTGTCCCACACGTGCTTGTGTTCTATCACTGTTGTATGAGCTGCATTGGTTTCCAATTGTTTTCCAAGTACAATTGAAGGTATCATTTTTAAAGCCCCACATGGCACAGGGCCAGATAGTTTGCCCAAGTGCCTTTCCCTTACCATATTGATCCATCCCATTAAGTGAAATAGGGTGAGAGGCACTTTAGGTGCCTTCCCTCAAACATTGCCACGTAGTCAGGTCCTGAGAGCATGCTTTCCATATAGCTGCCCCGCCCCTTGAAACAGCCTCTCACTTGAGATGAGGGAGTGTACCCTTTTAACCCTTCTTAAGGCCTTGAAGTCCTGATTCTTCCCTTAAGCATTAGGGTGGGATAGGATTATGTCACGAGACTAGAAGCATGGGTTACTATAGTGCTTTGGTGGGATTTTATTTTTATTGGTTTTGCTACCACCTAGGTAGCCAGTTAAGTTCTGTGAATTAAAAAAAATGACATCCAAGCCCCCAAGATCCCTCACTCAACATTATTAGCCCACATTCCTCTCTCAGGACCCTCCGTCTTCAGTTATGTTGCTCTTTCTTACTTTCTTTACCCATTCGCTCCCTGGCCCATGTTTTGCATAATTCTAGGCCTGTGCTATTCCTTCCTGTGTATTAAGTTGAACATCTTTGTTCTCGTCGTCTTGCTGCTGATTCTCATCATGGTTAAACACATTTATTTCTGGGATAACTCATTATGATTTCCAAGCTTTCCTGCTTACCTGGTAATATCAGTGGAGTCTTTTTCCTTCTCCTTCCTTGGATAGATACCGTGTTTCTCATATAATAAGTCCGGGTCTTATTTTTTTTTTGAGCCCTGAAAAAATGGCTAGGCCGTCTTTTCGGGGGTGACTTAATTCCCCCCCTCGCATCTTTGGGTGGGCGGGTGGCGACGGCTTGGATGTTGACCTCGGCGTTGGTGGGGCACTTCGTATTGGGGTCAACGCAGGCAGCACCAAATCTAGGTGTGCAACAAAAATACTTCCTAATGGCAAGCCCCCCCACCATTCCCCCCCATTTTGCATGTTTTAATATAGGCCTTAATTTGGGGGGAGGGGCTTAATTTCATTTCATGCCTATAAAACATGCTGGGACTTCCTCTTGGGGGAGGCCGTATTGTTGGAGAAACAGGGTAGCAGCGCTTCAAAATAAAGCAATTGTATATTACAATACTGCTTTTGCCTGATTGTATGGATGTATGGGTATTTAATTCTGTAGAGACTTCATAGATACAGGGGAGGTTTCTATAAATAGATTGTTACTCATTTTTTAAGAATTACTATCCGAGTTCCCTTTTATTCAGAGGAGAAATGAATAACACCAGAGCCAGCAGTATGAGTTCAACAATGTAAAGATAGGAATTATGCATCTTTAGATGCTGTAGATCTACAATTCCCAGTATCATTCAATATTAAATATACAGGCTGGGGTTATTTTATGTTGCAAAATTTGGAAAACCACAAGCTACATATAAATATATTTTTCAAACTGCTTTTTTGACAACTTATGCAAACTGAGCAACGCCTTGTTTTAAAGTTAAAAAAATATCCTTAAAAAAATAAAATATGTTACTTTCTTGTAGGGAATATACGCTGCTCAAAAAAATAAAGGGAACACAAAAATAAGACATCCTAGATCTGAATGAATGAAATATTCTTATTAAATACTTTGTTCATTACATAGTTGAATGTGCTGGCAACAAAATCACGCAAAAAGTATCAATGGAAATCAAATTTAGCAACCCATGGAGGTCTGGATTTGGAGTTACACTCAAAATTAAAGTGGAAAAAAACACTACAGGCTGATCCAACTTTGATATAATGTCCTTAAAACAAGTCAAAATGAGGCTCAGTAGTGTGTGTGGCCTCTATGTGCCTGTATGACCTCCCTACAACGCCTGGGCATGCTGATGAGGTGGTGGATGGTCTCCTGCGGGATCTCCTCCCACACCTGGACTAAAGCATCCCCCAACTTCTGGACAGTCTGTGGTGCAATGTGGCGTTGGTGGATGGAGCAAGACATGATGTCCCAGATGTGCTCAATTGGATTCAGGTCTGGGGAAACAGGTGGGCCAGTCCATAGCATCAATGCCTTTGTCTTGCAGGAACTGCTGACACATTCCAGCCACATGAGATCTAGCATTGTCTTGCATTAGTAAGAACCCAGGGCCAACTACACCAGCATATGGTCTCACAAGAGGTCTGAGGATCTCATCTCGGTACCTAATGGCAGCCAGGCTACCTCTGGTGAGCACATGGAGGGCTGTGCAGCCCCCTAAAGAAATGCCACCCCACACCATTACTGACCCACTGCCAAACCAGTCATGCTGGAGGATGTTGCAGGCAGCAGAATGTTATCCACGGCGTCTCCAGACCCTGTCACGTCTGTCACATGTGTGAACCTGCTTTCATCTGTGAAGAGCACAGGGCTCCAGTGGCAAATTTGCCAATCTTGGTGTTCTCTGGCAAATGCCAAACGTCCTGCACGGTGTTGGGCTGTAAACACAACCCCCACCTGTGGATTTCGGGCCCTCATATCACCCTCATGGAGTCTGTTTCTGACCGTTTGAGCAGCCACATGCACATTTGTGGCCCGCTGGAGGTTATTTTGCAGGGCTCTGGCAGTGCTCCTCCTGTCCCTCCTTGCACAAAGGCAGAGGTAGCGGTCCTGATGCTGGGTTGTTGCCCTCCTATGGCCTCCTCCTCATCTCCTACACTGGCCTGTCTCCTGGTAGCGCCTCCATGCTCTGGACACTACACTGACAGACACAGCAAACCTTCTTGCCACAGCTCGCATTGATGTGCCATCCTGGATGAGCTGCACTACCTGAGCCACTTGTGTGGGTTGTAGACTCCATCTCATGCTACCACTAGAGTGGCAGCACCGCCAGCATTCAAAAGTGACCAAACCAGCAGCCAGAAAGCATAGGAACTGAGAAGTGGTTTGTGGTCACCACCTGCAGAACCACTCCTTAATGGGGATGTTTTGCTAACTGCCTCTGCTTTCCACCTGTTGTCTATTCCATTTGCACAACAGCATGTGAAATTGTCAATCAGTGTTGCTACCTATCTGGACAGTTTGATTTCACAGAAGTGTGATTGACTTGGAGTTACATTGTGTTGTTTAAGTGTTCCCTTTATTTTTTTGAGCAGTGTATATTGTAACAGTCTCTGCAACATGCTTTTCTCTTCTGGGAAAACATGAAAATAGTTGGAAGAAACTCCTTTCTACCTTTCCACTCCACACTCCATTTGAGCGTACTAATTGTGTTGCTCCAGTTTGCTCAGTGCTATAGGGCATGTAAATCCACTGAATTAAGCCAAAACAAATAAAATAAAACCAAGTCTGGCTTTGCATGATGTGAATCCAGCCACTTGAAGCCTATCTATTTAAAGTACAAATTATTCCATTATCTATCATTGTAGATTGACAAATTGAGACATACAACAGACCACTAATGAAAAAGGTTTATTAAAATATTCACAAGAGCACAATATAAAGCTGCTTATGAGAATATGGAAAAGAAAGAAGACTTGTATAATAAAAAATTCCAGTTTTTTAAAAGTGCAGAAACAAGGTAAAAAAGGGCTCAGTGTTGCATGGCATGGATTTACCTAGTGACAGGAAATCTTAGAACATCTAAGGTTTGGGAAGTTAACTTTCACAACTAGAAGTCATTTGTCTTTCATAGAAAAGTACAGCACCACAAAAACACTGCTCATATATAAGTTGAGAGATTTTTGTACCTTAAGTTTGGAATCTGAATTCAATACATGAAAAGTGCAACTCATAGCACCAAAAATAGAAACCATTATGAAGTGTTTCAGACAGTTACATGATTTTGTAATCTATTAAGACTTGCGCTTCAAGATGACTGAATTAGTTCTGCTTCTACCAAAACATACTAAGTAGAGAAAGGAAAAATTGTGTAGTGTAAATTGAGCTAGTTACAAGACAGATCATAATTACTTCAAAAAATAATGCACTGGAGAACATCAGGACAAGTCTAAATGCCTGATGAAAGAAACTGTGGCCCAAAGTTTACATTACATAAATCCAGACAAATTAGGAACCATTCCGGGCAATCAAAACAAGAAACCATTAAATAAAGGAGTTGGCTAGGAGAATTGTGGTAACATGTTTTAGAGTAGAAATTCCCAACCTTGACTTCTTGGCCACACCCCCGGGAGGTGCAAAATAGAATTTCAGGGGGTGCAGCCAAAAGTGGCTTATGTCCCTTAATGATGAGTTGGAAGTCACCACTCAGGCAGCCATTAGCAGGCCTTGAGCAATGCTAGTAGGTGGCTGTGTTGCGTAGATAGTTGCCTTATTTAATCAATTACATATACATAACTGATTGCCAGAGTACTGCTTTTAAAATCATAATGCAACATCTGACATAATTGTATATTATTTCCCTCAATGATTTCATGAGTTCCTTACATATTTAATCTCTCGGGGTCTCTCAGCTTGCCCATCACCTCTTGTTACTTACACCTCACTTAAATTCACTTGGCCAATTCCATGCTTATCCCTGCTTTATCCAGCCAATCAAATGCCTGCCTCAAAGCCACTGACTTCCCCCCTCCATATATAATTGAAAGAACTGAGGAACGAAGGATTGAAGGAAAGGCAGGAGGTACCTTTTATCTCAAGCACACTCCAGTCTCTTGCTGCCCAAGTCAAAAGAGATGTAAACTCCTTTGTGTGTGTTCATTTCACAATATTCTGGTAGCCCAATCTATTCATTCACTCATACTAGCGAGGTGTAAGTTTATTGGTAGTGAATGGGCGTTGTTTACCTGAGCACCACTTTTCCTTGTGGGCAAGACAGGTCAGTATGGGTAGTACTCTTCCTTATCTGCTTACGACCGAGTCTGTGCAAAAGGCTTATTAGCCTAGCTCTGCCCGCTCTGGGTGACTCCTCCCCAGTTTCTGCAAAGTCAGTGCGACAGACCGGGTTGCCTCTAATGAAGGAAAAAGAAAACAAGAGATTTAACAGGACTCACCCCCCCCCCCCAGTCCCAGGAAGGAACCAATCCCAGGATGGGGTTTACCTGTCTTGCCTACAAGGAAAAGTGGTGTTCAGGTAAACAATGCCCATTTTCCCTTGTAAGGCAGCGACAGGTCAGGATGGGACATACCAAAGCAAGGTTGTCCTCAGGAGGGTTAAGACTGGTCCTGGCTGGCACAGTCTGAAATGACTCTTTGGAGGTCCTGTCTACCAAACGCCGCATCTGCTGATGCAAAGGAATCCAGGCAATAGTGACGGATGAAAGGTGAAGTCCAGGTAGCAGCCCTGCAGATCTCTTCCACTGACGACTATGTAGCCCATGCCGCTGTCGTAGCCGCACTATGGGTGGAATAGGCAGTAATGCCCCTGGGAACTGGCAGGGCCCTGCTGGAATAGGCTTGAGCTATACATGCTTTGATCCATCTACTCACTGTGGATGGAGAAACCTTAACCCCCAATGAGGAAGGTTGGAAAGAACAAAACAGAGACTCTGTCCTGCGGAAGTCAGTAGTACGTTTAATGTAAATTTTTAAGGCTCTGCGCACATCTAGAGTGTGCCAAAACTTTTCCAACTCATGGACCAGTTGAGGACAGAAATCCGGAAGCACCAGTTCCTGAGACCTGTGGAAAGATGTGTTGACCTTCAGAATGAAGGCTGGGTCCAATCTTAAAACCACCCGATGAGGATGGAGAATGCAGAGGTCGGGGCGAACCGAGAGAGCAACCAACTCTGAGATTCTCCTCACTGAAGTGATTGCCACTAGGAAAACAACCTTTTGAGTAAGGAGATGAAGACTAGATTGTCGAAGCAACTCAAACAGAGGTTTTGTGAGGGACTGCAGAACCTTGGTCAAGTCCCAAGTGGGGTACCTATGTACCACAGGAGGGCAAAGTTTGGTAGCTCCTCTGAGAAACCTACGAACTGTAGGATGCTGAGCCAAAGATTCCAGCTTCCCACAAGACAAGACTGACGAGATGGCTGGCACCTGCCTACTGAGAGTGTTGGGGGAAAGACCCTTGTCCAGGCCAGCCTGTAAGAATTCCAAGACTGCTGCCACCAAAGCTTGCAGAGGTGAGATGTTGGACTTGACACCCCAAGCTAAGAAGGATTGCCAAGTAGCTTCATAAATGTGAACTGTAAATGGGCGCCTGGAGGCCTGGATAGTTTGGATAACCTTGTTGGAGAGTTGGGTGCTTTTTAAGATGCCCCACTCAATCTCCACATTGCCAGTTGTAGCCACTGGGGCTCTGGGTGAGACAGGGACCCCTGGAGAAGAGAGATATCCTCCTCAGGAATCCGCCAAGGGGGGGTCACTGAAAGGCCCATCAAATCAGCAAACCAATGCCTGCGAGGTCAAAAGGGAGCCACCAATATGATCTCGGCCCACTCCAACAAGAGCTTACAAATCACCGTTGGGATCAATGGAAAGGGACCTGGTACCTCCTTGTATATTGATGTACGCCTTCGTGACCACATTGTCAGTCATGACCAGGATGTTGGACCCTGACACCTGGCAGAGAAACTTCCTCAGGGCCAAACGAACAGCTCTGAGCTCAGCCAATTGATGCTGTGAGCCTGTTCCTGTTTAGACCATAACCCCTGGGCCCAGAGGGAACCTAGATGGGCATCCCAACAAGATAGGGAAGCATCTGTAGTAAGGACAAGACAGGATTCCAGCTTGAAAGACTGACCCTTGGACATGGCCCTGGACAGCCACCAATGGAAGGAAAGTAACACATGCTTAGACAACTTAACTTTCCTGGGGGAATGGCTGGATCCTGCTTTCTGGAAAGGAAGCAAAAACCACTGAAGGGATCTGGCATGAAACCTGGCCCAGGGGACAATTCCAATACAGGAAATAATTTTGCCCAAAAGCTGAGAAAGAAGGTCCAATGGGATTGAACTCTTGGTCTGAATGCTCCTAATCATCCCCTGAAGGCCAATCAGACGCTCATGAAAGAGAAACTCTTGACACACCCCAGTGTCAATAATGGCTCCCAAATGTAGGGGACACTTAGTAGGAGAAAAATGGCTCTTTTTCTCATTGATGGAAAAACCCAGGTTCTGCAGAACTGAAATAATAACCTGCAGATCCTGCTGAGCCCTCTGAAAAGAAGACGTGATTAGTATGTCATCTAGATATCATTGTAAACGCACCGGGAGGGTATGGAGATGCACTGCCAAGGGAGCTAAAATTTTGGTAAAGACCCTGGGGGTGGAAGACAAAGGGAAGAGTCCTGTATTGGAAATGTCGTCCCTGATAACAGAACCTAAGAAATCTCCTGTGGGAGGAACAAATAGAAACATGTAAATAGGCTTCTGTCAAGTCTATTGATGCGAGGAAGTCCACCTGCTGAACACTTTCCCAGATGCATTTTGAAATGCCTGTAAACAACATATTTATTGAGTCGTTTCAGATCAAGAATTGTCCTCAACCACCACCACCCCCGAGGCCTTATGAATAACAAATATTCTGGAGTAGAATCCCATCCCCTGTTGGTCGAGGGGAACCTCCTGAATGGCCTTGAGGTCCAGCAAATGTTGGATGACTGACTCCATCAGACTCCACCTCCCAGCATCTCTAGATACTGGGCAGGAGATAAAGAACCTTGGAGGAGTGGAGTAGAATTCCAGTGAAAGACCCAATCTAATGGTGGATAGAACCCAGGTGTCAGAAGTAATACTCTCCCATTGGTCAGCAAACCACACTAAATGACCACCAATGGGAACGGAGTGAGCACTAGCGTTGGCGACGGTACGGGCAACTTCCTCCTCCTCGAAAGGGCTGTTTAGAAGAAAACTGCTGCCTGCCCTTGCCTGAGCGATTAGGAGGAGGTTCTTGACATTGATAAGCAGTTTTTGATGGCCATTGGAAACTGGAAGATGACTCTCCTCTGAACTGAAGGCGTTTGAAATAAGGAGTGGCCTGATGTTCCACCCTTTTCAGGACTGAAGGAAGAATCTTTTGTCCTTAGTTTCAACCAAAAGGGGCTCAAGGACCTCACCAAAGAGCTTCTCACCTTGCACTGGAGCAGACAGCAACTTCCATTTACATCTGCCATCAGCTTGCCAGTTGCATAGCCAGCACATGCGCCTGGCTGCCACCGAGGAAGCAATGACCTTCATGGCAAATCTGGCGCTATGCAGGGTGGCATCTTCTGTAAATTCAGTGGCTGCCATGATCTTGTTGATGTCCTGGTGAGTACGGACATCTGATGAGGGAATCCTATGCCCCAGCTGCTTCAGCCAGTTGAGCAAGGTTCTTGTAAAGAAAGAAGCTGCTGTAGAAGCATTGACAGCCCGGCAGCGGCCAAATGGGATCGCTATAGCGACTGTTCCACTCACTTTTCTTCTGCCTTGAGGACTTCCTCTGGGTCTGAAGAAACAAATGAGGAGGAGGCCAAAACAGCGACCAGAGCATCAACTGTGGGGACCTGAAGGGTCTTGGTAAGTTCCGGCCCCACGTTGAAGAATCTGCGATCAGAGGCCAGAGGATTGGGCCCTGTGGCAGGAGCTTCAAGCTGCTTCTTGATTACCTTCAGGAACAGCTTTGGTGATGGAACTACTTCCTTCCTGACTTCAGGGTCATCGAACAGAACATCTGACTCCTCAGGAGGAAGAGTGATCATGGCCTCATCCATCTGCGTTTTTCAAATTGGCAGTGTTTCTAGCCTTGAACAACAAGGGACTAAACAAAGCATATTTAAAACAACCAGTAAACACCGGAACTTCCTGTGAAGGGTCTTCATCCGCTGACATATCACATTCCGGCCGATCAAGTTCCCCCACCAATGAAGGAACCACTGAGGGAGCAGGAGTGAAGCCTTCAGCCAACCAGAAACTGGCTCCTGGAGAAAGGAGCCTTGTTCTGACAAGAGAGCCTCACGAACCTGGGATCTTCTCTTTGACAAGTCAGAGGCAGCCGAAGAATGTCGAGTCACTCTCTGCAAACCTGAGATGCCCTTCCTGATTGCCTTGTCTATCAGGAGTTGTAGATTCATTGGGACATCCAAATCAGAAGGGTCAGTAGGTCTGGTTGCAGATGCAACAGAAGGGAAAGGGGGTTCCACCCTGTCTACTGCGCCCATGTTCCTGCCAAGGTGCCGCATCTCCCTGAAGATCCTCAGCTTGACTGTCGCCTTCAGAAGGAATTGGAGATGCACCTCTCCTGGACACATCAGGGGACCAAATTTGAAAACCAGGTCTGGAAGAAGGTCCAGGCTCCTTCAAATCCACTTCACTGAATGCAGCCGGAGGGGCATGCAGACGTTACGTGAGAAGAGGCCTGATGCACCTTGGCTATTTGTTTCTTGATGGCTTGATGGCACCTGGAAGTATCCTTCTCCTCCGCCCTTGAGGCCTTCTTTACAGGCTACTTCTCTTTGGTAGAAGCAGCAGGAGCCACCTTTTGAGGCTTGGCCGCTTTAGAAGCTCTGGTTTCTCTTGGGACTTCAGCCATCGTGGAGCAGCAAGGCCAAATCTGGATGGGAAGTCCTGTGCCAGGAAGAGAGCACATGAAGGGATTTATGAAATTATCTTCAGGGGAAATCTTCTCTATGCCCACACCAACCACCACTTTCTTCTGCCCAAAAGCACTTCAGTAGAAAGATATTTCTTCCTACTGGGACTCCAACCCTCCTGGGTCTATTAGGACAATATTGATAGACCAGGCCCTGCTGGGAGCCCAAGGGGAAACCAATCCCCCACTGGGAAAATTGAAAGTTATAGCGACTACCCTTCGATGTTGTCCACAGCTTCAGAGGCAACTGGTGCTGACCAAAGGCACAGAAGTGGTGGGAAGAAGTATCTTCGAAATGGCCATCTAAGTCTTCAAAATGGCCGACAATAGATATCTAAAATGGCCACTGGCGATGAGGAGTCTTCAAAATGGCCTCCTTCTTCTTCCCCAGGGGGAGCTAATAAGTCTCCCTGGCTTTCATTGCTCTGCCCAGGCAGAGAACAAGACACAGCCAAGACTTTCAGAGAAGGCAGCTGCTGATCACTGCAGCTGCAACTTCACTGCTGGGTTGAACAAGCCCCGCGGCTCTGTCTCTAGTGTGGCTAATGCCCATGCTCTTCCAAAATGGCCATCCAGCCACGAAAACTGCCTCCTCTCACTGCGGAGCCCGAAAAATAGCCCTGCAGCTTCTTCGCTATGGCAGAAGCCACCGCCCAAGCCCCTTTGGCTGTCCTGCCGATCTGATCTTTCTCTTCGCCCCGAAGGGCAAGAAAACGGCCACTGTGGCCCGTCGGCTGCTCCAGATCCCCAGAGCAGTCCTCAGATGTTTGGCACCCCCGATCGTCAGCAGTGGTAGCAGGGCGCCAAATTAAAAAAGAAATTTGCAAGAGGCGGCTTTTTAAAGTAAAAAAGAAAAGAACGAACAATGTTTTAGAAAGTCTGCCTTTGGAAGAAAACTTTCCAAAGGCAGGAGAGGCAACCCACACATCCTTGTCTGCTAAGGACTGAGCATAAGCTGGGGAGGAGTCACCCAGAGTGGGTGGAGCTAGGCTAATAAGCCTTTTGCACAGACTCAGTCCTAAGCAAATAAGGAAGAGTACTACCCATCCTGGCCTGTCACTGCCTGACAAGGGAAAAATAGACCAACTATACAGTGTCGTTCACTTCCACAAATCACTCCCCTATACATTGTGGCATTTGTTGAGTGCAATATGACAGTGTTCATCAAAATTTCATCACTCAAGCAGCACATTTACACAAGCCCACATGTGTAAATAATAATTATTAGATGAAGTATAGTTGTGATATAGGCTGACTTGATGCATCACGTCTATCACACATTGATATATGCACAGTAGGAATTTGTCTCATTTGTCTCATGAGCATCACGGTATGAGAGTTACCTAATACGTTGTGCCAAATCCCTGTAGAGTTTTCACCTAATGATTTATCTTGATGTAACTCATATCATAATATTCAAAAGATATCATAATATAATATTCAAAAGTGTATTTCTTGTGATATTTTGCTATAGGCATGTCGGACTGAATAAAGCGGTCATCCCTGATTTAATTATAGTTTTTCTCATATTCGCTCAAATATTTCTCTTCTGTTTTACAAACTAATACTCGTCAAAAAGAAGGAAATGGAATATGGAATGATGACTATTTGTGCTTTCATTTCACTTGCATAACAGGAAAGTTACTATGGCTTGGAAAAAGAGCCAGTGCATTTTTTATTTTTATTTTTTTGCAGTATTATGTTTTCCAATTCAAATCTGAAGCCATCCAAGCTTCAAAAGAATTTCAAGAATAAGCATGAGGCAGCTGACATTGAAGGACATGATTGTTGGGTCCTAAAAAATCAAAAGAGCTTGTTTTGCTTCACAAGGAACTCTTCCTAAATTAGATTGCTTTTTTGTTGAAAAGAAAAACCTCGTTTCAAACTAAGTGGCATATAAAGTGGCCAAATCCAAGAAGCCTCATGCTATTGCAGAAGATCTGACCAATCCATGTGCAGTAGAAATAGCAACAATTATCTGGGCAAAGAAGCAAGAAAAATATTGAACAGTTGCCCCTACCGAATAATGTCCTTTACAACCAAATCATTGATATGAGTGAAGATATTTTGGGCCAAATCATCTCAGATGTCAGACCTAGTCCTTTTAAAATCTCCATTTAGTTGGATGAATCAACTGATGTCTCCAGCTGTAATCAACTCACGTTAGGAATGTAAATGATGGTGCTGTGAAGAGTGATTTCGTGCTTTGTAAAGATCTGAAAACACAATTGCAAAGGATGTGATGCAGTTGGTCAAAAATATCTTTGCTAAATATGATCTAGATATTGAAGTAATTGGTACTGTGTCCATTGACCTGTAATGCTTAAATGTCTTTTCTGCATTGGTGAAAAAGGAGATTCTATACTTGCAAGTTGCCCATTGTTTTCTTCATCGGTATGCTTTGGCATCAAAACATTGCCTCAAAATTTAAAGAAAGTACTTGATACTGGGCATACTTTAAACCATATATTCAAATCATTTTGTGGAGATCTGGGAAGTGAGAATTCAATTTTACTTTTCCACACAAAATTCTTTTGTCACGAGGACAAACTTTAATGTGCTTCTTTGAAATGATGGAAGAAATCAGGTTTTTTTGGAGGACTGAAGTTATATTTCACCTTAAAGGATGGAAGGAGACAATCTCTAAAATTTTCCTTCACTTTAGATGGTTGATGATGCTGGATCCATAATTCCAACTGTGTGATGAGATTGTGGCTTATTTAGAAATACTGTCAGAATTGTTTAATAGGTATTTTGCTACTGGAGATCTAAAGATTTCAGAATAATGGATTATGAATCCATAGTCCTACAATTTGTAGCAAATGCCAGATGATGAAGAACTGAAGGAAAATCATATTGATTTGTGGACAAATCAAGCTCGTGGAATGTAATTTGAACAAGACTTTGGAAGAATTTTTGTGTGCAGTGCTGGATATGTTCCCAAGCCTTGGGGGGGGGAAGCATTCCATGTCATTATATTTACAACAACATACCTGCGTGAGTCTAAATTCAATTCTTTGTCAATCAAGACAAAATCTATGAATTGCTTGAATCCATAGGCACATCTGCAGATCACAGACCCATAAATGTTACACTTTTTGATAAAATCAAAAATATTTAATTGACAGGCAAGAAACAACAGTAACTTGATAAATCTGAGGTGCTGCATTGTTCCAAGATGCAGATGAAGTTGAGAAAGAAATATGTCAAAGAAGCAGCTCAACTTAAAAAACACAATGACTGATGGAAAATGTCTTTGGAATTCTAAAAGTATGATGTCAACATGGTTTATGTAATGAAGATCAAGGAATATTTTAACACCATTCACAGTAAAGTTCAATGAGTTCAAACAAAAGAAGCAAATCTTCCCATTAGAATATTCTTGAAAAGATAACTTCCATATTAACATCTAAACCTCCTCATTCCCCCCGTAAAATAGAAATTTCAGCATCAGCCAACCATTTCTTGTCCACTCCCCGAGACTCCATTACTGGGATGGATATGAGCAGATATTGTAGACATGTAAAGTACTTTAGAAAAAAAGCCGTAATAGCACATGTATACCTGAAAAACTGAGGTAGAGGGAGGGAGGGAGAGCAGATTTAGAGTTGATAGGAATAACATCATAAAGATGAAAGACAGTGGAACAGACTTCTTCCACAGTAGAGATGCATACAGTTATTTTAAGTTTTGAGATTTAAGAACTAATGGCAGTAAAACTGTCCTTATTCATACCTTCCATGAAATGCCATAAAAGATTAAATTGTAGCCATTTGTTTTTGCAACTGCAACATCAACTAGCCTTTTGAAACTCTTACATGTAGATTATTGTGATTATAGAAAGGAACATCAAAATTAGCACCTTATTTTGCTCAAAGAGGTAACTGAGTTTCATCTTTGTTGCTGAAACGAGAAAAGAGCCATACAAAATCTCAAGATGTTTGTTAATGTTGCACCATAAAAATTACTTGATTAAAACTTTTATATGTCTCAAAGATTGTTTATGGGAGATTGCCTGTAAATTCCTTGAAGACAAAAATTTCCCCTCCATTAGATTGAAAACTAAAGCAGGTAAAGATTACCTCTCCTGGAAAAGGAGGACATTAGAGTGGAAGAAGACATAAGTTGTATGAAAAATTAGATCTGTAAAAAATGCAAAAATATTAAGAGAAATCATGCAGAAGTAGTTCTTGTGTCCATTTCAAAAGTAACATAAAAAGTACCAATTTCATTAGAATATCCAAGTATTTCCAGTTTTTCCATAGAGCAAATGACAAATTGCATAAAGGTGTAACATGAATGTTTGTTTTTTCCCCTTTTCCTAAATATATAATGAACCATTGGCCATTTATAAGCAGAATTATCATCATATTTTAACATGCAACATTGTTCTCATTTCTGTATGATTAAATAGACTATTTACACACAGTTCATATATAATCTCTTTCTCTCTGTATGCACATGCATTGGTCTTAGCCTAGGCATCAAAGGCCACATATGAGTTCTCTGGGTCAATTTTCTTCAAGTGATTCCAGTTTGAACTTTTGTTAAGCTTTGGATAGGTTGTAATCTCCTCAGTTCTTCCGAATATCAGCATAGACCACAGACTCGGATTTGTTGATTTTGTCACTGTAGCGCCCTCCAGAGTGATCTAACTGTGCATAAATTACTGGTCCCTAAAATCAGAAAAAATAAACATGGTATAAACATTTCATTATTCTATCATAGTTAATGAAAACTCAGAATCACATGCAGATGAAAACAAGGGATTTTATTTCCTCTTTTTGAAATCCAGTCTTAGAAATCATACCAATTATGTGGGTTATTCCTGTAACCATCAATCTGTTGACATAAATATAAAATTCATAACAAATGGCTTATAATTCTCTGTCTTTTATGCTTTGGGGAGATAAGATCATTTGTAGTTTATGTGGCAACATAATCAAATACAGTGCAAAGAATGAACTCATGTACACCAAGTAATCGGAGCCCTGCTAAGTAAGCTCATTCACAAGATTCCACTTTTCCACACACTTACCATCACAGATTACATTTATTTTTGAAGGTGGCATTAATTCAAGAAAAGGAAGTATATGGGATACCAACAAGAAAGGAACAAGTAGCTGAAGAATAATTCCTAGGTATTTACATTTTACAACTCTGTAAATCTTTCTTGACAATATTTGGAGTACAAAATTATATTGATTACAGTAACTCTGTCCCATATCTTTCAGAATAAGTCTCCTCAAATCTTTAAGTGATAAAATATAGCTTCATCACAAGTATTAGAGTTATTGAATAGGACTTAACATTCCAGTTCTTTAGGACATAAGTCAAAGAGTTTTGTTTAATGGATTGGCAGTGCACATAAGGAAGCATTTTAAGGAGAAAAATAATTGGGAAGAATGAATATGGTATATGTTAACAGCAAACAAGTAGGGGGAAAGACAAGATTTTATTTTTCCCAAAATGCAACTGCAATCTTAAAAAGGAATTGTTTCTTTTATGTGCAAGTTTTCTTATGCTTTTTAGTAGCTAATACAAATAAGGTAGGGCAGTTTTGGTCAACCTTTTCAGCACTGAGTGCCAAAACGGAAGTGCTCGCGCAAGTGCTCGCACACGCGCGTGCTGGAAAAAGAAAGAGCAGATGATCTTTCGGTTTCTGGTGCGTCTGGTCTTCCGGTTTCTGGCGCAAAGACCAGCTGGCCGGGGCACATGCGCCAGGTCCGCCTGGCCTTTCAGGGGATCTTGTGCCTCCCTCTCCATCCCCCTGGTCCCTATTAGGATGGCGGGACATCCCCAATGGCGACCCGGTTCCACAGGCCCAGACAGGGAGAGAAAGTTGGGCAGGAATGCTACTTTCCTCCACTGGAAAGCCAGATCCCCTTCCTGGCCTCGGAGGGAAGGGGCACCGACGTTCCCGGGAGAGTGTCCCTTCCCTCCGAGTTTCAGGAGGGAGAGCTTTTCCCTAATTCTAGCCGGGGTGAAGTGCCCCCCTCCAGGCCATCACCGAGAACACCTTTTAACCCTGGCACTGGACAGATGTTCCTCTCATGTGGACTCAGCTCCTGTTCAGTCCTGCAGCCCCAGAAGAGCAGCAGTAGCAGCCACAACAGGGCGAGAGATAGGAGCGAGAACCACCACCGCCCTTTCACCTGCCAGGGGTGAAAGGGCAATGGCGGTTCTCGCTCATGACTCTCGCCCTGTTGTGGCTGCCGCAGCTGCTCTTCTGGAGTGGCAGGGCTGCATGTGTGAACCACCACCCCCTTAGCCCCGGCGGCAGCAGTAACAGTGGGCGTGGCAGTGTTTGCTGGCTGGGCAGTCAACTGCCCCAAGCCTGAGCTGGCCGGCATGTTGGAACCTGGAAGAGCAAGTGGAGCAGAGCTGCTGGCCACGACAGGTGAGCCAGGGCTTCCCTTCCTCCTTACCTGAACGGCTTTCTTGTGCGGCCCCAGCCCTCCAGCCCACAGCACCGACACACGTCTGCTCTGCTGGGAAGATGATCTTCTGGTTTCTTGCAGACATGTGCACCAGCCAGTGAGTCTTCACGCACACATGCACTCCAGAAACCGAAAGGCTAGGTAGCCATCAGACATGCATGCTCTGGGAAACGGAAGATCATCTTCCCACCACGCATATGCACACTGGGCAGCTGCTCTTCTGATTTTTGGTGTACATGTGAAAGTCCAGCTGGCTGGCACGCAGGAACCCGGAAGAGCAACGGGCGATGGCTGGCGTGCCCAGAAGGATCGCTCTGCGTGCCCCTTCTGGCACGCATGCCATAGGTTTGCCATCACATCGGTAGGGGATTCATGTAACTATTTTCTAGCAAGGAGAATTGATCAGGGGAACATCGTGGTCTTTTGCAAAAATTTCCAACTGTAATCAGTTATACAAATAGTAATTTGTTGCAAAAATTGTAATCTGCAATCATTTTGTGTCAATTATTTGAATTTCATTTGAATACATTATTTGAATTTATGTCAATCCTTGGAAGGGCAATCACATTTCAATAACTTTATAATACTTATAATCTACGTAACCAATAAATATTGCCAGGTAAATCTCAAAAGAAAAGCATAAGCATGGAGAAGTATGCCAGGATAGTTGTATTTCAAGAAAAAAGGAAGCATATACAGTACATGTTGCCTGAAAAGTTTCAAGTAGAAAGCTATATTGGTCAGATATATTTGCTTCAACAGAAATTATGGGGAAAAGATTTTAGCATTCAGAAGCACTGTCTGGAGTGCTATGTAACTGAGATATTGACTTCTAATTTATCCATTATATATATAGGAACCCAGATAACCAATCAGGTCAGTATTAGACCTAGAAAGCAGGGGTTAATTATCACATTCAGAATGATCAAGCATTCTACAGATGAACAAAGAAAAAGGAGAATGAGTTCTATATACTAGCTGAACATGCACAATTGTGAGAAATTATGGTTCAGATGAATTTATTGATAAGGACAAGAGGGTAAACCTGATGAGTTTAGCTGAAGATGGAATGAATCCATGAAGGCTGTTTTCAAACATGCTGTCTGAAATCCAACCTGGGCAACAAGTTTCTGCTTTCAGAACAAGCAAATGTTAATCAACTTTAAGACTAAATATTTAGGAAGTAAATAGGATACCAGGAGACTGGATAGGTAATGCACAAGCTGTTACTTTGAAAGTACAGTATTAAGCTGGTGAAGTTTTTTAAAGAAATCTCCCCCTGTTTTCTTCAGTATATACATTTATTTTAAACTCCTCCTTATTCTAACAGCAGCAATACAAATTCCTGCAGAAAATTACATTCTGGTGCCCATGAAAATGATTGCCTGAAAATAAAGTATTATAAAATAACTGTATCCCAATTCCAAATTTGATGTGTTTTAATTCATTTCCAGAACTTCTGGTAGCATTTTAAGTATAGAAAAAAGATAGAAACCAAGGGATAAATGCTTTATGTTCCAATATACATTTAAGGGCTCCAAAAGGAAGCACTACTGATTCTAAATTTCTGAAACAAATCAACGGTACCCTGATACACTAACTGGGCACTAGAGTTTGTGCTGATATTAAGAAAAATATTTCTATTTCTTTTGGTTTAATTCATTACAGCTTCTTTTATGTCTCAATTAAAGGAACTTAAAAATAGTTTGTAGAATAGGGATTCTATATGGGCTGCAGAAATCCAGTAAACATTAAGTTGGCAACAATTTAATAAATCATTAACTGTAGGTTGCCATACAGCATGGGTGTCAAACTCGCTGCGTAATGTTGCTGTCACGTGACATATCGTTACTTTTTTCCCTTCGTGGAGCTGGGATTGGTGTGGTCTGCATGTGACACATCTGGTCCGCAGGCCACCAGTTTGACACCCCCGCCATACAGTGTCTGTTTGAGTAGATATGACAACTCTACTATAACAAGCCTGGCTGAATGCATTGTTGTATTTATACAATGTTCTCGGACATGAGATGTGTTCAAATGCAAGCCGCCACTAGGAAATAGACAAAAAGCAACAAACAGTTTATGAACTATGTTGAAACAATATCTAATAGGGGTCAAACTTCTGTATTTTTAATTGAATTCCAAAACACAAATGTAATCACTTTATCATAATCTTTCTCTAAATTGACAAATGCACAATATAGTGTATTGTAGTAGTGACATAACTACTAATTACTTATTTCGTGTATTAGTGGTACACTACTACATAAGTGCAACCTACTTTTATTTCTACTAATTCACAACTGTGGTACTGTAGATAAAATATAAAGATTTGCCCTGTCCAGTTGTGTCTTACTCTAGGGGGTGGTGCTTTTCTCTGTTTCTTAGCTGAGAGTCAGCGTTGTCCAAAGATATTTCAGTGGTCATGTGGCCAGCATGACTATATGCCAAAGACATACAGAACACTGTTACTTTCCCACCAAAGTGGTACCTATTTATCTACTCACATTTGCATGCTTTCAAACTGCTAAGTTGGCAGAAGCTGGGGCAAATAATGGAGTTCACCTCATCACACAGTGCTTGGGTCTCAAATTGCTGACCTTCTGGTAGACAAGCCTAGTGTCTTAACTGCTAGGCCACTGTGCCTCCTTTACTATTACAACTACATTATAAAATTAGAAGAATATCCTCCAAAACCAAATCAACTTTGTTAGGTATAACATTGATACCAAATATGGTTTGGGTGAATAAATATATAAAACTTAGATATCATGGTTTAAGTGCTTATCACTTTAAGCACAATGCAGCAGGCAATTAGCCGATTAAGGGTGCGGTTAGAAGTTACAATATAAGGAAGCATTAGAAGCTGGAAAGCTTACTGTAACTGTGTGCTGCTGCGATTAACTGTGTCTTACTGTGACTAACTGTGATTACTGACTGTGAGTTACTGTGACTGCACTGTTATTGTTTGCTACTGTTTGCTGATTTACTGCGTAATTCTACTGAATATCCAGCGTTTGTTTCTCTGGAGAGTGAAACCGGAGGAGGAGAAGATATCTTTATCGGCTGATAAAGATATTGCAAGGACTCTTAACTTGGACTATACTAGTGAGTCTTACTGGATGGAAATACTGTGAATGACTTAATGGACTGAATGACAATGCTTAAACTCTAACTGGATTAAAAACTATTTAAACTACAAACAGTGTTTGTGTTCAGTGTGTGTATACTCTGGGGCCCTTCCTGGTTTGACTACTGCTGCAATACTCTTCTAGGGGTTAATCTCCAAACCCTAACATTGGTTATGGGCCCAGCAGCATAGTCTAACTAACCAGGATATAGCAGAGAGAGTTGGTGTGAGTTGCACATTACTGTAAAAACAAACTGTTTTAATTAGTTTAAAATAGTCAAAATATCTGAAGAGTAATGGCACAAGTAAATTTGTCACAACTGTCCATGATATCCAGGCTGGATGGAACAAACTATGTTTCATGGTCAATGAAATGTAGTTTACTTTACGCAGAGAAGGTTTGTGGGACATTATAGCAAACCCACCAGATGTGAGTAGCTGGGATCCTGCTAATGATGATGATAAAGAAAAGTTACAAGACTTTAAACTGAAGAATGAGCAGGCTTTATGCATCATAGGACTGACTCTCTGTGATCAGCAGCTTGTCCATATTCGTGGAGAAGAAAATGCTGCAAACTGCTGGGAGAACCTCAGGAAGATTTATGTTCGGGACAGTGTAGGAGCACATATAAATCTTACACGGAAGCTTTTTCGAACGCATCTTCAGAGGAATGGAGATATGTTAGTTCATTTAAACTGTATGAAGAGCATTTTTCAAGAATTGCAAGAAAAAGAGCTTATATTTAATGAACTGCAACAAGTATACATAATATTATCTTCATTAGATCAAAGCTATGATGACTATGTGACTTCGTTAGAGGTATTGCCAAAAGAAAGCCTCTCATTAACCGAGATTACAGGCAGGCTACTAGAAGAAGCCAGAAGAAGGCGTGGCGTGACGAGCTGAGAGAAGATAAGAAAGAAGAGAAATTATCTTCAAAGCTTGAAAGAAACCAGCAAAGCAAAGTAAAGCACCTGGAAGAAGAGAATTTATCTTCGACGGCATACACAATTAAAAAGTGTTTTAATTGTGGAGGCAGAGGACATTTGGCAAGATTCTGCAAAAGAGAAAAAGCCAGAATGTAAAAAAGCCAAAGAAAGCATTTGAACTAGCCACGTTTAGCAACTCTGATGTGAAGAATAATTTATGGGTGGTTGACAGTGGCGCATCCCACTGCATCACAAGAGATAAGACAAAATTTATAAAAATGTCTAAAAGCTCTCAACATATATCTCTTGCTAACGGCTGGAACCTGAAAGCGAAAGGTCAAGGTTTTGCACGTTGTCCGTACATAAACCAGGATATAAAAATGTTGTATGTACCGCAACTAAAGTTTAATTTGTTTTCAGTAAGGGTATTAGATAAATTAGGTTATGTAATTACTTTTAAGGATAATAATTGCATAATTGAAAAAAGATAACAAAAGGGTAACTGCAGCTTTAAATGGAACATTATATGTCTTAGATAATAGTAAGAAAGGGGAGGCACAAACTGTATTTAATAATATAAAGCCTCATGAAGAATGTATCCATTTATTGCATAGGCGTTTGGGGCATGTAAATTTTAAAATGCTAAAAGCGTACAGTTGAGTTATCTGAAGGAATAAGGTTAAAACCTTGTGATAAATATTTGCGTTGTAATGTTTGCTGTGAAGATAAGAGCAAGGTATTGCCTGCAAATAGGCTAAATGGTTTCAAAACAAAAGAACCTTTAGAAGTAGTATTTGCAGACATAATAGGTCCAAAGAAACCCAGTATGGGGGTGCTAGATATATACTGAGCATTATGGACCATTATTCTAGATATGGGTTTTGCTATTTAATGAAAAGCAAAACTGAAACATATCAACATTTTTCAATTGGATTAGGTTTGCTGAAAGAAAGTCTAAGCGACAACTGATAACCCTGGTGACAGATAATGGTGCGGAATTTATTAATAACAAATTCCAGAACAGACTTAAGGTAGCTGGAATAGAGCATAAGAAGTCTGCTCCATACAGGCCAGAACATAACGCTTTTATTGAAAGAAGAGGCCAAACACTACAGGCAATGGTTAGAACAATGTTAAATGATTCTGGGTTACCTGATTCTTTGTGGGGGAGGCTACAATGTGTGCTAATAACATACTGAACAACGTTGTTAATACAACAACAGGTGAAATACCATTTACCAGATGGCATGGCAGGAAACCTGATCTAAGTTACCTGCACACATTTGGTGCACCAGCATGGGTGCATATTCCTGCACAACTCAGAAAAAAGGGCAACATAGAGCTAAAAGATTTTTCTTCGTTGGTTATCAGGCAAACCATAGGGCATATAGATTTTGGGAGAAGGCACATCTAAAGTGTTATGTAGTGCTAGTGCCCAATTTCTAGAACATGAAGGATGGGAGAAATTAGAACAGGATGCCAATAAAGATGTAATTATTGAATCCTATAGAAATCCCATTAGTTATCCCTGTAACTTTAAAAATAAAGTAAAGAGACAAATACAGGATGAGATAGTGCCCATAAAGGAAGAAACAGATTCAATAGCTGAACAGGATGAGGAAGATGAACAGGTAGTAGTTCAACAAAGTCCTCCTGTAAGCCCTGTAATTCCCAGAAGAACTACACGTATATCTAGACCGCCTGATAGGTACCAGGCTAACACAGTGTGTCAGATTAATGAAGTTCCTAATTCTGTTGAAGAAATTAAAAAGTATCCTAATAAGGAAAAAGAAAGATGGTATGCAGCAATGAATAAGGAACTGAATTCATTAAGAGATATGAAGGTGTATGAAAATGCCAAATTACCTGTAGGCAAGAAGTCCATTGGCTGCAAATGGATATTTAAGGTAAAAATAGATAAAGATGGTAATTTAATCCATAAGGCAAGGTTAGTAGCCCAAGGTTTTAGGCAGAATGCTAATGACTATGATGAGGTGTTTGCACCTAGTCTTAAGGCAGCAACCTTGAGGGCAGCTTTAGTGTGGGCAGCTAGTAAAAACTATATAGTTAACCATTTAGATGTGGAAACTGCTTACTTGCACGCCCCATTAAAACATACTATTTATATGAAAAAACCTGTTGGTATTAAAAGTGAAAATAAGGATAATAATGATTGTTGGTTGTTAAAGAAAAGCCTCTATGGTCTAAAACAATCAGGCTATGAATGGAACCAGTATATTGTAAAGGAACTAGACAATATAGGATTTAAAGCTGGTTTAGCCGATCCATGTCTGTTTAAGAGGGAGACAAATGGGAAAGTATCATTATTATTACTATTCACAGATGACATTGCATTGATAACTGAAACTAATGATGAAGCAAATAAAATAATAACATCATTAGGAAAGAGAATAAAGATCAAGCAATTAGGGGAGATAAAGAAGTATCTCGGTTTGAATATAAAGAAAACACGGAAAGGTTTTAAGATATCTCAGGAAGATAAGATAAGCAAATTGTTAAAAGATTACAAGATGGAGCTTTGTAAGCCGGCTAAGACTCCAATGAGTCAGGAGTTTAGCAACACTGATGAACAAAGCCCTGAGTTTGATAAGGTGATTTATCAATCTTTAATTGGTAGTTTGAGTTATATTAGTAATTGGTCTAGACCAGATATATCGTACTGCGTGAATCAGTTGGCTAGATTCAATTATGCACCATGTGAAAGACACTGGATTGCAGCTAAGAGGATATTAAGATATCTTAAAAAGACAATGAATTATTCATTGTATTTAGAACCAAAGGGTGATTTAATTTTGAGTGCTTATGCAGATGCTAGCTTTGCATCAGAAAGAGACACTAGAAAGTCGACTTCAGGAACAGCCATAATGCTGGGTAAGACATTAATAGGCTGGAAGTCAATAAGACAACAGCATATAAGTTTGTCTACTATGGAGGCAGAATTCTCCTGTTTATCATTGTTATGTAAAGAATTAATAATGTATAAACAAATGTTAATTGATATAGGTATAACTGTAGATTATCCTATAATTATACATGAAGATAATCAGGCAGCAATTCAAATGGCCACAAATATTGGAGTAAAAACAAGGAGCAAGCATACAGATCTAAGATACCTAAACGTGAGACAATCTGTAAGAAGTAAGATGATTCAGCTAGAGTACTGTATGTCGGAGGACAATTTAGCTGATAATTTTACTAAAGCCCAAGGTGCCAATAAGCACCAGGAGAGTTGTGAAAAATATGGGATAAGATTGTAAAGGTATTATATATTTATTTCACCCAAAAGGGAGTATGTTAGGTATAACATTGATACCAAATATGGTTTGGGTGAATAAATATATAAAACTTAGATATCATGGTTTAAGTGCTTATCACTTTAAGCACAATGCAGCAGGCAATTAGCCGATTAAGGGTGCGGTTAGAAGTTACAATATAAGGAAGCATTAGAAGCTGGAAAGCTTACTGTAACTGTGTGCTGCTGCGATTAACTGTGTCTTACTGTGACTAACTGTGATTACTGACTGTGAGTTACTGTGACTGAACTGTTATTGTTTGCTACTGTTTGCTGATTTACTGCGTAATTCTACTGAATATCCAGCGTTTGTTTCTCTGGAGAGTGAAACCGGAGGAGGAGAAGATATCTTTATCGGCTGATAAAGATATTGCAAGGACTCTTAACTTGGACTATACTAGTGAGTCTTACTGGATGGAAATACTGTGAATGACTTAATGGACTGAATGACAATGCTTAAACTCTAACTGGATTAAAAACTATTTAAACTACAAACAGTGTTTGTGTTCAGTGTGTGTATACTCTGGGGCCCTTCCTGGTTTGACTACTGCTGCAATACTCTTCTAGGGGTTAATCTCCAAACCCTAACAAACTTCATCAGTTATTACCTATTTGCCAGGTAGCAAAGCAAACAACATTTCATCAATATCATTATTCCTTTTAAGGAGTTCATAATCCAGGTCTATATTTAAGTCCTCACTCATCTGGTATTCATAACTGACAAGAAACTCCTTGTTGGTAAATGGTTGACACTATTCCTTTGGAACTCAGCATACAAACACTACCATTTGTTTCCTTCCCCCTACCATACTCTATCAATTAATAAACAAAATCCTGCCAGTAATTTCTGAACTTACGGTCAAGACTACTAATAGTCATCTGCAACCACTGAAATATCACGTGGAACTGTGTAAGTTAGTTAGAACATAGCTAAATTATAACATCAAACTATCAATAAGTAATAATTCCATCTATATAAGTTTCTCATTTTTCCAAAAAACCTTCATAAATGTTTTGTGCTCTCTTTGGTGAAATATTATTCCTTAGTTAAGAATCTCAAATCACACCATAAAGCCTATGACTTTCTTCTAAGATAGATAACTTCGAACAGATTTGGAAAAAGTAAAATCTTTTCTGATCAATACAATTTCTATTATTTCTTTCTACCCAACAAAAATCATTCACTGTAGGAAAAAAAGAGACCTGTTATTTATTTCCCCATTTCAAGTCAGCCTTACTACCTTACTGATTCCAAAGTCCCTAGGTCTGTTTCTATGTTATACACTTAAGCAGTATTTAGTGTTGGCCCAACACTAATGGCAAAGAATAAGAATAATAATGCCTACAATACTATATAAATCTAAATACTTAATACTTTAAATCAGGGGTCCCCAACCACCGGTCCACGGACCGGTACCGGTCCGCGGAACAAGTCTTACCGGGCCGCTGGTTGCTGGTCGCCGCCATCTTTTTTTGATAAAAAAGTGCTTCCGGTGAGCTTTTCCGGGTAGAAAGCTCACCGGAAGCACTTTTTCATCAAAAAAAGATGGCAGCGCCAGCGCTTCCGGTGAGCTTTTCCAGGTAGAAAGCCATTTCTACCCGGAAAAGGTCACGAGCGCTTCACCGCCATCTTTTTGATGAAAAAGTGCTTCCGGTGAGGTCACCGGAAGCACTTTTTCATCAAAAAGATGGCGGCGCCCAGTTGATGCCGGTACCGGGCCGCGGCGCCCAGCTGATGCCGGTACCGGGCCGCGGCATAAAAAAGGTTGGGGATCACTGCTTTAAATACTTAATATTCTCAAAGGCATATAATTACAGCTGAAAGAAATTGAGACACTACTGTGGAACAGCTATTTACTCAATCCTCCAGATTTTTATAAATCAAACCTCTAGGACTGGAGACCTACATGAAGGTAGACTACCTTTAGTAATTTATCTCACTACAGAAACTCATCATTTATTAAGATTAATAGCCCTCCAGTAGTTTAGCATTGCCAAAGACAGCAAGTATATTACAAAAATAGCCAAAAGATAGCTTCATTTTTCACCGTAGATTCCATTACAGCAGGAATTTTTCCAGATATTTTTCCGTGTATGTGTTTCAATGATGAATTGTCCCTTCCTCCCCTTAACAAAAATAACCACCTTTGCAGTCACTAGGTAATCTCCGAGTCAGACTTTGATACCATTTACCTGATGAGATCGGATGGGCCCGCTGTTTACCAAAACCTCTGTGTCGGAGGGGGACTTCCGTGGAGCCTGCTTAACTGGAGACATCAAGCTCTCAGAAGTACTGCAGCTGATGAGGTGGCAAGCAGATTTTGCAGAATAACATTCAAGAAGTAAATCCAAGACAAAACAAAACAAAAACAAAGGCAAGTGATGGCAAGATGAGGTGGCAATAGGCCAAATAGAGTGACTTCAGTGAATGACAAGACAACACATACATCCTTGTTTTATATTTGCTCAGGTCAGTCATGACTATATTTTCTCCCTTCACATACAAAGAAGAAAGTCCTTCTGCTCCAGGTTAGAGAAACTCATAGCCACAGAAAGAATTAACTCCCCCTGCCCCATCTTCATGTAATATAATTTAATTTAGAGTTTATTAGATTTAAAAGCCACCCAACTCCATTATGGATGATTCTGTGTGGTATAAATATATCACATTTAAACCAAACAATCCACACAATTAAAAATACAAAGGGATCTACTGGAGAAAACCACAATCACCTCACAAATTAAACCAACTAAGAAGGGTCCTACCGCTCACTCTAGCCCTGGTCCTGGGAAAAGAGCTAGATTGTAAGATCTTATCTAAATAATATCAGGGTAGAGAAAGAAGGGATTTCATCTCTGGAGGGAAGATGCTACCTCTGAATAGACAATTTCCAGCATCTCCTGAATTGACGAAGCTTAAAAAATGGAATCCAGACCTGCCAACTCTACCGGATAATGTAGGGTTGACAGTATTACATTATCTGGAAGTGACTTTTCTGTATACAATTTGCTGCTAGGAGAACTATCTAGCTTGATTCTAAAAATAGGAATATAAATTCCATTAATCCTTTTCCAAAACATCAGTTTTTCATAAGATCTCCAAATGTTTTGGTCAATAGCTGTTGATGGCAGCTATACCCAAAGTATCTGTAGTTATCATATTGGGGAAATCTAGTCTAGATTGGTTTTCTTCCTGCATAGCAAACACAGTGATGTTTAAAAATTTGTGAACCTTTTTGAATTTTCAATATTCCTGCATCAATGTAACCTAAAACATTGTTTTCCCCATGTATGTCCTAAAACTAGTTAAAGAAAACCCAATTAAGCAAATAGATCAAAAACGTCTTATTTGTTCTTTTTTCATTGAGGAAAATAATTCCAAGCTACTTATTTTATGGAAAAGGTATATGAATCTTTCAGTAACCAGTGTGGTCCCCTTGGAAGGGAATAACTGAAAAAAATTTCTTGTAATTTTTAAGCAGTCTTGCACATCAGCTTGGAGGAATTTTAGTCCATTCCTCCATATATAGATATTCTTATATAAGCAACTTTTCCACTGTTTCATTTCCAATTATGTAACTTCTTATTCTTGCATTAGCTTCCCACTTTAGGTTCTTCCACAAAATTTCTGTAAAATTAAGGTCAAAACTTTGACCTGGTCATTCTAAACATTAACTTTGTTCTGTTTAAACATTCTTTGGTGGTATCACTGTGGATTTGGGTTATTGTCTGGCTGCCTGATCCACTTTCTCTGGAACTACAGATACCCTGACCTTTTCCTATAGAATTTGCTGGTACAATTCAAAATTCGTAATTCCATCAAGGGTGACAAGCTGTCCTAGTTTAGAAGCAGCAAAACAGGCTCAAACCATGATACTGCTGCTACCATGTTTCCCAAATGGGATAAAGTTGTTTTGCTAGATTGCAGCGATTGCCTTCATTCAAGCCAAAACATTCTATTTTGGTTTCATCCATCCATAGAATGTTCTTGCAGTAGCCTTAATTCACGTGGTCTTTTGAAAACTGTAGATTTAACAGCAAGTTCTTTTGGGGAACTACTGACTTTCTTATTTATTTATAAAATTTATTTCCTGCCCATCTTGTATCTAATGACTCTGAATTTCTTCTTGCAATCTTGCTATTCTTCAATAATCTGCTGATGGTGGTCTCATGAACACTGACATTTGCTAATTTAAGAAAGGCCTTAAATTCCTTATATATTATCCTGGACTTCTTTAAGCCCCCTCAAGAGCATTATGCACCTTGCTCTTGGTGTAATCTTGATTTGTTGTAATCTTGATTCCTGGGGAGGTTAACAATGGTGTTCAACTGTTTCTGTTTGCACACAATTTGCCTGACAGTGGACTGATGGAATCAAAACTCTTCGAAAACAGATTTGTAACCTTTTCCAGTTTGGTGAGCATCAACAACTATTTTGTTGGAAGTCTTCAGAAACCTGCTTGATCAAGCAAAGGCACACTTCTATATGCATGTGTTGGGAAGATCAGATTTTAATTGTGATTATCCAGAATTCTATTCTTTAAATAAGGAGAGGCCCCTACACATGTAAATCTGATTATCATCCCATTCATCAAAATATCTAACTCTAATTTTCCCTTCAAATGAACAAATAATCCTAGAAGTTCAGCAACTTTTGCCACACACAAATATGTAGCTTTGGGTCATTTTCCTCAATGAATAAATGAACAAGTATGTTTTTGACTCATTTGTTTAACTGAATTCTCTTTATTTAATTTTAGGTTGTGTGGAAAACAAATCATGTTTTAGGTCATATTGAGGCCAAATATAGAAAATTTTAAAAGGTTCAAAATTTTTAAGCATCAAAATTAAAACCATATGGAAGTGTGATAATGAAAAGATAACAATGCTATTAAACAGAAAGCAGCCCTCCACTAATCAATTTTGTGAGTGAACTTAAATACTGAACATTCAAAAGGCAGATGTGAGATTTGAAGCAATACACCGGAACACAATATTGAGAAAACATAAGAGCTAGTAAACTAAACCCCAGAACATAACAATCAAAGGACAAATAAGCATCTGGAATCTATCCTAAGAGAATGTGCAACTCTGCACTGAACCAGTTAATAATACTGAATTCACAGTTTGTGCATAAAATATTTTCAGGTGCATTTTTTTTACTGACAGCAATCTTATTTTTTTTCTCATAGTACAAAAAGTCCAAATATTCAATTAATGCATGCATCTGAATTAGCTGCTTCTGAAGGTACATAGCCTTGTTGCCAAAACTGAAGAAATGAGACAACAAAATGCAAACAATAGATGAGATATGCTGCCCCTTCACCAACAGTCCACAAAATAGAAATTCAGCATAAGTGTTGGAAGTATGTTAGCAGGATAGTAAGCAAGGGAGGCAGAAATGTATATACATATGGACATAAAGTACCAAAGAACTACTGGCATGATTAGTTACCATGATATATAGTGGACTGGAAGAGATGACCCAGCCCTGTTACATTCCCAGTCTTGCATCTATATCAGGATCTCTGTAAGGAAAGGAAGATAAAAAGCAGGATCCAATCCCAGCATACCAAAACAGTAATAGGGAGAAAAAAATCAAAGAAAAAATAGACGTTGTGATACTGCCATGCAAGAGTTACCACCACCACCTGTCTCGATCAGTTACAGCTCTAGTGTTAGTTTATTTAGAAATTAAATATCATATATTATATATACACACAAATGTGTGTGCGTGCACACACACACACACATTCTTATTTGTAATTACTTGAATAGACATCCCATCAGAAACACAGTATAGTCAATGAAATCAATGTTAATGTGTGTTGCTTGGAGACAACAACAAAAGAACAATAATTTTACACAAAGATAGTCCCAAACCTTCAGAAACAATACACTTGATGAAAAAAATATTATTCATATTAAGACATGGCATCCTGGGTGCAGATCAGTATTCAAGTGTTATGGAAACAGTACATGCACAAGGGAAATTAAGCTTTCCACACCAAGCCAGAGCTTATACAGCCAATTCACTGCACTCATTCAACCTTACCACTAATATCTACTGCAGCACTTTCTAAATTCTGCAGCTGAAAAGAAGGTTACAAAAAAGATGCCAATTACACATACCCAGTACAAATTGACTTTTTAGCACTGTATGAATAATATTTACTGGCTCTACAAAAGCAAGAAGTCAGGCCATGAAATGATTGATCCTGAAAGAATTGTTATGTGCAATTTTCTGTGCACAGAGCTGCATTTCTGTTGGAACTAAGTGGTCAAGCAAAGTAAATACCACCACCGGTTCAAAGGAGCCCATCAATCAATTGTTCATGGCAAATAATCCACCTTGAGGATATTGTCTAATAGACGTTCCTTAAAGCCAAATTACAGGAGGCATCATGAGTGCAACAGGAACTAAAAGAAGTCATGCATATGATAAAGCCAGTGAAAATAGCAAAAGGGCAGCGTTCCCAAAGCCAAGATTGGAAAGCTATGGAAAGCGGACTGTTGTAAAAGGAACTGGCAGCCATACCCCCAATCTTAGAGACAAAAAGTTGTGCCATCCAGAATGTAACCCGATAGTTACACAGCCTCCTTTATCCTGAGAGCTGCAAGGGGGCAGTTTTAGGCTATTTTCCAAGAAGGAACTTAATTGACTTATAAAGAGGAGCAACATACAAATATATGTACACCATGAAGTTGACAATTTATAAGCTCAGAAGAATGTGTTTTCTAGCTGTCCCAGTAATTTAATCCAAAATTATAAATGCACAAATTCATGTTTCAAACTGTTCATATTCCCTCCCCTCTCCCCTCTAAAGAATATCTAAAGAAACAAGTATAGTACCTTACCCAGAATAATGCTTTTTGGAATTCTTCTTTCTGATCATAACACACACAATAAGCATGATGACGAAAACTAAAACTAGAATGCCAACACCGGTTACCCCTAACACAAGGGTAAGAGGAAATACAGACAAGTTACCTGAGGAGAAAAAAAACCTTTCATTTCAGTTATCATTATACCTTGTTAAAAAACTGATCACACATTATTCCACTCAAAATTTTAATTCAGTTGTGGGTGCATTTATATTATCAGTATGCTTTTTAATACTTTTTACTTATTAAACATGAAGTGAAAACCATTGATATGTTATATAGGATGTCTCCTGCTTTTATGTTTAAAAACAAGAAACAAAACTAACACCCAACTCAGATTCAGTTTGTAATCATCTAATACTTTTCACAAGCATTATTACCATATGTCCCCAATTGTATTCTTGTGCATTTGATTTTTTTTTAAAAAAAACCTTTGTATTTGTCTCTTTTCATATTTGATTCTCTTAGCATGTTTATCTTACCCATCATGATAATTTTGAATTTTATTTTTGTCTTCTAAAATATCCTACTTTATTTTCTATCAAATAAGCAATTTAATAAGAATTCACTCCATCTCTTCTTCCAAACCATTAACAAAAAGCTTGAATTGTAGAGGGCCCAAGACTATGTAGTAATTTACTCCAACTAGTATTTATTCCACTCTGAGGAGGAACCATTGTTAGTGTTCTGCAAGTATGATTTTCAACTACATATATGCTTAACTGTAATGACATACATTAGCTTGCTCATCAGAATGCCATAAAGTACTTTATAAAAGGTTTTACTAAAATAAAATGTATGTTTTATGGTAGCATTTCTGTAATTTACTGAAAAAGTTATGAATCAAACAAATCTTATTTTAGATTAAGGAACTTTCTTGACAAATTCATGTTACCACACATGTGGCTTTCTGGCAATTAATCTAATATCAATCTAATACAACCTAGAAAACAAATCTCTTTAGGTGTGATGATTCCCCCAGAGGCTTCCCAGACACCTCTCCAGATGCTAGTTCAGAAGAGGATGAGCATCAGGAGGGGAGGCAGACAAGGGCTACAAGCCAGGAGCGGAGAGGCCAAGCACAGGGGAGCAACCAGACAAGCAGCTGTCTTAGCTAGAGACAGGAGAGGCACAACTGCAGCTGGGAAGCCCAGAGGCTTTGAGTGGAGAGGGCACACAGCTGCAGCTGGTCAGTAGAGATGAAGAAGACCTGCTTCCTCCTCCAGATCTAAGAGCATGTAAGGCTGAGAGGAGGCAGGCACAAAGAAGATCAGTCAGGCTACTTGTGAGGAGGCAGCCTTGTCCCTCTTTATGGTCTGCAGCAGGAAGTAGTTATTTAGTTTAGCAAGGAGAGTGAAACAATGCTGGGAACATATTTTTGTTGTGTGTTCTTGCTTTGAACTTTGGATTGTGCAACTATGGAATTTCCTTTGCCTTTTGGCCTTGCCTTTGCCATATGGATTTACCTGTGCCTTTGTGTACTTGCCTTTGCCTTGTGTACTTGCTTTGCCCTGTGTGCCTTGTGACTTGCCTTTGCCTTGGGGACTTGCTTTTGCCTAATGGATTGGACTTGCCTTTGCCTTGTGGTCAAATGCTGGCTTCTTTTGAGTAGCCTGCTGAACTCATTGGAGGTGAGCTGCTGCTGGAACATGGAATTGCTGGGGAATACTAATTCAGGCATGGAAGCCTTAATAAAGACTCCTAACACTGTGGTGTGCGCATGTCAACAGGACAGCACATTAGAAATGTACTCTAGGTCCTTCCCATTTTTAAAAAATGTAAGAATGACTTTTCTGTGTTCTCTAGATTATTTCTCTCCCCACCCTTCCCATTTTAAGATAATTTGTTTTCCCAGAAGCTAGCACCTTGCCCATTGTCCATAATTTATTTAGGATACTGTAAGGCCATCAGAAGATATTCCTTCAATGCCCCAAGTGCAATTCATCTGGTCTTGGGAAGTTATAGATATTTCTTATCATTCATAAGCTCAGTTCTATCTTTTTCATTCTCTGAGTTTATTAAAATCCACTTTTAAAAGTCCAAGATGTATTTGAATAGGCTCATCATTGTATTACTATGTGTCTTACTTATCAATTTGTATCAAGTTAAGGATTTTTTGTCTTCTTTCACTATCTGAAATAAATCTAAATGTTATCACAGCATCCCACTGTTGTTTCTCAGAATTGCTAAAAGTGCCATGTTTCGGAGCGGTTCGGCCACCCGATTCTGGACCTCTTCGCCTCTCCGTTGAACTCCCAACTCCCAAGATTTTTTGTGAGGCTTCCAGCACCAGGGGCAGAAATAAACCAGGAGACAATTTTAGATATACCAGGAAATAATTTTAGGTATACCAGAGGACAGCATGAAGCAATAAGAACTTCATACTCCTCAGAGCTGAAAATGTATCTCTTTTATGAATATGTTTTTTTCTACATAAGACTAACTATATTTTAGGACTCTCCACATAAAGAATCTCTCATTCCATTCAGTGACTCTTCTTTCAGATAAAGCAATATTTATATCAGTACTTCCCATGGCTTTTCCTTCATTACCCAAACCGCTTATCAGAAAGTCTTGTCAAACTTTGAGGACCGGACATAAATCCCTGCAATCAGTGGTTACTGAATGAATAACCATAACTCAGGGACTAGTTATATTATGAAAACAGTATCACTTAATGATATTTACATCATTTCAACAAACTACCATTGGTAATTTTATTGTATTAATAAGAATACTTTGGGAGAACTTCATATATATTTTAGGCAATATTTAACTCAATTTAAATGTCCTTGTGTTGTGCAATACGTTTATATGCCATTACCCAAAGAATTTTTTTTTTACTGATTTTGGGTACCTTACCTAGGTTTGGGAAGCACTGATTAAAACCTCTGAAGTTTGTTGATTTTTCTTGGTAAATTTATATATAACTTTATTTACACCCAAAAGATCCAAATAGCAAAGTACAAACATAATCTAAAATTTGGTATTATATAAAACAGTTTAACAAATAAAATAATTTATAAGTGTTACATCAAACACACTCAATCTTATTGATTTGTTACTAAAGACCTTGTATTTATGGCCATAGTTAAAAAGTTGGGTGTTGCTGCTCTAATTTTAGGATTTTTCTAGGTGAAATGTTAACATGTTCGGACACACCTTTTACTGGTCTTGATTTTAAAATACACCAGATAAATATACTGCTCAAAACTCTTTCAAGCATCACAATACAATACTCAATACTATTACAGGACAAAATCTTGGAGAAATTGGAATCTTTGATGGCAACACATTTAATCTAGCTTTTGAAAAGACCATTTTGTACTTTTCTAAATGTAAATTAAGCTATGTTGGGAGCTGCAAGTTTATTTGTAATTTATTCCAAAAATCACAGATGAATACAGAATTTTAGCCTTTGTCATTGACTCATTTTAAGTTATTCCATGACCTTTAATACAATAAAATGCTGGTGAAATTTCTACTCCACTGTTCAGAATAAAATAATGGAATAAAATGCAGAATAGCCAAACAAGTACTTGCTTCAGCGCATTGTTACATACAGTAATTTTAGACAAAGAATGCAACTTATGCAGAACCTTTCCATCACTCATTAATTAATTTTTCATTCCATCCACTTATTACTATACCTTTCTCCATAACCCTGACTTTGATTTTTCCTGGTGTAACAACTATATCTGGAGGGTTTTTAACATCACAGATATAGGTTCCATTGTCCTGAAATTGCATGTTTGCTATAGTGATTGATGCATCTTTCCTGTTAAGGTCTCCAGCCCAGTTGCTTCTGTCATCAAATTGTGTACTCTTTCCAAGATATGCTTTTCCATTGTAATAATAGAAGAACTATAATCAAAAATACAAAAATGATGCTGTATTAAAATTTTGCTTTCCACCTATTGTCTTAACAAATCTGCTAAATTTCTTCAAAACTTGACTCATACAATACATGAATTTCAAACCAGTGCAAGATAAGTGACAAAGATAATACCTGAGAGCCTGTAAAGCTGGTTTTAAACCAGCTGAAGGGTCAGAGAAACATTTAACACATAATATCACAAGAGGTTTTAAAGTTTTAGACTAATTTCAGGAGCTCAGGTATCTTGCTTTGCCTGACCTTCCACAATTCCCTCAGTTTTTCTTTTCTCAAAATAATGAACTGATAACTATTACTAATACTATTACATGATTTCGTTCTGGTATCAGTTTATTATTTTTCCAATCATATTAAGGTAAAAAGATATCTAACCAAGCATGTGAAGTGAGTTAAAGCATGTCCTCATCCAAGCAAGGTTTTCGGTGGCAACCAATTTGGTGCAAAATACAATTAATATCTTAACCAACATTTCAAGGGAACAATCAGGATTTTAGTAGTATAGAAAGTAAGCAAGAATAGGCAGGGCTTTTTACTTCTTACGATTTTCTTTTGCAAACAATTTCTTACCGAGACAGGAGATGAGGATCCCTCGCCTTGGAAACTCCAGGAGACAGAAGCTGAACTGCTGATTACTTCTGTGGAAGTAAAAGTGCATGGAAGCTTTGCCTCAGTCCCATTCTCCACAAGAAAGTCTGACGGCGTGTATACCTCCACAGCTGAAACCTGGACTATCAAGAACATCATTACAAGAATCAGAATACCAGATCCTTCATAAATATTAAAACTATAACAAAGATAGGTATGAAGAGTTTAATCATCAAAAAGAAGATTCAAGAATCTATTAAATCAAAGAGATAGAGTAAAAAAATCAGTTTCAGTTCACTCATCTTATTAAGCCATCATGTGGCTGGTTGGTTTTTGATTTTGTATAAAGTATGGATGCAACATTACAATTTACTGTCATGTGCACACCAGACTTTCTGTGGATTCTCAGGAGATAAATTCAATATAACACATTATTTCAGAATTTTTCATCTTTATTATGCAGACATCTAATTTCATTTTCCAGCAAGCTTAATTTACAGACAGAAGACAATATTTCATTACTCCCCTCTTCTGCTACCCATTTGATATAAGAGCAACCACTTGTGATTCTCAATTGCAGAATGAGAAAATGTTTTTCTCTCTATTATTATATAGCTAAGTGTTTTCTACATAAGTGTGCATGCATTTAGTGAAGTTGATTTTCTATATAGATGCACTATTCTATTCCCTGCCTACTTCTTAATTTAGAATTAATAAAGGGCTTACAGATATTGGTGGTTTATTTTCCCACTGTGCAATAGGTTAACAATTGGTTTTCCTCTGGCTGGTAAAACATTGAACTTCTATCATTTTTACCACTTTTCATTGTTGTAATTTTGAAGGTATAAACAACTGCACATAAATAGAAAATATGCACTCAGAGAAGGATGCTGTAATTTAATTTTGCACCATGTAGTACAGGGGTGGGCAAACTATGGCCCGAGGGCCACATCCGGCCCGTTGGTCTTTTTAATCCGGCCCGCCGAAGATTGGTACAGAATTAAGGTTTGATGTGAATGATTGAATGATTGCATTCATTTGATTTTGACTTGTAATGACAGGCATTTCGACACCAGGTAGCGGCCCATCTGTCAAATTTTAAAAGTCAATGAGGCCCCCGAGCCAAAAAGTTTGCCCACCCCTGATGTAGTAGTTCTGTTGATTTAGGGAAATATGTAATTTGAATGGGGGTACTTAATCTTTTGCATGAACTGTAAACATGTCTTTCAATCTATAAGTGATATGATAATTAAAATATCATGGGATATTCAGTTACAGGTAGTCCTCGGTTAACTATTTGTCCATTGACAGTTTGAAGATGCAATGACACTGAATGAATGGTACTTTCATCCAGGCCTCAAAGTTCCGGCTGTAGTAACATCCCTACTTAATGACAGGACTGCCAGGATTGCATTTATGACTAAATCACTTAGCAACACAAATGCCAATCTCAATTATCATTGTTAAGCAAGAATTACCTGTAAATAATAACAAGCACTGGAAGGAATCTTAAAATATATTTTGGCCTAGCCATCTGCTTATTGTAAGACTCTATTATTATTCCATCCTCAACAGATGGCCATCCAGCTTCTGTTTAAACACCTGCAGCAGAGAAGCCTCCACAATCTTCCAAATAATTCCATACCACTGTTAAAGAGCCATTATTATTATGATTTCTTTTGATATTCAACCAAATATATTTCCTTGTTATTTAACCCCACTATTTCTGTTCCGGTTTTCTTCATGACAGCTTGACATGTATCTTAGGACAGGCATCATGCCACGCAGACTTCTGTAAGTTAATCATAGCTAATACCCTCTACCCATCCCTTATAGCTTTTCCTTCCAAACATCTTATCATGTTAATTGCTTTCTTCTGGTTGAGCTCTATTTTGTTGATGTCCTTTCTAAAATCTGGAGCCTATTACTGGATACAATGTTAGAAACTGTTAATCCTCTTTCTCCAGAAACATGTTGCAACATCCAAAAATGTTTTCTAATGACAAATCTATAGAATCAAAACACCGCGCGCGCGCACACACAAAAAAAAACCTAGAGAAAGCAATTGTTTCAGTACCCAGTCAACTTCCTCTGAAAAACAATGTAACACAATGTTTCAATGCAGCATTGGGGTTTCTGGAACTAGAGAAAAAACACATATGAATGTTTACTCTCAAAAGCTCCACCCAGACATTATGAAGTTTAAGAAAACAGAATCATAATTACAGGATCTCGATATCCTAAAACGTGTGCTTTATTTTCACATGCTCTCATTTTAGTTTGAAAAAAATATCATTAAATTTGCCTAACTAGGAAACACCAATAATTAAACCAACACAAAAAGCATTTTATCATTCCAGATTAGTACACAAATTAGGGTTTAACCTTTTTGTGAACATCTCTATAAAAGTATGTATGTTGATATTTGTGTCCCAATTTTTAAGAATTGGAAGTTTAAATTCCAGAAACTGTTAACTTGCAACATCTTAAAACTAGTATATTCAGGATGAGTTGGAACAACTCGGTTGGCCAAAATAGATAAGAAAATTATAGCACAACGCATTGAGCACCAAATTGGGAGAGCTGGCTGACATTATTATTTTCAGATGATGAAATCATAGTTTGTGATTTCTCTGAAGCAGCACCATGATATCCTTCTTTTACCACTGTTGATGTTTTCTGACTTTCACAGAATAATTCATGACGTTCTAATAAATATTACAGCATTGTGCATTAGTTCAAGGCTGTTTCAGATTTTGATCAAAAGCGCAGGCAACTAAAACTTAAAATAATATTCCTGATGAAAATAATTATCAAAACCTGCTTATAAGAGGTTGGGACACAGAATCACCACTACTGATTATTCTAGGCCACCTGCCAATATTTACATATTTTAATAATGCCAGAACATAGTAAAGAGCAACACTTGATCCCATCATTTTTTGGACTTCACATTGCCAAAGCTTTTTAAAAGAGTCACAGCATAAAATAAAGTGCATACCTCACTAATCAAATTGAAATAATAAAAGTGTTTCCTAAATTATATACCAAGATTTTGAAAACAGGGTTTAGAAGACAATAATTATTCAACAACTCTGTTACATCAGAGTTGGAGTTTAGTCTAGAAAAAAAGTAAATATTAGCGGCAATGTATTTTGATTATCACACTACATTTAATTAATCCAGAGATTAATACTAGTCAAGTAAATAGTTTGAACTGAAACTTCCTCGCCATTAGCCATTTTTAAGATGCATGAAGTTGCTTAGTTTCTGGTTTCTATAAAGGATGTTTCTTTTCTGGATTCTAGTAAGAATGAACCCAACAGCATAATAACTGGTATGGAAAGAACCACATAGATTAAGCATGGACAAACTATGGCCACCTCAAATGTTATCAAATTGCAACTTGCATCATTCCTCAACAGTTGACAGGCTTGCAAGGGCTAATCTAAATTTGAGTTCAACAGCATTTGGATCATCTAGGAGTGTCAAACTCACGTCGTCACGGCAGTGCCACGTGGTGTATCAGGACCTTTTCCCCTTCACTAAACTGGGTGTGGGCGTGGGCAGTGCATGACGCATCCAACCGACAGGCCAGGAGTTTGACAGCTCTGATCTAGATGGTCACATGCTACTTGACACCACAATGAACTATTGCAATGAGAATTGAACGATGTTGAAAATAGGTTAACTTATTATATTTTATTTGCTAAAGAATACTCCATACTCCTTTGATCTACTATTGAAAAATTGTGACGTGTGCTTAGATTTTAAAACAGTCTGGTTGAATCTTGAAAATGATAGTTGTGAAAGTCATAGAATAATTTTTAACAGCTTGGCATAAGCAGATAGCCATATAACTTGCAACATTTTGACCTGCATGAGTATAAGCTAAGAGTCACCAAAGGGAACACATAGTAAGTCTGAGCAGGAACATTTCCCCCCCACCCCCCAAATAGTTGAATATCTCACTTATCTGGGAACAGAATAACTAACGTTGTGTTTTATCAGTCTAATTATCTCTGTATCCAATCAAATCCCATTCTTTTAATGATTGTTTTCATCTGTCCTATTTTGATCAAAGGTATTTTATAAGCATCCAGTACATCACCAACTCAGACTTGAGAAGTAGGACTTGTTGACTTTGTAATGCAATGCTACCAATTTAGCCAGACACTACCTGGATAAATAATTCTGCAGTAAGTTGCTACTATGGTTTTCTACAAATGGTATGGTTAACAACTTCTAGAGTCCTTCCTTGCTAGCCAAAGTGACAGTGGTTTATATCTAGGTTGTCTATCCCTGAAGCAAGCTGTTTGTAGGCAACCATCTGGAGAATTATTTCATTTGCCTATTAATATCTGCCCAGTTCAACTTGCAGAACCAATCTGAAAGGAACAACTATTTTTGCCCCTAGTCAAATTATCCTATTTATACTAGAAGACATAGACAGAACAAACATGAACACAGTTCTTAATGGTTGTTTCATAAGATAATTTTTTCTTGTCTCAACATGTATAACAGCAGCAGCTAGGTTTATATTTTTGAGAAATTGCTATTATCTAACCAGTTTAATGTAAGACAAAAAAAAGTATAGATTTAAAAATGCAGCCAATTTTAAAAGAATGTTCTTATTCCTCTAGAACTGTGTGTAAACAATCATCCTAAGGGTTTTTTCCCATTACATTGAAGTTTTTAAAAGAGTGCTTTGTGAAGGCACTCTCAAATTTGAATGAACGACTAATGCTTTTATTTTAAGTTATCTTTTAAAAATATTGGCTTCATGGAAGAAAATAAGATGTTTATTCAATAATTGCAACATGAGAGGAAATAATTTGATGAAATTCAGAAAGAAAGAAAAAACCTTTCCATCTTGGAATAAATTGTATCCAAAGCATAACCTCCAATGCTACAGTGAAATATTGTTTGCCTTTGGCTTACTCTGATATGTAGATGGTTCCAAATACATATCACAGTTTTGGATATATTGCTAAACAAAAATTAAAAAGGCATGTTTTAGCTCAGGGTTACAACGGAACCAGATCTAATTCAGTTTCTATTCAAGGGATAAGGTCTCTTAAGTAGATTTTTGAATTGAACCCTAAGACCACCAGTGCAAAATTCAAATCAGGGTTAAATATTGAATTAAGTTTTAAAATACTGTAGGTTTTCTGTGCCAGTAAAAAGAAATAGAAAAATATATAAACAAAAAGTTAAGGAGAAAAGGGAAGGAGAAAATAAATATAGTACTTCATATTCTAAAACAAGAGTGCCCAATCCCCAGATCCCTGCCATGGCATGCCAAAAACTGCACAAACAAGAGAAGCCCCATCCATGGGATGCAGGATGTCTGTGGAAAAATCTCTGTCCACAAAGCCAGTCCCTGATTCTAAAAAGATTGGGGGCCTAAAACTGTTCTAAAACTAAACTCTCCTTCTGGGAGACACAAGTCTATTTGGGCATAAAACATGCCATACACAAAAGGGGGGGGGGATCATCTATCTTCACGTTTACCTCTGGGGCAAAGGTTAAAATAAACCATGACCAAGCTTGCATTCGTTTTAACTACTGCTAATCTTATTGGAGTTGCCATTAGTTTTTTTTTCTTTTCTTTGATGATCTAATTGTGGGAAAATCTCACTTCTGATAAATATACAGCACAAATTAACAAGTCTTACAACACCTTTTGTAACTACTGTAGTACAAAGCATGGAACTTGAAAATGAAACAATATTTTCAACTGATATATTTCCAATGACTTTTTAAAAATGCAAGTATAGTATCATCAGAATAAAATATTAATAAGTTTCAAACAAACACTATATTAAGTGCAACACTGGTTGAATCTTAGTATTAGCTTGACTTATATTCATATTACACATGAAAAATAACTGTAACATTCATATTGAATGATAAACGCTACACAATTTTACTATTGTTCTAATTGCGGTGTAACATATACATCAAATATGAAATGTTGACTTCATGTAAATTTTTCATGGTAATAAAACTCAGAAGTAGGGAATATTGCCATCTTCGTACTGTTAATATTGCTTCAGGCTACAGAAATATTAGATTGGTAAAGGATGAGGATATGTATCAATTAATTTGTAGAAATATAGAACTTTGCCACAATTAAGGGATAGATTGGATCTATAAAATCATTTTAATGTTGTTAGTTGTCCTTTTGTATGTATTAGTTTTGCATATATTACCTACATCAATTATGAAAGAGCATCAGGATAGAATATTCACAATTGCACTGTTGCCTGAGCACAGATTAGCAAACTAGTAACCTCAAGGATATCATATCATTTGGATAAACCCATTTTCAGCTAAGCAAAATCTTCTTTCTGGTAACATATGAATCATGTTTATCATTTGTTTTCAATGAAAAACAGCTGCAAATATTATAGGAACCAATTCCTAAAACTGATGTTCAGTTCTAACATAATGTGCATGAGCTGAGTGATTCTGCGCACAACTTGGGCTTTATCACCAAAGCTTTCGTTAATACCTGTGCGATATAGGAGGAATTCCAAATAGTACAAGGAATAAAACTGCGAGGCTGTCTTCTTGCTCCCAAGAAGACAAACTCCAAAGCTCCTTGGTAAATAAGCGGCTATATCGATTTGTTTTGTAAATAAAATAAGGAACTTGAAATTCTAAATCAGTTTAAAGCGCACAATTATACTTATGCCCATTTGAGGTGATTTATTTTAATTGCGTACTCGTTCGGTCAAATAACCGTCCTGGACAGCCAACAACCATATCTTTACTACAAGCGTTAAAATCAGTACGTAAGTCCTGCCGCTTAAGTGTACTGTATTAATTCAGACTCTTTTCCACCTTTCCGTACCCGACTTTCCTCAATCAGAACATCCCCGTTATTTGTACAATTGAGCTATATGTCCCGGAGAAGAATAGAGGGTAGGGCATTCCAAACGGGGCAACGGGGTGTGTGGTTTCTGTGTGCGAGAGCGAACGCCTGTGTGTCTGTAGTAGGGTCAATTCTAGATTGTTTTGCAAAGCGATTAAAATGTCCAGGCACCATCATCCTGACACGTACGTTTATCTCTCTCCTCCGCCCCCCAACCACCAGAAACACAGACACCCTCTTCATTTACAAGCAGACGAGGCACCCTGTCAATATATTACTGGAGGGTTGCTTAGAGCTCCTATCCTGCCCTCCCGTCCATCCTACAAAAGCAGCACCTCCTTCGCCTTTTGCGCACCGGTCAGCCTGGCGCTCTTCTCCCCCCCGCCCGCCCCCCATGCACCCCAGCGCAAACTAGCGCCGGCGGATAACTGGCCTTCCTCCTCCACCTCCGGCCCACGCCAGGTCTGGCTAAGAGGGCGACGGGTCTCCGAGGAGGAAGTAGCTTCTCCTTTCTCCTGCGCTCCCTCCGTTTCTCCCCTGCGTTCCCCCCGCCCCCAGCGTTCCATAGCGCCCAATACGACACGCCTCGGACTCACGCAGGGACGAAAGCGCCGCAAGCAGGAGCAGCGCGAGGAAGCAGGCTGTGGACGCGGCACCGTGCCGCGAACAGCCGCTCCCCGAAAACGCCGCTAAAGCCGCCGCTGCCATTTTCCTGCTTCCATCTCCTTTTCTTCCCATTGTTCCACCCCCGCCCATGGATGGAGAGGGGTGGGAAAGCTGAGGGGGACTGCCGCGCGCCTATTGAGCGGTGGCCCTGTCAATCACGCACACCTCCTGAATCCCACGTCTCCTTTTCGCAAGGCTCTGCCTTTCGTTTCTCCTGGTGAAAAGCGGTTGGAAATGCTACCTGCCACTCTCGCTTGAGGGAGTTGTTAAGAAAGCACGGTCTCACCCTCGTTGGGGGGCTGACACGTGATAAGGAGCGACTGAGGCGTTTTTTGTAGCATTCTCTAATATTGCAGCAGGATTCGCTTTCTGCCCGGTCTTTTTCCCCCCCTCTGGCAGTAGCTTTTTTTTTTCGGCGGCTATTTCCTTCTTTAGCATCCCAGTTATAAACCATGTATCTATCCAGAGGTTGAAAATGTTTATTCTGTTCAAGTCTACCTAACACTTCGTTTTGAGATAATTCCTCATAGAAATGATCCGGGGCCATTTTTTCACATTAATTTCAACGCATTCTTAACAAGTTTTCCTTGTTGTTTGATGTCAGATACAGCCAAGTGTATAATTTACTGTTTTATTAAAAGGAAGGAAAGTGTTGGTTTTTTAAAAAAAGTATGATTAAATATTTCCATTATGATAAGTATTAGAAATTAAGTATTATAGTTTTGGGTACGCTGTTGATTTAATTCAAGTTCTCAAGCAAAGATGCTACTTTAAGAAGCATATTTCTACTTATTCTTTTTAATATAGACATTTGAGTACAGTCATATAGTTGTAATCAATCATATAGTTCTCCAATCAACACTCTTTTGAGTATGGGAATCAAAATTAAGCTGTTGTGCAAAAGATGACTGCCTAGTCTCCACTATAACCCACCTGGGAAAGGGAAGGTACCACTCCATTGTGTAATGGGAGGCACTGCCAATCCTTGTGCATGATTCTGAAGTCAATCATGCATTTACTCATCATACATCCTATTTATGGTTAACTAGTTTGCAAATCGTGGACTATTTTGTCATACTTTATCTAGTGATACCCACATTGCTACACTTTTTTAAAGAAGTTTTCAAATCAAGGAAATATGATCAGGATAGTTTTGCAAGACTTGTTCTTGATAAATCCATGACATGTTAATAAATACATTATTTTCACAGTGCTTAGAAACTGGTGTCTCCATGATCTAATTCTAGAAACTTTTCAGGTGTTGATTTCAGGCTTACTGAACTAAAGATCTTTGGATTCATTCTCATTCATTCTCTCTCTCTCTCTCTCTCTCTCTCTCTCTCACACACACACACACACACACACACACACTTTGAAATTGGGAACATTTAACCTTCAGTCATCTGGGATATATTTTCTCAGAATTTCTCATGGATAATACATTAAAATTCACCAGGTTTTCTGCAAGGTTCTTCAGTTCCTAAGGGTGAGCTGAAGAATTATATGCATTCAAGACAAATATTCCTCTAAAAATCTTTATTTTGCCTCTTCATCCTCTCCCTGAATTACCATCGTTGTTAAAAAAAATACTGAACTTTTTTTTATTATCTGTGAACATTCATCAACTTCACAAGTAAGCCAGTGTTCCACTTCTTTTCTTTTTTTTTGTACAATATCTAAAGTTTTAGCTGAGCTTTCATTTCCTGATTCTCCGTCAACTTCTTGGCTAAGAAATTGCTTTTCTTTCATCATCTTTCCTTCTTCCCCCTCCAAAATGTATCCCTTTTTTTGTGTTGCTAGGTGGCTTTTGCCCTCCATTTGTTAAAATTATGTTTCTTGTAGTTTCAATGCAATATATGAAGATTGAAAAACAATAATTATGTCTACAGTATTATTTTTAAGTATATTCTGTCACAACATAGGGAACTTGTGGTGTCTAAAGGCCATGCTAAGTGTTGGTTGTGGGTACAGCAATAGGCAGAACTATGATGCAAAATGAATGCACACAGTTGAGCTTGAGACTTTCAAAAACTTTCCTTTTTTCTTTCTTTCCAATCAAGTAGAACAGGTAGAAACCAGTAACTGTGATAAAGGTAACCACATTAGGTTGCCACATCAAAGGAATCCCTAGTGGAACCTTAAATACCCAAACCAGAACACTGTAAATATTACCCATTGAAAGATTAAGCATGTCAATTAAAATAAGTAATTATGTTCCTTCAGGTATACTGCAACTATAGTTCCAAGTATTCCAAGCCAACCACACAGAGGAATCCAAGATAGGAAAGCCTTGTATAAATTAAAAATTTGAAGTGATTTTAATTTTGAACAATTTTATAATATGGTATGGTAAAATAACACTTTTTATATTGATTATAGCCAATTGTGCTAACTGAAACCAGGTTATACAGCAATAAACAGTTATTCAGCTAGAACCATTGGATGGTCGTACATTGGATATGTACAATAGTATAGTCCTTATTTCTCATTAACTTTTCTCCTCATTTAATATAAATATTTAATATTTATATAAATTCCTATAACTTGTGCCAATTTTTCTCTCAGTGTTCCCTTAAAGTATTCTGGTTCAATCTAATTTATGATGTAGTTATTACAGAAGGAAAGACAATTTGAAAATATTACTATTTCATAGATGAAATTTATACTAATTATCTGCTCAGTATTTAAGCTTTTTATGTATGTCTGACTTTGGAGGATAGCAAATAATTAGACTTGACTCACAAGAGGGGAAAAAATGGCAAGGGGGAAGTATGACTTCTCCCACACTGATTATACTACACATCAAAAGCATATATAATATAAAGACACATATAAACATGTGATTAACTAAATTACAAAGTGGTTATCAAAGACACCATGCACTAACAATATGGCTTGAATTATTGTCCTGAACCCCATGCCAAAAAGACAGCCAGGTTTTTAAGGCTTTTTAAAAGGTGAGCAGAGCTGGAGCCAACCTAACTTCAGGAGATAGGATCTTCTTGAGGGCAGGTGTAACTACAGAACATGCATGCCCTGACCATGTACAATCAGCAGGATTGTACTGCCTAATGAGAAGGTAAAAACATTGGGTGTAATGCAATCTTTCAGATAGTCCCCATGCTATGTAGGATTTTATAAGTAATAATCAACATCTGAATTGCATCAAATTGGGAGCAGGGCAGTTCATGGAATAAAAGTGTAACATGGGCATAATGAGCCATACTCACAATGCCCTGTGCTGGCACACTTAGGAACAATTGAGGCTTTTAGATGTTCTTTGGGAAGCCCGTGTATAGCACATTGCATAGTCCACCCATCAGGTGACCAAAGAATGAATGCCCAATATTTTCTGATCCAAGAAAGGACAAAATTGATGTGCAATATAAAGGTGTTGCACCCAAAACTAAAGATGGAAATCATTAAGGGAAAGATACTCTTGTTAAAAGCACTGTGAGCCAGGGGTAGGGTTCTACCAATTTGGACCAGTTCTATAGAACAGGTTATAATGATTCTGCGCAGTTCGGAGAACTGAGAAATCGTGCCCCTGGCTGACCCTACCCATCTCCACCCTCCTCTCCTCTCCCCTCCCCACCCAGTCAGTCCTTATTGCGCATGCACAACATTGCGTGCATGCCTGACATCGCTGACTGTGTTCTTCCTAACCCAGTCACTCAAGGTATTTTTTTTTCCTGCCCGATGATCAGCTGTTCCTATGATGAGCTGTGCCGAGATTCCTCTCGCTTACTTACTGCTTCACCCAGGAGGCTTCCCTGAGGCCCAGGAAGGCAAAAACTGGAGGGGGGCATAGCTCCCCCTGCCCCTTTTTTTGCCTTTGTGGGCCTTAGGGAAGCTTCCTGGGAGCAAAAACACCCCCAGGAGGCTTCCCTGAGTTCCAGGAGGCCCCAAAATGGGGCATGGGGGTTTGCTGCATGCCCCCCCCCATGCTCAGTTTTTTTTTCTTCCTGAGTCCCAGAGAAGCCTTCTGGGAGCAAAAACACCCCCCAGGAGGCTCCCGTGAGGCCCAGAAGGCCCAAAAATGGGAAGGGTTTTTTTTTTTTTTGCTGCCAAAAAAGCCACCCAGTCACATGGCCATGCCCACATAGCCACACCCACAAACCAGTTGTTACAAAATTTTAATCCCACCGCCTGTTGTGAGCAATCCAATTTTGACTTTGGTTCACAAGAGATGTTTGCTGTTAAATACAATGGTTATTAAAGTTAGTTATTGGTGAGTGAAAGATAAAACAGCTAAAAAGTTAAAAGAAAATAAAAGTTGCAGGCACAGATGATATGACAAAATGGACAGTCCTGGAGAAGAGATATCATTCAAGTTCAAGAAAGTAATAACCAGCACATTGAATTGCACCCAGAGGCAAATTGGAAGGTTCCAGAAATGTGCTGAAATGGCAGTCAGTCTACAGAATATAATATATAATTATAATAGTATAATGAACAGTCTAAACAACTAGACCTCAAAGAAGATTTTTTTCTTCAACTATCTAGAACTTATATGCAGCTTCTTTTCCCTCCCCGTTTCTCATTCCGTATAAATTGATCATTAGATTATAATTAAATACTTATGCAAGCAGTTAGATATGATTCTCAGCACTTTTAGTATATTATTCTATTATTTTCTATTGTATGAATAAATGTTAAAGTATATGTCTTATGTTATGCTCTGCTGAAAAACTGTTCATATTTTTAGTAAAACAACTTTACAGGTATAGGCTGAAGATTAGGATTTTTAAAAGGTCAAAGACTGGCTCATTATCCTGTCTCAGCTCTACTTTTCACATTTGAGCCACACAAGATGGCTTTCTGAATGCTGATTCAATATGCCTTTTCAGCAGCATGAAGTCACAAAATGAAGCAAAATGATTTATTTTCAATGAAATAACAACCACGTGACTGATTCTATTTTCCTTTCTTTCCTTTACACATTTCTTCCCTTATTTCAATGGAGGGAGGCAAGAACTGTGCTTTGATTTTTGACAGATATAGTGGTAAGCCACATTTTAAAAATTGACAAGTTCAGATAATAACTAAATTAAATAATAAATTAAATAACACAGTCTCGATGTGTTTAATAATTTTTATCTTATTCAGAGTTAGAGTTCCACCAGATTTGGAAGGACTCTGAGGGCTGCTTACAAATCTTTAATAGACCACAAACAGTCTACAATCATATATTATTATATAATGATGGAAGTATAGAATATTGAACAAGCGAACAGATAAGCCACGAAAAAACTCAAATGTTTCTTGCACAATAAGCTTTTGAAGCGAGTTCCAAATAGTTTTGACGGCTGGCTTAGTTCGTATTGGCAGCAAACCAAAGTCCCAGTTTCTAAATTAGATATAGCGGCACGTTTACTCGGAAACCAGCGCAACAGATTTAGGGCTTTCTAGATCAGCATTGTTCACCCTCAGCAACGTTACCATGAGTGGACTTCAACTCCCAGAAATTCCTGGGAAAGCCTTCGTGGCTAAGGAATTCTGGAAGTTTAAAAAGTCTCTCATTTTGACGTTGATATGTTTGGGGAAACCGAAAGGCCAATAGCTGAGAAAAATGTATCGGATTATTTCGGAATCCTCTTGTTCCCTTGACACAGAATCCGGTAAATACGTCTTTGTTTCTATTTGAAACGGGGCATATCTTTCGTATTATGGCCCAATGAAAAATGTTTTCCAGATTAAAAAAGCAAACAAACGCGTGATTCCTCAGGGACTCTCCCAGGGCTTCCATGACTGTGTGATGGGCTGTTTGCTATAAAAGAAAACGTATCCATGTTCACACCACCGTTTCGACCAGTTTCCTTTAAAAAAAGTAGCGACGAAGCAACAACTCGTTAGGATCCAGAGGAAGAATAAGAGCAGATTTGCAGAGTGGCTCGTTGGTCTAGGGGTATGATTCTCGCTTAGGGTGCGAGAGGTCCCGGGTTCAAATCCCGGACGAGCCCTACTTTTAAACTAGAATTTTTTCACGGTTATTTTTAAAAACATAAATTAGTATTTTACAGAAGACTGCTTTCGGCTCACTCAAAGACTCTATAAATCGTTTTAGCAGGTTTTATTGGACACCAACTGTTATGCGATTCGTTCGCCAGCGACGCTTTTTTTCCTCTTTGCATTATTGATCAATTCATCCTACATGTGTAAGAAAAATAAAAAAGGAAGCCTTATTCGTTTCCCCTTGTTTACTCCGCTGCTTTCCTACGCACAAAATAATATTGTGAATGCTAAAAAGGTTTTATCAAAAAGGACAGACTATAAACGCAACCTGTCTTTTCGGCAATTCATATAAATGCGAAAATATAAATGAAATTATGCGGAATTTCAAACGTAGCACTGGTATCCCCGTCAATCCGTTCCCCTCGATTCGGGGAGATTATTTGTATCTTTTGGCATCCGGTCCTTGCTTAATTTGTTTTGATGAAAGATTCTGTAAAACATTTTTTAAAAGGCCTTACAAAATACGAAGGAAACGAAAGCACTTCCTCCGACTACGGGCTCGTCCGGGATTTGAACCCGGGACCTCTCGCACCCGAAGCGAGAATCATACCCCTAGACCAACGAGCCGCTCTCAGTAAAACTGTCCTCGGCTGGCTTCTTCACTTTTATCCCGCCCCTCTTATACTGCGCAATCTCCCAAGGGTTGGCTGCTCTGTTAACGCTGCGTTCATTCTTTTGGGGAAACGGTTCCACGTACAGTACTAGTAGCCGTGGCGCTTTGAATTCGCTTCTCGCCTACTTGAAAGATCTGCCGTTTAGCACCTCCCTCCCTCACGGAGAACCTTTTCCATTTAAACTCCGTCCCCGCAATGGAGACGTTTTATCCGTTGGGAGAAAGGCTATACCACTTCGCTCTCGACGAGGGGTGGAGGATTTATTTTATTTATTTATTTATTTATTTGATTTGTCAATTGTTTACAAGATAATTTACTTCCTTCTTTCTTCATAAGCCCTCTTTGACATAGCATATAGTAAATGCAGGGTAGGAATCTCTTCATTTCTAATGAAACGATAAGCTTTATGAAGTTTATTTCGGCAAGTCCTTCCCTTACCTCTTCCCTTTATTTTTGGTGAAGTCCTATCCAACTGAGTACCCTCCTCTTTCTAAATAATAGTTTCCAACTTACTTTGTGTGTAAGGCTCCTGTACTTCTAACAGACATGACAATAAGTAAAAGATCCTGAAAATAACTTCATTGGTTTCTGTTTTTTTTGCGGAGTTTTCTAAGTACAGGAGGGGTGAAGAGAGCAGGGATTAAAAGTGATAAATGTTAGGCGTTACATTCCATCCTCTCAGGTGTCTGTTAGACACATGCATCTGAGAGGATGGAATATAATGCTTAACATTCGTCACTTTTAGTTTTTTCATATCACAAGAAGCATTTAAAATAGCATTTAATTTATTTATTCTGAATGTAGACTATTTTTCCCCAGAAATATCTATTTTCATTTCTTTTCATGGTCTGTAAAATCTATATGATAGTAGGCCTAAGACAGGGGTTTTCAAACTCGACAGCTTTAAGACTTGTGGACTTCAACTCCCAGAATTCCTCCTCCAGTCATGTTAGCTCAGGAATTCTGGGAATTGAAGTCCACAAGTCTTAAACTTGCCGAGCTTGAAGACCTTTGGTCTGACTCTAAGATATGAAGAGGAAGGTGAGTGTCATAGACTCACTTCTTTGATGTAATGCAAATATCTGCTTTTAGTCAGAACTCTCCATCAGCATTTCCCCAATAGCATATTTTCCAGACAGCTTGAACCAACTTCAATAAACACCAGCTGAACTGCATTTTCTGAGAATTATTGTCTATCATCTGTGGAGCACACAATTGTTGGTGAGGCATTGATATCCTTGTAAAAATGGAAGTTTTATCTCATTAGATATAATTAGATATAACCCCTTCACAGCTTTTAACATAAACATTGTAGATTTTTGTGTAATCAGTAAGAAGTGATGGTATGAAAGGCTATGCTTACTTTTCACATGTTTAAACTATTAGTGAATGATCATACAGCATTCATCTCTTAGTCATTTAATCTGTGTGTGTGTTTAGATAAATGTATCTGCTAAAAACACTTCATGGATTTGATGGACTTAGTTTAGGGTACTACAAGTCTTCATTATTCTCTTATTAATTTAGTTGAAACAAATGCCAGAGACCTGTCCTGGTAAATAATTCCCTGTGCCTTACCCAAACCAGGTTCTTCAAATGAAATGTGGGAAGACAACATAGTCCAAAAAAAGATACAGTGATAGCACTGACTTCACAAGTGGATGCAGAATAGGTGGGTTCCATAAAATGTTTCCATCAAAATAGTAGAATATTACATTTCCTTATATTTTGACAGCTACCCAAATGAATTAAAGTCCAAAGATATTTGCAAGAAAACTGGCAACAAGTATTTCACTCATTGACGGGTATTGTAGTTCACTGCATCTGAAGGGCAACAGATTGTGAAAACTTAAAAAAAGATCTAAGATTGTTTGGAGTCATTGTTCTTGTCAAATATGGAGGAGATAGATAGAGAGATAAATTTTAAACACAAGAATAAGACTAATGCAAACTGAAGCAGACTGAAAAAGAAAAGGAGAAAAGCTAAGGGTGCAAAAAGAAAAAAAGTTACAGAAAAATAGGAAAGAAAAAAATATAAAGAAGTGAGTTCTAATCAAGTATAGCATTTAGAAGTACAATTAGAATTGAACTCTCTCTAAAATTACGTTATCACTCTTCTTTCTATCCTATCTAATCTTCAAAACTATACATCTGAAATTCATTTATATGCAAGTTCTGCCATCTTCACCAGCCATTCATCCATTGTAGATATTACTAAATCTTTCCAACTTTGTGCATAGTTATCTCACTACAGTTATCATATATAAAAATATTCCATAATTTTTTCCAACTATCCATCACTCTAAAGAAGAAAAGTTCTAATTTCAGTGGAATGTTTTATTTATTTAATTGCATTCTGCCTGTATTATTTTTACAAATTATTCAAGGCATATTCAGCATACCTTTCTCCTGTTTTCCCCACAAGAACCCTGTGAGGTTTTAATCTTTAAAATCCTCTGAATTAATCTAATGAATCTAATTTTTAAAGCTTTTTTTCAAGTTCACCTTTTTTGTTGTTCACATTTCCAACATAAATTTAAAGTACTTTTATACATTTTAGATAACTTTTCTGGAATCATGCTGTATACCTATGGCCCATCATTTTATAAATATTCTCTTTAAGTTTATAACAGCGTAAATCTCATTCCTTTCAACCACATATTTTCCCATCCTTCCATCTATGTACTGTAACCAAAATTTTTAGTTAACTTTATCATAAGTTCCTTAATTCATTCTTCTGTTTCAAATTTCAATAACAGTTTATAAATTTAATGATCACATGCTCATCATTTGTACTCAATTCTGTTTCAAAATCTGTGTTACAATTTCAGTGTCATACATTCTTTTATTTACTTTAATTCTGATAAATAAAGCCATTGTCAGCCACGTCCTTGTAATATCAGTAGAGACTTGGACCAAAAACTAGGAGAGTTTTCCCCTAATCCTATCTTAAGCATGAAGTCAGCTGGTGACTTTGGGTCAGTCACTTGGTCTGAGCCCAACTCACCTCACAGGATTTTTGTGGTGAAAATACTAAGTATGTTACACACTTAGTATTCATTGCCTTCATTGCTTACAGAATAATAAATGCAGGTTAAAAATCTAAAGAATAAATAAATAAAGTATTCCCAACACAAAATGTCAATGTATAAATAGTCAGAGTGATGTATACTTAACTGCACTACCACTCCTACATAAAAAAAAATGTGTTTCTCATTTACATTAACATCGAGTGAAAACACACAATTCATGTGCATGTATTTGTGAACCATGACTCAATAAACAATACTATTTAATAGATTTTATGTGACAACAAACCATGGTTATCTGATCTTTACAGATGTTCCTGAGAACAGAATACTTTCTGATAAGGAGAAGTATTAAATAAGTGAATATATTGAACAAACATGGACTAATAGTAGCACCAATTAAAGGACAGATTTAGATTTTTTTACTTCATTAAAAGATAATGTCCTTATTATCTTTATATAGTATGTTCAAAATTTAAGATCCTGTGAAAAAGGCTCAGTGCTTCAGTAATTGGTGGCCTTTCTACAGCCTTTGTTCTATAAGAGCAATGATCAAAACAACAGACCATCAACACACATGGGATGTATCTTTGCTGTATGAGGAAGGGACAAAAAGAAACAATCTATATGAAAATATTAGCTGTCTGAATCAAATAATAAATGAATGCACAATAGCTTTTAAGTTTAACAAACACATTTTACACAAATCAAAATTACATTAAAATTCATTTTGCAGAATGACATGGTGCATAGATTATATAAATATTTATATAAAATTACTGTTATCTATGGCAACCAGAAAGCAGTACATACCAGTTTAATTATACAAATCAATAAGAATCTATTATCTCCTTCATACCTACTTGAGAAATTCACAGAATTAAACTGGCCATTTAGTATAAATGAGCATCTTCAACTGCAAAATTGTTTTAATATACCATATTTCTTGAAGCTTTATGATTATTTTTGAAACCACTTCATATTTTTCTTTGAATATAGCTTTTTGGAAGAGATGATAGTCTACAGTGTGCTATCTTCTGAGATCAGCACCATGCACTGTGATAATACTGAGACTTTAGTCACATGAAGGAACTAAACAAGCAATCAAAAATTGTCTGACTCCCTTAGCCAGAAGCCATTCTTTTAGAAGAACATCTGAAAATCAGTTTGGAAAAATTATTTCTTAAATCTTGCTGCAGTACCTAATTTACTCTCCATTCAGAAAATGACGCTATGCTCTCCTTAGATCACTGAGATGCAGAACTATTCTACAGCTGACCAGCACAATGTGCAAAATAATACTGCAGTGAACCATATTCACTTGTCTGTTATACCTATAATGAAAAAGCAATATTTGCAGACCTAGGCATAATCCTTCCAAATAGCTTACTTTATTCATACTGATAGTTATATGCTTTCATTCTTCAGTCACTCCAAGCAGAACTGTGTGAAGTTCAGTAATGCATAATAAACAGCAAATGTTCAGCTTGTTGCTCTCTTATTTGTTGATTATATGTTTTCTCCCCATTTGACATTTCAGCCATTATTACTTATAGATACCATGTTTAACTAAAAGTTGCATTTCTAAAACAGGTCTATCTAATGGGGGCATGATTCAGTGCTACCTATTTTATTTCTATTCTATTCCTATTTCCTAAAATAATTGGAGATGTCTACTTAAGCAATTGCTATAACTGGCTTCTTAAAGAGAACAGCAGACTTTTCAAGATGCAGGTTATTTTGACAAGTGAAACTGAAAGATGCTATTGCTTGTCAATTCAGTAATAGATGTTTTAAAAGACATCAGAAAGATGTAATGTACATTATAAACAACTCTTTTCCTTTTTTAAAAATATGAACAATCAAAGGAATTAGATAAATAGCACAAGAGGCTCAAACAATGTAACATTCATGTATAAAAATATCCAAATAGCCACACATTTAATACACATATCATGTCAAGCTATGGTTTCACTATTCTTTGCTAAATAAGTCATATAACTGAGTTTGCACATGCTAAACGATAAGCCATGGCCTATTTATCACAATAGCTTAGCAATCATGTGGCTGAATCTGTTTACTATTTTGCTGAATCCAGCCATAGCTTTCTCCTGTGCTTAATAGCAAACTCAGAAAAACTCAACAGATATGAAATGTCACAAATCAGGTTCTTTTTTTTTTTTTTTTTGGGGGGTGTTGCTTTGTCACATATACAAATTATTCCACAGCCACTAAACAAACCAGAAGAGGCTGAGTTTTTGGTGCTTCTGTGCTGACTCTATGTATGCAGTATATGTATGCAGTATAATTATAGCTCACAGGCCAGAAATGGTTTGGAAATGTCAACTTTAATCAGAAAGTGTAATTAATATGGATCATAGTCCTTTCCATTAAAAAAAAAACACCCAGCAACTGTTGAAATACAATAGATAACAATCTCCAAAACGTGCTTTTGGCCTCTCCACAAGTTTGAGAAACTTAAGGAGCTCAGTGAGGCTGCTGCCCATCACAGATGTCCTGATTTGTTTCAACAAAAACTTAAGAATTGCCAGCAGAAAGTAATAATTCATGTTTCTTTGGTTTCTTATTTAAAGAAATAGTTTATTTCTTTATAAACTATTATAAACTAGAAATAGTCTATAAGCATGTATTGTAATAGGAACTCTAATAATTGGCTTTCCATTTATCATTATATTAGCACCATATCCTAGAGTTCAGAATAGTTTCATATCTGCAGTAGGTTGTGAAGTCCCAGTATCTTGTATGCTTGATTCGTGATGTGAATCTTTACTTCCATTTATTTTTTCCTCCCTTTTTTCTTTATAAGTGTTTTCCATGTCGGTAGCATTACAGTTCTGTGGTTTTCTTTTTGTATCTTCTGCAGTATCAGTATCTGCATTCTTCTCTTTCTCATTGTTCACGGTCTTACTTGGCCTTTCCTCTGAAAGATTCTGCTGTGTCTTGTCTTCCTGGCTCTCTTTGAATTTTGCAACTTTTTCTGTATCCTCTTCTTTCTCTTTGTTTTCTGATCTACTAGATTGTAGATCTGATGGGGATTTTTCATCAGAAGCTACTTGATTTTGTTTCTTCTGATAGTCTATGCCACCCACAGGGTCAGATGAGAATTTCATGCATTTATTGTCTATAAATACATCTACTTCCTCCTTCTCCTCAGTTTTGGAACCATTTTCCTGAGGTAAATCTGTCCCTCCTAAATCTAGGTCATCTCCATATTCTGACTGTGATTTTCGAAACCTTCTAGATGGAGGTCTGCGCTTTATTGATCCTCGTGTCCTTACCTGAAAGTGGATAAAGCTGTGATTGAAATAAGGACATGATCCAGACCAGACATCACTAAAAACAACCAACTGAACTGCATTTATTCCTCTATTAGTTATTCATCATAAGATTAATTTTTGGCATTACCATTTCTTTCACATCAAAGAACATATGATTGTTCCTTAGCAAAAAGTGAAGTAGTAGTCTAATATTTTTTCAGTGCCAACTAGCATGTTACAATTACTTTGGTCAATGTTTTTGTGGATAAGAAATATGATCCTCTGGTCTCTTCTAACGTGAAGATCACCATCTTTATGATGATGATAACTGTGGTTATTTAAAATCTGCCAGATTTTTAAATTTAGTCTATTTTTAAAACAAACATTGGGCAGAAGCTCCAGGATTTTCTTTATTTGTTCACCAAAACAATGATTTTGAGTGGAAGAGTAGAAACAGTAAATGAATATGGTATTGCTGATAAAAGGAGAAAAGGATGTGACCCAAAGGCCAATACTTTATGAGTTGATATTTCTTTAAGAAATCAATAACTTCAGACCTTCTCTCCTTTTCTTAAACCTTATCTTATTTTGTTCCATCCATGCAGTTGATATTGTCATGAATCTAGAGATTTGGTTACTTTGCCCAAGCTGGAGTTTAAATAGATAGATTACTGCAGGATCACTCTTCAGAGTAAGCATGCATAAAGAAGCAGATAGATTAAAATCCAATATCAGTTTCAGGTAGTGAAAAGGCAGGCCATAGAAGAGTCATTTAGAGATGCTTAAGAATAGAGGAATCTAAGTAGAACTATCAGGTATGGGGGGCTTGTGAGTGTAGGGAGTCACCAAAGTCAAAATTAGATCATCTGAAAGGAACCCCAAGGAAAGCTGGATGGCTAGCAATGGGAGCTGGGAAACAAAGTGAACAAAAGAAGAAAGAAAAATCTGTTAGTGTTGTAAGTATATATACACTGCTCAAAAAAATAAAGGGAACACTTAAACAACACAATGTAACTCCAAGTCAATCACACTTCTGTGAAATCAAACTGTCCATTTAGGTAGCAACACTGATTGACAATCAATTTCACATGCTGTTGTGCAAATGGAATAGACAACAGGTGGAAAGCAGAGGCAGTTAGCAAAACACCCCCAATAAAGGAGTGGTTCTGCAGGTGGTGACCACAGACCACTTCTCAGTTCCTATGCTTTCTGGCCGATAGTTTGGTCACTTTTGAATGCTGGTGGTGCTTTCACTCTAGTGGCTCAGGTAGTGCAGCTCATCCAGGATGGCACATTAATGCGAGCTGTGGCAAGAAGGTTTGCTGTGTCTGTCAGTGTAGTGTCCAGAGCATGGAGGCGCTACCAGGAGACAGGCCAGTACATCAGGAGATGTGGAGGAGGCTGTAGGAGGGCAAAAACCCAGCATCAAAGGACCACTACCTCCTCCTTTGTGCAAGGAGGGACAGGAGGAGCACTGCCAGAGCCCTTCAAAATGACCTCCAGCGGGTCACAAATGTGCATGTGGCTGCTCAAACGGTCAGAAACAGACTCCATGAGGGTAGTATGAGGGCCCGACATCCACAGGTGGGGGTTGTGCTTACAGCCCAACACCATGCAGGACGTTTGGCATTTGCCAGAGAACACCAAGTTGGTGTTTGTCACTGGCGCCCTGTGCTCTTCACAGATGAAAGCAGGTTCACACTGAGCAAATGTGACAGACGTGACAGGGTCTGGAGACACCGTGGAGAACATTCTGCTGCCTGCAACATCCTCCAGCATGACCGGTTTGGCAGTGGGTCAGTAATGGTGTGGGGTAGCATTTCTTTAGAGGGTCGCACAGACCTCCATGTGCTCGCCAGAGGTAGCCTGACAGAGGTACCGAGATGAGATCCTCAGACCCCTTGTGAGACCATATGCTGGTGCGGTTGGCCCTGGGTTCCTTCTAATGCAAGACAATGCTAGACCTCATGTGGCTGGAGTGTGTCAGCAGTTCCTTCAAGACGAAGGCATTGATGCTATGGACTGGCCCGCCCGTTCCCCAGACCTGAATCCAATTGAGCACATCTGGGACATCATGTCTTGCTCCATCCACCAACGCCACGTTGCACCACAGCCTGTCCAGGAGTTGGGGGATGCTTTAGACCAGGTGTGGGAGGAGATCCCTCAGGAGACCATCCGCCACCTCATCAGGAGCATGCCCAGACATTGTAGGGAGGTCATACAGGCACGTGGAGGCCACACACACACTAGTGAGCCTCATTTTGACTTGTTTTAAGGACATTACATCAAAGTTGGATCAGCCTATAGTGTTTTTTTCCACTTTAATTTTGAGTGTAACTCCAAATCCAGACCTGCGTGGGTTGCTAAATTTGATTTCCATTGATAATTTTTGTGTGATTTTGTTGTCAGCACATTCAACTATGTAATGAACAAAATATTTAATAAGAATATTTCATTCATTCAGATCTAGGATGTCTTATTTTTGTGTTCCCTTTATTTTTTTGAGCAGTTTATATTGATTCATGTAATGATAGCAAGTTAAAGGAAGTCGTACATTTAAAGAAATGTCAGTCTCACAATCATGTGTACATTAAGCTATATGGAAATTCCACATATTCAAATCTGAGGAATGTTGTTCTATATGGCTGTCATATGCCTAACAATAAAAAAATGATATTCTAACATTTCCTCCTTTTAAAAAAGTTTTCAGGACAGAATTTAGGAAGCTATTTTATACTAAGAACATCACATGTACTTCAAGAGTATATTTTTTAAATCAAAACTATGCAATGTACAGTACTGTTGTAAAATTCAACAAATAAAATTAATATTCCAGTCAAATGATCTTGAAATTTTTCTTTAAAAATAATTACTCATTTACTTCAATTAGCTAACTGTTACTTGATTAAAATTCTTTGTGATCTGTTTGAAAACTGCTATAGCTGTTCATTGACTCATTTTACTTCATGTTCATGTTCTGATGGTATTACATTTTGAGAGATCTCCTTCCCCACTGACTTTTTTCTTTCCTTTTCATCTTTAAATTGTCAATATTATATCTTACCTTATTATAAAACTGAAGATGAGTACCTTCTGGTGGCTGCTCAAAACTAACTGGAGATTCATCAGGAATACTTGAATGAGTCTTTGGACTGAGAGGGGTGACTGGTGGACTATTAAAGGGAGACACCATTGCCTTTAGTCCAGGGCTTTTAGGAGAAGCTCCTGGCAGCATAGAAGTTGGAGCAAGTGCCAAATTAGCCTGTTAAAAAAATGAATCATAAATAAGTATTTTCACTTTCTTCCCAATATTTGAAATCTTGCCTTAATATTACTTTATCTATTGCTGAAGTCAATTAGTTTATGGAGCACACTTAATATTAGAATAACAGAGAGATTCCTAAATACTTAATAAGGATATCTGCCAAGGAATGACATACTGTACTGTATATGTTTTTTTTTCTGGAAGAATTGTAGCACCTTTGCCAGCATCCATTAAGAAGAAAGTAACATTCAGGGGTGAACATGGAACTTCGAAACTGCTATCAACTTTATTATTTTGTGGGGTGGGATTAATCATGTTTATGTTCTGAATAAAATAAGCAATTTTTAAAAAAAGGCAAAAATATTTCAGCAATGGCTCTATAGAAAATATAAAATAGTATCCAGCTCTGTGGAAGAAAAAAAAAATAGGAAAGGGGGGAAGTGGGAGAAAAAAGATGTAGTCTATGGAGATATTATTGATCATCTCTGAACTGCCAAGGAATTATTGGAGACCCTCTATAGTTCCCTATTAAAGGATAGGAAATAATTGGAGGTGAAGAATGACTCAAGGGTATTGTCAGATGTTTCATTATGGAAGAACAACCCACTCCTAATAAATAAAATGACATACACAAAAACCAAAGAAAACATTAACCAAGATTCTGAGCAGATGTTCTATTAACAGTCAAGAATACTGGATATAAGACTATTCAAAACATTCTAAAGAGAAGCTTCCAAAAGTACATTTACATAGCACCTACATTGTCCCATATCCAAACAACAGAGAATAGCTTTCAAAGCAGCTGTGTGAGCCTTACAAAAAAAGGAAGCAGTTTCACAATGTCCTCTTTTGAATGCAGGCCTAAGTGGAACTTAGAGTGGAGGCAGCAGCTTGAGGATGAGAGAAATAATTGAGCGAAGAAGTCTGAAAGGGAAAGAGCCCCTTCTCATCAATAGTTCACATGACATGGCAATCTGATGTAATATTGTGATGGATTCCTTCTGTATAGATAATTGACCAAATACAGTTGTGAGGTAAGAACTATACAATCCACACAAGAGGACAGTAACTTTCTTTCATCCCCAAATTAATAACAAATTATGATGAGAGAACCCTCAGCATTTTTGGAACAGAAATGGGAAGCACTTGTACATGGGCAGCATTACCAAGAAGCCTCCTGGAATATAGGACAATAGCAGATAAAGAGGCCAGAGAAATGAAGAACATGACACAATTCCATAATAATAAATTGCAATTCCATAATCTTTGTCCTTGTTCATATTGTTGGAGAAACAGCAACAGCTAAACCTCAGGGACGGAGAAAGAAGACAATATTGCCTGCCCAAGAGGAAGGATTCCCGCCTCTGTCCTGAAGAATGGGAAGTAGGTGGGGGGATGATTGGAGACTCCTTGCTGAGAAGGCGCAATCTGTTGGCTGAATAATGCACTCAGAAAAACATGCTGCCTTCCTAGGGCACACATTTAGGATGTGATGAAAAGCTTTCAAAGACTGAACACCTGTTGACACATTCCCTTTTGTTGATTCACATGGGAACAAATTACACAGTTAAACAGGCAATGGAGGGGCAGCAAAGGATTATGAAGAGTTGGACATGAAAGTGAAAGAGATGGTATTTTTTCACTCCTTCCTGTTGAAGGAGATGACTTGGGAAGACAGAAGAATACTGGAATGAACAACTAACAACAGAGATGGTCCAATAGGAACTATTTGGATTACGAGATAATGGGTTGTATTTACAAAATAAACAATTTCTGCAAAAGGTAGGATGTATCTCACAAGAATTGAGAAAATTGTTTTTAGAAGGTGCCATGCAAAGCAGATTCAGAGGGCTTTAAACTGAGTCCCTTGGAGGAAGCAAAAGAAAACTCTAAAAATAGTGTAACCTCTAGCCCTGGAAATTCAACTGCAAGGAGTATGTGAGACACAGAGGCATCCGATATATTAGGTGTGGTTAGATTAAGTAAGCTTTCCAGCTGTTTCTATACAATTGCAGAGTATGGAGAACAATTTGTTGTGTTAATTAAACAATCGTGTTGATTTTATCTGGGCTGCTGTACATATTATTTATTTATTATAATATTTTTATCTTGCTTTTAATAATTGTTAGTCACCAGAGTCATGCATTTGAGATAGGCAGTTTATGAGAAGGAAGGAAGAGAGGATGGTTTCTGGCAGGATAGAATGCATGAGTGAAATACAAAGGTTAACAAATAGAATGTTATTTACTATAATATGCCAGATGAAGGATTGACATTATATGTGAAGAAAGTACACACATGTATTAAGATCCCAGAGTTTGAATATGAATGGCTAATTGATGGCATAGGTAAGAATTAAAAAGGGAGAGGGGTAAGGATTTTACTATAGGATTATTGCAAAGTCAGGCAAGAGATCTGGACAATGCAGATTTAAAAACATTCAGGCTTTCAGCTATGAAGACAATGCAGATTAAAAAACATTCAGGCTTTCAACTATGAAGACATCTGTTAGAAAACCAATTCAGCCAAGGCTATACAGTTCCCAAAAGTCATTAGCTGTCCTGCTGATTTTGTTTCTTGTCTTATATGTGTTTCTTAAAGGAGAAACAGGAGACTTGGCTCTTCTGATTTTAATAAATAAAAAACTGCTGGCTGAAGAGGTAAAAGCAGTGGGAACATACCATATCACTTTTGCTTTAAGATACTACAAAAAGAAAAATTGGGGGGAAATTGTACATGGATATCAGATTTTAGAATATCCAGTTTTAATAAACTTTTCCAAGTGGTTAATAGAATCCCACAGACAAAAATTCTCAAGTCAAAAAGAGTTGATTGAGTGATTACATAACATCAAATTATTGTTGAGTCTTAGCAACTACATTTTCTCAGGATGATCTATCTATCCTTAGTCTGGTCTTTTAGGTTTTACAGGAGAGTTAGGAACTTCTAAAAAGTAATGTACTGGATATACAGTTACCACCATTCTAAAGTGAGAAAAAAGTAGGGGATGGTTTAGGAAATAATTGTGAATACATAGTGAATTTTGACAGAGCTGAGAGTTAAAAGGGATGTTTACAAAATGGCAACTGAGACATGATAGCTAAATAGGCTACAAGTAAGCAGTAATTATTTGTGTAAAGAAAGTCAGAAAGGAACTTAGATTTGCAAGGGATGCTAAAAGATTAGTTTGCCAAGAAAAAGGAAGAAGGCAAGGGCTACTGCTTGGGGACATAGGATAGTAACAAACTTTGGAAAGAAGTAGAACTTGACATTTCTGACTTTACTTCAATTTTCTGTGCAAAGGAGAACTATGTTTAAATGGATCTAAATGGGACAAGTGGAAGGTATCATATCTAAATATGGCAGTGAAAATAAATGTTTTATTATTTATTGCACATAGTAATGTTTATTGATGCTCCTAATGAACTTGTCCTCATTCACAATCCAAATCAGAATGAATTTTTGGATGCTGTTAAGTTAGAAATACCTTTCAATATCTTGTTAATTTTTTTCATATATGATTTCTATGATGGCCTATTAACAGGCTTTTGGAAATCATTGCTGTTGTAATATTATAATCACAAGAGGGAGCTCTTGTGCTTAAAATATCTGTTTCACCAACCACTGTATCTAATAGTGACAATGTCAACAAATAATTTGGGGAAGAGCAGTGGTGTAGAATAGCTGCCTTTCCAAAACATCTGAATATAGACACTATTCTTGTATGTTGGCTCAAGCCTTATAGATTTTCTAGCATCTCAGCCAAGAAAATACATCAACAGTGGCTTAGTATCAAAGAAAGGGTGAACATGGCCATAATATCAACAGATTTAATTCTTTATATTCAAGATTGTCTTAAATTCACTATTTCAAGTATTGTGAGACAGTCCTAATATAAATTGTGACAGCATAGCATAACAGTGTTGGAGGGGACTTTGGAGGTCATCTATTCCAACCCCCTGCTCAAGCAGGAGACCTATACTAATTCTGACAAATTTCCAGTCACTTCTTAAAAGCCTCCAATGGTGGTGCACCCACAACTTCTGAAGGCAATTTGTCCACTGGTTGATTGTTTTCACTGTTGGGAGTTTTAGTTTGTTTCTGTCCTTGATTCATTTTCATCAAATAATTGTTTCCAATTCCAGCCAATCCAACTATTGGATGGAAACTTGATAAGCTTCTCTCAGCATACAGCTGAACAAATGCAGAGAGAAGATGCAATCTTTTCTCACTTTTCCACTAACTTGGAGCTAGTCTGTCTCACCATGTTGGATATGGGCATTTGTACTGTGTAAAATTTCAGTATACTCCTTCCATCTTCACTGATATCCTTTAAAAATCAATTTGAAGTTGAACTACATTTTTCCTTCTTACATTTCCAGCTGATGATTTCATGTTGAATTTGACCATAAAACCAGGGGTGAGATTCTACTGGTTCAGACCGGTTCTATAGAACCAGTTGTTATGATTCTGCGCAGTTTGGAGAACTGGCAAATCATGCCCCTGGCTGGCCCTGCCTCAATGGTTGGAGTTAAATCTGAATAACCATCTTATTAAAGAGCTGTCCAGGAAGTCTAATTGATATTATTCTGTATTTGACTATATTGAATCTGTGGGTTTTTTTTTGTCCTGAGTAATAGTCAGCATTATGATATTCTGAAATTACATTCCACTTCAATTTGCTGATGCCTAAGATGTCCATGTGTAGTCAATGTATTTCATTTTTACTATGTTGAGCGTTCCTATGTTCATGCTTCTTACACTCCGTATTGTCACTATAGTTTTGTCTTTACAGCTTTGGGTTTTTTTTTCCTGCCTGACATCAACAACTAGAAGTTCCAAATGTTTTAACTATTAATGCTTTAAAAACATTAAGAAAGGAGCAGTGATGCAATCAGATCTTACCTGCATTTTTTCAATGAGAGGAGAACTTTTGGGCTTTATCCTTATAGGACGAGAAGCATTTGGGGATGGTTTCTGTAAAAAGAGAAATAAGAAACAGAGTCGCATGAAACAGCCACCTTTTGTTACTTTCCAAAAATCTTTGGTGTTTAGTTGATTCATTTTTAATTATTAAATTTTCTTTATTATTAAGTATAAAAAATCTCTAAGAAAATATTGTTATCAATACAAGTATCCTTGAGGAACCTTCCTTGGGAAGGACCATAATCCACAAAAGAAAAATATGTATATATTAGATATAAATATAATCATAATAAATGATACAACAGATGGTATTAAGATTGTAGGGTCTTATCAGGACCAGTACTGTCATATTCTTACTAGACATTTGACCTCATAATAGAGATCAACTGAAGGGATTCAGAAATTAGAGAGCTAACTAACCTAAAAGGTTAGTTCCTATTGCCACCATTGCTTGGCTACCCTTCTCCAATTTTTATTGACTTCTTATCTGGGATGAAATGAGGTCTTGGAAGAGATTGATAGTGAAGGCCCTTTTGGATGGGGGATTCTTATGCATTCTTGTACTTTTACTGCATTGTCCTTGCTTTTTCATTATAAACCCTTGAATTGGTGGTTGAAATTGATAAAATAAATAAATGGTAATGCAGAGCTTATTCCCTGGCTATAACTTCTAATGCAATAGCTAAATGTTACTAGTGCTGCCATTATGGACAGGTGTGATATTATTCAGATGGCAGGGTCACTGAATAGAAATATACTATTTAAATCATAACAACCTTCTGCAATTACAGCATTCTTCAGATGTCTAGATTGCAACATCTATGTTTCTCAGCATTGGCCATGGGGGACTTATGGATTCTGGAAATTGACATACACACATTTGGAGAGTATCTAGATTGGTTCTGAGCCATCACTAACACTGTTGCCACAGATTGATATACCCATCATTTAATACAATGTAATGGAGTTACTGAAGTAATCTAGCAGAAACTAGATTACTCTTCCATCAGAATTAATGGAAAGTAAATGTAAAGAAAGGGCTAAACAAGGAGTCACTAAGAGACTAGATATTGTTAAAAATAAATGTTATATGATTTGAGATTATTTGAAATGAAGAAATGTTGTAAGGAATATTTTATATGTTTGTATATCAAAAAATGAAATTAAAGTGGGTAGTATAATTGTTTCCATCTAATAAAAAATGAATGGAAAGCCAGTAATAGATGCAGTGAGATTACTGAAAATGATAAGATGTAAATGATGCAAGTGGAGAATGATAAAATATTTAAGGTTACTATGGCTATGTGACTTTCTAATCTAAATATACTGTATGTGTGTAGACTGCATCTGCACATGGCAATTGGAAGACTATTATTAATCCCAAATAGGAAATGTATGAAGAGAGAATGCAAAACTATAATGAGTATATATTGTATATATGGAATAAGAAGCAGATATAGGAAACGTTAACTAGTTAACTCTAATGCAGTTAGTTAGAAAAACTCTTGACAAATTTATATCTCTTTACGAAATATATGTCTCCTTCTTGCTTTTCCCCAAACCACAGGAAAAAGGCTGTTTCGAGAGGAATTATCCGAAGAAAAGAGAGAGAATGTGGTATCAGAAAGAGGAAAAACAGGTGATACTGCTTATTTTGGTCAATAAGCCCTATCCTCTATTTGCTTCAACTCCTACTATCATCCACAAAGAAATTATCTATTTCATGGGAATTCAGTGCTTTTGTTTTGACTGTCCTACTATCAAACATCTTACTCTCATGATTCAATGTTAGTAAAAACAAATTATATCTATGTGCTCATACCTGCTTTGTTTGGAAGATGTAAGCTATATTTTGGATATATTTGCTTTTGGATTTTACATCGATGTTGATCTTCAACTAGAAACATGTAAATTATCTAAAGAGGTTGATGTTCAGTTTACTAGTAACCATATATATGATCAGTCTGATAATCATATATGGCAAATGAATAGCGATGCCTGCTTTTGTCTACATGGATTATGAATCTGCTGGAAGCCCAACTCTTCTTGGAACGTGACAACCAATAGGATGGTTTCTTTTAGAAACATACAAGCATATTTACACAACATAGTTTCAGCTGTTTCACATCGGGAGGCAAGCAAGAACTCTGTAGTTACAGAGCTTGGTTAGATAGAATCATGTTCCATGATGTAAAGAAATCACTACCATGTGCCACTCCAAACACCTCTATAGCAATTGCAGCATTTCAGCTTTAGAATTCTTGTTAATATCTTATAAAAGAAGTACAATTCAGTTTGTTTAAAATATTGATACTTACTAGCTCACCATTCTGCCCTAGCTCCATCTTATTTGTGTGGAGGGGAAGAGAGCAAGGTGGCTTTCTGCGTGCTGGTTTAGGAGCTGGGACCTAAAAATAGAGGAAAACTTATGAAAAATAAAGAGAAAAAAGGTAGATATGAAAAGTACATATGTAACATTGGTTCTTTAAGGCAGGGGTCCTCAACCACCGGTCCGCGGACCGGTCCCGGTCCGTGGAGCACTCTGTACCAGGCCGCAAAAAAAAAAATAAAAATGGCGGCTTTCTTCGCCTTCGGTGAATGCTGCTGGGATCGGGGATCAAGGACACAAATGAAAGAAGGGGAGGGAGGAAGCAACGAAGCCTGTCCTGCTCTCTGGCTCAGCAGCTTCGTTTCCTCCCGCCTGTTCCTCTCTCAGTCGCTCTCTCGCTGCTCCACCAGCCCAGGAAGAAACTGCTTCAAAGAAGCCGGGGAGTGGCTTTTCCTGTCGCGCAGCTCCTCCGAGCGCCCGTTTACCCCACCCGCCCGCCGCGCGCTTCATTCAGTGCTCCGTTCTGCCTGCCTGCCTGTCTGGTTGTTTGGGAGCAGCTTCGGCTGAGAATAATAACTATTCGCCTCTTTTTATCAGCGAAGCTGCTCCGAAACGAAGGCAGGCAAGCAGGCAGGCAGAACGGAGCACTGGGTTGAACCGCGGGCGGGCGGGTGGGGGGTAAACGGGCGCGGAGGAGCTGCGGCGACAGGAAAAGCCACTCCCCGGCTTCTTTGAAGCAGTTTCTTCCTGGGCTGGTGGAGCAGCGAGAGAGCGACTGAGAGAGAAACGAGGCAGACACCTGAGGGAGGGAGGGAGACACCTGAGGGATGGGGCTGAGGGAGGCAGGGCCGAGGCGCCCTGAACTTGGTGGTTTGCTGGCAGACATTTTATTACCCGACTAGGTAACAACATCAGATGTTACCTAGTCAGGTAATGAAACGTCTGCAAGCAAACCACCAAATTCAGATCCCCGGTCCTTGAAAAAGTATTTGTGCTTGAAACTGGTCCCTGGTACAAAAAAGGTTGGGGACCACTGCTTTAAGGAATGCTCAAATCTGAGTATATACACAAAGTTGATGGGATGCCCCAATGTGCAAACTGAACTTCCCTTTGTAGTTACATTATCCCTACCTCCTTTCCAGAAATCGATGACTGCTCTTGAAATTTTCCAGCTAGTTGGGCCACAGATGGAGTTGTGGGCTTTTCCACCACCATCTTGGTCTCTAACAGTTTGTCCTGAAAGAAAACCAGAAATAAAATGTTTCTCAGTATAAGAAATAGAGAGGTAAAAAGTTGATAAAGCTAAAACTTTTATTGTTAAAACAAAAACCTTAGTGCTATGTAGCATTTATCTTGATGGCCAAATTATCTCAAGTTTTGTTTTACTACATGAACATTTTAAGAAATAATATATTCAAATCTTTTCCTATTTTAAGGAATAATAAATGGTGGTAGGCAATTCTTTCTAATATCTTGTATGAATGCTACCAGCATGAATATTGGTTTAAATGTCATTTTTTTTAACCTGACAACTCTTTCCCCAAATTTACTTACTAACTCATTCCATTACTGTTAGAGTAAATTTCATTGGCAAGATTAACAGCATTGTTGTTGCCGTTGATATTATTTTTAGAGGAAATATGGATTTATTTGAAAATAGATGCTGGAAAAAGGAACAAAGAAGACACTTTGGAGTGTATTTGGACTGGTGAGCCATTCAGCTGAGTTGAATACTGATAGATGGAAAGAGGCTTAGGTTTAAAAAGAGGAAGAAGTTGAGAAAAAGAAATAAGTGGCTGGGAGATCATCATCATGGAAAGGACTCATTCAGCTAATGGATGTTAATAGAAGGAGGTATAGCTGCTATCACATACAGGATTAAAAAGGCAAAAACCTGTGAAGTAGTCAGAGTTATAAAGTTTGTGAATAACAGAAGAGTTGTTATTGGAACAGAAGCTTTCTAATTCTGCAGATACAGTATACCATATATTGTTCAGGATGGGGTTCACTTTTCCTGAAAGAACAATTGACAATGCTTTCTTCAAATAAAATCTTCCTGTTCCACATAGTCTAGTTAGGACAAAATGCTGTTGGTTGGGATCTGGAACACAACCTTCTTAATGTGGGCTACTCCTTCTGGAATATCTCTTGAAGTCAGAATAGCCCTCCTATTTTAGGAGAATGAAAAAAAAATTGTTGTAAGCCTCTTCTTCAGAGCTTTTGGAAAAGATCTTTAGTTGGAGAAAAACTATGGGCATATTTTTATTTAATATATAGTGTATATATAGTGCTTTAATATGTTAATATTAGCCTGAGAAGTAGGTGGGGAACCGATATAATTTGACGATTTCAAAGCAGAGTCAGATTATGTAAAGGAAAGGTTACAAGTATGCTAGTTAAATCCACAATTCTCTCCATGGTATCCCATAACTCTAGTCATGCTACAGTGGTGGGATTCAATTTTTTTTTACTATCAGTTCTGTGGGTGTGGCTTGGAGGGTGTGGCAGGGGAAGGATACTGTAAAATGTCCAGTCAGAGGTGGTATTTGCGGTTCTCCGAACTACTCAAAATTTCCGTTACAGGTTCTCCAGAACTGGTCAGAACCTGCTGAATACCACCTCTGTCATGCTAGCAATCTCATGGTCTTCTTTGATCAGTAGACCAAAAGATAAAGTTATCAGGATACCAGGATACCACACATTTAAATAGTGTTTAAATTGTTTTGTAGGGTAAATTAATTATGTGCAGGAAACAACAGGCAAGCTGCAGTATAACTGAATAATTTTGGTTTGTGGCCACTAGAATAAGGAGCCATGTTGAGGCAATTTTTTTTACTACAAAATATATTTCTTCACTTATTTCTCCATTTTTGATTACAAAATGTATTTCTTCACTTATTTCGCCTTACACAGTAAGGCTGTGTAGATAAAGTTGATTTCTGAGTATGATAATTCTGCATGCTGAAATAAATATAAGGACACTCAGTGTGCACAGAAACTCTACATAGAGACATGCAGTGTTCTACCCAAGGAGTATTAGGTGTAACAATAGCTCTCATGTGGTCATGAGAATGGGCTGAATGCTGTGAGAAATAAAGTAGTTATATTTATTTATTTTCAAGGATATCAGGCTGTCAATATAATTTGAAAGCAATATACAAATAAGACTGAAAATAGAATTTGATTTCTTTCATTATATAACAGTATCTTCTATGGGTACAATGGAGTAATTATAATGAATTGCTGAGTATTCTACACCAATTGTAAGGTTGTATTGATTTGAAATAAAACTTAAGTGGATGTATTTTGGGTACAGACTTAAGAGTTAGCTTTATAGCTTAAGCTATATCCAGACAATTCACATAAATATTAGTTGTATGTTTTGCAAACCAAGAATGATATTTATGGAAGTTAGTCATCTTATTTAGAGGTATTTTAATATATTATGGTAGTTTCTTTCATTTTGTAGATTATTGTGTGTGTGTATTTCAAAAGGTTAGAGCAACTATATATTTTTGTTGTAAATTGTTTTGGAAGTCTATGAAAGTTTTATATGTTACTTGGTATCTCTTTTAAAATATCTGAGCAACTATACTATTTTCTCAATTTATAAGTAAAGGCATCTGTTTGGTTAGGGAAGGGAGAACTCCAGTAGTTCTGAGCATTCCAAGGGCTGCCACAACATTGCAGAAAATACATAGTGCATTAAATTCCCCTCTTGCATTGTTCATGACAGGTTTCTATGATAGTTGCCATGATAACTGTGCAACTCATCACTGCCTCATTTTACCATGGTTCTAGAAAGGACACTAGGAGTCACAACTATTGAACATGTGCTTCATTTGAAGACCTGTCCATTCCAAGTCCAGTTGAGAGAGAAATGTTAAAGAGGATTTGAATTGCACAGCAACTCTTTGTGTCCAGAAGACAGACTGAACATGTCCTCTTGATGTAATTTCCCACTATGGTGAGATGTATCTAAATTACAGCCAATATTTCTAAACCCGTATATGTATAGTTTGAATGTTATGCAACTCTGTGCAATTTTGTTCTTTCTGGCAATCTATGTCTCTTTTCTGGAATGATGCTTAAACAGCTAACTTAAGAACCATACAGAATAGATTTGAATTATCATAATTGTACTATAATGCCTAATATTAGAGATGAACAAACAACTGCTTACCCTCTGCTGTAGCAATAAGTAGCATCATACTATAAGTCCACCACTGCTGGGATTCAAATTTTTTTACTACCGGTTCTGTGGGCGTGTTTGGTGGGCGTAGCTTAGTGGGTGTGTCAGGGGAAGGATACTGTAAAATCTCCATTCCCTTCCCACCCCACTAACCTGCTTTCCAGCTCCGTTCTCCTGTGCAGGGCAACAAAAGAAGACCCAGCTGATCAGCTGGGACTCGGGAGGCAGAGTATAGATGGGGGCGGGGCCAGTCAGAGGTGGTATTTGCTGGTTCTCCAAGCTACTCAAAATTTCAGCTACCAGTTCTCCAGAATTGGTCAGAACCTGCTGAATACCACCTCTGAAGTCCACCCATGCTGATAATCATAGTAAAGGTTCTTTCACTTAATTTACAACAACAACAATTACTACTATTACAGAAGAAATGGTTCATTCAGTTACATCTGTGATTTCAGGCAGGAGATACTCTTAATTAACTTGAAATTAACTTGTTCTTATGATAGACAAAGACTTTACCTTTATTAGAACTAAACTTTTGGTGATCCTTTAGGGTTACTACTATCTGTCTAAAATAATAAGATATTTTATCAAAAATGAAGGAATAGAAAAAAGAACAAGTTGTCATTGTTCTCAAATATATGATTTCAGTTTAAAGAAGAAAGTGCAAATAAAGTTGATGGAATATCAAGGAATCAGCCCTGCGCAGAAGGAAGACGGTGAATTATCAGAGCCTTTATTCAGACTGTTTTTTTTCTTCACAAGTTGAAGTATGGAGTCAAACACAGCAGAAATTACTCAGGAAGTGGGTGTGTGAAGCTTGTTTTGGCCTGTTGATTATTTCCATAGAAGGAAATTCCACAATGTCTGTTCTGATTGAAAGCATGGGAGCAAGCTAGGCCCCTTGCTCAAGAAACAAAACAGGCTAAGAGATAAGTAAACAAATGGCTGCAGTTCTAAGTACACTAATCTCCTTTTTCCAATGAGCAACTTTTTTCCCCCAACTTGCTTTATTTTCCCTCTTGCTCTGCTATATTATGGTGCTGGGCAGTCTACTAAAATCTGCAGAATTATATTGACCTTACATCTACTAAAAAGCCTTCCACTGATTTTAAGAAGTAGCTGTAAATATCTGAAGTTTAAAAAGCAGCAAACTTTCTTTGTGTTTCCCTATAGTTCTCTCTTGAAGAGGTGAAATAAGAAATAGTATGGACCCCATTTACCTTAATTGTAACAACATACAGATTCCTGCCTTTAAAGCTGGTAATAGTTGTCACCTAAAGGTTTGTATTTTTTATTATCTATAAATTGACAATGTTTAGGTTAAAACCGATCTTGATTCAGTGAATAGAAAGGCAATTATGTGACAGGGATCAATGCCTTCTTAGAATGACTGAGGGTGTACTTAAGCAAGTTTCTTCTTGCTAAAGGACAATTGGGGCTTAATAGGAACATAATCAATCCCTATTCAAGAATTCATTTGCCTGGGATGAATGAAATTCAATATGGCAGCTCTTTTTTAGAGAAAAAATTCTTTCAAAATTATATTAATATTAAACATGAGATTTTAGGAATTCATATATCAAATTTTCTTTCCAAGAACTGTGTAGGATTATTGCTTTCAATTTTTGAAGGAACAAGATGCAATAACCAAACTGGGAAAATGAAAACTACTATTTTAATATGGGCATAAATTGATGGTGATTTTCTACCTGAAAGAAAAGCAGAGTGATGTGAGAGACAAAATTTGCTCTGGCAACAAACAAAGCAAATGCAAGACTGCCTTGCACAGCTTCTCTCAAACAATTTACAGGAAACATCTGTGAACTGCAGGAAGCCACAAAGATAAAAACAATTGACCACTTTTTCAGTTGAACACCAACAATCTATACCAGTTGAATAGTTAACAATATTTCTTGTCCAAAAAAAAGCTTTCCATTTAATTTCTTCTCTCCTTGCTTCTGTGACCTCTTTGCCTGACTGGATAGAATAGCATTACACTGTGTCAAGAGTTCCTGTGACAACTACAAATTCATAAATAGAACTTGGCCAGAGAAATGTCCAGTCGCGGTTAGAATTTTTCCCATGAGGGTACATTTGAGTGAAGGCTAAATCTGAATTAGTTTAGAAGGAGTCACGTGCTCAGGGGCTTCTTGAAAACTCCATAGTACATAAATTCAAATATGTAGAACCATTGATGTTTGGGAAACAGAAGTAGTAATAGTAAGCAGAATAGAGTTGGAAGGGACCTTGGAGGTCTTCTAGTCCAACACTCTGCTCAAGCAGGAGACCCTATACCATTTCCAACAAATGGTTGTCCAGTCTTTTCTTAAAAACCTCTAGTGATAAAGTACCCTTGACTTCTGGAGGCAAGCTGTTCCACTGGTTAATTGTTCCCACTGTTAGGACTTTTCTGATTCCAGATTGTTTCTCTCCTTGATTAGTTTTCATCCATTGTTTCTTATCTTGCCTACTGGAGCTTTGGAAAATAAGCTAACCCTTTCTTCTTTGGCAGCCCTTCAAATATTGGAATACTGCTATCATGTCACCCCCTACTCCTTCTTTTTTCTAGACTAGCTATACCCAATTCTTGCAACTGATCTTCATATGTTTTAGTCTCCAGGTCTTTAATCATATATATATATATATGATACTTCCAATTTTACGCGGGAGAAAACCCGAAGGCTGGTGCTTTCACTTTGTGCCAGTGCAAGCAGTGTGTGATCAGAGCTGCCATCTCTCTATAAATACTGGTGGTGGGGGATGGTGCGCTGGGCTGGTTGGCTGCGCTGCTGCGCTTCTCGGAGAAGAACAAAGCCGAAGACACAAGCCTAAAGATGACGAATGAGATTTCATCGAAACGTCGCCAAGATACTTCCAATTTTACGCGGGAGAAAACCCGAATAACCAAAGATCCACATACAAATACCCGCGAAAACCTCAGAAAACAGAAGCCTGATGATGGCAGATGAGATTCTGCCGAAACGTTGCTACAACAATAGGCTGCCCCAAATTCAAATCTGAAACCACTGTAAAAGCCTGACTCACAGATGAACACTATACAGAAGCCTGATGATGGCAGATGAGATTCTGCTGAAACGTCGCTACAACTTTAAAAGCACAACTACTATGACGTGGGAAAATACCGAACAAAGCTGAATGCCATACATGTAAGTACCATGAAAACTTAAGAATATATATATATATATATATATATATATATATATATATATATATATATATATATATATATATATATATATATATATATATATATATACGTCATTATTGCTTTAAAGTTAGCAAGCTTATCTGCCATCATCGGCTTCTATTGTGTCCGCTGTCAATAGGCTGCCCCAAATTCAAATCTGAAACCACTGTAAAGCCTGACTCACAGATGAACACTATACAGAAGCCTGATGATGGCAGATGAGATTCTGCTGAAACGTTGCTACAACTTTAAAAGAACAACTACAATGGCGTGGGAAAATACCGAACCAAGCCGAACACCATACATGTAAGTACCATGAAAACTTAAGAAAACAAATATATATATATATATATATATATATATATATATATATATATATATATATATACATACATACACACACACACACACACACACACACACACACACACACATAGAACTAAAATAGTTCTAGCTAGAAAGAATCACTTATATCTGAGATTTGCCCCTGCTTTCTCCCACTTGCCAGTTCAGACCCCTGCTATCATTGGAAGATAAATAAATAAGTAATAATTTGCCTTAATAAGAGTTATTCTTGAGAGGATATCTTTCTAAATTATGCTACAACAGTACTGTAACTGTACCACTGTACCTCTTCTGGCAAACTAAGGAGTTCTTATATAACATAGAGACAACTGTGGTTTATTAGTAAACTATATAGGTCACTTCAGATGGATATCCTTTGCCTGTCACTAGAATACTTTTAAACAGATTTTTACCAGTCTAAAGCAGTACAGCAAAAACATTCTCACGTCATTTAATTCCAGATCCAATGTAACCTACTAGTATTAAAAAAAGTTATGACTCTGTTTACATGGGATGACTGGACAAGTGAGCTACTCCACTGGACTCGCCGTAATATGCTGGGCATTTTTAAATCTTTCCATTTACGACCAACAAGATCTTATTTTTCTATGCCAACCTTTCTTCCCATTTTAAATGCCAACCCCACTACACACACACACACACTCACACACAAGTCTGCAGAAGTGAGATGTAAAAGGAATACAGAGACAGAATATCTACACGCACCATTTTTTCCAGGACAATCTTTAAGCAGAAGAGAGAGAAGTCAATCTTCCTTTAAAACTTTCAGCCTTGTGTTCTGCAACATATGTTGCACAACATGATTGACTGGAGAGAATTAGTTTAGACCCAAATGTTAATATCTATTTTGACTCATATTTGCAGCAAACAGAACCTTCTGCAAATAAAATGTAAAAGTAGAACATAAAATACTGAACTTTGTCTTCCTCCAGTTTACTACATAAGTAAGAAGACAATCTTAATGGATGAATAAGAAGGAAAAGGAGGAAAACACTAGTGTTCCACAGTGGAAAAAAATCTATAGAAAAATCTATAGAAAATCTATAGAAAAATCTATAAAAAATCTATTGAAGTCAACAGCTATGTTTCCCAGTAGCCAATGTGAAAGTCAGTTGCAAAGCTTGATTGGCACCCTGCCAAAAAGACATAGCTTTTGTACAGCATCTGCTGCATAGCACAATAAATACAAGGTGCCCTCAGTCAAAGTTCACTACAATTTTTATTTCCAAGAAATAAAAATAAATTTCAGAAGCTGATTTTTCTAAACATCAGAACGTTGAAATCTGAAAATAAAATTCAGAAACAATCAATAAATATCAGATATATTGGTAAGTTTATCACATTTATTAAATGGCAATTCAACAGCCAGCTAACATTATTTATGCATAGACATTTAAGATAGCCAAGATCCAAGAGAAATATTTTGAGTTATGTAAACATCACTACATCACGTGTAGAAAGATGCAAGTGTAGTCTATGGCTTCTCTAAATACAACTGATGAAGACCACCACCAAAACTTCAAGAGCTGTTGCCAATAGTTGGCAGTGTGATATTTAATAAATATTCAGATAATATTTTCCATAAGTATCCCAAGATATCAGCTGATAGAACAGCATTCTTGAGAGGTTTCTTGTATTTTCAACTAGAATTCAAAAGAGAATTAAAGAGGAATGCAGAAATGATATTAGCCACCCAATAATCTTTGGCACTCAAAGAGTTTCAGTAGTAAAGAGTTCATTGCTAATGGTTAGATAAAATGCCTTAGAAAAGGCTGAGTCTTTTTCTACTTTTTTCAATTGGCAGATAAAAACTTGCCAGTTACAATGTTGTCAACAGCTGGACTTGAATGTTAAATAAGTCTTTGGGAGACCATCAGTGAATCCTAGGGCTGGAAGCTAGACCAAGAAATCATAAAATTCAATTGCAAAACACTTCTTGAAGTTGGCAATGATTGTACAGTATCCAAGTAGTTACTAGGAGTCAAGCTTCAATCTGACAACAATTTTAGCTTAAGTTCAATTGCAAGCAGAATATATGAAAAAAAACAACCCACCAAAGTTATAATGTGGTGATTAAGGCACCAGGCTGGAAACTGAGAAACCCTGTCTTCTTGTGCCACCTTAAGCGTAAAACTAGGTGGGTGACCTTAGGCCAGTCACTTTCTCTCTTGCTCCTAGGAAGGATGCAGTGGCAAAACATTTCTGGAATCTTGCCAAGAAAATTGTAGGGACTTGTTGAGGCAGTTGCTAGAAGTCAACATTGACTTGAGAGCACAAAACCAAAGAAAAAAAAATTCCCCACCCTCAAGAAGACTAATGTATTTCTTTTTTGAACCCTGTAATGTCCCAGATATTTTTGATACGTCCATGAACCTGTTGCTTATTAGGCAACTATTGCTTGGTTATCTGAAATGGTGCATTTGATTATTCATATTTTGGAAAATGCTGTATGCTATCTTATAATGAGCAGGTCACATCTAACAAATGTACCTTCCTTAGTAAGAGACTAAAGTATCCACTAAAATTTGGCATCTTCTAAATAAATGGTTTGTCCATGATGATGGAAAAGAGGGCCAAATTTAAGTGGATTTAAATTTGTTTACTTATTTTTTGCACTTAAAAACTAATTCGACATAGCCCCATTGTTAAAGTGGCCTGATTTCATGTTGCCTTTTTCTGGATTCAGGTGGCCAAGGCCAGAGCAAAGCTATGATGAATATCAGGATATAGTGAATCCTCCTCAACTCTATTACCAACACTGAACTCATATATGATAATTGTATATATACAAATATAATCAAGACAGCTATTACATACACACACTCAGAGAGAGAGAGAGAGAGAATATGGTATTCATCCTCAAATATGGTGAAAGATATTCCTGTTCCATGGGCCACTAATGCACAGAACGTGGACTCACTTTTAAAAAAGGAAACAGTGTTTTTCTTAATGCATTTATTTTTTTCCAGAAAGACATTCCAAGAATGGTCTTACTCAGTGGCGGGATTCAAATTGTTGTACTTTCTGTGGGCGTGGCTTGGTGGCATGGCAGGGGAAGGATACTGTAAAATCTCCAGTCAGAGGTGGTATTTGCCAGTTCTCCGAACTACTCAAAATTTCCGCTACCGGTTCTCCAGAACTGGTCAGAACCTGCTGAATACCACCTCTAGTCTTATTACACTGTAGCAAGATGTTACCTAGAAGATTCATAACTCTCTATGAATATACTGTATATTCCAAGAACTCCAGGCTAGCCTTTTATTTTAAACATGTAAATTCAAGCATCTGCTAATAAAATGATTAATCTAGGTTGAAGGTATGTATTTTTCTCGGTTCTATAGCAGCGGCCCCCAACCTTTTGGGCACCAGGGACCGGTTCTGTGGAGAGAGATTTTTCTGTGAACCAGAGGGGGCGTGGTTTCAGGTGCTGCCTGCATCCTGCGGATAGGGCTTCGCTTGTTTGTGCCGTCTGGTTTCTGGCATGCCACAGCCTGATGCTCATTCATGGACTGAGGGTTGGGGACTCCTGTTCTAATGAATTCCTTAATGAAATCCTCCTGTTCTAATGAATTCCTTCTAATGAATTCCTTATCATAGAATATATAAACAAATTAAAACATCACAATTCATAAGACGGACAATGTGTTGCTTTTTAAGAATTACAACTTAAAGAATGTCAGAGCACTTAGAAGTAGTTTTCTTTCCTTTTCCTGGGTGAAGTTACCATCCTTGATTAAAAAGACATGTCAACCATCTTAATAATTGATAAAAGTCATGTTATGGTCTTAGTAACTGGTTCATCATCTTGACAAAAATAATGTTTCAACATTAAAGCAACATTGGTAACACTGGTACATTCTTATATATATACACACAGTATATATATAAGCAGTAGTGAGTCTTGGCATTCACATTGTCATCATGAGCTACTCTACGATTTAACATACAAGGCTTCTGCAGCAGTTCCTGTAAAAGTTTTGAATAGTAACCAAGATTAAAATTGCACATCTTTCGTTACCTTTTAAAAACCAAAAATAAAAACCTATATGCTCCAAACAGAATTTATTTCATAGTGAAGTAAATGCTATTTGGAGCATATACAGTAGGGTTTTATTTCTGTTTTGTTTTTTAATGATGACAAAAGATGTGCAATTTTAATCCTGGCAGGAAACAAGGCAATAAATCATATATAGCACTTCTTTTATCAGATATCTATATCTATAGCATTTCCTGAATGAGAATGGGAATCTGTTCTACTGTATGTTTCTTAGTAACCAGCAGTATACACAGTAAAGTGCCTTTACATTAATATTTTAGATGTAAATAATATGTTTTTCTCATATTTCCTCTGTACTTGAAATCATGCAACATCTGGAAATAAATGCTAATGATGGAAATATTATGAAAAAAATGTTCTTAAGCTTGCTAAGGTATTAATACTAAACTAAAAGAAACTAGTTTTTTTTTGGGTTGTGTTTTTTTTTTTTTTGTTTTTTTTTTTTTTTTTTTTTTTTTGTGTTGGTTTGTTTTGGGGTGTTGTGGTGGGGGGGGTTTTTTTGGGTGGGGGGGGGGGGGGGGGGGTGGTTTTTTTTTTTTTTTTGGGGGGGGGGGGTGGGGGGTGGTGGGTGGGGGGGGGGTTGTGGGGGTGGGGTGTGGGGGGGGGGGGGGGGTGGGTTGTGTTTTGGTGTGGTTGTTGTTTTTTTTTTTTTTTTGGTTTTTGTTTTTTTTTTTTTTTTTTTTTTTTTTTTTTTGTTTTTGTTTTTTTTTTTTTTTTTTTTTTTTTTTTTTTTTTTTTTTGTTTTTTTTTTTTTTTTTTTTTTTGTTTTTTTTTTTTTGTTTTTTTTTTTTTTTTTTTTTTTTTTATTTTTTTTTCTTGTTTTTTTTGGGTGGGTTTTTACCTAGGTATTTTGGTTATTAAACAATGGATAAAGGCTCCTCCAAAAGAAACGAATCTGAACTTCTTTTCTTCATTCCAACTGCAGCAGTGCTAGGCACATGGAATAACATCAGATCCTGCCTTTTCCATGCTTCAAATAAACTGGAACAGAAGGAATCTGGGATCTGGGACAATCATACAGTCACACACCCACACACCAGCTAGTATGGGAAAGGGAGGGAGGGAGGAAGTGATCTCATTCTGTTGATAGATCTATATCTCCTTTTGAAAAGACTATAAAAAACTGCAATCTTTTTGATTCTTTCCTGAGCAAAAGTTCCATAACAATGCTAAGGATGGGCAAAGGTAACTGAGAAACATTAGATGAACAATACTTTGGGGCATTCTCAGGAAGATCAAATGGTTCCATTCCTCAAAGCACTATATCTGCTTGATCAATGAGTTATAAATCTATATCCGTAATATCTACATCAGTATATGCAGTAGTGTGTGTGTAAAAAGTAGGATCAATTGATAGATCGTGGCGTACTGTCATACAATCAGCTTTTGTCAAATAAGGATCTGGCTATCTTGACTGATAGACAGTGTCCATTTACCTCATTAAACAAAATGTGCTTTGTTTGATTTGCTTAGTGTTTCAGAATTTGTCACAGGATTGCAGTCTGTTAACTATGATTTATCATTTAGGTTGTCAAGTGAACTTGGCCAACAGTATTTAATAAATAGTAAAATAAACTATGGTTTAATATGCTACATGATTCCAACCATAATGTGTCACTGTAATAATTATCCCACGTTGATTCAGAATTTTACACATAGAATGGAATTCTAACTTTAAAGGATCAAAGTGGCTAATGACAACTCATACCTGTACAATCAGCACAGGCCCCCCCAAGGCTGTGTGCTATCTCCACTTCTCTTCTCTCTATATACCAATGACTGCATCTCAAACGATCCATCTGTTAAAATACTGAAGTTTACTGATGACACAACAATGATTGGTCTCATTCGAGGCAACGATGAATCTGCATACAGACAGGAGGTTATAGAACTTGCCTCGTGGTGTAACCGGAACAATCTGGAACTGAATACACTCAAAACCGTAGAAATGGTGGTAGACTTTAGAAGAAACCCTCCCATACTACCATCTCTTACAATACTAGACAACACAGTATCAACAGTAGAGACCTTCAAATTTCTAGGTTCTACTATATCACATGACCTAAATGGACACCAAACATCAAAAACGTCATAAAAAAAGCACAACAAAGAATGTTCTTTCTGCGCCAACTCAGAAAGCTCAAACTGCCCAAGGAGCTGCTGATACAGTTCCACAGAGGAATTATTGAGTCTATCATCTGCACCTCTATAACTGTCTGGTTTGGTTCTGCAACCCAACAGGACAGACACAGACTTCAGAGGATAATTAGGACTGCAGAAAAAACAATTACTATCCACCTGCCTTCAATCGAGGACCTGTATACTGTACGAGTCAAAAAGAGGGCTGTGAAAATATTTACAGACTTCTCACATCCTGGACATAAACTGTTTCAACTCCTTCCCTCAAAACGACGCTATAGAGCACTGTACACCAGAACAACTAGACATAAGAACAGTTTTTTCCCAAAAGCTATCACTCTGCTAAACAAATAATTCCCTCAACACTGTTCAACTATTTACAAAGTGTGCACTACTATTACTGTTAATCTTCTCATCACTCCTTATCACCCATCCCCTCCCACTTATGATTGTAGGATTGTAACCTTGTCGCTTTTATCCTTACGATTTATATTGACTGGTTCCTAGTATTATTTGATTGTTGATTGTACCCTATGACTATCATTAAGTGTTGTACGTTATGATTCTTGATTCTTAACGAATGTATCTTTTCTTTATGTATACTGAGAGTATTTACACCAAGTCAAATTCCTTGTGTGTCCAATCACACTTGGCCAATAAAAAGTATTCTATTGAAAACGCCTTCCAATTTCCATAGAGTGGCCCAGGCCAAATTAAGAAGCATGAAACTAAGATGTATTTTGTTAGGTTTCCTTTTTCTCTTCCAAAGACACATATCTTCTTTTCCGTTCCCTTGTAATTAGGATAAGGAGATTTCATTGCCAGTTTTGCTTTGGACACAATTTCAGACAATATGGGGAAGCCTTTAAATAACTGTCTTGCTTTTTAGAAGAATATGTACCTCTCTGGGTTCCCTGGGAACTACTATAGTAGGTTTGTGAAACACTTTTCCAAATGGTTTACAGAACTCTAGTAATGATCGAAATTAGAATTATCCAGACCTTGGAACTATATCAATTTCTATTCCACCAGACAAACAGTATTACCAATTTCCTTCCTTCTACAGCAGGCAACAGCTGTTGTAAACATTAAACTTCATCTTATTTGGAATGAGTATCCTCAATTCTTTGAGATATCCACAATGTTATCTTTAATGCAGCATGATTAAAATTTAAAGATAATTCTACAAAATGAAGGAAAAATTACTAAATAGCCAAAAGCATGGGACTGCCTCTTCCTGATTTCATCTGCCCATCTTACCAGACCCAATAGAATGGACATATTATGCAGTGGTGGGATTCAAATTTTTTTACTACCAGTTCTGTGGGTGTGGCTTGGTGGGCATGGCAGGGGAAGGATACTGTAAAATCTCCAGTCAGAGATGGTATTTGCCAGTTCTCCAAACTACTCAAAATTTCCGCTACCGGTTCTCTAGAACTGGTCAGAACCTGCTGAATACCACCTCTGATATTATGGGTTGCCTCTTCTAGGGAGCTTCATCCCTAGGTGGTAGGCTTTTCTGCCATAGTCTCTGCATTGTGGAATCTTCTCCTCAGAGATGAGATCAGCCTCATCAATGCTGAGTATTCAAAAATGCCTCAAAACCTGGATATTTCAACAGGTCTAAGGACCCCAAGGGACAAGTAAACAAGTGATGTGGCTCTCATATTGTTAATATTCCTCTGCGTATTCATTTCCTACTGTTTTACTTTAGTTTTATAATTTTAATGCTTTTAAATGATTAATGGTATGACAATTTTATATTTCTACTGTTTTACTAGATTGCTGTACACCAGTCAGTCATTCACTATGAGATTTGTAGCCATTTAAATTTGATTAATTATTAAAAATTAAAAAAATAATACCATACAGTTGGATGGTCTATTAAGAAATATTCCACCCTAATGTGTTATTTATTTATTTTATTTATTTTCCAAAAGGAAACCTACTGTAATTCTTTAAAGCAAACCTCAAACTACAAGTCCTTAGGAAGCTGTATTCTAAGATTGTCTTTACTCCCTTTTATTTCATAAATAATAGATATCATTTGTGTACTATGCTCAAATGGCAATTTCTATTTGCATAATCTATAGTGATAAACTTCTGCTAATTACTATTTTCACTCTTTAACAAATACACGTCTTATTCATATATTACAATTTTAAACTTACTACTTGTAGCTGCCACTGATTTGGGGTAGAGGTAATAAATAATTACAATGGAGAGGACAGTGGTATAAATGAGTCATCAGTCTGGTCTGTTTTGCAAATTCTGTTGTTATAATTATCTATATAACATAAGATAGTATCAACAATGTTTTTTTTCCATAAGGCGATTCATGGGAAATATTTGAAGTTCATTTGCAGATTTCGTTCATACCCTTTACTTTAATATTAGTTTTGGGAAACATAAATATCTGAAGAATCTATCTCCAATCACTTCCGTCTGTATGAAAACAAATTATACGGCTGGCATAAGGAAAAGAGAAAGTGTCTTTTTTCAGTGTGTATACACGTTAAGACTAATCTGTAAAGAATTTTTTTTGTTGTGTAATTGTGTAATTATATACAGTAGGCCAGGATCTCCCCACCAGTTTATCAGAAGTACAGGTAGTCCTCGACTTACAACAGTTCACTTAATGAGCATTTGAAATTACAAAAGCACTGAAAAAATGACTTGTGACCATTTTTCACACTTACAACTGTTGCGGCATCCCCATGGTCACATGATTTACATTCAGGACATTTGACAACTGACTCACATTTATGATGGTTGTAGCCTCCCAAAATCATGTGATCACCTTCTCTAATCTTTTGACAAGCAAAGTCATTGGGAAACCAGATTCACTTAACAACCGTGTTACTAATTTAACAACTGCAGTGATTCATTTGACAAAAGTGGCAAGAAAAGTAAAATGGGGCAAAATTCACTTAACAAATTTCTCCCTTAGCAACATAAATTTTGGGCTCAATTGTGGTCGTAATTTGAGGATTAACTGTAATTTATGTCTGTCACCTAATTCAAACTTCTGCTACTTCATAGCCACCTCACCACAAAGATCTATGATACACTTCGAATTCTAGAAGATTGCCATAGCAATCTTAAAATTGGGGAATGTTTCCTAGACAAAGGACTTCCTAAATACTATCTTGACTCTCACCGTGGTGGTTTCCTGTACAAGTTCAGAGTCTAACATGCCTAGCCACTTAGCTGTTATCATCCCATGTTCTCTGAGGAACCAACATTGTGAAGTATGAAAAATGCCACTCCAGAGGCATTCTTTCTTATGCACGTACAAAAGAGACAGAGCTTGCATTGTGATGGCATATTGGCCCCTTCTTGTTATTTGTATGGATACTTGTGACAATTACCCTACCTTAAATTTATATTATGGATGAATTCTTCTTGATTAATTTTTATCTATCTTGTGTTCTCTACATTTATTTATTTTCTTCAGATGATTTTACCACAGGACAGTAAAAAGGCAAGGAACATTCTGACAAAGCATACAGAAATTTATGAGTTATGCTAGCTGGTTTCTGCATGTGATTCTCTAAACAGGAAATTAATCTTTTTAAAGATTAAATTGATAAATCTTCTGATCCAATCTGTTATTGCCTTTAAAGTTGCCTTTGAAAGTGGACATTCAAAAATATTTTGGCTTATACAAACACTGAACAAAGCTCAATTTTTCTTGTCATGAATACTTACAAAAAGCACTAATCTAGAGATTCATTCTACCATGTATGAATGAATAACACAAATAACACAACATTACCAAATAAGGGCTGATAAAGGCTGAATTCATAGATAATCTGAAACTAGAATTTTTAAAACCATGTCTTGTTGAACAAGCCATTGTGACTTGGTTTGTATACAACACTAAACCAGAACGACAATTTTACTAAACACTAAAAAGCAAACATGTAAATTATAACTTATTATTATGTGTAAACCCAGCAAAGAATTGGAAAAGGTCATATAGAAACCAAATCTAAGGGTTCAGTATGCAATTTGATTCACAATTATTTTCTCCTTAAATAATACCTAATTTTGATAATCTCAATCCTGAAATCTTATTTGTAAATATTACAGTTTTCCCACTAAATAAATCAAGGTATACATTAGCTTCTTTTAGTTCTTTTCAAATTAACTGAATAACAGGGAATGAGATAAGCATAAGTATCTTCACTTTTCTACTTTTTTGAAATCATTGAAGACTAGCTAAAAGGTAGACGACAAGTCCTTTCAAATATATAAGATCTAAACAACAGATTTGATAAATAGCAAAACAGCCTACCTATTAACCACTTCACAAGTAAAGTACCCAGTCAGTTGTCAGCATGCCACCGTGTGTGTACACAGGCACGTTTGGACATATATGGACCTATAAAGATCTAATAGGTTCTTCCTTCTGCCTTGAAATATGAAAACAAAGAACATAATATTGCATTTGCTAGCACCACTATTTTGTGTGTTCTTCTCATGTTTTCATGGACATGTTTTATGTCCTGCTCAGTAGATTATTAATTCTCAAATTATTTAATGCCAAACTATCAATTTAATGATGTATTGATATGATAGTGGCAAGTCAGTAGTTAAAAGAAAGATATGCTATCCATAGAAAGTTACAATATTAATAAGTCCTATTGACAGAATTGCAATGCATGAAACTTTTTCTACAATTCTGCAATTGCTAAAGTAAGTGAGAATGTATTTTTAATATAACAAGTACAGAGTTACAACTTTTTTCCTGGAATCTATATATCCACACAATTAAAATAAGAAAAAAATTGACTACCGCTGTTTTTATGACATGTTGGATTTGTGCGTTTGTGAGGTAATATGAAGTAGAAGAAGCTTTTCTAAGTAGTGCATGTATGAACCAAGAAAAGATGATAAGAAATTGAGACCAATGATATGAAGACTAAGAATACAAAAGATAACATTTGAATCAGAGAAGAAAACTTCAACCTGAGCAATGGCTTTTGTGAATATGTTAACTATTAAAACTGAATTTCCAAATTCTCTCCCAATACATTATAATTAGTTTCAAGTAAAACATAAACAGACAAACCAAATTTCCATTATTTTACATCGGCCTTAAATATGAACCTTCTTATGAAGACACATAGATGCTTTGAGTCAAGTAAAATTAACCTGGTTCAAGTGCAAAATTCTCTGAGAAGGGCAAAAATGGTATTTAATTCCTCACACTAACACTATTGCCCATTAATGAGTAAGCAGTTGAGGTACATGCTTGAAGGCCTTGATTATCTGGGCTGTTTAAGGTTTAACTATGTTTATTTTAAAGTTCCAAAATACCACAGAGCTAAATAAGAGAGAAAGTAAAAAATAAAATAAGTTTACCTCTCTGTTGTGCAGGTGTGGGATGGTCTTGGGAAGTATTTCTTCCCCCATCCTGTTCTTTTATTTTTCCCTTATTTCCTCTGTTTGTTCAAAGCTTCTGACCAGGCAGGGAAAGAAAAAAAAAAAGAATAAGAATACACTGCTTGGGAGTATAAAAATCCAAGTTCCAGCTTAGCTTAGTGTCAAGAGTCCTATGTGGCCTGCTGTAAAGGCTGGGGGGGGGGAGTTGAGGGAGGAGAGGAAGAGAGGGTGGGGAGAGTGGGTGTTTAGGGAGACAAAGCAATCAAGGTTTAAATTTAGACGCAAAACTAAACAGATACTGCCTTTCCAGGAGTGAGGGGAGAGAAGAGAGAGCAACAGAGAATTGGTTATGCACCCTATTTTTGCCTTTCTCGTTATTTCTCAAGTTTCTACTTCCTCTTCTTACTACATCTTTTTTTTTTTCCGGTAAAAGCTTTTGTTCTAGTATTTTTCCATAGTTTTCTGGATCTCTCTTCTTTAACCCAACAAGCAAAAGAGGAGGCTATTTACCCGTTTAAAGTATTAAGGCAATGTTAAGGCCACCTTCCAGAAACATAATCCAATAGATGAGGCATAAGGCTTTTAGCAAGCCATCTTTTAATTGTCACAGATTGTATACAAATACTTTAAAAGAGGACAAGGTCGGGTAGAGAACCTCTACATTTTGGCACGGCAATATTAATTGCCTTTTGTTGCAGATGTTTATATTTGCAAATCCTGTAAATTGGTGTTCTATAAACTGTCCTTTTAGGCCAGTAGCCTTTCTGTGTCTTCCAGTTTTGTTGACTTATAGCTCTCATAATTTCTCACCAACACAGAAAAAGGTCATGCTATGTGAATTGTAACCACACATATCTGGAGGGTGCCAGATTGGGAAAGACTAACTTTAAAGAGACAGAAGGAAACATGCCAAGTTATGTTTAATCCTTTCTGCACCCGTGCCAAATCAGCTGTCACTCCAGCAAATCAACTTCCAGAATGGAATCAGGAGAACGCCAGAAAGGTTTCTCTTGTCTGTCCAGCCCTAACATTGTTTTCCACTGATATAAGAAACAATGTAACCTCTATGTTTTCTTCCTTGTCTGTTTGTTGAAAAAAAAAAGGAAGTATCGGTTTAAAAGTATTTGCTGAACTTTTAAAATTTTTGAGCCTGAATCATTACAATTCTGTTTAGTGGTGGCACTTTAATCATAACTTAAGACATAGCTACCTTTTCTGCAAAGAAATTAGGTTAATTAAGGCCATTTCTGCAATTAAGGCATCACTCAGTTTTTAGGTCAATAAATTACTAGTGATTTATTGCCTTGGTGATGTGTGGTGACATTAGGACCAATCAGAAGAAGGAGTGAAAGAGAGCCACTTAACCTTTCCTCAAACTTAAAGGAATCTCAAATGTGGGCATTGACTATTCTATTGTAGAAAGTTAGCACCCATCCCCTCTCCTAGAAGAAATAAATATTTTGAGAAGTATTAAAAAGGCAGAATATTATATTTCTCTAAATGAGAAATGGAGAAACATGTTTTTTTTAGAGGCAGGAAGCAGATTCACTCTTAATAATCCTCACCTTTCTTAACAGCCCTCAGCAGATTTCATCAGTACTTAAGAGATGAAGAGATAGATAGCTCTATTCATAAGCAAACACCCTTACCCAAGTTCCAACAAAGGTAGGATTAGCCCTCAGCCACAATGGGAATTGCCCAAAGCCCCTTCAGTGCATCACCCTCAGAAACCTCAACCAAACTTAGCTCAGACAAACTCCTAGGATTTGAACATGGCCCCATGGGAGTCTGATAACACCCAATAGAATACATGTTCTTGAACAAGAAGTTCAAGTGCAAAGCCCAAGAGAAGGTATAAATAGCCCCCACTCTCAACTCCATTTGTCAGCTGCATCAAAACCACAAACACATACTTCTGTTCATAAATAACTGGACCCTCTTTCCAATCAGCCTCCAGTCCCCATTTTGTCTCCAGTGCCTTTCTCCCGGTTTGGAACTGAACTAGATGGATATTTCTTCCAACACTATGTTTTAATATATTCAAATTTTACATTCACACTTTTAAAATACTATGTTTTGTTTTCATGTGTGCATCATTTAACGTATACAAATAATGGCTATGGCTGCTAAACAGGAAGTAGATATTTCTGTAGTTCTCGTAACATTTAATGGCATGCAAGCAGAAGTAGTTTGGTGGGGGTGGGGTGGTGTATACTTTTCTTCATTCCTGCAACTGTCTTTCTGGCAATATATCTCTGATTTCAAAGTACAAGAGAATTTTCACAGATGCAGTTGTATGTGTACTTCTTCTGAGGTTTTATTTTGATTTAAATCCAAATAGTCTCTGAGGATCCTAGGATTCTCCACCAGACTAAAAAAGGCAAAGGAGGATTACAGGATGAGAGGAGAGGGTCAATAAATAAATATAGCTAGGATGTCAGTAAACACATCTCCAGTGAGGACAAATATCTTACGGGAGGAAATGATAAATATATCCTTTGGTAGCCGCTTCCAAATGAAACATCTCAGTGTTTCTTTTTATTACAAAAGAATACAAGCAATGCCAGAAAATTGCAGAAGGATCCTTTCTGTCAGGTTGGGCCTAGTCTTTCTGCAGATATCTATGCTCTATAGATGATGATACTTGCAAGAAAATGAAAAAGGTGTTCTTTTTTTTTTCCAACATAGTTTACATGGCATCAGGAAAATGGTGAATATGATACTATTTCTTCCCAATAGATTCTTTTACTAAACCTCAGAACACAAACAGAAAGAAGCAGAAATGGAACAGCTGTGAAATAAAGCCAATTCAGTTGAGCAATCTTATCTGCTCTCATGGTCTGATTTTTGGTTACTGTACCCACTTTAGCCTATTTACTTAGAGGACCTTTACTTAGGAGACCTTTGGTCCATTAGGTTTGTGATCTAACAGAATAACAGAGTTGGAAGGGACCTTGGAGGTCTTCTAAACACCTACTCAAGCAGAAGATTCTATATTATGTATGACGTTACTGTCCAAACTCTACTTAAAAACCTCCAGTGATGGAGCACGCAACACTTCTGCAGGCAAGCACTTCCACTAATTAATTTTTCTCACTGTCAGGAAATTTCACCTTAGTTCTAGGTTGGATTTCTTTCTGATTAATTTCCATACGTTGCTTCTTGTCATGCTTTCAGGAGTTTTAGAGAATAGGTTGACTTCCTTTTCTTTGTGGTAGCCCCTTAGATACTGGAAGACTGCTACCATGTCATCACTACTCCTTCTCTTCATTAGACTTATTGTATTCTTTAAGCAATAGACATCTAATCAGTGTATCAGCAAGTTTGCAGCTGGGTGTTTCTCCCATGTTGTTAACCATGTTTGTAGACAGAGGGGAGAAAGGGAAATGGATTTGGATTTTAGGAAAAAAATGAACTTTTGTGGGGGTTGGGGGGACACAGGAATGAGTTAGGGACTGTTTGAACTAGGAATAGGGCAAAGGGAAAGAGACCATCAAGTGACCATTCAGCTGAAGCATTAAGGAGAACAAATCTAGTCTTGCTCCTTTTTTTAAGTACATCAGTTCAGAAAAAGAAACAAAGTTAACTGAGATCCAATAGTGCCAGAGATGGCTTCAAACTGGCTTAAAGTTATCATTAGATGTGGCCTAAAGTTAAGTTGGACAGGTATCAAAGGCTGGTCCGATTGTAGTGGTGCTTATAATTAATATCAAAAGGATATTGGTGTATAGTGGCCCAGGCATTACATCAGAGATAGCAATATAGATTCTGAAATTCAGAAACTGCACAGTTTATGTGAAAATGTTGTTCTATATTTAAACCAGTGGGCAAAAGAGAATATGGAATTTCTTTTTCCCTGCAATAAACCTTTCAGGAAATCACAATGATTAAAACTGATGAGTTCCCCCCCCCCAAAAAAAATTTCTTATTGTACTTTCCTATTCTTCCATTATGTTTTTACACAATAGGCCAAATAATTCTAAATCTGTTACAACAGAAACCTGCAAATGTTCACAACACACATTAGTCCAGTGCATATTTCACTTCACACAATCATGTTTATTTGGGATAAAAGTATAAAAATATATCGTGAGCTCAACTGGTATGTTTCTGAAATAGTATAACAGTCATTAAACCTGGAAATCATACCGTATTGGATAAGGTTTTGAGCAAGGGTACATCAGCTGCAATGTTGAGAGCATTTGCCAACAGCAGAACTACTAAGTTATCTGTTGAAAAAGAAGAGAACAATTTTTTAGGGTTCTCCTGTGGTTCTGCATTGTTGCCAAGAAAAGCCATCATTGCCATGAAGTCACCAGATTCGAGCTTAACTGCGAGGAACCTCACTTTTATAGAAGATGTAGTAAGAGAAAGAGCTTTGTATTTTTCAGCTTCATGAACTCAGAAGCCAACATCCTGTTTTGACCTGAGTGTTGTAAGTCTTTAAACTTTCTCAGATAATCCCAACAGGAAATGAATATAGGCTGTTCCTAGTATGATAAATTTGCTTTTTGACTCAAAAGATTAGATAAGAGCATCTTTAAAAAAAACTTCCTTTCTTTCTATGGATTTATCTGAACAAAATGAGGCTAGTAGAGATACGTTAGAAAATTTTGCTGCTTTTGAGCAACTGCTTTTAAGTTCATTTGAACATAGTGATTCTACAGTACAGAGAGCATTGACAGATTCCTGAAATGTAATTTTGAAGGAACCAGGTTACTTACAACAGAAAGCTGTCCTTAGAACCAAATACATAGTTTGCATATAATGTGTTCTCACCCAATTTAGTGTACAGTGAGGCTTTTTCTGCTCTAAAAAGCATATTACTTTTATACCAGCATAGTAAAGAGGAACTCTGAATACCATACTGTAGTTTTCTCCCATCTAACTGTTTCTGTTGACTCTGTTGAAACTGCAATTTTCAGAATTTATAGCCAGAAAGATGTTTGGCTGTACTCACTGCATATGTGGGAACATATCTATTTTTTAATTGAATAATGTTTGTTCAACTAATTATGAAAGAAGATGAAATGTTTGCTGTAGATGATTACAATGGTAATACTAACTCTTAAATATGAAGTTTTCACACAAGAGTGTATTAGAGTTCAATTTTATCTGTCAAATAATTGCAAAAAGCTATTTGAAAAGGTTATTTACCAACTGTCACATGCACATAATTTGTCCAACTAACCATAAATAGTGATCAGACAGGTGTAGATATTAATGAACTGACACCTAAAGAGGAAGTTGATATAGTTTATAAGTCTCTGCTACAGCATTTCCTAGAAAAATAATCTACATGTGGGAAAAACTGATTATGGGAAAAATAGACGTTGCACGGAAACATCAAATAATTCACTCCAGTAGGACACAGACACAGTAGTAATCTATAGCTATATTGCATAATGGAGCATTAAGACCAGGACAAGAACATCTGAAAGAAGACAGATGTTTCTATGATGGAACATTGCTGGCACATTTAAAGGCTGGATTGGCTCAACTCACAAAGGAAACAGATTATTCATAGAGAAGCTTGGCTTTCCATTAAAGGACTGATATCTGGACAGAGGAAGTAGATTAGCCAGATAGGGTTGGCATCAAACAGTGAGAAAGTTTTCAGGATGCAAGATTAGCCAATACATTTCATAGGCAATATAGCAGCACATATTTTGCAATGGTCGTGAAATCAGGGATCATCAGGAAAGGATAGGAAATGTGTACTCTAACTCTTAGCACGCCCATATATAAACATGAAAACAAATGTTCTATTTGATAGATATGAATCCTTTTATGCAGATTGCTTAAATATATGGAAGCAGCAATGCCATAATCCTTACTGGTTTTAAAGTTTAGGTTTTCTTTTGTTCTGCTAACTATTTTTGGGCATAATAAAGTTTCAAAAACCTTCCTATTAGACTCACATTGTCTGAGTGGGAAGGTGGGAATGGGGGCAATTCCATATCTCTGATTAATGGGTATATATGGCTATTACTCAGTAACAGAGTAAATGTGGTCTTTCGCCACAGATAATTGTTCAACAGTGACAGAGAATAGAAAGTCTTTGAAATTCTCTATTTGTTTAACTTTTCAGTTCATTTTTTTTCTTCTGTTCACTGATTTAGTTCCTCTTCTGGAAAGTAAGTAACTCTTCCCTCTCCTGCTACTCCCCTGAAAGTACTTTTCTAATGGGAAGCCAGGTAAAACTTGCCAGGTACTGTTCCACAATTATTCAGCATACAGTATTTTGTATCAACTCTGTGTTTTGAAATTTCAAACTATGGAAATAGCACCCTCTTGTGATAATGGAGTGGGAAAGATTATGCAAGATGAAGTTGTTGCTAGGTAATATTGCTGATGAAAATATGTGCAGAAGTTTTGATATATCTACTACTGTATCGAATAATAGAACATCACTCCAGGAAAATAAAAGTCTGATGCTTTTTTAAAAAAATAAAAAGCTATTAATATCTATTAAAACTGGACCTATAATTTAATTTGATTATTTTAAACTAATTTATTAAAATGATGCCCCATGTTAACAGAATAAAACAACTGGAAAGATTTCATAAGACATCTAGTGCAAACTCCTGCATGAAGCAGGAGCATTTTAAATTAAATTCATGCAGTTGATCATCTCCTAGGAATACAACCTCCCACTCCAAAATCAATAGGATTTATTGATACTAAGACTACAGTTTAGCCAGCTTGCTTTCTAACCTCAAGAGTCAATGCCTCAAGCTACAACTAAGTCTTTGGAAGGATAAAAAAGATTGGTAATTGCATCCATGCAGTTTCTTTGCAATGTTGTAGTCTACGCTACTGTAAGACAGTAGTCTAGGGATCTGCGGTGCTCTCCATCAAAGTACTAATCTCTAACAGAGTATAGCTTCAGAGATGTTACTCAAAGTATATGTTATTATCCACTAATATACTCTAAATAGCACTACATCACTTCAGATAAATGCTTATTTTTAAAAGGAGAAGAGTTATTTGTTTCTCTTTTCCACTGTAGAAATTAACAAAAATATTCTAAGTAACCTTATTTGTTAAGCTGAACTCTTATTCTTCTTTTATTTTTCTTATATGTACCCATTTCATGTATTCACAACTATGTATACACTTATACTTATTATCTTGTAAACAATTGGCAAATCAAATAAATAAATAAAATAAAATAAATAAATGTACCAATAAACTATAATTAAAAATGACAGTGGGGAGGGACAAACCAAACATACCACACATTTTTGCCTTAGAATGCCTTTATTTACATTAATACTCATGATTAGCTTAACTGTATCTGTTTTTAAAAAATGGTTTTGAGAGTTCACACAGCTCACTGAATCATAAACTACTTATTTGTGAATAAAATACCTGAATTTCTCCTCTTACTAAATACTGCTAAATTCGACATCATATTTGTCTGTGAAACATGGCTCAACGCATCTCTCCCTGACTCCATTACCACAGTAAGAGACTATCATGTTTATCGATCAGATCATGAAATCTGTAGAGGAGTTGGTGTTGCTATCTTCTATAAAAAGTCCTTACATCTAAAAAACATCCAAGTTACCCAAGAGCTTGCTCTTCCTGAGACCATCATCTGTGAACTGTCCTCAAATATCACATTTCGATTCTTACTATGTTATAGAGCCCCTGATTATGACATCGAACATGTAAACAAGCTAAATTCACTCCTAACATGGGCAACATCCTGCCCACACGCTTTTATCTTTCTTGGTGACTTCAATCTACTGCATATTAACTGGACGCTAAACGAATGTAAAACTGAAACCGTACATGCAACCTTCTACAATGCTGTAACAGATCTGGGACTGGAACAACTAGTAACCAACAATACTAGACTTAACCACTGCCTTGATCTCATCTTCTGCAATAGTTTAAATTCAATTTATGGAATACAAATTAAAGAACCCTTTTCCAACAGTGACCACAACATGATTGACTTTTGTCTCAACATATGTCCACACAAAAATCATGACGTGATCCCCAATTATAACTTCAAAAAAGGCAACTATGATCTTATAGACAACGAACTCTCATCCCTTGATTGGCAATTTCTATTCACTGGATGCACTACTGTTGAAGACCATTACAACATATTTTTACTTGAAGTCAAAAGAGTCATCAAACTATATGTACCAATAACAACTCCAAAAACCAGAAAAAACAAATTACCCATAACAATCAGGAAGCTTCAATCCAAAAAGAAATCACTTTGGCGGAAAAACAAATCTGGTCACATTGCCAAATTTATGCCACCAGATAAAGACTGAATGCACTAATTATCATATTAAACAAGAGGAAAACCTTCTATGCACCAATTCCACCCGTGCTTTCTACAATTTTGTAAACAACAAACTAAAAGTCTCAAGCTCCATCCCACCCCTGAAAGGACCTAATGGTAGCAACTGCAACGACGACACCATTAAAGCCAACCTCTTAACACATTCTTTGGCTCAGTATTTGTAAACAGCAATGGATCATGCCCAGTATTTCCTAGTCGAACCACAGACAACTATGATGATCTAATACATATTGATTTTACAGAAGACTATGTTGAAAAAGCACTATGCAATCTAAAACCATCTCTATCTATTGGACCAGATGGAATATGTGCCTACTTCTCAAAAAAGTTATCCACTGCCATAGCCAAACCTCTAAGCATAATCTTTGAAAAATCTTTCAGGACCAGCTCCTTGCCAAACCTATGGTCACAAGCCACAGTCATCCCCATCTTCAAAAAGGGAGACCCCAGCCAAGTTGAAAATTACAGACCATCTCTTTATGCTGCGTCACCTGCAAAGTCATGGAATCAATTATTAACCAATCCATTATCCTCCACTTAAGAGACAAACAACCTACTCTCTAATAAACAATTTGGTTTCAGAAAAAAACTATCCTGTAATCTGCAACTCTTACACTGCAAAAACATATGGACTTCACAACTCGATCAGGACAAAGCAATAGACACAATCTACATAGACTTCTGTAAAGCCTTTGATTCAGTGGTACACAACAAACTATTCCTAAAACTAAAACCTTATGGTATCTCTGGACACTTGCATAACTGGATAGAAGCTTTCCTATCAAACAGACAACAAACGGTAAAAATTGGGAGCGTCCTATCAAATTCTGTACCTGTCAACAGTGGTGTCCCCAAGGGAGTGTTCTAGGACCAACTTTCTTCATACTCTACATAAATGACCTCTGTAATCATATTAAGAGCAACTGCGTTCTCTTTGCTGATGATGTAAAGCTATCCAACACCACAGACAATACTGCTACCCTTGAAAAAGACCTCGACTATGTATCAGAATGGTCAATCAAATGGCAACTTGAAATCTCAACAAATAAATGCTCTGTCTTAAATATTGGCAAAAAAAATCAGAAAATAAAATACAGGCTGAATGGTCAAGACCTTGTTGATGATCCAAACTCTATCAAGGACTTTGGAGTACTCATCTCTAATGATCTAAGTGCTAGAGCCCACTGTAACTACATAGCCAAAAAGGCATTACGAGTTGTTAACTTAATCCTATGTAGCTTTTTCTCTGGTAATATTACACTATTAACTAGAGCATACAAAACATTTGCTAGACCAATACTTGAATACAGCTCATCAGTCTGGAACCCACATTATGTATCTGATATTAACACAGTTGAAAAAGTCCAGAAATATTTCACTAGAAGAGTTCTCCACTCCTTTACTCCTTGCAGAATACTTTATGCCACCAGACTTGAAATTCTAGACCTAGAAAACCTAGAACTACGCCACCTTCTGTCCGATCTAAGTATAGTATATAAAATCATACATTGCAATGTCCTACCTGTCAATGAATACTTCAGCTTCAACCATAACCATACAAGAGCACACAATAGATACAAACTCAAGGTAAATCGCATCAAACTTGATTACAGGAAATACGACTTCAGCAACAGAGTGGTCAATGTCTGGAATACTCTACCTGACTCTGTGGTTTCTTCCCCAAACCCCAAAAACTTTAACCTTAGACTGTCTACTATTGACCTCACCCCTTTCCTAAGAGGTTTGTAGGGGGCGTGCATAAGTGCACCAACCTGCCTACTGTCCCTGTCCTATTGTTTCTTTTTATTTTTCTTATATGTATCCATTTCATAACTATGTATATACTTATACCTATTATCTTGTAAGTGATTGACAAATCAAATCAAATAAATAAATAAATAAAATAAACTGTTCACATAATACACAGGCTAATATCAATTGGTCAGGTTATACAGCAATGTGTTATTAAGGCATAGCTATTTTAGTTTCTTAATTATTTTGAGCATGCTGATAAATACAATCACATAGCTCTACGAAGACACACACACACACACAATCAAACAGGAAAACTGCTTTAATTGCTTCCTCCTTATTTACCTAGCCACAAGTTTCGTTTACTGAAGTTTAAGGTTTATTATCATTGGTAGATAGCAATGTAATCCCGCCCACAACATGTAGCTATGCCCACAATGTTTTCCGCCATTAGTTAGGTCTTATTGGTTAAAAAGGAGGTAATCTGAGCTGCCATTGGATGAAAATTCGAGCAGCCGTGTCTTTCAGAAGCAGGGCAGGTGTTTTATTGGATGCTCGGATGGAGGGCGGGGCTGCCTAGCTTTTTAAGTGCCCTTATTTCCCTTATCAGCCCTAAGGGATTTTTCCCCCCCACGAAAAGTGTTTGTGAAGGACGTGAGATGTGGCGGCTGATGTGGTTACTGGCGGGAGTGACCGCAATCCCTCCTCACCAGGAGACGGCACGGGTCGCCCGCTTCGTGGCCCATATGTGTGACTGGGGCGCCCTGGCCACGATCTCCACGCAGGATCCTCCGATGCGGGGCCAACCCTTCGCCAATGTCTTTTCCATCAGCGATGGGCCGGTGGGGAAAAGTAGCGGGGTCCCTTATATGTACCTGACGGAGCTGGAAATCTCAGTGCGTGACTTGAAGGTGAGCCGTGGCTGATAGCTTCGTCCTGGATATGTTGCCTTTGAAGGAAGTGCCCGGATGGTTTGGGGTTGGCATGGTGTGGTCCGGCATAAAAGAAGAAAATGCAGTTTCCCTCATCAGCATTTTTGGTCAGTTCTCGGGGAATAATAGCTTTCTTATGAGGAAGATTAAATTCGTCCGGATTTCCAAAAAATGATTTAAATTCCCCCACTCCCCAGAACTATTTTTTTCTCTGTATTGCAAGTTGATGCGCCCCAATTTTGAGATTAAACTATAAAGAGTTGTGGGTCAAATTAAATTTAATTGTGTTGTTTTCTGTGGCTATGAGAGCATAGTTTTAAGGACAACCCATAAGTACCTACTGACTTTTTGAAAAAGATGATGCAAAAAGAATCATGAATTATTTTTCAACATAAAATAAACAGATTTTTATGCGATGTCCAAACTATTCCATTTAGTACATACCGTATGCTTCTGTGTTTTAGTTAACAAGCCTGTGGCATGAGACTTGCAATGTAAAGATTTGACAATCATAATTCAACCCCCGAGATAAGCAGGAATATCATGCCAATTTTCTGGCTCAAGGCTGAGTTAAATATACTATGAAAAACTGGATGGGATTTCTCCACCATTTTTTAATATTGTAGTCTGGAATGGATTGTAACCATTGCAGTAGTAAGGTGTTTCAATTTTTCTTTCAATTTAAATAGCAAAGCCTATTTTTCAGAATGGCTATTTATCTTGCATAACAAAATAGAGATGACATGGAGTATTTTATCCTGTATGATAAACAGTAGGTTCTGATGGTAATCCTGATTTTTTAAATTGGACAAATGCAAAGATCTTATGAAAAAGAAGTTAAGTGTACAAATATGGATAAGATATGTGAAAAGGAACTTGGAATTATAATTGATCACAATAAAATAGACTGAATTTTAGGCTGTACGAAGTAGAAATATAATTGCAAAACAACCTGAAGCAATAGGTTTACTATGTTCTGTATTAAATATCAATAAGATATACTTTTGTCTGTATTCAGTGGTTTAGTCACACGACCATAGTGCTCCATTTATGCTAAGCCATATTTTTAAGCAGTGTTGAGTGAATTGTAATCAGTAGATTTGTGACATATTAAAACACAGAAGTTACTTTATATATTATATAGTAAGATTTAATTATTAATGCAATGTGTGAATGAAGGTAGCTACAGTGATATTTGTTTGTGTAGAGAGGAGTCAGTGTTACAATTTTCATGGCTGAGTATTAAAAATACATGTTCTGCTTCCAAGCAATAAAGCTTTAGGGATGTCAGTGCTTAAAAAGGAGACCAACATTTCTGTAACAGAAGGATAATTTTCACACACTTCTAGACTGAACATTTACAGCATTTATTTATTTGTTTGTTTGTTTTATATTGCCGGCTATTAGGTTTTCGCAAATCAGATTTCTTATAGAACCAGGGCATAGAATTTTGGATCCACTTCCAAGAAAGATTGTTTAAAATGATAATCTTAACAGGCCCATTCTTTTTACCTAGTATGGGAAATTGTCAATCTGAGGGGACTCAGCTAGTTGTTATTAGAGTCTTATGTTGTTTACCTCACATATGACATTATGACAAGCCATTCTCTACAGCAGGAGTCTCCAACCTTGGCAATTTTAAGCCTGGAGGACTTCAGCTCCTAGAATTCCCCAGCCAGCTTTCCTTTCCTTTCAGTTCTTTCTTGATAGCTCAAAAGGCTATGATAAGTTTATTTGGATTTTTTTGACCTCACTCTTATCCATTCTTTTCCTTTTTCTTTCATCATCTTCTAAAATAATAGTGTAATTGGAAGAAACCTCTGTGTGGGTATGTGTTTAAATATAGATGTCAAGCCACATTATACTTAAGTGTAGGTGCATTTTTCTTTATTGCACGTGATCAGCAAATTTGAATAAATGAGAGACACTGGGAATCAGGCAACATATTTAATAAACAATTATTAAGCCAAATAGTTACATACACACTAATACATCATGATAGTCTATGCTTGCCTTGGTAGAAGTAATTAAAACAGAACCATAAAAGGGAGGTTCCAAATGTAATATACTAAGGAGATGAAGTTTCATAGGAACCAAAGTTTAAAAGACATATTGAAAACATACCTGTTTAGAGAACTTACTCCTTCTCAAATAATGTTCACTTAAACTGAAAAAGTAAGTACAAGACAACTCTATGTAGGGCAAGTTTGATTTTTAAAAACTGATTTATTTTCTTCTTTTTACTTTAAGAATATTTTTCTCTGCAAAAAAGGACTAAATCACCCACAATTTCTGCTTTTGTAAACATTGATAAGTATTAATGAATTGGGTTTATCAAATTGGATTTATTAAACTTGATTTTTAAAAATTGAGTCAAGTACAGTTTTTAGAAAGAGACAGAGTTCTCCACATCATGGTAGGACAAAAGAATGAATTATCTTTGCCCATCTATGTTTTCTTGAGAGAATGAAATATATTCACACTATCAACTGGTCTATGTCAGATCTTAAAATAAACTGCACTAACAGTGCTCTGTCGCAGTATTAACAAGAATTATGAGGTGGAAGAAATCCCACAATGATCCTGGAGTGATTGCTCTCATAGACAGAATGATTTCTAGCTCATCACTACCTTAGTTTCTTAGCAAATGCCGTGTAGAGAAACTTTGAATTAATTTGAACTGAACTAAAGTACTTTGAATATTAATAATTAAATAATTTTAATTATGTATAAGTAATTAATATTAATAATTAAATATTAAATTGTCTCCAAGCAACTATTAGTCAAATGAATAGAAATTGTTATGACTCATAAGGAAATAATGCTTTCATGAATGTGAGTTTGACATTGTTTCATCTAATTATCTTTAAATTAGATGAAACTATGGCAAACTCACATGCAGTTACAAATGATTCAGTGGACATATTTTGGATACCTCCATATCTATGATTTGCAAGATATGCTTTCTGAGGGGATAGTTGCAAAGGAAAATTGATTTTTGGGTAACAGGTGCAGATCAATTTTTAAAAACATGCTTATAACCCTTAAGAAGTCTACTATTTGAGATTTGGCTCAAACCCTGGAAGAGATGTACCAGTATGCCAATCTGGTTGTATTTTTGTGAACTTTTTCCCATCTGGACTAAAATGTGAACTGGGAAGGAGGGAGGGAGGGAGAGATTTTTCAATGATGATGTATTCACAATTATCTTAGTTTACAGGTGGTTCCATGTTTCTTTAATATGGTAATAAGTATTATTGCCAGTATTTTTTGATTGCATATTTTCAATGCTTGCTTCCGATTGGCAACAAAGGAAGGAAAACCTCTAAAATATGTTGATGAGGGTTGTGTCACAAACATTTCTACACTCTTACTTTGAACTTCATGGAATGTCTTTTCTTCCCTTCTGAAGTATGCAGGAAGTTGTGACAGCCTTAATCTCTGTGTTGGTAGACCTGAATACAGATTTTGAAAGTATCCATTCTTGTTTGGGAGCTCAGTTGTATCTCTGAAATGCTTTCTAATCTAGAACTTGTACACGTTTTGTTTGTTGTAGAAATATAATTAGCAACTTAAGGTTAAGTTTATAACACTGAAAATCTTAAATTCTCAAGAAATGCATGTCTAAACAAGTAAGCTGTGTCTTGTCAATGTGACTTCTATATTGAGTACTTGAGAAAACAAAGTTCTATAAATAACATGACCTACTACTATGTTCCCTCGGTATGTGAAGTGACATAAACCAAAGATTTGTTTGATTTGGGTAATGCTTTTTAAAACTCTTGATAATGACTACTCAACTTATTCATTTATTGAACAATGTACATTTAGGGTCCAGTGGCTTCTTGCTCATTAGAACCTTGAGTGAATATTACAAGCTCTTCTAAAAGTTGTTTACCATTTGTTATCTTATTTGTAGCTGTTATGGACATATTAAAGCTGAATGTAATATTAAATGTTCATACATTTTTTCATAGATGGTAAGAAAGGTAGAATTCTAGAGATCTTGAAAACATTTTTCCCATTTGTGACATTTTAGATGATTCCAATAAAAGTGCTTCAACTGGGAAAAGTTTGTATATTTTGGAACTCTATTCTTTGAAATTAGAGTCCATTGATTACTCTGTTATCTGTGTACAATTTGTCAGATAAGAACTATTGGAGATGGTTATAAAGTTCTTTCTTTGAAAAGAGAGAAAAATGTAGCATTCTGTTGTGTAGTTATAAAATATGAAGATCCTAAAAAAACTTTTCAACACTGTGGGCTGTATTTCTAAAAATGTATTTGATAATTCCATGTTGCTTATTGGACCATGAGGTTAACTTGTCCTGTCCTCATTCTGAAGGACAGTATCTTGAAAAAGTGCTGCTGTCTTTTTATCTCCAGCAATACAGATGACAGCTGGAGACATTTTCCACAGATAATATACTCAGTGATGAATCAGCAAATTCTTGGAATTTAGTAATCTGTATCTGGGTTAATATTGAAGCAACAAATGTAAAATGCTTGTATTTAAATCATGTGCTGATGTAACTTCACTTTTCCCCTCCAAAAAATTTGTTTGAATATTTCAAGAGGTCACAATTCAGTTTTGTGCCTATAGAAAAGGCTGAGTCAACATCATGTGATTTTTTAAACTTTTACACTGAATTAAAAAATGAAACAAGCAAATTCAAGTGTTTTTGGTGCATTACCTTTGACAAGTATATTTATGTCAAATTATCTTTTGTGCATTATTTTACTCAATGAGCTGGAACTTTGATTAAACCCAATTTACCTCTTGTATTTCAGGTGAATGCAAATGCTTCTCTAACAATGTCCTTGGCACAGACATCTTATTGCAAGAAGCAAGGTTATGATCCTCAAGATCCTCTATGTGCCCATGTGATCTTCTATGGCGTAGTTGAGAAGGTAAATCAGTATCTGTGCTGGTAACAAGGCTACAGATCAGAAATTCTACAGAAGGCTACAGAACAGCAGGTTCTGACCAGTTCTGGAGAACTGGTAGCAGAAATGTTGAGTAGTTCAGAGAACTGGCAAATACCACCTCTGACTGGAGATTTTACAGTATCCTTCTCCTGCCAAGTCATGACCACAGAACCCATAGTAAAATTTTTTGAATCCAATCACTGCTACAGATGTAAATTTTAGCTCAGAATTAGAAAATAGTTCTCATAATAATGTGTTTTAAACTTTGTTAACATAATCTCTGTCTCCTGGGTCCACATATTTAACAGTAAAAATCCATATAAATATTTGACCCTGATATAATGAAGGGGCTTTCTTATTTTGTGATGAGGAGATAGCCACATAGGACAATGCATTGTCTTCCGCAACTACTTTCCTCATTTATGGGACTCTGCTGCTGGAATTGCATTATCTCACAATGCTTTATAAATTATGTGGCAAACTACTGAGTAAGTGATTATAGAGTATTGCTAAAAAGGTTCTCTCCAGTTTTGGGATTTCAGAGAGAAATTGCTTTCTTCTTCACAGTTGGCAAGGTGATGAAAAATAACCTTTAGCCTAGAAAACTTTATACTTCAACACATTTATTCCTTTTTATTGTGGCAAAACATATTTATGTAGGCATATAATTGCTGCAGTCAGAAGAAACTTTTGACACTTTCAACATGTTCATAAAAATTCAGTAAAACATCTACAGCATAACTACAAATAAATACCACATAAAACAATATTGTTTTAATCTTCATTTGGAGCTTTGCATTTCAGAGTTAATTCAAGGAACCAAGTGGACGTAGAGAAGGTGAGGTTCAAGTTCTGTTGAGTTTAACAGGAATTATTCCAAAGATATTGTCTATAGCAAGGTGGTCAAACTCACAGCCCGCAGGCTGGATGTGTCACATGCTGGCCATGCCACGCCTGGTTTAGTGAAGGAGGAAAAAGTCCTGATATGCCACATGACGCCGCCGGGACGTGAGTTTGACACGCCTGGTTTGTAGTATTATGGTTCAAATGACATCAGTGTTTGAAATTGGGGTGAGCAATCTGTGGCACATACCCATGACATTATTTGCAATTATTCCAGAATGTAAGAGACAGTGACCCAAAAAATAGAGATATGAGATAAGAACAAAAAAAGAATTACAAGTAATTCTAGTCAATTCAATGCCATTAATTATATCCCTCCATTATCTTATTCTACCAAAATACACAAATTCATCCATCTGCTCAATATTTTCACTATTTATGTAAACCTAAAACTATTTAGTATTTTCCCTATTAAAAACACCTACCTTATTCTTTGATGCATTAGCAGATCCATATGCTTTATTGCTTCATATAATACAATATATTTAGTGTTTGCTGAAAATTATTCAGTTCTCAGCCAACAATTTTTTGCATTGAAAAGTACAAATAACGTTCACAGTGCCTGCCAACCTTCCTTCATCTTCTCACAAATATTCCTTATAATTATATCCATAAATATGTGCACATCTTTGACTTATTCTGAGCTCAGTGTCAAACTATTTATTAAGCATTCCACTTGGTCTCATGCATGCTTTATCTCCATCTTATTGCATTCAACTGTTAACCTTTAACTCCATATTCACATAAAACATTCAGTAAATAAATCTTGACTTTATCGCATGCTTTCTCTAAATCAACAAATGAACAATAAACTTTTTTCCCATTTTCATGCATTTTTTCAATGACTGCTGACGAGCAAAACTCTGCACAAGGCCACACTGCTCTTTTCAAATTTTTCTCATTGTTACCCAATCTAAACATTTATCTTGTACGATTTGTATCCTAACCTTATAATTCATAAAAAAAATTGATGTAGTACAGTTTTAAAAACAAATTTAACTACCTTCCGGTCCTAAAAATATTAAGTTCCTAGCCACTACATGGTCATCCAAGCAGTAATCAGGACAAATAATTACACATGTACTGCTTTTATGAATGTGCTGCTTTTTCTGTACAACTAAAGCAGTTCAACTTGTTGGACACAGTTTTCCAGCTATTGGTTGTGAGACTATTAACTAAATGCAGAGGCTGCAATTCAAAGTCAACAATTCCACTGGATTGAGTCCAGACTTCTGTTCAAATTCTAGTTATATGTTCTGTTACGTCCTGGATTGTCCTATCTTGAGAAGACTTGCAGAAAAATATAATGGCTGACTAATTTTTTTGTCTTTTATATTACGGAAAATACTTTTTTTAGGTTCAGAATGGTACAGAAACTGACTTTGCAAAGACAGCACTTTTCAGTAGACATCCTGAAATGGCATTTTGGCCTATAGGGCATAAGTGGTTTTTTGCCAAACTGAACATCATCAACATTTGGCTTCTAGACTTCTTTGGTGGAATCAAAACTGTGACCCCAGAAGACTATTTTAACGCTGTACCATAGTAAGTGCTCCATTTTGTTATATAACTTTTGAAGTAATATTTTTGAAGTTGTCATTTATGATTCTGACACATATAGTACACACTTGAATTCTCTCTCTCTCTCTCTTTTATCAAAACCACTTTAATATATTTGTAATTAAAATCAAAGCCTTCTCTGCCATGGTGCTTGCATTATGAAACATTCCCCCTCTCACCTTGAAATTAGAGAATCGAGATCATATGAAGTGTTAATACCACATTATAATGCTTTAGTAAGACCACACTTGGAATGCTGCATCCAGTTTTGGTTGCCACGATGTAAAAAAATATGTTAAGATTCTAGAAAGAGTGTAGACAAAAGCAACAAAGATGATTAGGGCAATGGAGGCTAAAACATAAAGAATGGTTACTGGAATTGGGTATGTCTAGTTTAATAAAAAGAATGAATGGGGTGACATGATACTAGTACTCCAATATCTCAGGGGTTGCCATAGAGAAGAGGGAGTCAAGCTATTCTCCAAATCACTTGAAGGCAGGACAAGAAGCAATGGATGGAAACTAATCAAGGAGAGAAGCAACCTAGAATTAAGGAGAAATTTCTGTCAGAACAATTAATCGGTGGAACAACTTGCCTCAGAAGTTGTGAATGCTCTGACACTAGAGGTTTTTAAGAGATTGGACAACCATTTTTTCTGAAATGGTATAGGGTTTCCTGCCTGAGCAGGGGGTTGGACTAGAAGACCTCCAAGGTCCCTTCCAACATTGTTATTCTAATTCTAATTCTTTGACATTCCAAAAAGCCCTCAAGATATGATTATCAGGCCTGTGATTGTCAGGGAACTGAAGTCTTACTTAGATGGCTCTGTTGTTGAGTGCCATTATTATCGTCCTTTTGCCTATTGTTTGTATGTCTGATTGTTATATTTATTAACATGGATGTTTATATATTATACCCATTTTTACATTTGAAATCAGATCAAATCAATTTTATTTGACATACCTGTTGTTTTTACATTTGTTGTTCATCTGATAGTTGTGCACTACCCAGAATCACTTCTGGAAAAATGGGAGGCAATGTAAGTTAGATAGATAGATAAAATAATAAAATAAAATAAAATTGTCTTGTTCCTTTCACTGTTGAGGAAATTGACTACTGTTATAATCTCATCCTAGGGCTTATCCCAAATGATAGATAGCCGTCTCTTATTTGTAGATAGCCAAAATAGAATTACATGATATTGTGTAGTCACATAAGTACACAAGTTCCCAACGTGCATAAAAGATAATGAAGTTTTTATAGCCTGCCATCTATTCTGGTATGACCTGCTCTGGCTGATAATGGCTTTCCAAAATCTCATGCTGGAATTCTTCTCTGCCTTGCAACTGTGATCTTGCTTTGCTTTTATCATAGAATTTTGAAGGAAAAATGCCAAAATGATTACTTCACAGTGCCAAGATACCATTTTAACTATTTTTCTTGTTTATCCTTTTGTAGGGATTAACATTTTTTGGATGCAACTGGACATCTCTCCTTTCACGAATCAGTTCCATAACAAGAAGATAAGGACTCTGTGGGAACTGTGCAACCTTCCAAATCTGCATATTCATTTGAAATTCTGATGGACTGTTTATGCAGTATGCATTTTTTGTGAGGGAACCCCTCCATCTTTAAAAGTCTGAAATTCGTGGCAAGAAATCTAGTTCTATGAACACATTTTTCAGGACATGTAAATCGACACAGCCTGCATAATTTATTTTGCCTTTAAGACTCTGATTTTTAAAGAAAATTAACTATTTTTAGCAAGTCTATAAAAATAAAAATTCAGTTGGGGCAAGAAGAATATAGTCATAAAACAGAAGTAAAGGAAAATTTGGGAGAAGAAAAAGGGAGGTAAATTATTGTAAACTTAACTTTGGTGTGACCAAACATTATCATATATTCATCTGCATTATGCCTTGATTTAGAAATTTGTAAATAGCATCGTGTATTCCATCCTTGCTCCCCTGTTGGTTGAGTTTATTGTTGGAATCAGCTGTGGAAATAATTGTACACCATGATTTGATTTGATTGTATATTATACATTGTCTTTTATTCTCCAACTGGATTTTTATTGTTAAATGGGTGGTTAAATAAATTTATTAAATAAGAGTAATGAAATCTGTGAATAAGTCAGTGACCTGTGTTCAGAAAAATGAAGGCTAAACAAAATGTGACTGTGGCAGTTCTGTAAAATTTCTTCAATCGCCTAGAAGAGCAGCAAAAAGGGTAATGAAATATGAACTTTAAAAAAATTGCTACATAATCTATCACCTTTGTATTAGTGTGCTTTGCCTAGTAGAACATGTTTGTCCCTTAATGATTATGTGCTGGTCTATGACTATAATAAAGATTTGATTTGATTTTATATGATATGATATGAACGGCTTAGCCTAAGTGAAAAAAAACCCTGTAATCCATATTTCTATTTTACTGTTAAAAATAGAACTTTCCAGTCTCTTAAAAATGGATACATTTCATAATATATATTTCAATATCTAAATGCTGTTCCAAATAGTTTGACCCTGCTATTAAGCTTACCTCCAGCACTAAATAGGAATGTAGTTTGTTTCCTTTTGTTTTCATCACCCTCGACTGAACCACCAAGGTTTTAAAATCATGATTAATGTCCTTACCTGATTTGTAAGCCCAGCCACTGGGGCCTATTCCAACAAATCATGTCTTTGTTTGACGAATTTAGTCATATAGTATAAGTGGTTTTCATTTATGTAAATCTTGGTGCATTATTTTTTATTTCTCCAAATTCTGAATGCTGATTATATTTCATTAAGTTTGGATAGTTATTTTTAAAATCAATTAAAGTATTATTGTATCCAGAATGTAACATAGTGGCAGAATTTGAAGGAATGCAAGCCAATAGTGAATTCTTCTTTGTGGAAGAGAAAGGTGTTATCATGATTTGGCTTCTTCTCAAGAGGCCATTATTGGGATTGGACAATTTTTGTTCAGTCTTCAACCTCATATGCTGTCCAACTTCCCAAAGTCACTGAGAATCAGGCATCTTACTATATAAATGTAGTAGATTATAATTATTATTATCTTTCCCTTTTTAGGGAAATTGTAGAGAAGGTAGTACAGGTGAAATTCAAAAAATTAGAATATCATGCAAAAGTTCATTTATTTCAGTAATGCAACTTAAAAGGTGAAACTGATATATGAGATAGACTCATTACATGCAAAGCAAGATAGTTCAAGCTGTGATTTGTCATAATTGAGATGATTATGGCTTACAGCTCATGAAAACCCCAAATCCACAATCTCAGAAAATTAGAATATTGTGAAAAGGTTCAATATTCTAGACTCAAAGTGTCTCACTCTAATCAGCTAATTAAGCCATAACACCTGCAAAGGGTTCCTGAGCCTTTAAATGGTCTCTCAGTCTGATTCAGTAGGAATCACAATCATGGGAAAGACTGCTGACCTGACATCAGAAGCGTCTTACCTGGGCTAAAGAAAAACAGAATTGGTCTGTTGCTCAGTGGTCCAAAGTCCTCTTTTCTGATGAGAGCAATTTTTGCATCTCATTTGGAAACCAAGGACCCAGAGTCTGGAGGAAGAATGGAGAGGCACATACTGCAATATGCTTGAAGTTTCCACAGTCTGTGTTGATTTGGGGAGCCATGTCATCTGCTGGTGTTGGTCCACTGTGCTTCATTAAGTCCAGGTCAACGCACCCGTCTACCAGGAGATTTTGGAGCACTTCATGCTTCCTTCCGCAGACGAGCTTTATGGGGATGCTGACTTCATTTTCCAGCAGGACTTGGCACCTGCCCACACTGCCAAAAGCACCAAAACCTGGTTCAATGACCATGGGATTACTGTGCTTGATTGGCCAACAAACTCGCCTGACCTGAACCCCATAGAGAATCTATGGGGCATTGCCAAGAGAAAGATGAGAGACATGAGACCGAACAATGCAGAAGAGCTGAAGGCCACTATTGAAGCATCCTGGTCTTCCATAACACAGGCTGATAGCTTCCATGCCACTCCGCACTGAGGCAGTAATTGCTGCAAAAGGCACCCAAACCAAGTACTGAGTACATATGCATGCTTATACTTTTCAGAGGTCTGATATTGTTCTATGTACAATCCTTGTTTTATTGATTGCATGTAATATTCTAATTTTCTGAGATAGTGGATTTGGGGTTTTCATGAGCTGTAAGCCATAATCATCACAATTACGACAAATCATGGCTTGAACTATCTTGCTTTGCATGTAATGAGTCTATCTCATATATTAGTTTCACCTTTTAAGTTGCATTACTGAAATAATATTATATGCACAATATTCTAATTTTTCGAGTTTCACGTGTAGTTGCAGTCCCCAAGTCCTTGGAGGGAACAGATGATCTTTGAACCTTTCCAGTTTGTTTTAGGCTGTATTATAGCACCAATATGTGATTAACAGCATGTTGAGATTTGTGGATGATCTCTGGTGGGCTATGTTTGTGGCTGGTATCTCCATCCTAACCTCTTAATTTTTTGTTGACTTTTAATACCATTGAGTTGGGAATGGAAGCCCTCTTCTTTGGTGGTTTTCTTCTTTCTTTCAAGCTTGGTTTAGACTCGGGTGTGTGTTGCAGGGGGAGGGGCGGCTTAAGCCTCCCATTTGTTGTTGTCATAAGGAAAATAATATCTGAGTGAAATTCTGTATATATCTTTTTCATAAATAATATCCAGATAAGTATGAATATATGTGCAGTCTTTGTAACATTATGCATAAATGGAATACACATTCTGCCTCCATAGAAGTGCATTGGTTGCTTCTTATAAATTGTGTTTTCTATTAATAGATCCACATGGGTCCTACCATGCCCGTCTTCAAGCACTCTTTAAAAAACTAGCTTTTCCCTAGACTTTAGGTTAGATGACGGTCTGGCTCTGGAAATTATGAGAAATCCGCATGGTAAGTTTGGCTCCTTGAATGAATAAGCTTTTTAATGCTGGAGTATTTACTTTAAAAAAAGCTTCACAAAGTTGTCTGGGATGGGATAGCCTACAAATATAAATACTTAAGTAAAGGTCTGAATTGCCAAGATTATAATGAAAAATGAATGTAATAAAACTCACAAAAACTAATAAAACCCAGCCAAAACAGTGTCTCTTTTTTTTAAATTTTTAAAAAAAACTTTATTGAATACAAAAAAATAAAATATACAAATATACAAACTCAAAAGACAAAGATTCAAACAGACAAACGTCACAATAATCTCTCTGCTAAAACTAATTAAACTTTCCTTTAATACATCTGACACTGAGTTAAATATTTCCTAAATTATATTATGTGGCAGTTATTTCTTGCTTCCTATAGGTTCTCTGTTATTTATGTTCTATCAGACATAATGTTCTGTTATTAATGTTTGTTGTTGGATTATACTTATTTATTTTTACCAATGAATTCCTTCTATTGATTGTTTAAAAACGAGGGAGTCTAAGACTAACATTAACAATTCCTGTTATTGTATGTGTCATAATATGTTTCATAAATTTGTTTCCCCCCCTTGATTCCCCTTTTCTTTTTTTTACGTTCTAGCCAATCATACCACTTATTCCAGATCAAGTAAAATTCCGCCTCCTCTTTTCCTTTTAATTTTAACCTTCCTTTTAACCTTCCTTAATGATACCCAGAAGATACAATTTAGGATCCCACTCCAATCCACCCTGGACAATTTCTTCTAACCAAGTTTTGATTTTAATCCAAAAATTTTTGACCACTGGGCATGTCCACCAGAGATGGAAGTAGGTACCATGATTCCCTTTGCATTTCCAACAGGTTGGATTGGATGTTGGATATATTTTTGCTAAACTGGAGGGTGCTAGATGCCATCTATATATCATTTTATATAAGTTTTCTTTATAAGACACAGATTTAGTTATTGTAAGATTTCTCTGCCAGATTTCTTCCCAGTCTTCTAAGTCTATATTATGGCCAAAATTTCTTGCCCACGCTATCATTGGTCCTTTCACAATTTCTTCAGCTAATTCATATTCTAATAGATAATTATATAATTTAGATATATTTTTATCTGGACCCAAAAGTATCTTATCAAATTTAGTGCTCTTTGATTCTATTCCAAATTCTTTTAAATCTTTCTCATATCTTATTGCTATTTGGAAATAGGACCAACGATCAATCATTATTTTTTGGTTTTCTAACTCTTGGGTCGATTTGAGCTTTCCTTCTTTGTCTAAAATTTGGTGATATTTGAGCTTTTTACTGATGTCCATTGTATTAGGGTGAAACATTGCCTCCATTGTTGACAACCATAAGGGAACTTTAATATAATGGTTTTTCCTAATATCAGACCAGGTTTTTATCAAAGATTTGCGTAAAGTATGTCTCTGAAAGTATGAGTGACTTTTACTACTCGGGTTCCACAAGAAGGCATGCCACCCTATTTGTAAGTCGTATCCTTGTAATGTTAGAATTCTTTTGTTTTCCAATTTAATCCAAATTGAGTTATAATCTTTACAGACAGTAAAAGAGGCTGATTAGTAGCTGCCTTTGTTATATTGTTATCACTTTGGCTGAGGCATATTTGGAAATATATTTAATTTATATTAACAGCTTTTTCTACCTTTTTGAATAACCAAAGTGACTAAGAGATTTTTTACTATGATAAAGTGCAGAATTTTCAATATATATAAACAATCTATTTTATATAATTATTGCATTGTTAAATAATATGAAAACAACTATTCCTTGAATGAATTTGAATTGTTTATTATACTTAATGTATAATAAAGTGAAGTGGATGGAAAACTTTAGAAGCATGAATCATCTGCAAAAAATAAAGTTAGTATGTACCATGCTTTCTGAATCATTTTTTTTTCTGATATGAGCCATGATTTTTAAATACATTTATTTTAAAAAGGGGGTGTTTTCTGTATTTACAGACCATTTCTATATTTAGAACTTTTTTCAAGTTTCTACAGTTTATTGTAGAATAAACTGGTTACCACTTGGATTTCTTCATACTGTTTCATATTGTTCCTTTTATTTTTCTTATATGTACCCATTTCATGTATTCATAACTATGTATATACTTATACCTATTATCTTGTAAGCAATTGACAAATAAAATAAATAAAATACTGCATTCATAACAATGTAGGAAAGATCGCATGTCAGCAATTTGTCTGCTAAGATTTTTTTTTTTAAGGTCACCTGTTTTTGTGTGTGTGTGTTTGTAAAGGGAATCAAATCAACCAGGCCTTTTAAAAAAAAGTAAAATATGGTGCAAATTCTGGCTGAAAACAAAATAAATACGGAATGCACAGGATGTCTTTCAAGAACACTGAGGGAATTAAGCATTTTAAAGTTTTTAATATTTTTCTTGGATAATCTATTTGCCCGTTTTTTATTTTTTTAATCATTTATTCAATTTATAAGCTGCTTCAATTGATTGAAACTGTTCAAGTGAATCTAGATGATATATACTATAGTAAAACAATAAAATAAGTAGAAAAACAACAATAAATAACTGAAAAACTATATATTACTATACTGAGTAAGGGATCTCCATGAACATCAAGGAATATTACATTAATTCTAAATAGGCAAACAAGTCACCCTACCTCAGAGTCTAGTGAGAAAGCTACATTTTTTTAGGTTTCCTGAATAATGGCTGAGTAAGGACAGTACAGACTTCAGAGGAGATGCTATTCCACAGAGCAAGAATGGTTATGGACAGAAAGTGTTTTCAACTGTCAGACCTTCAAGGTACCCCAGCTCAAAAATAGAAATGTTAGAATTAGATTAATATGGGCTATAATAACAGAAAACCTATCAGCATTTTCCTTTTTTAAAAATCCTATACCAAAGAGAATTAAGGTGCAACAATCTTGAGTTTCTTTTTTCTTGTTTTCCCAAACTAAGGTTACATTTTCCTAACAGTTGCTGTAAATTTTCTTCAAAGCTATCTATGTACTTCCTCTACATCAACATAATTTTAATGAAGGGACCCACATCACACCCATTGTACTAGAATTAATGGTAGAAAAGGCAGATGCGCTGAGGCAGTCCCACAAATAACCATGAAAGGTTTTCTATATGACTACCCATATCCTTGAATTTCATCTGAAAGCTAACAGGCAATCTTTCAGCTTTCAGATGAAATTCAACGGTATGGGTAGTCATATATGAAGAGCAGAGTATTATTTTTTGAGTGTGGATTCTGTCATATTAGTCTAATCGTCTGATTTAACTATTCCTCAGGTATGTAGAAGGATGCGTTCCATGTGGGCCCCATTAACTTTTATTCATTTATTACTGGAGTTTTATGCCACTCGTCTTAACTGATACAGTGACTCTGGGTGTTTACAGTAGGATAAAAAGTAAAAAAAAGTCCTACCAGATAATTAAAATTAGAGGAATTTAATGGAAAAGATAAAAACCAAGATGATGGGCATTCTGGGATTGGCGATTTTCTCCATCCATTCAGCCACCCAACGTACCAGGCCCTTTTGAGGCCCAGGCCAAGTATCAGCCAAGTTTTCAGGTTTTTCTGGAAGGCCAGGAGTATGGGGGCTGGGCCTTACCTTCAGTGGGAGAATATTCCAGAGGGCAAGGGCAAATAAAATACGACTTCAGCAACAGAGTTGTCAATGTCTGGAATCCACTACCTGACTTTGTGGTCTCTTCCCCAAACCCTCAAAACTTTAACATTTAACCTTTAACCAGCTACTGTTGACCTCACCACATTCCTAAGAGGTCTGTAGGGGGCATGCATAAGAGCACAAACGTGCCTACTGTTCCTGTCCTAATGTCCCCTTTTATCTGTACCCATTTCATGTACTCATAATCATGTTCCGAATTATATCTATTATTAAAAACATGATTGACAAAATAAATAAAAACAAATAAAAATATATATATATATAAGGAAAAGTTGAGGGAAATTCTTATTCAGAAGTGTGGGTTCCCTGGGAAGGAAAGATTGAGTTCATTTGAGAGCACCTTGCTACAAGAAAAAGAAAATGAAACAGCGTTGCATTTGTACTTTTATTAGCAACTTGATTTGGCAAACTTAATAAATGAAACTTACTATACCACCATACACTCTTTTCTCAGGTCATATGCCATACATCTGATGAAGTAGACTGTGATTCACAAAACCAAATCCAGCAAATTGACTTTTCTTTGATACCAGAGACTTTGCTATTTTTGTTCACAAATACTAGAGCAACTACTTCTCAGAAAAAAACTAAAGTAGGTGGCTAGCTAGTGGCTTATTTGTTTGTTGTTTTGTCAGGAGTGGATCTTATGAAGATATAGAATTAGTGTCAGTCCTCTTCCATGAAAAAAGTGCTCCGAAATGAGAGAGAGATAGAGAGAGAGAATCCCTTTAGAATGCAATAATTAATACCTCTCTGCCAGTAAATGTGGAATTTCTAGGAGATTAGTGCATTGAACCTAATAAGAATTGAATGAAACTTCCCTGTAAGGAGAAACCAACCAACACAGGTAAACAGTGAGGCAGGTTTGGCTGTGACTTTTCAATTGAAATCCTGATTTGGGTATTCAAGAGTTTTATTTTTATATACAACCCATTAGCCTTTGAGAGAGCATTGGTGAGAGAAACTGTTGTTAGTTTTGCTTCTGCTCCTTGGGATTTAAAAATGTTAATTTTGACTACATACAATCCAGGTTTTACTGGAGTCTTTGCGGGTTTAGTCTCTCCCTGTAGTAATTTTTATACGTCTTATTCCTCTTCTCAGGTGACAAAGGCATTCATATTGTCTTCCATTAATATCAAATAGCCTGAGAAAAATCTGCTGCAAAGGCAATTAGTTAATTCCTAATAGCAGTTTATGAGTGTTGATCAATGATTCATTGGGGCAAGAATAGATGAGTGATTTATAACTTGGTTCTGACAAAGGCTTGTTTTTTGAGAAGTCATACACTTCCTGTAAAGTCTTTAAACTTGTGATTGCCATTAACCACCCAAACAAGCACACCACACAAGACTTAGAATACAAACAAATTCTCTCAGAATTGCAATAAATTGTATTTATATTAATTAAAGTTTATTCTAGTTTAAATATCCCATAAAATTAAAATACAGACTTTTTGCAGGAAAACCATTTTACATAACAACACAAATCCATGTATTTATTTCTAATCTAGGAATGGGTTCCAAATTAATTTACCTTCTTTGTCAGATGTAATCTTGAGACACAATTCTAGATATCAAAGTAGGCCTCCATAACCCATTTTAACTAAAGCTAATTCAGTATACTTCATGGGTATATATGGTTTCATAAAGTTTAATAAAAAAATTAAGTTGTATTGTGATTTCAACTTTTAAGATTAGTTTTATTCACATATGAATCATTTTTCTAAATTTTTGAGATTTACAATATTATCACATTTTAAGAAAGAATGATCCAACCTGATCACTTCTTTTCCACCAGTTTTTAGAAGATAAACTATCCAATTTAGCAATCAGAAGTGGGATAATATACTAATGAAAAAACTTATAAATTGTCTCTAAATATAACATTTGGTAGAAATTTAATATTCTTCTTGCATTGATATTCCCATTGCTACCTTTCTATTATCACATCTAAATTCTGCATCTATTTAATTATACCTTTTTTGACTTGTGTATTATGTTTGCTTTGATCAATTTTTTTGCATGTTGTTTATTCTTTGTTAAAGAGAAAAGAAAATATACTCATTTTCTCTGCAATATTTTTCCCTTTTCCAACTGCAGAGCATATAAGCCATGGTAGTGTGTTTTGAAATAAATGGGCTAAACACAGGGTGAATGGAGCCCCTTCACTGGATCTCTTTCTTTTGAGTGACCAGATGCTACCTTTGAATGTTGTGTTTTTATCATGGTTTTCTGGTATATATTCTGAACCATCCAGAATTGCTTTGGGTGGTGCCTAATACAAATAAAATAAATAATAAATGGAACAACTTACGTCCTGCAACAATATATTTAACACCAGCAACAACTTCTGCCTATCCCAGGTCCTTGGGAAGGACTAGATAGGTGGACAAAATTTAGTCTCAAAATCTGGCTGACTGTGCAATCTATCATAATCATCTCTTTGTAGGTTTATAAATTATAATTATCTAGACCAAATGTTTAAAACCCTAATCTTAATACACACACAATTCAATGTTTTTTTCAAAATTTAAAATATAGATAAGAAGCATTTAATTTCCAATTTGTTGCATTATTGAAGTGTGGATGGAAACTGAAATGTGCTCCATTTGCTCCTCTGATGCCAGAAGTTTCTTTATGCGTATGTTTGTCTATGCACATGGCAAGCACATATACTAAATTAATATATTTTATATTCATAGAAAAGCTCACATGTATTTTTATTTTCAGAAACACTGTAATTATTGGTATTAGTCACCTTTTAATGTTGTTCTACCAACTGCTGATTAAGGAGAATTTCAAATGACTAGTGAAGATACAACTGCATAGTTTCATGTACCTTTCTCCCAACCATTTCCCACAATTAACAATTGCCTAAAAGAAACAGGTAGTATTACAGGCCTGTAAATAATCAGCTCTTTTCCAAATTTCGTCCCTTCCGATGTGAATATCAATATCCATAATCTCCTGCCATAATATGCTAGAATTGTAAAAGTATGAAATTCCATACACTGAGAGAAGCTCACATAGTAATTAAAGAACAAGAGAGAACGGAATCAGAACAAAGAAAACTTGCTCCTAGGTATCTGCCCTCTGGAAAGAACAAATGAAAGCAGGCCACTCAGAACCTTCTCTGTAGAAAGGGGAAGGAAGAAGTTTTACAGCTTGGATCCACATCTCTCCAAGCTCAACATCTTAGCCGGAATTCTCCCATAGGTTACTATGTTTTATTTATTTAAAAGGGTGTTTACTGCTTTGTAGATGGGATCCTAGGTAATGGAAGGAGTTGGTCTTCACTAGATCTTTACTGCTGACTTGCGTGGTGGCGGTGCTTGGGCTGGTCTCTAAATATTCAGTCTTCTTGATATTAAGGTGCAGGGCAAATTGGCAAAGGCAATTGTTCCATAGTTGTGATAATATCCATAACAATGTTGAACCTTGATGAACATCAACTTTCACAGGAAAGCTGTCAGAAAGGCTGACAGTGCATCTCATGTGACAGCTGGTATTTGCATGCAGCATCTGGACCCATGTTAAGAGTTACTCAGGCACACTGTGGTCACATAACACATACCAAATCAGCTGATGCAGAATATGGTCAAAGGCCTTTTCAAGGTCAAGGAAAGCCAAATGTAAAGGTTTCCCTTTTTCTCAATGTTTCTCTATAAGCATGAGAACTGCAACGATGGGGTCAGTAGTACTAGAGGCTTTGATAAAGCCACATTGATTGGTACTGATTTTTATGATGTCATGTAAGCACTGGTTGATGACACACTCAAAAATTTTCATTGTGTGTGTTGGAGGCAAAATTTGTCAATAGTTTTGGGCAATCTGCTGGATCGCCATTATTCTATAAGAGCATTACTGTGATGCTCATGCTCCAGTTAGCAGTAATGTGCCCAGAGTCCACTATTGCATCAACAAAATTTGTTAGCCAATAGGCTAACAATAAGCTTATATGATAACATTTAATATAGCCTATTTTTAGAGGTAAATTATCAATCCCTGCCCCAATATCTAGGTGGCAACAAGTGAAACAAAAGAGCAGCTGGACAATCACCACCAACAAAGTATTTTAGATAACTGTATTAATATTTCTAGTAGACATAAAATTGAAAAGATCATTCCTGACATACAAGAATCCAAAGATGGGGGGCCTGAATAGGCCCACACTGACATTTTCAACCAGGGCATGGGGGATGTACCCCAAGATATTCTTTAGGAAGAAAATGTGGCAAAGGAAAGACCGTCTCTTGCTCATCACATCAATCTGACCCATCAGAGAAGAGAGGCAGGGAATGCTGTGGGTCCCATCCAGGGGAGGGATTCAAATTTTTTAACAACTGGTTCTGCGGGAGTGGCTAACTTGGTGGGTGTGGCTTGGTGGTCATGTGACTGGATGGATGTGGCTTGGTGGTCATGTTATTGGCTGGGCGTGGCCAATTCAATATCACTCACATCGAGGCACGCATCTCCTTGCCTGACCTCTCATGACTGTGGGGATACTGCAGCAGTTGTAAATGTGAAAAATGGTCATAAGTCACTTTTTTCAGTGCCATTGTAACTTTGAATGGTCACGCCACATAAGCAAAGTACCAGCAAAGGAGGGGAAAAAACTCCAGAGAAGTTCCAGAGACAGGAAGTCTAGTCCTACCAAGAATGTAATAAGGGTTAACGAAGAGACAGTTTCTGTAAGCAACACTAGAATGTTTCCTTCCTGCCTTCCTTACAGGATTAGGCCAGTAATTTCTTCTACCAACCGGTTCTCTGAACTGCTTAGAATGTTAACAACTGGTTCTAGTGAATAGGTGCGAACTGGTAGAATCCCACCCCTGGTCCCATTCCCGAGGGAGATACACCTGGTGAGACCTAGAAGAATGGCCCTGTCAGTGGAGGCTCCCTCTCTATGGAACATCATTCCCCCAGAGATTAGAATGGCCCCCTCTCTAATAGTCTTCCGGAAGGCCCTAAAGACCTTGTTCTGCCAGTGGGCCTGAGGAACCCAGAGCGGAATGGAGCCCATTAAATGGCTCATGTAGGGGATGATTTTATTATATTATACTATATTAATGTCATATATTTATTTGATTCTTTTTATTAGTTTTATTGTTTTAAATGTGGTTTTATATTCTGTAAGCCGCCTTAAGTCGCCATGGGGGAATAGGCGGTAATATAAACTAAATCAATCAATCAATCTTAGAGTCTGGATATGCCTATAGGCTGGAATCAAAGTGCCAGAGAGCAACCGTGGGTGAAGTTAAGGCAGACATTTTGCACTGAAATTTGGAGATTGCATAACACACCATTTTGCTGGATGGAGTTCAATCTGCTGCAAACTTTAACAACCACTGATCATTCCAGATACTCATATTTGTAGCCATTTTTAATTGAATTTTCTGATGGTAGAGCAAAAGAGTGTGCATTTCAACCTTATTGCCAGCAGGTGGTTTCTGAAAGATCTCAGTGGGCTTTGCACTTCCTGTGAAGGCAATCAGAAGAACAAAGCCTTTTGTCTTGTCTTTTCCTTGTCCTGCTATCTGTTCAATTGTGGTCTTCAGCCTTCTTCTTCACCCCCAACTGGCTTACAACCCTGGGGGGAAATGAAGCTGAAAGGAATACTTATCAGTGCCATCCTTCAGGCTTTGCTACCAATTGCAGGTAAGACAGGCTTTTCATATTCTAAGAAACTATTTTAAAAATTTCTCTTCCCCGAAATGGAGGAAAGAGAAAGCTTCTCTTGCATGTCATATTTTCCTTGTACCAGGAAGGAAATATCTATGTAAACTTGTAGTTACGTCTCCTTGATAAAAATCAGCTACACATTTTGTCCAAATTCCATCAAATTCCATCCTTGGATCAGTGCTTTTCATAAGGCAAAGCTTTATAACCTGATGAAGAGAAGACCTCGGCTGGCAGGTGGATTAAAAAAGAACATTTTAATGTCCTGTGGTTTTGGTCTGGAAGCCATTTGAGCCTGCTTCCATTTGCAAACAATGTTGAACTAAAAAGGGTATCTTTCGGCATTGCTGTACACCTACTAGTAGTGCACTGGTCAGTGATGCAACATTTCAAACCCTAAGCATTTCTATGGCTGAAATCCAATGGACACATCTTGAATAATCCCAGTGGATATGATGGATTTTTTGAATAAATATGCCTGGAATTATACTGCAAATTTTAAAAACTTGTTAAACTACATAAAAGATCATAGATGTATTAATTTGTTTTAAAAAATAAATCAGAATTTTTTTATTTAAATTGCAATTTCCAGACTATTAAGTTTTAACTATTCATCTTCTTTATAAAAGAGCTGGATAACATTTAAAACAAACAGAAGTTAAAGGGGTCAAATTTTATTCTTTTACATTCATGATCCATATTATATAGAAGATACATGTAAACATCTTACATTCTGTATTAGGGTGTCCTATTTGCATGTCCTGAAAGCAAAGAAAATAAAATGCAGCTTTGAGCCTTCTGGATCCCATCACATGCAAACCTTTCATGCATACCTCTTCACTTTTTACCTATACTAAGAAAAAATATTCCTATTGTATGTGTTCATGTTGAATGGTACCATTGCAAAGTTTCAACTGGTGGAGGCTAGTTTTCTTTAGAGGTGTCTATTTTTAAGTGTTCATTTTACATGGCAATACAGTAAGTAAAACACAAATGCACTTTCTCTCTCTCTCATCATTTTCTGAATTGTAACAAGGCTCATATCAGTCCAAAAGTGAAGAAGAAAATATAATAGCAAGAGGAAATGAAATATATTTCCATCAATACATTTTCTATGTATTGTAATAATTTGGGTTATTAAAAAGTCAACATTTGAATGTCTAGTTTTCTAAGACTAAATGTTATTAGTTCTGCTTATTAAAATTATTGATTAAAATTATATTGACACCTCTTGAAAACTATTGCATCTTAAAGGATAGGCTTTGGATACATCTACCTAATGCGGTTTTGTTCACAATGAGGAGGTAGGTTTTCAAATACTTTGTCCCTATAAACATCAAAGCAATATCATATGCAATACCTTTTGGGAAGAAAATATAGAACGTTTGATTTCAAACATGTGTTCTACCGAAATACACCTTCAGTATACGGTGATACAGATGCAGAGAGAAGAATATAAACATAGTGTTGTGTGGTAAACTTTAATTCAGATGATGGTTTTCTATTTTGTCAAGTCTCCTTCTCATTGCTAACCAACTATCAAGCAAAAGTTATATGTATTAAATATATATTAACTATATCACTTATTAAAATTGATCTTAATATATAATAATTGACTATTAAATTGCTAAATATATTTTTATGGAAGTAATTCCTGATCATAAGAAAAAAATAAACTTTGTAGACAATACAGTGTTGACATAGCTGTTTGTATAAATGTTGTATGCTTTTTGACCATGTAATTTACTGATGTATGAACACAATAATGTTCTGTAGTTTAAAAAAAGCCCTATCATTCCAAGGAAATGAAGTATTTTCCATATATGACAATAAAGTCATATTTATTGTATTAATCTACAAACAATCTTTGTGGAATATTAGATGTATTAGATATATGCATACTTAATTACTTTTATTTCAGCAAGAGACTAGATGTCTTTCGTAGGGAGGCTGTACTAAGACTGGGTCTTCTAATTGAACATAAAACATTGACAGTCTTGTGTGGTGTACATATAATTGATAGGACTAGCCGTAGTATTAAAGCAAAATGGTGATTTCAAATAGCTGATTTTGGATATTATAAAACCAGGAAATTATTGATTATATTATTGTAATTGTATCTTAATTGGCAAGGACTAGGAAGATGAGTAACATTTATGTGATTTTGCTTTTTGAAATGCCAAAATAATTTGATGTTCTTTAGGTACTTTGAAGTGTGCTTGTATGTGTGTGTTTGCAAGAGAGAGAGAGAGAGAGAGAAAGGGAAGGAGGGAGGGAGGGAGAGAGAGAGAGAGAGAGAGAGAGAGATTTAGATACACAGATAGAGATTATTATTCAAAAGGTTTGGGATTAATTTAATAATTTATTATACAAGGCTATGTATCTGAGCTTGCATGTCCTGTGTGGTGAAGTCTCCTTCTCTTTTCTACATTGTATTGCCATTTCTGCAGTTCAGGGTTAACACTTTTGTGTACTGTCCTCTGCTATCAGGATCTTTGTATGATTTGACCGCAGTAGAGGAAGAGAGGGAATTTTGAACTGCCCTCCTAGCCCGACTTTTAGTAGCTTTCTTAGCCCACCTGCAGATGTTCTGCTTTATGTACAGTATATGATTGCCTGTTACCACCCATGTTCTATTTAAACTTTTATTTAAAGAACAAAAGAGAAAATACTGAAAGGTGTTTTGATTATTTGAATTAATTTTAAACAATTCAGGTGATTCCTACCTAATACTTATCCCAGATGTAAGCTACCATAACCTCTTTTGCACATGACCATGTGAAAGTGGCTGCTTTTGTAAACGATACCGTAGATTTAAATTTTCTAAAACTGATCCATGCCATGCAAGAAGATCGGTTAAGTTTAGGTATACAGTATGTTGGAAATCTTATAACTTTATTTTTCTTTGAGAAAAGTGATTCTTCAGTTGTGTCTCTTGCCTAGATCTAAAAATGAATGCTGGGGAAGAAAGGTCCTTTAAGATAACACAAAAATAACCCCTATTAAACTTTTTTGGGATTGCAGTTTAGTGTATATTTCTTATACACGAATATTTCACAAGTAAAGCATGATAGTTTCTGAATTAGTTAGTGCCTCAGATAAAATGGAGAAACAATAGGCTTTATTAAATTTATTTTCAATTATCTACTATGGATTCTTCTCTACTCATATACTTAGAAATGAAACATTGTTTCTATTTTGTTGATTTTATTCAGTCCTGAAATTGTCTTAGACATAGAATCTACAATTTATCTTTGAATATTCATTGTATGACTTAAATTATTACCTCATTTAAAATCTTCTCTGTACTTAGTAAAATAACAGAGTACATGCCATGAGGAAATACATGTCAAGAGGAAAATTAAATGCCCAACAATTATGAATTAAGTATATAGATTTCTCAAAACCTAACATGAACCAAAGAAAGTAATATATTTAATGTTTTAAGTCTCTGTCTCTCTAACCCTCTTTCCATGTAATATTAAAATTGATTTTAGTTTTCTGTATTTAAAAGCATTTTTGACAAGTTTCTAAATAGAGATTGTTTGGATTTACACACATATCTATTTTACTGCTGATCTTAAAATGAGAATTTATTTGAATTTTAGCAACAGCATTTGAATGTCTGTGAATGTACAGCCTTCTCTAACCTAATTCTCTTTAGCTGTGTTTGGATTACAGCATGCAGAATTTTAAGTCTTAGCTGACGTAGTGTGATTATTATTAGCTCCGCATTCTTGAATACTTGTCTAGTTATTACACTGAGTGTAATAGAAGCAGAACTTATTGTGTGGAAGGGCACCATGAATTTTACATTAGGCTGAATCATATTGACCAACACTTTCTATGTTACAGAATGGATTTGACTTGAAGAAACAACCAAACAATATTTAAGTGCAATCAGTTAGGAGAAATAAGTCTCCTTAAAAGGTGACTCCTGTTTATTATGGTGATATAGCAATAATTATTTTTAAGTAACACAAATATAATGATTAAATAACCGTGATGATCTTAGGACTTCTGACATTTTAAAACCTTATAGAGAATTCTGATTAAATGTTTTATTCAAAACCTATTATTTTGCTTTGCAATTTAGAATATAAGTTAGCTATTATATTGGGTATTAGCTTTGTCATAAAAGGTTTTGATTCAGAATTCTTCTCTCTTCTTTGTGACGTTCCATAGACTAGTACTACTTTACATTACATCAAACTCAAGGCCCAATCATTTTGATATAAGAAACTTCTCACCTCCTTGAAGTGTTTAAGAAAATTTTACAATGTAGAGTAGCGTTTATCTGTAATGATTGTAAAAATATTTCAGTTTTAAAAGATAAATAGATAATGCACACAGATACTGTAAAATTCGTAGGGCATGTTATCTTACAACAGATAGTCCTCATTTAATGACTGCCTCAGAGACCATTTGCAATTACAGTGGTAATGAAAAAGAAACTTTACGACCAATACTTCTATTTATTATTTCTTTGCAATTATGTTTCAGTTAGCATGCATTGTCTTGGCCCATTTTTCTCTCCCCACACCAAACAGAGAGATTGACTAAACCAGCAAGCTTTTTCTGAGCAGCTATTCTCTACAGTGTAATGCAAGGGTCTTCAAACTTGATAAGTTCAAGACTTGTGGACTTCAACTCCCAGAATTCCTGAGCTAACATGACTGCAGGAGGATTCTGGGAGTTGAAGTCCACAAGTCTTAAAGCTATCAAGATTGAAGATCCCTGTAAATGCATGTCTAATAAGTGCTAACTGCAAATTAACAAGTTCAGCTGTCTGATTTTAATTACAGCAGTAATTAAAGTAAGAATTTAATTACTTAAGATTGTGCTGTCAGCTGCTGCCTGAAATTGACAAGACCCTAATAAGATTCACACTAAAGGTTTTCTTGTGCCTTTTAAGCAGCTGGTAGCTCATAGTCATCAGTGCCCTAAGGTTAGCACATTTCTTTTGATAGGTATTCTCCATTCTGTGCCTGCTTACTCTCTTGTAATCTCTTCCTCTCCAAAGAACGTAAATACAAACATTTCTCTTCTTGCTAATTAAACCAGTGCCAGGGTGAGCATTCCAAAGACTGTGGGAATGTGGAAAAAGACTTATAAGATTTCCCCTTTTTCCCAGCTTCTTCATGAGTGGAATTCCAGAAAATTTCCCCACAATTTGGGCTTACCTGGCTGTTTTGAAATAAATATTTCTGATGTCAAAAAGCAAAGAAACTGAAGTAAAAATTGTAACCACAGTCACAGCCATGTGATTTTTCACTTAGTGACTGCTTTGAATAACTATATAGGTCTAAACCCAGGGGTGGGGTTTAAATTTTTTAGCAAAGGGTTCTCTGCCCGGTTGTTGGGTGGACGTGGCCATAGTGGGCGTGGCCTAGTCAGCCTCCTCCACCACGGTGGGTGGGTAGGGCATTTTTGGCCTCCCTAGGCTACGGAGGCTTTCCTCGAGCTTCCAGGAGAGCGAAAATGGCCTCCCCAGGCTCCAGGGGCTCTCTGGAAGCCAGAAATGGGCCCGTTTCCAGCCTGCCAGAACTTCCAGGATGCCCATTTTTCACCCTCCCTGAGCCTCAGTGCATGCCCGGCACTTACCTACATCCAAAACGGGCCGTGTGGGACTCCTAGGAGGGGAGGGGTGGGCGGAGCAGGGCCAGCCAGGAGTGGGATTTGGGGTTTCTCCAAACACTTAGCCAGGGGCTCTCCCAAACCCCTGCAAACCCCAGCAGCCCACCCCTGTCTAAACCCCAATTATAGTTGCTAAATAAGGATTACTTGTATGCTGCTCACTTACTATTTTCTTTTAAAAAATAAACTATTGCATACCATTACTGTTTTTATTGATTGGTCAAAGGTCATAATAAAAAAAATCAATTATTTCTAACAGACCTTATTGACAGGAGGTCAGTTTTGTACAGCATTTTTTTAAAAATCGCAGTAATATAATTGCAAAACAGTCATAAACAAATAATAGGAATGTACTAAGCAATCAATCCATATCAATTCATCCAAGATGTAAAAAAAATATTGTTTTTGTTGTTGTTTAGCGATAGGCAATCAAAATATCAAACTACACTGAGAGCACATGCACTAAGACAAATTCCTTGTGTGTCTAATCACACTTCGCCAATAAAAAATTCATTCATTCATTCATTCAAAATATGCAACCAGATTTAACAAGAGAAATTGATAAATTAATAGACAATAAAAATGAATTCTTATTTTTAACAATAATTTATTGGACAAATGTTTTGCGAATTAAAAAGTCAATAGCTAAAATTAATATTGTTACTGGATTATGAAAATTGAAAGATAGATCCAGGCTGAAACGTCACTCTTAGCCTTGTTAGGAAATCAGCTTCACTGAAAACTATCATTCTTATTTTAAGTAAACTTATTTATCAATGCAAAATTTATGAACTTGGTTTTTGGGAAATCAGATTTACAGGTAGTCCTTGACTTACAACAGTTCACTTAGTGACTGTTTGAAGTTACAACAGTTACTACACTCAAAAAGTGACTTATGACCATTTTTCACAGTTATGATGTTGCAGCATCTCCATGGTCAAGTGATTTACATTTGGATACTTGATAACTGACTTACATTTATGATGGTTGCAATGCCCCATGCAATGTCATGTGATGACATGACAACCTTCTGACAAGCAAAGTCAATGGGGAAGCCAGATTCACTTAACAACCGGGTTACTAATTTAATAGCTGCAGTGATTCACTTAACAAATGGGGCAAAAAAATGGGGCAAAACTCATTTAACAAATTTCTCACTTAGTAACCAAAATTTTGGGCTCAATTGTGGTCGTAGGTTAAGGACTACCTGTATTTAACTCAAACTAAGTACAGTTTCTTGGGTTCAGGTGTGGGATTCTACCAGTTCACACCTATTCACTAGAACCGGTTGTTAACATTCTAAGCAGTTCAGAGAACCAGTTGTTAGAAGAAATTACTGGCCTAATCCTGTAAGGAAGGCAGGAAGGAAACATTCTGGTGTTGCTTACAAAAACTGCCTCTCCGTACTTTGCTTGTGTGGAGTGACCATTCAAAGTTACAATGACATGAAAAAAGTGACTTATGACCATTTTTCACACTTACGACTGTTGCAGCATCCCCACAGTCATGAGAGGTCAGGCAAGGAGATGCGTGCCTCGATGTGAGTGATATTGAGTTGGCCACGTCCAGCCAATAACATGACCACCAAGCCATGTCCACCCAGTCACATGACCACCAAGCCATGCCCACCACCTAAGCCACGCCCACAGAACCGGTTGTTAAAAATTTGAATCCCACCCCTGCTTACAACCTTTGCTGCATCCCCATGATCACATAATCAAAATTCAGATACTTGGCAACTGGTTCCTATGTATGATGGCTTCAGTGTCCCGTAGTCACCTGATCCCCTTTTGCAACCATCTGACAAGCAAAGTCAATGGGAAAACCAAATTCATTTAACTACCGGGTTACTAACATTAACTACAGAGATCCACTTAACAACTGTAGCAAGAAAAGTCATAATATGGGACCAAACTCACTTAACAAATGTCTCACTTACCAAAAGAAATTTTGGGCTCAATTGTGGTCGTAATTCAAGGACTACCTATATTAAGCACCTGGATACATGTTTTAATTTAGGTTTACCATGTTGTATAACATCATGATTTAGGGTGATCTATGAACCATGTAGATTCTCTTTATTGATCTGGAGGGTTAAAATGGGCAAGAATGGAGTTATGGCATCCATTTGTAATAAACAAAAATTAAATATGGCCTTTGTTTTTCTTATTTTTAAAACCAGTAACTAATAGCATAATTATAATCTGGTCAGATGAAAAGAGGATGGCAGTAATCTTTAGTTATAATTTTGTTATTGAACTATAATTCCCAATCATCTTCCCCATTTTGAGGGCTATAGGCTCTTCAGCACTGGGGTAGACCATGCTACCTTTATAACTGAGGAATCGGGCCAATTTATGCATTCATGGGTTGCATTCATCATTCTTTAAAGATGAGAAGTTTCTAAATTACTTGATATTTTTCATGTATAGCAAAACCATAGCTGAGATACGAGATCTCTTCATCACATCTATGTATTACAAGAGATTAAAGATGATGATGAAAACATTTCTTGTAATATTTATTATACTAGGCATTTTAGAGAAAAACTGCTAAATATTAATTAATATGAATTTCAATTTATTTTTGCTTTCTTTTCAAATGAAGCTAAATTACTTACATTTAATCACTATTTGATTCAAATCCTTTGAAATAAAATATATTAAGAAAAAGATATTTAATTGATACGTTCATGAATAGAGAATTTTCAGTCGTAGTTATTACCCATTAACAAATGATATAGAAACTTGACAGAGAATTGTGCAATTTAACTATAGATACTATCTAAAACAGGAGTGTCAAACTCACGTCGTCACGGTGGTATCGCATGACATATCACAACTGTCCCCCCCTTTGCTGAACCAGGTGTGATGCATCTGGCCCACAGGCCACAAGTTTGACAGTCCTGAATAAAGTATACTTTAGTTTTTTTCTTTTTGCAAAAAACTTTAGTATAAGGCTGTAAAGCATGGATGTCCACCCTTTGGCTTCCCTGGGCTGCATTGAGTGAAGAGAAATTGTCTTGGACTGCATATAAAATATATAATATTGTTAATGTATATGAATAACAAAATTCTTTGTAAAAAACTATTTATATTACGATCTTGTGGGGGCCACATTATTAACTGTCCAGGACCTCAGGTAGCCTATGGGCCATGCCTGATCTAAAGCATCTGTTATAGGAGAGAAACATTCCTGCAAGGCCAATTTGAATTCAACAAGTGGAGTTCCTTGGCAAGGTTACAAGTCTAATATTTTAGGGGCCTGATTTATTACATTAGGAAACCATGAAAATATATTGAAAATTGTAGTAATAATTATAGTAATTTCTTACACAATAAATTTCTGGCTAGCTATTTCCTGCTTTAATCAGAATTGCATGAAAGAGACATTTATAGGATTAACTGTTCTTACCGTACATAATTTTGCTAAAATTATATACTGTATAATGGCAAAAGGTTGGAGTATAGTGAAATGAAACCATGAACTAGACCATAGTTCCAATATTTGCTGTTAAATTTCATTATAAATGCAGTAGAATTTTGCCACTGAAATCCGTGTTTGGAAGTTTGAGCAGCCTCTGGAACAAATTTGGCATTCACACAGAAGGAAAAAATATGATTACATAATCATTCATGCATCAGTGTCCATAAGTGGCATTTATTTATTTATTTATTTATTTATTCATTCATGAATTATTTTCCCAATCAGATTCTAGAGTTATTTAAGCAATAAAATTTGAAAAACTGTAAAGAAAAAAGTAGTGAAATATATACAAGGAAATACATCAAAATTCTGCATGTTTTGAAAATGATGCAGAAAAAAAAACATTTGAAACTCACAGGAGTACAAGCAGTGGTGTATTAACCATTAAGCAGACTAAGCACGTGCTTAGGGCACCAGGCCCAAAGGGGGCACCACAAAGTTGAGAATATGGCTTCGTTTGTACAGTATGTACAAAGGAGGGTGGGCAGGCAAGAATTGTCAGTGCTTAGGGCACCAGTGAGCCTTAATCTTCCACTGAGTACAAGCACAATAGATTTTTAAAGGAGCCTTATCTCTTTTTATGCTTACTTGTGGAGCAATCCTCACTGTAACTACTCAGAAATAAGTAGACAATGGGGCTTATTCTTAGGTAGGCACTGTAAATAGGAATTAACAATCTGGCATATTTCTTATAATTATAATTTCTTATAATTGGTTTCCACATGTCATCTATTTGTTGGTGCAGTTCACATTTTTGTAGTTATTTGTAATATGTACACTAAGCAGTGAAAAAAAAAATTACCCAGGTCACATGCTGTTTTTACAATAAAAAGGTCAATTTTCCCCTCCTTCCTTTGCTTCATTCTCTGTTTACTGAGACTTCTGTATTTGTATCTCTGGCTACTTTCCTCAAGAGTCAGTGGAAAATATTTGTTTCTATAATAAACTCTATTGTAGAAAATGGATGACAAACAGTATTGTCATTTCAACTGAAGCCACCCACACTTACCTAGTTAATCTAGGATTAGCCTGTTTATTATTTCATACCAGTTTGGTCTACTCAGGGGGGTTGTTTTCTTAGTTTCATTAAATGATTGTGTTAGAATTGAGGTGGGGTAAATACCAATTGACAGAAGTGACTGCTGGAAATTTATTCAAAAGAGCAAAAATAATGGGAATGCTGCTCAGTAAAACTAGGGACCTCTGCTAAGTGAAGGTTTTATTTAGACGAGTTAACATTTGCAATGATTATCTGCACCCATCTTATCCCGTAGTTGTATTACTTCTTTAACTGTTCTGCATTTATCCTTTTGCTTCAATTCCCAATAAGGAGGTAGATGCCAACACCAAGTCTTTTTATTAATTTTGAAATGAGTGATGTTGTACTTTAAAATATCAAGTGCTGCAAAGAAAAACATAGTTAGTCAAAGCCAGATTCAAATAGAAGTATGCTGAATGGACATTGTGTTCCAGCATGACAATAACATTTACATTTTCTAGCTAGCTTGGTACTATAGTTATGAACTTTCACTAGAGTAATAGGGTAATAAGTTCAATTGTGTCTGATTCTTGGAGATTGTCTGGACAAGTCCTGGCAGTTTTTTTTTTTTTTGGTAAGGTTTTTAAGAACTGGCTTGCCACTGCCTCCCACCTAGGATTCAGAGAATGTGATTGGGTGAAGGTCACCCATCTATTTTGTACTTAGGGCAGGACTAGAATTCACAGTCTTCTGGTTTTTAGCCTGAGATGCCTTAACCACTCCACCAAGCTGGGTCTCAATGTTTGTTTAAGATAATGGAATCACTGAATATTAACTTTTACAATATTTTTGTTAGTTAAGTTAAGCTATTGAAGATATAATTCTCAACTGTCCAATCCTTCTAACAGCTATAACATATTTCAAAGTAGTGTTTATGAGGTATTGTGTTAATAAAAACATGCAGTGAAATTCTAATGCAACCATATGTTCTGGTTTAATGGAATGGAATACTTTATTTGGCCAATGTGATTAGACAAATAAGGAATGTGTCTCTGGTGCAGAAGCTCTCAGTCTACATGCAAAGTAAGACTAGTAGTAATCATAATAATGATACTAATAAGACCAGGTAGGAGAGAAGATGAGAAGGATAATAATACTACTACAGCCATATCACATGGATGAATATACTTAGACATAAGATAGAACTGTGAGAATTAGGTGTTCAACATTTATGGCATGAGGGGAAAAACCTGCCCTATGTTTAGTTGTTCTGGCATGTAGTGCCCTATAGCGGCGCTCCAAAGGAAGGAGTTGAAACTGTTTGTGTCCAGGATATGACGGGTCTATAGTTATTTTCTCAGCCTTCTTCTGATCCATTCAATATACAGGTCTTCTATGAAAGATAGGTTGATTGCAGTTGTTTTTTCTGCAGTCCTAACTATCTGTTGTAGTCTGTACCTGCCTTGTTTAGTTGCTGTACCAAACCAGACTCTTATAGAAGTACAAATGACAAATTTAATAATTCCACTGTAATTATTCTGTTTAAGGCAAGAAAATGATGGATAGCTCCAGGGAGAGTAAGCTATTGTATCCCACTTGGTGCCACAATATAAAACAGAAAGGTGTTACACCAGGCTGCAAATATCAAAATCATCAGTCTCTGATTTTCATGTCATGGTAGTCTACAATACACTAGAGCCATTATTTAATCCTCAAAAGAATCTCTATATGCTTGGGAAGGTGGGATGAGGGATTGTGGTATTAAATTCTGACTTGTTTTGTCATTTGTTACTCTATATAACTACCACTCATAAAATGTACCAGGGGGCATTTCAAAGTACTCTATATTATAACTCCATTAATTAATGTATGATTTGAGGACTCTGTAATTGTTTTTTCAAATTCTATATTTAGCTGCTACGTTCAACAGCTTTTTGACTTCCATCATATGCAGACCTTCTGATATTCTGATATTCTATGTGCTTCTTTAAAGGGTAGTACTAACGGACTATTGTCAGAGGACTTCTTGTTGATTTGTCTTGATTTGCCCTTGTTGATGTCAAGTCTGTCCTTTCCAAATGCAGATCTCTTTATCTGCAGATTTTGCGCTCTGATCTTGCTTGCACCTGCAGCTGCAGATTCTTCCTCCAACTCTTTTTTTGATACACACAATATCTCTGATACATGTGGCATAAATGCAACACCATCTGTGCAAAACTAAAAACCACCCGTCATTGGAAGCAATTTTAATAATTTCTAAGAGGAATTCTGACAAAAGCTACCCTTTTGTCCAACAAATGTAATGGTGGCTATTAACATACAGAGTTGAAAATCTCAGTGAAATTAATGAGACACCTAAAAATTATTTACTGGGGTTGTACACAATACACAAAATAGCTGCAATGGATCACATTAGGGTAGGGACACATTTACTAAACAAAGCTGTTTTCTATGCTAGATGGAAATAAATTGTTCCAATTCAGTAATGTTTTTTCTATAGGTGCCTTCTATGTGATGTAATACATTGTAAATTGGGGCTCTTCCTCTGTTATTATTTGTTGCTTGTTGATTGTATGTTGTCTCCTGCTAATTGATACATAATGAACCTATTGGAGAAATAGGTTCATTATTTAAGGAACCCAAAGCAAATCCATTTTGTACTCTGCGGCTATGTTGTTATTTTTAGAGCCAATTGAATTTCATTTTTAAAAATGTCTGGCTATGGTTCAGTATTCAAACTTTTATAGAAACTATTGATTTGGGGATTTTCTATATAATTCTTCCGTGTATTTGTGTCATTTTTATGTCTTTTTCTCCAATAGGTTCATTATTTAATAAATTATATATTTAATTATGTAATTATTATTTATAATTCTAATAATTCATTACAATTATATAACTCAAAACAGCAAACATATGCAATATTCCTACATCCTATTTTTTTCCCCTACAACAACCCTGTGGGGTAGCTGAAGTTAGAGTGAATGACTAACCCAAAGTCACCCAGCTGGCTTTCATGCCTAAGGGATGCCAAGAACTCAGTTTTCTAGCCCCCAGCAATTTATCCACTGTATCAAACTGTCATTTTTGAACCACTTTTGCCTAAAAGATTATCTTGATTTTGATTATCTTGAATTTTTTTCTGACATCACTATATTTCCCATTTAATTATTATCCTAAGTTTCTTTGCGTTGCTTATTTAGATATGCCAGAATTTTGTAAGCTTGCCTTTCATATACCAAGACCTACATTTCCTGTTATTCTAGATGCTACTTTACTTCCAACTTTATCATTCCAACTTCTGTTCATTAGTATGATTTGTTTTAGAGGTCTGTCATGAGGGTGTTGCAAGTCATGCTAGAGTCATTCAACTTCCATGGTGTTTGCAGATGTACATGTACTTGGATCATGGTAATGTTGCTGTCTTGTCTTGGATTCTGTTTAGATATCTACTTGTTATTACAATTATTTGTTTGTTTGTTTTTAACATTTATACAGCCACCCATCTTTCATTTACTTCTGGGTCAGTCCCAATCAAAAATTAAAAGACTTATAAATATCTAAAATATTATCCAAAAACCCATTGTTCAATAATTTTGGGAACTGTAACAGAGTATGGGCTTTGATCAATGGTGGAATTCAGCCAGTTTGCACCAGTTTGGGAGAACAGGTTGTTAACTTTCTGAGCACTTTGGTGAACTGATTGTTAGAAGAAATCATTAGGCTGGAGAACCAGTTGTTAATTTATTTGAATTCCACTACTGGCTTTGACACCCTTTTAAAAATAATTGTGGGTATTTAATTACCTCTGGTTTTTCCCCCCAATAATATAGAAAGCCTGATCTTCCTGTGTCTTGTATGGCCCATTGACCACAGAATATCAATGCTGAATCTTGACATTTCTGCTGTGAGAATATCAGGTTTGTCTTGATTCGGGTATCAGTAATATATATCTTTGCAGCACTGAGTTTCCTTTTTGCCTCTGACCACATCAGCAGATAGATAATCTTTCATTTTTAATCCAGCCACATCATAACCTCTAGCATGTCTCTCATATTTGGCCCTGCACTCCTCTGGTAGCTTGTTGAATGCTGTTCATTTTCCAGTATGATGTTTATTTTTTATTTATTTATTTGATTCGTCAATCGCTTACAAGATAATAGGTATAACATGAGTAAGAATACAGGAAATACATGAGTATTTAGAAATAGGTACGAATAAATGGTGACAATAGGACAGGGACAGGAGGCACAATGGTGCACTTATCCACGCCCCTTACAGACCTCTTAGGAATGGGGTGAGGTCAATAGTGGATAGTTTGAGGGTAAAGGAGTCAGGGTTTGAGCAACAGAATCAGGTAGTGAGTTCCAGACATTGACCACACTGTTGCTGAAATCGTACTTTCTGCAATCAAGTTTGGAACAGTTAACATTGAGTTTGTATCTGTTGTGTGCTCTTGTATTGTTGCTGTTGAAGCTGAAGTAGTCATTGACTGGTAAGACATTGTAGCAGATAATTTTGTGTACTATGCTTAAATCCAACCATAGGCAGCGTAGTTCAAGATCGTCCAAGCCCAAAATTTCAAGTCTGGTGATATAAGGTATTCTGTTGCGAGCAAAGGAGTGTAGTACTCTTTTCATGAAATACTTCTGGACTTGCTCAATTGTATTAATGTCTGATATACAGTGTGGATTCCAGACAGATGAGCTATATTCAAGTATTGGTCTAGCAAAGATTTTGTATGCCCTAGTTAGCAATTCAATATTTCCAGAGGAGAAGCTTCATAAGATTAGATTTACAACTCTTAATGCCTTTTTGGCAATGCTGTTACAGTGAGCTCTGGCACTTAGATCATTAGATATGAGTATTCCTAGGTCCTTGACAGAGTGACGGTCATCAACGAGGTCATATCCGCCTAGTTTGTATTTGGTGTACTGACTTTTTTTCTAATATGTAGGACAGAGCATTTGTTGGTCAAGATTTGGAGTTGCCAATTGTTTGAACATTCAGACACATAATTAAGGTCACTTTGAAGACCAGTAGCATGTCGGTGGTATTGAATAGTTTTACATCATCTGCGAAGAGGATGCAGTTGCTTATAAGGTGATTGCAAAGGTCATTTATATAGAGTATAAAGAGTGTGTGTCCTAGAACCTTGCCTGGAGCAGGGTTTGATATAGTGCTCTCTATTTTTACTACCATGTTTCTCATAAAATAAGGCCAGGTCTTATTTTTTTTTTTGAGCCCTGAAAAAACGGGTAGGCCATCTTTTCAGGGGTGACTTAATTCCCCCCCTTGCATCCTCGTCTAGAGTGCCCCATGGGCAGTCTCAACACCAGTCGCTCCTAATGGGTGATCATGGCGGAGTGTGGAGAGTTCCCTACTCCCGCCAAGCACCTTTGCTGCAGACCCGAGACCTTCAGTGCCCGCTGCTGTTGCTTTCCCTTCTGCCCATGCCGCTGCCACATTTGGAGCTGCCGCTTCCGTGTTTGGAGTACCGCCGCCGTTTGGAGCACCGCCGCCACGTTTGGAGCTGCCGCTTCTGTGTTTGGAGCTGCCGTTTCTGCGTTTGGAGCTGCTGCTTCTGTGTTTGGAGCTGCCGTTTCTGCGTTTGGAGCTGCTGCTGCCATTTGGAGCGCGTTTGGAGTAGCGATGGCGCTCCAAATGGCAGTGGTGCTCCAAACGCAGCAGCAGCTCCAAACGTGGTGGCAGCTCCAAACGCAGCATCGGTGCTCCAAACGGCGGCAGCGCTCCAAATGTGGAAGCGGCAGCTCCAAATGCGGCAGCAGCATGGGAAGAAGGGAAAGCAACAGCAGTGGGCGCCGAAGGTCTTGGGTCTGCAGCAAAGGTGCTTGGCAGGAGCAGGGAGCTCTCCACGCTCCGCCATGATTGCCCATTACAAGCGGATGGTGGGGAGGGATGGCTGCCCTTGGGGCACTCCTAATCGCAAGTTTGCCCCTGCCCTTCTCCCCATTTCACATGTTTTAAAATAGGCCTAAATTTGGGGGGAGGGCCTCAATTTCATTTTATGCCTAGAAAACATGTTGGGTGTTCTATTAGGGGGGGCGTATTGTTGGAGAAACACGGTATTTGTTGCCTGTTTGACAGGAATGCAGTAATCCACTTATGAAGGGATCTGGAAATGCTGTAAGAGTTTAGTTTTAACAGTAGTTTGTCATGTACCAATGAATCAAAGGCTTTGCAGAAGTCTATGTAAATTGCATCGATTGCTTTACCCTGGTTGAGTAGAGTAGTCCATATGTTTTTGCAGTGTAGGAGTTGTAGGTTGCAGGGCAATTTTTTTCCTGAAACCAAATTGTTTTTTGGAGAGTAGGTTGTTAGACTCTAAGTGGAGAGTGATGAATTGGTTAATGATTGATTCCATGACTTTGCATGTAACACAACACAGTGAGATTGGTCTGTAGTTTTCAACCAGGCTGGGGTCACCTTTTTTGAAAATAGGGATGACCAAAGCTAAGGACCATAGGTTTGGTAAGAAGCTGGTTCTGAATTATATATCATATATAATGCTTAGGGGTTCTGCTATGGCAGAGGAGAACTTTTTAAAGAAGTATGGACATAATCCACTGGGGCCAATATATAGGAATGGTTTTAGGTTTCGTAGTGCCTTTTCTACGCTATCTTCTGTAAAGTCAATATGTGGGAGATCATTGCAGTTAGTTGTGGTACGACTAGGAAATGTGGGGCATGAGCCATTGCTGTTTACAAAGACTGAGCTGAAGAATGTTGTCATTGTTCTGGGTATGAATGTCCATTTAGGTTTAATTATAGAATATAGGGTGAATTATAATTTATTTGTGTAATGGACCATATTTAGTATGATCCCTTATCTACAGCTGACCCTTCTGGCAGTGTACCTTCCCAACGGTGTAGCTGTTAGTGATATTGAGATATCCAAATCCCCCTTCATTATTACAAAATAATAATCCATGCTGGGCTCCTCCAGAGTTATAAAGCAGATTTGATACATATTGATATACTATGTGGATGATATGGAATAAACGGAAAATACCGTTTTAATTTTGGTACAGCCTTAAGATTATCCCATGCATGGGAAAGGGACAAGACAAAGACAGTACCAGAGGGATATGGCAGAAAAAATATATAGTCTCTATAGAATGGATTCTCACATTGTGCTAAAATCTGGGTACCGAGCATGATGTCTAATATAATTCATATGTGCCCATAGACATCCGTCTTGGCACTGCTCAGATTTTATAACTCACCTGGTGTTTTTAAAACTTTTTTTTTTTATGTTAGGAAACTAGCAAGTTCCAAATTAAAGTGGTAGGAATCTATAAGCCAATTTTTAGGAAGTTTGCCCCTTTATTCATTAAAAATACAGATATAGAGAGAACCTGGGAGTTTAGAAGAAGTGAGGAATGGCACCTGCAGGTAATCCTCAACTTACAACCATGATTGATTGAATTTTTGTTACTAACTGAAATAGTGAGGTTGAATTTGGCTCTATTTTATAACCTTGCTTGCCAAAGTTGTTAAGTGAATCTGGCTTCCCCATTAACTGCTGGTCAATAGGTTGCAAAAGGTGATCACATGATTCTGGGATATTGCAACTGTCCTAAATATGAGTCATCTGCCAAGCATCTGAATTTTGATCACATGCTGCAATGATCGTAAGTGTGAAAAACGGTCATAGGTTACTTTTTGCAGTGCCGTAGTAACTTTGAATGGTCACTAATGAACTGTTTAAGTGGAGGACTACCCGTATTTTGTAACTGGAAACATTTATTAGGGAAGGTACTCAGAGTAAGCACTGGAGGTCTTCTTGTCCAAGTCCCTGCTCAGGCAGGAATCCCTGTCACCGGTGGTGGTGAACCGCTGGCACGTGTGCCAGAGGTAGCACTCAGAGCTCTCTCTGTGGGCATGCGTGCCGTCGCTCCAGCCCAGCTCCATCACGTTTCTCTGTCGCATTTCTTGCTGTCTCGCCAATGGCGGAGACAGGGTCCCCTCCTTCTGGGGCCCATTATGACGTGGAGACACAATGCAACTCTGCACCATAGTCCGCTCACTCTCGCCTCCTGGATGTCAGTTGCTTTTCCTGCAGAGCTGCTGGTGTTGTGATGCCCTGCCTCCCCGCTGGTCAGTTGATCATCGGCACGTTGCTTTTGGGCTTCCCACAACCCAGCACCAGTTCAGGGGTTCCTTTCCACACCAAGGGGGAGAGAGAGGGGGGAGGGAGGAAAGAGAGAGAGAAACCAAGAGAGACACAGAGAGAGACGAGGAGAGGGAAAGAGAGAGAGAGAAACAGAGAGGCATGGAGAGAAGGAGAGGAGGAAGAGAGAGAGAGGGGGAAGAAGAGAGAGAGACAGAGAGAAAAGAGAGAGGGAGGGAAAGAGAGAAATGATATTACAAAAGTTTTTCTTTTTTATTGTTGCTAAATGTAATATTTCAAAAGCAAAAAAAATGAAGGGGCATAAAAGTGCATTTATCACGTTTTTCTTAGAACAATTAGCTGAACTCTGTCTTGTTTATCATTATTTTAAATAGTAAACCTCAGTATTCAGGTTAAATTGCCGTGTTGGCATTTTGCGATAAATAAGCGGGTTTTGGGTTGCAGTTTGGGCATTTGGTCTTTAAAAGTTTCGCCATCACTGCCCTATACCATTTCAGACAAATGGTTGTCCAATCTCTTCTTAAAAAGTTCCATTGTTGGAGCATTCACAGCTTCTGGAGGCAAGTTGTTAAACTGATTAATTGTTCTGTCAGGAAAATGGTATGATTATATGTACTTGTATGTACATGTGTATTAGGGAGAGGGAGGAAAATGAATTATTTGTTCAATAATTACTGGAATCTGAAGAAAGTGGCAATTTCCTCCAATTATTATCAATATGTCATCAAGGCTAGTGGTCCTTTAGGGTAATTTAGGTGGTCTACAATCTTTAATGTGATCTTAATGTATACATAAGCCCTAAAAGTCCTAAATGAATATAAATGAAAGGTAAAAATAATACAATGAAACTTTGGGAAAGGTAGATTTATGATAATAATGTACCTAAAAGGTTCTTCACACCTTTTCTGGACTCTGTCAGCACTTCCCTGAGGGATCTACACCTCACAATATGGAAAGCCTAGGGTGTAGAGTATCATATGGTATAACACATACAGTCTTGGGCTGCTATTTCTTTAACCTGTTCACACAGTCAGCTCACCTTTATAGATAAGTGTAAATTCCAAGTGTTACAGCCCCTAAGACAGGGCTGTGGCAACTGAATGGACAGGTGAATTGATTCTGACGCTATAAAATTTATTCCCATAGAAGTTAGTAACTTGGTGATTTTGATGTCCTTTCAATTCTTTATTTTTGATTTCATTTATATGGGACTTTCCTCAGAGGTATACTGAGTAAACATTTATCCCACCCTAACATAGGCAAAACAGGAAATGTTTCAGAGATATGACCTTCTCAAAATGTTACAATATCAATAATAAAACTTTCCTGTACATTGCAGAGAAAGTCTGATGAATCAGTGGTTTGGCAATATATAGTAATACATATCTGTTCAGTGATAAGTAAAATATAACAGTTCAATGGAGTCTATTCCTAAGTAAGTAGCCTCATCTCTGTTCTTCTATTTTTACCATCCCAAGTTTGTTTCTGATCTTTTCCCTATTTTAAAAAATTCTGCTAAGGCTATGCCTTCTGAGAGCTCTGTATCACTTTACTTTTTCAATACAACATGCTTTAATGGCTCATTCAGCTTCTTTCCCACTGAACAGCACTTTAATAAGTTTAGTTGTGAAAGTCACATTGGGCACAACTTAAGGTTGCACCCTGTTGAGGAAGTGGCTTTCATACTAGTGAAATCCATCAGCCAATGGGTGATGAGGAGAAAACCTACTGAGGATCTTGTATGAGGAAATCATTTAGGATGCCTTAAGCGTAGTGCTCACATAAGATCAATTCAACATTGGTGTGACGTAGCTCTACTTTGCTCTACAGGTTTCATGTGTCTTCCTGCTGTGGTTGAGGGGTGGGGTTGGTTTTTGCATCAGGAAAAGAAGTAAAGCATTGGCTTTTGCTTGCTGTTTCAACTCTAGATGGTTACAAATAAATATGAGATGATAGTCTTTATCAACAGAATGATCAATTCTTGTAAGTCTAGGTCTTTCGTTTTCATTGGTCAAGTTTCATATAAGCACTAATAAGGGCCAACTTATTGACCTTCTTGACCTTCAGCTAGTTCTATCACCCCTCATAGAAACACAGTGGGTTTAATAGGGCATACTCTGTCATAATAACTTCAGTGAGGGTACATATACAAAGAAGACTTGAAAGTCCATATAGTTTACTGGTGGAATATTGTCAGTAACATTTTTTTTAAAATTCAAGGAAATTCTGAACATGGACAAGAAACATAACAAGAACTATTGACTGGGGGTTTATGAGTGGGGATGCCACTTTTACATTTCCTTGAATGGAAATAAACCTCCGTAAGAGTAAGAGTTCTCATAATTGTTAGTTTGGCCATCTGTATATTAGATCCATGTCTGTCTTGGTTGGCTAAGTCCTTCTGGAGGTAATGTGTGATTGGGTTTTAGCGGTGGTGAATTCCTCCTTCAAAATAGTTTTTTTTCCTATCTCTTGATTCATCTCCTCCTCAAGAAATTTTATTATACCCAATAGTACTGTGGATTTTTGTCCAGACTCCAACCTTCCATTTTTGGGGAAGGTTGTAGAGAATTGGCCATGCAGCAGCTTCAAAAAATTCTAGAACCAGTTCAATTTCGATTCAGACCCAGGTGGGACTGAAACAGCATTGATTGTGCTTGTGGTGCGAGCAGGATGGGAGTGGTATATCCATTTCTCTTCTTGACTGTGAGAAACTATAGACAGCTTTTGATACCATTGTTTATAGTATCCTAAACTGACTTCAGAGGCTGGGAGTGGATTTTATAGTATCGTGCTATTTTTCTTCCTTTGGGCATAATCCAATCAGTGTTGATTATAGGAAGAAATCCAGTCCCTGCTTTGTGAAGCTCCACAGGGACTAGTCGCCTTGCTGCTGTTTAGATCTATACCAAGGCATTGGTAACATCAGTATATTAATGAAATATGTCTTGGCTCTGGAAATCTTTGTATTTATTAAACATTTTTATTAAAAGAAAAGAAATGGGGTAGAAGAGCTAACATCCCATCCTTTGATTGTTTGGAAGGGAAAGCTCAATCTGGATTTACTTCTTTACTCCCTGCTAAAAATCTTGTAGTGGAGAAAATGAAATGGAGGTTGCATCCTTTTTCCTTTGTTAAGACTTATTTGGGGTCTGGGACTAAAATTAAGAAGAACACCAAACTAATGACAATAGGTATAACAACCAAACTTACAATTGATGATAAAATTATTGAAGTCGTAGATAATGTCTATCGTTTAGAATCAACTATTGACAATAAAGAAAGAAGCAGTCAAGAAAAGGGCTTCAGACCAGCAATGTAAAGTAGAATGAAGACCTTGGAAAAGATGTTCAGATACTGTAATATGTAGGTATAGCCTACAAAGATCAGAATAATACAAGCAATGATGTTTCCTGTAGTACACTATAGTTTGCTTGTTGTTTTGCTTACTATGAACACATCTATTGTGGGTTATATATATATTTATTTAGAAAAAAAATATGCACAGCTTACATTCTTAATGGCTATGGATGGCTTAGAAGTTGTGTGAATATAGCCAATTATGGCTCATTCAAAAAACCATAGTTAAGCAAATTGTGGCTTAATACACAATACAAGTCTATTAAAATGTGGCTATCCATCTCAATCAAAATTGATTCCAATTTTTGTCTTTAGTTTACTTATTGTTTTTAATTGTTTAATTTTTGCATTGCCTCCTATTAAAATTATGTTTTTATCATAAAATGTTCTAGTTTATAACAATAGCTGTATCTACAGTTTTGCAGATTAAGATGCAACCTTCTGAATGCGTGACAATTCAGTAAGATTTAAAATAAACATGTAAAAACATGACAAACTTGCCATAATTGCAGTTATAATGCGGCTTCTGGTCTCTGGAATAGTACTTTGTGAAGCTCTAATGACAACTAAGTGCTCACGCCTGTCTCCTCATTGTGAAATTTTACCAGGTACCATATTCTTTTCTGACAGTTAGAACAATTAATCAGAACAACTTCCCTCCTTAAGTTGTGGTGCTCTAACACTGGAGGTTTTTAAGAAGAAATGGACAACCATTTGTCTAAAATATATATAAATGTTTCTGCTTTGAGCAGGGCGGGGGTGGACTAGAAGACCTCCAAGTCCCCTCCAACACCGTTGTTCTTTATTAGGAAGAGATTAAATGTCTATTTCACAATGTTTTTGAAAATGTTGCAAAATACTTTAAGACATTACGAAGCTAAGGATGGCTGCTGTGTCTTATGGATAGATTCAACGTTCTCTTTCCTTAGCTGATCAGCCTTTTCCTAGTGAGTGACTTGTATTTCACATAGAATGGATTACAGCTTCCACCAGTCAGGGGCTGCATTGGGATTATTAGTCAATATACAGGTAGTCCTCAAGTCACTCAAGCCTGCCCATTTCATTCTTAATCTGAGGATTCGGGGAAGTGAAATCTTGTACTTTGAATGGGATCACTCCCTCCTTTTGCTCTCACTAATTGAATGCAAAGCTCATTAAGTGCACACGAATATTTCAGGGTGGGGAAGGCCATGGGTGGCCTGGTGATGGAACAGGCCACCTGCCTAACACAACCCAAAGCCTCTCCAACCCACTGAAATACAGCATGCTCCCCACAATTGCTCCCCCCCCAACCTACCATACCATGTGAAAATCTAGCAAACAGTCTCCTCTCCAATCTCTCCGACTGGGCCTCCGCAGGCCTTGCCCGGCACATTGTTGACTGAAATGGAGCTTCTGAGGAGCAGATACGCCCCTCAGAAGCTCCATTTCAGCTGGGAATGTTTCAGGTGAGAACTCTGGATGCCCGAATGGAGCATCAGAGAGGTGGATTCACCCCTCAGAGGCTCCATTTGAGCTGGCAACAGGCAGGATGAATGTTGCAGAGTCTCTGAGGTTGTTCATAAGGGCGAACTATTGCTGCGGTGCTTCAAGATCTCGGGACTTGTTCATAAACACTAGAGGGGGATTATCGTGTAACTTTGAACGTTCACTAAGGGAACACTTGTAACCTGGGGATTGCCTGTATTTGAAAAATACTGGATAGGGAAATAGGCCCAGGACAGCTTTTCACAGAAGAAAGTTAAATGAGGTTTCAAACTCTGCATTTGTTGTCTTGCAAAAAGCTGGTGCTCAAATGCAGATAGCAATTCCACACAAAGTCTTTCATTAAATTGATAATATTTACAGTTTGTAATGTGAGAAGTACACAAAGCCAGCATTTCTGTATAAATCAGTGTTAAGCACAGCAACCATCTTATTTTTTCCCCATGAGTAGTCAATAATCTGCATTTTTAGTCAATTTACAACTTCTAGAAGATTCTAGCAATTTAGCCTGAGACAGAAAAGGGTAGAAGGTTTGCTGAAGTTATCTATGGATCTTCTTTGAACTATTCTCACTCCTCAAGTGTGAAAGAAATTCTTTTATGTTTCTCCCTTCTAAATAAGGGTAAACCAAATACCAGTTCCAAGAGTTTGAGATATGAGCCAAATCATTTGTTCATTATGTTTTTAGCATTAATTTGGTTCACCCTTCCCAAACCAAGGTGCCCTCCAAAAGTGGATTTCAGTTCTCAGCAATAGCACGCTGTTGAAGAATTCTGGGAACTGAATTCCAGTTGGCATATGGTTTGAGTTAGTACTTTGTTGTACTCTGGTTCTTTGTGGAAAAGGGGAGTAGTAGTCTTCGCTAACTTGAGCATGTGTGGAGTTTCTCAATAATATGTGGCCATGTTAGGTCTGGAAGTGACATGCATTTGGAGAGAATCTAATTAGGAAAGGCTGCTCCAGGTCGTCAAGAAATATTTAGTTGGTTGCTACTGGACACCTTTGCAAGCCTAGGTGACAGGCATGGGAATATTCCTTCTTCCAGCTTTGCATGCTTGCTGGATGCTCAATCTTTGCTATGAAGATTTCAGTATATTGTAAGAATATTTCTCTACTAGGAGAGTGAACCTACCTTTCTTCACCATCTGTTTTCCTTTTTCCTGAAATTCAGTCTGTATTAATATTGTTACCATTCCAAAACTTGCCCCCTTTCTCAGCCCAACGACTACATTAGCCTAACACACAAACTTGATACAGAAACTTAGCAAAGGAAACCTTGCAGGAAGGAGCCCCAGCTGTCAGTCTTGAAAAGAGAGGTTTGAAAACATTTCTGAGTAACCACAGTGCATACCACAATCAATTAAGGGAACTCTGTGCTGATGTCAAACTGAGCTCCATTTTAACTCTAGCATATAACATTTATTTCAAGGTGCTGTTTACAATTTAATGACCCTCGTTAAAACAAAAAAGGAATGGGCTCTCCTCTTTTGGATTAATGAGTACTTTGATGCCAGATTTGCATTTATCTAAGAGAATGGAAAATGTCTATTAGTTGATTAAATAAAGATTTGAAGTTATATTTCCATTTAGATGTTTGTTCTGAAAGTGAGTTTTGTGGTATCGTTTTAAGCAAAGTAATGCAGCATTGATTTTATAGCATTCTATACAATGAGCAATCATTGTACCAAAAATAATAGCATTGAGGAGAGACTTTATATTACATCAACATAGCAGTATGATAATAGGTGGTTCTATGAGGCAGTTTTGAGAATCCTGCCTAAATGAATCTGTCAATTCAGAAAACCACAAGGCAGGTGGCTGGCTCAGTAGAAATTGAACAGAGGAAATGGCTTTATCCTGATAAAAGCTTTTTATCATCTAGTTTAGCATTCTCTACATCAAGGGTATTTGTGAGGCTGCATAAGACACCGCTCTCATCCCAAAACTTTGGATACAGCCTCTACTGTAAAACTCCTCTGAAACTTTCTATTTAATTATATTTTAACATGATAAAATGGAAAAAACTAATTAAACATATATGAAAATGATGGCATCAATTACATGGTTTTTATTTTAAATTTCCATTCAACTTGATAAAATTTACCTTGTGCTTAAGCCCCACCTATCTTATTTTAGGAGTAAGAACATTTCATATTATTGATAGACCAATTGTGGCCCTCAGCTTGAAAAACATTGTAAAAAGGATACCATGATCTACACTGATTCCAGTGGACAATATATTTTAAAGCATTTTCCCAGTGACCAATAGTATTAGTGAAAAAAAGTCAAGTGAAAAAATGTTAGCTGATTAATATACCTGAAAGTTTAATTTAGTGCTTTTATTGCTTATTTAATTGGGTAATGCCAAGGTAAATAACTAAAAATAAGACTACACTTTTTAAAGAATATCAAGTGGATGGTTGCACATTGGAAAATGGAGTCCTATTTTTCTAAAACAAATGAATGAAAGATGGATTCTTATAACACTATGAACAGCATGGAGTTTGTCACTCAGCATGCACAAATGATATTCCACCACTGTAGTTTGCAAATCATGGCTATAGCTTAATATTTTATGCAAACAGAATCAACTTGAGTATGTATTTAATCATGCTTGCATGATCTGCGAAGATAACTACTGACTATGTTAAGAATAGCCAATATAGCTATTTTCTTTTGTTGAATAACTGTTGCTGTGGTACCAATCAAAGTAAAACTTGGTCTTTGGCATGCTTATTCTTCAATGTAGTTGATGTAAACCTTTCTAAAAAAATAATTACATGGATTTAGAACAAAAATCTGTCCAGGGCTTTGGAAGAATAATTTCATATGTTCTAACAAATATAATACAGCTGTTTTAAGTATATGCATATTTATCCCATCTTTTTTCCCCAGAAACCTCAAGATGGCATATATGGATATCTCCTCTATTTTTATCCCTATAATTACAGTCTTGTGAAGTAGGTTTGGCTGAGAATCTTGATCCAAAAGTTAACCAGTGACCTTTGTGAACAAGTAGAGGCATAAACCTGGGTCTTTACAGTCCAAGTCAAACATTACAATCAAACCACAGGATGAAGAGGAATACTGCAGCATAATATCTTATTGGGTGCTTGTTTTAGAGATATGTCAGTAACAAAACAGTTTATATAGATCTAATAAATAATAAATATGGAAATACTTCTAGATCAGGGAGCAAAACAAAATCCTGAGTGAGCTTCACAGTTCCTTTTAAACCTGCCTGAGAACTGTAATTTTTAAAGGGGAAATAATTACATAGACAATTATATTTAATTAAAGTATATTTATATGGAATCAACTTGAGTTTTTCTTTTTTAATGTACTGATCTTTAAGAGTTCAGCCTTAAAGACAAGTATAGCCCTTGGCTAAAATAAAATTGCCTACTTCTGCTGTAAATACTATTATTGAGTCATTAAATGGTGGCCTCAATTGTGTTTGGAATAAAGAACATGGGCCAAATGTTGAAAAAAGGTGGTGTTGGTTATGACCCATTGAAATCAGTAGCACAAATTAGTTGTAATGATCTATGGCCCATTCATGTTACTGGGATTTTAGTGTGATATTTTTCTGGGGAGCCTGTACATTATAGAATCATCAAACCATTGTTATGTAAAATAATGAGGGGTTTTATATCACCTCAACAAATAATTACATTTTTATTAATAAAAAAGTAGCCAAGTCTGTAAAACATGCATGGCAATATGTAACTATCTGATTCCCCCATCAATTGACAAAAATTGCTTAAAAATCATCAAGCAATAGGCATGCTGATTGAGAAAGTAGGAATTGTAATCTTGAGAGCATTTGTTTATGGAAAGCTCTGCTCCTGGTTTGTTTTAAATCCTTTCTCTATACAACTGACTTACTGTTTTTTTTTTAAAAAAAAACAGATGCTGATGTACTGGGATTAACAGATCCAAAGCTGTGCTATATTCTGGATGGGATCCTTTTAATATATGCTATCATCATCACAGCCCTTTTCATGAAAGTAAAGGTAAGATTTTTTCAGAGATTTTTTAATTATTATTATTTTTACATATACAGTCTGACCAGAGGAACCTGAAGGAAAAAAAATGTCCCTGTGACCTTAATCCTTTTGATTGTATGTTTGAATATTTATGTAAACCTTTAGAAGTGGAAATTAAGAGCAATTCCTCCACGAAATCAACTTTCACTGCAACAGTTATGCAACACTGCAATGTCATCATATAACTAGTATGGAAAGATTATCCTTCTGTATCTTAATCCAGAGTTCAGTACCCAGTCAAAATGTTTCCTTCATTATTCGTTGCTGCTCTCAGATTTTTCAGATTGACATCACTTTTCCCAACCTTGTGCTTTTCAGCTGTATTGCATGGCATTATACATTGGTCACAGTGCCTTGTAATGTTATGAAAGCTGGAAGTTCCACTTCAGTGAGGAGACACATTTAGTTGGGGAGACTATTAGGCAGACATCGTTAGTAAACAGTTTGAAAAGATGGGAAATTGCTAATAACGAATCTTACATTTAAGAGTTTGAACAACTGTTTTGCTTTTGTTTTGTTTGATATTACCACTTTTAACTATGAGCTTGTGTTTTATAGAGAGAACCAGAGTTAAGAAATCTTAAAAAAATGAAATAAAGTAAATAAAGCGGCCTACCGTAACTTGGTGTCATGCCCACAGGGAATTCTGGGAGATGCAATTCCAGTAGATTTGGAGGGTGTCCAGTTGGAAAGAGCTAATAAGTTGGAAAGTGCTGAAGGCTCAATAACACACTATCACTATTTCATAAATCACTAGTGGCCTTTGGAATAGAAATGGGAAGTTTTGTGAGTAAAAGCTCTATATATTACATGTTTGTCCATATTTTTTTCCAGCTAGCCAATCGCTCTACTGAATCCAAACCTTCTCAAAATGCAAATGACATATATAATGTAAGTAGTTAATTTCTTATGTCTCTTATATAATCTGACACCTGCAAATGAGTTAAAGTGACGAGACAAGATATAAGTAAAAAAATTGAGATACCAGTCTACCTGTAGAACTTAGTTAGTTCTTCTAATGGATAATTAAATATTGGGGGTGGGTTTTCAGGAATATAGTGAAAATATTGTGATTTAGTCAAGGGTCAAGTCAAAATGATTCCTTTATTATAGTATAGGGATTCCCTACTATCTTCTTCCAAATTTACCAAATGTCAAACTAAAAGGGCTGGGGAGGTTCTTGTGTGCAACTATAGGAGAACTTCCAGGCCATAGTTATATAGCTCATTTTTAATTAAGATAATTGTAGTGGTTTACTTGATATATGTAGTGGTTTATTTGCTTATTCAGTAGGTTTTCTGAAAGACACATATTCTCTCTCTCTCTTAGGCTAGATGGATAGATAGATAAAGAAAACTCTGTCAATATTTTAGATTTCACTCACATTAATTGGATTCATAGAATAGCTAATGGTAAGGAATTCTAACATTTACAAACCAAAACATTTGGCAAGGAACACTCCCAACTAAGAGGTACTTGCAATTATTTCAATATTTTCACTATATTCCTGAAAACCCACCACCAATATTTAATTATCCATTAGAAGAACTGTCTAAGTCCTGCTAGAGGGGGGAAAAAATCAACTCTGGCACCCACACAGGGATGCTGCTATGAAAACTCTGTATGTGGTGGCTTTGGTTTCTTTTTAAGTATCACACGGTTCCTTAAAGTTCACAGAATATATTATAAGAGGTTTAAGGCAACAATAAAGAGTACTTTGTATGCTTACCTTTTTCCCCCCCTACTTGTCCTCAAAGGACACTGGGACAACTTTATGGCTGAATAATGAACCTTGACTAATTAAGATGAGATTAGAAAAGCTTACTGGGTGAGCAGGGTTAGGAATAAAATCAGTTCATGAGAAGTTATATACAGTTATATACGACTTTTTTTCCACTCTTATGACCGATGCACTATCCCCAGTCACATGATTAAAATTCAGATGCTTGGCAACTGGTTCATATTTATGATTGCAGTGTCCCAGGGCCATGTGATCACCTTTTGGAAACTTCTGGCAAGCAAAGTCAATGGGGAAGCCAGATCAAACTTAACAACTGTGTTACTAACTTAACAAATGCAATGATTCGCTTAACAACCGTGGCAAGAAAAGTTGTAAAATGGGGCAAAATTCACTTAACAAATGTTTCACTTAGCAACATAGACTTTGGGCTCAATTGTGGTCATAACTTGAAGACTGCCTGTACAAATTTCCAATTTTATGTGAGGAATGGGACAAGGTAGATAAAAAGGCACAGAGGACACTTAATGTGTGAGGGATTGAAGGGGTGAAGAAGGGTGTTCTAAATATTAAATGAGAAAATTACATAATAATCAGTTGTTATAAACATTCTTCTCTTGCAGAAACTATCTACTGGACGCAGAGATGAATATGATTCTCTGGCATTAAAAAAAACAGATACAGATCTTGAAATGGCTGTGGAAAACCAGGTATCTTCACCATATTTTCTGTTGCATGCAGTTGCCACAAAACATATCAGCATAACTTAGTGGGAAACTCCAAGACCATGACCCCCTTTTGCTTTGAGGAATGAATAATATCAATCTACAATGGACTTCTCTGGTGGTTATGACAGTTGTGCAAGGGATTTTGATATAACAGCCCTGTCAGCTCTCCCACCATGCCTTCTCTTGTGTCTTCAGACTTGGTAAATGATTGGGATAATTTTTCTTTCTTTCTAGCGCAGAAGAAAGAAACCTCAGGACAAAGTTTACACTGTGAGTAGATCCAAGAATTTACGTATTAAAGTTTACTTAATCATCCACTGCAGCATTTTGAAAGGTTATATGTATCTGTGTTGGAAAAGAAGTTGTCCTCCTATGCAACTTTTTCCAGTTTTATAAGGTTTTTGGGGGAAAATTCTCTATGCTGGGATGTAACACAACTACTTCACACCTTACAGAAAAGAATAGAAGTATACAAAGATCAATCAGTCTATTTTTTCAGTGTTTATGAATCTTAAGATAGTCAAGATTGTCCCATTTTGCTTTCCCCCCTTAAAACAGAAATGTCAGGTTTTTAAGCTTGTTATTAGAGCTTATATCAGTAAAACAGAATTCTAGGGTTTGTTTTTTTTGGGGGGATTGTTTTTTTACCTGACCTACCTGAAAGGACTAACAGTGATAGCAGGAACAACCCTATGCTGTTAATAGTTATCCTTCTCTGGACTTTGGGACATGTTTATCAAAGTATTGATCAGTTTTTTGTGGATATTTTGCTTTTGGTATCAGAGGAACCTATCTTCTATGTTGTAAATCAAAATATTGAGTGTCTACAGCAACACTTCCTCTATTCCAACAAATCCTGTGTTTATAGTTTAACCAAATCCCAGGTTGGGAAAAGATTGGGAATGGTTGCTTTCCAGATAATATTGCTCTCAAATCTGCATAAAAAGTGCCTGAGTTTACAATGATTGACAAAGAAAAGGCAATGAAGAGTAAACGTTTTGCTAGAATAACAGTTATAAGCACAGACATCTTTGGAAATTTCTTTCCTATAATTTGGCCTAGAAAGAGTAAGGATATACTAGTATAGGATATACTATATACAGAATGAAAAGATTAATCGAATACATTAGAATCTGTAAGAAAAGGCACGAGAGAAAACAAATTTTTCTTAGTTTCCTTTTCACCAATACTGTTTTATTGTTTTCCATGGCTAGTCCCTACAGCGGGATAAGATGGGTGAAGCATACAGTGAAATTGGAAAGAAAGGAGAAGTAAGTGATATTTTCTATCATTTTAGATGCACAAAAGATAGCTGCATCTACTTTGTCGCTGTTGACTCTAGGAAGGGTTGCACTTCTGTGGACTGAGTGGAAACTTCAAGGTTTACCCATGTTACACCTTTGTTACATGAGTTGCACTGGCTCCCTGTTTCTTCCAGGTGCTGATTATAGAGGTGGTATTCAGCAGGTTCTGACTAGTTCTGGAGAACCAGTAGTGGAAATTTTGAGTAGTTCAGGGAACCAGCAAATTCCACCTCTGACTGGAGATTTTACAGTATCCTTCCCCTGCCACACCCTCCAAGCCACACCCACAGAACCGATAGTAAAAAAAATTTGAATCCCACCACTGGCTGGTTACCTTTAATGTCTTACATGCCATAGGCCTGTCCCTGAGAGATAGGAAGATACCTCCAGGTCCCTTTCCTGAATTGTTGCCATTTAATGGGAACTCTGAAGTGTGCCTTTTCTGGCAGGCCCCTTCTCTTTTAGCCTTCTGAAAGGCCATCAATACACGGCTTTCTACCCAGTCGTTGAGGTAGAGAGTGATTGCTCTGAATTGGTTGTTGGAGTATCCCAAGAAGATGAGTGAGGTCCTGGGTTTTGTTTTATGATTTTTGTAATTCAGGGATTTACTGTCGTGAGCCATCCAGAATTATGTTTTAAAATGGGCATCTATACAAATCTTATACATGCATTTGTACTCAAGCTTTCCCAGTCCTATCCTTTAAGCCAGTGGTCCCCAACCTTTCGGCTCTGCAGACCAGTGGTGGAGGGGGAAGAAGGGAAAGTTTTGTGCATGTGTATGCTTGCTCCCCACTTGCGTGGCCCAATTCCCAAAGGGCCATGGTCCAGTATCGGGCCATGGAGCAGAGGTTGGTCCATGGTCCTCGTGCTGTAAGCTGCATCAAACCACAATTCCATAATGCAAAATAATGGCAATATTAATTCAACACAGGTGAAAGCACCAGCTAGGTGCTTATCTACAATAGTTGAACAAAACAGAAGACAAATTTGTCGTTTGTGTTTTCTGAATATAATTTTTCCACAATATTTATGTCAGTTGGGTTAGATTGTGGGGTAGCCCACAACTTATGACTATAATTGGGGCTGTATCCACACAAGAGTTCAGTTAATTATTTGTATTGGTCATGTCCATAATACAAGAATCTTCTTAGTCTGGGGGTTTGCACCTGGACTAGACTAGGTAAGATTTAACAACATTCAAAGGAAAGGGATGGGATCTTGCTCTCCTGTGCTTATGTAAAGATTCCTGACTAAGTAACCACTTGGCTCCTCTTCTGAAGTTTATTAATTTTGGCCTTTTCTTTTTCTAGAGATTTGGTGGCAAAGGCAATGATATTCTTTATCAGGTAAGATAACAACAGAACCCCTCCCTGTAATTTCTTTAATTCTTAATTCACTGAGGAGATCTGTCTAAAAGCAATTTATCCACTGTTCTCATCTCCCCTTCGTTCTCTAAGTACTTTTGATCCTATTGCCAGCCTATGCTTGCAAGAAAGTTGGACAAGGCAACACGGTTAGGAAGTAGTTGAATTCTTCTCTTACAAATGTTGCTATCAGACCCCAGCTTTAATATTCTCGCTACAGGGAACACTGAATCTGAATCTATGGTTAATAGTCTAATTATTTGTTTTCTAATCATATCTTTTCTCTTTATCAGGGGCTCAGCCAAGCAACAAAGGACACATACAATGTCCTTCACATGAAACAGATGCATTCTCCTCGTTAGTTACAACTGAATCTAAAAAGGAAGAGAAAAAAAGGACATTCCTTATGGTGGAATGGTAGCAATTAAAGAGGACAGTTCATTTCAGCAAAGCCATTGCCTTGTTTGAAGAATGCTATTGTACAGTCAGCAAAACCCATGTTTCATTTCCAAATAACATCCTTTAAAAATGTACATAAGTTTAAAGATTCTGCTTAATGTATAGTTGCTCATATTTAGGGGCAGAAGTTGTGACTGCTATTTCACTGGATAGTTAAATAACAAAAATACTTTTCTTCCTTAAGGGAAAAATAACATATTTTCTTTCCCCATAGATGTTTTTATGGTATTTTTAATTGAAGATAGCTGGGAAACTTTGTGGGGGGAGGAGGGGGGGAAGAGGGAGGGAGAAAGAGAATATATTCTGGAACCTTTCATCACTCTCCAGGAATTTGGATTACTGTACAATCTATCAGTCATATCAGCAAGGCTGGTGGTAAAGAATAACAATAATTATCATGTTTTAAATTGATAACTCTCAAATCATTAAATAGTTCAGGACTTAACTGAAGGTAAATATCTTTTATACCGAAGATTAGAATAAAAAAGAAAGAAATGTGTTCAGATGGTACTTTGAATTACAGTGTATGAGAAAACTAAAAGTTCTGTTCATGAGCTTGGATCATTTCCCATAAAATGAAATTTTATTTAGCATAAAATAAAGCCTTTACTATTAGGTTTGGATGATGTTTGCAAGCAAAATACAAACAAAACAAAACAAAAAACTGGACATAAAGCAACCAAAACTAGTTTTGGTTTAGAATTACTTCTGTTGAAGAACAAGTCTTACTTTTGAATAGAAATTATAAAAATAATTGTGCTATGAAAAAGTGGACCAGTGCAGCTTATGCCTACTTTTGCATGATTAAAATAATGGTTAAGTATATTGTCTGTTGCTTCATTACGTACATTATTCCTAGTGGCTATAGCTCATACTTCAACCCATATTAACTAGAGGAAATACAAAAAACTTGACCAGAATCCATCAACGAGCTTTCTTTTGAGAAATACTGATCAGATTTTAAGAAGTCTAATAAAAATGTAAAGGTCTGCAAGGAAGGAAAACTGGGAATTTGTATGGGAGACTGTACCCTTTCATCATCTCCAGCCAAACACTTTCCTTGGGGTACAATTTGAATGTGAATATTATATCTTGGATCCCATGACAAAATGGGTGCTGATAGGCTTTTCCCTTTACAGTATAATGTATCTGAACTGCAAAATATGGATTATTGGAAACAGCAGATACAAAAAAACTCCTCCTCTTCCTGCCATTTAGTGGTTAATCAGCTGCAATATATAGGATGACCAATAACTAGTATATGATATTCCTAACAAAATGGCATCCCTAGCAACTTAGCAACAATGCTAGGGCTACCAGATTTAGACTGCAAAAAGCAGATTACTAGATGACAGGAAAGATCTAGGAAAAGCTAACTATTGATCAAGCCTACAACAATCTCCTGTACCTGTAATTTTTCTTTCTCCCTTCTGTAGAATACTATACATTACCTGTTGTGGCTCCGATTCCCGAGCCTGTGCTGTTAGAGGAAGAGGACTTGGAAGATGAGGAGGAGGAACTGGGAATGCCTTCCTCCCCAGGACCTTCCTCTCTGGTAATGCCTTCCTCCCTGATAATGCCTCAGGTTTCATCAGACAACCGAGAGGAAAAGCCTGAGATTAATCAGGAGAAGGCATATCGGAGCAGCCCCTGACAGGAAGTCAAGAGGAAGAATGTTGGCTTGATCCTAGGCAGCGTCGTAGGGAGAAACGTGAGCAGCAACGTAGGAGGCGTGGGAGGGTCAGAGAGTGAGCTGAGTCATTGAGCCACACCCCACAGGGGATAAAAGTGGGTGTGTGGTCGGCTAGAACTTTGTACGGGACAAAGTTTAATCTTACTTCAAGTTTTTCGTTGTGAATGATTCTTGTGGTCTGCCTTGTAATTCTCTGTAAGTAGCTTTTTACTTGTTATCAATTCGGACTTGGCAGGCAGAGCATGTTGGAATGCCAAGGACATTATCAGTTCCAAAGAATTAACTCTGTGAAGTCCGAGTCAGCTTGCCTGCCTGTGTTTGTGTGAGTTTGTACTCTTTCATCTTTTGAAAAAGAAGAAAGGTGAGACAGAACATTTTTGTCCCGTACCTGACTTAAACCATCTTTTACCTAAGATGGACCACCAGCAGCAGTTTCAACAACAGCTGCAAGATGAAAATCAAACTCTACAACAGCAGGTGGCTCAATTAACAGCCCAACTTGCTTTGCTGCAGGCTCATGCAGCTCCTCCTTCCCCTCCCCATCGGAAATGCCCGGTGGCTGTGCCAGATAAGTTTTCTGGGCAGCCCGAGAGGTTCCCGGCTTTCATGGGACAGTGCCAGTTATTTATGGCTATGAGGGCAGAGGATTTCCCAGATGACCAGGCTCGGGTGGGCTTTGTGATAAGCCTCCTTTCTGGCTCGGCTGCCAGATGGGCCACCCCTTTGTTGCTCAAGAACAGCCCGTTATTAACTGATTATCAGGGTTTTTGGCAACATATGCGCCACATGTATGAAGACCCCATACAAGTGCAGACGGCAGCCAGGCGTCTTAAGGATCTTTGACAAGGGAAGCGCCCTCTGCAAGAATTTATTTCTGAATTTTGGCTTTTATGCCTGGACTCCAACTGGAATGATGCAGTGTTAATGGACGCCTTCCCGGATGGCCTGTCAGATGAGCTGCAGGACGAGTTAGTTCGAGTGGAACCAGCCCCGACCCTCGACATTCTGGTGGTGCAATGCTTGCACATCGATGCACATCTCCAATGGTGAAAGAACCATCGCACCGCCCAGTAGCAGCTGTCTGCATCTGTACTGCAGTGTCCTGTGCTAACAGCGCCCCGGGTCACCCAACGTGTTGTGGACATGGCCAAGGAACCAATGGTGTTAGGAACGGTCAGATCTCGCCTGACGGCTCAGGAGCGAACGCGGAGATGCCAAGGGGGTTTGTGCTTGTATTGTGGGGGGGGGACATTTTGCTATTTCTTGTCCGAAGTGGGGCGCTCAAGCCTGTGCCTGAATCTCGGCATGATCAGTCGGGAAACGGGGCAGGCCTGACCTGGGGGAAACCTTAGGCCAGGCACATATCAAACACCCTCCTGAATTAGTGGAGGTTGACTCTGGGCCCCCTCGGCATCTGATTTTGGACACTTGGGTTTTCTTGGCTAACCAGTCGGAAGGGATTCCAGCGAATGCACTGGTGGACTCGGGGGCCACGACTAACTTTATGGACCAGGACTTTGCTGCCCATTTTGATGTCCCCTTGGTTCTGGTAGAACCTCCGATGAGGGTCGAGACTATTGATGGGCGGGAACTTTTTGCAGGACCCATTAACTTCGCCACCCAGCCTTTGCACCTAGTCATTGGAGAACATGAGGAGGCAATCCGTTTTTATGTCACCGCAGACCTCCATTTCCCATTGGGCATGGCTTGGCTTAGGATTCATGATCCTCAGGTGACATGTTCGCGGAATGCCATTTCTTTTCCGAGTCTGCAGTGCGTGGACCACTTCCGCCACACCTGTGCTGGCCAGGACATCACTACCTCTGCCATCTCCATACCTCCTGAACTGATGGACTTCACGGATGTGTTCAGTGAGAAGGAGGCGGACCGGTTACCCCCACATCGGCCCTATGATTGTCCAATGGACCTTCTGCCCAATGTACCACTGCCAAAGGGACGTTTGTACTCCATGTCCGAGCTCGAGCTGGCCTTACTATGGGACTTTTTGGACAAAAACTTGGCCCGAGGGTTCATCCGGCCTTTGTCGTCCCCTCTCTCAGCCCCAGTCCTCTTTGTCAAGAAGACGGGAGACTTACGTTTGTGCTGTGATTACCGCTGGTTAAACGCCATCACGGTGTGGAATAGCTACCCCTTGCCGCTCATTCCGGAGTTGTTGGAGAGGTTGCGGGAGGCCACTGTCTTCACCAAGCTTGATCTTCGAGGGGCCTACAACCTGGTGCGGATGCGAGAGGGGGACAAATGGAAGACGGCATTTGGCACCCGATATGGCCATTTTGAGTACACTGTGATGCTGTTTGGGTTGACCAACGCCCCCGCAGTCTTCCAGCACCTGATGAATGACGTGTTTCGGGATATGTTAGAACGGTTCGTGGTGGTGTACCTGAACGATATTCTGATTTATTCCGGGTCCAAGGACAGCCACCTTCAACACGTTTGTCTGGTTTTGCAACACCTTTGGGAGCACCAACTTTATGCGAAGCTGGAGAAATGTTTCTTCTTCCAGACTTCCATTGAGTTCCTTGGGCACATCATCTCTCCCAATGGCATTACCATGGACCCGCGTAAGGTGGAGGCCTTATGTAGTTGGGAACCCCCTCGTGGTGTGAAGGACGTTCAATGCCTATTGGGGTTCGCTAACTATTATCGGACCTTCATTCCAGGTTTTGCCAAGCTGACAGGTCCAATAACTCAGCTCCTTCGAAAGAAGGTCCTGTTCCAGTGGGGCCCCCCGCAGCAACAGGCTTTTGAGGCCCTCAAGAATGCTTTCGTCGCAGAACCCGTCCTGAGGCACCCTGATCCGCATCGTCCTTTTGTGGTGGAGATGGATGTGTCCAACGTGGCTATTGGGGCAGTGCTGTTGCAAGCCCCGATGGGTAGCACCACTCTTTTTCCCTGCGCTTATTATTCCCGGAAACTCACTCCTTCCAAATGCAATTACACCATCTGGGAAAAAGAGTTGCTGGCTATCAAGGCTGCGTTTGAGGCTTGGCGACATCATCTCGAGGGGGCCCGACACAAGGTGGAGGTCCGGATGGACCATCAGAATTTAGAACATTTGTCAACGGCAAGAAAGTTGAACCAGCGGCAGATCCGGTGGTCGTTGTTTTTTGCCCGGTTCAATTTTTCTGTGACCTTTATCTCCAGTGGTCACAATTGGAGGGCGGATGCCCTGTCCCGCAAACCTGAGTACCTTTGCCCCGAGGACCCCCTTCCTCCGCGGACAGTGCTGCCAGCAGAATCCTTGGCCGCAGTCCAGGAACCGGTGGACTTGCGGACTCAGGTGCGAGAGGCGCAGCGCCTAGACACTTGGTCGCAACAGAGGATGGGGGAGATTGGACCCGCATCCCCATGGACTTTGGAGGAGGGCTTACTCAAGCATCGGGGCCGGTTGTACGTACCCACAGGGCTGCTTCGAGCCCTTATTATGACTCAGTGTCACGACAACCCTGCAGCCGGCCATTTTGGTTTTTTTTAAGACCCTCCATCTTGTAACATGGACTTTTTGGTGGCCTCGAGTACGGCATGATGTCCACGCCTATGTCACGTCCTGTATACCGTGCAGGCAAGCGAAAGCCGTGACGGGCGCGCCTCCTGGTCTCCTCCAACCTCTGCCGACTCCAGAAAGTCCATGGGGAGTGATTTCCATGGACTTCTTGACTCATTTACCATCATCCTCAGGATTTACGACTGTGCTTGTGGTGGTCGACATGTTGACAAAAATGGCTCACTTCATTCCGTGTCGTAAATTGCCATCGGCCTGTACAACTGCCCGTTTGCTCTTGCAGCATGTTTTTCGTCTCCATGGTCTGCCAGACAGGGTAGTTTCTGACCACGGTGTACAATTTACAGCCCAATTTTGGAAAAGCCTGATGACCGTGTTACAGATGCAGGTGTGCTTGTCGTCGGCGCACCATCCAGAAACTGATGGTGGGACGGAGAAGGTCATTTGGCATTCTCGAGCAATATTTGCGTTGTTTTGTAAACCAACGGCAGAACAATTGGGTCGATTATCTCCCTCTGGCGGAGTTTGTATTCAACAACTCCCAGCACACCTCCACCCAAATGACACCATTCTATGCTAATGTGGGGTACCATCCATGGTTCTTTCCGTTGACACTATTAGATTCCCCTGTTACCGAGACTCAGGAATTCCTTTCGGAATGAACACTCAGTTCAGCAGTTAGTTCAGCAGCAACTGATACGGGCCAAGGAAGACTACAAGCGGTTCACAGATCACTCTTGATGGGCAACGCCTCCGCTGGCTGTAGGAGACCGTGTGTGGATGTCCACAAAACATCTTCAGGTCGACCACCCGATAAAGCTGGATCATCGGTTCATCGGCCCATTTCTCATCGAGACGGTCATCAACCCCGTAGCCTATCGACCAACTCTACCGCGCTGTATGTGAATTATTCCAGTCTTCCACCGTTCCCTTTTGGTCCCTGATGCCCCTTCGTGTGATCTCCGACATCCGGCAGCTGATGATCCACCACCTGTGCCCGGTGAAGATGACGCAGTAGACAGCAACGTGGTCAGCACTAGGGATTCCCGCTGGCTGAAAGGGCGGTTCCAGTATTTGATCAAGGCAGGGGGATGGGCCAGAGGCCCTTTCCTGGGTGGATGCTTCCACAATCCACGTGCCGGACCTTATATGGATGTTCCATGACCATTTCTCCTTGAAACCACATCCTGACCGTCAGACTCGGGGGAAGGGACCTGTTGTGGCTCCGATTTCTGAGCCTGTGCTGTTAGAGGAAGAGGACTTGGAAGATGAGGAGGAGGAACTGGGAATGCCTTCCTCTCCAGGACCTTACTCTCTGGCAATGCCTTCCTCCCTGATAATGCCTCAGGTTTCATCAGACAACCGAGAGGAACAGCCTGAGATTAATCAGGAGGAAGGCATATCGGAGCAGCCCCTGACAGGGAGTCAAGAGGAAGAATGCTGGCTTGATCCTAGGCAGCGTCGTAGGGAGAAACGTGAGCAGCAACGTAGGAGGCGTGGGAGGGTCAGAGAGTGAGCTGAGTCATTGAGGCACATCCCACAGGGGATAAAGGTGGGTGTGTGGTCGGCTAGAACTTTGTACGGGACAAAGTTTAATCTTACTTCAGGTTTCTCGTTGTGAATGATTCTTGTGGTCTGCCTTGTAATTATCTGTGAGTAGCTTTTTACTTATTATCAATTCGGACTTGGCAGGCAGAGCATGTTGGAATGCCAAGGACATTATCAGTTCCAAAGAATTAACTCTGTGAAGTCCGAGTCAGCTTGCCTGCCTGTGTTTGTGTGAGTTTGTACTCTTTCATTTTTTGAGAAAGAAGAAAGGTGAGACACAACAATTACCTGTACTTACTTTTTTATTCTGGGCAGTTGAGTATATTTCCAAATAAAACACTGGTATGCAGTAGCTGACCATTAATTCTATTTTTAAAAATTTATAGAATGCATGTAGGGTTAAAGTAATTCTAGAAAATAAACATGCTGCAGACTGATATTATGCAGCATGCCTGTGTTTTAAAAAAATTAACATAATTTTTGAATGATTAAGTAAGTAAAATGGAATAGGAACTTTAGGGAACACAAAAGACGAGATCATTAACACCTCAGAACCACAGCGGGCCACCAGTTTTAAAACAGGAATGCTTGCACAGAAGTTATATCATGTCTAATATAATTCCCAAATAAAGCAACGTTTTTATTAAAAACACAGACCAGAATGACATTACAATAGTATAGTAAAATAAAAAATAAAACTGGGGTACACATAAATAAGAGAAATGAGTTTGAGTAAAATTAGGGACAATTAGGACTGGGAATCCACTGCAAACATTCAAATTCCTGGAGTATCTTCTTTGTGTTTACTTGCCTCATTCCCCCCCCTAGGATTTGAGTCAAGATTGTATTTGTCTCTGCATCATGTACAGAAAATACAACAAAACTTTAAAAAGATGCTTGGTAAAAGGGCAATAAGTCCAGCAAAGCCTAACTGAAAGTAAACAAAGAACCCATATTTGATAATACTTCCCGTAACCATACTCTGAACTGCCATGTAACCCACCCACTATTAGATGGAACTGAGATGTCTAGTCAAAGAATTGGGAGTTGGCAGTTGACCACAGCAGTTTTTATATTTTACTTTTCCAATGTTAGGTAAGTATGTATATTATCAAGTTCAAAAGACTCCAGGATATGGCAAATTCTGAACTGTGGTACTGGACGTTTAGAGGACATTCCTTAAGTTCAAAAAGTTTGGAAATACTACGTTAGTATCTCTTGTATAGGCTAGGAGTTGGTGTTTATTCAGTCCATCTAATGCTACAGAAATTCTGTACCAGATAGTCTAATGTATTTAATAACATTTAAAAAGCATACATCACAAATACTTCTCTATAAGGAAATCAAATCATATATATTTGAAATAATCTTAAAAAAAATATTTGTCAGCTTGAAGTCCAGTGTTTAAAAAACTAAAAGGCAATAATTTAAAAAAGTTAAAAGATAATATTAAAGATTAAATTAGCTATTATGATTGCACAATATGAGCACATCTGAATTAATACACAATACAAACTTTAAAACTGCCTCTAAGCTCTTTTTTTCTATTATGCACAAATGCATATATGGGTACATAGACACAAAATATATCTTCATCCTCTTACTTATCAGTAGCTTACTCTGCCTTGATATCCTTTGAGGATGGATTAGCTGTTCTTAAAGGCTAGGAAAGACAGAAGTTGTAGTCCAGTATATTTAGAAGGTATCAGGTTGAAAAAGACTCCTTTGAATAGTGAAAAAAATGAGTTGTATACATTCAGTTGAGAGTGGAAAACCACTGTAAAACATAATCGAATTATCAGGAATACTGTATATGATTTTAGACTATAACGCAGACAAGACAACAGCCTACCTGTTTTTGCTTTTCACTGAGAAAACAAATGACAGTTGGCAGAAAGAAAGATCAGTTTAAGATAGTAGAAAACCTAGATGTTGGCATTTCATTTTGTCTCTAGTATTTTTTAAAAATAACAAACACCAATGGATGTTAAAACACTTGGAAAAATGGTTTAATGAAGTTTACAACAGAAATGAACTGTACAGTTACAGTAAGTCTCATATATATAAAAATTACAGCAGACAAATGCATCTACACAAAACCTACAATTTTCATCCTGATTCACTGTAATCTACAGTTTCTCAATGCCCACAGCCGCCTGCAGGCAGCCACTAGGGGAAAAACAGAAGGTATCTTTAAAGAGACAGCATTCTTTTAATCTTCCTCAGGATACAGGTCTCAGACTGAGCATGAACAAGAATGGATGTTGTAGGATATGTAAACCACTCTTTTATGTTGACATACATTCCAAATTAAATTATACAAATGATCATGAAAAGAACAACCAATGGAAAAAAATCTGTTCAACGGTGTAAATGAAGCTGTGCAGTCCACAAAGGTTACATATTAGGTTTTGCAAGAGAAAGGGAAATAAACATTTTTCTAATCAATGTTTCCATTGTCTTACGGCAACATAATTCTCTTATAACAAACAGAAAGAAGTTATGACATCAGAACAATGCATTACTCTTTAGTAAACGGCTTTACCTGGCTTCTGATCTCACCTTTGGATATGAATGGACGATGCCTTCTGAGAAAGGCATAGGTTCAATTTCACCCATATAACCATGCTGTCTCTTTAAAAAAGAAGCTGTCTGTTCAGAATGGCAATAAGAGAAAATGCAATCTAAATTGACAATCTGATGGAAATTACAGATTATGTACATTTTTCTTCAATTATGAACACCTAGGCAGTGAAAACTATTGTGTTAATACGTACATAGACACACCCAAAACATACAAAAATACTATTATTTCAAACTACTAAGAATAAGACAATCAATTATCTCCATGCTATGACTTTTAAGAGCATTACACAGAAACAAACAAGAATTTAAACACATTTTTAATATCCCAGAAATATACCAAAATATACATCTAAGCTTTGGAATTACTGAGGTTAGACTAATGCAAGTGCTGGGTAATTGTACTTAATACACAAGTCTAAGGTTCTGCAGGAAAGAAATTATCTTTGGTATCTGCATCAGGCTAATATTATTAACATTTGGATTTTGCTTTGGGATAGAGCTTGTATGACCCTAGAACCAAACACCCCTACTCAACTGAGATTTAAAAGATTTGTGTAAAAAGTTCCTTCGTTGGCAACCCCCCTCCCCCAAAGTTTAAAAAGTCATAGGCATCTACCTAGCAAAAATGTTGAGAAATACAATGCATAGTTGCACAGTGGTGCTGCAAAATTAATGAAGAAGTAACAAAAAGGAAAAAGCGGAAAATAAGAAAAACGAAATTCAGATATTTCTCACAATAGGATTGCCTCTTCCAAGCAGTGGCAGGGGCGAAGCTCAGAAGCGCACCCTAGCATGTGTTAATCAATTTATCACCCAGCTCACAAAGGGTTAAAAGTACCCATCAGAGCAGCCAATCATGCACCAAGGTCTTCAGCTTCACAACCAATATATAAAGCTCCACCACATTTCTCTTGAGCTTTTCTCTATGCCTCTTGGATTTGTAATCTTGTAAGAGTACTTTGCATCCCAAACAGAGTGGGAGAAAAGTTACCTTGCTGACCAAATCCACATTACCTTAGATCAAGCCATCCACTGCATCTTGGACTAGCAGGCAAAAACCACTTTGGGATTCATCTCTTCTACGCCCAGGAAAGATGGCTTCCTGGATTTGACTGGTGCTGAAGATGCCCTTTGTCTTTGGTTTGTTTGTTTTGAGTTTATACAATCATTAGGAAATCTTTGGTTTTGGCTGGAATTTTTTAAAAGAACAAAACAAAACAAAGAAACTGCTCCCCTCAGCATATAGCAGGGCACCGTGACCTGGCAAAGCTTCCCTTTCTAAAGGAGTGGGTAAAAGTACATTCAAACTAAAATAGTAGAAAGAGTATGGATGCAGCTTCTGGTTAACCCAGAGGGAAGAGGTGGCAAATGAACAAGATTGTCAAATAATAAAAGAACACGTTTTAGAAAAGGAGTGACACACGAAGATAACAGATTAAAAGGTAGAAAGTGGTATGTATGCACACAATTTGGCCCTGGCTTGATCCTGGAAAACAAGAGCCCTGATATCTCGCCAGGAGGTGGCAGAAGGCAGCATACAGATTTCATGCACAGGCTGGGAAAGAGGTGGGTATTCAAAGGCTACAAGATGACCCCCGGTAACCAAAACAAATAAAAGATTGCAATTTGCCCTCAGTTTGCAGTAGCTTTTAAGCAGCAACATTCAGAGGCTTTCGGGGATCTGTCCCCAGGTTACAGGTCACGGTTTGCTATAGGCCAGAGTTCAATGCTAATTAAAGGAAGGGTGGCAGACTTGGCATCTCTGTAGGGTGTGAAGAAAGTTAAAGCAAGTTACTCGGTTACGAGTTAGAAATGAGGTATACGACAGCTCCTGTACCTGTGGCGGATAAATATCCAACACTTATTCATACCTAGCCTTAGATACTATTACAGAAAAAGGAAATGGAACACCAACATGGTAGGATCAAGGAGTAAAAATGTCTCATAATGCTCTAAAAGATTCTTGTACCCAATCTTTTGCTTTGTGGATTTTAGAGAAAAGTGCAAGTCTTCTCCAATGAGCTTTAAGTAAGTAGAGTTATCTATGCACCGCCATATCAATATCTATGGTATTTACTCCTTGCAGTTCAGACAAACTGAATCTTAAGTGTTAAAATCACAATGAGAATTGTATAGGGCAAACAATGGCTCCCTGCCCCACAATAATGCCCTTTACAAAACTACTGAAAAAGTAGCTTTGCTTGATGTATTTCTTAATTAAATGCAGACTTATACATTCCAACATATATCAAATAACTTATAGTATTCTTATCACCAGCACCATCAGTGCTGAAAACTTTTTGTTATATCAAATAAAGTTAGAAATTATTTGGAAAACTTATGGGTTTTACTCATTGAAAAAGTAATATTATTTTTGGTGTGTCAGAAGAAGATTGTGACAATGAACATTGGAGGAAGAGTTCACAACAGACCTTAAGTCAATATTTTGGCTTCAGCAAACAAAGATAAGAAATAAGGCAGAAGAGAATCATTGCAGTTCTCTCCATTAAGAATTTTTCTTTCAAGATCCCACCTACCAACTGTTTCATTTCCTTCCCCTCGTTTTCATTATCTTTTGTTCCAAGTGCTCTTATCTTTGAGAGTATTTTCCTATTTTCTACTTATAAATCTAACTAGTTTAGGAAAATCACACAATATTAATATCACTTTACATAAAGTCAGGACACCAAATCTATTATTAAAGCTTTCAGTGAGGTTATGCATTCTAGCTGATTTACAAAGTAAGAAATGGACAACCCATATATAATTACACAACTGCTTTCTTTATATGAGCGTACATCGAACTTGATTATTGCAGTTAATCAAGCCACGGCACGTCATGTGAGAATATTGAAAGCTCTTCTGGTGAGTAAAAAAAACCAACAACAGTTATCTCCAACATTTCCATTATGTAAAGAAACAGACATCACCCAGTACATCTGAACTGTGCCAAAAGATGATGCATTTTTTTAATATTTCAGGTTTCCGTTTCCAAATAATAGCTTATGACCTTGAGTTTTGTTTTAATCAGTTCTTGATTCCAATATGTCCTCAATGAAATCAGCCAAATTAATTTAAGCTCATTTGTAGAGGAACAAAACCACTATAAACTATGTCCTCAAACAAAAAAAGCTATCAATATAAACTTCTAAGACCACCTGTTTTTTTAAATCTTAACACATACCAAAAACAAGAAAGTTGACAAAAATTACCAGTGCCTTTAAGCATAAAAGCCATTGGAAATTCTCCCCTCCAGTCAATCTAAGTTCTTCATTGTCAAGTAATATGCCAGCCCACAAATTCACATACACGCTAACATTAAAGAATATGTTAGAATAAGGATGGAATAGACAAACTTAAAGAATTTAGTCTTCAAACCGAAATATGCATTATTTGCAAAAAATGACTCAGCCTCTCAGCAAAATTAAAACAAGAATCATGATCCATTCAGTAAGAAATCCTTTCTCCCAAGGATTATTTTACAAGATCATCTTTCCCCCCTATATACTATGTTTAAGTGTTAGAGGAGATTAGTGTTTAGTTTGGTTTATCTACTGCAATTTTTGGTCTAGACAAGGTTAACATTGTTATTTTAAAATTATTTAAAAAGTATTTATTATTAAGCACTACAATCAACAAGTGTGGGGGGGAGCAATCATTTTACCATAACTTTCTGATTTAATTTAGTTGGAAATATTCCACTCCTACCCCCAAGTTAAATATCTTGGCTTAAGAGTAACACTAGTGCAACTACACAGGTTGAAGTGGGTTGCTAATTCTCTATGTGTACAAATAACACTATATAGCAACTCAAATTGGTAACCTGCATGCTGTCATTTGAAATATTGAATATTATTGATCAAATCAAAGAATCCCAGATTTTAGAGTAAGCGTCTGCTTCCTTTGGCAAGATAAAATTAGAAAGAGAGAGATGGAAGTTTGTAAGCAACATTTGACTTCTAGTAGGAGTGTATTTACTATTCAAGCGTAAAACTTCGTTAAAACTTCCAATTTTGAGTCAGTTACTGGCTGGTTTGATTATTTTGCAAGTATTCAATCCTAAAACAGAGTTATTTGAACTCAAAGCCCTGTTTCAATTCTGAAGAATTTCCAAAACATTTGGGCAACAGTTTTGTACTCAGAACAGTGTCATGAAATCTCACACTTTAAACAGTTTGAAATGTATTTAAAACCCCCACCTTCTAGCACAGTCAACATACTTTGCTTCTTCCCAACGCTATCCCCGTAAAACACAGAATTCCAAACACATATACACTGGGTTTCCAGAAGCTTAACTAAACTCTACCACTACAATTACCTCCACTATTTATAAAGATGCTCTCTCCTGATTTTTCAGTCTGCAAACAATACTAACAAAGCTATGCTGAGGTATCTTTTTAAAGGTGCCAGAAAAATCAGCTGCTACCAAAGGCATTGTTTCTACAATTCTGTAACATTGCCTGCTTTAAAAACAAGAGATGAGAAGGGACAGAGTGATCTTCCGAATTATTTCAGTCAAGATGTCTCCATTTTACTCTCCTGGTGAGAAAATATATAGCAAAAATACTAACATTCAGTTCAACAACACAGGCTTGAACAGAAGTCAGAATGTGCCAGGAGAGGTCTACAAATACAGCAACGTTAAACACAGTAAATAGTTTTCCTTCTCAATAATAAAGCTACATTAGTTCCAGTGTGAATCAAAGATCATTGTAATTTGCCTTAAGAGCAAATCTCTGTGCATGCAGTAGAAATGCAGGTTGTGTTCCCAGAGCAAAGATAAATGTTCACTGCATATTTATGTTATAGTTTCCTAAAATGGGATACAGTATTTCATATAGGAAAAATCTAAATGTGTGAAATAGCTTCATATTCTTAAATAAAGGAATAAAAGTCTGGCATGTGCTATTGATAATTAACCAGAATTAAAAATGGAACTTCCTATTTATAAATTGTTATTTGGATAGGGAGTGGGAAATTAATCAAAGATTGATTTGATTTCAAATTTTCATTAACAGTTGATTTAGATGTCTTTCTATATCATGAAAATAGAAATTTGTTTAGTATTGCATGGTGTATGTTTAAAATGTTTTTGTAGATAAATGGAATAGAATGAAAAATTCATTTTCTATTTAGACACAATATGACTTCCTGAATTTGAAAGCAATAGCAAAAAATAAGTGGACAATTAAAAAAATACCTACTTAAAATGTTGAATAATAATCCATAATAAAGTAAGAAGAATTCAGAACAACAATGAATTGGCACTAATTACAGTTGTGTTCCTTCTCTTCTTGCCATTAACAAAGGAACTCAAATTCAACTGAAACACTCAGGGATATGATTTAACTTTTCCCGTGTAATCATCTGAAATGCTGACAAGTTAAATTTGGCCCCAATGCTGCACAGAACAAGAATTATGCAGTTGAAATTTTAAAATAATGTATTGCTTTCAGAATACTAGAATGTAGCTTTGCATAATTGGCCAACGTATCCTAAGGTCACAGACAACTCTTATTAACAGATTTTTCTTCTGGTAGTGTTTACTCTATGATCACTTTTTCCTACATACATTTATGAAGTTTTAAATCCTTATAGGATTTTTATATATGTTATAAAGTACAGACAGGGATATATAGATTAAGTATAAACATTTCAAACCTTTGAGATAAAACAGGGAAAAGTCAGGTCAAGGATATTCTGTCATGGCATATTTGGTCCATCAATAGTATGAGAATCATATTATTGAGAATTGGAATTTAATGCGTACATTATTATTTTAAACAAATGTAACTGAAAAATGTGTCTATTAACATGGTTTATTATTCAATTTAAGTAACAAAATAGAAAGTCATGTATTTACTTTTGCACTACCAATATAGTTGGGTAGCTCCCAAAACAAGATGGCCAGATCAAATCCCCTCAGTCTGCCAAATGATTACTAGGTCAGATATAGATTTTACATATTTATTATGCAAATTTTCTCAGCATTTGAAATCATAAGGGGAACTGCATTATTTTCATGTGAAACCACTGCTACATTAATTGGGGGGGGGGGGGGGAGGGGGGAGAGTTTCCTAAAGCAAGACCTCAACAATATTTTTCAGAGTTCACCATTTGCAAGCTTCATTTTGTGTGGAAAAAATGGTTCTAGAAATATATGCTCTGCTTACTACTTTGTTCCCCGTAACATTTCATTTTACTCAAATCCCATCTTTCAGTGATCTCAGTAAAACAGGGTCCTATTCCATCCCCTTTGCCTCCCAAATCCCAAACACATTTCAGAGTCTGTCCACTGCTAGCTGCACACCCACATTTACTCACTGGCAAAATTTTCCAGTCTATAATTTTGGCTTGGATTGAAAAATTAAGAGCACGTTGGCAATATGTTTTTCTCTCAAATATATGTTTAATTATATCTTGCTGTCAGAATTAAACATAAAAAAATATTGCCAATCAAAGTGATAGTGAATTAAATACAGGGTATATCTTTTATCAAAGAGCCAGTTTACATTGTTCTAGAGTCTTGTTCGTTGTAAAATATCAATCAGGACAGATGCAAAAGATAAAGAGCCCAGATAAAAATGACTATCTAAATAAACCTTCCATCACGTACAAGTGAAAAGAAAAGTTAAGGAGAATAAGGCAACGATGGATTTTAAGCCTGGTTTCTAGCATTGGAAATTCTGCAATTCCTCTGCTCTTCCTTATATCTTCAAATGACATATACCATCTTTGGCTGAATTATCTAGTATATAGATAAAATTTACATTTATTCCAATGCAATCTAATGCATTTTATCGATAAAGTCAGGGCACAACAGTATTTCCTCTGGCAACTGAAACTGAAAAAAATGGATCCAACCTTTGGGATTGCATTGGTTCTCAGCAGCAGAGAAAGACTGCTGTGTTTCCCTCACTGGCCACCTGAATCCTTATTCAATATATTAAAATTCTCAAATGCATGGTATCCTCCACAAAGTATGTAATGTTTCTAAGGATTTGGGTCTGATCTCTGTTGCTAGAAATAAGATATAACCTGGGATTGCTCTTTCCTCTAAAGGAATTCTTCCTCTCCATCTTGCCTTTATATATTACCATATCACGTTACCTAAAGTTAACATGAATGTGGTCCATTCTCTTAATGGTTAGTTAGATACTGGGGGTGTTAATTGATCAATTTCCAATTTCTGTCGGCATCAAATAAAACCACTGAATGTATAGAGAGTACAGCCGTGCTGTCATATCCGAGATATATAATCTATATTTCATATATAGTCAGTCTACAGATGCAAGGTATCAGTATTCAAGAAAAACATCTATGTCTCTAAAACAAACTGAACAGTAATAGGCTCTCATTCACTGTGTGTGTTACTTGAACAGTTCAACAAAGGGGCCTGTTGGCTTGATTTCTGGTGCTTTGAAGCATTAAGCTACAAATGACCAGAGAATCAATATTTCATATTGCCAGAAGACGTTTACAATAAAACCAATGAAATATGAACTAGTAATAACTTAGCTAATATGAAGTTTTTGGAGATCTAGCTCTTTAATTTGAACAATATAATTCAGTGTTGGTTGAGCTACTGCAGGTGGCCTAGAAGACATTCTGGAAGCAACAATATATCTGGGCAGTCTATTGGCATGGTTGTAATAGTTGTGTCTCAATAAAGTTGCTATTTATATAGATAGATTTATACATTTCCAAAGGAAAGGGGGAAAAAAAGGGGGGGGGGGAGGATGTCTACATTTAATAGTCTTACATAACATTCAAGCCCGGAACAAAAAGGAGCTATAATACGTCAGAAAAGCATGAATGTTATGCTCTTCAAAAGTAAACTGTTAAAAAATATTCATATGATGCTTGTTGCATATATGAACACTGTACATGAACTCCATACTGTAGTACATGATCAAAATGAAAAATGGAAAATCAATTTTGAAATTCTAAACTTCATGGATTTAATGTTTTCAACACCTGTTGTATGTTTCTTACTTTATAAGATGGCAGAACAACTTTCTTACTGTAGAAAGTATTTACAATGACCTTAAATACTCACAAGTTAGATCAACCTCAGATTGTTGTCTTAAAATATTTGTCAAGAGATTTGTTTTCTCAAGATGTCATTCTTTTTACACCTTTAACATTCTGGCATTTTAGCTTAATTAAGCATAATCAAAAATTTCTTCCTGATTTGAAAGGAAACCAGATTATTCAATTTTCAGAAATTATCTGCAGCTGCAAAGACTGGAGAAACTAGGATAGAAATCTACCTGTTCTACCATGAATCAACAATAATTTTTTATGGCAATCATCTCTGAAATTAGCCGGATGCACTGGATTGAAATTGCCATCATACCCAGCCAGTGTTATTTCTATAGAGGCAAAGGGAAAGGTGATCCAATTCTGTGAAGGATACCAGATAAAAGAAGATGTAAAATAAGGTAATAAGGTCCCAGAATAATATTACAAATTTTGGTTTATAAAATTGTATCTCACTGAATGTGATGAATAGGACAACAAAATAACTTAGCTGTGACATGGGAACAGTATCACTTGTAATGTATGTTAGAACACTGAGAGATTGGAACACAATTAACACAAATAATTAACTCAAGTGATAGAATTAATAAGTGATCGTCTCTAGTTATTAGAGGATACGTATACAGTGCACATATTTTTGAGTGTATAAACTGCATTTGCAGTGACTATCAGAAAGTTGTTGTAACTACTAGAATATGTAGGTATTTTCTGGCTCTCCAGATTGTTTATTCCTACAGATTCTCCAATTGTACACATCTGATATTCTGCTGAAGTTTTAAATCAATTGTAACTACTACAATGTTATGGAAGCTGATGATTATTTTAGACTATGCAATAATGTTTATATGTTAATTTATGGAGCACGCATATTACTGAGTAGAACTAAGTAGGTGGCAAAATAATAAATAGTGATAACCTTTAAAACTCCAGTATTTCTGTATTATTGGAAATTTTTTAACAATCTCCTGATAACTCATCAAATACATAACCAAACCACTTAAACATAAAACTTACAATTCAACCAAACAATTGCTGGTTTCTCTGTTTCTGAATTTCCAGTTTCTCTGATATAAGAATTATAACACCTTTTAGGAGTGTGGCTATTTGTACAACACAGGAAAGAGTGGACTGGAAAGGTCTGAAAAATGTTTATAAATAAATTGATACAATGCATGTTGGATTTATGCATTATATGAACAAATTAAAATAATTATAAATGTTTTATAGCAATCATCTGAGCTAATTCCGAGTATCTCTATATTATACCTTCACACCTAACAAAAAAAAGTGAACCTAATCAGCTACAGGCAGACAAACCAAATTAATTTCCCTGAATTTCTTTGAAATGTTTATGATGATAAAATGGGTATTTTTTATTTGGTTCATAAATCCATAGGATCTTTTCCTTGAAGCCTATGGGTGAGCAAACACAATCAAAAGTCACAATTTCCTTCTTTGCTTTTATAACTATGCATGTGTTTGTGCATGTATAAAAAAGCAAAATCTTTTTTCAATGGACAAAATAAACATTTACTGGACTGATATTTCCTTTGGTAGAAATTAGTCAATATAATGGCCTACAGGCCAGCATCTTGAATATTCTCCTGCTGTCTTACCTACTTTTGACTGCACCATGCTGTTGCTACAAGTCAATTAAACTTTTGACCCAAAATATTATAATTGTATTCTGAGACTAGAATTATGGAGATAGCATATCCCAGGATTTAGACTGATCCAAACTGCTAAGGAAAATGTAGAATCAACTAAATTAGTAAGCATTTGCCATTGTCATTCTATTTACCCACCCCGAACCATGGAAATTAGAAAATAATCAAGTTAAGACTTTGCCCTAAGGATATACAAAAAGATCAATCTCTCCCCACCAAAAGATTAAAACAAGCAGCAATTTTTACATAAAATAATAAACAAATGAAAAGAAATTGTCAGTAGCATCTATCACCTCTCTGCATCTGAACTGCACTTATACAAACTAGTCCATTAGTACAGCAGCTTGCTAGAAATTGACTTTGGTTCAAGCTTAGTTTTAAAAAAATAAAACATTAAAAAAAATAAACACACATTAAAGACGGTGGACGGACATTTGCTCATTTCCCTGCTTAATAGTTCACAAGGTGGGTTTTTTTTTCAGTTTTTGGAAATAATTTCTTCTATTTCAATAACTTGTGAATCAGGAAGTTGAAGCTTCAGAGATGAATAGAGAGCAGGCAGCATGATAGCAGATGGAGAGGAGACAGATTTCTGCCAGTTGATAGTTAATACATGTCTGCAAACTGGAATTACCAGCCAGAGATGACATTATAAATGAACTCTCTTTCAGTTATTAGCTAATGAGAGACAATATTTTTTTGTGGGGGGCAAGTAATGGATTGCAGCTATATAAACTTAGGAACTTCCTTGTCCCTCTTCCCCATATTCCAAATAGTAATAGAAAGGAACATTGAGCAGTTCTGACATTTTCCAATTTGTCTTAAGGGGATAGGAAAGTGCCAGCTATGCAGTACTGATCCAACTTTTCTGCATCTGAGAAAATATGAGTTCAGGTCATAATAACGTTTTTCTGTCTCCTTTCCTCTCTCTCTCTCCCTCTCTCTCATCCATTGTCAGCAGTTGTTTGCACATACTACTTGATGCTTGAGAAAAGTTTTTCCGTGTTAGTAGACATGTTTACTGCCATGAATGATTTAGCAGCAAGAACCAGAAATAGCATGAAACATTGCAAAATACATGCAACATGCCAGTGCTCATTGAATTCCACAGCAAGTTGACCTGTTTTCCAAACATCCCTTACCACTATTTCCCACAGCAGCAAGCAATGGTAAAAACAAATTTACAAATTGTTTACAATGGAACAAGATTAGAAGGCTGCTTGTTATAGCTGTGTTGGCATAAATGGTACTTCCTGTTCATGTGACCCAGTTTACTTCTGGAACAGAAATGTTTTAAATTCAAAATAATTTTAATACAATCATAAAAGCAAGAGGTTCCAGGGAAAATAATGTCTAAAAATGAGCCAATGCAGGTTTTTTTAAAAAAAATCCTATGCCAAACAGCTGGTGGGAAGATTTAGTGGATGTATATGAGTTATCAGCAATATAGGCAGTCTCCTGAGAAAGTAAATAACAGAAGTATTTCCAAAATTGTAAAGTGGCAATTTCCATGCAATTAGGAAATAAGAGAATCGTTGCTACAATAGTTGAAACAGACTTTGCAGGCCAAATCCTTTCCCCCCTTGGATCAACAAGAGCCAAAGACGTGCAAATGAGGGCTAGATTTGGCCAAATATGATGAACAAACTGCTGTCTAAACAAAACTCCCACCTCACATGTGTGGACTATCTTTGCACATGACCCTCAGTATGTTTATTTTAACTGCCAACACTTCTGAGAGAATCTCATAAAACACTCCACCAAGAAAATTATAAAGAATATTTGTGATTCACATGCTTCCCTGCCTTCCTTCTTCCGTCTGAGTGGCACGGGAGCTCACCGAAACTGTTCCAGGAGCAAAGAGAAATGTGTCCAAACTTTCTTTTTCTCTTTATATAAAAAATAATAATAATCATAAAGAGATACACAAGTAATACAGGCCTGCCTAAACTGTACCAGTTAAGAAAGGAACCCCCAACACGATTGATAAGATTATAAACATCTTGTATGACATTATGGCCTGTACAACAGACCAATAAAAGATAATTAAAAAAAGATATTCAGATCAAAAAGAAAAGAAAAAAGAAAACCCATTCCTATGTTTGAGTTGATAACCCACCTTAACTTGTCACTGAGACTGCTGGAAATGATAAGTAGTCCTTTTTTTTTTTTTACATTTTTGGTTAGAAAGTTCTCCAATCAATGAAGCAATCCTGAAAAGACAGTGTTTCTTATAAAATTAGGCAATTGTTTGTCCCAGTTTTAAATCCTTCTTTTTCTTGCTGTTTTTTTTTCCTGTTTCTAATATTTTTTCCTTCTCTCCCTTGTCCCCAGTAAGACGGCATGAGGAAGCCAAACATAATTTGCAGTTCAGAAGCCCAGCTGCCAGCCAATCTCACTGCAGCATGAAACAGGCTAGGGTTAGCACAGCTCAGCCCAACTCACTGTGCCTTGGAGGCCGTAGTGGTGGTGGAAGCGGCCCCACTGGCTGAAGCCACTGTAAAGAGAGAGTTCTGGATAGATTCCGCTGAGGTGGAGGTGGCATGAAGGCTGGCAACTGGTCCAGAGGCCCCTGCGGAAGCTGCAGCAGCAGAGACCAAACTAACTGGATTGCTGGTGAGCAGTGAAAGATTCTGAGGGTTCAAGAACAGTGGGGCAGTTACGATGTTGGGCGTACCTCCAGCATTGGCAAATACCAAGTTCCCAGTTGCATCCAGCGATGTTATTGGAAGAGATCCACCAGATGCAAGAGCTAAAAAGATGAATCATAAATGTCAGCATTAACACAGCCACCTCCCCAAAATACAACAGGCAAACAAAAGAAAAAAAAATAACTTTCTTTTAAGTCTCTTTAATGATTTACATTGCAAATTCATTTTCCACTTAGGGAAATTTACAATTTTTGCTGAATAGGAAATGCAGATATGAAAAATGAAGGTTCATTAGATTTATTATGAAAGATCATGAAAATCACAAAATTGTATTCCTAAAAACTTGGGATGACTTCCAAAATTGAGGCAAAGAATCCTTAGACTCTAATCAAGTAGCTGGCAGATGAGAAACCCTTTTTTATACCTTGCCACAGTGTGGGCATTTTGCTTGCCAATTCTGCCTAATTGACCACATAATGAGATCTGAATTTCCTATTCAATAAGGGGCTCAAGTATCTTTAATCTGTAGCTTCAGAAACCAATAGACCAGAGGTGGTATTCAGCAGGTTCTGACCAGTTCTGGAGAACAGGTAGCCAAAGTTTTGTATAGTTCAGAGAACTGGCAAATACCACCTCTGACTGGCCCCGCCCCCATCTATTCTCTGCCTCCCGAGTCCCAGCTGATTGGCTGGGTCTTCTTTTGTTGCCCTGCACAGGAGAACGGAGCTGGAAAGCAGGTGAGTGGGGTGGGGAGGGAATGGGATTTTGCAGTATCTTTCCCCTGGCATGCACACCAAGCCAAGCAACATCCACCAAGCCACGCCCACAGAACCGGTAGTAAAAATAATTGAATCCCACCACTGCAAAAGACTTAAATATACTTCTAAATATGTACAATATTCAAATGGAAGGGGGATTTTCAGTGACTGTTCATTTCACAAGTGGAAGCCAGTTTGATATAGCAATTAAGATGCTGGTGCAGAAACCACAAGAATGTGATTCCAGGCATCTCTTAGGCATGAAAGCTGGCTGGGTGACCTTGGGTCAATCACTCGCACTCAGCCCAACCTTCCAAACAGGGCTGTTGTAAGGAAATTAAGAGACAGGACAATTAGGAATCTTGGCCACCTCTAGATAGAGAGAAATAAAGAGAAAGTAACATTTTCCCAATATTTCCAACATTTTGGAGAAATTTTGTAAATAAGTATTTTGATTTTACCGCTAATCCTAACAAGTTCTCTGAATCTGAAGCAAGTTACAAGGCAATTAAGATGTCAAAGATTTGTTATGTAATTTAATATGTGAACATGTATATTACTTGTTGCCTTTCATTCTAAGATGGACTGAAATAGACATATTTATTCATGTATGTTTCTTTAGAAATAAATCCCTGTTAAATTATTTCAACTAGGCCTTTACATTTTAATTATACATAATATCTGCTGCTTTCAAAACAGAAAAAAGAGAATAGAAACTTAACAGGGACAGAAGCATAGTGTAGTAGTAACTAACCTTGAATAGTTGCCAATGTACTGTTGCTCATCAGAGCTGGGCTGAGAGCACCACCTAGCGTCCCAGGATTGAGACTAAGTAAGGCACCTCTGCAAATCCAAAACGCAAAACAAAAAACCCCCCCAAAAACCCAAAAAACAGGTGAGTTGTTAATTTACAGGCAAAATGTATCTTTTTTTAGAATTTTAACTATAAGAACTGAAGTAGATCTATTAAATAAACTATTTAATTTCGGTTATACAATAACACACTATAACACTATAACCATAATATTTAAGGATGAAAGTGATAGAAATACGAACAAGGATCCACTAAATATTTCTAAACTAGGAAAAGTGTCAAATATTATACTGTTATACTTTCATTGACAGAGAATTCACAAGATATATAGATTTTTAATCACCGTATATTCTAGATAAAGGTACTGAAATGTGATGACCCCCTAGGTTCCCTCACTTAACTTGATACTTCAAAAACAAGTTTTAAAGATACTCACCCAGCTGCAAATTGGGAAGATGCCATCAAGCCTGGATTCAATCCTGCTGCAGCTGCCATAGCAGCCAGACTTGCATTTGCAGGCAACTGTGCAGCTCCTTGTAGTGCAGCTGCTGCTGCTGCAGTTTGCAAACCAGAAGCAGTTACCATCACTTGGCTGGTCCCAAGTGCCGAGGTCATGGGGGTGGAGGTTGTCTGTGTTGTGGTTGTCTCACTGGCACTGGATGCCTCAGATGTGGAAGCAGAGGCAGAAGGAGAAGGACTTAGGGAGGGTGATGTTACTGCAGAGGAAGCTGGAGGTGCCGTAGAAATTACGGTTGCGGTATTGTTGGGTATGGTTTCTGTGGTGCCTAAAATGATACAATGTTTGAAGTACCTGGATGAGATATTGTTAAATGGAGCCAATGTTACTCTGATGGAACAAAAGGGCAAGAATTTGAGTTTAAATAGTGGTTAACTCAGGGCAGATACAAGCATCCTTGCTTAACAATTGTCCTGTTTAATGATGTTAAAGGTTATGATAGTGCTAAAAAAAACTTCACAGATGGATTCTACCAATTTCAAAATCAGTCTATTTCTTTTGAGAAATACAAAATATTATTTCCAACTATGCCTGGCCATTCATAGATGTTTAAAAATATCAATATATGGCATTTGGCATGTGTAAGACCCCCAATTCAACTGAACACTAACTTTTTATCAGGATTCACATGCACTGTCCTGATGCTATCAACTGCCTCCTCAATCTCAATATGATAAACTTAATTCTTCGTCCAAAACAAGAGACATCATTGTAGTACTCCTGATCCCTTTGCAAGTCAGTCAGATATTGAGTGGTAATGAAAATACCCCTTTTGTAAATCTGTTTCTATTTTATTAATTTTGGTTTTTATTTTTCATAAATATATTTTTTTGGTACTTCTGTAAATCTTGGAGCTCCCCAAACCTGTCGGTTATCTCCTTTCTGTTAATGCAACCATTTTGGCTACAGAATAATTAGCATTGATCTCTGATCGGAATTATGTATCACTCTATTCAATATTTCTGTTGCTTCATTTAAAGCATTTCCATATAAAAGTATAAACCACCGAAGGTGAATTAAAACTTGAACTTAATGGTTGAAAATCTTTTTATAGAAGTCAATTTGAAACACAACTATAGGAAGTCAAGTGTGCATATAACCTGAACTGATTTTAGTCTCTCTTCCCTTACACACTCAGTAGTTCTTTTTCATGAACATTTAGCATCAACAATTAAAGACTAACAGTAATTTTTGAAAAAAACTCAATATGCCTGCAAACCTTAGGCAATCACAATATTAAAAAACAAAGTTCTGATATAAGAACAGTATTAAGAAACAAACTATAATATAGATGCTTTAAATTTTATATCAGAATTATTATTTCTTCTAAAGTCTCTCAGTAAAAAATAATCTTTTGTTGTATCATATTTTTCTCTACTGACAAAGTAGTCCATACAATAAAGACTTCTGCCTTTTTACAAATGTAAGCATTTTTATATCTCAAACAGTAATTCTGTATTTGGCTCAAGAGCTTGACTATTTATAAAACAACTCCTTCAAACTTTAGCTTAATCAAGAGTTGCAGAATACGTTATTTTTGGTGCTGCATTCAGATGAACTGTAAATATTTATTAAATATATTATTATCAGATGTCATTCAATTTTTCCTCAATCCATGTTAAGAGTTACATATGAAAGCAGTAGTTTATAAAGAGTTTACAAATTGAAACAAGGATACAAAACTTGGTTTGTATCAGTCCTTTTAAAAAGCAGTAAATCTGGATGTGGGTAACATAGTGATCCATTGACTTAATAACTAATTATGGAACTGTTTCTTGAGAGAAGTTTGGCTTGGTTCCATTTTCTGTTCTTTTTTTAAAAAAACCCATTGCAGATATGTTTATTCACTCCAACATTTTTGTATAACTACTACTTCAGAATTTGGTTGCATTTAAATATTTCTATTATTTTACTGTGTACTAAATGAACATTATTTTAATATTTGTATTTATTATTTTTAAGCACTATGGTTTATTATGATGGTTATGTGTGCATGTTTACATGTATGTACCGTGTTTCTCACAAAATAAGGCTGGGCCTTATGTTTTTTTGACCCCTGAAAAAATGGCTTGGCCGTCTTTTCAGGGTGACTTAATTTCCTCCCCCACCTAGAGCAGCCCATATGCACGTACCTCGCCGCGAGGCCGCTTCTATTGGCCGACGAAAGCTCCCCGAAGGCAGAGTCCCCAGCCACTTCAGGGCGTGGCATGGCTGCCCGTGTACCCTCGCCATTAGGCAGTGTCTTCTGGGCAATGGAAGCTCCCCAAGTGCAGTCACCAGCCACTTTGATTGGCCGGTAGAAGTGGCTTCGGGGCGAGCTCTCACACATACTCCCCTCGCCACGAGGCCGCTTCTATCGGCCGAGGAAAACTCCCCGCAGCGAGGGGAGTGTGTGTGTGCGCTCGCCCTGAGGCTGCTTCTACCAGCCGATCGAAGTGGCTGGTGACTGCACTTGGGGAGCTTCCATCGCCCGAAAGACACTGCCTAATGGCGAGGGGACATGGGCAGCCATGCCTCGTCCTGAAGCGGCTGGGGACTCTGCCTTCGGGGAGCTTCTATCAGCTGATGTTCTATCAGTAGATCGGGGTATTCTAGCCTAGGCTTCCTGCAGGGCACTCCTAAAGGCAAGTTTTCTCACTACCCACCCCGCCCTTCCTCCTATTTCTCTTCACCTTGTGTAGTTCTAACGAACCATGTGAGAAATGGCGGGGAAAAGCATGGTTTAGATAGGCCTAAATTTTGGGGGTGGGGCTTAATTTCACCTCATGCCTAGAAATCATGCTGGGCCTTCCTATTGGTGGAGGCTGTATTGTTGGAGAAACACAGTATATACATACATACATACATACATCTTCGTAAAGTACTCTGATAGGATAAAGTGTATAGATACAATGATAATTTTATCTTTAAAAGAGCAAGTGTATATATGCAGTTGCAGTCTAAATGGCCTTTTACCTGAGACTGCCAAACTAGTTACAGTTGCGCTGGTTAAAGGGAGCCCAGGGTTGACAGTCAAAGCGGTAGCTGCACTGCTTGTCACAAGGCTTGGTGTAGTTGCCACCTATAGATCAAAAGAAAATAGCTGAAATCTTAAAAAAAGGATGTCACTAGTGAATAAAGGAGTCAAATGAAAACTTCTATATAGCTTTAGATTTTCATCATAACAAGCTGTCTTTCATTATCTTTAGAAAATGATTAATATTTTTATGTGTTTGGAATAATGAAAGGAAATACATTAAAATATTACAAAGGGAGAGTTAAATACAGTATTCAGCATCTTTCTTTACCAACTACAAAATAGAAATAATAACTGAACTGTGTACATTAATGTCTACTCATTGTAAGAATCAGATTTTGAGAACCTTAGGAGCAAAAATACTAATATCATACTCTTGCTATTCTTAGCAAGAATTGTTACATTATCTCCCAATCTAACACAATTTAAATAGTTTTGAATTTTTACCAATGAAGTTGGACAAGGGAACATTGCTTTGATGGGTGAGTTGCTGGTTCCACCACTACTAGGTGGGTTAATTCTTTTTTCCTTCTGGCGCCGATTACAGAACCAAACACGGATCACCTCTTTTTCCATTTTCAGCTGGTCAGCTATCATGGTTATCTCTTCCGAGGTAGGCTTTTGGTTCTGAAAGGTAAAACCATTTAGACTATTTTATGTTGTACTGTTTTTTGGCCTAGTGGGCCTAAGGGAAGCCTCCTGGGAGCAAAAATGGGGTGTGGCCTAGTGGGCCTCAGGAAAGCCTCCTGGGAGCAAAAATGGGACATAGGAGGGCTGCGCAGCAAAAAAAAACCTCCGCACCCCACTTTTGGCCTAGTATGTACCTAGGGAAGCCTCCTGGGAGCTGAAAAAAGCAGTATTTTGAAGCGAGGGGGGAAAATCAGCTGTGCCGTGTGATTTAGATTAGCTAGAAAGCAAGAAATCCAACAAATTTCCTGCTTTCTAGCTAATCTAAATTGTGCAGCACAGCTGATCGTCGCCCAGCTGATCGTCCGAAATAGTACTTTGGCTGAACCGGTAGATTTTTTACTATCTGTTTGACTGAGCTGGTAGCAATTTTTTTTACTACTGTTTTGGTCAAACTGGTAGCTTTTTTTACTATGGTTTGGTTGGGCCAAACCGGTAGAATACCACCACTGACTGCCTTTGTTAATTACTGAATATTATTTTAATAATCATTTTGAAATACTATACTAATATAACCATTGCCTTTGTACCAGTGCTAATCTAATGTTATCTTGAAAATTCTTATTCTTTTCTAATCTCTTTCCCATTTTTTTTGCTCTTTTCTTTTAGGCTCTTTCTCTTTAATCATCAATTATTTATTAAATAAAAATAAAAATATAAAAAATGCAAATGACATTTAAATGCAAAGATACACTTGTTTGTGTGTGACCTATTTTCTACACAAGCCTTAAAACAGTTTATATGTATGAAAATTTTCACCCCATTTCATCAACTTTTTTTAAAAATGATTGCAATAAAACCTTATGTCCCAGAATAATACAGTGCAAACACTGACCTCCAGGAAACTCTTCTCTAAGGCCACACGTATGTTGGTCTCTATGCTGGTGCGTTTCTTCCTCCTACGGTTCAAGCCCTCAATCCCCAGCCCTGGAGAATTCAGGGCACTTGGGCTGGAAAGAGCTGAATCAGATGAGAGGTTTTCTGCAAAAAGGTCAAGTTAATTATGGTAATTCGTGTAATGTAAGCAGTAAGTTAATTTAAAGAAAGTAAATTTCATTCATTGTGCTTGCCTAAAAACATACATACATTCCACAGCTCTATTGTTTGGGACCTGAAGCTGACATGTTCAAATCCATTCCAACAAAACAAGCAGCTCACCCACTTGCAAAAAGAAAGGAGACTCAGTATTCCAATGAATGAAATGAACTTCCCACAACTAAATATACTAACATCTTATTTATTAATCATATGGGTTTACACTGTACTAAACTGCACATAGCCTTATTTAGGATACAAGTTTGATGTTCACCACTCTGTATTTTTGTTCAAATGTTCTTTAACACTTGTCTTAGGAATATAAAATTTTATGCAATGCTTATGAGGTTATTTTTTTAACAGAAAACAATTATAAATTTCTGACACAGATATAGAAAAGATTCAAGCTTTAGCCCATACTGTAAAAGATTTCTTTTGAAAAATCTGTCAAGTTTTACTTATAAATCCTATTCCTCAAATTTTTTTTATAATGTGTTAAGTCATCTATATTCCTGCAAAGTGTACTTATATCGCCAGGAAATTTAACAAGAAGCATTTCTGAATTCTACAAATCGGCTGTGAAATTATAAGAAAATCTAGACAACTATTTACCTGCATCATTGAGCCACTTTTCCAAAAGTGGTTTTAACTTGCACATGTTCTTAAAGCTGAGGTTCAAGGCTTCAAAGCGAGAAATAGTAGTTTGACTGAAATCATTTCCATACAGTTTGCCCATAGCGAGCCCAACATCACCCTACAAGGATGAAAAGGCAGTAATTTGTTGAGGGTATCAGATGTAAGGAGATTTCTACTCAACATGTAAGAAATGGTTTCTGCTTTCAGTAAACCATTATTGTAGAATAATCTGAGATACTTATTGCACACGGTATAATATGTTCATTTTACAACTGCTATCGAAATAGTCATCTCTTAAAAACTTTCCTAATCCAACCAAAGAGATTTTCTATGGGAAGTTATGAAGATGTTTTTATAGCATATCTCCCTATCTATGGATGCAATGCTCCATAATACTAAATATCAGCTCTATCTAAACCAGAAGTTCTCAGTCAGCACATTATCTTCAGGAGTCCAACAGATATGCTTCAAAATATCAAATTGGCTGCACAATATCCACTAAGTATTTATTTAAATATATCAGTATTAATAAACATTAAATAATATTGCAAATTTATAAATAAGAAACCACTTCTAATTGGGAAAAGTGATTGAGAGTCTCAGATCCGAATACCACTGACCAAATCCCTTCTATGTGGAAACGCGATCATACCTGAGTGAATCCAAGTTTTATCCGTCTTTGTTTAAAAGTCTTGGCAAATTGCTCAAGCTCCTCAAGATCACTGGGCTCTTCCAAGCTGGGTGTATCAATTCGCTTTGGTGTTGTCTGGCTCTGTGGAAGTGGATGAATAGGGGTCGCTGCTATTGTGCGTGTTGGGGTTGCTGGCTGCTAAGAAATACAAGAAAGTAGAGTAATATGGAAAGTGCAGTAATAATTTACAAGACAAATAACATTCTAATTGTCCTGTTGCCCAATCCAAGTGTGCTTGCATTCAATAATTTATGTCACCATGCCAGAGGTTCTCAAACTTTGGTGGTATACAGCACCCTTGCTTTCTCAGTAAATTTTTCATGGGGCAAACGAAATACTGAACAATTATTTTCACTAAGTACAGGTAGTATTTAGTCCTTGACTTACGACAGTTCATTTAGTGACTGTTCGAAGTTAACATGGCACTGAAAAAAGTGACGTATGACCATTTTTTCACACTTATGAAACACTGTTGCAGCATCCTCATGGTCACGTGATTTACATTTGAATGCTTGACAACTGCTTCATACTTATGATGGTTGCAGTATCCCGGGGTCATGTGATCACTCACCTTCTGCAACCTTCTAGCAAGCAAAGTTAATGGGAAAGCCAGATTCACTTAACAACTATGTTACTAAATTAACAACTGCACTGATTTACTTAACAAATGTGGCAAGAAAAGTCATAAAATGGGGCAATTACTTAACAAATTGCTCACTTAACCACATAAAATTTGGGCTCAATTGCGGTTGTAAGTTGAAGACTACCTGTATATAGATATAACAGGCACTTTATTTATGCCAAAGGTTAAAATTTAAAATATTCCATGGTGCTTCTGTTAGTTTGCTGTTGTGATTTAGGATGACATTACAAAGTTTGGAAACTGCAGAACTATGCAATGTGAATGAGCTAAGGAATGTTATGTACTTATTGCATTTCTATCTAAACATAATCTAACAACTCTTGGAAGCTCAAAGATTCCCAAAATATTAAATGTCCATCTTACATTTTAAATTACAGTTCAGTCACAATTATGGTTCAGTCAAAATGTACAGATATAGCAAAATTGACACAATTTAATAAAACTATAAAAGATGGCATAATACACAAAATATCTAGAATAAGCTCTAAAATAGCTCAATCTTACTGAAAGCAATCATAGCAGAGGTCAGCATAATCTCCACCAAAAAATTATTCCAAAACAAAGGTATTGCTATTGAAAAATGGTACCTCCCAACTTCGATTCCTTTGTCTCTTGGAAATGTGGGAGTCCAAGGAGATTTATTCAATAATTTAATTGAATAAATTGGAAAAAGTCAGGTAGGAGTCAGTAGTCCTGCAATTGTAAAGGGTGCCAAGCATTTTAAATTTTACTTGGAAACTAATTAGTCAATGTGTGGTATTGGTGCTATGTACTCCTAGGAATGTGTGTCAATTATCACATGGCCAACGGTTTCCCATGGTAAACCCATGTAAAGTGTACCACACTAATCTAACCAAGTGGTAATGAGGGTCTAAGGTACAATAGACAGGTTCTCATGTAACAGGATAGGGATAATATTAACAGCTTAATCTGAGACCTCTTTTACATATACAGGTTACCCAGCTGTTATGGTATATGGTGTGTGTGTGTATGTGTGTTTGTTTGTGTGTGTGTGTGTGTGTGTGTGTGCGTGTGTGTGGTGTGTATATGTACATTATTTCAATTTTAGAAACAGCTAAAATTGGTATCACCATAGCTATTTGGAAGGAAATTAATACTTTTAATCATTTCATAGTAATAACAAATGGTCTAGATATTTTGAGGATATTAGTAAGCATATGAACAAGGATGACTAAACAGATATTTCACAGTTTCTGAAAAGGTTTGATCAAAGAATATCACCAAAGAGTCCTGGGTCAACTCAAGTTGTCTCATGGATTAGCAGTTAACTAAAACCAGGGAAGACATAAATTTTCAATTCTTACAATGCTGAGATGTACGAAGAGGAAGTCCCTCAAAGATCTATTTCAGGGCAATTGATATAATTTATATTCCATATAAATTAAATGGAAGTAGGGCTGACTAGCAGCAATGGAAGGCAGCTAAATCAAAAGTGATTGTAAAGAATGGGCTCCCCCAAGTAAAGTTAAAGTAAACAGGTATAAAGAGTTACATGTTGGCATTTAAAAATCTAAAATTTATCTATATATTAATGGGATCTGAGCTGGTAGTAACTGACCAGGAAAGGTGATCTTGTAACAGTGTAATAGTGGAGAGCTTGAAAATGCCAATGCTGTCAGCAGATGCTGTACAAACGACAAAGTCATGAATGGAATCATAGAAAGGGAATAGAACAATATAATACTACTATATAAATCTATGTTGCAATCGTCCTTAACTATTGTGTACAGTTCTGATCATGGCACTTCAGAACTGAAGTTAATGTAAAAAAGGGAAGATGATTGGTGGGATGAAATAGCTCCCATGAGGAAAGGCTACAGCAATAAGAATGGTATGAAAAGATATGATAGAATTATATACAATCATTGATGCCATAGATAAAATGGATAGAGATAATTTTTTCTTCTGTCCTAGTGTTAGCAATCAAAATGATCCACTGAAAATAAACAAATGGAGGTTCAGGATTGAAATAACTATCATTTTAAAACCTTGTTCTTAAACAAGGAATAACAGAAATGGAATAACAGAAATAAACCTTTTGGCAAGACATATCAGAACATCTCTATTTTTCCTTCCATGATAAGGATCACTGGAATGGGCAAAGGACATTAATTTACCTGTGATCATGATGAAGATTGTGTTTGGGAAGAGAATATTCAGCATTACTGCTCTCTCATTCTCCTTTCCTCTAAAACAGGGGTCCCCAACCTCTAGCCCACTACCAGGCCTTCAGCCATTCGGATCCGGGTCATGGAAGTAGTGGCTGAGTATGTGCATCCCCCACTTGAGATCAATAAATCATGCACTTTTTCTTTTATTCTACTTCATCTCATCAATTGGCAGAATTAATAAAACAAAATAAACAAACAACTAACTGACCTGAGAGGTGAAAGTGATGCTTGGCTGAGACTGCAGGAGGTTGGCTTGGCTTTGCTGAGGTAGTTGCGTTAAGAGATTCTGCGCTTGCAGGAGACCTGAAAATTGAAATGCATTTGTATAAATGAAATTAATCAACATAGTTTGCTGCAGTACAGGTTCTAAAATGCACAGTATTTCTTCATGTATATCATACTTGTTGCTCAGCCTACTGTTGAAGGAATTCTATATTAACTCCATTATTTTCTTAAAACAGTAGAAACAGAGCAGGAAGAAAAATAGTTAGGCTCTTATGTTACTGTGCTGAAAGCACAACTCATGTGGGCACAGTCTCTGAAGCCATAGTCTACTTCAATTTTGAGCTACAACCTGGAGATTATAAAGTAAAAAAGTATGAGATTAAATTAAATTTTAAATAAATGTAGTTTTTCCTTATATCACATTAAAAATCCCAAAGAATTATAGATGCTTGGAAAACCAAATGGTTTGGAGGGTCACTTAAAACTCTTGGGCTTCAGGTTATGAAGCCTACTGGAAGTAGTGCAGTATATGCCTGAGACATATACCAGACAGCTGATCAGGACATGAACTGGAAAGGAAAGAGGACCTTTGGCTCCATTTGATGAACCAATTGTGCCCCTTCTAAATTGGAAAGCCTTCAGAAAATCAGTCATATTCCATTCACCTCATAGCTTGATCACTACCATGTGCTGTACATAGGAATTACCTTGAACACCAATCAGAAGCTTCAACTGATCCAGCAGTATGCACAGTGATAGACATACCTCAGAATGTTTATGTGAGACCTCTACTTTACAAGCTGCACTGGTTGCCAGCATGTTCCAAGTGCAATGCAATATGTTGGATATAATCTGCAAAACCCTACATGACACAGGAACAGATTATTTGAACGACCATTTATCTCCCCTGGTTTCTGCCTGGTCCATATGTGCTGATATAGTTGGTGGGTTTCAGGCTCTTTTGATTAACAGTGCTATCGGGATCCAGAAATGTGACTTCTCTATCACGATGCATGCCCTTTTGAATGAGACTCCCACTGAAATCAGTATGATTCTTACTCTGGTGGCATTCTGAAGACCTTAAAGACATCCCAGGCCTTTGGTTATTATGAAAGGAATCTCTTGTGGTATATGATTTTCTATTATTTTATCTGGAGCAACTGGATACAATTTTGCTTTGTTTTTGAGTTTTTGTTATATTACAAACCACTCAAAGTCAGTAGTGTTGGGCAGTACTTAAATTATAAAAATAATAAATGTTTTAAGTCATTATTCTGTGCTAACCAAAAGCATTCAGCAAATCATGTGTAGGGTATGTTCCCTTTGATTCTGTTCATTATTACTTGTAGCATTCCATGAATTTGTCTACAGCAGTCCATTCAAAAAGCAAATGCAGGTAGTCCTCGACGTGCAACCACAATTCAGCCCAACATTTCTGTTGTTAAGTGAGAATTTGTTAAGAGATCTTTGCCCCATCTTACGACATTTCTTGCCACAGTTGTTAAGTGAATCACTGCAATTGATAATAACCTGGTTAAGTGAATCCGGCTTCCCCATTGACTTTGCTTGTCAGAAGGTCACAAAAAGGGATCATATGACCCCTTGTGGTAAGCCAAGCCATTACTTAGAAAATTCTCTAATTTTGAGAATCCATGTCTAAATAGAGGTTCTGCCCTAGCTGTTACTTATCAGATTTTTCCGCAGGTATTATTAGCAATATACAAATGAACCTTTGTTCTAGCGAATTGTACTACCATCCCATTTCCTAAGAAAGCTAGTGTTTAATAATGGTTGATACAATTGCCCCTTAAATGATAACCTGACAAAAAGGAGGAAAAGGGAACGGGCATATTATTTGTTTTTATCTACAAGCTACCAGCATTTTGTGTTTCCTTTAAGCCAAAAAGAAAGAAAAAATGATCCATAATATAAAAATGCTATCCTCATAATAGAGTCATCTTGAAGGTTTATGGCACATCTATTCTGTAGAATTTGCTGGGAACAAGCTCAGCCAATTAACTATTACTCTTATTTGCTTAAGTTTCAAGTAAGTGATACAGCTGAACAACTTCTAAATATTCCAAAGAAATGTAAATTTGTTGGTGATTAATCTATGTGCAATTAGAAGAAAAACAATTTTAAAAATGTATTTCTTTATCTTTCATACAGAATGAATGATTCTTATAAAGGGACACTGAGTAGATACATCCTGATCAGGTGAACACAGTCAGTCAGATGGTTCCAATAGAACAGTTTCTTCTTCTCCTCCCAAAAGAAGCGTGCCTATAACTAATTTTTTTTAATGGTGTCTCAAAAATACAGAATTTTGCTGTATGAAAACTTTAAAAGAGCATCTCAGAAATGTTTTGCTTACCCTGCTGTCCCTGCGGTGTTTGTGAGATGATAAACTGTGCTGGTTGCAAGTTGGTTGTTGGATGCACCAAGACAAACTGTTGCAGATTGAGATTTTGTTGCTGGAGCTGCTGTAGATGCTGCAGATCCTTCAAGAAGGAAAACATATGAGATATCCAAAACTAAGCATCTTCTCCCTCTCAGAATAAAATAAAGTCAAAGGAAGAACTCCAAACATCTTGTTCCCTGAACACAATGTATCTACATACATCTTTGAAGGGTATATATTTCCATTTTATCACCCCTTTCAACTGAAATTTTATCACCCCTTCCACTGAAAAACTTTTTGAGGTTTTCAGATTTGCTGTCATGTCCATAACAGAAACAAATCCTTAGGAAATGCTGATGCTTCAAGCTGGCTCCTTTATTCACTGTACCTATCCCTTGCTGATAGGAAAGTTGTGAAACAGCAAGACAAAAGCCATTTTTGTTCTCATCAGTCAACTGATTCATGAAAAAGGCAGATCCCACTGAGATTTTTCTGCAGCAGCCTTTAATAACAGGAAGATCTAATGGGTTCCGTCTCTTTTTACATGCACCTACTTCTGCGCAAGCAGCTGGTATTTTTATCTCTATTAAACTATTTTCTTCAGTCTACAGTGTAAAAGGTTCTAGAACAGCGGTCCCCAACCTTTCTGCCTGATAATCTTGCAGGAGGGAGAGGAATTTTTGGTGAGTGGCAGGCACACATGCTCATGAGTGCAGCTTCATTTGTGAGAGTGGCACGTGCACGCTGCTCACACAAGTGAAGCTACGCACATGTATGTGCTCACCTGCTACTTATGTGGCCTGGTTCCGAATGGGCCAGACCCAGGGATTGAGGACCCCTGTTCTAGAGGTTATATGAAGATTTGGACATGAAGTTTTGCTTTGTTGATTCCACAGTTCAGTTTTAAGCTTCCTACTCTCACTTTCTACTTTTATTTCCCCCCTCCCTCTCTCCCTTGATTGAAGAGTGATAGATTTAAAAACTTTCTGCAACAGGGATATAGCACGGTAGTTACTGGGTACCCAAGACATTCTCACAACAAGATATATAATGGATCTAAACTTCAGCTGCTCTGTGAACAACAAAAGAAGACATATTTGGCCAACTAAAGCCATTAACGGTTTGACCCTCACCTGTGCAATTTGTATCGGCTGAGATAGAGGAATCTGTGTCATGGGCGTTGCAGCAGAAGCTGAGATGGTGGCCCCTGCAGCATTGTGCTGCTGACTGGCTGAATGCTGCACTGCAGCTGCCAGCAACTGTGCCTGTGCCTGTTGTAGTAATAATTGCTGCTGGGCTGGTGTTAACGTAAGCTAGAAACAAGTTTTAGAAAATTAATTAATAAAAAAAAGGAAAAGCCGCTTTCTTAAGTATCACTGTTAATTTCTGATAAGTTTTTATTAGACAAAGCTATTTTATGTTAAGCGTTTTTTGCTTCAGTAAAAAAACAACAACAAGCCGGTCCAGTTAATTTTACACCACCCAAATGGGGCTGGCATGTGCTTGTGGCCATTCATACCACTGGGATCAGAGAAGCAAGATTCTCTATGACTCCACCTCAAGATTAATGTGAAAAAGATAATTAGCAAGCAAGCAATGGACAGAAACAGCACTGACAGGAAATAGAACAAGCAAAAAAGAACAAGCCATCATTGACAGGCTTTGAAAGGAAATTTACATCCACCAGAAAGCACAAGCGATTAGCCAGATGAAAGAAAAATAGCAATACTGGCTTTGGTTACCAAACAACTGATAATACTCCAGCTGCTTCATATTAGTATGAATCCCTGCCATGTTCCATCGTCCCCATTATGCCTTAAGATATAGATGAGGAACATGTGCACCATTTGTTCCTTTCCAAGGCACCCCCTCTTCCGTCTGTCTTTTTGTTTTGATAACATTGAGCTGGTGAGTTGACATCTCTGCCAGTTTCCAAACATGCATTATCTCTTTGAAACAGGTGGCATCAAACTCCCTTTGACACATTAATATTCTTCCCAGTTTCTGTAATGAGAGAGCTGCTAGGTTCAAAGACCTGGATCCACTCCCTGTATTACAGGCAATAACATTTCAGCAATATGACCCAGACAGTATTTCAATAAGCCTGAAGGATGCTAAATAGTCCATGCAAACATTCACACATAATCTTATCATAAACTTTAAAGAATGATACTCAGATTACAGTAAAATTGTGATTTATATGTTATTTTGTTATTGTTATGGCATACATTTGCTCAACTGAAAAATGTACAAAGAGCTCAACTGAAAAGGCTATATAAAGATCTTTTCATCTCATGCCAAATTTTAAAATGTTAATCTAAGGGTTCATTTTTCTATATGAAAAAGAGAATGCCAACAAACCAAAACATGTAATCAAAGTTACATTTTAGGATGAATATTAAAATATCTGATTCGATATTCATGAATATGAGTGATTTTATTGTGACTTCATAGACACCAATACATTTCTTATTTTAATCATGTAATAAATTACATTGCTGTTTCTATGTTGCTACTGATTTCATCACAAATTGCTTATCTTCTAAATTTATATTTGAGTTTGAGAAGAGTAGAAAACAAATGTGTAAAAATGCACTAACAGTTTAGACTAAGAGGTTTTGTTAAAATTATCTATATCTATATAATCACTAATATTTTGCAATAGAGCTGCTGTTGCTTAGGAGAGTTCAAATGTATTTATATTTAAATATATTGTCATAGCCAGCAAGGACAACTATTGCCACCACATATAAAACTAAAAGTGTGAAACTTAAACATTAATACAACATATCGGGCTTAGAGTTCAAAATACTCCAGAATATCATTCATGAAAATACAATATTTAGAAGAAACAGCAAAGAGAATTTTCTCTCTTTACATAGAGTAATTATCAGGAAAACCAAAACAATCTCAGTTTTATCACCTTATTAGAGATTTACAGGAATGCATAATATTGATAAATTCAGATTCACTGGGATTACTTCATTTTCTTTTTATGGGTTGTTTGGCTAATACCACAACTTGAGAAGGTTGCTCATTCTCATTTGCTACAGCTGATCTTACCCCAGTTATCTGCCCTCCAGCCAACATAAGCTGTGTTTGCGGTATGGCCGCCTGAACTGAAGGCTGCTGTGAAGGCTGGCTTGGCTGCTGAGTGTCCCCAGATTCTTCATTAGATTTAGACTAGAGAAAGAAAAATACAAACTTTGTAGAACACAGTAGTTATTAGTGTGGACAAACACATATTCTACTGTAGTGTTTTCCCTGTAAATTGATTGTGAATTAATCTGTTTTTAAAAAAACACTTTAAAAAGCTTATTCATTTCTATAAGTAAGCATAAATAACAGATGGGTTTAAATCTGCTTCCGCACCAGTAAAAAACAAAATATTTGCAACAAAAGAAAAGAGCAGTAATTTCAGGTTATTTATAGTTGGATATAAATGAATATGTTGAATAGATAAAGATTCTGATTTATTATCTCCCTATCACTTATGCATTGGTTTAAACCAAAACATTAATTAGTGCTGCTAAAGCTTCCAAACTTTCATAGTCAATGCAATGTTACTGATAATTCTTAGATGCACACCTTCACCAAGTATGTGACATTGCCCAACCCTATTAATTACTGGAAAAACCAATACTAATACACTGAAGGTTTGGATCACAGGGTCGCAATTTCCATGTATCCATTTTATCAATACGGCATTCAATTTAAACAAGATACTAAAATGTTTGTATACCAAAAAGTACCACGAGAAAGAAAACCAACACTCAGAATATAAATATTATTTCTAATAAGTGAAGTTCTGGTATTTATGTTTATTTATTAATGGCAAGCTCAGTTTACATACTTAAACTATCTTATAGAAAAACAAATTAATATATAGCCACAAGGTAGGAAATGCAAGCAAGAAAGCAAAAGAAAGAAGGGAAAAAAGCCCAAAGAGGGGTTTATGCTAATTAAAATCGCTTATGGAGAACATTAAAATTCTGCATAGATTTACATATTTTCCACCACCTGTTTTGGGGACCGCAGAGCAGGCTAATTAACATAGAGGCTCTGATTAATTCTGCCAGTCATTGAGAGATAATTACAGCACAGGACTGTAAACATTCTGCACTGGAGATATAGCCTGTTTGCCAACATCTCTCTCTGGGATTGAAAAATTACCATGGCAACCAAGTCAATGTTCAGCCTCTTTTTTTACAGAAGAAGGTCACTTTTCCTACTCCTTTTAGAAGCATAATTTGTAACTAGATGTGCGTTCTATAGGGCTTCAAGAATAGTCTTCAGTCTTTAGCATTCTTACAAAGAAGACACTTCAAAATACTATTTGTCGTGTTCCTTTTCTTTTTTAATGTATTGCTTGAATGTCTTAATAATAAGAATCAGAGGATCCCAATTTGGTACACTATCATACAATACACAAAGCTTATTCAGTCAGCTATATATCTTTGATAGAAATGAACAAGTTTTAGATTCAACTATTGAAAATAAATGTATTTTCTCCAACATTGTATAACTTTCCAAAATGATACATTAAAAGGGTAAAGGGTGGGATAAAAAAGGGTAAGGGTAGGATAAAATGATGATGATATCTACTTCTGTAATATAAAAGGAGCTCTTTTTAATAGTTTTAACAGCATTAATTGCTGTTGAACACCTAAGTTAATTATTATTGTGTCACACTATTCATATTTCAACCATATAGACTGAGACAGATAAGAAATTTATAATAATTCTTACCTGTACATTTAAGGATTGGGCAGCAGCTTGTAAACTTGATCCAGGAAGCTGAACCTATAAAAATAATTTGTTTTTATGAATAGAATCAGTAAAATGATTGCAAAGTTTCCTGGCTTGAAAAACACATAGTATTATGTCTTAAATACTACTTAAACCCCCAAGGTTATAGTTAAATAGGTTAAAAATACTTTAGTTAGCAGAATGCAATGGCAGTATTACCAAGAAAACTACATTGATTTGAAATCATGAGTGAAATTTACTAGAAGGCTGAATCCCATTGCAGAACTGAACTGATCTGGAAAGATTCGGAAGCTAACTAAATGAAAACAGCATTTTTTATGAAGCAGTTAAAATTAGAATCTCATTAAATTTCATTAGAAATTTGGTGGAATACAGAACCATAGATGATATGCATATCACTAAATGTTAATTTCTTCAGATTTTAGTATGTTGTGTGAACCTAGATTTGTGGTTGGTAATCCATTCTTTATAGGTTAAAAATCATTCCCAATAATTTTTTTTTAAATGTTCTTCTAAAAGACATCAGGGCATCCTTCTACAGATGTTTAATGATTTTTAAAAGTAGGGGTTTCCGTTGTGTTGTGTATCATTTTCATATGAACACAAACTTCCAAATTATAAAGGATATGAATTTTCCCAAAAAATACAAAAAAGGTTTCCTCTGCTTACAAGGGCCTATTATATTTTTTAAAATTACCCAATTTTGACAAAGGAAGTTATAGCTACTTAGTGATTTCCAATTATGGTTAGTCTAAGGCATTATAGCTTACTTTTGAAGTTTTTGACATCAAGATTCAGAATCAGCAAAAGCTGAATAAGACAGCTTTGAATCACTCTCTGGTTGAAGGAGTAGAATAACTGAATTAAGATAAAAACTAAATACAAATCAGGAATTGTGTAATATCGCATTATTGTACAAGATTAGAAAGGATATCTTAAAATTTAAGATTATAGCACTTTTTATTTTTTAAAAATTCCAAAAAGGATGTATTGTACACTCTGTTGAACTACAGCATAGCTCTGGGAACTCAAATATATTATTCAGGTAGCATATGAACAAGGTAGTTAGTATATAAGCAAATACTGTTTTCAAACTTTTCAAACATTTCCTACATTCCTGGGTTGGATTCCACAAAAGTATAAGCATGCCATCTGTCAGCAAGCAAGTAATTATCCTGTAAAAAAAGCTTCTATCAGCAGTGCCAACATCCAGTTTAATCTGTCTGTTCGATAGTATTACGAGATAGAATAGAATTCATTAGAGGGGTTTGCGAACCAGGGTTGCAATATAGCTGTCATAGAGATATGGTGAAGGTAAAAACTTGCAATTTTTGCTGTTTCAATCTTTTTGTAGTATCAAATTATGAATACATTTCTCTTATATATAATTTGCAAAAAATTCTTAAGACCATTTTAATGAAAACTAAGTTTAACATGCTGCGTTTTTAAAAAATTCATCTCATTAGATAATTGTGAATGATACTATGTTGTTCTGCAGTAAACATATCTGTATAGCTATGGAGATTCTCAGTCATCCAGATCATGGTTGTCCCAAAGGTGCTTTTTTCAAGAGGCAACTGGACTTCCTGGTTTTTCTTTGAAGACGTTTTGCTTCTCAATACACTAAGAATACACTAAGGCAGAAGCTTGTCCACCCCGAGGATAAAACACCCAGACAGAAACTGAGCAATGTGGTATATGCAGTACAATGCAGTGAGCTATGTGCAGACCTGTACATTGGGAAATGAAACAGCCACTTCATAAATGCCTGGCACAACATAGGAGAACAAACACATCAAGACCAGATTCAGCAGTCCATCCTTATTTAAAAGACACAGGCCATTCTTTTGAAGACAACAAAGTCCATATTTTGGACAGAGAGGATGCTGATTTGAAAAAGGGGTCGAAGAGGCCATCTATGTCAAAACTGAACAGCCCTCTCTTAATAGAGGGGGAGGGATACAATATAATCTATCTCCAATCTACAACACAGTCCTTTCAACAGTTCCAAGAAGGCTCCACACCAATTTGTACCACTTAGGTGACCCTGATGACACAGATAAACCTCCAGGTGACCTTAACGACTTGCTAAAAGAATGCAAATGTCCAGTTGTCTGCAAGGAGTATAAATCCTTCCATTCCGCACCATCCAGTCAGACCTGAAGAAGCTTCTTGGATGAGAAGCGAAACATCTTCAAAGAAAAAACAGAAAGTCCAGTTGCCTCTTGAAAAAAGCATCTCTGGAATATTTGTATAGCCTAAATTTTATTTTTAAATATATTCATCCTATATTGTAGACAAACCAATTGTCACAGATACTCAGTATTACTTCTCTCACTAAATGTAAACTCCAAGACAGCTCTGAATAATGTTTTAAGCATTTATTAACCGGATATCAACTTGCACCACAGAGCACACACATTTGCAAAAAAGCTAAGAAGTTTTGCCAACTAATCTTGCAAACCATGTGAAAAAAAAAAAACAATACACAAGCTGTTATCACTGAAGATTGCATGTTAATTAGCCAATTGTGACCCATTGGGTCATCATTTCAAAAATACTTCCTTACCTAAACAAAAAGGCAGAATAATTATGGGTGAGCAAAAAAGCAGGGGGAGCGGGAGCAACTTCTGACTTCTTGCTGGCTTTCCCATTGAGTTTCCTTGTAGGAAACTGGCAGCGAATGTTTGAAAATCACTACCATGTGACTGCAGCTGACTTGGCAGTACAGCCACTAAAGCTGCCACAACTTTCCTCCATTTATTCCCTCAGATTTTATACACATTCTGTAAATTAGTCCATCCGAGGTATGCTGATTCCAAAATGGTGGTGCTATGAAGCACTGTTTCACCGATTGAAGGTTACAAACAAACACAAGAGATTAATAGTTATAGATAGCAAAAGATATGTTTGAATTTAACCTTTTATACTTACTGCCCAGTGACAATTTTAAATACATTCTAAATGATCTTAAAATGTATTTTTTTAAAAAAACAGCACACAAAGCTTAGGAATAGTACACAATGGATGAATGGAAGGTTTTCACTAAAAGTAGTACAGACAAAATAACTGAATTTTCACGAGAAGTGGCACAGACAAAATGAATATGTGTATCGGTTAAAACTGATACGTTTGTAGCCTTATGTATATTTTCATGCATGTTCCTCGATCACCTACAAGCATGTACCCTAGCATCATCAATGATCATTTTGTGTATTACTGTCTTGTTGCATTAGCCTCAAACACCCAATATTCTATCACATTCCAGTTTTAGTAAACATCATAGGACCCAAGGCTAAGCCAGCCAAGTCACATTGATTTTGTTTACTAAGATATTTTTCCTCCACATCTCATCAAGAAGCATAACTGAACTTGATTAAGCTAACCAATTTTCACATACTGCAATAACTGAACTGGTCTTGGAAATTGAGGCAAATAATTTCTATGTTTGCACAGGAAGCAGTATGGCTATGTACACAAAATCACCAGGACTGAAGTTCAATGTGAAGGAAACTCTATTTGGAAACACAGTAAAGAACAGTAGGTACAGTATTTTAAATATATTGACCTCCAACCATCCCAGAGGTTGGATGAGCTCATCCTTGGACAACATGGAACACTAGGAAATATCAGGCTGTTCTGTGACAAGTATACAAAGTTTTGTACACAAGATCATGCTTTTCTTTACTTTTATGGGAAAAAAATACCCAATAGCCATTTATTCTTACAAATAACAGTTAAAAAATCCTCTTTTAAAAAGACAACTGTTCTCCTCTTAAAAAAGTAAATGTGAGAAGGGGTAATGTATTCTAGGCTGTAGAAACATTCCCCAAATTTCCAATATTTCCCAAATAAATAAATAAAATCTGTTAAACAAATTCAGAAGGGAAACATTTGCTGTCCTTTTCAAATCAAAGTTCACTTTCTATTTTGGAAGAAAATAAAAACATTTATTATGTACTGCTCAGAACTTGGAGGCAGGGTTTGTGATGTGTCTGACAAATTAACCTTGGACCATGCCAAAATTAAAAGCCTCTTTGACATATTATAAAATCAGGTATTGGAGAAACAATTGGAATTCTCAACCCATTCCCTTTTTCCTACTTCAACATACAAGTATGATTTTGGCAGAACCTTAAAATAAGCAAGAAGGAATGCATGATTTTAAATAGTATATTAAAAAGTTGATTCTTTTGAGCAAGAACCTCCATGCATTTATCTCATAAAGAATATATGCAACACAGAAAAGGGATAGGCAAGCAAAAATCTATGTCTTTTTATCTCACCAAAGCTAATACATTATAAGATAATTTTGATTTATTAGATGTTCTAAGGTAGCCAAAAGATTCTATATAATCAAACAATTTACAAGTATAGGAAATGCCAGTGCATTGTAAAATTATAATTTAAGTTACAGCTTTAAATGTGTGATACATTAGAATATGAAACTCTTCTTTCTCTCCTTAGTTGCACTACACTAACTTCCTGACTTCTAGAATGAATAATCATCTCATTTAAACATGGGTTTTAAAAATCCTACTTTGAATATGACAATAGAAACAGTCAAGAAACTATTTTTGTTCAACTACTTTTTATGTGGCAGACTCCTAATTCAGATCATTTTTCTTTTCGATAGTAAAAACCTGTAATGGAAAATTATTTTTACTATCAACTGCCACTTTTTAAAAATAGCGTTTTACTGAAATATTTTAATGTACAGTATATACAAACAATCACTGTGCTACCTCTTCCTCTATTTTTACATATTTATCTCCATGTTTGCCAAACAGCACTTGATTTGTAAAACAAAACAAAAATTAAATTAAAATAATCAGATTTGTCAAAATCCTTCATCTCATTCATGATGACTATTAGAAATTCTTCTGCTAGCATTTCTTTAACTACCCCATAATTATCTGTTTAGCACTTAGGTTTCTAATGTCTGAGAACAAGAAGTTTTGAAATCAAATGTCTAATTAGTCATATTTCCATCCAAGTACATATATCCAGTCAAATGAAATCAAACTCAGCAAGGCATGAAACTTTTCAAACTCTTTATTGCTTATGATCAAGTGGTGTGTATTTGTGTGCGTGGATGTGTATCTTTGAGACAGTGTTGACTTCCTGGAAACTGTGTGGACTAGTCCCTGTAGTTTTCCTAACAAGATTTTTTGAAGTGGTTTGCCAGTGCCTCCTTCCTATAGCTGGGAGTGTGTGATTGACCCAAGTACGCCAAGCTGGCTTTGTACCTAAAACTTGATCTCAGTACTCTAACTAATGGTTTCCCAGTTTCAGGCCTGATGCCTTAACTACTGCATCAAACTGATTCTCCTTATTAAAGTGATCCTGCTACAAACAGACAAATTAATCAAATGAATTCCAAAGCCATCAACAGTTGTCAATAGTAGCTTTTACCTAGAAACTGAAAATAAGCAATAGTCCAAGCAGTGGTAACAATTATCATGATTTGCAGCCTCTAGTTCACTCTTGAAGAATCAAATTTTATATAACAACTTTTAGCTGAATTTCGGTTTAAAGATAATTTGACGTTATTTCATTGTTCTGTTAATTGTTGTCTTTTTGACAGCATCCCTATTTCAAAAGCCTATGAATGCACATAATTTATGCAATTATTTAATGTATGCAATTGTATCATGTTCTTAGAACATTGTGTAATTTTGTGGATATGCATGGATTCCTTCCAATAGCAACATGAGACACAAGGACATATTACATGATCATGATGTACTTTTTTTATAAAGTAACAATTGAGCTTTTTTTGTTGTTTCCATTGCAATTTTCAATTTTCTTCCATATATTGGCTGCTAAATATTTCCAGAATCTGTCAGATTTTATAGAAGTTATTAAGATATTAGCCTTATACTGTGCTAATCCTGAACATAAAAAGTATCTATGTGACTTTTTTTCAAGTGGTCTGTATAAAAGGAAAAAATATATGCTTACCTGATGAAGATGTCCAAGGAACGCCTGGGCTGTGGAAATTGCCCCTGGAACAGGCACCGTCTGTTTCTGAAAGTCTAGGCCATTTGTTTGTGTGCCTAGAAAAGCAAAGTTATAACCAATTGAAATTCTTCTTAAAGACAATTCTGAAAAAATTGCAGGTTCCTTAAAATTCAAGTAGTAATTCAAAGACAAAGATGTTAAAATGCCTGTATTTTAAGTCTTAAGTCTAGCAAATCTTTAATATTACACATTTACTGTTCTGTTTTAAACCCACTTATTAATAGCCTACAATAAAATAATGCTACTAAAATTTCCATCATAAAAGTTAAAAATCCAACTAGATAGGAATACAAATATCAATGTAATAAAATACTGTATAAAACAGGATCTGAGACAATTAGTAGATATAGAAGCTAAATTCTCGAAGGAACTATGATATCTTGATATCTTTAAAATTGCGAGAAACAAAGAAGTCTTAGTCTGAAACCAAACAAAAAATAAAACGAATACTATGCAACTTCTCAGGTCACTAAATTGGCAATCACTATTAAAATGATTCATTCTTCATAAGCAATTGGAGGAAGTTCTCAGTACATGAAGGATACACATACTGTATTGCAGAAGAATTTTATCAAATACTGGTGTTTCAAATGTTATGTAGCACTTCATAAATGAAATAAAATACAATGAATTAATAAGAGTTTGGGGGAAAATGAAAGGAATGACAAAATGAAAATGTAGTAGAGGTGGTTCTCAACTTATAACCATAGTTGACGCATTTTTTTTTCTGCTAAGTGAGACACTTTTTAAGTGAGTTTTGCCCCATTTTCTTTCTTGTCACAGTTGTTAAATGAATCATTGCAATTGTTAAGTTAGTAACATGGTTGTTAGTTGAATCTGGCTTCCCCATTGACTTTGTCAGAAGTTCACATGACATCATGACATTACAACCGTCATAAATACAAGTCAGTTGCCAAGCACCTTAATTTTGATCACAGGGCCATGGAATTGCTGCAACAGTTGTAAATGTGAAAAATGGTCATAAGTCACTTTTTTCCAATGCCATTGTAACTTTGAATGGTCACACAAGAAGTCAAGGATTACTTGTAATCAGAACACTTGAATAAATATAGTGTTAGGAAAATTAAAAAGAACTTAAAATATTAAGACAAAAAAAACCCTTACAATAAACTTAAAATAAAGCATAAATATTGTAAACATAAGACAAGATCTAACATTGCTATTTAGAAGAAAGAGGACAATCGGGGGTGGTATGCTACTGGTTCGGCCCGGTTCGGCCAAACCAGTAGTAAAAAAAGCCTCAGACGATCAGCTGAGAAAAAAAGCCTCCTAGAATCAGCGGAGAGGAAAAAGAAGAGGAAAGCACGGGATCGGCCCTCCCCGCACTCCCCTGCACTTTCCCCTTCTTTATCCTCTTACTGATTGGCACTACAGGCCTCAGCTGGTACGTGGAAAGCTGCTAGCATGTGTTAGGTGTGTGCGTGGGCACAAAATCACCGAACCGCTAGTGGAACAGGTAGGATCCCACTGCTTGACAAGATGAAAGGGAAAGGCTAAAATCTACGACTGCTGAAACTAAGTTGAAGTAGTGCTGGTTCTTCAATATATGTTAGTAATACAACATCTTTATTTATATCCTAAATTTTGTAGGATCAGATTAGGCGCTACATGCAACCCATTCACTTTTTTTGTGGTTGCTAGATTCCTCCAAGGGGTGAAGCTAAAAATCGAGACTCCTTTTTTGCATTTTTGAGGAAACTTAAGAGGACCAATTGATAGTTTAAGTCTTGCAGATACTTTTTATTCATTTTGTTTGATAGAACTGATCAATAGCCCTGATTACTTGTATAGAACAGTCTCAACATGTCACAAAAAAATCTCAAAAGACTTTCAGCCATTCGAAGTCATGCAATTGCCTTTTGCAAAAGCATCTTTGGGATAACCGATACAGAAGGAATACAACATGGAACCAGATCACAGAAGTAAGTGAGCATGGAAATGTGAAATACTAATACAGCAAAAGGTGAAAAATAAAAAAAAGGTTTTAATGTTTGTTTCATTTAAAATATATTAGCACTTGAACACTTTTCATCAAATTGATTCTTTCAAGGACGCAATAACTGGCTTTGATGGCAGGAGTAAACAACTTACTAAAAAGTTCCTCAAGGCTGAACATAACTTAACCAGAACTTCTGTTCTTGGAAATAAATGGAAAAGCACTACTTTCTCTATTTGAATAAAATATATGAATATAATATGAGCACTGGGCAATTAAGAACTACTATCCTAACCTATAGCTTCAATAAAATATCTTAATTTTATAGATTTTCAAATATATGATTTAACAACTTTTGGTGAAACTAGATAGTAGACAGGAACTTCATCAGATGCTAGTGAATGTTTCTTTGAGGAAAGGAATGGTACTGCCAGATTTGGAAGAAATGGGAAAACTTATCAAAAGACCATGCTCTAACCCAGCCATTATAGACAACTATTACCTAGCTCCAATCTTTTAACAATTGTTGAGAAGCTGCTAGATAAAGCATTTTGTCAGTCAAGGTTTAGGCATGAAGACAGAATGCAATTCCCACTGGTTCCTGTTAAAGATGACCAGACATAATCCTGCCTACTTATACAGTATAGCTTCAACATGTCACACAAAACCTGGGGCAGCTCTTCAGTCATCAGAAATTATTCATTTAGATGGGGAGTGCTCCTCTTTATGCTGCTTTATCTCTCAGTGGCAAATAATCCTATCAATCAGTGATCCTATAACTTCCTCAGCATCTCCTGCTTTTTAATATCTACATGAAACCACTGGAAGAGGTTATCTGCTGGTTCAGAGAGACATACCATCAGTATGTAGATAATACCCCGCTGTACATTTCTACCCCAGGACAAGTAGGAGATGCTATGGAAGTCTTGTCCTTGTGTTTGCAAGCTGTGAGGGACTGGAAGACAGGCTTAGCATTAATCCCAGCAAGATGGAAGTTGTGTTTGTTCAGAAGGCCTCTAATTCCAGAATTGCTCCATCACTAGCTCTGATCAGGATGCGTTTCCCCTGAAAGAACAACTTTACAATTTACAGGGTCTCCCTGAACTTTAAGGTCCTGTTGAAATTGCAAGAGGAGGCCATAATCAGGACACTCTTTGGCCAGCTGCAGCTGGTGTCCCAGTTGGAGCCTTTTCTGGACCTGAGGCTCTAGCAACAACTACTTATATACTCCTGGTTGGATTAATACACCCCACTCTTCATGAGGCAGTCACTAAAGACAAGTCAGAAGTTATGGTTGATACAAAATACAGTTGCAAGCACTAGAATAACCAGTATTTGCAGGAACTACATTGATTACTTGTTGGCTTCCAGGTCAAATTGAAGGTCTTAGTCATTCTCTATTACTACTCTTTATTGTCAGTAAAAAATATTGATCCAAACAGATTTTGTCTACTCCATATAGCCAATACAGCAGGCTGAGGATTCTCTCCTTCAAAATAAGATGGAAGATTAAATAAATATGACTTTGTGATAAAAGTCCCTTCTGCAACAACTTTAGGATTGCCCTTAACTTGCTAGCACTTAGTGGTGGGATTCAATTTTTTTTACTACCGGTTCTGTGGGTGTGGCAAGAGAAGAATACTGTAAAATGTCCAGTCAGAGGCGGTATTTGCCAGTTCTCCAAACTACCAGCTACCGGTTCTCCAGAACTGGTCAGAACCTGCTAAATATCACCTCTGCTAGCATTCTCAAAAGCTGTGAAGACTCTGCTTTTTCAGTAAGTGTTTGCTATGGAGGAGATAACAATTGAGGCAACTGCTTAAGGAGAATATTTAGTCTGGCTGTGTGAGCTTTGTATTGATTTTTTCTTGTTGCTGTTCTGAAGTATAAATTGCCTACAATTTTTGAAGTAAGCAATATATAAATTCACAGATAAATACAAAAGCAAATAATGTATTTTATTTTCTGAATCAATTAATATTAAATGATTGGTTTTAATTTGTTAATTTATAATTATGCTTCTAATACTATAATAGTTTGTTTAGAGTATAACAATTTTAGGAAATGATTTAGAAACAACAATCCACTTGTTTCAGTTATCTGGAGGGAAAAACAGCCAGCTCTTTAGTTCACAAGAGCACCATTAGGATGAACAATTGTTTGTCTTAATAAATTGAAAGCTAAATTATTTTGTAAGGTAAAACTAATCCAATTGCTAAAATTAAAGTTTTACTATTTGCCATTTCAATAAATCTTGTTAAAGAAATCTCTGTCCCAAGTGTACAATGGAGCCTACAGTGGCGCAGTGGTTAGAGTGCAGTACTGCAAGCGACTTCTGCTGCAGCCAGTTGCCTGCAATTTGGCAGTTGAAATCTCACCAGGCTCAAGGTTGACTCAGCCTTCCATCCTTCGAGGTGGTAAAATTAGAACCCAGATTGTTGGGAGCAATATGCTGATTCTATAAACTGCTTAGAGAGGGCTGTAAAGCACTATAAAACGGTATACAAGTCTACGTGCTATTGCTATAACAGGAAAGGCGTATGACTAGAGACTTTAAATACCTTATATTTTTATTTAACTTGAATTTCAATGTTTAACATCTTAAAAATGTTAAGTCCTTCTCCAGCACACCTGACATGAGTATCTGATATATTTTAAACCTATAGAAATATACACGGATAAGTTATAAAAGCAACTTAAACATTTTTTAAACTAAGCTATTTGGTTGAATTTTTATCTTACTCAGAAACATAAATTCAGTCCATGGTCCAAAAAGATGTAAACAGCAATAGCAATTTGCACATATTCCCACTCTAAATGATTAGTATGAGCAAGGCAGAGATGTGCCAGAGCCAACTCACTAAAGCCAATTGTTACATTTTGGGGAATGTTGTGAATCAGTTGAGAACAGACCTTTCAACAGTTGTTTGGTGGCTTGTGCTTTGTATATTTATCAGAACACCACTGGAGAAAGGTACTATAGATATCAAAACTTGCATACTTGAAGCCAAGTATGGCCAAGAGGGAAAGGGCCCTCTTGGTCATTTTCTCTGAGAAATTTACAGAATGGGATATATTTTGACTAAAATTAGGATCCGAGAATGTGGCTTAAGGATATTATGAAGTCTCACTCTAGTTCGCAACCATGCTATTCCTGAATATAATTCAGTGATCTCTTTTTCATTTAATTTACAATTTAATTAAAATGTTTATGATACTGGATGAAGCAGAAATGTTAACTGCAGACAAAATTACTGAGCAATTTATAAAAAGAAACCATTTCTTCAGGGAATAACCAATCAATTCCCAGTGTATCATAATAAACTACACTATTCATATATTATTCTTTATTAACTTATATTGCTCCAAACCATTGTAAGATTATTTTAGCAATAGTTATGAAGGCTGGAAATTGTTTAGTTTTTTTTTTTTTAAATCAAATGAGAAAGATCACTTTGTAGTAGAATTAGTGTTGAATAAAAATGGTTGTACTCAGACCAAAGCAAAATAATATGTACGATTACAATGTAAAAAAGAAATTGAAAGGGTAAAGAAAAACAGACAGCAACTCAAAACATCTGAAGATTACAGATATAGATTAAAAAACTGAGTTCAAAATAAATTCTTAAAAGTTATTGTTGAGACTGTTTCTTTACCAACTCATAATGAAAATATCATAACCTACCCTTTACAGTGTCAGTTAAAATAGTTGTTTTGCACGCTAAAGAACAGTTTAAAACAGCAGAACTTTTGGAATGCCCTATCACTACTAATGTAATTGACTAAACTCAAAAATAACTACAGAACTGAAATCTAGGTTGTCAATATTTTTTGCACCTTTCTGTTACTCCTTAGGCAATTCTTTTATTCATAACAGCAAACACAAACATGCCAACAAGCATACGAAGCAACAGATTGCCAACTTCACATTTTATATGTAACAGGTTCTCTACCATGGTGGTGGTGGTGGTGGGAAACAGAAGATATGCATTGGATAAACACAAATATGAATAGAGGAATTAATAAGGACAGCCCTTTATACTTCAGGACAAAATGTATATCTATTATTAATACACATTTACATAGGATTGGTGCATAGATGTCTTGCTCAACATATTGCCATACTGAGCACAGAAAAGTAGGAAGCAAGTAAATCTGTTTATGTAATTACTATGGTGTTATTAAGAAATCTGATTCAAGTACTATTCGTACCTGTTTCCCCATCTCCGCTCTCCATTTTTACAGGTTTACTGGTTTCTGACGGAGTATTCATTCTTGAGTCTGCATCAGAAATAAACAACAAAGAAAAAAAGAGTGATTAGGAGAAAAAAGTCCTACTGACTCTATATTTATGACTGTGGTAATCATGACATTTTTATTAATCAGTCTGCAGTACACTGCTAAATTTGCATTCACACGTATATTGAAAGAAAACCAGGGCAAAAAAATCCCCCATCACTACAAACTTTTAAATAGTTTACTATTAAAAAGAACTACTGGAATAAGAATTATCTGTTTCATTGTTACAATTAATTATTTTATTAATAATTATTAATTATTTTAGCAATAAATAAAAATATTGGCTAAACAAGTAGCCTTCACTGATATTTTGTTTCATTGGCATTTTCTACTGAGTTTTATTTAAAATTCGTTTTACTGAAATTCTTATACAACTTCCCAAAGTTTTTTTACCTTTCCTTCCACTGTAACTCTCTCAGTGGCAATCACATTTCTTGTACTGATGCAGATACATCTTCTGAGAAGTTCCCATGATATACGTAAGCTATCATTGTGCAATTGTATTACTATGATAACTTGAATGTGATGACACATCCCGGAATTTATTTCTAAGAAATCCTTTTCTAACATTGCAATCTCCCCAATATTGACACTGTGCAATAGTAATACAACAAACATTACCACTTAATAACAATACAATATTTACATGTTGTGCTGATAGTAGGAGAGTTCTATATATTTCTAGGAGTAAAAAAAAAAATCAAGAAAATAAAACCGAATAGTTCTGACATTTAAATGATGCAACAAAAATCTAAATCATAAAAACAACTTTGAACCTATTTCAAGTACTATCATTCATTATATCCTAGATTTAACTTTGTTCCATGACTTCCCAGTTATGAACAGACTTTTTTCTGCAAGCAAACTGATTTCTGTTAGAATTGCATGAAACAATGATATTGTAGCCAATCATTATAAAATACCATCCATTCATCTTGTCAGTTATGGCACATTTAGGGTTTTTATTACTACAATCCAGATAATTATTCTAGAACATTAGGAAAATAAACAAAAACTACTTGTTTTTTGTACCTTTATTAATGTACTAAATCTTCATGAACTTAAATTGTTCTGTAAAAATTGATAGTGAGGGAATATCCCTGGTACAAGAAGTCTTGTGTTTATTTCTGTTGTAATTTTCCCCCACATCTATTCACAGCCATCATTATCCTGGGTAGAAAGAACAGCTGTCCATTTCTGAAAGCAATGGGGTAAATTGTCACTCAACCTGGGAATTATAAATCAGAAGACAGGAGTAATATCTGGATTTGAATGCCTACTTGAATTGTTACTCTGCTTGAATGACATGCTCCTAAAATGGAGTTTTAGTAAAGTGATAGGCCCAACGGTGTCAGTAAGTAACATATACTGTCAAGTTCAAATAATCAACAAATCTTGTACAACAGATACCTGGGTATGTTCTCAGACTTCTATAAAAGTTTACAATCAAAAACTAGAAACAGTTAACCGCTAGGAGAGTTCTCAGAGTGCTTTTTTAGGACAATATATAGTTTTTATTTATAAGTAAAGACTGCATTAAAATTGCAGTAAAAATTGCCAAAGGCAAAAATCAAATCCTCCAAACCTGTGAAACAAAATAATTTACTTACTTATCACATGCACAAAGAAATCTTGAGAAAACAATAAGTAATATATAAATATTAACTTAGGCAAAGACTCATTTTTCATAAGATAAAAAATGAAATGGGAGAAAAATCCATGTGTAACTTGAAAAATGAAGCTTTGGAAACCTGACTACATTATATTCCAGATTATCAATGTATTTTCTTGCCATTATATAAATTACTTCAAATTCCAAACTTGAAAATGACGATTCCATGAAGTTGTTTGTTTCAATGCAGCATTAAACAAAACCCTCTTATATGAATACTTTCAGGTTTTCAAAAACAGATTTTTAAACTAACACTTTGGCCTGGTTCCAACAGTAACATTTCGTTGGCAAATTCCATTCTGCCATTACTTATTTTTATACTCCAGGCATCCCCCAAATTTTCTCTAAAGGCTAGAAGGCAATTTGGGAGCAAAATTGGGTTATGCATGCAAGATGGCGGTGAAGACAAGAATAGGAAATTCTACTGCTCATTTTCAATGTAAACTTAAATTATTATGTTATATACCAATTAACAGATTTCAGAACACAATATTTTGTTCCTCTTTTAATACAGCATGGGAAAAATGCAGTTTGAACATTAAAGACAAATTTTTTCCAATTTAGTTTCAATCAAAGTACACGAGACTGGTATAATAAATTTAAATAAATAATTATAAAGCTTGGGCTATCATTCTTAGTATGAAAATGACATGCTGTGTAAGTATATACGAATGTGTGTTTGATGTGTGTCTGTAGATTATGTTATATCCTAGTTTATCACCCTAGTTTTATCACTTTCTTCTTTGTCACAGGTGATTATCTCAGCAGCTACTGCTTCACCAATAATGAAACTTTACTTTTGCATCATGCATGCAGTTATCTGAATAATATGAAACAGAGCCAGATCATATAGTAACAGTCAGTATGCAAAATCATGGTAAAAATGATGGTAAAGTACTGTCCATTGTGAAACTAATCCATTCATATAAAAGACCAGTTTCCTCATGTTTACATGGCCTAAAAATCAAAAATGTTTTATATATTACACACACACACACACACACACACTGCAGTATGTCTTATTTACAAGGACTCAATTTTCAAAAATGATTTTTCTATCTCCACCAATTATAAATACATTTGTACAACAGAAAATTCTATGCCTGTTCTGAAAGTTTAATTAATTTATTAGACTGCATCAAACACAAACACACACACACAGAAAAAGAGAGGGGGGGGGGAGGGAGGGAGGGGAAGAGAGAGGGGGGGAGAGAGAGGGACAGAAAAATTGTGCGTGTTAGGCATAAACATGTTGAAACAAATATAATATTTTGATTTCAATATAATGGAAACATGTTTAATGGGATGTATTACCATAATAGTATAAAATGATCATGAAGAGGAAGAAATTATGTACTTCAAAATGAGAGGATGCCCTTGCTGTCGCATTATCTAGAACTTAGTTGAAAGAAGACAGATAATCCCTTATGCCTTATTACAAGACTGCTGTAATGAATTTACAACCACATGATACAGTGACACTAAGTAGCTCAAGAGAACTTCAAAAGCAAACAGAACCTCCGTGAACTACTTGTGAACTCCCAGAGGTATCTGGCTCACCAATATAAAAAGAAAATTCAGAAAGAATTGGAATCCTGCTATAATCCACAAGACGAGTCTTAATTTAAAGGTGAATGCAAAGGTATTAGACAAATGCTTTTTTAATGTCAATTTGTGGTTCTAAGGCACCATAATTTGGATAGAACATGGTAAACAAACTCACATTTTTAACTTTTCATTTCTCTTTTTCATAAAATGCAGCAAATCTAATATTTTATTATGGCACTAAAACAATTTTGTATTCTAAAGTGAGTCTAATTTAAAGGTGAATGCAAAAGTACTAGACAGATGTATTTTTAATAGGTGTGACTATAAGGCACCATAATTTGGATAGCACATGGTAGAACAAATTCACATTTTTAACTATGTGTTGTTGTTTTTCATAAAATGCAGCAAATCTAATGTTTTACTATGGCACTAAAACAATTCTGTATTCTAAAGTAAACATATTCTAATGAAGCAAGGACAGAGAATAACAGGTGCAGTACTGAAGTCATATGCTAATTAACTTCTAGATTCATTCTTAGTACTATTCTGACAGATCTCTAATACTCGGAAGTTAGCCAACCACATAATTGTTAACATTTCAAAACAAATAAGAAGGGGCATGGAGGGGATGGTCTGCTAACACTAAAGTCTATATATACAGCTAATGTTCATTATTATTCTCAGATACAGTTATCAAAATTAATTCATCTAATTCACAAAATTTCAAAAGGCCAGATGAAAATCCCTTGAATACAACTGAAGTGAAAACCATGGTGGAAAATGAATCCAGATATGAAGAGTTTGAAATAATCATTCTAAAACAGTTCAATCTGTGCTGTTTTTATTTAAAAGTAATTAAATACTTTTTCATAAATTTAAAAATGCTAAATATTAAGTCCTGGAGGTAGAAAATCCTATTAACTTTAAATATATATATTTAAAGAAAATAAAAACATTCATTTAATAGAAATTAAATTAGGAGATAATGTTAGTAGCTAAACAGTTGGTATCAAAAGCAATGGTTGCTAGTAATGTTTGCTTGCTTTAAATAGTGAAGTGTGACTTCAGTTCAGAAATATACACATACAAATAAAATATAAGATGAACTGATGAAGCTACAATGAATGACATTATTCTCCTAACACCCTAGAATAGATACAGTATTATATACAAGTAAGCAAATTCTTATTTCTGTCAAAAGACAAATGTTTTAAAATTTAAAATTCTGTAAGCTTCCATTCTTGACAGTCATGAGCAACTCCATTTCTCCAATGTTGAAGAGTAAGATTCTCTGGAAGAAAAATGAAGAACGGGGAAGGCGTTTGCTACTGAATCACTGACAGATTTCAACATTTCAAATGCATCCCCCAATTCTACATATGCAATTAAGTCTGTATATTTAGTCAATTTTAACAACCGCTATTTCCATATTACATGCTTGCAAGAAGTCAGTGAAACTGATACCCACCTAAAACATAGTCGCTGCAGTCCAGCATTGTTGTGCAATCTTCTGTAGATTTAGGTAGTCCAAGGAAAGAAAAAAATACTTTCTAATATAAAAGGCATATACTACTATTCTTAAAAGAAGGAAGGGGGGGGTCAGGAGTAGGAAAAAGTACAACTTCAGTTACACCATAGCAATCTTCAGCTGAACAGAGAAACTTCAGTTGCTCTGTGGACTTTTAGTGTCTCCTACTAGCTGTGTCTGACATTGTCAAGGCGACTGAAGCATGAAAAGTTCCCCCTTTTTTTTTAATAAAATAGAAACAAAGATTGCAGCTGGCAGTTTCCATAATGAAGCTTAATCAGTATGCGCCTGATTAGGGCCTTATGCAAATCTCCCCTCGTTAGCACAGCAGCCAGCACTTTGAAGTCCATGAACAATTCATTTGCAGAGTACACTGAAAGCACTCCCTGCATAATTTAAATCATGATATAAATATTTATCAGCTCATTTACATATTAATTGGCAGTGCATGAAGGGAAAAATTATCTTCCAAGTGCCAGCATAATAATTAGGGAACAAAATGAAATTTCTTCCAATAGCTTTGCTTCTCAGACCTAACTTGAGCACAGTACCATGGAGAAATAGGGAAGGGGAAGACATAAGAACAATCTCTCAAAATGCCACATACAAATTAAAAACAACCCCACAGACTTAAGCATCTTTAATCTTATTCCTCCTAGCAACAATTAGTTTTGTAATAAGAGAGATTTGGAAAAGCTCTCTTCACCATCTAAATAACCCTCCCCTTCCACCCCCATTAGCAAGTTAGAAGATGAACACAATTTACCTAACTATAACCTGTGCATTTATGTGGTATTTTCTAAATAAGTCCTGCAAAAGAACAAAATCTTACAGAGAAAAGCAACACAAATCTACTCATGTTAGTTGCTTTATAAAGGCAGTCAACACTGACAGATATGACAAGCAATATTTGCCACCTCCCCAATATGCCTTAAAAGCTGTTCCCTAAATGTATTTATTTGCAACTGCAAAAGTAAATATTTATATTCCTAAGATGTCTAATTTTATTAAAATCGAATAAAAACCATACTCTCAAAAACTAGCTTAAGAAAAAATTACTTAATGACACAAGTTTTAAAAAAGAACTATAGCACATAAATTGGCTTCTTCTCTTTCTCTATTCTTTTATGTTGCCGCAAAATGTGCTCTAGATGAGATTTGAAGGAAACAAGGAATCTGTAGGAAGAGAAAGGGATCTGTTCCACCACTTGTTTTGATCAGCATTAGATACAGCCTATTACTGCAGCTTAATTGGATTTGTCCATAATCCACCATTTATTCAACCTTTCATAATGAAGAGAGCTATTAACTACTGGATAGTTTTGTTTTGTTTCAATATGAAGGAAAATAAAATTTTCAAACGAGCTGTTTTACATTCATAATAGCCGAGGACTTTTATGCAAATCACAATGAGAATCTTTTCAGCTAAAAATTAAGTAATGGTATTTTTACTGATTCATTTCAATCAGAAACCTGCAGATAAATAATTAGCTGATTAATTCAAACCTACCCAGCGTGTATGAATAAATGTATTTTGCACAGGTAATAATTATATCTTTATCCATACAGGTAGTCCTCGAGTTACGAATGTAATGGAGCCTGCCAATTACATTTGTAACCTGAGGATTCGTAGGAGTGAATCACGTTAACGCATTTGCTAATCGCAAGAGGTATCTCAGTGAGGAAGGCCATGGGAGGCCTAGTGCTTTCCCCGACTCACTGAGATATTTCCTGCTTCCCCATCATCATGCCCGACTGGGTCACTTACCTTGCATAGATCTCAATGATCAATGGAGCTGTCTCCTTTCCAGCCTCTCTACTATGGTTTTGCCTTCAGCAAAGGCTTGCCGAGGCCTACAGGAATGAGGTATTGTTTCCCTATATGCTCTGTCATTTTGCAAAAACTTTGTTGATGAGAAGGGCGCCTGAGAGGGGCACACACATCCTTCTGGACTTCCATTCTTGCTGGCAAAGACCTTTCCTCAAGTCCTTTGCAAATAAGAATGGAGTCTGGAACAGCCGGGTGCGTCCCTCCAGGCATCTGTTTTCCTAGGCAAAAGACTAGAGGAAAGGCTTTTGTTGACAAGAATGGAGGCACAGAGGTATGTGTGCGCCCCTCCTGGCTCCATTCTTATCGCCAAAGGACTTGAGGAAAGGCCTTTGCTGACTAGAATGGAGGCACAGAGAGATGTGTATGCCCTCCGGGGCTCCGTTCTCATCAGCAAAGGACTTGAGGAAAGGCCTTTGCCGATCAGAACAGAGGCCTGGAGAGACACATGGGCTACTGATCTTGTGGTACTTTAGGCCTTCATTCTCTGTAAACCCACTAAAGACCTGAACCACTGAACAGGCCAAGAAACTGTAGGCTTGCTAGATCTTCCCAAGGTGAGTATCCATAGGCCTAATGCCTGTAGAGGGGGCAGGGAGAGGCAGAGCAAATGTTACATAGTCTCTGCGGTCATTTGTAAGTGTGAACAACTGTTGTGGTGCTGCAACATTTGTGATTTTGGGACTGTCATAACTACTTGGGGGGTTATGTCATAACTTTGAAGGGTCACTAAGTGAACCATCATAACTTGGGGATTACCTATATTAGTTCCTATGGCTGCATATGACTATATGAAGTAACCACAAAAAGTTACAGCTAATAGGATCTTGCAACTCATGGAAAATACACCTATCTTATGAGAATCTAAATATAAAATACTTTTGCTCTGTAAGTGATAAGTCAGACATACTGAAGCTATATTTTTTATTTAATTAAACGGGACCATCTTTTTCAACTATTAAGTTTTTCAATCAAAATAAAATAACTAAAACACTACTGTAGGAAAAGCATTATCTCTTTAATTTTTTTTAAGAAATAAAAATAAATAAAACCAGGAATTTGTGTCTGTTTCAACCCAAAGCTGTGTCTGTTTCAACCCTAAGCATTATTTTGGTAGCATGTGGTATTAAGCATAATGTACAACTCCCTTTTTTGGCATTATAATGGAGAATGTTCTTTTATAACCTTTTGGCCAGCCAGATTTGCTGGCATAGTTTGGTTAGTCTCCTTACTGATTCTTTTTCTGTTGCTTGGCATATTTCAGTGGGTTCATCAGTTCTATTGCATCAGTATTCGGAAAGGGAATTAGCTAAATCTAATTTATACCAACACCATTCACTGTACCTTTCCATACATTTCTATCCTTGCAAACCACCTTTGCGTCTATATCCATACATTGCTTCACACTCTTTTTGTTCTTTGAATCTCACCTCTTTTAGGATCTCAACACCACCATTCTACAATTTTCTCAGTCTTTCCATTCTTAGTCCATTCACTCTTCTTACAATAGGTTTGTTTTGCAATTCAATTCTTATTCACCCTATGCAACAAATAACCCCAAAATTTGTTCATACAGGCCACTCACTTTTGTATTCAGTCCACACTTATTCACATTCCCTTAGTCTTGACTCTACCTCTTCTTGTTTTTACCACACACATTTCTTAAGTAACTCATTCCTGTTGCATTCAATTTATTTTTATGCTTTTCCTGGCATATCCAACTTTCAAATTCAGATATTAAAGTTAAGCAAAAGTACATTCTCATTCATTGCCATTTTTACTTCTTTTGGCATTTGTTCCTCACAACAAACCTCTTGCCACTTAATTTAATATTAGACTATAATTTTAAAAAACAAATTAAAATTAATTAAAAAATTAATTTAATGTCTGTGGAGGGATTTTGAACTCCATGCATGTTGGATTTTAGCTGCCAAGGTTCAAGTAGGCATGGAGCTCCTTGTCCTTTCAGGGCACTCTATGGACATGGGAAGAGGGATTTTGGATTGCCTTCATGCATGAATTTTGGCTGCTAATCTCAAGAAAGCACAGAACTGGGCACCATTCTCTCTCTACATCTGTGGAGTTCTCTGCAGAGACTCAGAGAGAGGGATTTTTTGGCTATTGACATCTAAGCAGGCACAAAATGACATGGACCTCCTTCATCCAGGCCCCATAGATGAAAGAGAGTCCTCTCAGCATGCAATAGCAGTTTGCAAAATTACCTGCCATCTTCCATATGACTTACTGGAGATAGCAAATGGCAATCCTGTGATCGCAGAGTGCTTAGCACCCAGTTGTAAGTGCAAACAGATTGCTGCCAAGCACCCAGATTGCAATCATGTGACCTGGGTAAAAAGTAAAGATTTCCTCTTTCGAGTTGTGTCTGACTCAGGGGACAGTGCTCATCTCCGTTTCTTACCTGAGGCAGCCAGCATTGTCCAAAAACATTTCCATGCACATGTGGACAGCATGATTATACACCGAGAACATGGAATGTTGTTACCTTCTCATCTAAGTGGTACCTATTTATCTACTCACATTTGCATGCTTTCAAACTGCAGGATTGACAGGACCTGGGGCAAGTAATGGGAGCCGATTCCATCGCATGTTGTGTTTGAAAATTAGGCAAAAGTTTTCCAGCTGACAAGCATTTTTAACTGAGCCACTGCAGCCAGATCGCAATCATGTGATCTCTGGGAGGGTGGTGCAACATTTTGCAACAGTTGGTAGTGCTTTACAGGCCACAAAGCACCCTTTCAGAAGCCTTCATAATTTCAAATGGTTGTTAAGTCGTAAGTTAATATGTGAGGATTCTATACAACAATTTTCAGATTTATGTTCATTATTACATCCCATCATTTGTTGCAAATCATTAAATTTCTTGGCCAAGTATTATTGGCATACACAGTATTATTTGCATACTAAAGTCCGCAAATGTTCATAGCTCCAGCAAAAGCAATACACCTTTTTCCTTTAATACCATATTTTTTGGACTATAAGACACAGTAGACCATAAGACACACCTATATTTAGAGGAGGAAAACAAGGAAAAATAGTTTTTTGCTTCCGTGTGTCCCGTTTTTGCCCTTCCCAGCACCCAGAAGCACTCTGCAGGCCTCTCAAACCCTCCGTGCTACCCGTTTTTCTTATAGAGCGAATACGGCCTGTTTTTGGCCTCCCAAACCCTCTATTCTCCCATTTTTGCCCTCCCCGGCGTCCAGAAACACTCTGCAGGCCAAAAATGGGCCCGTTTTTGGCCTCTGAAGGCTTCCCCGGGCCCGTTTTTGGCCTGCAGAGTGCTTCTGGATACCGCAGAGGGCAAAAACATGAGGCGTGGAGGGTTCAAGAGACCAACAACAGGCCGTATTTGCTCTATAAGATGCAAAGATGACACCTCACAATTTTATCTTACTTCGTGTTCAGTTTTGAATCATTCAACAAACATTCCATTTATTGGCACTACATTTATTTTATCACATTCAGCAATTTTTCTTTATATTCGTGCAAAACATTATTTGATTCAGCATTATTCACTTTTATCATATTGGTTCTTTAAGTTGACAAATGTACAATAAAAAAGAAAGTAAAACTTACTTTCTCAAATCCATATTTTTTGATGAATATAAAAACCTTGTCTACATATATAGTATTGAGCATGTGGTATGGTGCGCTTTTCAAATTGTGGTCATTGTCACCTTGTTTGTTAGATCAGGTGACACAACTACTTCTAAGCAAACCATATCCATATTTCTCTGTTAAATCATCTATATCCAAACCTTATCATTTCTTACAGCATTTACTCACAGTTCACTGATTTTGCTTGTTTTCTGAGTTGTTTGTGGAATCCAAAGCATGTTTGAAGTTTCTTTCTCTTGAGCACTATCTCCGTGCGTCCTCCTTGCATGAAAACTGAATCAAAAACTGGGCATGCTCAGTAGGAAGAGGCAGGAGTAAGCATTTGACTCAGTCTCCAAGCAAGGAAGCAAAGACAATCCACACTTTGGATTCTCTAACCAGTACAACTGAGAACATTTGTTTCAATTCCACTTTGATATACCACTATCCTTCCCATATCAATATCTAAAATATTCCTTCCAGGGTTTCAATTTTGTTTCAACCGATACTTTCACACTTTTGTTTTTAATTCTATTCATTCCATTGGAGGGTTCTTGTTATTCACTTCCAAATAATTGGTTAATTCCATCAAAATTATTCTGAATGTTCTAGGTTTTCCTGCTCTCTTTGATTACCCCTTAAAGGTATCTTTTCTTTCTACATTATTCAATATGAATTTAATATGTTGACATCAGTTGCAATCAAGTGACTCTTGAGGATTCAAAGTATTTAAATAAAATCTACATGATAAGGAAATAAGATAACATTCCAAAAAACAATCAAACTGGATATCCTAACCTTAGAATCTTCAGAATGGCATCTGTCATTCTCTTTTTTGCAGCAATCAAAAAAAAATGTACATACTTTTTTTCACATCATATTTCATATTTTCATATTTCCCATTAATGTTCTTCTATATATTCTGTGGAATTCTTTAATATGTAAGTAGTCCTTGACTGACTTCCTGTAACCGTTCATGTAATTACTGTTCTAAGTTACAATGGCCATAACAACTTTCAGGAGATTGTTGAGATTGTCACTGTTATGAGCACAAAGGTGGTCAAAAGAAAACCGCAGTCCCAGCAAATATAAACAGAGATACAGTTTTGGGCATAGAATAATGGTTTCCACACACACAACTGGATCACTGATGAGCCACAATCCTGTTCTCAATGAAGAATTCCAGAACTGATTTACTGAAGCATAGTAGGAACCCTACCTGAGAGCAGAAGTCTTGTCAAAGCAAGTTTGAAAGTTTTGTTTGCGAAGCGGGCATCAGTTAATTTATTAATTTAGGTGCAATACTATATGTCCAGTTTGTTTCATTATTTTCCTTTTCTTCCTTATCTATTCTGTTCTTTTTACCAAATTCCACTCCAGATATGACCAAAATAATAGTCTGTCCCATATTTGGCATCACTTATCTCTCTTGAATTCATTTTTCATCCTTCCTCGATTATATTAATCTTTCATCATAATCAAATCAAGCAAGCTTTCTGATACATTCTTTTGGTGGGTTTACATATGAATATACTTAAGATTAAAACATTAAAACTAGCACTGAGGATGTTACCTAGGTGGATAACAAAATGTCTGCAAGAAAACAGCCAAATTCAGAGAGCACCAATGACTCCAACATTTCGTTTCAAGCAAATACTATCAAGTAGCAGCCATCATTGTCATTCATTCTGTCAGATCAAAGAATGAATGATATAAGACATACTCTTATGTCACAATCTATTCCTATACCTAATAGAATATATTTCTTTTGTCTGGATTGTATTTATTCAGCCAAAACTCATCTCTGGTCTTTCCTTTCACCTATGGATTTCTTTTGCATTGCACTGCCGTTGTCCCAGGTAGGTCCTTTTGCCTTGTTTTGCTTTCTTCACAGACGTCTATTCATTATAAATGCCTATGTAACACTTAGAATTAAATAAATATGTGAAAGTTAAAAAAAAGATCCAAATTAAGTTTCCTAAACTGCTTGAGACCTTTTGCACATATAAGAGTTAGTTTAGGAATCTACAGGAAAGAGAGAAACTTGCTGAAAAATAACTTCTTTCTAGGAGAGAAATGCCTATTAAAATAATGTTAACTATTGGATACCTCCAAAGTTTTTTTTATCATTTAGTTTGAAAAATTAAAGAAGAGGAAAAAGGAACTAAATACTTATTTAGCTTCATGCCTAGGTGCTAAATGGCAATAGACAATAAATATGCCCTACATGATCTTTGTACACATAAACCACATAAACTTTGTATTGTAGGTTAACAGAATTTGTAACAAACTATTCAGCATTATTCAGTGCAATTCTTTAATCACAATTCTTTCCTTGATGTTTTTTCTCTTCACACTATTGAGAGGATACGGTTGTCACATCCCAACTTCCCCAAGCCAGAATAATTTACATATTATGCAAAATAGCAGTGCTAATCATGCAAATAAGACATGTAAATTAGCATGCCTAGTTTCTATAATTCCCATTTGGCAATTCATTTTCAGTTTCACCAAATTCTGGAAATAGCAAGACTAGCTGCAATGTCAATTTTCTTACTGTTCCAATATCTGTCAAAAATAAGTGTCTTTTTTCAGTACTCTTATTGCTCATTTCCAAAGCCAAAGCAATTGTGAAAAATAAGGTTGTTCTTTTAACCTTTTTAATCCTGTTATAACAGTATAGAGGCCATACTTTACCAATCTTTATCTTCTAAATCAGTATTAAAGCCTAATTTAAGATTAGCACTTACTCACTTTTCTATAGAAGAGAATATATAGTATGTAGTTAATAAAAGCAATTCAAAATAAAATTGTTGCTGGAACTTTGTACTTTGGTATGGCCCAAGGGCTAATCAATAAAGACTTATTATTATTATTATTATAGTATGTAGTTGAGGGTTGAATTGGGGAGTTCTTGGTCCTGAGTGTGTTGTTTGCTTATACACAAGATCTTGACTTGTCAGTATCAGGATGTTTTTTCCTTGGTAGTTCCTTGATTAGGATATTGTTTTCTGCTTATTTGTCTGGTATTAATATCTGCTTATCTGGATATTGGTTGCTGGAAGAGGTGTGTTCTGGTCTTGTTTCCTTTTTTAAATTCTGTCTTGAATGGCATATAAACGTAGTTCATTGGTAGGCGCCCATTGATTTGTCTGAATGCCAAGCTTCCAGGAATTCCCTAGTATTTTTTAATTTTGCTTGATCCATAATGCTCTGTTTCCTAACTAAAACTATGATTGAGCCTGTCTGTTGTTGTGCCTTCTGACTGCTAGTTGGTGTTCATGGATGCACTTTATTAATCTTCTGCCTATCAGCCTTACAGAGTGGCTGTTATACTGTATGTATATGATGACTCCTGTTTTTTCTTTTTCAGCCACTGGTGTACTTAAGAAATTTTGGAGGATTTTAGCTAATTTTTGTGCTACTGAGATGCTAGGTAGTTATAATAGTCTATTAGTTATTTCTGATATGTTTTTGGTGTATAGCAGTGTTATTCTTTCCATAGCTTTATGTTGGTTGTGCTCTACTGGGCAGAGTGGTCAGACGTTTTTGATAAAGTTCCATGAGTACCCATTTTGTTGGAAGATGTTCTTGAACAGATGTTGAAAATATCTTGAAAATATGTTCAACAGATGGTCTATTTCCTTTTTTCTGGTGTTCTGGTTGTTGTACTGTGTTTGTACTTGTCTGATAGACAAGCAAATAACTAAGCTCCTAGAGCACCAAGGACTCCAGAGCCCATTTTTCCAACCTGGTTTCCTTACAAAATGTTTTGATTTACAGCTTCCTTCATCTCAGCTAGTCAGGCTGGTTAGTTGGGTGTATGCTGCACAATTATTTTGTTTTAGAATGAAGGCCTGGAACATGCATATTTTATCCTTGATCAAATGAACCAACTTTGTATATCTTCACTTTTCTTTTAAAGATCTTAATCTTTAATCCCTTTAAATACCAGAATATTTTTTTTTTCATTTTCTCTTTGTCTCTCCTCAAAAATTCCTTCATACGTTTAACATATCTCTTTGGTAAATCCAAAATAAAAGAAGTTATCCAAACGTCTCTATGGTTTGTTATTTCTATGTGTCTTTTAATTAACATTGGTTGGTTTCATTTGTAAGTCCAGTGTAACATCTCTGACTGGGAAAAGAAAAGTGGAGGGGACCTCTGAATCAGCAAACACATGTATATCTTGGCTTAACAACGGATATATGAATAAGTCAACTTCTCACATTTCTTTTACAAAATTTGTAAGAACTAAAATGCTCATTTTTCTTTCACTTTTTAAGCTTTTGTTAACACAAGATTAAATTTGTGAAGAATGAGTGGTTTTCTCCCCATAAAAGTAATTCCCATCACATCACCAATTCTACAATGGTGAAATGAATTTGCTTAATAAAAGGAAAGATACAGGAGAATGCAAAGCGTAATCAAAATTGTACCAACATCTACTACCATGATATCTACAAAATTCCAAGAACGGATGAGTCTGCCAAAAACTCTGATGAATAAGAAATAGCTTTTGTTGTCCAAACTGGAGGCATCAAAATGACAATCCATTTTTGGCAACCCACTAGCTAATCTAAGCTCCCCTTTTCTTCTTTTGAAATTTCCTCAACTTAAATTGAATGCAAATAAGCCAGGTGTGGTCCCTAGAACAGTTAATCAGCAGCTAAGTCCCTACTGAGTTCCCATGGCAACATACACAGCTGGCACCAAAGCAGAGGTTGTAGTTGCCTCAGATTGCTTAGAAAGTTTGAACACTTATTGAATGAAATGTCAATTATAGTATCTTCTCACAAGGACATTTTTTAAAGAAATCTGTACTTCTTTGACTAATGGACAAAATAATACAAGGGACATGCTGCTAGGTTCACTGTTCACAGTCTGACAATAAAAAGTAATCACCTGTTACTTGCAGAAGAACAAGAGTTTTCAAGAAAGAGAGCAGCATCAGCTCTCACAGAAATAAAAGAACAGACAATACAATTTATATTTTATGTAACAACTTATGCATAAATGAAATTACAAGTAATTAAAATGTTTAATAACCTTTACATTTTTCAGAATTTTTAGACATCATTTTCCCTTTTTTATTGATTATAAGATAAATAATAAATATCATTTACAAACAAATCAGAGCTTAATAGATAAGAGGCGCGTACCATTTTCTTAATGCAGTACAATGAAAGAAACTATTTCATAGAATTTATATTCAATTTTTATACAATTCTCTGATGCTTTACATCAGAGGAGCAAGGAATAGGGCTACAGGCAAAAGACATAAGTAAAGTATTTTCAAGTTACTTTAAAAAGTAGAACATCATTTGAAAAGAGGAACTATTGGCAGACGGGATCTGGCAAGAGTCAAGACCCAACTTCACTGCAACCACAAATTGCTCCTCAGTATCAGCTCTTGAAATCCTATTATTTGTTTGTAGAGGAATATGCAGTTCTTTCCAGTGGATTAGAAAAGTCTCAAGCCAAATGTAAACCTGTGATTTTACATGTAGAATAGAATAGAATAGAATAGAATAGAATAGAATAGAATTCTTTATTGGCCAAGTGTGATTGGGCACACAAGGAATTTGTCTTGGTGCAAATGCTCTCAGAGTACATAAAAGAAAATATACATTCAACGAGTCAAGATTAACAAGGTACAACACTTAATAATAGTCATAGGGTACAATAAGCAATCAAATCATAACAAGATATTTTTTTTATTATTCAACTTCAATGTTGGTAGATATTATGAACTTCTAAATACATACTTTAAATGTTCTATGTGCTCTAATATTTGCTGTTTTGGAAGCTTTCTTCCAAGCAGGTGTTGCTGTTTAAACTTATAGTTCTAAATCATGTTTGGCACACCTTCTCTCCTCATTACCCACCACTCAAATGTAAAACTGTGACTTTCAATCAAATTGTTTGAAACAGACCAGGTGGAAGAAGAGGAAGCCAAATGGAACAAAGATCAGGTGGATCTGAAAGGACAATAAGAACTGAGCCAGGTCCTTCAAGCAAAATACAGAGTGGAAGTTAGCCAGGAGACAATTAAACAGGGAACTCACTAATGTAGAACTGAACAGCAGATGGCCAGAGTCTTTGGGCTCAAAGCCAACAATGGTTGATACATTCAAGCCCAGACCTGCTATGGATGATAAGCAGCATATGACCAACTAGGGAAAGGTAACCAAGCCAAGAATTTGCCTAATGGATGACATCAAGAAATCTAGCTGTTGTATCATCACTTTTAAATTTTATTATTTTCTGGTCTTGTTTCTTCACAGATGGGATATAGTTGCTAAGAGCCAAATACTGTCACAGGGCAGAAGCTATACTGCTTCATATTTACATTATTTTTAGTTTCAAAATTCCCAGAGTTATGAGTTGTTTAAGCAGATGTTAGCTAAAACATTTCAAATCTTTTAATGTTATGGATTCATCCTTTCTAATATTAAACTTGACTCTCAGAACTAATTAGCTATAGGTTTTCAAAGCCTTCCTGATATGAAAGCCCACAAACAAGGTATTATTACTGAACTTAGGATTTCTAATGCAAAATTCTATTAAATTACCCATTTCATGCTACTTAAAATGCCTTTCATTATATAATATGCTTCAGTATTTTGTTGCTCTTCCCTTCTTGCAATAGAGTCTCTCTGGATAATATGAACCTTTACTAAAATATTTTATACTACTAGGAGTAATTATAGGTGTACAATTTTAAAAACTACCTTCACCAGAGGTTGAATTACTTTAGTGCCACTTAATTATCTTTCCAACTGCTTTTAATACAGAAAGATATGACATATGTTTGGAAGACCCACATTCTTTGAAATCATTTATAGTACCAAAGATCCTTATCCCACATAGCATGGTCTCTTTCTGGAATACCTAAAGAAATATTACAGTGCTTTGTGATATTATAAGATTATAAGTATAATTATTGTAATTCAACCAAATTGACAAAAATACCTATGCTGATATTTGAAAATCTATCCAAATATGGAAACAGGACTAGCTTACTAGAATTTCAGAGGTCAGCCTTGATGTTACTGGTGTGTTTTTTCACTGATAGTCCCCAAGGACTATTTATTGCAGATACTGTAGCATAAAGGGATAAAATGAGGGCAGATGGCAAACATATCAGAAAGACCAAATGAAACAGCCAGAATGAGTGACTGCATCAAAAACCAAAATCTGAACGAACACAGGATTCATTAAATGAGAGAGGAACAACAAGGGTTAAGAGCAAGTGTATCAACTCAACTATTGGGTTTGGATTTATAAGGATCTTTCTAAGTTCATGGAATATGCTATACTGGATTGCACAGAAGAAAGGTGTGCCATCCACAAAACCATTGTTGGGACTACACCTGCAATCCTTGGCTTACAGTAGAAATTATGGTGAAAATTTAGTAAGAAGGTCATCCAATTTGTAATGCTTACAGAGTGGCTGTTATACTGTATGTTGTAGATGACTCCTGTTTTTTCTTTTTCAGCCACTGGTGTACTTAAGAAATTTTGGAGGATTTTAGCTAATTTTTGTGCTACTGAGATGCTAGGTAGTTATAATAGTCTATTAGTTATTTCTGATATGTTTTTGTTGTATAGCAGTGTTATTCTTTCCATAGCTTTATGTTGGTTGTGCTCTACTGGGCAGAGTGGTCAGACGTTTTTGATAAAGTTCCATGAGTACCCATTTTGTTGGAAGATATTCTTGAACAGATGTTGAAAATATCTTGAAAATATGTTCAACAGATGGTCTATTTCCTTTTTTCTGGTGTTCTGGTTGTTGTACTGTGTTTGTACTTGTCTGATAGACAAGCAAATAACTAAGCTCCTAGAGCACCAAGGGCTCCAGAGCCCATTTTTCCAACCTGGTTTCCTTACAAAATGTTTTGATTTACAGCTTCCTTCATCTCAGCTAGTCAGGCTGGTTAGTTGGGTGTATGCTGCACAATTATTTTGTTTTAGAATGAAGGCCTGGAACATGCATATTTTATCCTTGATCAAATGAACCAACTTTGTATATCTTCACTTTTCTTTTAAAGATCTTAATCTTTAATCCCTTTAAATACCAGAATATTTTTTTTTCATTTCTCTTTGTCTCTCCTCAAAAATTCCTTCATACGTTTAACACATCTCTTTGGTAAATCCAAAATAAAAGAAGTTATTCAAACGTCTCCATGGTTTGTTATTTCTATGTGTCTTTTAATTAAGACATTGGTTGGTTTCATTTGTAAGTCCAGTGTAACATCTCTGACTGGGAAAAGAAGAGTGGAGGGGACCTCTGAATCAGCAAACACATGTATATCTTGGCTTAACAACGGATATATGAATAAGTCAACTTCTCACATTTCTTTTACAAAATTTGTAAGAACTAAAATGCTCATTTTTCTTTCACTTTTTAAGCTTTTGTTAACACAAGATTAAATTTATGAAGAATGAGTGGTTTTCTCCCCATAAAAGTAATTCCCATCACATCATCAATTCTACAATGGTGAAATGAATTTGCTTAATAAAAGGAAAGATACAGGAGAATGCAAAGCGTAATCAAAATTGTACCAACATCTACTACCATGATATCTACAAAATTCCAAGAACGGATGAGTCTGCCAAAAACTCTGATGAATAAGAAATAGCTTTTGTTGTCCAAACTGGAGGCATCAAAATGACAATCCATTTTTGGCAACCCACTAGCTAATCTAAGCTCCCCTTTTCTTCTTTTGAAATTTCCTCAACTTAAATTGAATGCAAATAAGCCAGGTGTGGTCCCTAGAACAGTTAATCAGCAGCTAAGTCCCTACTGAGTTCCCATGGCAACATACACAGCTGGCACCAAAGCAGAGGTTGTAGTTGCCTCAGATTGCTTAGAAAGTTTGAACACTTATTGAATGAAATGTCAATTATAGTATCTTCTCACAAGGACATTTTTTAAAGAAATCTGTACTTCTTTGACTAATGGACAAAATAATACAAGGGACATGCTACTAGGTTCACTGTTCACAGTCTGACAATAAAAAGTAATCACCTGTTACTTGCAGAAGAACAAGAGTTTTCAAGAAAGAGAGCAGCATCAGCTCTCACAGAAATAAAAGGACAGACAATACAATTTATATTTTATGTAACAACTTATGCATAAATGAAATTACAAGTAATTAAAATGTTTAATAACCTTTACATTTTTCAGAATTTTTAGACATCATTTTCCCTTTTTTATTGATTATAAGATAAATAATAAATATCATTTACAAACAAATCAGAGCTTAATAGATAAGAGGCGCGTACCATTTTCTTAATGCAGTACAATGAAAGAAACTATTTCATAGAATTTATATTCAATTTTTATACAATTCTCTGATGCTTTACATCAGAGGAGCAAGGAATAGGGCTACAGGCAAAAGACATAAGTAAAGTATTTTCAAGTTACTTTAAAAAGTAGAACATCATTTGAAAAGAGGAACTATTGGCAGACGGGATCTGGCAAGAGTCAAGACCCAACTTCACTGCAACCACAAATTGCTCCTCACTATCAGCTCTTGAAATCCTATTATTTGTTTGTAGAGGAATATGCAGTTCTTTCCAGTGGATTAGAAAAGTCTCAAGCCAAATGTAAACCTGTGATTTTACATGTAGAATAGAATAGAATAGAATAGAATAGAATAGAATAGAATAGAATAGAATAGAATAGAATAGAATTCTTTATTGGCCAAATGTGATTGGGCACACAAGGAATTGTCTTGGTGCAAATGCTCTCAGAGTACATAAAAGAAAATATACATTCAACGAGTCAAGATTAACAAGGTACAACACTTAATAATAGTCATAGGGTACAATAAGCAATCAAATCATAACAAGATATTTTTTTTATTATTCAACTTCAATGTTGGTAGATATTATGAACTTCTAAATACATACTTTAAATGTTCTATGTGCTCTAATATTTGCTGTTTTGGAAGCTTTCTTCCAAGCAGGTGTTGCTGTTTAAACTTATAGTTCTAAATCATGTTTGGCACACCTTCTCTCCTCATTACCCACCACTCAAATGTAAAACTGTGACTTTCAATCAAATTGTTTGAAACAGACCAGGTGGAAGAAGAGGAAGCCAAATGGAACAAAGATCAGGTGGATCTGAAAGGACAATAAGAACTGAGCCAGGTCCTTCAAGCAAAATACAGAGTGGAAGTTAGCCAGGAGACAATTAAACAGGGAACTCACTAATGTAGAACTGAACAGCAGATGGCCAGAGTCTTTGGGCTCAAAGCCAACAATGGTTGATACATTCAAGCCCAGACCTGCTATGGATGATAAGCAGCATATGACCAACTAGGGAAAGGTAACCAAGCCAAGAATTTGCCTAATGGATGACATCAAGAAATCTAGCTGTTGTATCATCACTTTTAAATTTTATTATTTTCTGGTCTTGTTTCTTCACAGATGGGATATAGTTGCTAAGAGCCAAATACTGTCACAGGGCAGAAGCTATACTGCTTCATATTTACATTATTTTTAGTTTCAAAATTCCCAGAGTTATGAGTTGTTTAAGCAGATGTTAGCTAAAACATTTCAAATCTTTTAATGTTATGGATTCATCCTTTCTAATATTAAACTTGACTCTCAGAACTAATTAGCTATAGGTTTTCAAAGCCTTCCTGATATGAAAGCCCACAAACAAGGTATTATTACTGAACTTAGGATTTCTAATGCAAAATTCTATTAAATTACCCATTTCATGCTACTTAAAATGCCTTTCATTATATAATATGCTTCAGTATTTTGTTGCTCTTCCCTTCTTGCAATAGAGTCTCTCTGGATAATATGAACCTTTACTAAAATATTTTATACTACTAGGAGTAATTATAGGTGTACAATTTTAAAAACTACCTTCACCAGAGGTTGAATTACTTTAGTGCCACTTAATTATCTTTCCAACTGCTTTTAATACAGAAAGATATGACATATGTTTGGAAGACCCACATTCTTTGAAATCATTTATAGTACCAAAGATCCTTATCCCACATAGCATGGTCTCTTTCTGGAATACCTAAAGAAATATTACAGTGCTTTGTGATATTATAAGATTATAAGTATAATTATTGTAATTCAACCAAATTGACAAAAATACCTATGCTGATATTTGAAAATCTATCCAAATATGGAAACAGGACTAGCTTACTAGAATTTCAGAGGTCAGCCTTGATGTTACTGGTGTGTTTTTTCACTGATAGTCCCCAAGGACTATTTATTGCAGATACTGTAGCATAAAGGGATAAAATGAGGGCAGATGGCAAGCATATCAGAAAGACCAAATGAAACAGCCAGAATGAGTGACTGCATCAAAAACCAAAATCTGAACGAACACAGGATTCATTAAATGAGAGGAACAACAAGGGTTAAGAGCAAGTGTATCAACTCAACTATTGGGTTTGATTTATAAGGATCTTTCTAAGTTCATGGAATGGCATATGCTATACGGATTGCACAGAAGAAAGGTGTGCCATCCACAAAACCATTGTTGGGACTACACCTGCAATCCTTGGCTTACAGTAGAAATTATGGTGAAAATTTAGTAAGAAGGTCATCCAATTTGTAATGCCTGTTCCTTCTATTACGGTAGTTTAGATTATTTATCCATCTAGCCAAAATTTACCTGATTTCATAATAATCTCTAGGGCTTTAGAAGAGATTGTTTCACATTATTTTAGTTCGCATGGAAAAAGGCTGGAATTTATTTTATTTGTTTAAGAATCAAATATGTGCAGCATCTGTTCCTGAGCACTGATATACAATCTATTCCTGAGCAAATTTCAATAAATCAGATATTAACTAATATATTACCACTTTTTATTTTTATGTTGAAAGGCCAAACCATTTGGAGATGACAGGTGAATAATATACTGCAGTGAAAATACTTTATTAATTTCTTTTAAAAATCACCAAGCATACGACAGCTTGACCAATATGTATCGGGAAAGATATATGTTAGGGTTCTTTTGGAAATAAAACAAGAACAATTAATATTGCAATCTTTTAATAAGCAAACATAGTATGAAATGACACCTGAAAGCTGCCTTGAAAACATCACACTTAAGAGAAAGGAGTATTTTAGAGTTAGAAAAATGCAGAAAGACATATTTTTGTAGAAGTTAAAATATTAATTTTCTAAAATAGAAATAAAGTACTTGGGGTAAGCATTGCAGACATGCATAGAATTAACAATAGTATGGAAAAAATAGCAGGGATTTTCTTATTCTCTGATAAAGGGGTTGGAAAACCCCCCAGAAACCATGCTGCTCACACCTTTCCCATTTTGTTTACACTATTAGTATCCAGAGACAATCCAAAGAAACTCAATAATAGGAAATTCATAATAAACAAAAGATACATAATTAGCTGATTATTTTAAAAGGACAGTAGAAAAAAAATCAACCCTGATTGGCTTTAGGATACTGAAACAGATACTGAAACTGTAGTTCAAATACTGTACTTTGATGATCAAATGAGAAGTGAGGACTCATTGGAAAAGACCCTGATGTTGAGAAAGACTGAAGGGGAAAAAGATTAGGTTAAAATAGTGTCAGGTCTAGGAGAAGGGAGGGACAGTGGATGAGATGGTTAGATAATGTCATCAACATAGGGGGCATGAGTTTGTGCAGACCTAGAGAGGGGCTGTGTTATGATCCATGGGGCCATGAAGAGTCGGACACGACTTAGCAACTGAATGACAACAAATCAGCAATCACAAATTAAGACAGATACATTCTAATACAATATACACGGTTTCCTTTTGAGCTGCATTGGAGGTCAGTCTGCTTCTGGATACAATTTGAAGTGCTAGTTTTGACCTTTAAACCCCTACATAGCACAAGTCCAGGTTATTTGAGAGAACACCTTTTACTGTTGACATCTATGATCAGGTACAGCTCAAGAGGGGCTTGATACAGATTCTGGCTGTTAAAAAGCTTCATCTGACAGAATCCAGATAACATGTCTTTTCTGCTGTGGTTATCTTTTGAAACATAAATGAATAAATAAAAGGCTCGTGAGTGGAAACATGGCAGACTAGCATGTCTCTGAAAAATAGCAGGGATGATGGAGAGGTGAAAACCAAAGAAAGGACAATAGATTGAAGCTAATGGAGCTCCTCTGGAGAAAGAGAAGACATAGGATCACACACATTAACTTGGGGAGGGGGGAGCAGTTCCTTGCAAAAAAAAATGCAGAGTACAGAGAATATATTGGCAACTGCAGGAGAAGATACCATGCTCATATCCTTACATGAATCCTATTTAAAAGATACTGGATCTGCTTGATCAATTTTCTAAAGGACAATTAAATGTAAAAAAATCTTAACAGGAATTTTTTTTAAAGACCAAAAGTAGTTATATTTGGAATATTGTCACTTTTAAAAAGAAGAGAAACATGAAGTTTTGAGAATAAAATGTAATTATAGAAATATGGAGTACTAAAAGGGACGGAAGTGTTATGAACTTTATAAATTAAAACCTGTTATTTTATTTTTTAATTCTCTTTTATAGATTATAAATATGAAATAAAGAAAAATGATTGTTACTAAAAGAGGTGAAAGTTGTAAGAGCAGATTCTTGGACAACTCCAGAACAACACATCTGCTTATGATAAATTCACAAAGGAGAATATTGTTTAGTCAGCCAGTAAGATACGTATATGGATATATATTGAACTACACACGATGGAAGATAACACAAGTAATTCTGCAGAATATTGAACCTTCTACAGATTTTTGCTGAACATTGAAAAAGGTAAAATTATGATAGAAAAAAAAATGAATAAGGTAATAAAAGGACTTTGATTATGTTTAAGCAAGAGGAAAGGAATATTTGATTTAACAGCTATAATAAGTGTCAGAAATGAGCAGTGTGGTGGCCTAGTGATGAAGACACTCTCCTCCCACTCAGAAGGTTAAGAGTTCAATCTTAGGTAGTGGCAGTTTTTTTCCTCTCCTAGAGTGCAAAGGAAAAAAAAATCTGCTGCAAACTCTGCATGATGTCAGGAAGAGTATCCAGTCAGACTCTACCCTGATTAAAGGGTCATAAAAAGGAGTTTTTAAAAAAATGAAGTTAGAAACTACTTTTTTACTTTTCTTTCTTTTCTCCTCTAACTTTTTATTTTATTTCTTTTTAAAATATAATTATTATTTTTATTTAATTCAAGTAAAAATTCACAATAAAATTATATAAAATAAATAGAATATTCACTATTGGGAAAATCCCCCTATCAGTAAGAAATGTTTACAGTAGAAATTATTTAGAAAAGTGGCAAGCTCCCCATTGCGGAATGTGATAGAGATTGTCCAGCTATCTCTCTGGGATGCTTTTATTTACAATTTGCAACACCCAGGAGTTGAATACAATGCACTTACATGGTTCATTTTAAGCTGTGTAAACTTAGCTAGTGTGATTTGTAAACTATAGTTAATGACTTATGATGATGGATAAATCTTCCCTCCCTTTATTTCTGATGGAAGATATCAGTATTAAAATATTTCACTGAGTTAGAAGCCAGGAAAAAAACAGCACCAGCTTTCTTTGGTTACCAGAACTATTTCAAGGAATGTTTTTTCCTGGAACACAGATGCCACCTAGAGGAGCAAAAGAAAAAAAAAAAAAACCCACTATACTGCATCTAACTAGAGACAAGCAAATAAATACCAGGAAAGGTAAGTTTATTCATCACTCTCCATTACCACACCATCTACCCACTCTGCATTTGTGAAGTTTTTTTTAAAAAAATAATGTATATCTAAAACTTTGTTTACATTAGTAGTAATTTGATTGTATTATTTTCAGAAATTTTCAAACAAAAAGTTCCTTAGTATTAAACCATGAAACACACTTCTCTAATAGTTGTACTCTTATCATTAATATCATTAATACTCTTATCATTGTCATTAATACTCTTTTTAGCAGAGTAAATACATTTCAGGAAATGTTTATTTATTGAAAATATTGAAAGAAATATATATTTTAGATCACTGTCCAAGAGTAAAGGCTATTACCTCCCAATTACGAAGACTGATCAAGCAACATTTGGCACTGAAGTGCAGGTAGCTGTTGAAGAGGACGAAATGATGTTTTTGTTTAGTTTGTTAAAAGCAATTGCCATACTGAATAACTTAACAGAACTCCAAAGTTACAATATATATATCATATACTTTGTAAAATAAACAGCAGCTATTTAACTATAAGGTTAGAACATGGTCTATACATTATCAGTTCTTTTTAAGGCAGATTTGGAAGAGTACTCAAATTATTATTTATTCCAGGTATTCTGGTACAATGCATTATTAAGGCTAGTAAAACTAAACATACACAAAAAAAGTTATTTGGTAATGAAGAATTTTTATAAACTCAAAGGTAATATAAGTGATATACAGGGAGTGCGGAACATAGTGTTATTCAAAATATTTTTAACTGGGATTTCCATTGATCCTGGTAATTGGTCATACTAGATGGGCTGGAAAAATTTAAAACATTCAGAAAAACACCAGGCTTTATATGATAGAGATGATTTGTTTAAATATATCCAGCAATTACACATATGTTTTTCTGTTTATAATTTAAGATATACTACTGTAGTCAAAGCACCTGAAGGATTACATCCTCATAATTAAAATTTTACAAGCTCTGTTTGCCCATATTTGGTAGTCTGGAGGAGAATTCAGAGACTGTTAGACACTGCTGAAGAATAAGTTTTATTAAAGGAATCTTAAACTTAAAACCAGCCACATAAGCTTCCCATGTGGTCTCATAAACATCTCACAATACTTTGTGATTACAGAATTCCCATTTACAGGAGAACAGACAGAATAGCAATGCATGGCAACCTCTAATGTTATGGAAATGCACTTTGGTTCACCAAAAGGATTCCTGCTGTTATGTCTTTTTCTTGAATGATGTTCAAATCTGTTCCAAAGTTTCCAGTCCTGTGATGCAGTTTTGACTACTATACGGGAGGTAGAGGCTGGTTTTTTTAACCAGCGGATCCAACATGCAGACTCAAAGCAACAAAGGCCCTTTTGAAATACTATGTCACAGAATTCAAAGAAGTGTTTTTAAATATTATCTTATGAAATGTCATCTGACAAAAATAATTCTATGTGAACTCTCTATAGCTTGGCCCTTTGCAATTTGGGTGTTGAATAATTCCACTTAGCAGCCTCAGACTTGGCATTTATTTGGCAAATAAAAATGGTTGTGTTTCATCTCTGAAGTGTTGGTTTTTAGATAGATTTTATGACTGCCATATATACAGTCTTCTTCATTCTTATATAAACAGGTATCAGAATATTCTGCTATCATACCAGGATGGTAAGCCACTCAAACTAAAAAGGGTGGAGACCATTAGCAGAAATCCTGGCTCTTTCAAGAACTGCACTGTTAATTCCGAATTCCTTAGAGTACGCAGAAATAGCTCTTTTTTAAGTAAAAGTATAATAAAGAATACCATAAAATCACTGTTAAAAAAGAATGGTTTCATATATAACTTAAACATGATTTCCCATTGCTGTTTTCCCATATCTAAATACTGTACCAGTAGTCCTCAATGTACGCCTATAATTGAGCCCCAAATTTATGTTGCTAAATGAGACTGTGGTTAACTGAATTTTGACCCATTTTATGATCAGTCTTGCCACATTTGTTAAATAAATAACTGCAGTTGCTAAATTAGTGGCTCACTAGATAAATAAATCTGGCTTGCCCACTGACTTTGCTTGTCAAAAGGTTGCAAAAGGTGATCACATGACCCTGGCACCCTGGAACCCATCACAAATAAGAGTCCGTTGCCAAGTGGCCAGATTTTGATCACATGACTATCAGGATGCTGCAACAGTTGTAAGTGTGAAAAATTATGACAAGTAACTTTTTTTCAGTGTTGTAACTCTGAACAGTCACTAAATGAACTACTGTAAATTGAGGACTACATGTAGTTAAGTATAATCATTGTGGTAGTGAGTCTCTCCATCCCAGAAATTCTGAAGACTGCCCTCATAAATTTGATATAAATGTAAAGTAGAATTAGGGACAAAATAGTGCCTTATGTACCTAAGTCTAGAAACACAGCTATCAAATTCTATTTTACTATAATGATAAAAAATTAACAAGAAATTAAGTAGGAACAACACAGACATGCTCTTGTTTTTTTCCCCCTGCAGGAAATTATCTTTTGGGGACCATAGTTAGTTCTGCTCACAAACCAGGCCAGAGCCCATACTGAAATAACTGATTCTCCAATAACATTTACAATGAAGATACTAGCTTCTGAACCATTTTGCCTAAGAAGGGGCTGTTTGTAGTACAGCAATAATTGAGAAAAACATCTGGATTTCAAGAGGGTTTTTCCAGGAGTAAGCAGACCAGTGCCTCTTTGACGTTTGGTGGTAGAACTCTATCACATAAGACTGTACTCACACTTTTTGGATCCATTCAGCCAACCAGTTGTTGCTAATGTGGATAAGAAGGGCAGGAGAATGAGTGAGCATGCAGTACAGAAGTTGGCTTTTATCCACATTCTCAGGTTTCAATCAAATCAAAAGCACCCTCACACAATTAGAGCAAATAATGCAGATAGACAAGAGATTTCATCCTCAATGCATCATATGTCATAGTGCTCCAAAATTAGGTTTTCTGGGACAGAATATATTTTGCAAATATATTATTTAACAAGTATTTCCCACCATAATGTGTTCTTGTTTAAAATGTAAAATAACACTGGCCTATGAAGCTCAATACAAGTCAAAATAGCCCAATTCTCCTCTCTTGAAATACCTGGTTTATTTCCTCTACGGAAAGGCACTGGTTTTCTCCTTCCTATTTGTCCCTTTAATTCAACTCTTGTTCCCAAAGACAAATGTACCTTCTAAATGCAACTCAGAGTATATTTAAAATATTTTCAGATCACTAATAGTAGCTACTGCACTACTTTAAACCCACATTTATTATAAACTGTACGTCCATTACAGAAAAAGTAGCATTCAAAATAACAATCTGTACTGGTAGGTGGGAATGACCTTGGGAGGCAGGGAGAGGGCCACATCCAAGGAAATAGCTGGATAAGAGTTAGCTTAGCCTGCAAAATGAATGTGGATATGCAGATGTTTCAAAAGGAACCAACCACTCCTAGTTTGGGAATGGTTCCTGGGATGTAAAGGCAACATTGTTGTGCAGAAATATAATTTCAGACTTGTAAGATTTTGTTAATATAACTTTACAAAAAAGTACAATTAGTTCATCTGGACATGCTTCCTGTCTGGATTATCTCAACAAAGCTGACATAATCCTGTTTAGAGGTTGTTAGAGATAAAATAAAATAAAATAAGAGATAAAATAAAATTTAGGATTTAACATTTATAAATAATAAATGTTAAAGCATTTGAAATTGTGCCAGTACAAATTGAAGCCTTGAGGGTTACATTTCATTTAGCACATTTCTTCTTCCACACAGAAAAACACTACCTATCCATTAGTACGGCTGTCGGCAACCAACAGCCCCAGAGCTGCATGCAGCTCTTTGGGCCTCTGCAGCGGCTCCCTATCCCATCACTGGCTGGCCCCACCCCTTGCATATTTTTGGAAATGGTTCAAGAGATCACACACACACACACACAAGAGAGAGAGAGAGAGAGCGACGGAGAGAGGGACGGAGAAAGAGATGAGAGAGAGAAAGATATGAGGGAGGGAGAGATGAGAGAGGGAGAAAAAGAGAGATGAAAGAGATAAGAGAGGGATGAAGAAAGGGAGAGAGATGAGAAAGGGAGAGAGATGAGAGGAAGGGTGAGATGAGACTGAAAGAGGAAGAGAGACAGAAAGACAGAGAGAGAAATGAGACAGAGACAGAGGAAGAGAGGGAGGGAGGGAGGGGGAGGGAGGGAGGGGGAGAGAGAGAGAGATGTTTCCAACTGACAATAACTGTGGGAAACCAACAGTATGTTTCCCACCACCAGTAAAACCTTCATCTTGATTACTCAAGTTGATAGGAAAAGTGAAAAAAGCTTCCTATGACTCCGGTAACTGCTCTTTTAAAATTGAGGCCATATCCTCAGAAAAAATAGCTCAGCACAAATGAATGATCATACATTACCAATGCAGAACTTACATATATGACCAGCAACTTATGTACATTTACAATTTGAGCAGTGTGAAGATTTACAGGTGGAAATCCATTTGGCATTTGAATATCCCTCTACATTAATGGTGGGATGAGAAGAGAAGATAGTGGAATATTAGCAATAGTACTTAGACTTATATTCTGCTTCACAGTGCTTTACTGACATCCAATAACTGAGGAGTTGATCATCCTTGATGAATGTCTTCTCCTCCATGCTGCATCAAGAGCCCAGGATGGGTTGACTCCTTCCTATGATGTCATTTAGCTGAGTCTGTACTAAGATATAAAAGCCAGCCCCTGGGAGACCCCAGCTTTTGACTCAGCTCCTTTCAGTCAGTAGCTGTGTCTCTGAAAGCGTTCTGTTAGATAGCATTCACCAGTGATCTTCAGTACTTTTTTCTCTCTTCAAGCAGCTCCCAGGGATCTGGGCAGCTGCTCTTCCAGGAGAGCAGGGCTCACTCTCCTGCAACATTGGGAGCAGCATTACCAGAGCTCTGTGCAGGCAACGTCTGTAGACCTCCCCCACGCCTGCGCTTTTGAGAGATCATAAAAATGATCGGCAAACCGATAAAGAGCACAAGTCAGCTGATTGTGTGGCCGGTTGCTGTGCTTTTCCTTTGCTGACTTCGCTCGGGGCTCTGTATAGCCTAAGGAGCGATTCTTCGATCTCGGAGCCTGTTTCCTCTAGTCAGTGGCCATCTTGGATTGAAGCCTTCCATCACGAGGTGAGCGGCCATTTTGTAAGCCCGGGGGCCATTTTATATCCTAAGGGGCTTAATACAAAAAATTTCTAAACATTTTCTTTCCAACGTAAGAACCTTTATTCTACAAATGGAACAAGATAAGGCTCAGGCAGAGCTTTCCCCCCCAGTGGAACAGTCTCTTAAGCCCAATAAGAGAAAAAGACGCAGGCAACGCACCCAATCAGTCCAGAGGGAGGTGGCTGCTAAAATCAGAGCTAAGGCTCTAGCCCCTAAGAAGGCAACTCAGGCTGAGTTGAGGGCAGAGAAGAGCAGACATGCAGCCCTAGAGAGGCAGTTCAACAGAACTATTTAACAGACGGGAGTGCAACTACAGCATGTTTCAGGTGATTCATGTGGGCCCCAGCCAAGCCCTCCCAGGGGAGGAGAAGTTATCTATGAGCCTTTCCATTCTCCATCCTCCATCCATTTCCTGCTTCTGACCTTCGGTCTCACCAAGACCTTAATAGATTATTGCAGCGGAGGAATTCACTGCGGATGCCACTCTCAATTCCACCAAATTTGCATCAAAGGCCATGGCATTTTCAGTAGCAGCAAGAAGACTTTTATGGCTCCAAAACTGGCAGGCGGAGTCACGCCGAAAATGGAAGCTGGCTTCAGTTCCATTCACAGGTGATAAGCTTTTTGGTGATGCTCTGGAACCTTATCTCATTGATACCAGAGATAAACGTAAAATTCTCTCTTCTTCTGGGAAGAAAGCCGACTATTGCCCTGCTCCTTATCACCCTCCTGCCTTCCAAGCAGAGACCTCATCTCGCTTCCCCCGCTTTCAGAGGCTGTACTCCCAACGCCAAGACCAACAGGCAGAAGCATCTGGCAGGCAACAACCTTCTGCTGGTAAACGGCCCTTTCAGGGAGAGGGGGTCGTTCCTTCCGTCGCTCTAAGTAATCCCTCGTTCTCCCCACCCATTGGAGGTCGCCTAGCCTTCTTTGCCTCCAAATGGGAGGAGTCAACGATGGACACCTGGGTGCTCAGCATTATTAGGTAAGGGTTACAATTGGACTTCCTAATGCCACCCCCCAAAATTTTTTTGATCTGTCCTGTCTCTCGGGACATTTCAAGGCAAGCCCTCATGAATCAGGCCATTCAGCACCTTCTTGAAATCAGGGCTATTCAACCTGTTCCCCCTTCTCAATGGGGACATGGGCTTTACTCTCGCCTTTTCATCGTTCCCAAAGCCTCAGGGAAGTGGCGAGCCATCCTTGATCTAAAATTTCTCAACCAATTTGTAAAATACAGGCGATTTAAAATGCAGACTCTGCATTCTATTTTAAAGAGTGTTCGGGAGGGCGACCTCCTCTCTTCCATTGATCTCACTGAGGCTTAGCTCCACATCCCAATTTGGCCTCAGCACCGCCAGTTTCTCTGTTTCTGTTATCAGAATACCCATTACCAGTTTCGAGCACATCCCTTCGGAACCTATTCATTTGATCCACTCCAGGCACCCAATAAACCAAATGGGCTTCTTGAAACTCTGGTGCATAGTTCATAGTCATTCCTGAAGGGACTGGAGTATCCCTTATACAGGTACTATGAATGTTATGCCAAGCATCTAATGGATGAAATTGCTTTTGTCTGTTTGGAGTTAGACTTCAACTATGCTGATCTTATGGAAATGACTGGGGTCCAGTTTTGCCCCAATATCTTGTGGAGTATGATCCAGTTACACCAAGATAATGGACTGGTCTTTGGTAGTAAGAGATTGCTTGGGTACTAAAGCTTTATCAAATGTTTTCCTTCCAATAAATGGATATTGAATGATTGCATGCAGACTCCCAGTAGTCTTCTGGTACTTCACCCATTCTCCAGCAGTTTCCAAGATAATGGCCAGAGGCTTTGCAAATCTACAATGCATTTCTTCAAAGCCTTGAGATGTAATTTATTTGAACTCAGAGAAGTGGATGTTTTGCATGATCAATAATATACAGTATTCCCTCTGGTTTCATCAAAATTGAAATAAAATATTTGTGTTTCAACCAGCTGTTCACAACTGCCTTGATATCCTCTTCTCAGAGAAAACTAAGCAAAAACTGAAGTTATTGGGTTTATTTTGGGTTAGTTGGTTAGCTATTAACCTTTTGCCATATTCCCGTGATGGCAAACCTATTCCACGCGTGCCGGAAGTGGCACGTAGAACCATTTCCCCCGGCACGCGAAAGATCACCTGGAAGAGCCCCACTGAACAGGTGTGCAAGCTGCTGCTGCCCAACAGCTGATTGTCGGGTATCTGGCACGCATACATGGGGTGGCGGGAAATACACACGCATGTGCAGAGACCCACACTGCACGTGGGTGCATGTGCAGAGACGCGCAGTGGGGTGATCGTGTGCACATGCGCAGACTTGTGGCGGGGCGATCGCACGCGCATGCACAGATGTGTGGTGTGCGGCAAGAGGAATCGTGTGCGCATGCACAGACGCGCGGCACACAGCAAGGGGAATCGCACATGCATGTACAGATGTGCGGCACTGCAAGAGGATCTCGCATGCAGGCACAGAGCGCCGTGATGGGATCGCATGCAGGCGCAGGGGGTTGGGGGGGCCAGCATGCATTGCCTTCTGGGTGCTGGCATGCGAGAACAAGCACACGCACAATTATCAGCACACGAGCCAAAAAAGGTTTGCCACCACTGCTATATTCAATGAGCACTTCTCCTTTTGCATTCCTCCATTTTAATGTGTCTGAATAAATACTCTTTGTTGTATTTAAATAGTCTTTGTTAACTTTTGCTAACTTGAATAAAGCTTTCCAGATACTGGGTCTGGATAACTTACATACTGTATATTCTTCCTTAATTTTTACTAAACTTTTAATGCATCCATAGAAACTTTTTCTATTCCATTGTTTTTCTGATTGCAACTACTTGCAATAGTACTTTTAAGTGTCCTCTTTTACAAGAATTTTCATCCATCTTAAGCTTCTTATTTGTGTTAACTTCTTTTGTCTTAAAATCTACATACCTCTAAAATTATTGTGTAATCTTATAACTGGCAGAAACAGTGCATCCTAGGGCAACAATTTTTGAACCAAGCTACTTCAAATATGTTAATTTACAGGAAGTGTCCAAAATCTGGATGGAATTGAAATTTGGTTAATTTTTGATCATGAGTGCTGCATGTGACATGGTTTAGTAGACCTGTCTTAGCCCCGCAGATGCCAAATAAACCAGCTATCCAGATAAACCAGCTATTCCTTTGGCCACCTATTCCTACTCTAAGTCTCTGGGTAGATAGGTCCAACCATCAGCTACTGTAAGGCAATTAGCCATGTTCAAACCAGCAAGATGTTGGAAGCTGCTCCCACTGCTTTTCTTCTTCTTGGTCATTCTGTTTTTCTGTTTAGATAAGGAAATATCCCTGGAACAATGACCCAATGGATTAGAAGTTGTCTAATTCTACTTATAATTGCTGCAAATTAATTAAAAATGTTCTCTAAAGTCTAAAGTATGCAATTGACATCAGTTTTAATCTTCCCATATGATTTCCAACGACACAAGAGTATTCTCCCCCCCCCCATTCCAGCAGCACAACAGTATCTCCCCCCATTACTTAAATCTGTTGTTGTTAGTTGCAAAGTCATGTCCAACCCATCGTGACCCCATGGACAACATTCCTCCAGGCCTTCCTGTCCTCTATCATCCCCCAGAGTCCATTTAAGCTCACGCCAACTGCTTCAGTGACTCCATCCAGCCACCTCATTCTCTGTCATCCCCTTTTTCTTTTGCTTCAATTGTTCTTTTAAATCTACATCATCTCTATTAATTAGGTTTAATTAGGATAGCTGACCACTTTGTGCTTCCATCTGAAAGTATAAGCCATCTTCCAAAGAAATGAGGAATTTCTGGAAAGATCATGCTAGTAACTTTCTTCAAATAGTTGGATTAATGATAGCTCCCCCACCCACCCTTACTATAAACTTCTTTAAAATACTAGCAATTTGCTTCTGAAAACTATTGTCCATATCTTTTTGGTTAGATGTGTACAGTACAATGCGCTATTGCTCTTATTTGCCCTCCGTTTATTTTAATCCAGATGCTCTTGGGAATATTCTCAAATAAATTTACTTTCTATATATTTATAGATATTTAATGCAACACATTTCTGTAACATCAAATCACAAAACGATTGTAATGTTTTTGATCATTTTTAATAAGTTATACTCATCTGCTATACAGTATTGAAATTTTAAAAGCCATTTCATAAGAACTTAAATAGATCTATTAAATTATATTTGCCTTCATTTAATTGTTCAGATTTATCTTATTAATTTTTATACTCTGAGCATTAATTTATAGATGTTTTATCTAGGTTGCTCTATAAATACAGGAGACACAGCATAGTAGAATGAACAAGTCCACAACACAAACACAAACAAGATTGATAACCAAGGCTGTCAGTAAAATCAGTTTCTTGAGTTCAAGATAATTGGCACAGAGAAGTCCAAAGGGTGAACCAGGATCACCGGGCAGGATGAGACACAAGGAATTACTACCAAAAAAAATTATGAGCAGCTTACTTACTGGTAGTTGCAAGATGTTGGCAATACTTAAAGACAATCAGGTACCGATTGTAGTAAGAACATCTCCACTGAGCCTAGAAAATGCTAAAGACTCTTTATTTACATGCTTCCGACATAGCCATTTACTATGTCTAGTCTCATATATCCAAGGCAAATGACACTAGATAACGAAGGCTATAAAGTTGAAGAGGCCCTTTCAATTGTCTCTCAATGCATACCGGTAAGTCCTTAAATTTTTAATTCTAGATTTCCCCTCCAACCTTTACAGGATTCAATTTTTAAAAACCCTCATGATCAAATCCAGCATGCTTTTGTGAATGCATAATCAATGCTTGTGATATGTAACCAATTCAAGCAATGTAGATTATGATCCCTCAAACCAAATAAAAATGTAGACAAATATGAACATACTGTATATTTTAGAAGTTGCAAATATTGAGAGATACCAAATGCAAGTTTTATAAAAAAAATCCATGTAGGACTTTCAGGTAGGGCAATGGCAAGCTAAGACTTTATGAGGGAGGTAAGATTCTATTAGGGAGGTTCTTAAAAAGATAAGAGACAGAGATATTGGGGGGAGAGGGGAGGAAGGAAAGATATCTCTTGATTAGCTGAGATGACCTTACCTGTCAATCTCACTTTCTAAATACTTTTGGATTTACAATTATTTCCAAGTTAAAGAAGTAGTCTAAGTAATGTTTTAAAAACTACCTGGTAAATAGAAGTTCATCCCTAAGTAGAAGAAAAAGAAATTCAGAGAAAAAATATAAAGGCCAAAAGCAAAATAGGAATTTAATTCAAGAAAAATTTAAATGGATTAAGGGACAAGAAAGAATTTGGAATATTGGGATTTTTGCTAAGATTTTTGAAATAACTTTTGCTAAGGTTTTTGAAATATTAAAATCAAAATATTAATAAAAACAGAAGAAGGGATGTCCAGAATGCGGCTGGTGGAATACAAGGAATGAACTCAATTAAACACAGGTAAGAATTGCTATTAAAGTCTACCTCATGGTGATTTCAGTGGCGAAGTATAAGTACTGTTCATACTAATTGCACCTGCAGGTAGTTGGCCAGCAACCTTCTTTAAAGTGAGCCATCTCCTCCTGGGGAAGGATACAGAAGTCTACATGAAAGAGTGCGTTAAGAAATCTGATTTTCTGAAAGATAAAATTGCTCGAATTTGTTCCCATTTAGATGCTGGTGTGGTTGCTGATCTGGTGGAGACACCCAGGGTAGCTTCTTACCCAGTTATCTGGGAACAGTTTGACCCTGTTTGATCCTGTTCCTGAGGAAATTGACCTAGAGAGTGTGTGTGCAACTACTTTTTTAAAATCCATGCCCCTGCTAGCTTGTGGAAGTATCCCGAAACTGACATGTGGGTGGGTTCTAATGATGATTAATGTTTCCCTATCGGAACAAGTCATGAGATTCAATCCTATTGAATAATTTTCATCCTGTCTCCAATCTTCCTTTCGGGGAAGGTTTGTTTGTGTTTCATATTTCTAAACTGCCATCTCATTAAGGAGGTTGTTGAGAAAGTGGCTGTGTGGCAACTCCAGAGGTTCCTGGATAAAATGGATTTTCTAGACTCTTTCCAGTCAGGATTCAGGCCTGGACGTTGGATGGAAACAGCATTGGTTGTGCTTTTTGCTAATCACTGGTGAGAGCAGGATGGGGTAGTATTTTAATCTTCATTCTACTTGACCTCCTAGCAGCCTTTGATGCAATTAACTATAGTATCTTTCTGGAGTTGCTTTGGGGATTAGAAGTGGATTGTTCTGATTCATTTCCTTCCCTTATGGTAATTCTCAGACAGTGTCGATCGGAAGTGAAAAGTCTAATCCTCATCCTGGACCAACAATCCTGCTCTTAGTCACTCGTGTCCTAATCACCTCCCATGACTATTGACTATTGTAATTCTCTCTACATAGGGCTGCCCTTGAAAAGTACAGGGCAGTTTCAATTGGTTCAAGATGCAGTTGGCCTGCATGGTTTTGTGCAGGTCTAGATGTGCACGTTCACTCTCTTGCAGGAGCTATGATGACTGCTGATTGGCTCCTATTCAAGGTGCTGATTTTCACCTTTAAAGCTGTACATGGCTTGGTACAAGGATATATGAAGGATTGTCTTTTCCTCCTTGACCCATCCAAATGAGGATGCAAGGAGTGCTACAGGTCTTTTATATCCTAAAAGGGTTCCTCTAATGCAGTGGTTCTCAAACTTCCTTATGCCGCGACTCTTTAATACAGTTCCTCATGTTGTGGTGACCCCCAATCATAAAATTATGGCTTGGTTCCTAAGACCATTGAAAATATGTGTTTCCGATGGTCTCAGGCGACCCCTGTGAAAGGGTTGTTTGACCCCCAAAGAGGTTGCGACCCACAGGTTGAGAACCACTGCTCTAGTGGGACCAAGGGCCTTAGCCAAGGTAGCTCCTTTTGTGTGGACCATCATCTCTATGTAAATATTGGTCCCTATTTTATTGCAAGGTCCTGGTTTTGTTAATGAGCCTGGGGACTGTAGGATGGGATGGAACCCATCAAATGGCTTATATGATTGATTTTTGTCACCAGGTGTGGGGGGGATTAAGGTTTATTGCTTTTTATGGTATTTATATTGGATTTTTTCTTTCAAAGTCACTTGGAATCAATATGTGGGAGTTGGGCGGCTATATAATCTAAAGAATACAGTAGAGTAGAGTATTTGCGTGAATATAAAGTGTTTAATCTATCATAAAAAAGTTAATTGGTTGAAATTTGAGGATTAAGAAATGAAGAAATCTGAAACTGCATATTATAGGAGACTGAGTTCCAGGCAGGAAAAAAGAAAGAGACAAACCTCTTTTTTAAAAAAAGAAAACCTTGGATTTGAAAGAGAAACAGTGAAACTACAAAATAACAGATAATGACATATGAGAGATTTTAAAAGTTTTTTTCCAATGTATATTATTTAGCTAATTCAAAGAGAGTTACAATACAAAATGCCAAAATATTTAAATGAAAATGACAAAAAAATAAAAATCACAACAAACAAGACATTAAAAGTGTCTTTAAAAAAGATAAAAAAAGACTAACACATATTTTAAGAATTGGTAGAGAAACCTATAGTATACTGACAGCAATAATTACTGCCTCTGCCAATACATTTCTTGACAATCCTAAAAAGGAAACAAAAGATGAGAAAGAATAATGTGGAAGACCAGCAGGGTAAAGAAGTGAAACAAATTACAACTGATATAGAAACACTGGAAAATACTGGGAAATACAGAAAATGTGGATTTAATTTTGTAATTAAAAATTATTTGACAATGACCAAATTTCAGCAGTATGATCTGGGGATGTCTTGGGGGGTAGGACATTAAGAGATTGTTTGCAAACCACTGGTTGCTGATCTCCACCTTAATGTATTACCCTTATACACATACTCCCTCTTTATGGTTTGTAAACTGTTGAAATGAAATAATTAGAAACCATAGTTGAATAAAGTATTACTTTTAGTTTCTTATTAAAACATGTCTAATTGGCTTTAACAATTTTATTATATTTTTTTAAAAAAAAGGGAAAAAAAGGTTTGGTATTTCTGTATAAAACACAATCCTATGCAAAATTTCCATTTCTGTCATGCAATAAAAAGGCAGCACATTTCAGAACTGGAACACACAACAACTAAATATCCTGCACATTTTATTCTTCATTGACTTTGAAGTCAATGCAACTTCAAATAGAGAAAACTGGCATGTATTTATCAGGTAATACAGGTTTTCAGCAAAATTCTAGACGGCAATTGTAATGTTTTTAGAATTTTGCTGGATAAATAGTTGCATACTTCCTATACATTAGAAAAAATGGAATCCTAAGTTTCCAAAAACTAAACTGAAAGTTATCATCAACTTATGTGGGCATATCAAATTCTAAATCTGGGAAGAACTGTTCTGAATTTGATAATCTCATTATCCTACCATCCTTCTCTGTTTCTTTCTCTTGATGCAAACTTTGATTCCTTTGGATCTTTATTCTGAAAGGTTTCTACTGAACACATCAATGTTTCTTTTGTAAAAATGGCATTTTTTGGTAGTGAGCAGTAGCAGAAATGCTATTAAAATAGATCTGTTCTGTCTCTCTTATCAAAAGAAATATTTTAAATTGTTATAGCATACAGCTCTATAACTGAAATAGACATACATTTTTAAAAATACATGTAAGAATTGGTTGTTTTAAAAGGTTGAGGAAATCAGAAATATGAAAGACATTTATTCAGGGCAAAGAACAAAGAGGAGATGTAAGATGATGGTGGATACCGAAAGGAAAAAGATATATAAAAGTTAGTGAAGCCTGAAAACTGAAAAGAATGAAAAAAAAAAAACCCAGAACATTTACAGATATAAATGCAAGCTATATTTTTGAGTAGATTTTATTAGGTTTGTGCAGAGGCACTTTTCTCATACTACGGATGAATTTACCAGATGGTATGATTTTACCTGGAGAAGTTTATTCTGAAGATATTTCAGAATCAAGCCCCAAATGGCTGTAAGGGTCCAAACATTTTTTTAAAATTATTCTTAGAAACATATTAGCAATTATGGCAATACCTACAGTATCATTGCAAAGATGAAGGAGCTATTATTGAGTATAGTAAAGGCAGCTGCATTTCGCACCACTGGTGAAATTTCTCCTGTTTCCAGCTTCTGAAAAATCTCCAGCTTCCAATTGCCCAGTCAGGAGAAATCATAAATCCAGGAGTTCTTTCAGAGGGAATTGGGACAGATAAAGAACTAGATGTTTTTGAACAAGCAGTAACTCCAATATTTTATTACAGTGTGTTTCATTCCATCAAGGTATGCCACAGCTCAGGCAATTGGGAGCAAGATAGAATTAGGCATTTCCTCAATCCAACCTGTCATACGATCTTTCAAAGAGGTTCATTTAGATAATAAAATGTAGTATACATATAATTTCTTTGTTTGACAAATTTCTGAACTGTGAGATTCCAAAAAGAAGGGTCCATTGTATCAACCTATCCTACCCTGCCATCAGAGATTTGAAATTTCTGGTCAGGATTATTTTCACTGTAAAATAATACCTTTAATCTGAAATCTTCATATGCAATATAAAAGGAAACAATGACTGGCAGTGAATGCAGTTGAGAGATTAAGAAGAAAGGATGCACTTCCCAGATCTAAGTCCCCAAAATATATAATCTACCAATCATCAATTCTACTTTGTTCTTTACCTAGGACTGAATCCTGACTGAAAAGGATCAAATTTTCTATTTCTTAAGAGCCCTTTAAAGATAACACTATGCTGACTTCCGGTCTGAGCTTCTTCGGCGCCGGACCGAAATCCACGACCATGTGCAGTTTTGATCCGTGCTTGCCGCCGGAGCACCCTGAGCTGGCTGGATTTGGGGCTAAGCCATCCTGTAGAGGTGGTGAAGAGGGGGGAGACCACCAGCAGGGTCAAGAAGAGCCACATCTCTCCTCCTCAGCTAACCATTACTCCCTTTCCCAAAGGCGGTTGCAGCGGTGGTCAGAAATAGCCACCTCAAAGAAGAACACAACCGGAAAAGAATATGCAGGAGGAAGATAAGAAGAGAAAGTTTGGGTTGACTGGGTTAAACTGGAAAAGCAACAACGTAAGGTACCCTGGAATTTGAACTATAAAAAATAACACTGTTCCCAAAGAAGATTTTGAAGCAGTGAAGGAGAGGGAAGGGAAAGGATTTGGCTTCTTTTTTTCCCCTCCCCTTCCTTATACTGACAGCTAAGAGATTTAAGTAAGAAATTGACAAAAATCCACTTTGACATCAATAGGCATTTAAGCTGAAAATAAAATGTCAAAGGGATAACAAAGACTTTTGAATACTCAAAAACCTTTAAAAGCAGGAAAGGAGAGAAAAAGAATAAAAGGGCGGGATCTGGAAAAATGGAGGAGACTGCCTGGAACTAAAAGGAACATACAGTGAACCTTTAACAAGATTCCTAAAAGATACATTTTAACTGAAACTTTGTAACAAAATAATAGAACCCCAGGAAGAGAAAATGGAAAAAAGAAGCAAGAAGAAAAAGATTTGGATTACTTGGTGATTTTTGGATTTTTGGCTATTGGATTTAAATGACTAAAATCAATCGGGTGGTTGTTTAAAATGGCATCACTTTTAGAAGAACTAAAAATGGAACTTAAAAAACAGAAATAAGATGCACAAGAAGGAGGGGGTTCTTTTGACTTCGTATTTCAATTTTTAGAAATTGAGCTCTGGAACTATGAGAAACAACAAGAAACACTCGAAGAACAAGAAGGTTGGGACAAAGAAGAAGCCATCTTTAATGATCAAGTAATTTTATGTGGGGGGAAAAGGAAAGGGGGAAAGAGAGTGAAAAGTTTAAGATTGGAAAAAACAAAAAAAAGAATTACAATATTAGGAAGCAACAGAAGAGAGGATCACAGAAGAGAGAATCAGAAGTAGAGAGACAAGGGGGCAAAAAGGGGAGGGAGAAGAAGAGGGGAAAGAAGGAAAGGAAAAGAAGTTATAAAATACAGAAACAAGACATAGAGGGAAAAGGTATAAGGATTGAAAGTACAAGCCTATTTAGAGATAATGGGTAAAAATTTAATTGAAAAAGGGATTCTGCAAAGGTACATAAGACAGTATTGTTATATTAGAAATAGAAATAATTTTAGAACAATGTACACTGCTCAAAAAAATAAAGGGAACACAAAAAGAAGACATCCTAGATCTGAATGAATGAAATATTCTTATTAAATACTTTGTTCATTACATAGTTGAATGTGCTGACAACAAAATCACACAAAAATTATCAATGGAAATCAAATTTAGCAACTCATGGAGGTCTGGATTTGGAGTTACACTCAAAATTAAAGTGGAAAAAAACACTACAGGCTGATCCAATTTTGATGTAATGTCCTTAAAACAAGTCAAAATGAGGCTCAGTAGTGTGTGTGTGACCTCCACGTGCCTGTATGACCTCCCTACAATGCCTGGGCATGCTCCTGATGAGGTGGAGGATCTCCTCCCACACCTGGACTAAAGCATCCCCCAACTCCTGGACAGTCAGTTGGTGGATGGAGCGAGACATGATGTCCCAGATGTGCTCAATTGGATTCAGGTCTGGGGAACGGGCGGGCCAGTCCATAGCATCAATGCCTTCGTCTTGCAGGAACTGCTGACACACTTCAGTCACATGAGGTCAAGCATTGTCTTGCATTAGGAGGAACCCAGGACCAACTGCATCAGCATATGGTCTCACAAGGGGTCTGCGGATCTCATCCTGGTACCTAATGGCAGTCAGGCTACCTCTGGCAAGCACTGTGCGGCCCCCTAAGGAAATGCCACCCCACCCCATTACTGACCCACTGCTGAAATGGTCATGCTGGAGGATGTTGCAGTCAGCAGAACGTTCTCCACAGCGTCTCCAGACCCTGTCACGTCTGTCACATGTGCTCAATGTGAACCTGCTTTCATCTGTGAAGAGCACAGGGCACCAGTGGCAAATTTGCCAATCTTGGTGTTCTCTGGCAAATGCCAAACGTCCTGCATGGTGTTGGGCTGTAAGCACAACCCCCACCTGTGGACGTCGAGCCCTCATGGAGTCTGTTTCTGAGCATTTGAGCAGCCACATGCACATTTGTGGCCCGCTGGAGGTCATTTTGCAGGGCTCTGGCAGTGCTCCTCCTGTCCCTCCTTGCACAAAGGAGGAGGTAGCGGTCCTGATGCTGGGTTGTTGCCCTCCTATGGCCTCCTCCACGTCTCCTGATGTACTGGCCTGTCTCCTGGTAGCGCCTCCATGCTGTGGACACTACGCTGACAGACACAGCAAACCTTCTTGCCACAGCTCGCATTGATGTGCCATCCTGGATGAGCTGCACTACCTGAGCCACGTGTGTGTGTTGTAGACTCCGTCTCATGTTTTCACTAGAGTGAAATCACCGTCAGCATTCAAGTGACCAAACCATCAGTCAGAAAGCATAGGAACTGAGAAGTGGTCTGTGGTCACCACCTGCAGAACCACTCCTTTAATGGGGATGTCTTGCTAACTGCCTATGCTTTCCACCTGTTGTCTATTCCAGGGGTCCCCAACCGCCGGTCCGCGGACGGCGGCAGCGAACAACCCTTACCGGGCCGCTGGTTGCTGGGCGCCGCCATCTTTTTGGTAAAAGCGTTTCTGGTGAGCTTTTCCGGGTAGAAAGCTCACCGGGCGCTGTTTCGTCATAAAAGATGGCGGCGCCAGCGCTCGTGAGCTTTTCCGGGTAGAAAGCCATTTCTACCGAAAAAGCTCACCAGAAGCACTGGCGCCGCCATCTTTTATATGACAAAGCGCTCGTGACATCACCGAAGCGCCTTTTCGTCATAAAAGATGGCGGCGCCCAGTTGACGCCGATACCGGGCGCGGCGCCCAGCTGATGTCGGAACCGGGCGCGGCGTCGAAAAGGTTGGGGATCCCTGGTCTATTCCATTTGCACAACAGCATGTGAAATTGATTGTCAATCAGTGTTGCTACCTAAGTGGACAGTTTGATTTCACAGAAGTGTGATTGACTTGGAGTTCCATTGTATTAAGTGTTTCCTTTATTTTTTTGAGGAGTGTATGATTAAAATAATTGTAATGCAGTGGAATGTTTGTTAATAAATAAATGAAATAAAGTGAATGAGGGAATGAAATTAGGAAAGGATAGGAACATTTTAATTATTATTAATGATTTGGAAAAAAAAAAGAATTATGGAAAGTTTATAAGTGTTCACAAGGAAGTATGATATTCAATTGAAAAGAAATGTTAAAAATGTTAAGATTCTAACTAATATTAATGATAGAATTGAATTGGAATGGAATTAGTGTTTTATTTACTACTGTCATGTATATACAGTATAATTTTTTAAAGAACATAGAACTTTAAGAATGTACCAAGCAGAATTCAATTGGAAGTTATGTACTATATTGAATGTTATAATTTTAAAGGCATAAATTGAAGTTTAAATAAGAGTTGAATGGATAAAATTAAAAGATATAAAGGTGTCATACTCCAATTAGTAACTACAGGGGAAAATTTGTTCAATGAGAAAAGATAATATGAAATTGAAACAGGACAGACAAAAGTATAAATATAATGATTGGAAAGACACTGAAACTTAGAAAAAGATATATAATTGAATTTAGATAGATAATTAAAAATAAAGTGGAAAAAACCAAGGGAGGGGAAAAATTATGAAGAAAATATTAAAACAGTTATGAGATATGGAATAGAACACAAAGATGAATATGAAATTGAGTTGGTGTCTGTATGAAGAAGTGATAACCCGGGATCATGCTATTCTCAAAAAAAGATGTTTTATTTGTATTATGTTTTTGTGAAAACCCAAATAAAATTTATATTAAAAAAAAATAAAGATAACATTATGCCACCTACTCAAAAACTTTCTCCAAAAAGTCTGGGAATCATTGTCATTTGTTCAAACTACCTGGGTCTAGGGAAAGTCTCTTCAAGAGGATATACTAATGCCTAAAGACATTATAAGAAGTCTTAGGTTTACAATTGTAATCTGATAGAATTAGATAAAATCCCAGGGTTTCAAAATGTCATCAGACAAAACCTCTTTTTTTTGTTTATGCCACTAATTTTTGATTCTGCCTATTAGTTGCAATTCATTTATTTTAATGTGTTTAATTATTTCCTTTAAAATTATTTAAATGCATTACTTATTGGCAGAAAAACAGAATGTATCTAATATATACATAACACACACACACATAAAGAAGTAGAGCTATGAAGGAAAAATAAACTTCATAGACAATAAACAAATTGGAATACTTATTCTTTTTTCCAGTTAAACATTAAATGTAAAAAATCTTAGAGTGTACTTATTGTATCTTTCTACTCTAGGTCAGATAAGACAGGCATGTTTTTAGTCCTTTCCTATAAACATTACCATTTTATAGGAACTAGGAAGCATGTCTTTTTTGTGGCAGTGCTATGCAGCACATTTTCCCCTTAACAGGCATGATATTCCCCTCTGAAAAAAAAATCTGAAAAGTAGCCAGGGGTGCCTTTTCCTTCCGACCTCGCCCTCCTCCCCAAATCTAATCATTCCCCCCCCCACACACCACCGACAGGACCCTGGAGGCACCGGATCCTAATTATCAACGGCGGGAAGGGAGTAAAAAAAGAAAGGGAAAAAAATTCAGAATTGTTAATCAAGGGAGCTCTGGTTCCAGTTGCCGTTCCAAGCTCTTTTTTTTTTTCCCCTCCGCGCGACTTCCCGCAGGGGAATTTTCCGGTAAATGAACATTGCTTTCGCTCTCCGGAGGGAGCTGCAGCTGTCTGGCTCTTTCCACACCTCCGTATCCCCAGGAAACCTCTCCCCACCACCCCATGCCACCCCCGTCTTCTTCTCTTCTCCCGCCTTCCCCTGCCTCGCAAGGTAGGTAGCCAAGCCGCTGTTCGGCTTGTCCGCTTGCCAAGTCAGCCAGCCCGCCCGCTGCAGGGATGGTCCAAATTAACAGCGCTGCTTATTGAGTCGGAGGTGGGGGGGAGGTAGGAATTAGGGGGAGAGGGGACAGAAGGGGTGAGGAACAGGAGAGGAGACGCCTTGGAAACCATGCAAGAACTTTTCTGCTTCCGATTACCCCCATGCTTACAAGTTGCAAAGGAAACACGGAACTCAAAACAGCCCAGCTGCGTGGCTCGGGTCTTCCTCCCCACCACTTAAAAACACGGAGTTCCGGCGCTTCCCACGCTTGCAAGCGGGGAAAACCGGCTGGCTTTTTTCCACCGACCAGTGGCAACTTTGCAAAAAAAGCATAATAATAATGATGATGATGATGTTCGGAAAAGAAAAAAAATTGGAATTCCGATTTTAGTCGGAAGAATATCATGTATGCCTTAAGTTTGTTTGGCAGGCCTCAACCTTTCTAGTATTCCATAAAGCACTGAAGCTCTGACTTGTCCCCCAAGCACTGGGATAAGATGAGGTAGTTGCATATGATAAGATTAATATGGCACCAGGTTTCTTGTTTTATACATTTGTTTTAATACTTTTAATATGGTTTTTGTATTATTTTAATTTTGATTGGGAGATGCATCAAAATTAGATGGTTAGCTATTTACAATAAATAAGTTTCCCAACCTTTCCAGTTTTGCGGACTGGCGGGGGGAGAGAAGGGATGGGTCCGTGTGAGTGGCGGGCACACATATTTGCACGAGCAGTGAACATGTCTGCCCATCACTTCCACAGCCTGGTTCCAAACAACTTAAGGCCAAGTAGTGGGCTGCAGCCTGGTGATTGGGAACCTCTGCAGTAAATGATTTAAATGAATATTTCAATAGATTTAATGTATTTCTACTGTTGAATTTTACATTCAAAAGTTTTTTAAAAAATTAAAATTTGAGCAAAGTAATTTTTGGATCTAATTTATAGTCTTCAAATATTATGCAGAAGCAAAAAACCCTAAATTTTGAAAGAAAACTCAGAAAATAGGCATCCATTAGAAATTAAGGAACAACAAAAATGAGAATAGCCAAACAACAAAAAGCTGTGTTTTTCAATAGCGTCTTTATTTTTATACATTAAAAATTGGAAATAATTATTGAACAAAAGAAAATTACTTTCAAATTATATATTACATTTTACAAGTAGCACATTCAATTTGGCATTAAAATAAAAAATAATTAGGTAGACTCACCACTATGATACTTGATATAATTTTTATTATTTTATTATGCACATTAATAACCATAGTAAACCTATGCACATAACCTGTTAATCTCTAATAAATAGGCCGGTACACTCTAATTTTTTCAAATGCCTTCATATATCTAGATAGGAATATATTTTTCTCCATACAAAACATATTAAATAACTCAAGAATGAGAAGTAAACTGAATTATTTCTGAATAAAAATGTACAGGACATTTTTAGTAGATATAAAGTGAATGATCCAACAAAGATGGGAACACTTAAGTCAGAGCTATAAGAGTCAGAGTATGCTGCAGAATAGAGGACAGATAGAACAGCAGACGTTAAAAGAGTGTTTAAATAAGGCAAGACATTGAAAACAAATGTTAAGAACTATCATTGAAAAAGGAAGCTTGCAGAAGGCAGCAACTATCCTCACAGTGAGTTAAAGGGAGATCAATGAAAGACCAAGGAATCAATTGTCACGGTACTCTTTCTGAAATACCCATGGGATTATCTTATGTTATGTCATAGGAGACACTGTCAGTCTTATGTGGCAGAATTATGTGGCACACTATTCTGTACACTGCCATTTCATCCTCAACATTTCATTCACAATATAAGTGTATTTCAAATGTCATTTCATCAATGTACACCATCATTTTTATTTTTCATTCTAGTCATACTGTCTATCCTTCCACCTTCTTTGTAAAAATATACCTGTAATACTTCTATGTATTGTCATTGTTCTATTATACAATAATATTTTGTGAATATTCTAGTCTAGCTAACATCATTTCTCATTCACAGCTGCCTTCTATCTTTCCATTCCAAGCTTAACCATATATTTGATTTCTAGTCAAGTTGCCCGTCCACTTTTTTTAGATTACTTCATTCATCCATTAACTCACTGAACACCGTCTTCTGAAAACTGAGAGGAAATCAGCATAACATAATTAACAAATGTTAGCAGTAAAAGTGAAATACAGGTAGTCTTTGTCTCACAACCACAATTCAACCCAAAATTTATTAAGTGAGACATTTGTTAAGTGAGTTTTGCCCCATTTTACGATCTTCCTTGCCACAGTTGTTAAGTGAATTACTGCAACTGAGAAGTTAGTAACCCAGTTGTTAAATGAATCTCGTTTCCCCATAGACTTTGCTTCTCATATCACAAAAGATGATCACATGACCTTGGTACACAGCAACAGTCATAAGTATGAACCAGTTGCCAAGCATCTGAATTTTGATCACATGATCTTGGGGATGTGTTATGACCCAGAGTTGGTATATAAGCAACATGTGCTCGGCGGAAGCTTGACAACTTTTATTCAACCACCATTCCCACAATCTCCGGTCCATTCTCCAAAATCTCTTCCTCCAGGCTACCCTTACAGTCCAAAAGCAAGATTTGAACACGCCCACCCACCCACCCATGCTTTGTGCATCTTCCCAGCAGTGAAAGTCCACAGGAGCAGCACCGCTCCGGGAAGAAGTCAGTCTCTCAAACTTGGCAAAGTTCAAAGCAAAGGATCAAACATCAATCCACACCAGCAAGAATTCTTAAACAAAGTTCTTCTCAGAGCCGTGGATTATGTTGCTGCAAAATACACTTGTTTCCAACAAAACCCCCTCCCCATGGCATCTCCTTAAATGCTACTCTCCAGCTGATCCTCAGGAGGAGGGGTGGGACTCCCTCCCCCTAAGCACTCAGGTCACCTTGCACTAACTCTGTCTTTCCATTCTCCGCACTTGGGGATTGGGTGGAGGTGGCATTTGCTTGCCTCCTCTCTTCCGCTGCCTGCCCTTTCCATGACTTCTCCCCTTCCTCAGTCAGCCTGCGTCCTCTCTTCCTCCCTGCCCACTCTTTCAAAGCCCGAGGGACCAGGACTGTCTTGTCCTCATCCTCAGGTTGTTCCTCAGGTTGTTCTTCATAGGGACTGCATCCTCCCCCTCTGTCGGCCCCGGCTCTATCTCCTCCTTGGACCCAGACTCCGACAGGGCCATGACAGGATGATGCAAAGATCATTATTGTGAAAGTCATAACTTACTTTTTTCAGTGCCATTGTAACTTTGAATGATCACTAAATGAACTGTTATAAGCCGAGGACTACCTGTATGAATTTAAATCAATGAATATCACAGATTTTTTTTCCTTCTTTGTGCACTGAATTAGATATTACTTTGTGCACTGAATTACTTTATGTAGCACTGTGAACTATTTCAGGAAGATGCTGGCAACTACCGTGTTTCTCACAAAATAAGGCCGGGCCTTATTATTATTTTTTTTGACCCCCGAACAAACAGCTAGGCCATCTTTTCGGGGGTGACTTAATTTCCTCTCCCACCTAGAGCGGCCCATATGCACTCCCCTCACTGTGAGGCCGCTTCTATTGGCCAACGAAAGCTCCCTGAAGGCAGAGTCCCCAGCCGCTTCGGGGCGAGGCGTGGCTGCCCGTGTCCCCTCACCATTAGGCAGTCTCTTTCGGGCGATGGAAGCTCCCCAAGTGCAGTCACCAGCCACTTCGATCGGCTGGTAGAAACGGCCTCGGGGCGAGCGCACACACACACTCGCCCTCGCCGCAAGGCCGCTTCTACCGGTTGATCAAAGTGGCTGGTGACTGCACTTGAGGAGCTTCCATCGCCCAAAAGAGACTGCCTAAAGGTGAGGGGACATAGGCAGCCATGCCTCACCCCGAATCAGCTGGGGACCCTGCCTTTGGGGAGCTTTCTTCGGCCGATAGAAACGGCTTGCAGCGAGGGGAGTGTGTGCGTGAGCTCGCCCCGAGGCTGCTTTTACCAGCCGATCGAAGTGGCTGGTGACTGCACTTGGGGAGCTTCCATCGCCCGAAAGAGACTGCCTAAAGGCAAGTGGACATGGGTAGCCACGCCACTCCCTGAAGCGGCTGGGGATTCTGCCTTCGGGGAGCTTCTATCGGCTGATGTTCTATCAGTAGATTGGGGTATTCTAGCCTAGGCTACCTGCAGGACACTCCTAAAGGCAAGTTTTCTCCCTCCCCTTCCCCCCCATTTCTCTTCACCTCGTGTAGTTCTAACGAACGATGTGAGAAATGGCGGGGAAACGCTTGGTTTAAATAGGCCTAAATTTTGGGGGCAGGGCTTAATTTCACCTCATGCCTAGAAATCATGCTGGGCCTTCCTATTGGTGGAGGCCGTATTGTTGGAGAAACACGGTAGAACATCAGAATTGCTTGATTTTTAATAGATAATATACTAAACTAGTACGGTTAGTGGTTAAGGTGCTGGACTTACTTTTCTTTCATTAGCCAACCCACTGGGACTTACTATGTGCATATAGCGCGAATTGGTTGCCAATATAGTGAGAATTGTTTTAATTTTGTAATCACAAAATCACAAGTATTAATTTTTAGCTCTCTTGAAAATGATTAAGATCCAAAAAGGCAAATTTGCACTGATAAAAGTTGGAGTCATCAAGTTTTCTAGATCAGTGATCCCCAACCTTTTTTACGCCGCGGCCCGGTATCCCCAACCTTTGTTATGGCGCGGCCCGGTACCGACATCAGCTGGGCGCCGCCATCTTGTTTTGATGAAAAAGTGCTTCCGGGAGCTTTCTACCTGGAAAAGCTCACCGGAAGCACTTTTTCATCAAAACAAGATGGCGGCGCCAGCAAGCCAGCGGCCCGGTAGGACTTGTTGTTCCACGGACCGGTACCGTCCGCGGACCGGTGGTTGGGGACCCCTGTTCTAGATTGTGAGATTTGCCTCTTTACTTGAGACAAGTCTATCCTCTTGAAAAATGGTAAATGCTAGTTTGGCATATATAAAGTTCCTTATTACATCTATAAACTACTAAAACTCTCATTCCTGCAATGTTTAACTGGTGAAACAATGCATCATAGGGCAACAATTTTTGAACCTCAAATGAGTTAACTTACAGAATATGTCCAAAATCTGGGACCCCTGATTCCTGTGGAATTGATTTTGGCAAATTTTATAAAACATTTTATGACATAAACTTATCATAGTTTATGATGTGATACAAAATGCAGAAGAACATTTTCGATGTAGAACCATGCTACGACCACAATTGGGACTGGGTTACCATTTAACCGAGAATTACACGTTGTTAAGTATCCACCACAATCCAAGCCATTCTGGGCTTGATTCCTCTGAGCCCTGAGCATTCGTAAGTTAAGGGACTGCCACCAACTCTCCACATTTGCCTACCTCTTCCGTATTGTTGGCTTTGGCTGCCCTGCATGTTACTTTACAGAGTGGCAAGCAGTTTCAGAACTGTGCAGAACTTGGAAAACTGAATCCAGTTCGTCACCTTCCCCATCCAGGACCGTTGTCGGCCTGTTGCCCCAGCTTACCTTTTCTGTCTTATTACTCCTGCTGCCCGTGAGATATGCCCAGCATGGCTACTTGGACACTTAGGCCTGGCTTCACATGGAAAAAAACTGTGAATGCACTATGCTCCTGGAATGTTTGGGACTGGCTATGCACCGTGAAAAGGGGGGGAAACCCCCAAAGCAGCTTAAAGGGATTTTCCCTTTTTTGCCATGTGAAACTAGCCTCACATGGGCCAGGGACACAGCACAAAGGGGGACTGGTGCACTATGGACCCTTTAAGCTACTTTGTGCCTTCCCCCCACCATCCCCATGAGAACCATCAGGTAGGCTGAGCCTGCAGTAATGGAATGTCTGAATGACCTTAAGAACAGTGGAGAAGAGAGGCTTCCTAGGGAAAATCTCTTTCCCCCTTTCTCAAGATCATTTATGCATTCCATTAAAGCAGTCTCCTCAGCAGCAGAAGCAAAATGTTAGAAGTGAAGGTGAGCTGGGAACAGGGCACCAAAAGGCAATAGATGAGAAAAGATAGGTGAGTGGAGGGAGTTTCAGCATACCGATGCTCATAAGTGTTAGCAGGCTTCTAAGCACCTGAATTTTGATCATGTGATTGCAGAAACACTGTAACCGTTGTAACTTTGGGCACGTGTTTTAAGTCTTTCATTCAGTGCTGTTTTAATGTCAAACAGCTGCTGAATAAATGCCATAAATTGAGAACCACCTGAGTCTATATAAATAGCATCTATAAGTAAGATTAACATCACAAGAAACAATAAAATCATACATCTGTTGACACATCAACAGATAAGATCTCCATTAAACAAAGTTACTACAAAAGAAAATATTGTAGTCTAACATATCCACTCTATGTCTTATTGAAATAATCACTTTTTTATATTTTCATAAGTTCCAATACAGGTAGATCCATACAGGTCTTGGGGAAAATGCAGTCTAAAGGGGACAGCAATTGAGAAAGCCCACTTCAGTGGTCCCTGATGATCTCCCCCAAGAGATCTAAACAGAGTCCATTCTTCCTGATAATGTGCAGTTGTATGGTAATTCCCCTATCCTTCAGATTCCAAAAATAGTGACAGAGATATCTAATAAATACTAGACAGTATTCAGAACACACATTTCTAATGACTTTTCTAACAGAAAAATAAAATTGATCGTAATTAGTATGCTTAGCCCTGGAATAGCTGAGGATCACAACAAAACATGCATGACAAATATCACTCCCTTATATATTTACATTAAATACAAGAATACAAGTATTTTAGAAAGGCGTTTCTATGATGACATAATTCTACTTAATTTTGACATAACCACTTTTTGCTTGTCTTCCATTAACCATGGCAATTGGGATCGGAACCAGCTTCCCCGCTGATTTTGTCTGTCTGAAGCTGGCACAGAAGATTGCAATGGCAACCACGTGACTATAGGTACATTGCAATGTTATAATTGAGATCCAATTTATTCTGACAAAGGCAAAACTAAAATAAACCATTTCTTTCTTAATAAATTCAAATAAGCATCTAACAATCTATGGTTTAAAATAACTATCAATTACAATATTTTGTTTTCAAAATATGAGATACTATTTTTATCTCTAAGACCTAATATATTTACAATCACAACAGTGATAAAACTGAATCTATAAAAGAAATTATTCTCAGATAAATCATTTTCATTTAGGAAGGTTTTTCAATTATACCTGCTTATATAGAATAATAAATCAAACCAACTGCACCTCCTCTTCTAGTCATTGATACCAACTTGATAACATTAAAAAAAGTGGTGGAGCATATGCTTTAAACTTACAATAGTTGTAATGCAATCATATTTATTTGTGCCCAATCAGCTGCACATTGCTGCTATAAATAGGGGTAACTGAATTTTGATTACAACTTATACAACCCCCTCACGATACTTCTGCTTAGTATTTCTAATACCAAGAGCGGACATAAGGTCAATTAAACTGAACTGATATTTTAAAGAAAATTTACAAAACAAATTTCCTTTATACAGTATATATACAATTTAGCATAATTCCTCAATGATTATTTAATAAGAATCAAACACAATGTAAACCATCCTGCTGTCAGATATTTTTCTGCAAAGATTGAAGAAAATACTCACTATATCAATCAATCAATCAAGTGTAGTAATATTACATTTATAAAGCTATCTTAATAATTAGAACTCTGTTTTAATGGGTATTGTGTTTTACAAAATATATTGTTAGTATTTGTTCTAAAAATAACAATGTTTCCAAATTTACCTATATCAAACCATAACAAACTTAAGATTCCTTTCCTTGCATTTACTGCCCATTTCTCGATACTGTTTTTTACTTGTTATCTAAAAGTTTCAAAAAAAGACAACATTACCAATTACATATGACAGTACCAATCACCTTTTTCAAGATAAATATTCTGATTTACATTACCTTAACTATTGAACATTATTTGTAATGCGGATTAAAAGTATTACCAATTCTATCTGTTCCTTCAATAATTTTGTATTTAATCTGTTGAGTTTTTAAGCTTACGGCATATTTCACATTCCAAAAATTTGAATGACAAACTGTTCTTTTCACCATTTAAAAACATGGCTAATAAGGACAAAGAAAGACCTCACACATACTGAATTGGAAGGAGCAGCTTTAGAAACTCCAGTTGTAGTCAGTAAATTAAAAACAAGCCCCTTACTTGAGACAGATAAAAGAGAAAGAAGCAAAGCTGAGAGCAGATCTGATGTTGCCCATGCCCCAGGAGGATTTTATTTTCACTATCCAGGCCGGGAGGGGGACATTTTAGTTATTAGTAAATAAATCAAGCAGCAGAAAGCAAGGCCTAAACGCCTGCCAAAGGAGTCCGGGCCTAGCTTTCTTCCCTCCCTTCCAACACAGCCTGGGATTGATCTCAGGGCCCTATTCGTTTGCCAAGAAAACGTAAAAAGGCAAGAGAGCGAGAGAGAAGAATCATATTGAACCACAAAAGCACATGGGGTGAATGTAAAATATAAACACGGCATTGGGCTCTGAGTGGCTGTTATTAAAGGCCTGAATTACTAAACATGAGAGGCGGGGAAAGTCGGGCAGCCATTTCAATAATATAAACCTCCCCGAATTAGACATTATTCAAATGAGAACGAAAGACGGAGGGATGTGTGAGTGTGTGAAGAGGAAAGAATTTAAAAAAGAGGCGCATTCAACCTGTCACCCAGAACCCTGACCTTGCCAAATAACACATGGGAAGTGGGGAAGCATTGTTGACCGCTCCCTCTCTATTCTCCCCTGCCCCGCTGCCCACAAACCATGGAGAGAAACACCCCCCCGCTCCCCACGCTCTCCCTCCATCTCTCAGAGGGAAGATTTGGCAGGCCACTCCAAGTCCTGTCGGGCAAGCGGACAAAACCGACCTAGTGCATTTCCTAAACGGAGCCCTACTTCCTTCCCAGAAAGGAGGCTATACGCACCCCCATATATACACTTTACTGATGGAGAGCAAATCCGCACGAGCAGCCCGCGCGCGCCTTCGAGGTTTGTCTTTGGCCAAAGATGCCCACCCGGAGGACAACCCCAAACTCCCTTCGGTGCGTAGGCCTCGGCCTCTGGGGAAATTAGGCTGCCTGCGAGAGAAGGGCAGGCGGCTGCAGGGGAGACGCAGAAACCCTTTTTTTTTAAAAATGCACTTTTCCCTGCCTTTCCCCAAGCCAGCGCGACCTCTGAGGGGACGCGAACTCAGATCCACGGGGCCCCCCAAAAGACTGTTTGCGGCAACGTTGAGCGCCCTCCTGTTGGCTCCCTACACGTTCCCCTCCTCCGGCCGTTGCTGCGCCGCCCCCCTTGTCTGAGCCTACTATTATACAGTAGATGAATATGCAAAGCAGGTTTGGGTAGCGGCGACAGCGGTCGGCCTAGCTCTCAGAGTTGGTGTCCAGGAGAGAGGGTGGGGGATCCTGTCCGTTGCCCCCCGTGCCCGCGCGTATGTGTATGCCTATCCGTGCCTTGTGTCTCTTGTGTCTGCACGGCGGCTACCCCCCGGCTCCCTCCTGTGCCGTTAATTATAATAATTCTGAGTACTAATAAATTATGCTAAGCGAGGAAGGCGGGCGGCGGGGGGGCGCGTGTACGAGTATGAATATGAATATGTAAAATGCAGTAATGATTACCTGCCGCCACCGCCGCCGCCGAACTCTCATCTTGACTCGCTGCTCCTCCGTCCGCCATTTTGAATATTTTAATCAAAATCGGCCGCCCGATAAACCCTCCCTTGCTTGTTTGCTCCTTGGCTGCCCCCTCCCTGCTCGCATTCCTTTTTGCGCAGGCGCCGACTGGATGCCTCTCTCCCTCTCCCTTTTTGCCTGACGCGGCCGGTGCGCATCACCGCTCTCTCCCCCCACTACTCAGTCACCCCCGCGCTTCCCGGCTCCGTTTGCTGGACGAAATCGAGACGTCCGCTATACGCGTGAGGGCGAGTGGGCGGAATATGGGATGGCCCCGGGGACCGAAGTAAATCCATGGAATGGAATGGACTTTTTTTTTTTGCGACTCTACTCTAAAGCCGCAAGAGACGAACTCCATGAACAGTTTATTCAAATTACAAATACGCTCTGCCCTTGTTGAATCGCGGAGGGATGCTCACTTGTTAGTCTGCACCAGCTTTAGTTTTGTATTGAACTCTTACCTCACCTGATAGCTCCCACATTGCCTGGGAACAGAGCCCCCAGCTGTAGGGAATTCTTAGTTATTGCAATTTTCTTCCCACGTGCCTTATGCTACCGCTGGGTGAACGTTATTTCGTGTATACTTCTTCCTTTCGGCGTTTGAATCTTAAGCATTCCAATCCTTTCCATATTTTATTCAGATGTAATCCCTGTACATTATTTGGAAATTCATTGTCACCACTTTCATTTTAGGATGCAGAAATTTCAGTTATATATTTCTATTATATTTTAGTTTTCCGGATTCTTTACAAGTTGAATGCAAAATAAATACCAAGCCGAAGTTTTATCACTAAACTCTTATCATAAGAATAAACAGCATAAAAAGTTACAAAATGTCCATAACCAAAAAACATTGTGCAACAACTGCTGATCCTGCTCTTCCTCAGGAGGCTAGGATAGTCTGAAGGTAAAGAAATGGCTGGGGAAAGTTTCGGCCATGATCCCTTTACTTCATTTCTCCCTTCCACCTACCAGTGGGAAAAGCATTACCTTTAATGGGGGAAGGGCTGGAGGGGGAGGCAGATTTTGACAATTGGTTAGCGTAGTGGCTGGCTTTAGCTATCTGTCAAACCATGCTTTAATTTGGGCACGTTTTCATGTGTTTAAAGATAGGCCATCTATCCCAGAACATTATGAGTAGTCTGAGAAGGAACTGAGAAGAACATTGGATGTTGTGAGAAAAGGTTACCTGGCAAATTTAAACGTCAAAAAGTTGCAGTCTCTTTTGAAGGAAAAAACCCCACTGAGATATTGACAAATCATATGAACAGTACATGAAGTGTGAGTGAAGAGTCGAGTGGTATATATTTACTCTTTGCTAATCCTCTGGAGTTTAAAGTATTGGAGGGTGAAGGACTTCATTAATGGATTTTAATGTGGAGACAAATAACTTTAGAGAGTTTAGCTATTTTCTTGCCTAGTATACCCAGATAAGCAATTGAGGGAGTGAGGGTGACTGGGAAGAGAATTATTTGTTGACACTGCACCTCAAAGTCAAATTCCACTTTGCTAATGTGCACACACACACACATCCAAGGGACCACCACCCCTCAAAGTGTGGTATTCCCAGGTTATGTGAAATATGTGTAATATCCAACAAACACTTAGAAAACACCAATCATTGCATATAAGCCAGGTGTTCAGTCTCTCCAGCAGTCCAACCTGAAATGCCACTGAAGGTAGCGATCAAAGGGCAGAAGACATGCTACAGCAGCCAACAGTGGCCAATAGGAGCTGGGTAGATCCCAGACTATGAATATATTATTACCTGCATAATTGATGATATGGTAAATTATAATCTATGTTTTGCCTTGGGTCAAGCGAAGGAGGAAAATATTACATTTAGACTGGAATCTCTAAAGATGAAAGTGAACTGTCTTCAACTTGGGCTGTAGATGAGACAAAGGCAGTGTCATAAGATCTTATTGCAGTATCTTTGTGCACACAGATAAAGAGATGAGCAAACAACCTGGAAGTGTCCTTTGACAACTCATTGTTATGTTTATCATCTAAGGAGCAAGCAACAATGGCAAAACTAGAAACAGAATGCAATTCTTATAAAATCACTTTTACAAAAGTTCCATTGCCCACAACTCAAGTGATGAGAATGTGATTTCAATGATTATGTAAAATTATATAAATAAGCATCAACTGGGTTTTTTAACAAAACCATTATTATTTAAATTTACAAAAATAGACATGTGAGTTTTTATGAACAATAATATATGAGAAAAGTGACAGACTTGCTTCAGTTCAGTTCAGGTGGTTCCATGGAACTTTTCAGGGAATTTTTGGTAGTTATACAGAAGGAGTTTGCCTTTTCCTTTTCCTGGCATTCCCCCACCCTTCCCCCATTTCACAATGTTGCCTATAGCCCTGCAATCTTCCATCCAACATCCTAATCATGTCCAACTCTTTTGAGCACTTTTGAGAGATCAGCCAAAGTAAGCTAAAACATCATTGTAAGGCTTTATCTCAATTCAAATATAAAAATAAATTAAATAAAAATAAAGTTTTACAACTTCATTCAATGTGAACTGAATTGAATTAGCAGTCCAGTTTTAGGAATAGAAGAGGTAGACGATGTGCCAGTCTTGCCCCTGTGCTGAACAAAGAGGCACCAGTCTTGATTCAACTGCAGTAACCACTAACCACTTAAGCCAAAATGGTTGATAATTTTTTTTTAAAAAACTAGATCAACAAAAAAGTAGATTGCAGAATTCAAGTAAGTCTATTCATTTTTGGTGGTGGCACAATAAGAACAAGAATTGAGGACAATGATGAGGTCACTTGGTAGTATCTAACAGAAGCAGAATTACAGGACATGCTCAATGAAGTAAATGCTGATAGTAATAGGAGAATTCACTTCCCATAAGTGAATTTGACAATGATGGCAAGAAAAATGAAGGATAAAGACAGCCAGGAAGAAATTAGAAAAGCATTCTGTGTTTTTGATAAGGACAAGGTTATATTAGTGCTGTGGAACTTCACCATGTACTGACATATCTTGGAGAGAAGTTAATAGATGAAGTTAATAAAATGCTTAAAGAAGCATTTTATGCTTGATGGCGATGATTAAGTAAACTATGAAGAATTTATACAAATGATGGCAGCAGAGTGAAGACATAGCACAGCATGGGTTAAAATTATTGTACAAATTGTTTGCCTTTTTCTCTGTCTGTAACTTACCAAGGATTTTGACCTTCTGTTAAGACAGATGCATGTATAATAATAAATTCATTCCTCCATATCTTTCCCTTTGTCTGTTAACCTGATATTTTGGAGAAAGTATTTGTATATTATTTACTCTGGATGTTTAAGGCCTTCCACATTTCTAAGGTTAGATGGTGTTAAATGAGGTTAAATGAGGGTTCATCTAAGTTATATTGAAATTAGTTATTTTAGGAAATTTAGCAAAATGTTGAACTGTAGTTTCAACTTGGTGTGGAATATGGACGGTTGATAATATGGAACTTTAAAAAGTTTGCACTATTGCATGCTTGGTAGGTTATCCAGGTATTCATACATTATTTTTTCTACTCCTGGTCCTGTACCAGAAGACAATTTTGTTCTCTGGTCACTATGCTCCAGCCACTTTTTTAAAAAAGAATCTGCTTATGGCACAACTTGCCTCAAATCCATTCAAAAATGAAATTTGTTTTCCAATAAAAATAATTTTTGAATCAAATTTAAATAATTTAATTAATTTAATAAAAAATTGCTTTAAGCCATTTTCAATACCATATTCTTTTTATCACATAGAGATATTTGTACAAACACTATAAAAAAACAAACCATTTGCAGTATAACAGTACAATTTGATTACATTATTACCAAAATGTAATCTATGATAGAATAATAGAATATAGGGCAGCAATCTCAAGCCGGTGTCTTCCAGCTGTCATGCAGTGTAACGTCTAGAATCCATTGCCAACATGCCCCAAAGAAATGCTGACAAGGAAATGTGGGAATTAGTCAGATATGCCTGGAGGGATCATGTTGCAGGCGTAATTGTACAGGCATAATTGTAATAATGAACAATAATACAGGGATGTTATAAAGCAAACAAACTACACTTTCAAATTATACACACCTACTCATTGAAAATTATTTTCTGTGATCTAAAACGTGTTTTTGAATTAAAGAACTGAACTAAGCTAACAATTGTTCCACATATTTCAGCAGTAATTTGCATGTGAGCTGATTTAATCAATTTCTGTATCTTTAATTGCACATTTAATTTGGATATTTTTCTATATTAACTGCCTTTATTGCCCCTATGCCATTTGTTTGTTTTGTATTCCCCATGGTACCCAAGAAGAACTAAGTATCAACATAATAAAACACAGGTAAAACATCAAGGAATACTAAAATATCCAAATAAAATGATATGATCTCTGACTTGAACTCTAAGTAGGAGCAATAGTACAGTTCCACATCTTATTAATATTTCATATCATATCCTTCCTCTGGAGATCAAAACCACATTGTAGCCTCACAGCAACTTGGTGAGGTCATTTAGGTTGATTGTGAATTGCCCAAGAATATTGAGAAGGCTGAATCCATAGAAAGGGTTGGATCTTGTGCATCCAATATTCAAACCTAAAATGGTAGCATCTGGTCTACATTAATTGTAAATATGTGAAAACATCCTTAGATAAAGCTTAAAAAACATGTTAGGCAAGTAGGAATTCCTCTTTAAAAGGCAGCACCTGATAAAGCTGACTTGTACAAGTATAGCAATATGTTGAAGACAAGTGATTCCTAGAATAATATATAATTAATCTCTTAAAATATAAAGGCATAAAAAAGTGAAGTAATGGAATATTCAGCATGATACCAAGATGATAGAGTGAATGATGGCCTTTTATACCATTAACGAAAAACTGTTGCTGGACAAAAGTTGTCTGTTCTCTGGACATTTTTATCATAGTGCATCAGAGGTGGTATTCAGCAGGTTCTGACCAGTTCTGGAGAACTGGTAGCAGAAATTTTGAGTAGTTTGGAGAACTGGAAAATACCACCTGTGGAGATTTTACAGTATCCTTCCCCTGCCACGCCCACCAAGCCACGCCCACAGAACTGGTAGTAAAAAAATTTGAATCCCACCACTATAGTGCATATATATATTCCAGGACTGTAGAGAGGTTTGTATCAAACATATATTCTAGTATGTAACTTAAACACAATGATTATAAAATAAAAAGCAAGAACTTAGGTGGCCACTCTGATTAATAAATCATTGCAAATAAAACAACTATTAGCTATATTAACTAAGAAGGACTCATATCTCTATTATAAAGAAATTATGGTACATTTTCTATGAAACAATGGAAATCATCATCAGGTATTTATATATTGAACAGCAGAGAGAGATAATAGATGGTTTTATTGGGTTTTTGTGGTTTAAAACTTCCATCAGAATATATATTTGGAACATTTCAGATAATACTGCTTATCACTGGAAACTCAATATTTATAAATTAACTGAGTTGTCTAACACTATATTTATGCTAAAGAAAATATGCTTCTGTATCCTCATTATACCATATATCCCCAAAGAATCCTCATAAAAACTTACAGCATTTTTGAAAGTAATCCAGCAATCATTGCCCAAAGTAATAGTAATAAGATTACTTCAGCAATCCTATATAGTTAGTGCTCATTTAACAACTATTCATTCAGCCAGTTGTAAGTTGTGGTGGTGCTGATTAAATGGTAGTTAGGCCCAATCCCTAAAGCTATGGCCGTTGCAGCACCTGTGGTCACAAGATTCAATTCAATTCAAGGTCAAATTCAAGCACTAGGTAGTTCACCTGAATTTGTGCTTCATCACAGAGGGACCAAGAAGATGGCAAAGTTCTGCTGGAGTGGTGGAGTGCTGCACAACAAGAGTATTGGAGTACAGGATTGTGAGGATGGCTGAAGCTGACTGGAGACATGAGACTTTGCTGGGCTTGGGGGTGGGCGGGCTGTGATCTGCTGGGGTGGATAACTGTGGCAGCCTAGTATTCTGGATACTAGGCTGCAGCAGCCACTTGCATGGCTTTCCAACCCCAAAAGCAGCTACCTTATCCCAGGACTACTTACAACTTCCTGCCTGCTTCCACACTGACTTTGCTTGTTGAAAACCAGCAGGAAATTATCAAGGTTGTCCTTGCTTAACAACCTGCAATTTGCACTAGACAACAGAAATAAGAATTACCAGGATTGCTGTCACTAAAGCAATGTGGTCATGTGATTATACACTTTACACCCACATTGTTTAGGACAGAAATTCCAGTCCAAATTACTATTATAACATGAGGACTTACCTGTACCATCACTACACTTCACTTCATTTCACTGATGGTTGGGCCATGTTAAGAAGATGCTTGAATCACTAGTGGCACAATTGGCACTATCATTATCTGACAAGAAAGACAATACAATACATACCATTTCCCATTGGTTCATTCTTATTTCCACATATAACATACGCTTGCATCACAACCTTCAGGACAGCTCTGAGAAAGCTACCAGTCCTCCTTTTCCTTCTCCTCCTCCTCTTTCTCCTTCTCCTCCCCCACACCCCGTGGAACTTTCTGACACTTTGCTAGGGGGAGGGGAAAAAGGGAGCAGTGGTTCAGGAGGAAAACTGCACCCCAGTCCTCATTACAGCATGTCTCGAGAGGCCCTTGGGGAAGAGGAGGGGTTACCCAGCCCCAGTGCCCACCAACTAGTCCTACCTTGTCAACAGATGTCTCATTTGGTCCCTTGTCCTTCTGCTCTCTACATATAATATAAGCTTGCACCATTTCCCCTCTCTAGAGTAAGAGAAAAGGGACAAAACACAGTAACCAGAGGTGTCAAACTTGTGGCATCACAGTGGCGTCACACGACGTATCAGGATTTCCCCCCGCTTCACTAAACCAGGCAGGGGCATGGCCAGTACATGACGCATCCTGCCCACGGGCTATGAGTTTGACAGCCCTACAGTAAACTATTAGTGTTCTCCAGAAGTTGTAAACAACTCTTGTGGCCAATGGCTATGTATTTTGGAAGTCATGATCCAACATATCAGAAGGGCACTAGGCTACTGAACTCTTCTATAAATTTGTTCCAGTCCCACGATTGCTAAGTAGTTTAGTATGAAATATTGTTACAGCCTAATGAAATTAATTGTGTCCTTGAATTAAGGCAATCTAGCGTAACATTGCTCACAATGGTTTCTCCAAGATTGTAGCTTGCTTTAATTGTATGCTGTAATGTTGAACAAAAGCATGTGAACATTGTGGCTAATATGCTAATTAAAATATGGTTGCAATTAGTGACTCTATATGCCATGCAGACCCACTGTTGTGGCTGGTTCACTGTGTGTTTTGGGTGAAGCAGGCCACAGCTAATTCAATAAGCCATTGTTTACTTAACCATGGGTTAGTCTATTTATTAACACAATGTTTGTGCACTGTTTATGTTACTTCAATTAATCTAAGTTTACACTGAGGCTCCTCTGGTTGATCTCTTATGACATACGATTCATAGCCAACACTTTCTGCTCTGAAGTAATACTTATAGGTGCCAGCGAACTTGTGGAAGCCATATAACATAATACAAAGTGCATCTTAGTAACCGGTTGAAAACAACTGGTGCAGAAAGGGGTGGATATTCCAAAATACTGCTAACATTTAGCTTTTGCAGCATTATTTGATTATTCTTATAAGAGGCAGCCATTAAGTCCATTTTAACATGCTGGCTGGGGAATTCTGGGACTTGAAGTTGAAATATCGGTAAGTTGCCCAGTTTGAAAAATACAGGAGACAGAAATTAAATCAAATATTATTTAGGAAGGCTAAGCAATATTGGCAATTTATTGACCTTTTGGAGGGGATATCACCCTGGATTCTCTACTGTAGCTCCGTTTCACATTAATAACAAATTTCTTCCTTTTCTACCAACATTACTTCTCATGTATAGTGCCATTTTTTTTACAGTCTTCACATTTGGTCTCCAACTTGGCAGGCTTCCCATTGCCATGGAATCTTATATCTCTGATATTCTATTCTTGTCATTCTAAAGAACTATAACTGCAACAACAGAAGATAAGATGCATGTATTTAAATACTTCATTCTATTACTTTAAATTCCCCAGAATGATTGATTTATTTTCTTCAGCATCACTTTTCCCATTTATTACTCATTTATTTCCTGAATATATCATCTGGCCGTTACTTATAAAAAGATTGTACGGAATTGTTATTTATTTCAGAATATTGCTCCTTCTATACAATCAGGTATTTTCTTTCATATAACAGTACAACTACCTGATCAGATAAAAGGGAAGTAAATATAAAGTGAACACATTCTGTTTGGTTTTCTGAAACAATAGCAGTCAATCCAAACAAGATCACTTGTTTGATCTTAGACATCCAGAATTAAGCAGAAGAAAAGGCTGGGACTTACCAGATAATAATAGTTATATTGATCTCTAGTTTTTCTTGAAAAATAATCTAATGTTTGGAAATGCAAATCTTATTTATATTTGTAAACTCTATTTTAGAAGTGACAAAGAGTCCCAAAATTACTTCCTTAAAATAGGAGTGGATTGTGAAACAAATGTGCAGTTGAATTTTAAGTGGCTTTGAAGATTTCTTTTATGTTTTCTTTCTATTTTTATTCCAGTTCATATCCTTTGCTTCTGTGGTACACAGTCTAGCTTGACAAAGATTTTCTTTGCCTCTTCAACCTTGAGCATTTCTTTTTAATGTCACAGTTTAGATTCCAAATGGATAATTACATTCTTCCTATTTCAGATTCTTCTGTAATTTCAATTGGATACGGTATCCTTCATTCTTTATTCTGAATTCCCAGAGTGGCACTAGGTATTGTTCAAAGTCTGCCATGTTCCATCCAGTCCCATTTTCATGCCGTTGCTTGCCCCAAAGACAGACATGGATTGCTTTTGTATTAAAAGGACCAATGTACTCTTTTGTCTCAAAACACTTCCTTTGCTGTACTGTTTCTACTACAGATCTTTGAAAGGGCACTCTTACTACAATAGATATTTTTCTTCTTTTTTATTAAATACTTTAAATTTTGTTGTATCAAGGACAACCAGATTGTAACTGCAGTTGCAATCTCCAATATACTTATTAAAAAATAAGTACCCTTGAACAGAGTGGATTTATTTTTGGTAAGCATTTTAAAGATTACACTATGAAAGGCAATTCTTGAAGGCACATATGTTCTGTACTAATTAAAAACAGCAAATCTGGCAATATAAATTGATACATGTATATATTTTTTAATTATTGATCTTACAGAATGTTGTTTAAAAATTAACTTTAATATTCGTAGATCCGTTTATTTTACAAAATGTTCTAATTTATTAAGTCTATTATTGCTTAAAATTGTAAGGATGTTATTTCTACCTTTTTCAACTTTTCAACTCTTTAACTTTTAATATTTTAATCCTGATCTTTTAAATTTTGTTTTCTATGTTGTTCTTATTTATACTTTTATATTATATATTTTTATTATAAACCTCTCAGTATCACTTAGGTGAGATGGATTTTGTGGAAATATGATGGATGAATTAATAAAGAAATAAATAATGTTGATATTTCATGGATTGTGGTTTTTAATGCAATTGAATTGGATGAAATTCTCAGTTCTACCAAATATAGCAAATGGCCTACTGATCATCTGGAAGACTATTTTTGGAGAGAACAATCTGAAATTAACTTTTTTTACTCCGGCCACCAGTAGTTGGAGAAAACTGCATGTGGCATCTTTTCCAACGTAGCATGTAGTAATATATTTGTAGACTTCATAGTGTTTGCATTAGTGTATATATTAATAAAGTTCATTATTTTTACATCTTCTAATTTATCCAGTTGTAAAGTTTTATCATTGTTTTTGGATATACAGTATAGCTTAACATATAAATTATTAAGTGATATATTTATTTCTTCTCTAATCCTCATTTCAGTGAAATTATTAGTTTCATTCTGGACAATGTGACCACACAAAGACATTTATTACTTATGGAGTCAGAGTATCACTAACTTTGAGAATCTCTTCTATATCATAAATTAACTGTAATCCTCCAGATACAAGTGAGCTTGAATTCCATGAGATTTATTGAAGTAGTCAGGCAGTTTATTGTGTTTTGCAGGTGCTAATTTTCAGTAGATATAATTGTATGTATTTGTTTTTTGCGTGTGCAATGAATAGAAATAGCAGTGATAAGCAAGGAAAGCAGAACATGGAGACTGGAGACATAAAGCAGAAGTTGATCCAGAAAGGAAAGGAAATATTATCCAATAGAGAGAAGACGAGAATAATGCAGAAAATTGAAGACTGCCTGATTTACTATTTCTTACAATACTGCCTACTCTAAAATACAACTTTTAAAGTTTGTTTTATAGTTTTTTAGATTTCCCTCATAAATTCAAAATCATTTTTATTCCCAAGTTAACGAATAGTATTGCTAAGAAAATACAGCTTCTAAGAGTGTAAAAATACCATTTGGATCAAAAATCATTCTTGTTTATTGTTTGATTGATACCATGTACAACATTCAGCTAATCCTCTTAGTTACAGGATTTTATCTAGAGCAATTTACTAGCTTTGCTTCTTTTATTCCCTTCAGTTTTCTTTTCACCCAGTTGCATGCTCATTTCCCCATTGCCTGGATCTGGGTTTTTAATAACCTTGGGGCCAACTCAGATGAAGCAACTCAGGGGAAAAAGTAGGATAATGATTCTTAAATTATAGACATACATTTTATTGTAACCCGCAATAATACAACAAAACTGATTCATAAAAATGCTGTAGTAAATATCAACATTTGCCAAATCAGAATTTTGGTCCTTCTGAAATCTAAGGTACTTGGCTATTTGTTGAACAGATTGCATTCTTCCATATGTGCCATTCTATTTTTCTTTTTCTTTTCAGACAGAATTGATGGTATGATTGTATTAATATGCAGAAGTGATTTATTTGACAAAAAGGCTAGAAAGAAGAATGGTCTTTTATAGGCCACATTATACATAAGAATAAGTACAGTTGGAAAGGAACACATAAGCACTGTCAGATCGGTCAAATACCTTTTCAAATCTGTTCATTTTTAACATTTTACATGTAAGTAGGTTTAACCCATTTGCATGTATTTTAAAGTGAAATGTGATGAAATGTTCTGACATCTATCTTTTCTCTTGACACAACTATCCATAACAAAGTACAAAACAGCTCATGATACTTAATTCAGTTCAACACAGTAATTGCTGTGGTATAAAATTACTATATAGACAGTCTAAAACTGCTAATTTAATAAGATAGATAGATAGATAGATAGATAGATATTCATGCAGTTTTAGTTTTCGCAGCATAATATGAATTTAATGACATCCAACTTACAAAAGAAGATTTTTAAGCACATTTTCAGCTATGACAGGAATAGAGAGAAAAAGAGAAGAATATTGTTTTCATTTTTCCCAGCAATGTTTCCTATATGTTCTAAGATATTTAAACTATAATTTCATTTAAAAGCTTTTCCAGGTTGCTGGATGTGATCACACATTCATTATTATCTCAACTTAAATATTATCTAATGTGGCCACTAATAGCTACAGTAGTAGTATCATAATGCCATCTCTATGTCTGATTTCATGTTAGCCAGGCTATGCTCTGCTTCAGATTCTATTTTGAAATTTCTTTAGAGCACGAAAGTTTCTTTCGTGCAAACACAACACCTGTTAGTGGTTCATGAAAGCAGACACATTTGTTTCCAGCATTACATGCCTATAGCGAAACCCCTCCTCAGCAGCCATATGAATATTTTGGGCAGAGTGTGGTGTCAAGGGATCTGTGAAAATGTCCTATTTTCATTGTATAATAATCTCTCCAGCTGCCTGAAAAACTCCCAGAGTTTTTTTTACACATTAGTTAAATCCAGAGAGAATGAATCATAAGAACGTCTATAACTAGGACAGCATATTAATATTATGAAATAAAATAAAAATAAATTAAAAACAGGATTCTCTCAGAGCTCTTTTTCAGAATGGGGAGTCAGAGAGGTTTTAGTTGTATAATATGTGTAATAGAGAATAGTAGGAGATTCTGCCATACCCAATAATATAGAAAACAAAACAAAAAACTAATACATAAATTTGAAAGAAACTTTTAAACATTCTGAAAATGTGGTAAAAGCAAAGAAAGCCACCAAAAACATATATTTTTTTTGCAGGAGGAGAGTTTGAGATCCCACAAGGTATTTTTTAGTCCAGCATTACAGTTCAGCAAAAACACTTTTTAGAAAACTTTTTGTACTGCATTTAATACCATGCCCAATGGAGAAAAGTGCATGGTGATGCTACATTTACTGTTAAGTTTATTGACAAAGGGCCAAATCCCATTAGGATTTTTATACTTTAAATAAAACTATCAAAAATAAATGAAACTTGATTTCTCATTGATTTAATGTTCTAATTCTGAATATATGGATTATGATTTAATTATTATGCAAATTTCAAAATAACCTCCAAATGGATGTATTATTTGTGTCACAATATGAGCAAAGATATTTTGTAAGGCTGTTTTGAATAATAATTTTATCCGGATGCATTTTGCCAACTGATATGTTAATTTAGAGGAGACTTCTCCAACCTAGGATCTTACAAACAGAGGAGTCATACTCCTAGAATCTCCAGACAGCATAGCCTTTAATGCTTATGGAAAGAAGAGGTAACTACGTTCAACACATTTGGTGGGAACTCAGGTTCTAAATTATCAGCAGTGTTAACGAGATAACATGGCTCTTCTCTAGGCTACAAACTATGTCCATCAATATATTTCAACCTAGATTGTTCTATTTGCATTGAAAATTTCAAAAAGTTTTAATCCTTCCCCTCATATTGTCAATTTCTGTAAAACAGCTAGATGAATATAGTCTTCCAGAAAAAGGAAATATAGCTACAAAATCATCCCTATGAATAGACTGCTCTGTTAACTGTATAGCAGAATTTGATGGAATAAATACCGTATATGCCGGCGTATAAGGCGACCCGGCGTATAAGACGACCCGCCAACATTTCCACTCAAAATATAGTTTGTTATATACTCGCCCCCTCTTCCGCACGCCTTCCACTTTTTTTTTTTTTTTTGAGGCACTTTTGCACTCGTGAAAGCGAATCCCGTGAAGCCGAAAGCAGCCAGCCTTCTCCCAGCTCCCAGGAAAGCAGGCTCGCACCGCCCGGGCTCGCTGAGGTATCCAGCTGGGGCTGTCAGGAGTTGTTACCGCTGGCGCGGCTCGCGCGGCTCCAGTCCAGCGTTGCCTCGGGAAGGGAAAGGCAAAAAGGAAGAGCAGCGGCGGCGCTTTGCAATGGCAGCAGCGGCTCCTGGTTTTGCCTTTCCCTTCCCGAGGCAACGCAGGACTGGAGCCGCGCGAGCACGCGCCAGCGGTAACAACTCCTGACAGCCCCAGCCGGATACCTCAGCGGAGCTCGGGCGGTGCGAGCCTCGTTTCCTTGGGAGCTGGAGAAGGCTGGCATGTTTTTCAGGGCAAAAAAGTCGTCTTATACGCCGGCAAATACGGTATGTTAGTTTCTATCACCTTTATACCTCGTTGGTTTTAATCTCCCTGTTTCTCAATGGAGTTTCCTACTGAGTTCCAGAAGCTGTTTGTAGAAAATGGACATATTGTTTATTATCACTGGAAACAGAATGCTATAACATTTGCTTGCATTGAAGGATATATTCCAAGCTGGCAAAGCAAGATTGTCTATTAATTTTCTTTGCTTCTTATTAATTCTATGGCTACCAGATCAGGCCTGTAAAAGTCTGGATGACAGTGCAGAAATTGCAGAAAATAAATTAGTTTTCTGTTTTGTTGTTGTTGTTATTTAGCACCCATACATATATTTTTTTCCAGCCTAGCTATAGCTATCTTAATTTTCTGATCACCGCTGTATTTGCAATGTCTAAGTCTCAGAATCCACTGTACTACTGGGAATTGGAGAATAACATGAGAAACCATTGTCCAAATTATGTTTGGTAATTATGAATTTCCTTATTACTGTAGATTTTAGCATTTGTTCTACTGATGCCTTATGTGGTCCTTCTAGGATCATTAAAAATAACATTATATGCGTGGTAATAGAAAACCAAACAAAATTTTAAAAAAACCCACTAACCAAATAAAATACATGACACAGAGCTACTAGTCCAAATATGTCTTATAGGAAAAACCAAATTACATTTTTCTACCTCCGTGAAGACTTCATCAGTTTTTTATTTACTTTGGGTGCTATACATTTTTTTCTTCATCTACATTACTTAATATGTTCAGGAATAGAAATATGGACATGAAGTACAGCTTGACTCATCATGTTAATAAATAACAGCAGGGAAAGTGATACACATTTTTAATGCATTCATGAAGTTCTATTATTAAAAGTTTTATCCCCCTTTCTGTTCCCTCATGGAAAAAAAGAAAGACAAAATATTCCTCAACCACTAGCTAAAGATTTCTCCCATTGTGATATCTATGTGGATATCAAGCCACAAAATGTCACAGGTGTGTGTGTTTACATGTGTTTGACAGCATAACATAACATTTGCAGTGAGATTATGCAAATTCCAAACAACATACTGTTGTCTAACAGTATATGCTTCTATATGCTGCTCTTCTGTGCAACTGTAGTAGGAAGCTATGAAGAAATCCTTTAGACAAAATGCAGTTTTGCTCTATTCAATATTTCCCTGAGGGAAAAGAGTAACGTGTCTTAGTGAGACAGGTTATAACAGGATTATAGCGTGTAGGAATCACTAATCAGTAAAAATAATCTTGGAATTTCAATACTTCCTGCAAGAAACACTAATTCTTAAAATTCCATGGGATGCCTTCAGGAAGCTGAGCTAATATTAGCCCTGGGAACAAGGCAGTAGCAATAAACCTACATTAATAAATGTCCTCAAATTTTCAAAGCAGCTCTCCCAAAGCTTCTGAGTATCAACATAACAGCATAATAAGAGGAAAAACTGTTAAGGAGTGATAATAGCTTAAAGAACACAAGACAAATATAAGTACAGGTAATCCTCACCCTATGACCACAGTAGGGTCTGCAAAACTCATATTTCAGCAGTGTAGCCAACATGTGAGGCTACACATGACCGCACCCAATTTTATGACCTATTTTACTGCAGTTGTTAAGTGGCTCTCTGTGGTTGTTAAGCGAGATGTCATGTGACCATGACTTGTGATTTTCCCTGCTGGACTCCCCATTGATTTTGCTCGTCAGAAGCTGGCTGTAAGGTAAAAATGGAGTTCACTCAGAATCTAAATAGAAATAAATGATTTTTAACTTATTTATGAATGAACTGAAATTAGTGACCCAGACAAGTGTGCATTTTAATTCACCAATTGAGTTGGTGGATTAAATTAAGGACTTGGGATAGGCAGAATAGAATAGAATAGAATGGAATGGAATGGAATAGAATAGAATAGAATAGAATAGAATAGAATAGAATAGAATAGAATAGAATAGAATAGAATAGAATAGAATAGAATAGAATTCTTTATTGGCCAAGTGTGATTGGACGCACAAGGAATTTGTCTTGGTGCAAATGTTCTCAGTATACATAAAAGAAAAAATATATTCGTCAAGAGTCAAGAATCATAAAATACAACACTTAATAATAGTCATAGGTACAATAAGCAATCAAATCATACTAGGAAACAGTGAATATAAATCATAAGGATACAAGTGACAAAGTTACAGTCATACAATTACAAGTGGGAGAGGATGGTTGATAAGGAGTGATGAGAAGGTTAATAGTAATAGTAATGCAGACCAAAGTTGTTTGATGGTGTTAAAGATATTGTCACAGGATATAAGCTCTTCCAAGAAAAACTGACCTGTGCAATTGACTGATAGTGATTTTGTCATTGCTGATGGTGTTCAGATATACTCTAGATGTTTTGGGATTACAGCCAAAGCACCTCTTACTACCATATTAGTATTGCCTTTGCTTTCTTTTTGCCACAGTCATGCTACTTGCAGTTCTTTGTGATTTTTCTCCAGTTCTTTTTTATTTTGCTGTCTCTAGGTACTGCAGTGTTAACTCTTCAGACTTGTCTTTCTTGTTGACAGTTGTTAAGTCTGGGGTTTATGTGGTATTTGTTATAATTATTATTGTCGTCACAATAATCTGAAGTCTCAGTTGCCAGTTCTTTAGCTGGTGTTGGCCTTCATTGGCTTCTTCCTAAGAACCTAGGATGCTATAATGTATCAGCATATGGTGGATCCAAGCAATCACAGACCATGTTCTGAAGGGTCCTTGGCAGGGGTGGGATCCGACCGGAGTAACTACTGGTTCGGTGAATTACGTTTTGCTTGCATTTAGTGACATTTTAAATTACCAAATTGATATTAACAATTATTAAGATTTTATAGAAAATGTTCTTAAAAATTCCCAGACATATGCAATTCCTGACAGTATTCAAAAAGCTAAAAATATTGTCAAAACAATTGCTGTAAGTTCAACAGAAGCAGAAAGGAGTTTTTCAAAGATGAACCTCATATGTTCAGAGAAGAAAAGTCACTTAACTGTTTCCAATATAACAAACATAATGACTACTAGTCTAATTGGCTTACCTGTTAAGGAATGAGATCCTATCCCTGCAGTCAAAAAATGGGTAAGGGTAAATAAACAGCCAATGCTCAAGTAAAACTGAAGAAAAGTGAAAGTGAGGACGCCAATCTAACAGCAATTTCACAAAGTGAAGGCAAATATATAGGGCTGGGCTGGGTGGGGTAAGCGTCAAGAGTCAAGTGGGCGAGCAAGCATCAAGCAAGGAAGCATTGAACGGGCAGGTGGGGTGAGCGAGTGGCGACCGAGCAACCAGGCAGGGGGGGCCTGACCAGCCAGAAGTTGCTACCAGTTCAGCTACCCAGGCCAAATTGTCGCTATCGGTTTGCCTGAACCAGTGAGAACTGGCTGAATACCACCACTGATACAAGTGTGACAATATCTGTTGAGGTAATTCCCCGTTAGGAGAATGAGCGCATACAGGGATACGTATTTGAGAGAAGTGTTTAAATAATACACACACAGCACACAGATACACTGTACAATAAATGTAGGTTTTACTTCCCATAAAGTTCAAAAATAGGCAAAGTTCAAAAATAGGCAGTCCAAAGTCATTCACAGGTAAGTGTACAGTCCAGGGATAATCCATTAACAAATTCCAGTGTCAAAAACAGTTCAGTATCAGACTTACATCAAATCCAGGAATAGCAGTCAATTATTAGGAATGGCAATACTCTCCAACAGAAGGAAAACAGAGACTCACTGAGACTTCTGAGACTAAGACTAAGACAACCCAGGTTTCTGGCTCCATCTTATGGCTGTTTGAGAAACCACACCCAATTACACTTCCAGGACTCTCTTAAAGATATTAAAATGTCTATACTGGTTTATATATTTCCAACCCAAATATCTGTTAGGTGTCTTATATTCCTAAAAATATCCAACTAAGGTCCATTTCATACATATACTGGTAAATATCTTGGGAAATATCACTGAGATTACAAGTCTGAACATTTTCTATACTAGTAATTTCATGACAAAGAAGCAGATATCACATAAGAAAAGCACAAATGTCTTTCTGACATACTTATGTTCCATCTTCTTGCAGAAATACCTTTTCAAATGAATCCATGCTGCCATTTAAGGTTATGGATTTTAATACTTCCTCAATGAAAACTAGGGTTACATTTTCCCAAGAATGAAAACTCTTCAATAGAGTTTTTAACAAATCATAAATTTAAAAAAACTCAAGGGTTCTAGATGTATGCATTTTGGGGTGGAATGGGAAAGGAAGATTGATCTTACAAGTTAATTTCTTAGAAACAAACATAATAGCCAGAGAAAATATATCAGACTTTATACATCTTTTTAGTATAAAGAATTTTTCTATAATTCTGCTATATTAATATGAATGAAACTACTCTTGTTGATGTTTTGGTTTGTAATATACCAAGAAACTTATTTTAATGTCCCACTTTTTGGAAAATATTTTTATAAGGATACAGATGTGATAAAACTTTTTGTTTGCTTGTTTTCTGTTCTTACCTTCTTACCTTCAGGGTTTAGTTGATTTAGCTTGAAGTCCTCATTAATACAAATAGTAAGAACTCTGAAACCTGATTGTTTCTGGACCTGCCTGGGGCAAATCCATGGGATAGGGCAGGTCTTCACAGCCTTTGCCATAGATAAAAAGAAATGTAATTTGCATCTGAGATTGCTAATCTTGCATCAGATTGAGCCATGAGTGCATTTCCCAGTTTTCTGTGTCACGGAAGCTACTTGCAGCATTTCATAGACAGTATTCAAAACCTCAATCCAGAATTGCTTTCTAAGAATGAGAAAATGAACCTGCTAATCCTCCTCCTTTGTGTTTACAGAACCCGTAGAGGAAGCTGTCACAGCATAGCCTGATTCAGATGACGTTAGAAGCGAAAGTCAGAAGATATCTTTCACATGCATTTACATGAACAGAAGAAGAAGAATCCTTCAAAGAGTTTACCCTCCCTCCTTCGGCCTATCTTGCAAGAAGCAGTCTTATGAGATGGGAGAGAAAACAGCTTCCCTTTTAACTAGTCATGGTATTTATGGCCCCATCTCATCATGAATTTTCTTTGAACACAAGAAAGTAGAAGGACTTTGACTTGAGTCCAAAGAGATTACAGGATAGTATTGGCGTGTGAAGGGCACATGAGGCTGAATCATCTTTGCCTGTTTTTAAAACAATCAAATGGCCATTTGTCTTAAACAAGATTCTCATATTAAATATGATGGACTGCCACAATTATAACTATAGCTAAATATCCATTTCATTCTAAAGCAATTGGCAATTTGATATACTCCTCAGTTAAACTGAATGGAGGGGGCAAAAACTGAGAACATCGCTTGGGAACTGTGAAGGTGATTTGAGACTCGGCTGTATCTTAGGCCTTCAGTAAAACAAGTTGATCAATTCCTGTACTGATTCAGCTGTCATCACATTCTCCCCTTGACACCTGTGCCAGATAGTTTGGTTGAATGCCATGTGACATTTCAAGTTCCCTACAATATGGAAGTTCCATATTTCACCACATGTAGTTATTGCTGTCAGAGGTCTTATTTAACCATTGCTCAGTATATCAGTATTTCTGCAAATGAGAAACCAAAAAGATTTTAGCATGTCCACAAAATAATTGTACCATAAGAATGGAATGGAATGGAATGGAATGGAATGGAATGGAATGGAATGGAATAGAATAGAATAGAATAGAATAGAATAGAATAGAATAGAATAGAATAGAATAGAATAGCAGAGTTGGACGGGACCTTGGAGATCTTCTAGTTCAATCCCTGCTCAGGCAGGAAACCCTATACTATTTTAGACAAATGGTTGTCCAATCTCTTCTTTAAAACTTCCAGTGTTGAAGCATTTACAACTTCTGGAGAAAAGTTGTTCCACTGATTGATTGTTCTAACTATCAGGAAATTTCTCCTTTGTTCTAGGTTGCTTCGCTCCTTGATTAGTTTCCATCCATTACTTCTTGTCCTGCCTTCAGATGCTTTGGAGAATAGCTTGACTCCGTCTTCTTTGTGGCAAGCCATGAGATAATTGGAACACTGCTATCATGTCACCACTAGTCCTTCTTTTCATTAAACTAGACATAACTCATTCCAGCAACCGTTCTTTTTATGTTTTAGCATCCAGTCCCCTCATCTTTGTTGCTTTTCTCTGCGCTCTTTCTAGAATCTAATTTGCTTCCTGATCAGTTTAATGTGTCGTCTCCTTCCATCTTTGAGGCAATACAAAGTGTATCAGTTTAAATTTGATCCGTGTAGCAAGCCCAGTTCATTAGCAAGGCTGGTAGGCAATGCCAGACTGGGAGGCAAGTTGTTTAATGGTGTTCAGTGGATTTCTACCAAATGTCTGTCAGTCACTTTCTTTAATGTAGGCTAGGAGAAAGGATATAGTTTCTGCCAGTCACTTTCTTTAATGTGGGAAAAATCTCTGCCAGTCACTTCCTTTAATGTCGGCTAGGAGAAAAGAGGTGATTTTAGACAGATATGTGGAGGGTTAGAATTTGGCCTGGACAAGGATTCTGGACTACATTCCACCACAGGAGAGTTCTCAATAAAACAGGAAGGAACCAGGGGTGGGATTCTACCAGTTTGCACCTATTTGCTAGAACTGGTTGTTAACATTCTAAGCAGTTCAGAGAACCAGGTTTTAGAAGAAATTACTGGCCTAATCCTGTAAGGAAGGCAGGAAGGAAACATTCTGGTGTTCCTTACAGAAACTGCCTCTCCGTTAACCCTTATTACATTCTTGGCAGGACTAGACTTCCTGTCTCAGGAATGTCTCTGGAGTTATTTTTCCCTCCTTTGCTGGTACTTTGCTTGTGTGGAGTGGCCATTCAAAGTTACAATGGCACTGAAAAAAGTGACTTATGACCATTTTTCGCACTTATGACTGTTGCAGCATCCCCACAGTCATGAGAGGCCAGGCGAGGAGATGCATGCCTCGATGATATTGAGTTGGCCATGCCCAGCCAATAACATGACCACCAAGCCACATCCACCCAGTCACATGATCACAAAGCCACACCCACCAACTAAGCCATGCCCACAGAACCGGTTGTTAAAAAAATTGAACCCCACCCCTGGAAGGAACCTCTTTTCTTACTATATTGTAACCTCTTGCTGCTTTCTTGAACTGTGATGGTATGTGGGAATGACCTTTGGAGACAGAGAAAAAGATGCAGACTGGGCAACTATCATGTAAAAGATGTTTCAACCCACAAAAGGGGGAAATGGTATGGGAAACATTTCAGAAGGGACCATCCCTAGTTTTCCAGAGAAGAAAGAAGGGGAGCAATACTTTCAATTTTGCAAGAATCTGTTAATTTAACTTTATAATAAAGATAATACTGCAGGATCCAATCTGAATCAGTCATCGAGACCAAAGGTTCTTCCAAGCTTTCAGGTTTGTGCTGGAGCCCATCTTCAGGGAACTTCTCAACCTCCAGGATGTTCCCTGTGGATGGGCTTCAGCACAAGTCTGGCTACTGACCAGAGGTGGTATTCAGCAGGTTCTGGCCAGTTCTGGAGAGTCGGTAGCAGAAATTTTGAGTAATTCAGAGAACCGGCAAATACCACTTCTGACTGGAGATTTTATAGTATCCTTCCCCTGCCACGCCCACCAAGCCACGCCCACATAACTGGTAGTAAAAAAAAATTGAATTTTACCACTGCTACTGACTCAGACTGGATCCTGCAATATTATCCTGGGACATACATATTTGCCATCATTCACAAAAAGCTAATATTGCTATTCATTGTTGGGCTTCTTGACTGGATTATTTGATAATTATTTTCTTCAGCATCATAAAGATTATCTTTTTCATTCACAGGAATGTGCTTGCAATAGTATGTGGGAATGATCTTTGGAGACAGGGGGAAGAGCCATAGCCAAGGGAACCGTTGGGCAAGAGACAGCTTAGTTTACAGAAAGAATGTGGAGATAGCAAACATCTCAGAAGGGACCCTCCCTAGTTTCTTGGGCTGTAAAGGCAGCAGGAGAGAAGTGTACTTTCAGACTTGAAAATTCTATTAATGTACCTTACATAGGATACATTACAATCTTACAATAGAATTAGTTCCTCTGGGAGTGCATCCTATCTGGCCTTTGTTATATGTGTGCTTCCAGGTTCGGCATTTGATTATTCATCCACACACTCATAGTCCTGAAAATAGCCACACTCAAATAACTTTCAACCAAATACTGAAGCACAAACAGTTCTTTAGAATACATGACACCCAGTGAATTTGAAATAACAGCAAAATTTTACTAGTTGCAGTGTGTGTGTGTGTGTGTGTGTGACTCCTTTTATCCCCCAAAGTCCTTGCTTTGTTGATTCACAAGCTATTCTAGCCTTGTTGATTTACATGTCTGGTAGTTCTTGATGGGATTTGGGGAGGGGTTCCCAATGTGCTCTGGCCTAACTTCTTTTGTCTGGTTTAGGGGACATGTTTCCTTTGTTTCCTTAATGACTTAGTTCCTTCTTATCTATTTCCTGAAGAGATCTTTTAGGCAAGATTCCTGATAGCCACCATGCCTATGTGCCTACATCGTTTTTAAGTATGGCAGCTCCAGCTTATTTTTATTCACAAGGCTGACAGTGGTAGAGCACTTAGAAGGCAATGTGTAACAAATTAAACTATTTTCGATTTCAGGCAGCATTTTAGGCAGCAGAGTAAAGCCAGAGAGTGTAATCAACTAATAAAGGTCACGGAGCAGAGCTTAACTCATGCTTATCACTTATTAGAGAAAAGCTGCTCAGGAAGAGATATTCAAAAAATTGGACACTATCTGATTTTAAGACTATGCCTGCCAGACAGAGGGCATGAGGTAAAAAAAGAGGAAATTTCTTCTTTTAGCTGGATACCTGACAACCCCAATTTAGTGGGGATAGATATTTATGTGAAAAATTAGATGAAGCACAGACAAAGACTGGAAATCCCCCTCCCCCACATACACACTCCAAACTACCAATTGTCTGGGTCAAATGAAATTTTGGTAAGAAATATAAGTAACCTGGGTCCCTCTGATGGCCAGAACAAAGGAGCTTTTATAAAAATTTGCTGTTGTCATTAGGTCTGTCCTGGACAAGAATCTGTAGGGAAACTCTCCTGGAACTTATCATAATATGCAAACAGATGTCTTGAGACATCTTTTATTAAAATACTTAAGCATAGGAACTCAACTCTAGGCATTGTGCCCAATCCAAAACATAGATTGGATGCATTGACGCTTAAAAAGGATATGCTGCTATTGCATGCATTTTATAAGTTGATTTTTCTGTTTGGTTTGAAAGGTAAATTTTATTTCTGAAATTGTCTTTGAAAACAAAATTAAAATCTTTAGACCAGGTCTTCCCATGTGGCTGAAAAGTGATATTTTGTTCCAAATTGTCATGGAAACAAACATTATATTTACACCCTTAGTATTTTCTATATAGATACACACAAGAGACAAGCAATAGCTATGTAGTTTTGTAATTAGAAAGAAAAGAATATTAGAAGTTGAGATTACAGATTATTCCCACAATGATCGAACTGAATGAAAATCCAGGCCTAAATAGTGCTTGATCTACTATTTAGTGGAAAGGTGAATAACAAATATAAATAAAGTGATTAAAGTATGCTATTTAAACCTTGGTTGCTTACAAATACTTAGAAGGTTTCCTCCAAAAATAAGGTAGAAATGGACTGGCATGACTTAACTCTTCATTACTCCTTTCTTTCGCTGAAGCTTTGCTTTAGTTTCTGCTTGTCGACTTCTCCAGGCAGCAATGATGGCATCATCATCCATTTCTTCTTCCTTCTTATGAGTGCTTTGTCTGTTTCTTAAAAATGTTTTGCTTTCTTCCATATTTTCTTCTTTTTCTGTACCATCTTCAGACTTTGCAAAACTCTGGGTGAATTTTCTCTTTGCTCCAGATTCAGTCATGTCTAATCTGGACTCCTCTTCTTGTTCTTCCAAGTGATACAATCTGGTCAAAGGTTTGGAGAATTCTGAGGTATAGGGGGATTTTGGAGTTCTAGAAAAACATGGCTCTGGACTTCCTTCTGTAGAATTTATCTCACTCATTTTTGATTCTGATTCTTGAGCAGAGGCAGAGGAAAATTGGGAAGAGGTTCTTTGCAGTTTGTTCTGATACTGATGGGTTGCAGAACTATTCATTTCTTCTCTCTGAGATCTGGAACTTCTATAACTAGAAGCTTCAGTGTCCACCTTTCTGAAAGTGGTTGAGTTCTTATATTTCTCACTACTGGTCTCAATGAAGTCCTTATAAGAGGACTTTTCTTCTGCTTTCAAACCTCTGAGCCACTTGTTTACATTGCTTTCTACTTCTGACTTTATAACACCCCCAACATTAGCAAATTGGCCTGAGAGAGCAGAAACTGTGTCACTGGAATTATTATCCTCTGTTGATGGATGCCTAGGGCCACCATGTACATTTTCTATACTTCTGTCATATAGATTTTCTCTTTTTTCATCTTCATCATTTCCTTTGATCTTTTTCTTCTTAAATAATGTGCTACGTTTATTGTCATTGATAAGTTTCTCAGTTTGGTAATCTGAAATCTTCTCTCTCATTTCTGTTTGCATCTCCCTTTCCTTTCTGCTAAGTTTCTTCAGATCTACCTCATCAGCAAAAAGGCTGAAAAGAGGTTTGCTTGTCTGAGTTACTTTTCTAGTTGAGACAGAGTCTTCCATACTGACTGAAGTGTTACAAGATAGGATAGATTGAGTGTCAGCATACTGAGGGTTTTGATTAAGCAGTGAAGTAGAACCAGATAGAGGTAAGCCAGTTTGTGCTTTAAGCAGAGGTGACCTGTCATTTTCTGCATGTCTATTTGGATCACCTGACTTAACACTGGAAGACAATACAGATGGTGAACGAGACAACATAAGGATTTCATTTTGTTTCTGAGCGATAGTTTCATTAACAACATTGGCAATCCAATTTTGAATGCTGGCTATTGATATTGTTTCATCTGGGCCAATGGATGGGCCAGGCACACTTGCTGACTTACCCCCATGACTGCTTTTAGCCTGAGAAAAAGATGAGCGATTGGTCTGCATGCTAATTGCTGAAGCTGAATCCTCTATCCCATTTACAGAAGCTGTTGATGGCCAAAAAGCTGACAAAGGGATGCTTCCACTCATGGAAGTTTCTGCCTCCCAGCTACAGAGAGACTGGCTTTCCTCCAAAACCTTCTTTGAGTGTTCAAGTAACTCCATTCGTCTCTGTTTTCTCCTGGCACAAGTGGAGTTCTCACCTTTGGTAAGCTCTACAATATCATCCTTATTTTCACTACCAACTTTCTTCTGGTGCTTAGTTTTCCAGGCTTGGTAGGCAGTCATATTGATATCTGACAAGCTCTTCTCTTCTTCCGTAGATTCTTTATTTTGTTGGCTACTGTCTTCAGCCTTGGATTGCTCAACTTCTGAATCTTTTTTATGAAAACCAAACTGGATTCTTTTAATCTTCCATCTTTCTAAGGCTGTCAACTTGTCTTTGTTTTTTTGGCAGAAATTATAAAATGAACTAGTATCAGTTAGTACACTTTCTGTATCTATATCCCTTTCCCCTGTTCCATTTTCAGATCTTAGATTCTCATCACTATATCTAGCTCTTGAGCAATATTTCTTAGAGGCTTCTTTTTCTATCTCCATCATCCTCTCATTCCACATATCCCAGCTACTTTCTGTTGACATCGAATCTGTACGCCCTCTTCTCATTCTGTTGATGCTACTTGCTTCCAGCTCTTGTTTCAAGATCCTGATTTCTTGGCTACTCACACTTTCAGTGTCACTTGTATCATTTACGAGGCATGATTTTTGTCCCATGTTAGACTCCCCTTCCTTGGAAAACATGTAGCTTTCCATTTGGTACTTCTCATTTTGGCATTGCCATGCTTGAATCATTTGATCTACATTTTCCTCAGATTCTACTTGTCCTTGAAATGATACGTCTGAGGGCTTACTTTCTGCATTTTTCTTTAAAATTTCCTTGGCAGGCAAGCCTTGTTTTCTTCTCCATTCTTCATAGAGTTCTTCCTCTTCCTCTTCACTGATAAGAGTAGGCTCCTTGGAAAACTGGCTCAACTTTCCCACAGAAGAGGCAGTCATTGCACTTCCCAGGAGACTTGTTGTGTCTTCTTCCTCTACCATGATAGAGTGGACTTTGGCTCCCACAATACTCTTAGAATCTTCTGTCTCAGATAGTAAGGAACAACTTCCAGCTCGTATAACAGAACTTTGGCCATCTGTTGTATCTTCAGAATCTTCTTCCTCTTCCCGTTCCGCCAGTAGCTTTTCATTGAGTTCTCGGAGCTGTTTCAGAAAGCCATCATTAGGATAAATAGCTCTCTTCTTACGGATAGTCAGTAAAGCTTCAAGTATTGTCATGTGATGGAAGATCATTAGATACGCAGATACTAGCACCGCTGAGCGACTGATTCCCATTTCACTGCTCACCAGAACTTTCCCTAGAAGTAAAATTATATGAATAATAATTTCAGAACCATATTACAGTATTGCTGCATGTTTAGTATATTTTGAGCTAATAAAAAATAATCTGCCAGTGCTAGGCATCATGATACAAATATCTAAAGCTAGGAATTTGATAAAATAAGCTAAAAAGATAATGCATTCTCCCTACCACAATGCTTTTATTTTATATATTATTTTGCTAAACTAAAAATAAATAAATACAATAGCATTAAGGAATCAATATAACTTCACAATTTATAAGCCAGCAATAAAAGGAAATGAAAGTCAAGCTCTAAATATTATGAATACTCACAAGTGGCCCAATCATTGACAAAGTTGAATGAAAAATGTACTAGTTTTAGATCTGCTTGTAACCACATAGTAATTATTTTTTTAAAAAAACACGTATAATTTTTTTTTAAAAAAAGAAGTTGCATTGTAACTATCGAAGTTCATAAAAGTCATTTCTGAAGTCATAATGAATCCATGCATGATGGGTCTGCCTCCATTTCTAGCTCAAAACAGCATAAGGATGTCCTGGCAGCATCACTTTTTTGCTATATATATCTCTGATTTTCCATCTTCAGCCCATGAATCAAACAGGTTTGAATTGTCCTTACCTATGATGGAAGTATTTTTCCTATTTTTTTGATGCTGTTCAAGGTCATATATGGCATATAAAAACCGCTAAGCTTTGTGATCAATTACCTCAGAGAAGAATCAGAAGACTGCAGTGGCTTAGGTAACAGAGACAGACACTCACACTGGTATAATTTTCTGTTGGGTCAACGGATGAATCCCTTCAATTCAGCAATGGAGAAAGGCCCTGGCCATGTAAACTAATATTGTATGCCTTATTTACCTCTGCAGGTTAATAATGCTTCATCAAGAAACTCTGCTGCAGGACGGAAATGTTTCGCGATCTCCTCATCTGGGAAATCATCCACCTCAATGCCCAAGTACTGAATATTCATTCCATTATAAAAATCTGGTCCTGTATATACACCAGTGCCATGAGCAGCATTCAGGATGTGAGTAATTCCTAGCCTCTTTAGCCGTCCTTTATTTACTGCAGCACTCCTTCAATGCAAAGAGAAAAGACATTAGATTCCAGATTCCAACTGAAAATGAATCTGTACCAAACAGTATCCAAGAGAAAATTGGTTGAGTCTGTTAGCATCTGATGATGAATCGATATAGTAAGTTTATGTCAGTCATAATTTTTTGCCATAGTTTCACAAAGTTCACAAAGAAATCATTTATAACAAATATAGGACTGTGGGAATCATCTTAGATTGCATTTTATGCCATTTTAATGACATGTTTTAGCTTATTTGTTTCCTTGCGTTCTGCCTTTTATTGTTGATATAACACTCATGGTTATTAAAACATCCATTTACATAAAAAAGGAACAGAATAGAGAAAGAAATACAGATATTCCTCAACTTACAACCACAATTGGGCCAACATTTCTGTTGCTTAGAAGGCAGTTAAGTGACTGTTGCCCATTTTATGACTTTTCTTGCCACAGTTGTTAAGTGAATCACTGCTAGTTGTTATAGTAACATGGTTGTTAAGTGACTTTGCTTGGTCAAAAGATTGCAAAAAAGTGATCACATGACCCTGAGCCCCTGCAACCATCATAAATATGAATCAGTTGCCAAGCATCTGAAGTTTGATAATATGACCATGGGGATGCTACAAGGGGTGTCAGTGACCATCTGAAACATGGTCATAAGTCACTTTTTTCAGTGCCATTGTAACTTTGAATGGTCTGTAAAAAAAAAACATGTTGTTAAAAAAAACAAGAGGTGAATGTACTGAGAGTTCATTTAATGGGGAGGCCTAAAGTTTTTAGGGTAAAATGGGTAAAAACAACAACCCCAAAATGTTGTTTTGAGGCAGCACAAATTCATGAGACTGGGTGGATCTCTTGAGGCAGAGATTTCCACTACTCAGGTAGTGCAGAAAAGGCCCTTTCCTACAGACCAGGCTTATTACTGACATCAAGCTATGAAAAGAGCCTTCCTGCAGAACCTGAAGAGCAGTCAGCCTCATATATATTAGGAAAAAACAGTATATTCAGAAGGCTGTAGCCTTTTGTATTGGTCTCATGAGTTATTTTTACTGTCCTCACTATTATGGGAAAGGAATGTAATTACACCAGGAATCCCCATTTATGTACTGTGTTTTTGAAAGGAACTTGACATGTGTACCTTTTGAATGTAACTTTTAATTTCTATTGTGTAATTTCTCTAGGTTTTTCTTGAGATGGACAGATTGCAATTTAATGTGTTTAATTACTAATCTAACAATACTGGTCATTTTCTATAACACAGACCGAGGAAGCCATCCTCTGAGAATCTTATTCAGACAAAAACATCTTTGTACTCACTTTTCTGCTAAGAAGATATTTGGCCAGACCTCATCAATGGCTTCCCTTGGTGATTCCAGATAGTCTTTCATAAGTGCTCTCTGTATGTCCATAACACATGGTGTGTTGAACAGGCTAGTATCATCTATCTTTTCCTTAACTCGGTTATAGAGATCTTCCATTAGCAACTGCTCTGCAGATTCCAGCATCCCTGGACATACAGCGTCTACTTTTACTTCCTTTGTCTTCAGCTCTGCAATGAACCCAGATTTTCATTTTCAAAACTACAAAAAAAATTGTTTACCACTGACTATAAAAATTGACATGACTATTAGCTATCTACTCACTTGCCCTGAATTATAATCACAGTGTTGATGGACAAAAGAACTAGCAAGCTATTTTATCATAATATTTCACTATGGAGTCTCATTCCAGTATTAAAAGGATTGAAAATACACGCACACACACACATACACACTAGCTTGTAGGGAAAGTACCCTATTCAAAATAGAAAGTAATGTCTTTCCATTATAAAAGGGAACAATTGCTCTGCTTCCAAGAAGTCAGAATTAAAATGGGAAATTGACATGGCACATAATTATAGAGTCATGCAATACCTGTACCCAAGGCAAATAATTTTCTATATGGATTAACTCAAAATTGTGTCTTGTTTAATCACATTTCTCTGTAACTAGTTGTTGCTTCTTAATTACTAGCTCATTGCTATTTACAGTTTATTGTAACAATTTGCTTTGGATTCTCAGGGCTTCAGAGAAGTAAATTTCAGGTAGGTGAATTGAAAGTACAAAGTATATGTGTTAGAACTACATTTTGCACCTATGGAATTAACCTCCACCTCCCCATCCCCCTGGACATCAACACAATCATATTTTTGAAAACTTATAAATGTGGGTGTATGACCAAAAGGCAAGCTTGGTATTTCTTGGGGTCCATGTAGGGTAGGCTTCTGTACTAACCCCTGGAAAGTTATTAATCCTTGTTCTTTTTCTTTTCTTTTAAAAAGTTACAAACAACATAATTTTTGATAAAAAATGAGAAAAAAAATAGTAATTAATCTTCCCTTGGAAAAAAATAATTGAATAATTAAGAAACAATGAATCTATAATTCTGCAGATGAGAAAGCACAGACAAAATAAATTTGAATTAAAGATGAAGTAGCTTTCCAAACAATATTTTTTGTCATCTGCAGCAAACATATGATGGTGCAATTCATTTTGACTTTCTTTAAACCACCAAAATGCTAATCTCAAATAAGATGGAAAATAAAGACATAAAAATTTAAAAAATTTAAAAAAAATCAGGGTTGGTATGATCTGGAATCTGAATAGAAAGCATATTTAAAAAGGATGGGAATTCCTGACTTGGCTTTAGAATAGAAGCATTGTAATATATTAGAAATATGTTTTATGAAGGTCCTATGGATATTCCAGAATTCCTGAATTGAACTGAAGAGTAGCACAATTTTCAGTCCTTTTCTCCTTCCTGGTGCCAGCCGATTTATGAACCTACCAATTTCTTCATACTCCTATAATTTGATTAACCTTCTCTTCAGATCATACCTTCCTTGATGATCTGTTTAGCAGCCACAGCAGATGATAGATGGATGGGTTCCATGAAGATGCTCTCAGTCTCTGCATCTGATAGCACTGAAAACCTGTCAGGTAATGAAAATGCCATAAAAGCCAGCATTGGCAACTTCTATACTATTATAGCTTTTGTCTACTTTTTGAAAACAAAGCAACTTAGAAGAGATAAATTATACAATAAATTATACAAGATGTTTCCTGAGGGTCTCTGTTTGCAGAGTTGCTTCATGATGAGTAATATCTTACAGATAGCTGACATTTCTCTGTAAAGATTTCATTCTAATCTATGTTTCCTTCTCCTCAAATATGCTAATATGAGCAACCGCAACATAAAATTATTTTTACAAAAAAGAGGTGATATTGCTTCCTACTGTGTATTGACTTTGCAGTGTGGAAACATATTTGTAACCACATATTCATTAACGAAAAAAAACCCCCACTTCACAACGTCAGTCTTCATTTTGGTTTTCCCCTTTATAAGATGGGAGCAGTAATAGACTGTAGACAGTCAAAACTATAATTTATTCACTCAAGTAATTTATTTGGCTGCCCATGTCATAATAGTGGCTCAGGGCAGTGTACAGTAATTAAAATTCAAAGATTAAAGCAATAACCTGTGGCACTCAATAAATGAGACCGTCTAATAAAAAAAACCACATCAATAACAGGACAAGTCTAACTTTATGCCCAGACATCTGAGGAACAGGTACTGTGATATTATAGGTATTATGTGAAGAATATGTTTTAAAAACTTGTAGGAGATGGAATTGGCCACCTAAATTCTTTGAAAAGAAGCCAGGGGCAGGTAAGGTGAAATTATGCCTTGCTGTCTCCATTTGATTGCAGAATTATTGCCCAGAATGCCTTTCTAATGGAAAACAATGTGGGTCCACAAGAATCCATCGAGTGTTTGCCACAGTCCCCTTTTTAGTAGAAAAATGCATTTCTTTTCTATCCACTAGAGGGTCTCTAAGTTTCTGAATCTTGCAAACATAGCTGCATTAATCAAAAAGGGTTTTTATGGCAACTGGTCATGAAGCAGTTTATATACACCAGTTTTCAAGCTAATAGCAGCTAAGATGGCTAGGACAAGGGGGAAGTCCATATGGACTTGAGTTGAAATGTACAAAATATTAGAGGGCTGCAGCATGCAGGGATTGGCCATTGAAAAAGCAAGAAAAGAGAATTTACAAATATTTGTCCTTTAGTTTCCTTTGTTAGACAGTTGGAAGCTTGCTCCATCTCAGATTTTCATATTAGGTTCCTTTTTATCTAAAAGTCCAAGAAGGAAATTTCAAATTGCATTTTTGAAATTCTGGATGTTGCTGGTCTATTTCTGTTTTTCAGTACTACTGTAATTACTTTATTTCCTTTCTGATAGCCTCCAGTGGATCTCTTGTTTAGTGTGCTCTCAGGACTGGAAATTACTTCCTGTTTTACTCCAGTTTTGCAACACAGAGCGAGGGAGAGGATTGTAGAAACAGCCCCTTCATGCAAGCTGTATTCCGCTTAGAGCTTTGATCTCCAACGCCATCCAACCGCAGCACTGGCTGTTCCCACTCTCAGCTGAATCTTCACCAAGTTTATTTTTTTTAAATGGGAAGGATAGGCAGATTGGTGATGAAAAAGGTTATGCTGCAGGCTAAAACAAACCAATTGTAAATATATCACCCTTTTTAACTAGACCTCCTTCCATTTCACTCACTACCCTCAAATTCCAAGTCTGCGCCAAAAGTAGAATTGAACAGTAGCATCCAAACCGATCAGTACTATAGAAAGATAGATGCAAAAACAGCAGCTTGGGTGGGCTTCTGCTCCTGCCTCATGGATGTCAGCAGCGCTTTTCCAAAGAATCCTCAGTGTCTGTACAAAACCTCTGTTGAAACAATTAAATTAGCAAAATAATGCTTGTGCTCTCAATCGTGGATTCTGAAAGAAGAAAGAACTCTCTAGGCCTTGTTCTTGGTAAGGATTTTGATAATGTGCTGGGTGAATGTAAAAAGAGAGAGAGAAAAGAAAAAGTTTGCAATTTGTTCTACACAATAGGAGGTATATTGAGACTTATTTTGTGAAACACTCACCGGCTAGGCGAAGGGCTTCGAAGATAGTGAGCTTGCACCGCCTTCACATCAGGTTCTTCTCCATCAGGTACTGCCTGGTCCCTGTCTGGATCCATACTGCTTGCCATCACTGTCGTAGAAACCAGCTGAAATTGGGAAGAAAAGGATTGGCGGATCAAAATCAGCTAAATCATAGAACTCGATAAGGAATTTCATCGGCTGAGTCATACAAAGTGCACTATATATTTTAGAAAGAGGGGATACACACACACACACACACACACACACACACACACACTACTTTCTGTAATAAAGCATTTCGAACAACCAAGATGTAAAGCTATTCAACACCACAGACAATAGTGCTACTCTTCAAAAAGGCCTTGACTATGTATCAGAATGGTCAAACAAATGGCAACTTCAAATCTCAACAAATCAATGCTCTGTCCTACATATTGGCAAAAAATAATAATCAGAAAATAAAATACAGGCTGAATAGTCAAGACCTTGCTGATGATCCAAACTCTGTCAAGGATCTTGGAGTACTCATCTCTAATGACCTAAGTACTAGAGCCCACTATAACTACATAGCCAAAAAGGCGTTAAGAGTTGTTAACTTAATCTTAGCTTTTTCGGACCTTTTTCTCTGGTAATATTACACTACTAACTAGAGCATACAAAACATTTGCTAGACCAATACTCGAATACAGCTCATCAGTCTGGAACCCACATTACGTATCTGATATTAACACAGTTGAGAAAGTTCAGAAATATTTCGCAAGAAGAGTTCTCCACTCCTCCACTTGTTGCAGAATACCTTATGCCACCAGACTTGAAATTCTAGACCTAGAAAACCTAGAACTACGCCGCCTTCGGTCCAATCTAAGTATAGTATATAAAATCATACATTGCAATGTCCTACCTGTCAATGAATACTTCAGCTTCAACCATAACAATACAAGAGCACACAATAGATACAAACTCAAGGTAAACCGCACCAAACTTGATTGCAGGAAATACGACTTCAGCAACAGAGTGGTCAATGTCTGGAATACTCTACCTGACTCTGTGGTTTCTTCCCCAAACCCCAAAAACTTTAACCTTAGACTGTCTACTATTGACCTCACCCCTTTCCTAAAAGGTCTGTAGAGGGCGTGCATAAGTGCACCAACATGTCTACCGTCCCTGTCCTATTGTTTCTTTATTTTTTTTATTTTTCTTATATGTATCCATGTATTCATAACTATGATTTTACTTATACCTATTATCTTGTAAGCAATTGACAAAAATAAATAAAATAAAAATAAATAAAGATCAAACTCTAAATTCTGAAGAATTAAACCATGGAATTCAGTCAGAGGAATTTTTTGTAACTATGCAAGGAAATGAGATTCTTCATGATCACCTTATCCAATGCAAAAGTCTATTCATTTCTTACCAAATGATTGGGTGCATGCTATTAGGTATTCATATAAATAGAAAAATATGGTGTTATAATAAATAGATTTTCAAAACCCAAACCCTTTCTTTAAAAAAATAATATTTGAAACCTTTTGTGGGAGAATGGAAACTATTTGAATATTAAGTCATGTTTCAAGCAAATAGAAGCAAGCATTAAAAACACATAGGTACATTTTAATAGTTTATATGTTGCATTTGGCTTCAAGAGGAAGTTAGTTAAAGTAGCTACAGCTAGCTATAGTTGTAGTTTCACATTTAGCAGGTTCATTTAGCACACTCAACATGGCAAGTTGAGTCTAGTTCAAAATTTTGTCTTTTTATAATTAATTTGTAAATTAGTAATTTATAATATTTCACAAATTAAACATATTTATAAATTATGAACATATGTATATTATAAACATTTATAATCTTGTATCTTATTGTTTAATTATTAACACTGTTTTCTATAGATTGGGGATTTGCCCATGGAATGTTACTGAACCTTCCAAATATGCTTGGCCTGGTTTTGCAAACCCAAGATCAAGTGTTTGGAGACTGAAGTACTGTGAAATATTGCTTAAGGAGGCAAAACAAATTTCTTGAGAAGCAAAAGAAAACATTTAAGACTAGTAATTCTCTCTTTATAGATTTTTCTCCAACACTATTAAAATACAAACATGCTTTGGAAATTTCTGCGTGTCTTCTCAGAAATACATTCTACTGAGTTTAATGGAATCTATTTCCAGTTAAGACTGTCACCTAAAAGAGAGCATTTAATTTTTTTTTTAATATTTCCATTTTGAATTCTCTGCCACTTTCCCAGGCTGAAATGGATGTCCCGGATCATGTTCTGACTTTAAAGGAACATTATGAAGCCAGTGTTATTTCAACAGGTCCCTTACTCTGGATTCTGTAGCCCTTATAGAATTAGCTTTCCCACTCTAATCCCCGAAGTTATGATCCTTATTTCCTTCTTCTGAAGTTCTCATTTTCACCCCTTGCAGCTTTTCTGAAATGTCAGGAATGCAGTCAGGCCGCCACAAGTAAGGGTGGGTTGTTATTGCTACTTTGCTGTGATCTAGCAAGTCTGACCTGAGGAATTATGACAAGCTCAAAACATCTTACCGTTTATGCTGTGAACATGTGTATCCCTTGGTGATAAAATTATCTTTGTTGAGAGCACAAACTTAAAAAAAAAATAGGAAACTAATAAAAAAGGTAGGATCCAGGCAGTTGCCTTCTTTCCTTCTCGGTGACTTTTTTTGCAAAGAGACAGGACAACTGTCAGCTTCAAACTTTATCAGCCTTCTAAATATAACATCTCTAGGCACTGGCTGGCTGTTGGGTAATAAGCAGGATAAATGCCGTGCCTGGGCTTTTAACTCTATCCTTTCAAATCAAGGAACAAAAATCTGCAAAACAGTTCCAAAGTTTGATGGCCAACACAATAATTTTATTATTTTTATATTCTTATGTTTGTTTACATGTGTCCCTTTGAGGATCAGGAACTAAAATTATTCTCTGTTTAAATATCTCCATTCCCATCTGCTCATTCCTCTTATTTTTAATGGGCTATTACAGGAAAGGCAAGCCTCAAAAGGAAACGAGTAGGTGAATTGGGGAAAATAAGCAAAAATCTTATGACACTTTAAAAATTAACGATTGATTATTGCAGTTTGTTCCTGAACTGCACCCACATAATGAGATACATGAAGTATTACCCGAAGCAAGGAGGAGTGTTACATGTACACACAGCTATTTTTGAGGCTGGGGGAAGGAAAAGAGGAAGAGAGAAATGCTGAAAAGAGAGGTGAGAGACATAAGTATTTTTAGTTACTACAAAGCAGTGACGATCTTTGCACTAAAGTGTGAAATGAAACCCTGGTCTACAGTAGATTGGTTGGTTAATCTTTACATAACATAACATAAAGAATGCAGATCTGATATTATAATAATATCCCCAAAGCAGTGAGGAATACAGAATACTAGACCCACAGTTTCAGAGATTAATAGGAAAGAAAAGAGGTTGGTTAAAACAAAATATCCATTAAATTTGAATAGATCCTTACACATTCGTATTCTGTGCTTGTTACAAATGTATAAAATGGCAAATGGAATTTTATAAATTTCAAAAAAACATGCAGACAATATAGATTGTATAGTGCATAAATTTTTTTTCTGGATACACAACAAATTCCAGCATAATGGGTGGAGAAAGTTGGAAGTTTTAACAACATGGAATGTAGCAACATTATTGAATAAATGGAATATTGTAGCATTTCACCAGAGGAAGAAATAAATTAGATACCAATTCTACAGATAATGCCTAGTATGAAGTGTTTTTATTTCTTTAATGACGTAACGGCTACCTTTGAATCAATACAAGTAAAACATAAATATGCAGTACCAGAGTCCCAAAGGTGCTTTTCCAAAAGGCAACTAGACTTTTTATCAAAGACACTTCTTCAATTCTGAGAAGAGAAGAAGCTTCCTGGATGACAAATGAAACATTTTCAAGGAAAAAAAAAGAAAAGAAAATCCAGTTGCCTTTTGGAAAAGTACTTTTGGGACATCCATGACTGGATGGATGAGAATCTCCAGAAACATGCCATAACCCAGAGTGTTGCCTTACTGTAATTATTCCTTTTGTGGTATCTGTACTAGCACATTTACTTGGCTGCTTGAAAAATCTGGCATATTGCTATTTTATTTATTCATTTGTTCAATATTATCCTGCTTCTGATATATCCTAAAAATTCAAGACATCCTAAACAGAGATCTGTCTTCATTTTTTCCTATAACAACAATCCTATAAGGTAGGTTGGGCTGATATAAGACAATATCCTGTGACTTTTTGTGGATGTAATCCTGAGTTTCCACAATCCTTGTCCAACATGTTAACCACTAAACCAGGGTTTCCTAAACTTTTTGCCTCACACCTCCCTTAAGTGTATCTTAATGTATGATCAAAAAATCCAAAAATCAAAACACAAGTGAACAATGAAAACAATACAATGAAATGTTGAAAAATATGGATTTATTATAACAATGGACACCTGAAATTTTCTTCACACCTTTCTGGACTCTGCACGTCCACAAGAAAAATACACTTCACACTTAGTAAAACCCTGCCCTAAATATCACTGGTTCTTTTCTGCATGTTCTTTTGTTTACCAAAAGAAATTTGTAAGAGTGGCTTGTTTAACTGGGGGAAGGCAGAGCAACTTAGAAAGGCATTGTTTCCTTGGCCATTCAGCAAGAGAATGGAAGATATGAAAACAAATCTACTGTGACACAACCTGCAATTCTTGTTACAAAGAGTGAAAGGATATAAGGAAGAGGGAGTGGAAAAAATCTAGGGCGGAAATTGAGACACAGTACAAACTACAACTAGGAGGCAATTACTTTTTTCTTACTTTCTTACTTTCAGCATTGGATAGCCCTTTCATTAACACCTGCATTCTTGACAATTTGAAGAAAAGACTAGAGAAAGCGGAGAAGCCACTATGAAAGCAAACAGCGGGGGTCCCCTCCTTATGATCAGTGCAGGTGAGTGAGTCATGCTACTTTGCTACCGTTTAGTACACTTGTAGGACCGGGACAGGCAGAAGGATTACTTTGTCAGTAAATACTCATGCATTTTCTATAGTAAATATCTGAAGTTTACAGTATGATAAATGTCCGATTGTTACTGGTTTGTTGTGCTTCCAGATGAATGTCTCTCTGTGAAGAAGCAACATATCATTAGAAGTAATGGGCTAAAAATAGGAAGGTTACAAATGGGAAATTCTAATGTGAATGAAAAAGGACAGCATACACTAAAAGCCTGATACAGAAGTCTGTATTACTGTTATATAGTTGAGGCAAATTTGTTATTTTTCTACCCTCACCTTGTTTTTTTTCAAATATGGTATGGAATATGGCTTTATGGGTATCTAGTGTTACAAATTTCCGGGAAATATTTTTAGGAACAAGCGATATAAATCTCCTTCTGGCTGTTGCTCTTCCTGGAGGTTAAGTTTTTGTTTTCAGAGATATTCTCTGTATTATAGTTGCTATAATGTGAAACAATAACTGTTTATATAGAACTAATTAAAATGGAAACAAAAACTAGTAAGATTACTCTAGCATATTGCCTTGTCAAAGGTTTAATTTTCCCAATTTGTTTTTCAGTACTGATATTAGGGAAAAGGATAATTTGAAATGCTTTATTAAATAGGCATCGACTGCTATTTTTCTATACTATAAGAGGGATTTAGAGGCAACTCTGAAATTAGAAAAATCATTATTTTAAAACCACTCTTCATTGTAGCTTGGTTACCCTAACCAGTATGTGAGGCCTCAGTAGTAGAAAATACATACTCCTAATCATAATATTGCCTCTGTGGAATTTTGTTTTGTTTTCTTTCCTTTCATGGCCAATATAGCTACTACTATATTGCTTTTTCTGAGAAAATGTGTTCCTTATTGTTAAAAAAGATCCAAAAGTGTGTTTTGGGTAAAACGATATATTAATATACACATAAAGCTGCTTTATAATCAAGCAGAACACAAGTCCATCTAACTCATTATCTATTTAGTTGTGGTGTAATCTTTTTAATGCTGGAGGCCATATTGTCTAGGAGCTTATGTCTTTTAGGTGTCACCTAGATGGAGCTACTACTGAGTGGGATGGGTATAAAAGAACTCACACTAATTGTCACCCTGTGTTCTTCACTTCCTCCTACAAACTCATGAGATGTGAAGCAATTGACGCTTGTCTTATCTGAATGAATATAATATGCATAGACTTAGATCATTAATCTGAGATGGAATAATTTGTGAGAACTGAATATTGACCTAACATGTACCAGGCATAGGGTTACCAGATATCTGAAAAGAAGAACATGGAGAATTGGAAATGAGGGCAGGTAGGGGGGGAAAGAGGCCACACTGTTAGCTTCCTTTGTATCTGTGACAAAAATTACAGTGAAAAATTGCAAATAAATAAATCAAATCAAACAAACAAACAAACTTAGGCCTGTATATATGTGAAAGCATTTTTTTTTCATTATGGGATGGATTGGTTTATCAATCCCAGGAATGTGCTAGAGTAGAGCTAGTTTGTAATTGATTAAGGACTTGTCAATTTAAAGCAGCAGTCGATGAAGCCTGGAAGGTACTAATCAGCAAATAAAAATTACAGTGTGGAGCTTGATAATTTGCAGTAGCACCTATTAAGGATTTCACTGTGTTACATCACAGTGAAAGCTAGTAAAAAAAATAGTATGTATGTACTCAAAAAGTTGAACAATATTTCATTTTAAGGCTATGTCTTCCAATTAAAGAATGAGGACAAAAGGAGGATCTTAGAGCATCCAGAATATTCTTCCTTCCTTTCTCAAGGTATGATCTTTTCAGCCCTGGCAATATAGGCCTAAGGTTTAGTGGACCTTGTACAAGGTGA